>NW_028227256.1:107447631-108727631 GCF_978045245.1 Mus caroli | reverse complement strand
TGGTCAGGATGGATGATTGTTTTAATGTGTTCTTGGATTCTATTAGCGAGAATTTTATTGATTATTATTGCATCGATATTCATAACGGAAATTGGTCTGAAGTTCTCTATCTTTGTTGGATCTTTGCGTGGTTTAGGTATCAGACTAACTGTGGATTCATAGAATGTGTTGGGTAGAGTACCTTCTACTTCTATTTTGTGGAATAGTGCAAAACCTGAATTAGATCTTCTTTGAAGGTCTGATAGAACTCTGCACTAAACCCATCTGGTCCTGGGATTTTTATGGCTGGGAGACTATTAATGACTGCTTCTATTTCTTTAGGGGATATGGGATTCATTAGATCATTAACTTGATCCTGATTTAACTTTGGTGCCTACTATCTGTCTAGAAATTTGTCCATTTCGTCCAGGTTTTCCAGTCTTGTTGAGTATAGCCTTTTGTAGAAGGATCTGATAGTTTTTTTGGATTTCTTCAGGATCTGTTGTTATGTCTCCCTTTTCATTTCTGATTTTGTTAATTAGAGTACTTTTCCTATGCCCTCTAGTGAGTCTGGCTAAGGGTTTATCTATCTTGTTGATTTTTTTCAAAGAACCAGCTCCTTGTTTGGTTGATTCTTTGAATAGTTCTTCTTGTTTGTACTTGGTTGATTTCACCCCTGAGTTTTATTATTTCCTGCCATCTACTCCTCTTGGGTGAATTGCTTCCTTTTGTTCTAGAGCTTTTAGGTGTGTTGTCAAGCTGCTAGTGTGTGCTCTCTCTAGTTTCTTTTTGGAGGCCCTCAGAGCTATGAGATTCCCTCTTAGAAATGCTTTCATTGTGTCGCATAAGTTTGGGTATGTTGTGGCTTCATTTTCATTAAACTCTATAGAGTCGTTAATTTCTTTCTTTATTCTGTCCTTGGTCAAGGTATCATTGATATGAGTGTTGTTCAGTTTCCACGTGAATGTTGGCTTTCTATTAATTATGTTGTTTTTGAAGATCAAACTTAGTCCATGGTGATCTGTTAGGATGCATGGGACAATTTCAATATTTTTGTATCTGTTGTGGCCTGTTTTGTGACCAATTATATGGTCAATTTTGGAGAAGATCCCATGAGGTGCTGAGAAGAAGGTATATCCTTTTGTTTTAGTATAATATGTTCTGTAGATATCTGTTAATTCCATTTGTTTCATAACTTCTGTTAGTTTCACTGTGTCCCTGTTGTATTTCTCTTACCATGTTATGTCCATTAATGAAAGTGGTGTGTTGAAGTCTCCCACTATTATTGTGTGAGGTGCAATGTGTGCTTTGAGCTTTATTAAAATGTCTTTAATGAATGTGGCTGCCCTTGCATTTGGAGCATAGATATTCAGAGTTGAGAGTTCCTCTTGGAGGATTTTACCTTTGATGAGTCTGAAGTTTCCCTCCTTTTCTTTTTTGATAACTTTGGGTTGGAAGTCGATTTTATTGGATATTAGAATGGCTACTCCAGCTTGTTTTTTTTCAGACCATTTGCTTGGAAAAATGATTTCCAGCCTTTCACTCTGAGGAAGTGTCTGTCTTTTTACCTGACATGGGTTTCTTGTAAGCAGCAGAATGTTGGGTCCTGTTTGTGTAGCCAGTCTGTTAGTCTATCTCTTTTTATTGGGGAATTGAGTCCATTGATATTAAGAGATATTAAGGAAAAGTAATCGTTGCTTCCTGTTATTTTTGTTGTTAAAGTTGGCATTCTGTTCTTGTGGCTGTCTTCTTTTAGGTTTGTTGAGGGATTACCTTCTTGTTTTTTCTAGGGTATGGTTCCGTCCTTGTATTGGTTTTTTTCTGTTATTATCCTTTGAAGGGCTGGATTCGTTGAAAGACAATGTGTGGATTTGGGTTTTTTTTTTTTTTTTTTTTTTTTTTTTTGGTTTTTTGGTTTTTTCGAGACAGGGTTTCTCTGCATAGCTCTGGCCGTCCTGGAACTCACTTTGTAGACCAGGCTGGCCTTGAACTCAGAAATCCGCCTGCCTCTGCCTCCCAAGTGCTGGGATCAAAGGCGTGCGCCACCACTGCCCGGCGGGATTTGGTTTTGTCATGTAACACTTTGGTTTCTCCATCTATGGTTATTGAGAGTTTGGCTGGATATTGTAGTCTGGGTTGGCATTTGTGTTCTCTTAGTGTCTGTATAACATCTGTCCAGGCTCTTCTGGCTTTCATAGTCTCTGGTGAAAAGTCTGGTGTAATTCTCATAGGCCTGCCTTTATATGTTACTTGATCTTTTTCCCTTACTGCTTTCAATATTATATCTTTATTTAGTGCATTTGTTGTTCAGATTATTATGTGTCATAAGGAATTTCTTTTCTTGTCCAGTCTATTTGGAGTTCTGTAGACTTCTTGTATGTTCATGGGCATGTCTTTCTTTAGGTTTGGGAAGTTTTCTTCTATAATTTTGTTGAAGATATTTGCTGGCCCTTTAAGTTGAAAATCTTCATTCTCATCTACTCCTATTATCCATAGGTTTGGTCTTATCATTGTGTCCTGATTTTCCTGGATGTTTTGAGTTAGGCTCCTTTTGCAATTTGTATTTTCTTTGATTGTTGTGCCGATGTTCTTTATGGAATCTTCTGCACCTGAGAATCTCTCTTCCATCTCTTGTATTCTGTTGCTGATGCTTGCATCTATGGTTCCAGATTATTTTCCTAGGGTTTCTATCTCAAGCGTTGCCTCACTTTGGGTTTTCTTTATTGTGTCTACATCCCTTTTTAGGTCTTGGATGGTTTTATTCAATTCCATCACCTGTTTGGTCGTGTTTTCCTGCAATTCTTTAAGGGATATTTGTGCTTCCTCTTTAATGTCTTCTACCTGTTTAGCAGTGTTCTCCTGTATTTCCTTAAGTGAGTTATTAAAATCCTTCTTGATGTCCTCTACCATTATCATGAGATATGCTTTCAAATCTGGATCCAGTTTTTTGGGTGTGTTGGGGTGTCCAGGACTGGGTGGTGTTGGAGTGCTGCGTTCTGATGATGGTGAGTAGTCTTGGTTTCTGTTAGTAAGATTCTTAAGTTTGCCTTTCACCATCTGGTAATCTCTGTAGTTAGTTGTTATAGTTGTTTCTGGTTAGAGTTTGTTCCTCAGGTGGTCAGAGCAATCTGCAGGCAAGGTGCCCAGATACCTGGTGTTTGAACCTGCCTCCTGGCAGAAGTTGTGATCCACTCACCAGATGTCCCAAGATCCCGTGGAGAGTCCTCTGGGGACCTTGGGGTGTCCACAGACTCCGTGCTCAAAGTGACCTGGTGCTGGTGCTGACTGGAAGGGACTTGTGACCCTGGTCAGGCCGGGTTTTCTGCTTCCCTAATTAATGCTGTCTCGGGTCCCATGCGATTGGATTGGAGCAAAAATTGTGTTCCACTCACTAGAGGTCCTAAGATACCATGGAGAGTCCTGTGAGGACCTTGAGGGTATCTGCAGACTCAGTGCCCAAGGTGTGTCGGTGGTGGTGCGACTGGAAGGGAATACTGAATTTCTGATCCTTATCTGTGGTTAAGGAGAGGCCTACTGGTGTGGATTATGTATTTCAGCTTAATTAAACTACAAAAGTTGTGTTAAAAAAAAAGCCTAAAATAAAAAAAAAAATACCTGAATTTGGGGTTTTTTTTTTTTTGAAAAGCTATCAAATATCTAGTACTTTGAAGGCATTGCTTCAGAACTTTTGTCAAAAATATAAATGTTTCATTTGTTTTCTTATATCTAGATATTAGATATTAGGCTTTAGATATATTTCAATTCTAGTAACCATAGAGGTTAGGTAGCTAGTAAGAATTGTGTGTGAATAGGGGCTCTTCCAAAGTAGGGAAAACATAGTATTAGAATAAGATAAAGGTTGAGACTACAAGAGGAATATTAATTGGGAAGGTAAATGACAGAATATCGGGAGGAACAACTAACACTAAAGGCCCTTAGAAAACTCATACAAAAACCTAGTACTGTAGGCAATTCCCAACTAGATATCTTATGTTACCAAGAAAACCTCCAGTACCAATAATGCATTGCATCTTTTTGAGTCACTGACTTTCCATCTACAGCTACTTCAATAGTAGTGAAGAGCAGTTATAATGATTGTGAGAATAATATAATATTTTTTCTATGTGCTTTGGTTAATACTTCCCTTTTATTCCAAAGTAGCATGTAGGCTAATTCCTCACTGAAGATCTTTTGTGCATTCTATCACTTTCATATTAAAAATTTGCTTTTTGACCTTACCATAGTAGATTCTGTTATTTCAACTGAGAATACTAAATGAAAGGATGCATATTTATTATCATTTACAAAAAAAGGCCTCCTAATCTCTTCTATTATAATGAGCATTAGGATGTTAATAGGTATCAGCATCTCCATTTTAAAATCTAGTTGCTCCCCTCCTTAAAAAATTGACATAAGTGGAATAGCTACATTGCCAGTTATTAACTGATGATGAATGACTTCACTGTTCTCCAGTGTGTGACAATTTCTGCTCTGCCTCTTCTTCAGCAATCTGTCATCACTCTGAGTATCACTCTGTAGTGTTTACCACCTTTGTTTGGTTCAGTTCCTTTAGAATTGTCCTTGAGTGATCCTTTGCTGGTAGCTGATTTTACGGTTGTTGGCTTCTTGTCAAGAACTGGTTTCAAAATGAATCTGACCTTAATGCTACACTGAGCAGAATTTGCTGCACGCCCAAATGCTTCTTATATATCTGTTCTGGCTAGTTTTGTGTGACAACATGACAGAGGCTGGAGTTATCACAGAGAAAGGAGCTTCAGCTGATGAAGTGCCTCCATGAGCTCCAGCTGTGGAGCATTTTCTCAGTTAGTGATCAAGCAGGGAGGGCCCATTGTGGGTGGTGCCATCCCTGGGCTGGTAGTCTTGGGTTCTATAAGAGAGCAAGCTGAGCAAGCCAGTAAGTAACATTCCTCCATGGCTTCTGCACCAGCTCCTTGCTTCCTGGCTTGCTTGAGTTCCAGTCCTCACTTCCTTTTGTCCTGAACAGCAGTGTGGAAGTGTAAGCCGAATAAACCCTTTCCTCCACAACTTGCTTCTTGGTCATGATGTTTTGTCCAAGAATGAAACCCTGACTAAGACAATACCCAAATTGTTCTTTTTCAATCCACCCTGTGAATAAGCAACAGTACTTTTATAACTGAATCATTATATTCTTTGTGGCAGTGTGCAGTTCTGGAAGAGAAACAACTCCCTTGAAAAAATGTAATGATTGGTAGTTTAGTCCCTGGGAGTACTGAGGGGTCCAGTTAGTTTATACCATTGTTCTTGCTATGGAGTTGCAATCCCTTTCAGCTCCTTCAGATCTCCCCCAACCCTTCCATTAGGGTTCCTGTGCTCAGTCTGATGGTTGGCTTCAAGCATCTGCATCAGTATTAGTTAGGATCTGGTAGAGCCTCTCAGGAGACATCTATACCAGGTACCTGTCAGCAAGCACTTCTTGGCATCAGCAATAGTATCTGGGTTTGGTGTCTGCAGATGGGATGGATCTGCAGATGAGTGGGGTGGTCTCTGGATGGCCTTTCCTTCAGTTTCTACTCTTCTCTTTGTCCCTACACTTCATTTAGACAGGAACAATTCTAGGTTAAATTTTTTGAGATGGCTGGGTGGCTCCATTCCTCAACCAGGAGCTGTGCCTATTCTGTGAATATACTCTATACAGATTCTATCTCCCCTTTGTTGGGTATTTTTGCTAATGTCATCCCTGTTGAGTCTCAGATACTTCTTGCTTCTCTGGCATTGGGGAAATTCTAATGGCTATCCCAGTTCCCCATTCCCCACTGCTATACACCTCCATTTAATTCCCCGTACTTTTAATTTTCTGTACTTCTCCCCATCTCTCCCCACCCCTGATACTGCACCCCTTTTCCTTCCCCCTTTTACCTCCCTCCTGGATCCCTCTCTCCCATGATTATTTCATTCCCCTTTCTAAGTAGAACTGAAATCTGTGCTGTTGTCTTCCTTGTTCTTGAAGAGTACACATGGAGCGATCCATGGCTCCAGCTGCATATCTAACATCGTAGCTGGAATCAGTGGAAGGGGAGACCATTGGTCCTGTAGAGGCTTGATGCCCCAGCGTAGGAAGATGCTTCAGTGGTGAGGTGGGAGTGCATGGGTGGTTGAGGATCACCCTCATAGAGGCAGGGGTGAGAAGGATAGGATAAGGGACTTGTGGAGGAGAAACAGGGAAGGGGGGACCACATTTGAAATGTAAATAAATAAAATAAACATTAAAAGATATTTATCTACTAATACTCAAAATTTAAAAAAAGAAAGAAAAGAAAAATTGTATTTAAAATTTGCCCTATCTCTAATTTCCAAGTGAAAGAAAATTGAGCTAATATGAAGGTAAGATACATGGGCTTACAATGTACCCCACAAAAACAAAACAAAACAAAACAAAAAACAAACAAACAAACAAAAAACATAGAATAACATAAATCTGAATATCAGCTACCAGGAGACTCTTTTAGAATAGTTGTTAAGGTAGTCTAAGAGACTATTAAAATGAAACAGGTTACTGATTCAGCCCTTGATTGGCTCTCAAGCTTTGAGTGTGGACCTCCCCTTTGCTTAAGACACTGCATATGTAGCATACAGGACTGGAATGATTTAAGATGGATCAAACAAGCCTCTTTCCTGTAGTGTAGAGTCAATGGTTCCAGAAAATACTATGTAAGCTGTCAAGGGAGGGGATCAATTAAACATCCTATCCAGTTAAAATATACATCAACCATGACAATTAGCAGCGTGATAAGATTTTCATAAAGAGCCAGGTGGTAGTGGCACATGCCTTTAATCCCAGAACTTGGGAGACTGAGTTTGAGGCCAGCCTGGTCTACAAAGTGAGTTCCAGGACAGCAAGAGCTACACAGAGAAACCCTGTCTCGAAAAACAAAACAAAACAAACAAACAAAAAAAAACAACAAAAAAAGATTTTCATAAAGGTGCTATGAGTCACAACTAACATTTCAGTTGCAACTAATCACAGTCTAATTGTACTTAAAAATCCACACAGAAGAAAAGAAGTCATGTCTTGTTTTAGAAACCCAGCAAGCATCTCTGCATAGACCTTAAGTAAAAATCTACTACCACCACATTGCTAGAACATCATAATTCCTATCTACATTTTAAATATTAAACTTATGTCCACAGATAAGTGTAACTACTACCCATCATTAAGGATGTTTTTCAGCATTGCTGTAAGATGAAGACAGAAATCTCTCTATAGCCATGCTCTGGGGCAGGAGCAAGAAAGCCACAAAACTGTCCCACCATCCCACATCCTATACCCTGTAGGCTATAGATACAGAGTCCTACCTCTACCATACTGTTGTGAATATCCCTGGGGCTAATAATATTTGATGTTAATTCCATTCTTCTGTGAGGGGCTATGAACAAAGAATGAGTTTGCACTCAGGTGATTTCCTGTAAACCTTCTTCCCACCTTAATGTATAAAATAAAGGCTAGAACAGGTGATTGGACAGAGAAAGAAGGGAAGGTGGAGGTGAAGATTTTGGTGAGAAAAGGACAGAGACTTTTCATTTGGTTTATTTGTTGGTGTGGGTGTATGTGTGTGTGTGTGTGTGTGTGTGTGTGTGTGTGTTGTTTTGTGGGGAAGGTTATACGGGGAGAAGTTAGAGGTAAGGGGACAGGGAGTTGAAGCAGACTGGGTTGCATGATGTGAAGCTCAAAAAGAATCATTGAAGCATTTAAAATCTAATTTAAAAAAGAAAAGAAAAAGTTTTCTTCACAGCAAATGTAGGGCACCATAGAAAACCACAAACAACTAGACATATTGCATTAGTGAACAGATCACAATGAGGGAACCCCCAAAGAATACATTTATAACATGATTCCTGTATCTCTGGCTAAAGAAATATTACAGCAGGAGGAACAGAAATATTGTAAAAGACAAAATACCGGGAAGCCTTCTGTGAAATAGTCTCTCTCAGAAGTGGCTGTACAAACAGGACCAGAAGACTGATAACACCATTAGAAATGTTAGAGTAGGAGAAATATTTCATTGTTACCTGCCTTAAAATAAAAAACTACAGGCAGCTAGTGACTGCTGAGAAAAGGTAAATTAGATGAGTCTACTTCTATTAGTTGTCCAATTCAGAGTGGCCAGTCTTGAAACTGTATACACACCAGGAATAAAATTCTATTTTACATATATATAATATGTAATATATATATATATATATATATATATATTTATGTGCATACCCATATACTTACACATATATATATATATATATATATATTTGCATGCATATATCAATAACAGCATATAGCATATTGGAAAGGGTTCCTGTGAGAAGGTGGAGGGAAAAGTGAGGTGATAAAATTTAATTTTAGTTAAGACCATATTTTTAAAAATTTAATTGGATTACAATAGAGTATTATCTAGAAGAGTTATCCTTGTATCAAAATATTAAGCAAGACAATTATACTAAAGTATTTGTACAAATTACCTTTCTCATCGATGTCACTAAAAACCTGATAATCAGAATGATTTACATTTGTTTATAATTTATTGAAATATAGACCATTACAATTGGAAAAGTATCACAGAATTTGCTCATTCTTGAGTATATCAAAGGAGTGCCAATACTAAGACCAAGTGTTCAAACACATGAGTGCTTCAGTAACATTCTATAGCTGAACAATGCTATTATTTGATGATTATTTTATATTTAAAATATTCAAATCCTTGATTGTGAAAGTATATGCATGATAGATAAAATATAAATCTGAACAATGTTTTCATTATTCAGTAAGTGAACTTCAATGATGCTAATAATACATTTAAATAAGATCTAAGACCACCAAAAATAAATATGTATCAAACATTGAAGCAGCCCAGGAATAATGTGATTAAACACAAACAGATTTCTCATTAAACTGATTTAAAATTATCCTATACAAGACGGCTATTAACAAGATCATAATTTATGAAGCAGTTCTTTAGTCTTTCTTTTTTGTTTTTTTTTTTCTAAACCAATTAAGTTTTGGTAGAAAAGTCACAAATAAAGCATGTATATTGAATTCTATTGTTTGGATTATTTAGCTACCAGAAATAGGACAAAATCATTTGAAATAAGTAAATATTACAGCATGAGGAAATTCAAAAGTAAAAATAAATTTCCAATAATTCCAAACCCAAACCAAATTAGAAATTCGGGGAATGCTATGTTGCTTTAATGAGGTACATTATCAAACCATCCAGGCTTGCTTCATTGGTCAGCAAGTACACAAAGATAAAAAGGTTCTTGGCCTTTTAATTACTCAATATGTTTATTTTTTTCAATATTCTAGCTATAAAATGAAATAAAACCCTATAGTTGATTAAGAAAATAGTGACCTAAAAGCTATGTTTTGCCATATATTAAATTTATTAGGATGTCTTTATTTACTGTTGTATTTCCTTAGGTGAAATTCACTCTTTCATTATCCCAAGATGATATGATGCAATTAGCATTTGTTATACATTAAATTAGAAATATCAACATAGGCTAAGGCATTTAAACACTTGGTTACCTAAGTCAGTGAGTCTGTCTAGAGAGGTATAGGAAATGAGGATTTGTTAAATAAATTATTTTCATGATGACAGAATTTAATAGTTTAAAACCTCATACCATTTCCAGTTCATTCTCTCTACTTTGTTCTTGCATTTGAAAATATGACATCTCAGTTTTCCTTTCCTGCTGCCATGCCTGCATTTGTGCTGCCATGCTTCCATACCATAATGGACTTTTATCCCTCTGGAATTATAAACCTAAATAAGTTCCATCTTCCATAATTTTTCTTTGCTGGTGGTGTTTTTAATTACAGCCAAAGTAACAGGAATGTGTCTAATGCAGAAATTGGTACCAGAGGGTGGACTGTTGATATGACTTTTCTTTTGTTGACTGTGGTAGAGTTTAAAACTTTGAACTAGAAAAATATTTGAATTCTTTAAGTAGAGACTAGAGGGTTGTTCCAGTAGAATCCTAGAAGACAGTAATACTAAAGGCAATGGGAATGTTGGAAGCCTGGCTAAAATGGTTCAGAACTGAACCATATTAGCAAGAGGAATAGAGGACAATCCTGTGATATAGTTTTTTCTATCCATTTCCTAAGAATTTGTCCTAAGAACATGCTTACTTAGATCATCTAAATTTTTGGTAGAAGAAAATGTTAAGACAATGTACTACTAAAAGTTTTATGTAGTTACAATTGAAAATTCTTATCCATGTCTACACTTAAAGGAGAAAATTGTGCAAAATGAAACATAAAATATCGTTTGGAGAGAAAAAAATTATTAAGAATCTTAATGGTATAGCCAAGGCATGAAAGAGAAAATTTAATTCTTATGGAGATTTGCATCAGTACAAATAGATATGTTTTGCATTTGTATCAAAGGGAAAACAAGATGTAATATATAGCTAAGCTTCCAACTAGTAAAAAGAAAATATTTAAGAAGTGTTTTGCTCCTAGAAAGCAACTGCACAAAAACTGCTATCGATGTGGGTTCAGGAGGAATGGCTCCCTGTCAAGATAGGAGCAGAACTTGGCAATGTCATCCAAGTTATAAAGGTTCCAGTCCCAAGAATGAAATAATAAAGGGGCCGTGGATTCATCCCCTGTATTTACTCATTTATTTTTGTTTAATTAAAAGAATTCTCTCATACATTGCATCCCAACTGCTGTTTTCCCTCCCTTCACTCTTCCCAATCCTTCTGCCCATGTACTCAGGTCCATTTAAAAAGCAAACAAACAAACAAAAAACACAAACAACAAAACAAAAACAAAAACAAGAACCCCAATCTACCAAATAACAAGTTAAATAAGGCTATGCAGAAACCCTCATATCAACACTGGACTAGCCAACACCATAGGAGGAAAAAGGTCTCAAGAGCAGACAAAAAGAGTCCAAGACAACTCCAGTTTCCACTGTTAGGAGTCCCACAAGAACACCAAGCTACACAACCATAAGGTAGATGCAGAGGGCCTAACTCACACCCATAGAAGGTTCTTGTTTGTCACTTCAATCTCTATGAGCCTCTGATTCCTGCTTCATTGATTCTGTGAACTGTATTCTCAGGGAGTTCTTAATATCTCTGATTCCAATATTTCTTCCTTCACATCTATTGTGTGGTACCCTGAATCTGTCCAATATTTCTTCCTTCACATCTATTGTGTGGTACACTGAATCTGTCCAATTAAAAGACTCTTTTATCTTAGATATGAATTGAGCACAACTATTACCATTGGGTAAGTTATAAAGTACAATATAGACTTAACACCCAGTACATCATTGTTGTCAATTAAATAGAACCTCTGTCAACTACCCTAACTTAAAAGACTTATAAGTGTACAACTGACTCATGTCCAGGCTTTAGATTGTATACCATGTGAAACCAACCTCTCAAATCTATATCATCTCTTTGAATGTTAAACAGCTTGGGTTGGCTATGAGACTACCAGTCTTCAACCCCATCAGAAATTCAAGAACAACTAATATTACCTGAAAATATGAAAAGCACAAAATATAGCTTCCAAAACTTAGCCAATTTATAGACACTTCTGATCATCTGGGCAGTCCCTTATACTTCAAAACATCTTCAGCCTTCTGGCCCAGAATCATCTGACAGACTTTCATAATGCAAAATTTTGAAGGACTGATTACTCTGTCTTGGCACATACTGTGTCCTTTTTCTTGACAGTATTTTGTCTGTAGATGAAATGAGGCAATTCTTGCCTAATGGCTGTCTCTCCACAAGTGGAGCAACTCAATTGATGCTCAATTTCTTCTTTGAATTCAAAAAAGGTGTGCTTCAGGAGCAGGAAGGTCTCTAATGAAATGATCTTTAATAAAGAAATATCCATAAACATCATATTCTGTGAACTTCTGACGCCTTTGAAGACTATCTACCCAAAGCATTTCTGAACTGTAAAACCTTGACTACTCTTGGCAATTACTAATTGAAATATCTCAGAAATATCCTTTTAATTAATTCAGGATCATGAGTTTGCTATCTAGCCTTTAACTTGTATTGCTTAATCATCTAAAAACAGTTTATAATAGCAGAACTGGGTCTAACCCTTTTATTCTTAAATGTGTTACATAAGTGCAACGCCTATATGAGATTAACAGTATTAATCCCAATTTTATATCAATAAGAAATGAATACCTATGGAAATTTTATATTTGTATCAAATAAATTCTGTACCAATGTAATAGATTATAACTTCAACTTTGTGTTGATTATAAGGATTTCTACCAATGTATAATATAGCTATGTAATAATTTGCTTAAGAATAAATTTGCAAAAGTATTAAACAAAAGAGTAAATTTGTTAACCTACCCATATTTATCTATCTCTATAATTTCTACATATCACTCTAACTCTCCTTTCCTTTCCACCCCTTCCTTTTTACTTAAGAAGGAAGGACAGAGAGGAGGAAAGGGAAGGTAGAGATTCCTGACTTTAGGCTCTCTAGTTCCCTCCTTGTCCAAAGCTACATTTGTAAACTATCCCTTAAATGACAACATATTTATTATTTATAAAATAACCAGAACCACCCATCCCAATATAAGGAACTGGGATGATGACCTTCTGTCTGCTTCCAGCTGAATTGGAGTGAAGAATTACATATTGATGCCCAAAGGGAAAAAGGGAAGTTGGATTTGTCAAAGGAGAGGTAGCTGGCATCATTTGCCTTCCAGTCACTATGAACTTAGAAAGTTCATTGCCTAGCTGACATCTTGACCATTACAGTCTGGAAGGCTGGATAGACATGATAGCTGCTCTGGAAAAGTTCTGAATGGAAATCTTTAAAAGAAGCAGCTTTGTTGTAGTTGAGGCAGAGTCAAGGACGAAGCTGGAATGGAAGGTCCCAGAATCTCAGCATCCTGGAGTGTGAAATTTTCAGGGCTGTCTTTCTCTTCTTTCATCCCGTCATATACAAACCTTAACAACAACATACAGTTCTGTGAAGATATTCACATGGATCGTTCAGGGTACACAGATTGGTTAATGAAGATCAAATGTGGTACATTTACACAATGTAGTACTACTCAGCTATTAAAAGAATGAATTTATGAAATTCCTAGGCAAATGGATGGACCTGGAGGGCATTGTCCTAAGTGAGGTAACACAATCACAAAGGAACGCACACAATATGTACCCTCTGATAAGTGGATATTAGCCCAAAATTTAGGATACCCAAGATATAAGATACAATTTGCTAAATGCATGAAACTCTAGAAGAATGAAGACCAAAGTGTGGACACTGTGCCCCTTCTTAGAAGTGGGAACAAAACACCCATGGAAGGAGTTACAGAGACAAAGTTTGGAGCTGTGACGAAAGGATGAACCATCTAGAGACTGCCATATCAAGGGATCCACCCCATAATCAGCTTCCAAACGCTGACACCATTGCATACACTAGCAAGATTTTGCTGAAAGGACCCAGATATAGCTGTCTCTTGTGAGACAATGCCGGGGCCTAGCAAACACATAAGTGGATGCTCACAGTCAGCTATTGGATGGATCACAGGGCTCCCAATGGAGGAGCTAGAGAAAGTACCCAAGGAGCTAAAGGGATCAGCAACCCTATAGGTGGAACAACATTATGAACTAACCAGTACCCCGGAGCTCTTGACTCTAGCTGCATATGTATCAAAAGATGGCCTAGTCGGCCATCACTGGAAAGAGAGACCCATTGGACACACAAACTTTATATACCCCAGTAGAGGGGAATGCCAGGGCCAAAAAAAATGGGAATGGGTGGGTATGGAAGTGGGGGGTAGGGTATGGGGGACTTTTGGCATAGCATTGGAAATGTAATTGAGGAAAATATGTAATAAAAAAATTAAAATAAAAAAAAAGAAAGATGAGAGTGTCTTTCTCCAGGTTAGTTTGATCACATAATCAAATTGCAATGTAACTTTGTACACATGCCCTCATAAAGGATAGTGTGTAAGAACAAGTCATGAGAAATTTGTACCCAATAAGTGTCATTGACTGTAATTGAGTAAAATTGACATTTTACTCTCAGCAGGTTCCAGAGCTGTCTCCATATACAAAGGCATAAACATCACCACATATGTGTCACATATTTTGTTGATTGTGTTAGTCTCTGTTTTCTTCTCTGTTGCCAAGGTCTTCGGGAGGTTTCCCTTTGTTATGTCTGATTTTGATCAACTTGGAAGAAACCCACAGCTTTTATTTTCCTGTGAAAACATAGGCATAATCTCTTCCCCAGCATACCACATTTCCCATTTTCCATTCCAATGTCAGAATAACATTAATAAATACAGGCTGGTTTAGTTCAATAGTTTTTTTCCACAATACAGTGTCCTTCAGCAGCTGTGGTATTTTGTTCTTTAGCATTTAAAAAATTAATAAATCACTAGGTAATCTATCTTTTGGATAGTTTTTGTTGATACCTTTTGCCTATTAAGCATCTCCTTTAGAGTTTGATTAGAATTCTCCAAAATCACTTGTCATATAATATTGCATGATATGCCTATAATATGTTTTATATTATAATATGCAAAAATCTGCTTCATCTTATTAGATATATGTGCCAGACTGTTGCCCGTTTTAATTTGTATGGGTATTCCTATCATAGCCTTAACTTCTAACAAATGTCCAATTACAGAATCAGCCTTTTCTGATGCTAAGGTAGTTGTCCATTTAAATTCTGAATATGTGTTTATAGTATGGTACACATATTTCAGTTTACCTAACCCTGTAAAATGGAAGATATCCATCTGCCAAATGTAATTTCTTTGGGTACTCTTAGGATTAGTTCCTGTATGCAATGGAGTTTGTTTATATAATGGGCAAGTACGACATTGCCTCACAATTTCCTTGGCTTGTTGACAAGGTATAGAGAATTCTTTCTTTAAACTTTTGCTGTTGACATGTTATTTTGTATGGAATTCTGAAGCCTCTCTTGTACACTTCCTATAAATAGCTGGTCAATTTAGTTATAACCTTGCACCAGAGGATCTGGCAGACCTGTATGGGATATTATGGGTGTTACATATAGTAGATAACTCCTATTTCTGATCATTTGTTGTAGCTGAATAGTGAAGTCAATTCAGAATAATTCTGAATAAGTTCTGCAATCTCTATGTGTAAAGCAACTCTTTCTGCATTTTGAGAGTCAGTCACTATATTAAGACTCTTGAAAATCTGACACCACCATGATTTTTGAATATAGCTAAGATTTTTGAACTAACTTATAGGGACTCTCAGCCACCTTATTTACATCTTCTAATTTATATCCTGGCTTTCCTGATTTACTGGCATCAGTGTAAAATGTAGGGGCCCCAGATATTGGAGTTCCCTTTATTATTAGAGGGAGAATCCAATTAGTTCCTTTTTATAAACTGAAGCCACTTGCTTTTAGGATATCTGTTGTTAATTTCTCCCATGAAGTTACTACATGCTCTTTACCAGTGTTCATCTTGTGCCCATAATGAAGCAATCTCTGTGTTAGTAAAAGTTACCACAATTTCAGCTGGATCCATTCCGACTAATTGTTGCAATGTCATTTTTCCTTTTAGTATCAATTCAGATACCTTCTCAATGTAGGTTTTAAATTTCTTACTCAGTTTATGTGCTATAAATTTCCATTTGAAGATATAATCTTCCCTCTGCATAATAATTCCTGTAGGGTAATGGGTAAGATAACTAAAATACAGACAATCCTTGGATCAATTCGATCTAGATGTATATCCTGCAATTTCCTTTCTATCAAAGCTAATTCCTTCTCAGCCTCAGCTGATAGTTTTCTTGGGCTATTTAAATCTTTATCACTTTTAAGATTTGAAATAAATTTCTTAGCTCTTGAGTGGCCAAACCAATCACATACTACTGTCAGTTGATATCACCCAGTAGCTTCTTAAAATCATTAAGGGTCTTTAATTGGTTTCTTCTGATTTTCACCTTTTGTGGCCTAACCATTTGCAGACTTATTTTATACCCTACATAATTAATAGAATACCCTCTTTGTATTTTTTCAGGGGCGATTTGCAATCTCCAACAAGGTAAGGATTTATTTATCTTTTCATCAAACATTCTTTCCATAGTAGTTATATTTGTCTCAGTCAATAAGATGTTATCCATATAATGATAAATAATGGATTTGGGAAATTGTTTGTGAATCATCTCCAACGGCTGTTGTACAAAATATTGACACAATGTAGGGCTATTTAACACTCTTTGAGGGAGGACTTTCCAATGATATCTTTTTATTGGGCAACCCCTCTTGAAGGTAGATACTGAGAAAGCAAACCTTTCCTTATTGAATTCATGTAGAGGAATCATGAAAAAACAAACTTTCAGATCAATCACTATGTTAGGTCATTCCTTAGGTACCAAGGAAGGGAATAGGATTCCAGGCTTCAAGAAACCCATTGGTTGAATAATCTTATTAATCACTCTGCGATCTGCCAACATCCTCCATTTGCCAGATTTTTTTTTTTTAATGACAAATACTGAAAAATTCCAAGGGCTCCTCTATATGATGAGGTTCCAGCTGTTCCTGGACTAGCTGTACTAATGCCTGTAGTTTTTCTGTTGTCATAGACCATTGATCTATATAAATGGGTTGGACCTTTGTGGAAAGGCAGTTGGTTTCTTGGCAGCAGTGGTTCCTTGGGGTAGGGCTAAATTGTCAGCCTCTGTTATAGCTTGTTTATGGTCAGCTTGGACAATCTGTAACTGCCTTTGATAATGTTCTCTAACTAATTTGAAATTTTTATTAGGAGCCTAATGGGTTTCATGGCTAGACACTGAAACTGAGAGGATATTAATTTGGGTTTTCTACTGCTGTAATAGATCTCTTTCTCATAAGTTAATGGCTATATTAGCCATGTATGGTCTCAATTTTCCTACAAGGCCTTCTGTTTCTACCCATCTAAGCTAACTGCTATGTTGTTTTATGAGGGATAAGGTCCCAACTCCTTGAAATTTTATGTCTACTTCTTGAAGTGGCCAACTTTCAGGCCAAGATTTTAGAGAGGTAATGGTAACATCTGCTCCAGTGTCAACCATTGCTTCAATCTCAATATTGTTTACTAGTATTCTTAGTATTGGCCTTTGATTCTCTATAGAAGTTTGCCAAAATAGTCATTTTTGGTTCCCTTTATGGCCTTTTTTATTGCCTTTCTTATTGCTGAATCTGATATATTCCTTTCCACAGCTGAGGATACCTATGTAAAAAGTCAGCGAAGGTTTCTTTCAGACCTTGTATGACTTAAATAAATGGTTGAAGTTTTTCCCTAATTCTGCGACTTTGTCCCAGGCCTTTAAGGCTGACAATTGACACATTGCGAGAGTTTATTTATCATATACAGCCTGTACCTCTAACTCAGCAAAGCAACCTTCACTAAGTTGTTGATCTGTGGAAATCTCTCCCTCTGGCTCTATTTTGTTGTGCTATCTCCCTTGCCTCATCTTTCCACCATGCCAACCATTGTAAATTTGCAGCATGTTCTAGTATTGATCTTGCCATATCTTTCCAGTCTTGGGGAGTTATTCTATTTTTAATAGCCCAAGAAGTCGGGATTTGTTTTACAAATGGTGCGTACATTTCAAAATTAGTGAAAATTTGCATAAGTTTTCTCAGTTCTAACACATCAACAGGTTACCATTCAAATTCCTGATAACCCTGTGGATAATCATTGTCTGGAGGTCTTTGTTTTATATTAACTGGATAGAATAAAGTTGTTTTCTAATAACCTGGTTATTATTTGTTTGGCTTTCTCTAATTGTATCTTCTGTCACAACCTGAGTATTTTCCTTAATTGAAAACTTAAATTCTTCCCTTAATATCTATGACCATGCTTCATATCTCTAATTTTGTCACTCTTAATATTCCTTGATTTCCTGAATTCTCTGTTCAAGGTTCTGCCTCCTCATTTTGATTTTTTTCTTTATATTGCAATTCTGATTGTCTGTTGTCCATCTCATTTGATTGATTAATTTTAAAAGGTTATTCTCAAAGTCTTCCTTTCAACCCTTATTGTTCTTGTTGTTTTTCTCTCTGCTGTTCAGTCTGATCTGTGGGTTGCTGCATCCTTTGTTCTAGCATATTTTCCAGTTCCTGTCTCCCACCTTCATTTTCATCTTATTATCTCTTATTCTGATCTATAATTTCCTGTGTCTTCAATTCTAGTGTTTCCTCTAAGCCACATTGCCAAGTCTTAAATTTCTCTTTCTGTTGTTCTTGCTACACTATAATTTCCTGTATCCTCTGCTCTAAGCCCTGCTTCCATAGTTTCTCTTTGTGTTGAAATTCTAATACTGCAGCATCTGCCTTATTTTGATTTACTAGCTTTAGTAAATTATCCTCTAGACTTTGCTTCCAAATTTTAACTCTATCTCCTTGCTGTTCAGTCTGATCTGTGAATTGTTGAATTCTTTTTTCTAGCATTTCTTCAAGCTCCTGTCTCCAACCTTCATTCTATTCTTTCTGTTGCTTATTTTGACCTATGAAATCCTGAACCTTTAGTTCTTTTGTTTCCTCTAGGTCATGTTGCCAAGTCTTAAGCTTATCTCTCTTTTACTCAGGCTCATCTATAAAATTCAGAATTTTCTGTTCTTGCATCTTTTCCAGCTTCTGTCTCCAACCCTCATTCTCTTTCTGTTTCTTATCTTAACCAATAAAATCCTGAATATTTAGTTCTTGTGTTACTTGTCATCTCTTTTCTAAGGCAAACATTTTTCCCCCCTAGGGTTCTGTCTTTTGAGAAGACATAGTAAATCAAGATAATAAATATTGCAATACCAGTACATGGTAAGGTGTCTATTTCCTCTAAATCCACCCTGTCAAACCATTCAAAATATCATCACTTAAAGCCCAAAGATATTATTGAGTTTCTCATCTTTAAGTACAAAAATATTGTATAGCTCTCTTGTATTATCTGGTTTGGGGCTCTTTGTACCTTTGTCTCCTGACTCTTTAATTCACAAGGAGGGGTTCAGTATAGACAGACCCACAACTTCTCTGTCCCTCTTTGAGTTGCAGCTGGAAGCATATGTTTGTGTGCTGATCTCATGCAACCCACAGCACAAATATCCAGTCTGGCTGTCCTAGACATGGGATGGGGAGGTGGGGGGGTGGAGGATACAGGGAAACAAACACAGAAAGACTCTCCCATGCAAAGATGTTCAGATCAGTTCATTGTGTCTGCCCGAAAACTACCCTGCAGGCAGTTGCGTTCCAGGTTCACCTGTCCCTCCCTGCAATTCTTGGTAATTATATGTAATTAGCCTTTTGATTTCCTAAGAGGTTATAATTAAAAGATTAAATTGAGTCTTACCAGAGACTTTGGCCTTTTAGACAATGTTGAGACTATGAAAGAATATAGGGATACTTGAAGGTGGACTGACTGCTGTTTGCTTTGTGATATGTCAGTGAGCCTATGTGAGCCAGGATATGGTATCTAGAGTTTTAAGAAATTGTATTCACACTTAAATAGTTGGTTCTAAGCTGGTGGTGCTCTTTGAGCAGGTTTAAGAGAAATGTCCTTGTTGGTCATCACTGTACTTCACTGTAGGTAAGCTTTAAGAGTTTAAAACCTCAGCCTAAGTCCATTTTCAGTTCTATCATATCATATCAATCAAGTATCTATTTCTCCATCTATCTATGCATCTATCTATGTATCTATATATCTATCTGTCTGTCTGTCTCTCTGTCTATCTATCTACCTACCTACCTATCTATCATCTATCTAACCTAATAGATCTCTATCTAGTTAATGTTTGAATTTTAAATGGGAGAGTTCTCAGTTTCATTCACCTACAGCCATCCTTGCACCTTGATTCCATGTTTCTCAAACATGCTTTACATTTATCCCTCCTCAACTACAAGACAAAATAAACTTCTAACATTAGAGACTCTTGGTCACAGTGTTCTCTCACAGAAACAGAAAAGTAACAATGTCGAGTGAGAAAATAAACATATGAAATTGGATAGTTAGAGAGAAGAAGGCAAGTTTTAGAATCAGTGAGTGGTAAAATCAATAGGACTGTGTGTTGTATTGTGAGTTCAATCAATGTGTACTAACTTGTATTCAACTCACATAGAAAAGAAAAAACAGGGGGCGGTGTCCAACAGGAAAATACCAATAAAACAATGTGAGATTTTGATTTTTAAGGTGGAAATGATACTATGTAGATCGATTCAGGAAGATTACCTAGTAGAGAGGAAGCAGTTATTGAATAAATAACAGTTTATAATTTTCTTCTGTTTTTTTTTTTCAGTTTAAGTTTTATAATTGTGACTGGTTTATTTCTTCTTTTTTCTGTTTTTTCCCTTTTTTGTTGGATATTTTATTTATTTAAATTTCAAATGATATCCCCATTCCTGGTGTTTTCTTCAGAAATCCTCTATCTACCCCCTATCCCCCTGCTACTATGAGGGTATTCACCCACCCACGCACCCAATCCTACCTCTGTGCCCTGGTATTCCCCTACACTGGGGCATTAAGCCTTCTCAGGAATAAGGGCCATTCCTCACATTGATGTCTGACATGGCCATTCTCTGCTATATATGCAGTTGGAGCCATGAGTTGCTCCATGTATACTACTTGGCTGGTGGTTTAGTACCTGGGAGCTCTGGGGTCCTGATTGGTTGATATTACTGTTCTTCCTATAGGCTGCAACCCATTTAGCTCCTTCAGTCCTTTCTCTAACTCCTCCATTGGGAATCCCATGCTTAATCCAATGGTTGGCTGTGAGCATCTGCCTCTGTATTTTTGAGGCACTGGCAGAGCCTCTCAGGAGACAGCTATATCAGGTTCCTGTCAGCAAGTATTTCTTGGCATCCACAATAGTGTCTGCCTTTGGTGAATGTATATGGGATGGATACCCAGATAGGACACTCTGTGGATGGCCTTTGCTTCAGTGTCTGCTCTACACATTTTCTCCATATATTTTTTTCCGTATTTTGTTCTCCATTTCAAAAAGGACTGAAGCATGCAGATTTTGGTCTTTCTTCTTCTTGAGCTTCATGTGGTCTTTGAATTGAATCTTGGGTATTCTGAGCTTTTGGGTTAATATCCACTTATTAGTGAGAGCATACCATGTGCATTCTTTTGTGATTGAATTACCTCACTAAGGATGATATTTTCTAGTTCCATCCATTTGCCTAAGAATTTCATGAAGTTATTGTTTTTAGTAGCTGTGTAGTACTCCATTGTGTAAATGTTCCACATTTTCTGTATCCATTCCTCTGTTAAAGGACAGCTATGTTCTTTCCAGCTTCTGGCTATTATAAATATGGTTGCTATGGACATAGTTGAGCATGTATCCTTGTTACATGTTGGAGAATCTTTTGGTTACATGCCCAGGAGTTGTATAGGTGGAACTACACATAGTACTTTGTCCAATTCTCTGAGGAGCCACCAGATTGAGTTCCAAAGTGGCTGTACTAGCTTGCAATCCTACCAACAACAGAGGAGTCTTCCTCTTTCTCCACATCCTCACCAGCATTTGCTGTTTCCTGAGCTTTTGATCTTAGCCATTTTAATTTGTGTGAGGTGGAATCTCAGGGTGGTTTTGATTTGCATTTCCCTGATGACTAGATGTTGAACATTTCTTTAGGTGCTTCTCAGACATTCAAAATTCTTCATTTGAAAATTCTTTGTTTAGTCCTGTACCCCATTTTTAATAGGGTTATTTGATTCTCTGTAGTCTAACTTCTCAAGTTTTTTGTATATTGAATATTAGCCCTTTATTGGATGTGTGATTGGCGAGCATCTTTTCCCAATCTGTTGGTTGCTGTTTTATTCTATTGACAGTGTCACGCACTCATAAGCTATTAATATTATCAATATCAAAACTATATTAATTTCCAATAGTTCCTTGAGTTTCTTCACATCTCAATTAGTACTGTTAATGCTACCATTTTGTGTGAAAAGCACCTAATATAAGACTTGTCCACTGGGGAAATTCTATATAATCTATTATAAATGCTCTACATCAAATTAGATTTCCAAGACAGCAAGAAATAATCAAACTCAGGGGTGAAATCAACCAAGTGCAAACAAGAAGAACAATTCAAAGAATCAACCAATCGAGGAGCTGGTTCTTTGAGAAAATCAACAAGCTAGATAAACCCTTAGCCAGACTCACTAGAGGGCATAGGAAAAGTACTCTAATTAACAAAATCAGAAATGAAAAGGGAGACATAACAACAGACCCTGAAGAAATCCAAAACACCATCAGATCATTCTACAAGAGGCTATACTCAACAAAACTGGAGAACCTGGATGAAATGGACAAGTTTCTAGACAGATACCAGGTACCAAAGTTAAATCAAGATCAGGATAATGATCTAAACAGTCCCATATCCCCTAAAGAAATAGAAGCAGTCATTAATAGTCTCCCAACCAAGAAAAGCCCAGGACCAGATGGGTTTAGCGCAGAGTTCTATCAAACCTTCAAAGAAGAACTAATCCCAGTTCTTCACAAACTATTCCACAAAATACAATCAGAAGGTACTCTACACAACTCATTCTATGAAGCCACAATTACTCTGATACCTAAACCACATAAAGACCCAACAAAAATAGAGAATTTCAGACCAATTTCCCTTATGAATATTGATGCAAAAATCCTCAATAAAGTTCTCGATAACTGAATTCAAGAACACATCAAAACAATCATCCATCCTGACCAAGTAGGATTCATCCCAGGGATGCAAGGATGGTTCAATATACGAAAATCTATCAATGTAATCCATTATATAAACAAACTCAAAGACAAAAACCACATGATCATCTCGTTAGATGCTGAAAAAGCATTTGACAAAATCTAACACCCATTCATGATAAAAGTCTTGGAAAGATCAGGAATTCAAGGCCCATACCTAACCATGATAAAAGCAATATACAGCAAACCAGTAGCCAACATCAAAGTAAATGGTGAGAAGCTGGAAGCAAACCCACTAAAATCAGGGACTAGACAAGGCTACCCACTCTCTCCCTACCTATTCAACATTGTACTTGAAGTCCTAGCCAGAGCAATTAGACAACAAAAGGAGATCAAGGGGATACAAATCAGAAAAGAAGAAGTCAAAATATCGCTTTTTGCAGATGATATGATAGTATACATAAGTGACCCTAAAAATTCCACCAGAGAACTCCTAAGCCTGATAAATAGCTTCGGTGAAGTAACTGGATATAAAATTAACTCAAGCAAGTCAATGGCCTTTCTGTACACAAAGGATAAAAAAGCAGAGAAGAAAATTAGGGAAACAACACCCTTCTCAATAGTCACAAACAATATAAAATACCTTGGCGTAACTCTAACTAAGGAAGTGAAAGATCTGTATGACAAGAACTTCAAGTCCCTGAAGAAAGAAATTAAAGAAGATCTCAGAAGATGGAAAAACCTCCCATGCTCATGGATTGGCAGGATCAACATTGTAAAAATGGCTATCTTGCCAAAAGCAATCTACAGATTCAATGCAATCCCCATCAAAATTCCAACTCAATTCTTCAACGAATTGGAAAGGGCAATCTGCAAATTCATCTGGAACAACAAAAAACCTAGGATAGCAAAAACTCTTCTTAAGGATAAAAGAACCTCTGGAGGAATCACCATGCCTGACCTAAAGCTGTACTACAGAGCAATTGTGATAAAAACTGCATGGTACTGGTATAACGACAGACAAGTAGACCAATGGAACAGAATTGAAGACCCTGAAATCAACCCACATACCTATGGTCACTTGATCTTTGACAAGGGAGCAAAAACCATCCAGTGGAAAAAAGACAGCATTTTCAACAAATGGTGCTGGCACAACTGGCAGTTATCATGTAGAAGAATGCGAATTGATCCATTCCTATCTCCTTGTACCAAGGTCAAATCTAAGTGGATTAAGGAACTCCACATAAAACCAGAGACACTGAAACTTATAGAGGAGAAAGTAGGGAAAAGCCTCGAAGATATGGGTACAGGGGAAAAATTCCTGAATAGAACAGCAAAGGCTTGCGCTGTAAGATCGAGAATCGATAAATGGGACCTCATAAAGTTGCAAAGCTTCTGCAAGGCAAAACACACCGTCAATAACACAAAAAGACCACCAACAGATTGGGAAAGGATCTTTACCTATCCTAAATCAGATAGGGGACTAATATCCAATATATATATAAGGAACTCAAGAAGGTGGACTCCAGAAAATCAAATAACCCCGTTAAAAAATGGGGCTCAGAACTGAACAAAGAATTCTCACCTGAGGAATACGGAATGGCAGAGAAGCACCTGAAAAAATGTTCAACATCCTTAATTATCAGGGAAATGCAAATCAAAACAACCCTGAGATTCCACCTCACACCAGTGAGAATGGCTAAGATCAAAAATTCAGGTGACAGCAGATGCTGGCAAGGATGTGGAGAAAGAGGAACACTCCTTAATTGTTGGTGGGATTGCAAGCTGGTACAACCACTCTGGAAATCAGTTTGGCGGTTCCTCAGAAAATTGGACATAATACTACCAGAGGATCCAGCAATACCTCTCCTGGGCATATATCCAGAAGATGTTCCAACCGGTAAGAAGGACACATGCTCCACTATGTTCATAGCAGCCTTATTTATAATAGCCAGAAGCTGGAAAAAACCCAGATGCCCCTCAACAGAGGAATGGATACAGAAAATGTGGTACATTTACACAATGGAGTACTACTCAGCTATTAAAAGGAATGAATTTATGAAATTCCTAGGCAAATGGATGGATCTGGAGGGCATCATTCTGAGTGAGGTAACATATTCACAAAGGAACTCACACAATATGTATTCACTGATAAGTGGATATTAGCCCAAAAACTTAGGATACCTAAGATATAAGATACAATTTGTTAAACGCATGAAACACAAGAAGAACGAAGACCAAAATGTGGACACTGTGCCCCTTCTTGGAATTGGGAACAAAACACCTATGGAAAGAGTTACAGAGATAAAGTTTGGAGCTGTGAAGAAAGGATGGACCATCTAAAGACTGCCATATCCAGGGATCCATCCCATAATCAGCTTCCAAACGCTGACACCATTGCATACACTAGCAAGATTTTGCTGAAAGGACCCAGATATAGCTGTCTCTTGTGAGACAATGCCGGGGCCTAGCAAACACAGAAGTGGATGCTCACAGTCAGCTATTGGATGGATCACAGGGCCCCCAATGGAGGAGCTAGAGAAAGTACCCAAGGAGCTAAAGGGAACTGCAACCACATAGGTGGATCATTATTATGAACTAACAAGTACCCCAGAGCTCTTGTCTCTAGCTGCATTTGTATCAAAAGATGGCCTAGTCGGCCATCACTGGAAAGAGAGGCCCATTGGACTTGCCAACTTTATATGCCCCAGTACAGGAGAATGCCAGGGCCAAGGGGTGGGGGTGGGTGGGTGGGGGACTGGGGAGGAGTGTATTGGGGACTTTTTGGATAGCATTGGAAATGTAATTGAGGAAATTACCTAATTAAAAAAAAACAATTTTCAGAAAACCTAAAAAAAAAAATTAGATTTCCAGATATTAATTTTTCTGTATAACGGAAATTTTGTAAACTGTGATTATTTTTTCCCATATTGTTTCCTCCAATTTTTGGAAACTAACATTTGTTTTACTCCAAGTTTAACTCTTATAAATTCATGAAATAAATACTGTCATGTATCTGTTTTATTTCATGCAGCATATTCTATATCATATATATGTAGATGAATAGGTAGGTAATCATATGCTTGTAGTTACAGGTATATCTAAATAACTCTTTGTATGTGCATACGAATACACAGATATATAAAAAATTCTTTCATAATGAATCATGATAAGATTTTCATAATGAATCATGATAAGATTCATTCTCTTCCAGCTAAAAAGTTAGAACTTTTGTTCTCACAGTTAATAATATACCTTGAGATCATTTAGTCCACATTTAAGAGTACAATCTAACAATTTTACTATTTGTCATATCTTTAATTTGTTTTTTTTGTTTTTTTTTTTTTTGTTTTTTCAAGACAGGGTTTCTCTGTATAGCCCTAGCTGTCCTGGAACTCACTTTGTAGACCAGGCTGGCCTCAAACTCAGAAATCCGCCTGCCTCTGCCTCCCGAGTGCTGGGATTAAAGGCGTGCGCCACCATGCCCAATGAGTAGCTATAATCTTAAGTTATATATTCTTCCACACCCCAGTACTGGGATTGATCTGTGTTATGATAATAATTTACTAGAAAGCAGTTTTATAACATATATATTCACCACACATGTTGAAGACAACATGAAGATATTACTTGATAAGCAATGATGTTTGTAGTATGGGTTATTGTTTAGGTCAGTTGTGATAAGGTGGAGTCAGAAACATAACCCCTTATATAAAGTTCTGTTATAATAGAGTACTACTATAAAGTATCCTTTATGCTTCATCATGTGATGTTTTCCATCATGTTCCATGACTAGAGAAAAGCCCTATAACACATAGGGACAAGGTTAGATTCAAAACACTTAAGGAGGCACAGATTCAGACTTATGCACCAGGCAGACAAGTGGATGATGGACACAAGGAGAGAGATGTAGAGAATAAATATTCATACATTCTCCTGGTTAAATGCCACCAAAGATATGCCCTTTAATTTCTTTCCTTAATGCAACATTAATGCATTATTGGTGAGTAGCAGTTTATTATTAGTGCACTAAAATCAGGAAAGATATAGAAAAACAATTTTATATTTTTTAAAGTGTAAGTTGTTTTGTCATGTTGCTCCTGAAATGTTAATCCCTTATAGGCCCACACATACACTAATCTAATAGTAAATAATTTGAGTACATATTTTAACTATTGTAAATAGTGCTTGGAAAACATAAGAGAGAAGGTATTTATTTATGATTATATTTTATATTTTCTTTGAAATGTTTTTATTATTTTGATTACTATTTCCTATAACACTTGTATAAAAATAGTAATTGGTCCTGCGGGTGTGATAAAGAGAGTTAATATTTGCAGACTGTTCATTCATTACCAAAAATAATACTAAGCATCTCTCTTTGGATTGCTCTAAACATAACTACCTTGAGAATTCATTAATGGCTCCATTTATTTCACAGTTGAATAAAATATAGCTGACAGAAGTTAAGACCACAAGAAGTCATGATGGTCATTTTTTTTCATCAAGATTTATGTTTACATTGTTCAGGCACCTATGTTTTTGTTATTTTACTGTAAGATTTACAGATATATGACCTAGATTATTTTAGTAGGGTTCTAGATCATGTGCACAGCAGATATTGAAATGAAAGGAAATCATGTTCAGCTCTTATTTTTCAAGAAGGGTCAAATGAAGGAAAACTCAGTAAGAAGTAAGTTTGGGATGAGATATAATTATTCAACCAACATCTTGTATGAATAAAAAGAAAAACAGGACAACATTATTGTTTTCTTAATATGATCACCAACCACTTTTTTAACTTTTTTGGATCTTAAATTTCCTCTTGATATAGGCATCATATTTCCCTGAATTATTTTGTTCTTATTCTTTCCAAGTGCTATCTTAAAATTTATTCTTGCAAATTATTTCATAGAATGCTCAAACCTACACTTGTATGATAAAGATGAAACTCTATCAAACATTTTAATTCTTTACAAGAAGAAAATCTAGAATTTCAAGAAGCATCTCTTGAAAACCCAAGATTCATAGAAAATTACATACCAAGCTTTCCCTATATTGTATCACTATTAACCAGTGCCTGGTAGAATATAATGCATAGTTATAGACTGAAGTATTTGATAGAAAAGAATTTACAAATGGGAATCAGTTATTTCCCCACAATGACAACAGAATAAGCTCAGGAATAGACTTTTATGATAAACATCAGAAAACAACAAATAAACCACTAAACTCTACATAAATGCCATAGGAAATCACAAAACAATTTTCTGCTCCTTTCCAAAAGTCCAATTTTGTTGTTGTGGAGTTGATGTTACCACCAATGCCATGGAAACTGCTGTCCTTGATGTGTCTCATCATAGCAGAAAGATGACTCAAACTTTACTTCCTCATAACTTTACAGGAAGTCTGAGTTTCCTGAGAGAATATTTTGTCTTTAGCTCAAGTCACATGTGCCAACTCTGGTGAAAATGAGTTGATTTGATACACAACAGGATATGTGTAGAAATCAAAATTGTCTAGAAAATCATTAGTATATATTAGGTTTTCAAAGCTTAAAAGAAAAAATATTTGCTACAATGTTCTCATGTTTTCTCAAATAGTTAAAAAAAACCTTCAATTATCTGTAAACTTTCAAGATATGAAACTGTCATCTCTAGTTTCCCATTACAAAAATATAATTTCAGTTCTAAATATGGAAACAATTAAGTTTCAAGTATGATCACCCACTATAGCTATGCTTTCTGTTTTCACATCAACTTGACACAGGCTAGAATCATTTTGGGAGGAAGAAACCCATCTGAGAAAATGCTCACAAGACTTGTCTGTAGTCAAACCTATTGTAGGCTTTCTTAATTGATCGTTGATTTATTTGACCCAGATACCCTATGGCATTTTTTTCCTGGGAAATGTAAGATTAAGGTAAGCAAGCCAGGAAGAGTAAACTAATAAAAAAAATGCCTTTTTCATCCCAAAATCTCCCTCCACGGCTGCTACTTCAGTGTTTGCCTCCAAATTTCTGCTCTGTTGGAATTTTTGCCCCAACTTCTTGGTCATAGAAAGTTGTAGACTAAAATAATCACTTACCCACAAAGTTGCTTTTGGCCATGGTATTTTATCACAACACTAGTAACCCTAGTTAAGAGACTTGCCCATGATATTCCTTACTTGTCTAGTTCAGACATATTAGCAATTCTATATTTTGTAACAGGAAAATAAATGGTAGTTTATATTTCTACATAGGTTTTTCTCTGTGAAAACTTTGGGGAAATAAAGAGGGGGTTCTAGATAGCATACATAGTATATCATACAGCAAAATATTTAGAAGATTTGAATAGACAACACATGGTTCTTTTTCCCTCAACAAGTCAGAATATTGAATACATGTCATGTATGTTACTTACAATTTAATTCTTTCAGAAGTATTCCTTGTACTTGCTTCTTATGTTTAACATTTATAGCACATGCTTTCCTCTTATACATGTTTGCTACAGTTTTATATTAACTGTTAGCAGGTTACTGAGACACATTCTTTCTTTTCCCAAATTGTAGCAGAAATATTCTTAATTTAACATATCTCATATATCAGAACAAACAACTACAAGCAATACATACCATAAGCATTCCTTGGGCCATGTGTCTAATAATCTTTCCAACTGAAAAACTGTCTGATTCTAAATCATAGGTAAGTGTTGATAGCAGATGGTTTGAAGTAATATACCAAAATGGTGTCATTTCTTCTTGACCCATGAATCACCAATCCTTATATCTCATGATAAGTGGTAAATGTTTTACGTATTTGTATCTGACCACTAACTTTGTAAGGCAAATTATTAAAAGTCTCCAAAATAGTATATTTTATGTAATGCAGGTCAAGATGAGTATCTGTGGTAGATAAGAATAGACTCCTACTAGATGATAAAAACAAGTCCCAGATGACTCCCTAGTCAATAGCCAATGAGACACTACCATTTTCACCAGAAACAATATATAGACAGGCATAAATAGCATTTCAGGTTCAGTTTCTAGATTTGTAAGTAAATTGAATGTGACCATTTTTACTATACATTGTATTTTCAAAATTGAGGGTTTTTAAAAGCAGAGTATGATATTTCAACATAATTGTTGTCTTAGTCAGGGTGTCTATTCCTGCACAAACATCATGACCAAGAAGCAAGTAGGGGAGGAAAGGGTTTATTCATCTTACTCTTCCACATTGTTGTTCATCACCAAAGGAAGTCAGGACTGGAACTCAAAGAGGTCAGGAAGCAGGATCTAACACAGAGGTCATAGAGAGATGTTCTTTCTGGCTTGCTTCCCCTGACTTGCTTAGCCTGTTCTCTTATAGAACCCAATACTACCAGCCTAGAGATGGTCCCACCCACAAGGGGCTTTCCTCCTTGAACAGTAATTGAAGAAATGCATTATAGTTGGATCTCGTACAGTCATCTCCCCAAGTGAAGCTCCTCTCTCTGTGATATCTCCAGCTTGTGTCAAGTTGACACAAAACTAGCAAGTATAATTGACCCCTTGTCAACTTGACACACAAACACATCACTAGTAAGCCTCAAACCTTAGTTTCTTATTCATACCCAAGATCTAAACAACTTTAAAAGGCCAACAGTCTTTGCAAATTCTTAAAATTTCAATCTCTCTTAAAAATCCAAAGTTTTTACAATTAGGTCTCTTAACTGTGGGTTCCACTAAAATAATTCCTTCAAGAGGGAAAAGCATCAGGGCACAGTCACAATCAAAAGCAAAAATTAAACTCCAACTGTCCAATGTCTGGGATCCAACTCACGTTCTTCTGGGCTCCTCCAAGGGCTTGGGTCACTTCTCCAGCCATGCCCTTTGTAGCACACACATTGTCTTCTAGGCTCCAGGTGCCTGTACTCCACTGCTGCTGCTGTTCTTGGTGGTCATCTCATGGTACTGGCATCTCCAAACGCTGCTGTCTTCCACTGTAACTTAGCTTCAACAATAGCTTCTCATAGGCTCTCTTCATAGTGCCAAGCCTCAACTCCTTTTCATGACCCCTTCAGTCCTGGGCCATTTATTGCAACTGAGGCTGCACCTTCACCAATGTTCTTCCATGGCCTCTCACAGTGCCAAGCCTCAGCTGCCTGTGTGACCCTTCATGCTTTCAAAACCAGTACCACCTGAGTAACTCTTACACATTACTAAGTCCAGCCACAGCACAAGGTAAAACCTTAGCTATCTATAGAACTCAGCCTCTGTGCTCTCAGAAAACACTTCCCAGAAGATATCACCTCATTGATGCTGGTCTCTTTTTAATCACTGCTAATTTCTTAGCTCCAGATAACCAGCATCAATAGTCCCAGTAATGCAAAGGTTTTATTTTAGTAGTTCTGGTATGTTGTTAATCACAGCTGATACTTCAGGCCCAGCTAACCAGAACCACAGAATCTTCACAATCCAAAATAGCAATGGCCCTGAAAAGAGTCTTTAATTTTCCCTCTGAAATTTCACAAGCCAAGCCTCCATTTTCTGCACTGTTCTCAACATTATCTTCCAAGGTCCTACACAACATCTCACAGAGCTCTTAACACCAAATGGATCTTTTGGCCCAAAGTTCCAAAGTCCTTCCACAGTCCTTCCCAAAACATGGTCAGGTTGTCACAGGAATACCTCACTATGCTGGTACCAATTTGTCTTAGTCAGGGTTTCTATTCCTGCACAAACATCATGACCAAGAAGCAAGTTGGGGAGGAAAGGGTTTATTCAGCCTACTCTTCGACATGGTTCATCACCAAAGTAAGTTAGGACTGGAATTCAAACAGGTCAGGAAGCAGGAGCTGGTGCAGAGGCCATGGAGGAATGCTCTTTACTGGCTTGCTTCTCTTGGCTTGCTCAGCCTGCTCTCTTATAGAACCCAAGATTACCAGCCCAGAGATGGTCCCACCCACAAGGGGCCTTTCCCCCTTGATCACTAATTGAGAAAATGCCTCAATGATCTCGTGGAGGCATCTCCCCAATTGAAGCTCCTTTCTCTGTGATAACTCCAGCCTGTATCAAGTTGACACCCCAAACCAGCCAGTACAATTGTGAAAGAATATTTTTATGCAATCACTGCATACAGTAATTTTGATGGGATAGTAAGTTTGGTATTTTGTTATGTTTATCCTGTATTCAAATTGCATGAAATGTATGTCCTGTTTAAATTACACATATATCCCCTAATTTTGGTGTATATATACTCATAGTCATGGCCATGCTAAAGAATCTTTGCTACCAGAAGTTTGACAGTGTCTTATGTGTCTGACTTCTGAATTTACCTGTAAAGGATGCTAATATCTTCTAATGAAATTTTCAGATAAAAATGTTATATAGTTAAAAATAATCCATATATTTCATTTGGTTCTTACTTAAGATCATAAGTCAATATGTATGGAACCATGAAAGCTAGCCTGTTTTCTGTTTGAGCTAGGTTCAAACCCTGGAGAACAGAAGGAAGTTTGTCATGCTCCCAGACACTATGTTCCTGACAGGATGCCCCAGCTCTCCATAATTTTGTGGCCATCAGTCACAGTCATATAAGCTGTCCAGACTCTACCCCCACACTTACCTGACTGTTGCCATGTAGGCCTGACCCACTATAAAAGGAGCTATTTGCCCTGCCCCCTACTCTTACTCGCTTACTTTTGCCTCTCTCACTCTAGTCTTCTTGCTCACTCCCTTGCAGCATTCCCTTTTCTCCTCTCTTAATGTGGCCATGGCTGGCTTCTACTTCTCTGCTCTCTCCTTCTCTCTGCCTTTCTGGGACTTGCTGTGCTGGAGCAATGGAGCAAGTCTTCCTCTAAAGACCTGTGTACCTAATCTCCCACAGAAGGCCTCTCATTGGTTGGATGTAAATATCTACATCTGATTCTTTCAACTGCTTGTTGGGCCTTTCTGAGGGCAGTCATGATTGGCCCCTGCTTGTAAGCACATCAGTAATAATAGTGTCAGGCCATGGGTCCTCCCCATGAACTGGATCTCAACTTCGGCTTCCTTTTCCTCAGGCTCTTCTCCATTTTTGTTCCTGCATTTCTTTCAGACAGGAATAATTCTGTGTCAGAGTTTTTGACTATGGGGTGGCAAACCCATCACTATACTTGATGCCCTGTCTTTTTACTAGAGGTAGACTCTACCAGTTTCCTCTCCCCACTGTCGGTCATTTATTGGCCTACATATATTAGGATGAAAATAAATATTTTTAAATGTTATAAAAATATTTAAAGATATATGAAGATCATCTAATTTTCCTTTAAAAATTAAATGTAATTAGTACTCATTGAAGATGGAATTTTACTTCCATTATGTATTATATACAGCTACTTATCAAACAAAATATTTTTAAAAAATACATTGTTTAGATCAGAAAAGGCTAACTTCAAATTCTTTTTGTAAAGACTATGCACATATATTTATATTACAATGAAAAAACTTCAATCATTTAATTTCCTAGGGTATTGTGTAAAATTCCAATTCTGAATTTATACATAGTTGATCAGTTGCTTATCAATTTCCAAGACACTAAATGAAATACCATAATATTCTTATAAGTGCTGCTTGATCAAAAACTACTAATCTAAGATAACAACAAATAATGAATTACTATTAGGATCTTAGGCAAAAAACAGCACCAATTAATGGAAATTAAAAATTAAATTTTAATTTACTTATGTTTTTATAACAGGAAATGTAATATATATATATATATATATATATGTGTGTGTGTGTGTGTGTGTGTGTGTGTGTGTCTGTGTGTTTGTGTGTATACATATATATACACATTGACATATTAAATGAAAACATGTTTTTATGTGATTTCAATATACTTAGCTAATATTATGTGTCAACCCCTGATGCTGAAATACCTCTGCATACTCCATCCCTTCATAGCATTTTAGGTCCTGCTCTGACATTGTTTTCTTCCAACATTTTAAAGCTCTTCTTAATTTGTAATTGTTACTCATTTCTTATTCTGAATTCACAGTATTGTTTCCCACAATCTTTGAACTCTTATTTATCGAATTCTGATAATTTTTAGAAAATGCATATTTCTCCAGTCCATAGTTTACAAATTATCCTTAATAATTAATTAATTAATTAATTAATTATAATGTGTAAATGCTGGCTTTATTTCCTGAAATGAAGAGATGATATGAGAGCCATACCTAAAATGTATGATTACATAGCTTTGGCTGAGTCCAGAAAGTATACTTCCCTGCTCTAATTATGTTTGGTTTCCTATGTTTAAGGTAGGTATATCTTTACAATAGAGAAAGAACATGAATTTATATGAGTACGTAAATGCGGAAAATATTGGAGGACTCAGGGGAGGAGAAATAATATAATTAAATATATTGCTTAACATTTGTAAATAATGAAAAGCTTGACACAATATTGAAAAGAGGACTATGGAAGTTGATTAATGTTTAGGAGATAATTTCAAACCAATCGAAATGTTATGTAATCATTACAAGCATTGAACATCTCATAGTACCCATTAATGCACAGATTTTGTGTTTATTGAGTCCATTAAAATAAGAAGTAGAAAGTGTTGGAAATATCTAGAAATATCCATTCAAGAGCATTAAAATACATAAATTATATTATAGTTAAGTCAATACATATGTGCATGCTAAATATGTGTTTTGTTAATAAGTTCCACTTCCAAGCTGGCTCTATTGATTTTTTTCTTTTTAATACTATCTAAACAGGACCAACACCCTGAAATTTCCCCCAAACCTATATATTTATTTACTAGGCAAATCATGATATAGGTGCAGTGTGCTGACAGTCAAACAGATGAAAAAGACTTTGGCAATATCCCTCTTTCCCTATTTCCATTCCCCTTAGACCTACTATTGAATAATTGTCAGGATATAGATACATAATATACACTAAGTATACCTCTTTTCTTTCAATGTTTTGTCTTCTAGGCAACCTCATGGAATACTCAGTTCATAATGTACTTTTAGCTTCAAGATTTTATTTGCTTTGATTTAATGATCTAATGCATATAAATATATTCAAAATGCTAACTGATATTTTTTTCTTTTTTTTTAAATTTAGTAATGTATTCTCTTTAATCCACAAGCTTTATATAGCTTTAGTTAAAAAATAAAATAAAATAAGTCAACCCAAGACATTGTCATAGTATGAGTCATCTATTTTCATAGATAGATAGATAGATAAATAGATAGATAGGTATATAGGTAGAAGTTCTAACTAGGTCATACATATTTCTAAATTATAAGATTATAATTTATCCTATTATGTTCCTATCAGTGATGATTCTTTTATATAGTGTCACTGACTGAACTTTTATTTTTTCCCTGACTGTATACCTTCTGTAATACTTTTTGGTTCATGCAGCATGAACATTCCTTCACTTCTTAATTTGTGTTGTGCTTTTGCTGTTCAACATATGCTGTCTCTCCCAAGTCCCTAGTAACTGACTATCCAAAATTCTACTGCTATCAGTTCTAATTTTCTCAAGTTTGATAACTTCTTTTTGCAATGATAATAGTGATTTTTTCATCCTATGATGAGGTTAAGATTATCTAGTAATTTTCCTGGGAACAGTAATTTTCCTGGGATAAAATAAAGAATAAGCTTATTTACTCATATGGTTTATAATTCTGAAATTTTAGGATCAAAACAGTAAAAGTCCTGCAAGGACTTACAAATATACTATCTTTCCCAAAGTTACAATGTTTTCATCACAGAAATTCAGCTTGGCTATATTTGGCTAGCTACTATTTTCAGTCCCACTATGATTATGGTTCTGCCTGGGTGGTTGTTGTCTAGACACCTCTGTTAAACCTAGTAGTTCATTTCATTTAAAGTGAGGCATTTTAGAGGAACTGAGCTAGTGACCTGTGTCAAGAGCCACAAAGCCCCATAGAATGAGCTTGCATAGGTCTGGATTAGGTCTTCTGCATTTAACTTATGATTGTGTATCTTAGTCTTCTTGCTGGACTCCCAACCCTTTTCTTACTGGAACTTGTTATACCATTTTCTAGATGCACCTCTGTCATCCTTAGCAGACATGAAAAGTCAAAATTCTAGTCTCATTATCTTGTTCAGCCAATTTAAAAGATATCAGGGACTCTGAAGATTTGGTAACCCAAATTCATCTTAAAAATTCTCTCTCTCTACCACTCTTTCTACCATTAATGCTGCAAAAAAAAAAAAAAAACAAAAAAACAAAAAAAAAAAAAACCTCTTCCTCTTTACTAACTAGCAAATATCTTATTTGACTACCTGTCAGTGTTTTATTAACTCTAAACAAACTGACAAGCCCTTTCTTTCCACTTACCTATATATAAGATGGAAACAATCATGCATACATAAGATGATGCATAAGTTAATACACAGGACAATTGATGATCTTTGGTGTCCTACCCACTTCCAGTGTGCTTGACTTTCATGGTAGGATAACCATCCCAAGATAATGGCTAGAATCATAACATGTTACCATAGTGTATTAAGTATAACTCTGGTTCTTGACATTAAACTTGGTTGCTGGGTAGTATGTTGCTCAATGCCAAAGGATTAAAGTTAAAACCAAAAGTGGAATGGAAAGAGGGATTTTTGAAGAGGAAACAGTAATGGAGATGCTATACCTTTTTATTCTTCAACTCCTCTCTCAAGAACTACAAAACATAATGAAAATATAAAATTTGATAGTAGGTTCTTTCAAATATTGGATGAATATGGACTGATTCCAGAAAAAGTGTATTGAAGCCAGGTTATCCCGTTATGCTGTGAAGAATAAAAATTATACTCATTCATTTGGAATAAATGTCCAAAATCTATGATGAGGCTCTCCTTTGTTCTCTCAGGTCATTATTTGTGGTAGTCCATTAGAGTGCTTTGCTACCAAGTGGGTCATGAAGGCAGGAAGATTATGGGCAGCTTCCAATGTTACCCAGTGGCTCTGTAGCACTAAATTGTCATTCTGGATATCCCAGGATGGATTGGCAGAGATGTACTCTAGGTTGTCATGGAAAACAAATATATAAACTTTAGAGTGTCTATCTGTTTTACTCATGTTACACTACTAAGTAATCCTTAGTAAAGCTTCTACTTTTACTTCACCCAAGAAACTTTAAAAAAATACAGAAAATGCTATGTCTTTATATATCTTTATAGATATGCAGAGGAATTCACATACTACTATTAAGGTAAGGCTGCAAGTATGTTCCTTATAAACGTGTTAATGTCTTGTCTGTTCCACAGGATCTGCAAAATTAGATTTAAGCCATGACAGACACTGTCATCCTTCTGATAAACAGCTTTGAAATTGGATCTGTGTATATGGATCATATCCATTAAAATCTTAGTAGGTATTCCATGATTCCATTAGTCTTTAGAACTTGAATGCTTAACAACAGCCTTTATTTTTCCCCTCTAATTTACAATCAATTCACCCTCAGATGGTATTGTAAAAGTCAACCTCCATCTATATAGCAACTTTGGATCACTTGCTGAGGCCTGAAAGTCAGCCAAAAACTTAAGCACCTGTAGTTGCTTGTATTCTAATACTAATTATGTCCCTCCCCCCCCCAAAAAAAAAAACTGTATGAGAGTGTCTGCATGTAGCTTCTGGGAACCTGCCCTCAGCTGGTTCTGATTAGTAAAGAAAGATGTCAACAGCATATAGCCAGCAGGGCATACAGAAGAGGGATTGGAGGATTCCAGGGCTTGGGACTGGGCAGAGAGAGGGAAGGCAGAAGAGATCTGCCATGCAGGGAGAAAGGAGAGACACCGTGCCTGAGAATAGTGCAGGACAGAGAGGCCTGGTCACCATGTGAAGGAGCTCATAGAGTGCGGCCTAGAATGTGGCCCAGCTGGACATCCCTCTAAGTCCAGAGTGTCAAGGTAGAACATAGGAGTACGTGATAACTCAGGATAAATGACGTGGAGGTTAGGCAGTGCTATTGTGCTGTTTAAGGCATTTTAAAATATAAATGCTGTGTGTATCTTTCATTTGAGGACATAAAGGCAGGTAGTGATCCTGTTGCTTGCTGTCAGGATTTCATAATGTCTATTTCAATAGACACTAAATATTTTCGTGACTTATTTAAGCAAAGAATATCCAGATTGATTTGCCTGATTTTTTAAACTCTAAACACTTAAGGGGAAGGTCTGATTTCTTTATATAAGCCATAGTTTAAGAATAAATTTCCAATTATCCAAGAAGATTTTGATGAATATTCTACATTCCCTATTACTTTTTATAATATCATGCAATCGGTGTTTGTTTCTATCAGAATCAACATTAATATGTTAATAGAACTTTTTTGCAAGAAACCTTAAATTTACTGAGAAATATCTTCATTTACATGTTTCTATTTTTGAACGCCCTCATTATAAAACTTCACATGTTACAGAATGTCTACTATAAGTTATCATGTAAAGATATAAATAAACTCGACATTGTACAAAGTTAATAATGTTTAACATTGCTTTTAAAAAGTAGTGGTTTCAATAAAATGACATTAAGGGAAATCAGATTAGTTACTTTATTCAAAAACTTTCATCAGTAAATTTGCTAAAGATATACATTTTCACACCTAGTCAGAATTTTAGTCAATTAGAATGTGTGACAAACACATACATGTAAATTGCTAAAAATATCATCAAATAAGTTTGACATATCTAGTCCTGAAATAATGTTGTAGAAAACTTCTCTATTTTAATCAGCATAGAGAATAGCTTTTTAAAAGTTGTGGTTTTAATTGTCAGAAGAATCAAATCTAATATATGCAGCTCACATAAAATCAAAAACTTGAAACACAGTATTACTTAAAGAATAATAATAAAATAATAATGTCATCAGGGCTGTGGGTGGTCAGTATGGATGCTGTCATCTGAGGTCTCCCAGAGTGGCCAGATTACTTTGCTTCACTGGACCTGAGCCTTGTCATTGATAACATGAAGAAAAAGGTGTAGATCTTTCTTTAGCACAATCCTCATTTGTAGAATTTATGAATTCACTAAGAAAGTCAATAGACAACATTTGTCATACTATCAAAAATGTGACCTCTAGTTTTTCTTAATTGATATTTTAGCATACAGTATTGAGTTAATCATATATCCTTTATCCATTATTAAAAGGATAAATGAGACAAAATATATACATAGCCATTCATCTATGGAGCTTTCAAGCTATAGAAATAAACTTTCTTATGTATATTAGAGAGATTAGCTCCTCATCTTTTCATAAGTGGACTTCTCTTCACAGACATGGTATATAACTGGCACAACCTTTTAAAGTGACATACATCAAGTTTCATAATTTTCATTTAAATTCAGGACTTAATTCCAAAATCCATTGTACAATCATCTTTCTATGGGACACAGCAACACCCTCAAACTGACAGATGACAGGTAACTGGAAGTACTGCATTAACAGTAAGAGGAGGAGGATGTATTCTCCTCCCTCAGTATTTGCTATGCTTCTTTGCTGATAATTACCACTTGCAGCATCATGTAGTCCCAAAACATTCTGGAACTCATGCCAGATTCTAGAAATAATATTTGAAACAGAAAATTATTAGGTGTCTTTGATAATTCTTATCATTAAAGGGTTTTGTAAAATGTGATTGAATACATTATTTCTTTTTGTATTAATTATGATTAAAACAGGCACAAGAGATGAGTTTTGAGTTTGCATTGCAAATTTGACTGGATTCATCAATGAAAATCTCCACCATGTGCATTGGATTCATGCCAATAAACTGCTCTGCCCTTTTACGTCCTCTTAGTGATCAGTTTAGAAGCCAGATTCAAGGGAGAATGGCTTTGTCTCATCACCAATTGTTGCTAAATAAAAAGCTGATCTATCATGAATTATTTTCTATTTATTTGTTTGTCTTTCTGCTTATCTATTTTCTATCTATCTATCTATCTATCTATCTATCTATCTATCTATCATCTATCTATTTTTCTATCTATCTACCTATATGTTATTATTTATTAGTTCTCTCCTGTATAAATGAAGATTCTAAGTAGATATTTTGGAAATTCTGGATGCAGTTCAGCCACATTTCCAGGATTCCTTTCTGCAAGCCTCAGCCAGCTTGCATGCTGTCTGGCTTCACTCCAGGTGTTAGAACAGAATGGGTGCAGGAGATTCCATTGATGTTTCTATCTATGTCAATTTATGTAGTTCCTGAATCACTACAAATTTTCAATTTTCATCAGTTTACATGTTTGAAAAATAATGGGAAAAAAGATACATAATGATCATTCAAAGTCATTTAAATTTGATGAGCCAATAATAATACAGAATGAGCCAATTAAAATACAGAAAAATTAAAGTAATAATTCATGCCTTTCAGTGAAGTGTTATTCATTTGGCTATAACTTTTTCCCCCATAACATTCCCAATATCTGGTACAATGAATAACTAAGTTCTCCACTCAATATCTAAACTCTCAGTTCAGTTATTAATAAGTAAATATAATAAATAGTAATTTATGATAGTTCAGCCTATTTATTGACTAAATTTAGGAAAATACATTCAAAGCTTTCTTTGCTGATGTGATAATTTGAATACATCACCAGCCATTAACTTTTCCAAACACAGAAGAATTTCTTGGAGTAATATCTTTAAAAATAAAATGATGGTTTGCTCCTTGGCATTAAATAGAATAATTTCTGGTGACTTTGTCAAATAAGAAACAGGACACCTAATTTTGTGCCTGCAACTTCTCAGGAAGAATCAAAACCCAGTAGCTTGGAATTTGAATCTATCTCACAGGTATATATTGTGTGTCCTTCTGAGGGTTTTCATAAAATTTCAACAATTTTTTTTAAATGAAATACTTAAAGAAAAAAAAAAAACTGCCCAGAGTTTTGTCTTTCCTTGCAAAGTCAGATTATCATGCCAAACATGGCTTTATGTTGTGCATGAAAACTCAGTGTCAGCCATTAGTTTAGAACACCAGCATCTTCATCCCTGCTATAAATGTTTTACAAATCTGCAGAGGCCTGTAACTGAGGACCTCTGAAATAATATTTTTCATTTCTTGTTTGTTTTCCTCTGTGCCAATATTTTCCATGAAAACATACCTTATACATGTGATTTTAATACTATATCTACTAACCATAAGGGATCCCTGAATACTGTGAATGTAAATACCAAAGCAAAAGAAAAAATTTAATTTTATCTCATTTATGGATAGCATATCACTATAGCTGCATTTGTTCATGAATTTTCTTCCTGAGAACTGCTAACAAATTCTCCCCTCGGGATATGAAAAAACTTCATGTCCTATTGTAACTTGCAATAATTTTTTGTGACAAATTTTATTTTGTCAGGTAAAATATTATAAGGTGTATATGTACATAATGGATCAACTAAACTAAGCTAATTATCAAGTACATTACCTCCCAGTGGAATCATTTTTTTACTGAAATGACTGTGCCTAATCTTCCATGCTCATTTCACCACATATAATGTTCAAAATATGTGACAATTTAAGTTTCTATCAGTAGATAAATGTATATAAGTATGTGGGATAATTAGACAAAAGGATATTCTGCTGATATTAATAAGACTGTCAAATGCAGCAATATGGATATAAATGGATTACATTGTACAGACAAGCAAATTTGTACACATAATCTTAAAAAAGTAGATTTATAGAAAAGAGAATGTATCCCAGAGACTGGAGTTGCTTAAGGACAAATTCTTTTGAAGTTATTTGTCACAGAAAATGTTATAACAAATTATCATGACCAGGCATGATGGTTCAGACCTGAAATTATAGTTCTTTGAGTGCTAAGACAAGAGAACAAGGAGGTGTAGGCCACCTTGAGCTACCTAGAGAAGCCAATTTCTTTTTTTGGCCATTTCGGGGTAATTTAATTTCACATAATTGTAATATTTTAAAATATGGATTTCCTCTTTTATTTCCTTGTCTATTGTATAATTATATAAAAGATTTCAAATTTTCTATTTTTAACATGCATTTCTTGCTATATTCTGCAGCAGAATTTCTCTTTAGATCAATACTAATTAATGATTATTCTCCAGCAGTGCTAGCACCTTCTTATAATTACATATGTTTACTAAACTATATAAAATGTATACCTTTCAAAGAGTCAGACAAGTCAGAATTTCCTTATTTGGCTTGTGGACACTTTAACTCTACACTCCCACCCTACTCTACTGCAACTTCTACATCGTATGTAGATTCAAATCCTTTTCTTCTTATGTGCACTTTGTGCTGTTTTTAATAAATAGTTTAAAGGTACATGCTGTATTGTTCTCCTAAGATAATTGATATTCTACAACCCATACATGTCTTCTGTAAATGTGAAGGTTGATTGTATGATTCTGAATTGCTTTCTATTGCTGTTTGAACCATAATGGAACCCAGACACTGAGAAGCAACCACCTTTTTCTAAGTACTTAGATATGGTGTTCTAAAACTATAATTTATTTCTCCTTGATTGCAGAACCAAGTTAATATAATCTCATGTTGAATGACAGCCATAATAAAATGGTGACTTACTATGGAATAGAAAACCAGTCTTTAGAAAATGAGGTAAAAAGAACAAATGTTTTTAAGCAAAAAGATGTTTATTCTCTGGTTGGGTTTTACAAATGAATATAGTTTCCTACAATATAAGCCTTGTAGAAGGCACCGTGAGAGATAGATCAGGAGATGTAGGTGTTGATATGAAGATTCTGCTTGTATACCATGAAAGCCTGTCAGACTTGCTCCCTATCTAGTATTTAAAAGTTTTGAGAATAGACTTCTCTGCTAATTGCCAGTTAATCAATTTTACCAGAATATATGTCAGTAAAGTTTCATTATTCCTATATTGTCTTAATTTTATTATTTTCAAAATATCAGGTACCATTTATATTTTGCTACTCACCAACAGATTTCTTTACATGAACAATTTACATGTAAGATAACTAGCTGCAACCCAACTTCTTAAGGGTCCTGAATAATTTGGCAGAACTACTTACTCTTCTGGTGATGAGGATGTTGATGTTACCAGGCCAAATGTATCCACAGACAAATAGTACCCAGGTGCATATGGAAAGAGAAATGAATGCAAATTATCATAACTCAGTGACTCAGGTTTATTAATTATGATGATTTGCATGAAAAGGTCCTCCCAGATTCTGGTTCTTGAATACTTGGTCCTAACTTGGTGGTACTGCTTGGGAAAGTTTTGAAAACTTTCAGAAGTGCAGCTTCACTAAAAAAAAAAAATGAAGGAAAACATTACACTGGGAGAAAGTTATGATAGTTTATAGCCCCATTTTACTTCCAGTAACTTCTCTGCTTGGTTTGCTAGATTGAGATGTGATCTCATGGCTTTTTGCTCCTGCTGCCACATATGTTGCTTAATGTCCTGCTTTCCTGCAGTGATAGATTCATCAATCTTGAATCACAAGCCAAAATAAACATTTTCAACCGTAAATTGCTTTGGGTTATAGTATTGTATCACAGCAAAAATAAATAAATACATAAATAAATAAATAAATAAATAAATAAATAAATAAATAAATAATGCATTAAATTTTAGGAGCATTTAAAAGATCAAATTCCTCATTCATACTATAAGATTGGTTTGTACAACTGATATTTTGAAAAATATCATGGAATTTATGAAGCAGGTAATTTCCCTAAGGTGGAAGCAGAGCACTCGAGGCTAAAAGAGGGCAACCTTGAACGGAATACATGGGAAGAAACTAAGAGGGAATGTATGTTCAGTGTGGTTCGGGGATGCTGGGAATAAAGAGGGGAGCTAAAGTACAGAGTGACTGAAACCTCATATAGAAAATTGTTACTTTCTAATTGTGGTGATTAACTTTCATTTTCAACTTAATATGATTAATAATTTTCTGAGAACAGTGTCTTGATGAGAAATTGTCTACACTTGCTTGACCTATGAATTTTTCTCTATGGGAATATTTTAATTAATGTCGGAGGACTTAATCTTCTTTAGACAGAACCATTCACCAGGCAAAAAATTCTGAACTGAGTAAGATAGAGAAATTGATCTGAGTATAAGCAAGAAAACATACATACAACACATTCATAATTTCTGTTCCTGTCTGGGGATCTGATATGACTAGCTGCAACAAACTCTTGCCCTGCGACCTGCCTGAAATGAAAGGACAATAACCTGAAATTCTAAGCTATAGAAACTCTTTAACATAAGATGCTTTCACTCTTTGTCTGGGTATTTCTTTATCACAACACTACAAAATAAACTAGAATGGTAGATTAATTTGTAAAAAAGAATGCTAAATTGTATATAGTGTTATGAAAACTAATTAATCAGGAGGTAGGAAAACTGTTTAGGGTATAGTGATAGAAGGATGAAAGAAGATACTTTGGGGACCTGGGAGGGGAAGTGGACAGGGAGAGGGGAGGTTGCGGGGAAGAGGGAAACCTGATCTGGTATTGGGTGAGGGAAAAGGACTGAAACCCTGAGGGCCAGCAGAAAGAATGGAAACAGGCAACTTCAGGAGCTAAGAGGTTGGGGAACCCTCCAGAATGCACCAGAGACCTGGGAGGTAAGAGACTCTCAGAACTCAAAGGGAGGGTTAGTTAGATGAAATGTCTGACAGTAGGGAGAAGAAATTTTATAGAGCCCACCTTCAGCAGGATATCAAGTGAGGGACAGGGTTGCCACCCCACAGTCATAACTCTGACTTTTCTGTCTGAAAGAATTACAGGGATGGAAATGGAGAGGAGCCTGAGGAAAAGAAGGTCTAGAGATAGGCCCAAAGAGGGATTCAGCTTAAGGGGAGGTCCCAAAACCTGACCGTATTACTGAAGCTATGGAGCACTCACAAAAAAAAGAATAATAATAATAAAAATAATAAAATAAAATAAAATAAAATAAAAACCCTAGCATGACTGCACTCTGGAAAACCCAACAAGCAGCTGAACGAGTCAGATGCAGATAGTTGCACCCAAGCAATGGACAGAAGTTGCTGACCTCTGTTGTTGAAATAGGGAAAGACTGAAAGAAGCCGAGGAGGAGGGTGACACTGTAGGAGGACCAGAAGTCTTAATTAATCTGGACTCCCGAGATCTCTCAAATACTGGGCCACCAAACAGGCAGCATACACCAGCTGATATGAGGCCACCAACACACATACGGCAGAAGACTGCTGGGTTTGTGTTCATGCAAAGATGATGCATCTAACCTTCAAGAGACTGAAGGCCCCAGGGAGTTTAGAGGTCAAGTGGTGTGGGTGGTGGACACATCCACATGGAGACAGGGGGATGGGGAAGACGTATGGGATGTGAAACTGTCAGAGGGTGGAAGTGGGGGTGATAAAATATGGAGTGTAAAATAAATAAATAAAATTTTAAAATATTAGTAATAAAGTAAATCTAAAAAAAAAAAAAAAAAAACAAAAAGAGTTGAAGATAATAACCTGAAATGTCACACCACTCTCTCTGTTATTTGGTAGGTATTTGCTTATTGACAGTCTTGACTACAGGTATACCTTACACTTTTAAAATAAGTTGTGCTTGTGTGTGAGTGTGTGTATGTGTGTCTTAGTTCAGGGAGGAAGAGTAGAAGAATGTGTTGCATTCCCTGAAGCTGAATGATTGTGAGCTCATTCATGTGGGCATTGGGGACTGAATTCAGATCCTTTGAGAGAGCTTGTGCTCTCTGAGTGCTCTCTCACTACGTCAATCTTACATATCACCAAATTGAGTTACCTTCAAGACAAATACCCAACTATAGGTTATGCAGAAACAAATGTCACAACACCTATTAAAAAAGAGTTTCTGAATTTAGCTACTCACAGTAGACTTTCACACCGTTCTCTCTTCTACCATGAAATTGTGTAGTGATATGTGCTCAATAGTCAACGTGTTCATTCTAAAGTGGTTCTGGGAAATACATCAAGGAAGGGAAGAAAGAAAATAGAAAAGAGGAACAGAGATAAGGATATGGATGAAAGAAAATGGAAGGTTAGAAAGAGGGATGGAGACAGAGAAAACAATGAAAAGAAGGAAAGAATGAAGGAACAAATAGAAGAAGAGTCAGAGGGAGAACAAAATGAAAAAGAACAAATTCAGATCAGGATGATGGCAGGGCATCAGTCTAGAAAATACTGTCTCTATTATTCTAAGTAGAGTACTTGACAGTTGGTTGAAAGATACACAAATAAAGAAAATGGATTTCCATAAGTATTTCCTTATCACAGCATAAAAAAATCTCATGCAGATTTAAGATCCTTTTATATAGAAAGGAATCTACAGAGCAAAAACATATACTGTTCTTTATTTTCATTGAAATAAGATACTGTTCTAGTATTCTGGATTGAACAGCTGTTGGTATATGTGTCTCTTGCCACACTCATAAAGGCTTTTAAATATAATAAAATAGACTAAAGCTCATCTCTTCTATGGTTGGATGCATTATTTATAATTAACTAACTTTATAGCATCTTCACGTGTGGAAGAAATAATTGGAGTTATCCATTTTTAATTCACAGGAAACAAGACTCTTAATTTTTAATAGTGCCATTTACCTATCATCTTTTATGCCAGTGATTTGGATCATTTATCTTATGTTTTATTTCAAAACACTCATATTAAGAACTCTGAGAAGATTCCTGTTCAAAATGAGTTATCCAGATACCTCATCCTACTATGAGGAGGACTTATTTGCATCCCCACACCTTATTTTCAGGTATGTATATTGGTGAGAAATAAAAAGACCTCAGTCCCTCTCCTGAGGATTATGTTAACAGTCAAGTTAAAATGGTCATACTAATGACAATAAGTTAGAAAGTACAATAATTGGATGAAATTTATAAAACTTGTCTGACAGCTGTTCTTCTGGCGCTAATTATTCCTGACACTGGTATTCCTCACATTACTGGGCACCATGCAAACACAAGATGAATTTACCTTCTCCACATATTTTCTTTTAAGAAACAGTCTATGTTTCTACCACCTGTTTTATGAACACTGATTTCTTGGGTCTTCTCTGTATAAAATGGAGCCTAATCTCAGTGAGGTCAGGATTCCTTACTCACCCATAAGAGAAATGGTGTCCTGAGTGTTCTCCAATCTGCGGCCAGGGAGAAAAACACTTCAGATGTTTATGAGAAGTTTGCAAAGAAAACATTTTCTTTCAAATGACTTTCAAGTAAAAGTGATTAAGTTCACTAAAGACAAACTGTCAAAAGATCAACTAGTTTCAAGCCCAGCCACAGCTCATGCAAAGGTACTTACTATCCACAGGCAGATAGATTTCATGTTGAATGAAGTAGTGAACCAGGTGAGACAGTAATCCATAGAAAACCTTAGAGACCCATTCGGAGAAAAATATCCTTTTACTGAAACAGTTTGTTTTGGGAAAGTGATGAGGAATTTAATGATATGAATGGAGACTAAGATAAGAAAATTCCATTCAGAGAAAATTGCAGTTGCTACTTGGGAAGGGTGTTGGAGGTAGGATGACTGGACAGACACTGTGGGGAAGATATAGAATATATTCAATTATTGAGGGGCCAAAGGAAAACTTACTTTAGCTATTAGACTAGGACACAGTTCCAACCAGGGCAAATATAAGAGCAGTTTGTCTATAATTACATGCACTCAAGTTAACTTTACTAGTAAAGTTACGAATTCTTCTTATCCATGTCATTCAAACAACTGCTTTTCCCACCTAAGAATACAGCTGTGTATTTTAGCAAATAATAGGGGTTAGAAGAAAACTGAAGTTTAACTAATCCCCATCTAGGGATGAAGTTTAAACCAGTGAACCATGACAGCTCCTTGTATTACTACCTCCAAGTTATTGAGCAGACTATAGGTTGGTCAATGTCCAAGTGTAACCTAAGACTGTGGAAAGTGCTCTGAGTGAGTACAACGTGAACAAAATCTCTGTGACTGCATTTCCAAGCTTCAAATTTCACATGCCTATGTGGTGCAGGTTTGAAAGTAACCACAGTAAACAGTTTTCTACTGATTGCTTGTCCCATATATGCTTAAATCCAGTAGAAACTTTCAATCCGTAGAGATGACTAGTACATTTGGCTATTGAAATTGTTCCTACTATATTAATCTGGATATTTTGGGTTTGTTTGTCTATGATAGCAATGTCAGCAAATGTGCCTCAGGATTTCAAAGAAGTGCTTATACAGTCCTTTCTCAGCTCTTAAGGGTAACTGAATATTCTCCTGCCACAGTCATTACTCATCCCATCCCCCAAGAGCTTCTCTCATCATTTGTAATCACAACTCCTTGTCACGTTTAGATGTTTAACATATGTTTTCTCTCAATATCCAAAAAGTTAGAACACCAGCCTAGACAAATGCAAAGACAAAGGGACTTCCAAACTTCCCTGAAATCCAATTGGGTTGTCTTAGTAGCAGTTTCCAAGCTGACTGAAACTCTACTGCATAGAGTTAAAGCCTGGCCCCGCCCACTGACAGTGCGTCGGCGGCTCGGGCCTTTCCCTGGCCTCAGCCTTCTGCGGGGCGCCCCGCCCAGGCCCGCCGGCCCCTAGGCGGGCGTTTTGCTCCTAAGACCCCGCCTCTGGACACGCCTCCCTGGATCAGACCCCGCCCCGCCCTCCAGTACGTGTCGCCTTTTTTCCGCCCTCAGTGGGCTAGGCGGCTCCAGCTAGCTCGGCGGAGCGTCGGTCTAGGCAGCATCAGGCCTTCGGTCACCGTCGCTCTGCTGAAGACCGCGCCTGGAGATCACCCGCCGCCCGTGGGTGGCCTCCCGCCAACAGAGCCGCGCCGGCCAGTGCCTGGCGTTCCTCCAGGGCGGGTGTGTCTGAGTCTCCATCCCCGAGATCCGGCCCTGAGGAGACTCCGCACCCAGAGGAGCAGCGGAGACTGTGGCGCTGAGGAAAGCACGCGCTCTAGAGAAGCCCCCCACCCCCAAGAGTCGGGGCGCTGAGGAGACGACGCCCGAGCTGGGGAGACCCAGCCCGGCCGCTGCCTGTGCAGTTCCTGGCAGCTCAGGGGCGGAGGCGTGCGGAGCTCTTGGCTTCCGTAGGCCCGCCTCCAAAAAATCCTCAATTGCTTGAACTGGCAGCCTTCGCCCGTGTTGGGGCCCAGCTCTGCTTGAAGATCCTGTTGCAGGCGGCTTGAGGTAAGCCGACTTGGCCATTTAGAGGTCTCTCTAGTCCCCACGTTGCAGCCACAGGTCAGACAGTGGGGACTGGAGCAGAAGGACGATGCGTTCTGAAGAAAGGAATTAAAATATGCAACAGGCGGGTCAAGTCAGCAACTACTAGAAGTGTTTGTTTCCTACAGAGAGGAGACTTATCTAAGATGGAAACTTGGTGAGTTTCTTCCAAATCCAAGATGGGCAAAGGATAGGCCTGCTCCTTAAACCTGGGTGTGAACGCCCTCTGGCGGCTCGTGGAGAGGATGTTGACGACAGCCACAGGTGAGCAACTGAGTCAACAGTGTCTTTTTTTCTGCCTTCCAACTGCCATTTGTGATTTGTCCAAAGAAAAGTGACTTGTCTTTTGAAGCTACTGTTTCGTTCCTTAAAAGCTAAACTTTGGGCCATAATTTAAAAGGGTTATTTTGACTTTTACCTTTATAACCAAAGAGCAAGAATATTGTATTCATCTTTATGGTGATTACTTGTGAATAGAAACATGTTTAAATAGCTAAAACAAAACAGTGAAATATGAAATATAACTTGTGTTGTTTCTCCTCTGCCAATATTAACTAGAATCTAAATATTTTTGCAAATATAAGGAAAAAACATTAGAAAAAAGTTAGACTGGAAATATGTTGCTTTGATTCTCACATTTCTGTCAAATGAATAAGCTACGTAAATCATCCCTTTATCTCCACTTTCAGTCTTAGAAATTTGCTTTGTTTTGTTTTTCTCCCAGAGAGGAGTGACACGAAAAATGAACAAAAAACAGACTTCAGTGTTGTGAAAGTGGAATTTTCTTTCCCACTTGGTGGATGTGGTCATGATTGGAAGAAGAGCGTCTAGACATTGAAGAGATTAGATTCTTTTACAGGTACAGATAAACTTGATAAAAGGATATTTGGAAACGCTTTAAAAAGACGTTTGAAATGAAGGCAGAAATTTCAGTGTCCTTTATCAACCATGTAGGACTTTGAACATTTGTTCAGAATACTTTCCTTCCCAAAATGGAAGAAAAAACAATTGAGAAATCATTATGCTTCAGACTCTGAGAAAAAAATAATGAAGTCTGTACACTCTGAGAATGACAGTACTTTATCATCTTCTTTTGGGGAACATACAGAAACATACCATGTATGTGTGGTAAGTTAATCACTACAGATGGTTTCTTGTGCTACGTGGTCAAAATGGCTTCATTTGAATTTTGGAGTTTTTTTAAATTTTCTCTTTTTCACATGTTAATTAGACTTACACACAGGGAATAAATGTTGGATTTGTTGTATTTTCTGACTACACCACTGTTTTCTGTGCATTGGAGACATTGGAGGCATTAATATTCCTTGAAATTTTATTTTATTGGAAGCAAACCTGTGCCAGGGACACAGACATGCTATATAATTTCCTAACTTTTCTTACTTTGAATGAGCTGAATGACACCTGGATTTCACAGCCTATGAGGTATAGTCTGTTTTTTGTTTTTGTTTTTTTGCTACATCTTTAATATATAATTTACAGTAACCAGATGGGAAACACTGTGCTTAACACATATGCCTAAGGAAAAGATCTTCCCCATGGATCATGGCGTTTATGTTTACAGAACATTTACTATTTTTAACATTGATGATGTGTAGTTTTTCTACTTGTGAAGAATCTGTGAGCAATTATTCTGAATGGGCAGTTTTCACAGACGATATACAATGGCTTAAATCACAGAAAATACAAGATTTCAAACTCAACCGAAGACTTCATCCAAATTTATATTTTGATGCTGGAGATATACAAACAATGAAACAAAAGTCTCGTACAAGCCATTTACATATTTTTAGAGCTATCAAAAGTGCAGTGACAATTATGCTGTCCAATCCATCATACTACCTACCTCCACCCAAGCATGCTGAGTTTGCTGCCAAGTGGAATGAAATTTATGGTAATAATCTTCCTCCTTTAGCATTGTATTGTTTATTATGCCCAGAAGACAAGGTTGCCTTTGAATTTGTTATGGAATACATGGACCGGATGGTTAGCTACAAAGACTGGCTAGTTGAGAATGCACCAGGGGATGAGGTTCCAGTTGGCCATTCTTTAACAGGTTTTGCCACTGCCTTTGACTTTTTATATAATCTATTAGGTAATCAGCGTAAACGAAAATACCTAGAAAAAATTTGGATTGTTACTGAGGAAATGTATGAATATTCCAAGATTCGATCATGGGGCAAACAACTTCTTCATAATCATCAAGCTACCAATATGATAGCATTACTCATAGGGGCCTTGGTTACTGGAGTAGATAAAGGATCTAAAGCAAACATATGGAAACAAGTTGTTATTGATGTGATGGAAAAGACTATGTTTCTCTTGAAGCATATTGTAGATGGCTCATTGGATGAAGGTGTGGCCTATGGAAGCTATACCTCAAAATCAGTTACACAGTATGTTTTTTTGGCACAACGCCACTTTAATATCAACAACTTTGATAATAACTGGCTAAAAATGCATTTTTGGTTTTATTATGCTACACTTTTGCCAGGCTATCAAAGAACTGTAGGCATAGCAGATTCCAATTATAATTGGTTTTATGGTCCAGAAAGCCAGCTAGTTTTCTTGGATAAGTTCATTTTACAGAATGGAGCTGGAAATTGGTTAGCTCAGCAAATTAGAAAGCATCGACCTAAGGATGGACCAATGGTTCCTTCCACTGCTCAGCGGTGGAGTACTCTTCATACTGAATACATCTGGTATGATCCAACACTCACCCCACAGCCTCCTGTTGACTTTGGCACTGCAAAAATGCACACATTTCCTAACTGGGGTGTCGTGACTTACGGGGGTGGGCTGCCAAACACCCAAACCAATACCTTTGTGTCTTTTAAATCTGGGAAACTGGGAGGACGAGCTGTGTATGACATAGTTCACTTTCAGCCATATTCCTGGATTGATGGATGGAGAAGCTTTAACCCAGGACATGAACATCCAGATCAAAATTCATTTACTTTCGCTCCTAATGGGCAGGTATTCGTTTCTGAGGCTCTTTATGGACCAAAGTTGAGCCACCTTAACAATGTATTGGTGTTTGCCCCATCACCATCAAGTCAATGTAATCAGCCCTGGGAAGGTCAACTGGGAGAATGTGCACAGTGGCTCAAATGGACTGGGGAAGAGGTTGGTGATGCAGCTGGGGAAGTTATTACTGCTGCTCAACATGGTGATAGGATGTTTGTGAGTGGGGAAGCAGTGTCTGCTTATTCTTCTGCAATGAGACTGAAAAGTGTCTATCGTGCTTTACTTCTTTTAAATTCACAAACTCTGCTTGTTGTCGATCATATTGAAAGGCAAGAAACTTCCCCAATAAATTCTGTCAGTGCCTTCTTTCATAATTTGGATATTGATTTTAAATACATCCCATACAAGTTTATGAATAGATATAATGGTGCCATGATGGATGTGTGGGATGCACACTATAAAATGTTTTGGTTTGATCACCATGGCAATAGTCCTGTGGCTAATATACAGGAAGCAGAACAGGCTGCTGAATTTAAGAAACGGTGGACACAGTTTGTTAATGTTACATTTCATATGGAATCCACAATCACAAGAATTGCTTATGTATTTTATGGGCCATATGTCAATGTTTCCAGTTGCAGATTTATTGATAGTTCCAGTTCTGGACTTCAGATTTCTTTACATGTCAACAGTACTGAACATAGTGTTTCTGTTGTAACTGACTATCAAAACCTTAAAAGCAGATTCAGTTACCTGGGATTTGGTGGTTTTGCCAGTGTGGTTAATCAAGGACAGATAACCAGATTTGGTTTGGGTACTCAAGAAATAGTAAACCCTGTAAGACATGATAGAGTTAATTTCCCCTTTGGGTTTAAATTTAATATAGCAGTTGGATTCATTTTGTGTATTAGTTTGGTTATTTTAACTTTTCAATGGCGGTTTTACCTTTCCTTTAGAAAGCTAATGCGCTGTGTATTAATACTTGTTATTGCCTTGTGGTTTATTGAGCTTCTGGATGTATGGAGTACTTGCACTCAGCCCATCTGTGCAAAATGGACAAGGACTGAAGCTAAGGCAAATGAGAAGGTCATGATTTCTGAAGGGCATCATGTGGATCTTCCTAATGTTATTATTACCTCACTCCCTGGTTCAGGAGCTGAAATTCTCAAACAGCTTTTTTTCAACAGCAGTGATTTTCTCTACATCAGAATTCCTACAGCCTACATGGATATCCCTGAAACTGAATTTGAAATTGACTCATTTGTAGATGCTTGTGAGTGGAAAGTATCAGATATCCACAGTGGGCACTTTCGTCTTCTTCGAGGGTGGCTGCAGTCTTTGGTCCAGGATACAAAACTTCACTTGCAAAATATCCATCTACATGAAACCAGTAAGAGTAAACTGGCCCAATATTTTACAACTAATAAGGACAAAAAAAGAAAATTGAAAAGAAGGGAGTCTTTGCAAGATCAAAGAAGTAGAATAAAAGGACCATTTGACAGAGATGCTGAATATATTAGGGCTTTAAGAAGACACCTTGTTTATTACCCAAGTGCACGTCCTGTGCTCAGCTTAAGTAGTGGTAGCTGGACATTGAAGCTTCATTTTTTTCAGGAAGTTTTAGGAACTTCAATGCGGGCATTGTACATAGTAAGAGACCCTCGAGCTTGGATCTATTCAATGCTATATGGTAGTAAACCAAGTCTTTATTCTTTGAAGAATGTACCAGAACACTTAGCAAAATTGTTTAAAATAGAGGAAGGTAAAAGCAAATGTAACTCGAATTCTGGCTATGCTTTTGAGTATGAATCACTGAAGAAAGAATTAGAAATATCCCAATCAAATCCTGTCTCCTTATTATCTCATTTGTGGGTAGCAAACACTGCAGCAGCCTTGAGAATAAATACAGATTTGCTGCCTACCAGTTACCATCTGGTCAAGTTTGAAGATATTGTTCATTTTCCTCAGAAGACTACTGAAAGGATTTTTGCTTTCCTTGGCATTCCTTTGTCTCCTGCTAGTTTAAACCAAATGCTATTTGCCACTTCCACAAACCTTTTTTATCTTCCATATGAGGGGGAAATATCACCATCTAATACTAATATTTGGAAAACAAACTTGCCTGGAGATGAAATTAAACTAATTGAAGACATTTGCTGGACACTGATGGATCATCTAGGATATCCAAAGTTTATGGACTAAATGCTGCAGGTCGGCAAAATTTGCACTAATGTGTCCCAACCTACTTTGTGGATATGAACTAGAAAACTTTGCTTATTCTTGTACATGTATGTATGTGTCTAGAGTGAGTGTGTGTGTCCAGTATGTTATTTGCACAGAGATATTTTCAAAATAGGCACCATATTTGGCCTAGCAGGATTTATTTTTATGTTACCACTTTTCTTGCCTTTGTTTCTGAATTTTTTTCTGCTAAAATGTTTCTGCTACAGAGGTATATATTCTGGGGTTCTGAAATATGGGGTTTTAATGGACTTTAATTCAACTTCTTTGGAAATTATTTATCTATCTTAGGACCTCAAACACTACAAACGGCCTTGCAATTGCTGCTGTATCTAGTCATCTCTCGCTCTTAAGATGAACTACAAAACTTTGTTTTGAAAATGTCTAACATTTACCTTGCACACAAAAAAAGAGAAATAAAAAAACAAAAATTATTTTACGTTGTATAGTGTTTATTGAAATCACTTGGTGGGGCTGGGGGGAGGGGCTTATGATAAAGTTCCCTTAAGAAATTAGAAAATAAAGATGAAAACATAGAATTAAGGTTTTTTTGTTTCTTTTTTCCTTTTTTTTTTTGTACTTAAGAAATAAGATTGAACAGTGGATACTGAAATTTGGTGAATTATTTTGGAAGTGATTCTCTCATTTGTCTCTCTGAAGCTACAGCTGTTCATCATCACACTACCCTTACCCTGTCTATCCATTCTGTCATTGTCACCAAAAAAAGTCAGTAATTACTAGCTACAAAACTATCCAACAAGCCCTTCGGATGATTTACTTTGTGTTAAAGACTGACACAAATTTATAATCACATTTAGTTGTGTGGCACTACCACAATATGACTCAAAGCAAAAGCAGACTTCTGTCTGTGGTAGTGTTTTTAAGTGTGTGTGTCGGGGGGGGGGGGATGGGGGTTGAGTTAGGGTGGATGATGATAGTGACTGGAAACAGAATTAAAAAGCTTTCCTGTTTTATCCTGTAACCCAGTGAGTGAATTTACAGGCTGCTAGTGTCTGCAAAAGTTAAAGGCAATTGAGAGATGATGTCAGAAGCATCTGTTCTCTTTACCATCTGCATCTCATTATAAATTAGTCAACATAAAATGTGGTTCATTTTACTTGGTAGTTTCTGAAATCAGAAATGCTCTGCTATTATGAGCCAATGTAGTAATTACAATGTGTTTGTGTAATATTATCAGGCAGCATCAAGATTTCATGGTAATCTATGCAGATTGCAGTCTTCTTCCTGATGCTTCAAACTATAGTTTCCTCAATCTCTAACATTTGGAGTCTGTCACACTGACCTGGATAAAAGAGGTTTTGTCTCTAGTTTGTTATTTTGTCTAAATGTGCCTCCAGAGTGATAGAGCTGAGGAATGTTACATTCCAGCAGAATCTTAACTTAGCTGTCATTTCTTTCCTCCTATAATGGCATAAATGAAGACCACTCCATGTTCCCTATATTTGTGCTTATCACACAGGATTCAGAATTTTGCCTTCATGTTAAAATGCATAGAAATTAATATAGACTGAAAACACAAATCTCCATTTTTAGTTTCAAGATTACTCTATAAAAGGTTTGGAAACAAACATTTACAATTGCTACTTGGATGATAATGCTATTTCCATTATTAGTTGGAGTCTCACTGTTTGTTTTCACTTCCCAGAATTATGATCTTAAGTCAGATCAAACTGAAAAGTGATGGGGTGAAAAAGTAGTACTTCATACTAAGGTACTAATTAGACATGGGTGTACGTACAGGGAGGACAGTGAAAGCTACTGCTGTCTTTCTTTGAAAATTGTACAGAAATGTATCTATGAGTTATAGGTGGTTAATGGGTTATATGGAGGAAAAAGGAAAGAAGAGATTTAGAAAATCAAGTGTAATTTTTGAGATCGAATATGGAAATGTTTTACTGATAAATAACAGGAGATCCTAGCTTTCAGCTTCACAGAGCAATACAGAACTAAACTTTCTTACTCTAAAGTAAAAGAGAGACATGAGCCTTTTTCTTAGTTTTTTCCATAATGAACATCTGAAGAAGACTTTGCAAATCCCCTTGAGAAGTATTGTATACGGAAAGGGATCAAATTAATTTGCCTGCATATGCCTGAGCCCTGCTGCCTTACAATGTGACTACTTAAGGTGAGTGACACTTTTGGCACATCTTAATTCTGAATAGTGTCCAAACTTATTACCAAACTACAAATAAGATCATTTTTATTGCTTATGAAGAATTTTAAATATTGTATCTGTAAAAGCCATTTCTTTATCAGTATCTTTATACTTAAGACTAATTGGTGCAAATACTCATTTAAAATAGCATAGGAATTTTGGAAAATTGTGCTATTAGGTGGAAAGGAGAGAAACATTGGTAATGAAGTTTTCAAAAATTTACAACCAGTACAGATTTATTTTAGATGATTAGAAAACAACCCATCCTAAAGCTAAAATTCCCATAGAGTTTTGTTTTTGGAAAAGCCTGGATATTAAATTTATGTTTATGCTTAAATGTAATTTATGATTTTTATCTGGTGATGCAATGACATGTAGATATTAAGCTTAGATTCCACAAAGCAACACATTTGGTTTCATTAGAAAAGCAGAGTAATTAACTGTCTCCTATGAATTGAAGTTGTCTTTTTCAAGTTTTAAGAGATGTCAAGACCTGTCAAGTTACCCATCGCAAATATCTTCAAAAACCATCTGCCTTTTCACATATAGCATACCTTGAATATCTCACATCATGTCATTTTACAATCTTACTGTCTGGACTTTTATTTGTTATCATTGATCAGAAGATTTTGTTCATTATGACAAATTTTAGCCATTCTTTTCGTATGTAGCCTATCACTTAATTTTGAGCAATCAAATACTACAATTTTTTAGTCTATGATCATAACTGAGAGTGCTTTCAATGATTAAGAAAGATGTAGAAGAAAATAACACCCAGATCTAAGGATACTTAACATTCTAAAATACATTAAAACATTGAATATTGAGCCATTTCTTCCTGATATGGGTTAGCTAAATTTTCTTGTTCCCATGCATTTTACTTCATTTTAGCAAAGAAAAACATTGAAATAATTGGCAAGATCTAAATGACTTAAAGGTTGAACAGAGATGACAGGTAATTTTGTAGATTCTTAACATTATAAATCTTGACATTTGTGCTATAAAATCAATTATGTGGGTTAATGTTTTTAACATAAGTAATGTATGTGTTTAATTTATTTCATTATCAAAGTACACTCATTGAGGTCTGTAAATCTGCCCCCTCCCCTTCTTGGTGTGTTATACCATTTTCCAGGTGCTTAGGAAAGAAAACAATGATCATAAACAGAAGACTCCCTGCTTAATAAAGTCAGTTTGGCTATGGTTGGAATAATTTTGTCAAGCACCTCTTTAGGTCTTTGAGTTATTGCATTGGCAATTCGTGTGCTACTAAATAAACCCAAGTTGGAGAATGCAGTTATAGTTAATATTAGTGCTCATTTCTACAAGTTCATCTAAGAGAAGATCCTCCAACTTCAGCGAAGGGCAATCCTCCTTCTGCTCTGGTAACTTTGTTCTAAGTTCTGGCTCTGTGACCTTAAATAGTAAAAGATAGATCTATAATGCTCATGTGTGCACAATATCCTACCACCAACCACCATAGTAAGATTTCATTCAGGAATAATAACTAAGATGAAACCTTGCAAGTTGCATGAGTCTAATTAGTCCATCAAAGAACAGTCATGATGCAAACATTGTAACTTAAGAATTATGTCTTGTCATATAAATATAAGAAATGGGTTTCATATATTATATGTACATATGTATATATATATCACTATTATATGTGGCAGTTATATATTGTGTATAAACTTGATATCCATATCAAATGGTTTGCCTAAATTAAACCTGCTGATAAGTGTTTTGTTCAAATACTGACACAGGCAGGTTATTCAGTGCTATAGTTTAGATTTCATTCCCTCAAATGAGTGAAACTATTGGTACTTATTTAACACTCCTACCTAACTAATATTAAATGTAACAATGAAATTGGTTCAAACATTTCATATTAAGGGAATTCTTAGGAAAAATACTGAGAGATGTAGGAATTGAGGGAGCTAACAGTGCAAAGGATATCTTAATTCATTTTCCTATCCATAATATACTTAGAGCCACAAGTGTGTCCAGATAACCACAATGCCCACTGTAACGCTCAATCTAGAGAATAATATAGAAACTCTGCCATATACCTTGCATCCATGGAACTGACCATCTGATCAAAATTTTCAAAGTTCTTACCTTAAAAAAATAGCCCCCAAAGCCCTATACTATATTGAAGTATATTGTTCTTTCAGTATTGTGACTAACAGTTGAATACATACAAATAATTTCTAATATGGAAAAAAGTCTTACATTTTGTATTCTTTGTGCACAATGCGAGAAGGGAAAAAAAGAGAGAATGATGGGAGGAAGGAATTTGTGAAGTGACAGGGGAGGAAAATGGCAGGGAGGAATATGGCAGCATTTATTCTTACCATGCTCATATTGTCTAAAGTATTTTGAAAGATCCTGGAATATTAGAGTAGATAAAATTTGATTAAAACCAAAAGCTATAATCGTAGTACTTGCTGTTACATTGTAGTTCCTTTCCTATTTAATGCTTAAACTATTACTGTATTTCTGACTATTCTGATGTGTGTCTTAATTCAGGAATGTTAATTGTAATGTTAAATTTCGTCTATTGTCTCAAGATTTTATATTCTAGATATGCAGTAAATGTAAGTGTTTTATTTCTCCCTTTTTAATACTTAGGCTTTATACCTTTTATTTCATACTTATGCACACTTGATATGCCTTAATACTTTTCCCACTGTGAAAAGCCAGTTCAGCTTACAACACTGTGACTTTCTACTCTATCAAAAGATCTATTATTTGTATTAAAGTCTGTAATCCCTATGTAAGAGATGCTGCACTAAGCATGACATAGTACAAAGAATCCTTTAATCCTTATTTCACTATATTGAAAGATTACTATGATATTTTTTATGTTTTTTCTTAATTATATATTCCCTCATTACTCCATTTTGAGTCAAGAGATAGGCTTTGTTGTAAAACTTTTGAAGTTTTGTAGAACTTTATAAAATACTGCTGTTATTGACTTAGTTGAACTATTTTGATTTGATACTTTGACGTACTACATCACAAAACTTGCATGGATGATTTATTTATATATAAGAATTCAACCAAAAACTGAAATTGCATTTACAATATTTTCATTAAAATATATAAAATGTATAGATAATAAAGTTTCACATAAGAAAGTTATTTTTGCTGTTAAATTTTAGTTATGAACTTGAGTATCCTACCAAATTTATTGGTATCTAGAGTACAACAGATATTTGCGTAAGTGCATTACCAAAACACTTTGAAATGTGCACACATTTGCAGTTTTTTCTTTTGCTATTCAAAACAGATGTATGGCAACTTAAAATGTCTCACTGTTGAACACCATAGAAACAAATATGTTTGTGTACACATTACACACTTCACCAAACTTCATTAAATTAGAGGTGTAATATTTTTCTAGATTACTGGCAGAGTAAATTTTCACAAGCCTTGTTTTATTATTTATTTTGTCCTCTTTAATTTAAAGAAGGAAATTTTCATTAAACATCACTCACACAATTTACTTAAACAAGTAATCTGCTCAAAGTTTTTCAGCTCTAAGTTCCTTAAAATCAATGGGAATATAATTTAAAGTGTGAAAGTTAATAGAAAAATATATTCTCTTTGTGATCACCAACAATTCTCTAAAGGAAGGAAAGTCCCGTTTATAACTGATGCTATGTTCAAAAAGCCAAACCCATACATATATAATAAATTTTTCTATTGATAAAATACTTAAAGATTTTCAGATTATATTTAATATATTATAGAGTTCCACAAACATACAAAATCACAATTGCATGGTTAATATGTTTATTTTGATATATTGCCTTTTATGTATGTTTTATATATTCATATGTCAAGTTATAGCTTGTTCAAACTTTCCCTTCAATATCTGTCATTTGACTTCTGAGATTTCCATGACATTTTGTATTTATTTTTGTGATATATCAACTGCATAACTTTCTGAATTCAAGTACAGTGTATATTTACAAAATTATTGTTTTTTTGTTTGTATTGTGTCAGGGATATTATGAAATATTCTTAGTAATTAGATAATTCTAGGTTCTTTTGAAACAAGAATGGTTTGCAAACTATACATAATAAGAATTACATTTTGTTGAGTTTTGCAACATTTGAATACTCTTCATTTCTTTTTAATTAATTAATTATTTTTTTTACTTATTCACTTTATATCATCCTACCAGTCTCTTGCCCTACCAACTCCCCCATTCCCTTCTCCTCTGAGCAGGTGGGGGCAGGGGCTGGGTATCCACCCGACCTCAGTACTTGAAGTCTCTTCAAGGGTAGGAGCTTCCTCTCCCACTGAGGCCAGACAAGGAAGCCAAGCTAATTGAGCCTATCTCAGGAACAGGCAATAGCTTTTGGGATAGCCCCTGTTCCAGTTGTTCAGGACCAACATGAAGGCCCAATTGCACATCAGCTACATATGAGCAGGATGGCATTGACTTTTGGGTGCTTCCTGTATCCTAGATGTGCCTTATCCTAGATATGTCCCCCATCTCCTCACCCCTTCATTTGTACATTTCCATTCATCTTCATGGCCATCTATCCATCTCTCCTGTCCTTCCCCACACCTGATTCTGAATACACCATTCCCCTCTCCATCCCATCCACCCCAGTTTCCCCTCTCCACCTGCCTCTTATGACTAGTTTATTCCTGCTTCTAAGTGAGATTCAAGCTTCCTTACCTGGATCTTCCTTCTTGTTTAGCTTATTTGGATCTGTGGATTAGATCATGGGTATCCTGTACATTATGACTAATATCCACTTATTAGTGAGTATATACCAAGTGTATTAGTTAGGGTTTTACTGCTGTGAACAGACACTATGACCAAGGCAAGTCTTATAAAAAAACACAACATTTAATTGGGGCTGGCTTACAGGTTCAGAGGTTCAGTCCATTATCATCAAGGTGGGAGCATGGCAGTATCCAGGCAGGCATGGCGCTGGAGGAGCTGAGAGTTCTATGTCTTCATCCAAAGGCTGCTAGTGGAAGACTGACTTCCAGGCAACTAGGGTGAGGATCTTATACCCACACCCACAGTGACACACCCATTCCAACCAGGTCACACCTATTCCAACAAGGCCACACCTTCAAATGGTGCCATTCCCTGGTCCAAGGATATACAAACCATCACATTCCACTCCCTGGTCCCCATAGACTTGTTCAAAAACATGAGTCTATGGGGGCCATACTTAAACATAGCATAATGCAAAATGCATTTAGTGCAACTTTCAAAGTCCTCATAGTCTATAGCAGTTGCAACAATGTTAAAAGTCCAAAGTTCAAGGTCTCTTCTGAGATTCATTCAACTTAATTAACTGTAATCCCCAAAGCAAGGCAGGAAACCAGCTGGGCAAACTCCAAACTCTGCATCTCCATGGCTGATGTCAAATTGGTCTTCAGATCTCCACTCCTTTTTCATCTTTTTTGACTGCAACAAACTGCTTCCTCCTGGGCTGGTTCCACTCCCTGTTAGCAGCTTTCCTCAGCATGTATCCCATGGCTCTGGCATCTTTAACATCTTTGAGTCTCCAAGGCAATTTCAATGTTACAGCTTCTTCTTTCTGGGATTCCACTTGATATTTTGGACTCCTCCTAAGGGCTGGCATCACTTTTCCATCTCTGTCCTCTGTAGCACTCTATGCTCAGGTTGATCCACTCCATTACGGCTGCTGTTCTTGGTGATCATCCCATGGTACTGACATCTCCAATACACTGGGGTGTTCCACTCCAACTAGGCTTCACCAATAGCCTCTCATAGGCTCTCTTCAAGGTGCCAAGTCTCAAATCCTTTGCATGACCCCTTCAATCCTGGGCCATCAACTACAGCTGAGGCTTCACCTTCTCCAATGGGCTTCCCTGGCCTCTCACAGTGCTAAGCCTCAGCTTCTCTCCATGATCCCTTCATTCCTACACAAGCAGTACCACCTGAGTGACTCTTACACATTACCAAGTCCAGCCGCAGCATGAAGAACAACCTTGGGTATCTCTGGAACACAGCTTTGTGCTCCCAGAAAACAATTTCCAGAAGATTTCACCTCAACGATGCTGGTCTCTTCTTAATCACCGCTAATTCCTTAGCTCCAGCTAACCAGCATCAATTTTCCCAGTAGTTCCTTCCATTCTTAACTCTAGAGCCAGAGGCACATGGCTGAAGCTGCCGAGTTCTGCTGTTTACAGGAACTAGAACATGATCCCCTTGTATTATTACATTATCACTAGCTTTATGTTTTCTAAATCCTTCACTGCCTAAGCTTGGCTATCCTGGTTCTTGCTCTGTAGATTGACCTTGAATGTAGAGATCAGCATGCTTGTCTCATGGGATTAAAAGTGTGTAGCACCATGCCTGGATCTAATTTAGCTGGGTAGGATCTTGCCCCAAGGTCCCACTCCCTTAATCTTTATCTCCTAGAACACAAGATTTTGCTCCATTTCACTTCCTGGTACCCCTATAATACTCAAACCATATATTTTATATTTTTCCTTTCTAAGCTTGCTATGCTTGTTCAAACTTCTCTTCATAAGACTTAACCAGAGAACAAAGTCTCTGCTGGGCTTTTTTGAAACTTCTTTTGTCAATGCAATTAATCCAAGTCTCTTCACCTTAGCCTCAGGCAAACTTTTCAGACAAGGGCAAAAAGTAGCCACATTCTTCACCAAAATACCACAAAACCTGTCTTTATGCCACATTCTGAAATTCTTCTCCTTTGAAATCTCTTGGGCCAGGTCAACACAGTTCAAATTACTCCCAACAACAAAGTCTTCCATATTCCTACTAGGATGACCCATTAAGCCCCATTTAAAGCATTCCACTGCTTTCCAAATCCAAAGTCCCAAAATCCACATTCTTTCAAATAAAAGCATGGTCAGGCCTATCACAGCAATACCCCACTCCTGGTACCAACTTCTGTATTAGTTAGGGTTTTACTGCTGTGAACAGACACTATGACCAAGGCAAGTCTTATAAAAAAACACAACATTTAATTGGGGCTGGCTTACAGGTTCAGAGGTTCAGTCCATTATCATCAAGGTGGGAGCATGGCAGTATCCAGGCAGGCATGGCGCTGGAGGAGCTGAGAGTTCTATGTCTTCATCCAAAGGCTGCTAGTGGAAGACTGACTTCCAGGCAACTAGGGTGAGGATCTTATACCCACACCCACAGTGACACACCCATTCCAACCAGGTCACACCTATTCCAACAAGGCCACACCTTCAAATGGTGCCATTTCCTGGTCCAAGGATATACAAACCATCACACCAAGCATGTCATTTTGGGACTGGGTTACCTTACTGAGGATGATATTCTCAAGTTCTATCATTTGCCTGCAAAATTCATGATACCTTGGTTTTTAATAGCTGAATGTCACTGTGCAGATATACCACATTTTCTGAATCCATTCTTGAGTTGATGGACATCTAGGTTGTTTCCAGTTACTGGTTATTACTAATAAGGCTGCTAGGAACATAGTTGAGCATGTGTGTTTGTGAGATTTTGGAGTATATTTTGGGTATATGCCCAGAAGTGGTGTAGCTGGTTCTTGAATGCTCTTTATGACTTCTTGTAGAATACTAAATGCATTTTGTGACAGTCGATAATAAAAGGCTTCTTGCATTTCACAATTGATTATAATGCATTTTCAGAGTACTCCACAGGTGCTCTTTACTAGGATGTGATATTCTATTTGAGATTTGGCTTTTTTCCATGAGAGAAAGATAATATTTATTGAATATTTTCCCTGTTACTCTGAGATAGTTTTAATTTTTGTTGTATATCTGTTAATTTTCTTGTTATTTGAAAAACTATATATATAAACAAATTTACCCAATTTAGTTTCTATGATAAAATGGGCCTGATGATGTATTATATTTTTCATGAATTGTATTGGTTAGATATTAATATATTTGCTATATATTTATAATAGTAATTGGATTGTATACTTTTCAAATCAACAATGTGTATCATATAAGTTGGGCATTGTCTATATGTATGCTTTCTAGAAGCATATAAATTGAAACAATGTAGTATTATTATTAAGACTCATGTATAAAATTATATGGCCATTATGTTTTTATATATGGATATGAACTCCATAATTTTTATTTATGCTTATGGGTTTATTTATATCATACATTTCTTATTTATCCTATTTATCTCATATATTTGGGAAATTTGGGAAATATTCTTTTTAAGAATTTGTTCTCTTAATTTTTCAAATTTGTGTGCCTAAATTTGCTCAAAGCACTTCTTTGCCTCTCACTTCATCTCAAAACCTACTTTTTAAAAACCTCTCTTTAGTATTGACTATCTAGACCTTATTTTTAATGAGAATTTATGTGTTACATGTCATCAAATAATTAAATTTAGCCTTGCCTTCTATTTATGTATTTGATATTTTTTGCTGTATAATTTACATATTTTGGTCATACTTTTTTAAAATTTTTATACGTTACTATTGTGTTTCATATCTTTCCTAGTTTAATGTATGGCTCAGCCTTTTTATCATTTTCCTTCATAAAAAAAATAGAGGAATCACTGTTTTTACAGTGGTAGGATAGCTTCTCAGCCTTTTAGCTAAGATCAAGTGTACAGTGATAGGAATTTAGAAGGTATGATTCCTCTCTAAATTATCTCAATAGGGAAGTGGGGCATAGATAGTTAGGTTATTTGAATAAATTAGAAGAAGGTAAAAGTAGAAGCTGAATTCATGATCAGTATAAAAGGTAGGAATAACTACAATCAGCATTCAGATAGCAAAGATGTCTGTGACTTGCAGATCATTCTGGTCTACATATTCAATTCCAGTTTACTCAGGGCAACATGATGAAACCTGATCTAAAGATAAAGTACAATTAAACCTAATGGACTTAGGAATCACTGGATTCTTTTAAAACAACATTTTAAACTGCAAATTATTTCTCCTTTAGATTGTTCCCACTTAGAAATCACCAGGTAAAATTAGTAATAGCAAGAGTCATGAAGGACAAATTAATATTATGTGACTTAATCAAATGCTCTCACCTTTTAAGACGACTTCAAATGTAAAAATTGTTCTATAGGGTGATGAGAAAGAATCTGGAAGAATGAAAAGCCTGAATATGATCAAAATCCATTGTAAAAAATGTTCAAAGAAATAAGAGCATCATTTTTTTAAGTATGCCATATTCCGGATAAATATAAACACTATAAGTGTATTACATTAAATTAAATTAAGGTGACCTATGATAACAAAAACCACTTTTTATGAATATAACAAAAAGCAAATCATATTTTTCTTCAGAAAGGTAAGTGTGTTTCATTGATGACTATTATTTTACACTTCCTCTCTACTAACATCAATGTCTACTTTGGGCACAGAATTTCTATTTAAAGGATCATAGTCCACATGAAAAAATGCTGAGAGCCATTTAAAAAGACATAATAGCCTCATTTAAACATCAAAGCTCACAAAACTTCTAGGGATAAAAACATTTTTAGTATAATTTTATGAATTTAACCTCCTATTTCCTGAGGTTGTTTATTTCTATTCTTTCTGCTGACCTTCAGGGCTTCAGTCCTTTTATCTCTCCCAATACCAGATCAGGTTTCCTTATCCCCCTGTACTGGCTATTTTTGTGTCAACTTGACACAGCTGAGTTATCACAGAGAAAGGAGCTTCAGTTGAGGAAATGCCTCCATGAGATCCAACTGTAAGGCATTTTCTCAATTAGTGATCAAGGGGGAAAGGCCCCTGTGGGTGGGACCATCCCTGGGCTGGTAGTCTTGGGTTCTATAAGAGAGTAGGCTGAGCAAGCCAGGGGAGGCAAGCAAGTAAAGAACATCCCTCCATGGCCTCTGCATCAGCTCCTGCTTTCTGACCTGCTTGAGTTCCAGTCCTGACTTCCTTTGGTGATGAACAGCAGTATGGAATTGTAAGCCGAATAAACCCTTTCCTCCCCAACTTGTTTCTTGGTCATGATGTTTGTGCAGGAATAGAAACCCTGACTAAGACAAATTGGTACCAGGAGTGGGGTATTCCTGTGACAACCTGACCATGTTTTGGGGAGGACTGTGGAAGGACTTTGGAACTTTGGGCTTGAAGATCCATTCGTTGTTAAGAGCTCTGTCAGATGTTGTGTAGGAGCTTGGAAGATAATGTTGAGAACAGTGCAGAAGATGGAGGTCTGGTTTGTGAAATTTCAGAGGGAAAATTAAAGACTGTTTTCAGGGCCTTTGCTGTTTTGATTGTGAAGATTTTGTAGTTCTGGTTAGCTGGGGCTGAAGAATCAGCTGTGATTAACAAGATACCAGAACTACTAAAGCAAAAACTTTGCATTACTGCGACTATTGATGCTGGTTAGCTGGAGCTAAGAAATTAGCGGTGATTAAGAAGAGACCAGCATCGTTGAGGTGACATCTTCTGGGAAGTGTTTTCTGAAAGCACAAAGAGGCTGTGTTCCAGAGATAGGCAAGGTTGTACTCCTTCTGCAGCGGGACTTGGTAATGTGTAAGGGTCACCCAGGTGGTACTGGTTTTGAAGGCATGAAGGGGTCATGCAGAGCAGCTGAGGCTAAGCACTGTGAGAGGCCATGGAAGGCCATTGGTGAAGGTGCAGCCTCAGTTGTAATTGAAGGCCCAGGACTGAAGGGGTCATGCAGTGTTTTGGAGATGCCAGTACCATGAGATGACCACCAAGAGCAGCAGCAGCAGTGGAGTACAGGCATCTGGAGCCCAGAGGACGACGTGTGTGCTACAAAGGGCATGGCTGGAGAAGTGACCCAAGCCCTTGGAGGAGCCCAGAAGATCGTGAGTTGGATCCCAGACGTTGGACAGTAGGAGATTGATTTTTGCTTTGATTGTGACTGTGCCCTGATATTTTCCCTCTTGAAGGAAGAAACTGTTTTAGTGGAGCCCACAGTTAAGAGACTTTTAATTGTAAAAAGACTTTGGATTTTAAAAGAGATGGATATTTTAAAGAGATTCAAATTTTAAGAATATGTAAAGACTGTGGGACTTTTAAAGTTATTTAGATCTTGGGGATGAATAAGAATGTAAGGGTTGAGGCTTACTAGTGATGTGTTTGTGTGTCAAGTTGACAAGGGGTCAATTGTACTGGCTATTTTTGTGTCAACTTGACACAGCTGAGTTATCACAGAGAAAGGAGCTTCAGTTGAGGAAATGCCTCCATGAGATCCAACTGTAAGGCATTTTTCTCAATTAGTGATCAAGGGGGAAAGGCCCCTGTGGGTGGGACCATCCCTGGGCTGGTAGTCTTGGGTTCTATAAGAGAGTAGGCTGAGCAAGCCAGGGGAGGCAAGCAAGTAAAGAACATCCCTCCATGGCCTCTGCATCAGCTCCTGCTTTCTGACCTGCTTGAGTTCCAGTCCTGACTTCCTTTGGTGATGAACAGCAGTATGGAAGTGTAAGCCGAATAAACCCTTTCCTCCCCAACTTGTTTCTTGGTCATGATGTTTGTGCAGGAATAGAAACCCTGACTAAGACACCCCCCATCTCCGGCCCCCATTCCACTTTTGCTCCAGGTCCCTCACTTCCTCCCTACTTGTGATTGCTTTCAACTCTCTCCTATATTAGTGAGTACACACCATGCCTGTATTTTGGGTCTGATTTACCTCACTCAGCATGATATTTTCTAGTTCCATCCATTTGCCTGCAAAACTCAGGATGTCCTCATTCTTAATAGCTAAGTAGTATTCCATTGTGTAAATGAACTACATTTTCTGTATCCATTCTTCTGCCCTGAGATATCTGGGTAGTTTCCAGGTCCTGGCTAGCACAAATAAGGCCAGTATAAAAATAGAGGAACACATGCTGCTGTGGCATGGTGGGACATCTTTTGGGTATATTGCCAAGAGTGGTATTTCTGGGTCTTCAGGTAGATCTATTTCCAATTTTCTGAGGAACCTCCAGATTGATTTCCAGAGTAGTTGTACCAGTTTGCAGTCCCACCACTAATGGAGGAGTGTTCCCCTTTCTCCACATCCTCTCCAACATGTCTTTTCACCTGAGATTTTGATCTTAGTCATTCTGGTTGGTGTAAGGAGGAATCTCAGGGTCATTTTGTTCTGCATTTCTCTGATCACTAAGTACTTTGAACATTTCTTTAGGTGCTTCTCAGCCATTCGAGATTCCTCATACGTGAATTCTTGGTTTAGTTCTATACCCCATTTTTTGATTGGGTTGGTTTTTATGTTTTTTGTTTTTTAAGTGATTATCTTCTTGAGTTCTTCATATATTTTAGATATTAGTCATCTATCAGATGTGGGGTTAGTGAATTTTTTTTCCCAATCTGTGGGTTGCCAATTTGTCTTATCAACTATGTTCCTTGTGTTATAGAAGATTTCTAGTTTCATGAGGTCCCATTTAACAATTTTTGATCTTAGGACATGAGCCATTAGAGTTCTGTTTAGGAAATTTACCCCTGTGCCAACAAGGCTCTTTCCCACTTTCTCTTCTATTATATTGAGTATATCTGGTTTTATGTTGAGGTCCTTGATCCACTTGGAGTTGAGCTTTGTGCAACATGACAAGTATGGGTCTATTTTCATTCTTCTACATACAGACAACCAGTTAGATCAGCACCATTTATTGATGATGCTTTCTTTTTTTCCATTGTATGTATTTGGTGTATTTGTCAAAGAGCAAGTGACCTCAAGTGTGTGGTTTTATTTCTGATCCTTCAGTTCTATTCTATTGATCAACATTGTCTCTGTACCAATAACATGCAGGTTTTTTTAATCACTATTGTTCTGTAGTAAAGCTTGAGGTCAGGGATGGTGATTTCACCAACTATTCTTTCATTGTTAAGGATTGTTTTTGCTATTCTGGACTTTTTGCCTTTCCAGATGAATTTGAGAATTGTTCTTTCCATGTTTTGAAAAATTGTGTTGGTATTTGGATGGGGATTTCATTAAATCTATAAATTGCCTTTTGTAGGATGGACATGCTTTCTATGTTAATTCTTCAAATCCATGAGCATAGGTGGATGCTTTTCTCCTTTTACTGAGATCATCTTCGCTTTCTTTCTTAAGAGACTTGAAGTTATTGTCATGCAGGTTTTTTCACTTGTTTGGTTAGAGTTACCCCAAGATATTTTATGCTATTTATGGCTATTGCAAAGGGAATTGTTTCCCTAATTTCTTTCTCAGCTTGATATCCTTTGTATAAAGGAAGGCTACTGATTTATTTGAGTTCACTTTATATCCATCCACTTTGCTGAAGTTGTTTATCAGCTGGAGAAGTTCTCTGGTAGCTTTTTTGGGTCCCTTACATATATTAACATATCATCAGCAAATAGTGATAACTTTATTTCTCCTCTACAAGTTGTATCCCTTTGATGTTTTTTTGTTGTCGAAGTGTTCTAGTGTTTTGTTGTCAAAGTGTTCTAGCTAACACTTTGAGTAGTATATTGAATAGATATCAGGAGGTTGAACATCCATGTCTTGTCCCCAATTTCAGTGGGATTGCTTCAAGTATGTCTCCATTTAATTTGATATTGGTTGTTGGTTTGTAGTAAATTGCTTTTGTTATGTTTAGGTATGGGTCTTGAATTCTTGCTTCTTTAACATGAAGGGTTGTTGTATTTTGTCAAATGCTTTTTCTGCAACTAAGGAAATGATCATGTGATTTTTTTTTTCTCTGAGTTTGTTTATATCGTGGATTACATTAATGGATTTTCACATATTAAGCCAACCTTGCATCCCTGGGATGAAGCCTACCTGAGTGGTGAATGACGGTTTTGATGTGTTCTTGGATTCGGTTTGCAAGAATTTTATTGAGTATTTTTGCATTGATATTCATAAGTGAGATTGGTCTGAAGTTCTCTCTTTTTGATTGGGTCCTTAGGTATCAGAATATTTATGGCTTCATAGAACGAGTTAGGTAGTGTTCCTTCTGTTTGTATTTTATGTAATATTTTGAGGGAAATTGGTATCAGGTTTTCTTTGAGGTTCTGGTAGAATTCTGCACTAAATCCATCTGGCCTGGGCCTTTTTTTTTTTTTTTTTTTTTTGGTTTATGAGGTTTTTAATGACTTCTTCTATTTCCTTGTGTGATATAGGCCTGTTTAGATAGTTTATCAGAATGCACCAGAGGTGAAAGACTCCCAGGTCTGAAAGGGAGGGACCTTAGATGAAATGCAGAACAGTAGAGACAGGGAATTTATATAAAGCCCATCTCCAGCAGGAAAACAAGACATCAAGTGAGGGATGGGGTTGCCATTCCACAGTCACATCTCTGTCCCATAATTGTTCCTGTGATAGAAATGGAGACGAGCCTGAGGGAAAGAAGGTCCAGCGAAGGGCCCAAAGTGGGATCCAGCTCAAGGGGAGTTCCCAAGGCCTGACACTATTACTGAGGCTATGGAGCCCTCACAAAAAGCAATCTATCATGACTGCCCTCTGAAAGACCCAACAAGCAGGTGAAAGAGTCAGATGGAGATATTTGTACCCAACCAATGGACAGAAACAGCTGAACCCTGTTGTTGAATTAGAGATAGCTGAAAGAAGCTGAGGAGAAGGACGGTCTTGTAGGAGGACTAGAAGTCTCAATTAGTCTGGACCCCTGAGATCTCTCAAACACTGGACCACCTAACATACAGAATATGCCCCAACTGATATGAACCCCCAACACACATACAGTAGAGGACTTCCTGGTCTGTGTTCATTCAGAGATGATACACCTAACTCTCAATAGACTTGTGGCCCCAGGGAGTTTAGAAGTTAGGTGGGTGGGGGATGGGGGCATCAGCATGGATACAGGGTGGGGTAGGGAGGAGATGTGGGATGTAAAGTAGTTAAGAGGGTGGATGGGTGTGTGTGTTGGGGAATGGAATAAGGAGTGTCAAAACTAAATTTAAAAAAATACTTAAAAAGAAAATTTTAAACAAAGCCAAAGCAAGGTTTCATGAGATCCTAAACAAAAGTAGAAATTCTTTATTTAAAAAAAAAATGGCACTTCAGACACGAATCAATTCACATTCTTCTACATGATAGCTGCCAGTTGACCCAGCACCATTTGTTGAAAATGCTGTTTTTTTCCACTAGGTGGTTTTAGCTCCTTTGTCGAAGATCAAGTGACCATAGGTATGTGGTTTAATTTCTGGGTCTCTAGTTCTATCCCATTAATCTACCTGTCTGTTGCTGTATCAGTACCAACCCAGACACTATTGCATATACCAACAAGATTTTGCTGACAGGACCCTGATATAGCTGTCTATTGTGAGGCTATGACAGTGCCTAGCAAATACAGAGGTGGATGTTCACACTCTTCTATTGGATGGAACTCAGGATCCCCAATGAAGGAGCTAGAGAAAGTACCCAAGGAGCTGAAGAGTTCTGCAGCCCAATAGGAGGAACAACAATATGAACTAAACGTTACCCCAAGAGCTCGTGTCTCTAGCTGCATATGTAGCAGAAGATGGCCCAGTTGGCCATCAATACTTTGGAGAGGCTCTTGGTCTTATGAAGATTCTATGCCCTAGTACAGTGGGATGCCAGGACCAGGGAGTGGGAGTGGGTGGGTTGGGGAGCAGGGGGAGTGGGGAGGGTATAGGGGATTTTTGGAGAGGAATCTAGGAAAGGGGATAGCATTTGAAATGTAAATGAAGAAAACATATAATAAAAAAGATACATGTCAGATGAAATGGGAAGAAGCTTAAATAGAGCTCTATTTATAAAACAGTTAAATAAATTATAGAATTATTTTATTTAAGTTATGGAAATCTTTTTTATTCTACTTTTTAGAATTAAGCATTGTTTTTACTTTGTCCCCTTTCTTTGAATTATGAATGGTAATTCTGTTTAAAATAAAATATTAGTAAGGATGTTGATTTAGCATGGCCAAGGGGAGCACTCCACAGTCCTTTGCCAAACCGAAAGCTAAAAGTAAACACTTTAACTGCAAACTTTGGAAACACTGGTCTTTAAGGATTGTGAATGGAAAATGTTAGTACAAGTATCCCTCCTGACATTGCCAATTAATTCCCTAATTAATACTCTGTTTTTAGGTAGGGAATGCTTGATATACAATCCTGTGGCCACTGAGTGCTGATTTATGAATGAGTATAGCTAAGGCATTTACTGTGGTCAGCTATAGAAATGCATTGCATCTTTTCTCTAGAGTGGTGTTCAGATGCCATGCCATATATTTCATTCATTCATATATATATAATCTTTTTTGAGACAGGGTTTGTCCTGGAATGTACTCTGTAGACTAGCCTCGAATTCAGAAATCTGCCTGCCTCTGCCTCACAAGTGCTGGGATTAAAAGTGTTTGCCACCACTGCCTGGCAGAAATTTATTTATCGTTTTATGTATGAGTACACTGCTGTTGCTGTCTTCAGACACACCAGAAGAGGGCATCAGATCCCATTACAGATGTTTGTGAGACACCATGTGGTTGCTGGGAATTGAACTCAAGACCTCTGGAGGAGCAGTCAGTGCTCTTAACCGCTGGGCCATCTCTCCAGCAATTTCTTATGTTTTGATATGTAAGGTTTTCATTACTTGATTAGATTGAATAATTTTTATTATTTTGTACAATTGTTTAATTGTAGTTTTAAAATATAACACTTTATTATTTTGATAAAGTAAACTTGCAATAAGATAATTTTTATTATTTCCACACCTAGAGTATTTTTGGTATTCAACTTTATGGTCTGTATATACTCAGTGGTTAGAAAGCATCCCTTCTTTATGGCAACGCATATAGTATGTGGGTATATTGCACCATATGTTTTAGTTCACATTGGGTTCTTATTCCAGAGGCCATGTTAGTCCTCCTAGGACACTTTTTTTAAGTTGTATATCTTGTGAAAAACACAAACGTGTCTGCCCATATATATATATATATATATATATATATATATATATATATATATATATTTGTTTTCTAATTATGTTGTTTAAAAATTCTCTCCAATTTTCTATGACTATATTTCCTTATATTTTCATAAAGTTTTGCTTTGTATATTTGTGGTTTTGTTAATAAATTTACTTTTAATTTTGTTCATGTAGGTTAAAACCAGGCATGAAATAGCAGGGTTTAATGTTTATTTGAGCACTGTGGTTTTAACATCTAGCTTAATTAATTTTGATCTATAACTACACATTCTCAGAGACAGCTATTTTAACTGTCACTGTAAATAATAATTCTTTTGCTTATTAATTAAAATAATGTGATAAATGTCTGTCTTTTCTTGTGGAATAACCTGGAAAATTCATAAACAATAAATAAAATATTTTCTCTGCTTCTAAATGTGCAGAAGGCAGCTCCATTCATTTCTCTTATTCAGCCTCTTTAACATGATACACAACACTGGATTGTAGTCGAGAGAAATAAGCAGAATCACACCAACGTTCCATTTCTATCATCACTGTCAATATTTCCTTTTAAGTTTGGGAGGTCAACAAGAATTTTATTGTAATGTTGCTAGGTCTAGTTTTTCATTCTGTCTCAAGAATTTGATTCTTCGTAGCAGTTTCTTATAAATCCTATGGTTTTAGTAACAAACTAATGTTTCATTAAAGTACAGTTCACCCCTCGAGATTATGAAGCACAAATTAGACATCATATGCTAAATTGTGAGTTACCACAATGCAATTACATTGAAAGTTCTACCCTTATGGATGACGGTTCCCCCATAGTTGTGCTTATAGAGCCACATCTCCTAGCACATCCCACTCTACACACTTTAGATATTCCCCAAGATCCTTGAGCCACATGTAATTAGGTCAGAATTACATATAACTAATTTTATGAAGTATATAGAACCTAGGTCACAGACACCCACATAGTCCTTATCACCCCTTCCTATCAGTGTCAACAGTCTAAGTCCAGTTGTCATCTTTGGGAAGAAAATCAGCTGGTCTTATGAAAAGGGGGTTGTTCTGCTCAGAGGATGTTGCTGTTCAAGTCATGTATTTCCATAAACACAAATGTGTGTGTGTGTGTGTGTGTGTGTGTGTGTGTGTGTGTGTGTGTGTGTAGGTAGGTACAGAGTTATGTGCAGATACATGTACACATGTAAGCATACACGTGGAAATAACAGTTCAGCCTTAGGTGTCATTATTACTCAGAAACCACCTTTCATATGTTTTGAGATGCACTATTTCACTTAACAATGGAAACTAACCTTTTTAGCTCAGTTGTCTGGCTAGTGTGCCTTAAGGGATTCTCATAAGTTCACCACTACCTCCCCCTATTTAGGGATTTTGTTTTGTTTTTTGATTGGCATGTTGTTAATGACATATGAGATACAAGATGTTTGGAAATTGCTCCAGTAATTACTGTTAAACAAGGCACATTATAACCAAGTGGTTTTGCATATATTTTATTTTACAATATCTTTTATTACAAATCTTAGTATAAAATCTAGAGTTTTATATACATTAGATCTTCTGTAAAGTGTTGGCCATGTATTATGAATTGTATGGTTGGAAATCCACCACATGTACTTATAAACTTGGAAAGAAAAAATGAGATTTCTGTCAGAATTTATTCATACTAGCCAGAAAATAGATTAAAAATATATCTTCCCCATTACTTTTCAAACTTTTTTTTTTTTGAAATGTCAGGGTTATCTTGCAAGCAGTACCATACTGACATTATTCATCAGCTTTACTTTTGACTGCACTCCCGTGATACTTTGTGGACCTTGAAATAAAGCTCAGATCCCAGGATACAGCTCTTCCCAGTCTTTTCCAAAATAGGAAACAGGCAGATAAATGTTAAAAAGACATCTCTCAAAGACACTTTGGAACATTTATGATATGCTAATGAACTATTCACACCCTTTATAGAACATTAGACACTTAATCTCATTCCTTCAAAGAGATTCCAGTTAAATAAGAAGCCTTAAAGTATATAGGCTTTCAATAAAGAACTGGCTTAATAGTAAAAGAAATAAGCCCAGGTGTCTTAATGTCTTAATTATATGACTTAATTTTTTTATTCTTTTATCATTCATGGGAATGTGTGTGTGTGTGTGTGTGTGTGTGTGTGTGTGTGTATCACCCTACACTGAAGGAGGTGAAGGGTTTTGTAACCCTATAGGAAGAACAACAATATCAAAAAAACAGACCCCTTCCCCCGAGCTCCCAGGTACTAAACCACCAACCAAAGAATACATATGGAGGTACCCATGGCTCCAGTTGCATATGTAGCAGAGGATGGCCTTATGTGGCATCAATAGGAGGGAGGCCTTTGGTTCTTTGAAGGCTTGATGCCCCAGCATAAGGGAATTCTAGGTCGGTGAGGTGGGAGTAAGTGGGGGAGTCGGGGAGCACCTTCATAGAAGCAGGGGGGGGGTGGGACAGTGAGTTTGCAGAGGGGGATTCAGGAAGGGGGATATCATTTGAAATGTAAATGCATAAAATAAACAATAAAAAATAACACCCTACAATTTATATAACCTACTTTACGATGTGTATTTTCATTACAAAAACAGATTAATATTCAGCATGAAGTTTCAATAAGGAAAATTTTATATATACATATTCTTTTGATTATTGCTTATAGTCACTGCAACATTATGGTAATAATATATTGTGAGCCTATGATGTATTTTGGAAATATATGAGCGACATCAAAGTAAAAATTTTCAACTAACGGCAAAACATTGTATTATTCTCTTTTAAGATAGAAGATGTGGGGTGTATGTGTGTGTGTATATATGTGTGTGTGTGCGTGTGTAGATGTAGGCATGCAGATACAAGTGTCCCTGGAAGATATATCAGGCAGACCCTTGGAACTGAAGTTGCATGTGATTGTGTGGTGACATGTAGATATTAAAAAATAATTCCTTAATCTTTTACAAAACCAGTTCAAGCTATTAAATGCTGATCCATGTCTTCTGTCCTGAAATTATTCTTGATGGGAAAAAATTGGGGAGTGAGAGGGGTGTATTAAAGTTTAGAGTCAAAGTTATTTTGAAATGTTGAGCAAAGAGTAATCCTGTTTAGGTTGGAAGTTTCTAATTATTTTGGAAACCTCTGTTAAATCTAGACACAATGAAGTCCTTTAATCATAATTCAAAGTTTACATCCTTGAATTTCACTTCTCATTTGGGACAACTAAGTACCAAATAAATGTCTTATAGATAGCAGCTAGTTTAAACTCTTAAAAAATTACTAGATCATATAAATACTAAAAGACACTATAGAGTAAAAAATATTAATAAAACTATAGATTTTCAATCTCATGAAGGAAGAACATAGCTGACTTCAAGGTTGGCATAAACTAGGAGGAAGGTAGGTCACAGCCTACTTTTTCTGTTCATCATATATAGGGAAAGGCATGACACAACTTTAGGTTGGTGGTAATTCAGCTGAAAGCCAACCTTGTACCACACAGAACCACAAATACACCTTTCAGAATGCTCACTGGACAAGGAAGAAGAAAAGAACAGGGGAGTGCCAAAGACTGTCCAACAGATGTTATTTGCATGAACCTCCAGATGACCTTACTTTACAATGCTAAATCATGGACTTTTACATGTTTGTCTAAATAACTAAACAGTTTTGACCTGCTATACAGACAAAATACTGTATTTAGGACTGCAATCTCAAAAATTATTTTAAAGAAAAATGATACATTTGATTACATAAAACACTAATAATTTTCATTACATAATAAAATATACCAAACTAAAGTAACAAAAGTGGAGGAACATGTACTACTTATGTCCTAATATTAGTAGTTCATGACATGAGAAAGAAAAGAAATCACATGGAGCTCAAACACTAAATCAAGAAAAAGAGTATTCTATGTATAATTATAGTGAACCTAAGGAATATAATGAGTTTATCTTCTGCATAATAAATGTTGACATATAAAGCACTACAATGAAGCATTAAAATAAAATTAAGTTTTTAAATTAAAATCATAGTAAAATGTTTTTTTAACAAGAATATATAGAGCAATGAGCTTTATAGTGAACCTGCATACTTATTTAGTAGGAATCCAACACAATATATACATAAATGTAGGAAAATGTAACAAATCATAGATATGTGCTAACTTTTAATCCACAGTCCAAATTCTTGCATTTATTTGGAATAAGTGTCTTATTCAGTACAGAAGTATATATATATATATGTATATATGTATGTGTGTGTGAATACACATATGTAAATACACATACATATATATGTGTGTGTATGTATTTATATATACATATATATTTAAACATATATATTTAATATATACATATATGATATATACATACATTTAATATATATTTAAAGTATACATACATTTAATATATTTAATATATAACATATATAATATATGTATATAATATAATTTAATACATACATATATATTTAAACATATATATACACATACAAATATTTTCTCAAATATGTAGTAAATAAGATAGGAATTGTGTTGTTTGGGGGTACAGAACTTTAAAATAGGGCCTTGTTCATAATAGGCAAACACTCTATCACCAGACCTGCATAATTTTATTTAAATATAAAAGCAAGCAAAGCCTTGACCATAAATTTTAGTGTAGCCCTAAATGGAAGCAAAACAAAACAAAACATAAAAATAACTTAGTTGTACTTCTCTCTCTCTCTCTCTCTCTCTCTCTCTCTCTCTCTCTCTCTCTCTCTCTCTCTCTCCCCCTCTTCCCCCCTCTCTTTGAGGAGTTACAGGGTCTAATAGAAGACTTTTCAGGCAAGATTTTTGTTCTTTAGACTGCAACTCCAGGCCAAGAAAATACTCCTAAAAAGAAACTTATAGATGTGATCCTCTGTTCTTCTAAAAGGATGAGGGGTCCAGTTTTTTTGTTGTGGTGCTAGTGATTCTTTTTTGTTTGTTTGTTTTAGTTGTGTGATAGTACAGTACTAATTAAGACAGGTGATTGCTGTGGTTTTTTTAAGACTTTATTTTTAAAATCTCTCATATTTCTTCTAGTTTTCATACAGCTGTTCTCTATACAGTATGTTGATTTTGATCTATGGTCAGTAACATGTTTCTGCTTTTTAGTTGTGTGTGTGTGTGTGTGTGTGTGTATGTGTGTATGTGTGTGTATTTATATATACATAGGGTATATAGGGTAGAGGTAATGTTGGAAGCTCCGCACCCCCAGCCTCTCATCCTACAGGAGGTTGGGGAATATTCATAGAAATTGAAGGATGAAACAGGACAGTGCTCTCCTGCAAGTACTCTCAAAATCTTCCAGAGACTAACCTATTGTCGCGTCCAACTTGGCCAGCAAGAAAGAGGCAACCACCGGTTCTTCTTAAAGCAGTTTACTCAGGCAGCTTCTCTTTACAAATCCCCCAGCTCTCTGGTTACAAGTGTTTTTCTCCACTCCAGCCACAACCACGCCCCCACCAATCACCACAGGTCACATCACCTCACCAGGCAGGCTTGCTCAGCCAATCAGGGATTAGGGGCATGCCATCCACCAAATATGGGCTTGTTTACTGCCTGGAATAGATTTCCTTCTGGCTGGCCAGGAAGTCTGGAATGGCTTCCCAACAATTCCCCCTTTTATATTTTTTTGAACAAGCTCCGTGGGTGAAGATAGAGGTCTGAACCCCAGTGTGCAGAAATAGGGGCCATGTACAGGATTGACTCTTCGGCTCACAGGTTTTTACCCAGAGCAACCCTGACCTGCTCCCGTGCCGTTTTTCCTGGGGGAAGGACACTAGGACACTCAACCCTCATGCAATCAGACATACCTCCCAGAGATTGTCAAACAGCTTCCAGACTAACCTCTGTGCAGTGCTTAGCCGTAAAACCCTATGGAGAGATGGCTTCATTGTTCATTCTTCATGGCAGCAAGCCAAATCTGAGATGACTGCCCTGCTTCCACTGTCGCAAGAGCTTGCACTACCATGGCAGCAGTGGCAGTGTGGACCTGGGCATTCCGCAACCGACACATACACCATACACCCAACATGCATGCCAAAACAAGGGCCACAGCGAGGGCACCTTTCCCAGTCCATTCTTTCCCGATGCCAAGCCAGGATCCACTCGGGTAGAATTCACGGTGACAATCACCGAGCGAAGCTCATTCATCTTGCCATCAAAATTTGCAGTCCAATTTAAACACCTACAGTATTCCCCATCTGGGTTCTGCACCCATCAGGGGCAGACACATGCTCATCACCAGCAAGACCAGCTTCTTCATTTTGACAGCTTCACACTAGTCACTCTGGAACCCACACCAGCTCTGCGCAGTTCTGTGGAAACATGCAAACAGACCCTCTCCCCAAGGCTAATATGGGATCGGGACCATTCCATGATCCTGTAAGCACATCCTTCCATTTAGCATACCCCAGTTTACTGGGGCTGGTATTAGCATGTGGTTCAGAAGCAGAGCGAACTTCCTTATCCAATTGCAAAAAAAAATAAGGTAAAAAGAGCTAAGGAGAGTCTTATCTTTGGGGTATGGCCATAGCCTATCCCCCCTTTTGTTTTATTAATAATTCTTTTAAGGGTTTATGTGCTCCTTCAATGATTCAATGAGGATTATATGGCAGGCCATGTTTAACTTGTACTTCCATCTGTTGACAAAAAGACACCAGGGTTTTGGCAGTATATGCAGGGCCATTGTCTATTTTAAGTTTTTGGGGCTTACCCCAAGCTGCCCAGGCCTCCAAATAATGCTGTATAAAATGGGAGGCCTCTTTCCCTGCCATGGGAGATGCATAAACTATTCCTGAACATGTATCAATGGATACATGAACATATTTCAATTTGCCAAATTCTGAAAAATGTGTCACATCCATCTGCCACACCTGTAGAGGGAACAATCCTCTAGGATTCACTCCATAAGAAGGCAGGTGTTGAAACTCAAGGCAATGTCCACAGGTAGTGACTATATCCCGAGCTTGTGCTCTAGAGATTCCAAATATTCTCTGCAGAGTTTTAGCATTAACATGAAATTTAGAATGAAATTGTGAGGCTAACTCTATAGGGGATGCTAAAAATATGAACTCCATATGAGTACAATTATCCACAATATCATTTCCCCTACTTAAGGGTCCTGGAAGCCCATTATGGGCACGGACATGTCCAATATATAATGGTTGGGTCTTTCCCATAGCAACTTCTGTAATTGTAAGGCCAAGGCTTGGATGGTACTACGAGCTTTTATTTTGCCTGCCACTTCTAGGGATAAAACTAAATTAACTACATATTGTGAATCTGAAATTAGATTAAAAGGAAAATCACAATCCTTAATGACTTCAATAACTATTTGTAATTCCACCATCAGTGGAGTACAGGGATAATACTGCCTGACCACAGGATCTTTCCCCTCTACCATATATACTCCACATCCAGTTTTTGATCCAACAGTTAACTGCAACATTAATGGGTGTTTTCCTCACCACTTGCGGGAAAATGAGTGGATGTTCCTTTAAAAGGGTCATTAATTGATGTTTGGGATAATGATTATCAAATGGGCCCTCATTAATGCAGGCTAAAATAGCTCACTCATCAATATTTGCTGTTAGGACCTTTTGCTGATACCCATCATAAGGGATTACAATAGAGCTGGGTTTTATACCAAAAAATTGTAAACAATGCTGAATTCCCAACAAGGCTAAAGAAGCCACTGTTGTAGGGTAATGATCTAATGTCCTCCCAGTGGATATTTTGGGATGGATCCATAACAATGGGCCTTCTTGCCACAATAATCCTGTGGGTTGCATCTCAGTAGGTAATATTATCAAAATGATGGGTAACCCTTCTCTACAATGCTGAAGTTGGGCTTTAATCAATTCTTCTTCCACTAGGGTAAGGGCCTTTCTAGCCTCAGGTGTTAATTCCCTTTTGGAACTTAACTGTGAGTCTCCTTCTAAAATTTGAAACAGAGATTTTAATTTAACATTTGGGATCTTCAAATAAGGCCGAATCCTGGGATAGTAAGTTACTTACCGTACTCATCCTGTAGACAGACCCTGACTGCAGAAAGTTCTGAACCTCTTCGGTGGAGGAATCGGGTCCCGGGTTTCTTCAGCACCACTTGTCGCGTCCAATTCGGCCAGCAAGAAAGACGCAACCACTGGTTCTTCTTAAAGCAGTTTACTCAGGCAGCTTCTCTTTACAAATCCCCCAGCCTCTCTGGTTACAAGTGTTTTTCTCCACTCCAGCCACAACCACATCCCCACCAATCACCACAGGTCACATCACCTCAGCAGGCAGGTTTGCTCAGCCAATCAGGGATTAGGGGCATGCCATCCACCAAATATGGGCTTGTTTACTGCCTGGAATAGATTTTCTTCTGGCTGGCCAGGAAGTCCGGAATGGCTTACCACAACCTATGGTGTACATTTTTTTAAAATATATATTTACACCAGGGACCTTTTGACCTGTGATCTTTACAATAGGAATGAATTATTGTGGCTGATAACAGAGCCTTGGCTAGGACCTAGAGAAGGATATGTGGTAAGCATAAGAGTAGATTCTGTTGGATGAAGATGGAAAGTGCATGTGGTTCTTTCATACAAATGTGATCTCTTCACTGCAGGATTATGGCCTAAACAATGCTCAGGATATTGGGAAAATTCAGATGGAAGTTGTTGTCTATGAGAATAGAAAAAAAAATCACTAATTCTTTTCACTCTGGCATTCCAGGTGACTTGGCCTATGCATCATTCATTTGAATAAAATAGGCCCATGTATTGACAAACCTGGTTTCAACAATACTTTTTATAAGCTGTGCTTCGTACATGGGTATACATGTACACTTGCATCCACATGCATGTGGAGACCAGAAGTTCATGTCACATACCTCCTTATTGATTCTCCATAGTATTTTTGAGACAATGTCCCTTCCTGGGAGATAGAAAATGTTCCAGCCCTTATTTTTTTTTTTTTTTTTTTTGAAAAACAAAACAAAAACCAACCAAACAAACAAAAACCTAAGTAAAGGAAGCATTGATTAGTTTTGAAAATTCTTTCCATTAGTTGTACACAAATGAAAATCAAAGGCCTCCCAAACTTGTTAGTTATTAAAAAGCTAAGCCAGGCTTGGTAGCAGCTGGGTGTGGTGGCACATGCCTTTAATTCCCAGCACTTGGGAGGCAAAGGCAGGCAATTTTCTGAGTTCAAGGTCAGCCTGGTTTGCAAAGTGAGTTCTAGGACAACCAGGGCTACACAGAGAAACCCTGTCTCGAAAACAAAAACAAAACAAAAACAAAACAAAATAAAAACCTAATAAATAAAAACTTATTGGAAAAACATAGCATAGTCAAATCATTGATACCTATTTACATTATTTTTTAATATTATTTTAGTGGTATACTTTTTTATCCTGATGGTGGAGTAGGTATGTCACTGGGAGTAAGTAGGGTTTGTGGTTTGAAAAAGCCCAGATCAGATTGTCTCTCTCTCCCTTACTACAATTGATGAGACTGTTGATATTTCTTTTTTTAATTGGGTATTTTATTTATTTACATTTTAAGTATTATCTTCTTCCCTGATTTCTCCCTAGAAACCCCCTATCCTATCCCCCCTCCTCCTGCTTCTATGATGGTGTGTCCCCACACACCCACCCACACCTGCCTCCTTGCCATCACATTCCCCTACACTGGGGCATCAAGCCTTCAAGGGACCAAGGGACTTTTCTCCCATTCATCCCCAACAAAGCCATCCTCTGCTATATATATATCTGGATCAATGGGTCCCTCCAAGTGTAGTCCATGGTTGGTTGTTTAGTCCCTCATAGCTCTGGTTGGTTGATAAGGCTGTTCTTCCTATGGTGTTGCAAACCCATCCAGCTACTTCATTCTTTTCTCTAACTCCTCCATTGTGGACCACATGATGAGCTCAATGTTTGGCTGCTCCACCTCTAAATATGTCAGGCTCTGGCAGAGCCTCTCAGGAGACAGCTATATCAGGCTTCTGTCAGCATACACTTCTTGGCATCCACACTAGTGTCAGTGTTTGGTGACTGTAATGGGATGGATCTCCAGGTGGGAGAGTCTCTGGATGGCCTTTCCTTCAGTCTCTGCTCCACACTTCGTCTTCATATTTGCTCCCATGAATATTTTGTTACCCCTTCTAAGAAGGACTGATGGACCCACACTTTGGTATTTCTTCTTCTTGAGCTTCATGTGGTCTGTGAATTTTATCTTGGTTATCTGTAGCTTTTGGGTTAATATCCACTTATCAGTAAGTACATACCATGTGTGTTCTTCTGTGAACCTCACTCAGGAAAATATTTTTTTAGTTCCATCCATTTGCCTAAGAATTTTATGAAGTCATTGTTTTTAATAGCTGAGTAGTACTCCATTGAGCAAATGTACCACATTTTCTGTGTCCATATCTTTGTTGAGGGATATCTGAGTTCTTTCCAGCTTCAGGCTATGAACATCGTGGAGCATGTGTTCTTGTTATATGTTGGAGAATCTTTTAGATATATGCCCAGGAGTAGTATACCTGGGTCCCCAGGTAATATTGTGTCTACTTTTTTGAGGAGTCACCACGCTGATTTTCATAGTGGTTGTACCAGCTTGCAATACCATCAGCTATGGGAGGCTCTTCCTTTCTCCACATCCTTGCAAACATCTGTTGTCACCTGACTTTTTGATCTTAGCCATTCTGACTAATGTGAGTTTGAATCTCAGGGTTGTTTTGATTTGTATTTCCCTGATGACTAAGGATGTTCAACATTTCTTTAGGTGATTCTTGACCATCCTGCTTTCCTCAGTTGTGAATTCTTTGTTTATCTCTGTACTACATTTTTAATAGGGTTATTTAATTGTCTGGAGTTTTTGAGGTTTTTTTATATTGGATATTAACCCTCTGTCAGTTGTAGGACTGATAAAGATCTTTTCCCAATCTGTTGGTTGCTGTTTTGTCCTATTCACAGTGTCCTTTGCCTTTCAGAAGCTTTGCAATTTTATGAAGTCCCATTTGTTAATTCTTGATCTTAGAGCATAAGCCATTGGTGTTCTGTTCAGGAACTTTTCCCCTGTGCCCATGAATTCAAAGCTCTAAAGTAGTTCCCCTCTGCTCCTGCAGAAGAGCTGGTATCAACTGTCCTACAAAACTCCAGTCTACAGACTCATTGACACTTCATATAAAACTTGAGATTCAACTCTGACCTTTACTCTTTGATTCTCTAGCTATTGTTTACACTGAAGACTCTAACATATCTAAGATTCTTGACATTAGATTTAGAATTTTGATAGTTGGAACATGATCAAGAAAGAAAATATTTGACAAAAACAGAAAACTGATATAAAATTGTACATAGAGTATAATATCCATGTAAACAGCCTATATATCTGTGTTGAAAATTTTATGAATTTCATCTTGTAATCAAATTATATTTGCACATTCAATTTTAAACTCCAGACTTTTTTATTTTTTAATTTTAAAAGAACTACTTCTAAGAGGTCTCCGCTTTTCTGCAATTAAACTACCAAAATATGAAAAGTGCCAGACATTTGTTTGAGTTCTATAACAATCTGTCTGGGATTCTACACAATGTGCCAGATGGTCAGAACCATTTTTTTCTCCTGATTTTAATTTTGTTGCATTAGTTATCATTCCTTAGCTTGCTGCTGTCTACAAATCTTAAAACTATGCACTTTATCTGTCTTCTTCCTGTTCATTAAATTTTTAACACAACTGAGCTAGGAGCCAACATAGTAAAATATTTTGTTGAAGATTATTAAACTTTTAAATTTAATGTGTAGTGACAATATTTTGGAATTCAATTTCATTTTTCAACTTGAATTTTTTACACATGACTTGATGTGCCAGGGTGTAGTGAAACCCAGGGGAGCCTTTCCCTTTTCAGAAGAGAAGGGGAGGAGAAAATGGGGGAAGAGCTGTGTGAGGGGCTTTTGGGGAAAAGGGGGTCATGACCTTGGGATTTAAAGGGAATAAATAAGTAAATGAAAAAAAAGTTTAACGTCTTATGCCTTGTTATTTCTATGATCAACATGAATTGAATTTTATAATAGTTGCTTGGCGTACTACTTCTTCTGAAGAAAAGGTTTGTTTTTGTGTGTTTTTTTGTGGTGTGTGTATGTGTATTCACTACAGCTTATGTGTGGAAGTCAAAGGATAACAGTGAGGAATAAGTTCACCTCTTCCACCTTACATCAGTTTCCAGGGATCAAACTCAGGTTGCCAGACTTTAGTGATAAGCAGTTTTACATTCTGAGCTATCTTCTTGCCTCTGCTTTTCAATTTCTAATGTCACCTATACTATACTACTTTTAAAAAATGACAAACACAAAATAAAATTGAAGTAAAGGAAAGAAATACATCAGAAGCCTTTTTATTATTAGCTTTAGCAATTAAATATATTCCCATATTTATATCAAATATTCTAGAGAAGGAAGGGTTGAAAATTTCTCAGTGATTAAGAGCACTGGCTGTTCTTCCAAAAGACTTTACTTAAATTCCCAGAATCCACATGGCAGTTCACAGCTGTCTGGCAAATCTCCTTTTATTCATTACTCATTAATTGATATATGTTGGCTAAGTAACAAGATCATTCCTAGGAGATAGTAGCTATCTTATTGGCTAGTATTTTGAAGCATTCGCATGGAAATGTCAGTCTTAGAAAGATACACTGATCAAATGATGAAACATTCAGAAGTAATTTAGGTGAGCTTGAAGGAATTCTTTTTCCACATAAAAAACCAAACCAAACCAAAACAAAACAAACAAACAAACAAACAAAACGATGCTTTTTCATCTTGATTTACCCTCAGTCCTTCAGCAGATATATCCATTAATCATGTAACTTATAACACATTAAATTATATGCACTCCCCATTTTTCTATAGGAGATTTTTGGTAGAAAAACAATATTCAAAATAGTCTATGAGTTGGATACGGACAGTTTGTCACAGGTGTGTGATATCAAGAGCCATTGATGTATGTTTGTGAATTTTTGTTTTCTTCTCGTTATGGGAAATTTGTGATTATTTACTTTTAACACTAGACTAGTTTTTTTTTATTTTGCATAATTAATAGTGAGAATGAAACTAGTATATTACCATAGTTGATCATACAATAGGTAAAATATCACCAAGAGAACTTCCTATTAAAATCTGTTGCCACTCAGAATGACATGATACCTTTCATTTTTTATCATATCAAAGTTTTAAAATATATTAGCTCATAGAATATAACCAACTTTGAAGCAATTTATTTTATTTTGCAATCTAATGAACATATCCCAGTGCCTATCAGGAAAATATTTGTATCATATGTTTTGGCAGAAATTTCTTTCATATAATACTTTAATAAACATATTGCTGTGTTTTACACATAAACCACTATTAGAATCCTTTAAATAATTTTCATTAGCTTTTAAATGTAAAAATACTTTGTATTCCTAAAGCTAGAAACTACTTCCCATGAAATATGGCCTTTTAGTCTACAATGAAGGAATTTCAAGAAATAATATGCAATAATTGTAAAATCAAAAATATAAATTTCTGAAATTATACTATGGTTGAGATTGCAAATTTACACCCATGAATTTGTATGATCAAAATAAGATCATTTTGTCAGACAAATTCATACTTTATCAATACAAATTCAAAATTCCACCATATTAGGTCTACCACTTTCAAGAATACAAAAGATCAATTCTGAGTCATTTTCTACCTAAACATCCACTTAAACAAATAAATTATTGTCAAAGTAAATTATATGCACAATTAATTTCTACTCCATAGAAAACTGTTACCAACAGTAGGGAAAGGTTTCCTTTGTGCATGGGTGGAACACTTCAGTTGCATGACATAGCAAGTGAGTACTTTAATTTTCATGTCTGTCAAAACCAGCCCCATTGTCACATTCTGCTTAGTATGTGAACCCCAGGTTAAATCTATGCTCCTCTTTATTCTTTTGATTAAACTCTTGTGGCAGAAGATGAAAAACAACAACAACAACAACAAAAGGTGTTTAATGATCTGATCACCAGCAAGAATCACTGTAAAATTTTTATTCCTTACTGTATTATGTGAGTGAATTTGGAAATGTAACTCTGATCTAAGGAATATTACTCCCCTTTATACATTTATACATTAAGTTGAATGTCACAGAAATGTATCATTGATTTCCTCAGTCTATCTCTGCACTTTAACAAGATAGTCTCCAGAGTATCAGCTCTCATAGTCCTGAGACACTAATATAGTTTAACATTACTTTAGGAGAAACTGCTTCCTATCTGGCATTAAAAAAAAAAAAAAAAAGCGTTCATGCTTCTCACAGCTTTTGACAGTCCTTGGCAGAGTTTGTTAAATCATGTTTATTTAAACATTTTTGTGATACATGAGTTCAGATTTGTCCATGTCATTTAATTTAAAAATATTGTCATAAAGATGACTAAAGGACTCATGAGTTATTCAGCTATATATAACGTTTTGACAAACCAATTTAAATCTTCCAATATATGGTGCAAAGTAAAGTTTATAATTATGGAATTCTTAACAGCATACATAAAAATGAGAGAAATTTTGTTTTCTTGAATGCCATTTAATGGTGGGCAGTATTTCTTCAACATCAAAGCAATGCACTCGTCATGCTTTTTCTGAATTTTTGCCACAGATGTATTTGTAACTTAGCATGGTTGCTGTAATAAATCACCCTCACCTTAGTTACTTTAACAAACAAACACAAAGCTTAGTATCTTATGGATAATCTTTACATGTTTATCAGGAGTTGGAACTGAGGCTTCTTGTTTACAATAAAGATGGCTGTAGGCCCAAATCCTTTATGTAATCTCTAGGATTCACATTTTCACCTCTTTTGTTCTCCCTGTTTGGTCTTACTCTCACATTTTTAAGGATCTGGTTAGAATACTATGCTGATTCAGATTATCTAGATTAATATCCCATATTAACATCAATATAGCAGTTACTTTTCTCTTGCTGTGATTATAACATTGACTAAATGTAAATTAGGGAAGAAAACACTTTATTTTGCTTATACTCCCAGGTTACAATCCACTATTCAGGGAAATCACAGTATGAACTGAAGCAGAAGTTGTAGCAGAAACATGGAGAAACATTGCTTGCAGCTTGATCTCTAATAGTTTCCTTATATAACCAAGACCCTCCTTAATAGGAGTGATACAATAGTTTGGGTTTTCCTATATCAGCCACTAGTAATGTCAGTTTCTCATAGTAATGCCTATATGTCAGTCTACTTGAAGCACCTCTGTTACCTCCTTCCAGCCTAGCAAGGCTGACTGAGACCATCCCCCACTTAGGCAGAGCCACTTGCTGTGCTGCTTCTCTTCACTCTCCTTTGATGTGCCACTACCTGCTACATGCCTGAGGCCAAACCAGTTCTCCAAAATCTTCCTGAGTTAGCTACAAACTGTGATTTTCCTGGGTTCCTACTAAAAGGCTAATCTGACAACTTCAAAGGAACTTTTCATGGCTGGGAATGGGCCTCCCCTCTTCTTTATAAAGCGTGTTTGCCAACATTAAAGTTGAGTCTTGATCAGAATGCAGTCTTGACTACATTTCTCTCTCTCTCTCTTTTAAATTTTTTATTTTGTTTTATTTTAATTAGGTATTTTCTTCATTTACATTTCCAATGCTATCCCAAAAGTCCCCAATACCCTCCACCCCCACTCCCCTACCCACCCACTCCCACTTCTTGGCCCTGGCGTTCCCCTGTACTGAGGCATATAAAGTTTGCAAGACCAATGGGCCTCTCTTTCCACTGATGGCCAACTAGGCCATCTTCTGATACATATGCAGCTAGAGACACAAGCTCGGGGGGTTTTGGGGGGTACTGGTTAGTTCATATTGTTCTTCCACCTATAGGGTTGCAGACCCCATTAGCTCCTTGGGTACTTTCTCTAGCTCCTCCATTGGGGCCCTGTGATCCATCCAATAGCTGACTGTGAACATCCACTTCTGTGTTTGCTAGGCCCCGGCATACCCTAACAAGAGACAGCTATATCAGGGTCCTTTTAGCAAAATCTTGTTAGTGTGTCCAATGGTGTCAGCGTTTGGAGGTTGATTATGGCATGGATCCTAGTGTATGGCAGTCTCTAGATAGTCCATCCTTTCATCTCAACCCCAAACTTTGTCTCTGTAACTCCTTCCATGGGTGTTTTGTTCCCAATTCTAAGAAGGGGCAAAGTGTCCACACTTTGATCTTCATTCTTCTTGAGTTTCATGTGTTTTGCAAATTGTATCTTATATCTTGGGTATTCTAAGTTTCTGGGCTAATATTCACTTATCAGTGAGTACATATCATGTGATCAGTAAGGCAAAAGACACTGTCAAAAAAAAAAAAAGGCCTCCAACAGATTGGGAAAGGATCTTTACCTATCCTAAGACAGATAGGGGACTAATATCCAATATATATATATAAACTCAAGAAGGTGGACTCCAGAAAATCAAATAACCCCATTAAAAAATGGGGCTCAGAGCTAAACAAAGAATTCTCACCTGAGGAATACTGAATGGCTGAGAAGCACCTGAAAAAAATATTCAGCATCCTTAATCATCAGGGAAATGCAAATCAAAGGCTAAGATCAAAAATTCAGGTAACAGCAGATGCTGGCAAGGATGTGGAGAAAGAGGAACACTCCTCCATTGTTGGTGGGATTGCAAGCTTGTACAAACACTCTGGAAATCAGTCTGGCGATTCCTCAGAAACTTGAACATAGTACTACTGGAGGATCCTGCAATACCTCTCCTGGGCATATATCCAGAAGATATTCCAACTGGTAAGAAGGACACAAGCTCCACTATGTTCATAGAAACCTTATTTATAATGCCAGAAGCTGGAAAGAACCTAGATGCCCCTCAACAGAGGAATGGATACAGAAAATGTGGTACATTTACACAATGGAGTACTATTAAAAAGAATGAATTTATGAAATTCCAAGGCAAATGGGTGGACCTGGAGGGCATCATCCTGAGTGAGGTCACCCAATCACAAAAGAACTCACATGATATGTACTCCATTTCTCTCTTTACCTGCCTAGATTCTCTCTTTTCTTTCAGTTCCAAGATGCATCTAAGGCTCGAACCTAGACATGAGAGCCGCAGGCCGGCCCCCACAAATTGGTATCCCATGCGAGGCCTGGGAAAGTTGGAGGACACTGGAAGAAGCACTGCTTGTTTGGAGCTCCATGGAAAAAGAAAATAATTAAAGAAAATTAGTACCGGAACACGAGAATCAACAGGCATAAGATTGCCAGGTGTGGTACAGTCTAAGCCAGAAGAGCACTAAACCCAGGTGCTGGGTTCACGTAGGTTCTGCAGTGAGATATCAGAATCTAGGAATATAACAGGCAGTTAGCCACAGCTTCCAGAAGCTGCTTCTTAGGTGAGAGAGACAAAAGGGTTTGGATTTAATAAATAGGCAGATTGGCCTCAGTCAGAAACTGCATCAGGCGGGAGGAAAATGTCCCAGAAGCAGAGAGAAATTTTAGGGGCACCCTGATTTGTTCTTTCTGGGCCCTACAGCAAAAGTTCTCTGCCCTCTTTGTGTTTTTGTCTAAGGTCTTGTCTAATGTCTGGTGCACCAGTCTGTTCACGTGTTCAATTCATGTATGTCTAGTCTGAATGAATAAATGTTTTGTGTTTTCATGTTGGAAGATAAAAGATGACTAAAACTTTCTCTGCTGGTATAGCAAAGCCAAGAGTGGCCACAGGATCAGGCACACAGCAGGAGGGCCCCTGCTGGAAATACTGTTCTTTAAAAGAAAAAAGAAAGTCTGCAGCCTCATGGTATTGGGGCAAAAAAGGTGATAGATGGTTTTGTACTAAGAAAATTCTCAGCATTCATGATTATTGTGTTTAGCTAATTACAATGTGCTTTTTATTTTATAATTATAGCTAGAAAAATTAATATTTTCTGATTGGTCTAAGTGTAGCTGCTTCATTGGGTTTTTTACTGGTAATGTGTTCTGCGTGTCTTCACAATTAGCTCATAAGTCATTGGTTATGATTAAATAATTGTTACATTGGTAACAGAGGGTTAGCCTTAAAATGGCAACTCAGGAGTTTTTCAAACACATGGCATAAGCAGGCCAAAAAACTGGGCCTCCTAAGTACCTCTAGCTGAGATAATATTTAATGTGATTCTTATCCTAGTAAGTAAATTTTAAGATAAGATTTAAAGCAATGTCTCCTTAATGAAGCATTAAAGCTTGCACTGTCATGTATTTATAGGTATAAATTGGCAGTCAAACTTCATAATATGATAGTAATGCTTCTCATATTGATTCTATAGATGATAAATTGTTTTGAAATTGCTTTCCCAAGGTTGTAGTTATAATCTAATATTGCTAAAGAAACTTAGTAATTCTAAAGCTCGGAGCAGCCTCAGTGAGGTTTTTGTGACTTTCTTTTGTCTTAAAAACTGTGCCTAAAGAAGTTCTCCTTGCCCCTCTTTGCCTCCAGGAAAATTTTCTTTTAGCTAAAAGAGCACCTTTGCAGATCTATCCAGATGCTGTTTTAATAAAGTTCTATAAGAGAGCAGGCTGAGCAAGCCAGAGTAAGCAAGCCAGTAAAGAACATCCCTCCATGGCCTCTGCATCAGCTCCTGCTTCCTGACCTGCTTGAGTTCCAGTCCTGACTTCCTTGGTGATAAACAGCAGTATGGAATTGTAAGCTGAATAAACCCTTTCCTCCCCAACTTGTTTTTTGGTCATGATGTTTGTGCAGGAATAGAAACCCTGACTAAGACAAATTGGTGACTTCCAACCTCCTTTATTATCTATATTCTTTGGCTTCTGGCCAGCAGGTCACTGGCTGCTGTGGGGCAGGGCCCTTGGACACGCAGCTTTCCCTGAATGTGGTGACACAGGATGCTGTGTAGCGAACTCAGGGGAGGGCCTTGCCCGTCATTGGCCCATGAGCCTCTGCCTGTCTCCGCTGGGGTAACCTTATTCCCCCAGAGCTCCTTGGAACTATACCACCAATCAAAGAAAACACATGGAACTTGAGGCTCTAGTTGTATATGTAGCAGAGGATGGCCTAGTCAGTCATCAATGGGAGGAGAGGCCCTTGGTCCTATGAAGGCTCTATGCCCCAGTATAGGGGAATGCCAGGATTAGGAATGGGAGTGAGTAGGTTGGGGAGCAGAGGGAGGGAATAGGGGATTTTCAAAAGGGAAACTAGGAAAGGGGATAACATTTGAAATGTAAATAAATAAAATATCTAATTAAAAATGTTGGGAAAAATTTGCAGAAAATAAGTATATATATATCTCACGCATGTGCATGCACACACACACACACACACACACACACACACACACACATCTTTTCAGGTAAAAAATGAAGAAGGCATTGAAACCTTAGGATCAAACCACTCGTGAGTTTTATATACTTCAAGCCTTAATGAAATAATTTATTAATAAAGTTGTAGCCCAACAACTGACATATTGCAATATCAAAATAAATTAACTCCTACACTTAAAGTCAGGAAAAGCTAACCTAGTATGAAAATTAACTAACAATGTAAGTTCATATATGAGCAGATGCCTTAAGGTTAGAGAATTCAGGTGGGAAGATATTGTGTCCTTGGTAAAAGTCCTATAATCTGCTTACATCACAGAGTGTCTTCTTTGCTACCACATGGAAGTGTTCAAGGTTATTGATGTCTTGGTGCTTTATCTATAGAAACTTTAAGCACAATGGTTAGAAAACTATTATTAATAAAACAGAGTTTTTGCCAATTCTGAACTTCTATAATTATTTTTTCAGAGAGAATCATGATTTATGTATAAGTTCTTTTTAAAATTTTTGTGATATTTATAAATTTACAAATTCTCGGTGAATATTAAAAATGAAAACTAAGCCCAAAATAGCCAATTATGTTTCAATAATTAGAATTTGTTTTAAAAGTATCATAAAATTTTGCCAGGCATAGTGGACTCACCTTTAATCCCAGTAGATGGGAGGCAGATGTAGGTTGATCTCTGAGAGTTCAAGGCTAGACTAATTTACAAAGCAAGTACATGACAGCTAGGGCTATTTCATAGAGAAACCCTGTCTCAAAAAACAAAAGAAAATAAACAAACAAAAGTATCATAAAATTTTGGGCCTGTTTAAAGAAATAAACTAGACAATAACCAAACATTGTGAATTGTATTTTGACACTTAGTAGAAGTACTTTAATAAATAAGATCCTTGAAAAAGCCATTTTGCATTTATATATGATTTGCATAATGTATTTTGGAAGAAGTATTGAATGTTTTAATTGGTATTGTACCTCATATCATGATCAATCATCTATGAATCTTTCAGGAAAAGACATGAGTCAAGCACATTGCATAAAATTGTATATGAATTATATATTTTTAATAAGATAAATAAATTTTAGAAAAGATAAATAATAAATCTGAAGAATTGAGAATTGAAATAATGAAAGTTGATTAGTTTATACATCAAATGATATGCAAAGTGAAATTTAGAAGGCTGCTTAAATTTTTATTTTGATTATGTATTTTGAGAAAATGTTGAATAGAAATTAATAAACGTCCACATCAATGTGTATCTACAGTGATGGAAAGTTTCTTTAGCTTTTATAATCAGCAGGTCTAGATGACTATCAACTCTTGCCATATAGCAGTACTGTATGTAGTACTAAGACACATATAGTCTTAGCAGGTCTTTTATAGTGTAGGCAAAGAATGAAATTTCTTTATATGTTTAATAATTTTATACAACTATACACTGAAATACAAGAATTTTTATCTGCTCTTATTTTCCTCTTACAATTTGTACTATATATGTTTGTGTGTGTATTATATAAAATAATATATATATATATATATATATATATATAGTATTTCTCTCATATATTACATCCCACTCATAGCTTACCTTACTTCTACTCCTACCATGTCCTTCTACCCCACCTCTCTTCTTCTCTAGATTTACTCTTCCTATCCATTTTCCTTCAGAAAAGAGTAGGCCTCCCAGATATAACAACCAAACATAGCATGAAAAGTTACAATAAGAATATGCACATACCCTCATATCAAGGCTGAAGAAGGGCACCCAAACAGAGGAAAAGGGTTCTAAGAACAAAGAATCAGAAATAACCATCACTCTATTAGGAGTCCCACAAGAACACCAAGATACACATCCTTAAGGTGTATACAGAAAATCTAATTCAGACCCATACAAATTTCCGATTGTTGGTTTAGTCTCAGTTTGCTGATATAAGCCCTGCTTAGTTGATGCTCTGGGCAATGTACCTGATATATCCTTGACCCCTATGGTTCCAAAAATCCTTCCTTCCCCTTTTTCATAGGTATCCCTCGAGTGCCACCTAATGTTTGGCTGTGGGTTTCTGAATCTGCTCCCATCAGTTTCTGGATAAAGCCTTTCAGATGATGGTTGGCCTAGGCTTCTGTGTATTAGTAAAACAGAATGTTACTTTCTCTCTCTCTCTCTCTCTCTCTCTCTCTCTCTCTCTCTCTCTCTCTCTCTTTCTTTTTTTCCCAACTGTGTTTGGCTCTAATCCAGGTTTCTCTGCTTTCCAGGCTGTGCCAAATGTGGCATGGACATCAAGTTGAACCAGTTAATGATTGACTATTCTCACAAATTCTCTGCTACCATTACCCCAGTGCAACTTGTAGGCAGGAAAGACTGTTGGAAAAAAAGCTTTTGAGCTGGGTTGATCTTGCAGTCCCCCACTGGAAGTCTTACCTGGTTACAGAAGCTAGCCAGTTCAGGCTTCTCTTAGGGTCACCCTTGTAGATTCCAGGGAGTTTCCATTACACTAGGTTTCCACATCACCCCAAAATGTCTACCAGTTCCTGTCATCATTCCCAGTACACTCTCCTTCCATCTCCAACCCCAACCTGATCTCTGTTATTCCCATCCCTACCCATCTTCAGTTCATTTTTTATTAGTTATTTTTCTTAATGCTGTTCCTAAGTACTTAGTAAAAAATAGCCTATAGAGGAGTGCATTATTATTATTATTATTATTATTATTTGTATTTCAAGGAATTGACACCTCTGTGGAAGGAAAAACATAGACACAAAGCCATTCATTCCCCATCCTTTCTTAAAATGCTCTTTATAGGCAAAATATGTTTTCTTCATACTTTATGTTGTCTTAGTCTATTCAATCTAATAAGATATTCTACTTGAGTATTAGCACTGGACCTCCCAAGACTGAATCCCAGAATGCATTCACCTGCTCTATAATATGAGAAGTCAGTTTGTCAATAAACAGAGATCCAAGCATCTATTTAGCAAATAGGAGTCAGGATTTCCTTATCATGAAACATTACTAGATTCTGATATCTCATCACAATAACTAGATATGAACAACATAGACAATAGGTCTTCACCAAAATTATTAATTCCATAATGTCTTTTTTTTTGGGGGGGGGGGTTCAAGACAGGGTTTCTCTGTATTGCCCTGGCTGTCCTGAAAACCACTCTTCCTGTTCCTGCCTCCCAAGTGCTGGGATTACATTCTCTGAAAAAAAAAGTGACTTTTACAATGTCTAGGACAATGAAGCCAAACTGACAATCATAAACATGAGCAATGATTCCAAAATTAATAGGATTTTGTTTTCTCTGCCCCCTACTTTATATGTTACTTGGATATCTGAAGTAGCTTCCTGATTAATAAGGGTTGCCATAATTCAAGACATTCAGTCAAATTAAGTTACAGTAATTAAAGAAGAAATATAAAATTTACTAGGAAATTTTATAATATCAAGAGAAATTTATTACTGTAAACTATGGGTAAATAGTAGTAAATCTAATTAATGATACTGATTAGAAAAATAAATTTTAAAACAGCATTATATAGAACAGAAAAATAAAGAATTCCTGCTTGCTTAAAATTTATGTACAGTGGGTGGTATGGGCAGGAAAGCACAGAGGGCCAGAATAATGAATGTAAATATGTATCTGGAAAGTGAACCTCTGGAAATTCCCGAGAGACTTGAGATGTGAGAGGTTACCAAGACTCAATGAGGATAATCGTAATCAAAATGCCCAACAGTGGTGAGATGGAACCTAAAGAGACCACCTCCGGGTTATATACAGGCCCCCAGTGGAAGGATGAAGTCACTAACCCATCTTCAAAATTTTGGACCCAGAATTGTTCCTGTCTAAAAGTAATGCAGGGATAAACATGGAGCAGAGACTGAAGGAAATGGCATCCAATTTCCAGGTCAACTTGGGATGCATTCCTGGAAGGGCACCAAACCCTGACACTATTACTGATGCAATCTTATGCTTGCAGGCAGGAATCTTGCAGGCAGGCTTCTGAGAGGTTCAACCAGCAGCTGACTGAGACAGATGAAGATACTTACAGCCAAGTGGTCAGGGACCACTTTGCAATAGTTAGGTGAAGGATTAAAGGTGCTGAAGGGGGTGGCAGCTCCATAGGAAGACCAACAGTGTCAATTAACCTCAACCCCTGGGAGCTCTGAGAGACTAAGCCAACAACCAAAGAGCATACATGAGCTGGCCCATGACCCAAGACACATGTGTATCATAGGACTGCCTTGTCTTGCCTCAGTGGAAGATGATTCACCTAATCTTGTAGAGACATGATGCCCCAGATAAAGGGGATGCCCACAGGGTGAGGTGGGGTGCAGTGAACGTGGCTGGGTAGGTGGGGGAATCACCCCGTCAGAGGCAAAATGGGGTGGGGAAGAGATGAAGAACTTTGGGGAGGGGGACCAGGAGGTATACCAGCAATTGGAATGTAAAAATATAATATAATTTTAAAGGAAAAAAAGAAAGAAAATAATTTGGTTCTGTATTTAAAATTTAAAGGAAAAAAAAAAACTCCAGCTAATTGTTCACATAAATTGAAAAACTAACCTGTCATTTATATGAAGTACTTCATTAAAAAACATAAAACTCCTTTGTTAGCAAAAGAAAAAACATCCTGAGAGTAAAGCATAATGCTGGTGAAATTACCAAATCTTAAATGTGTTACACACCCCACCCCTAGTAATAACAATATGGTACTAGCACAAGAAATTTTTTCTTTGTATCACATGGACACTGGAATCCAAACCCAGTCAAATGTCAGAGATGTAAGCCTTGGTTCCAGTGAGTACATCTACAAAATAACTCCTGCTCATAAGTTTCAGGGAACACAAAGAAAGTGGGGGCAGAAATGATCAGGGAGTTTGTTGTGAGACTGTGTCTCCTAGTAGAGTCAGAAAATATACCTATAAATTCTCACCAATGTAAGCTGAATAAAGGAAATAAGATGTCAGAGTGGATAATGGAAAGTCCATGGGGCCTCAACAATGTACAAAGAACTACAGAAATTCAGAAATAATGTAAATTTGAGAAATAGTATCACCCAGGGAAGAGCACACCAATTGGTTATCCAATGCTAAATGATCAGCTATGAAAATATACATAAAAGTAACATTAGGCTGGCTATGTAGGCTATGTTTATGATCATGTGTGTTTGTAGAAACATGTGAATGTAACAAAAGTTAATGAAAAATGCAAAGAATTTGAAAGAGATATAAAGGTATATGGGAATCTTTGGAGGGAAATGATATAATTATATATTAATATCAACAATAAGGGAAATAGTTTTAAAATTGCTTACCTAATGGAATTTTAATATGCTTTTATTTTTAGAGTATATATGTATGTATGTATGTATGTATATATATATATATATATATATACATACATACATACATACATATAGATATATTCAAATAAAAACTAGATTTTTAGGAAAACTCAGCTTCAGTTAGATTTCGTAGCTTAAATAAAAGAGGGTCATATAGTTCTTCATCATAAAATTATTATGCCTTGGACAGGATATTTCTGGATTTCATCTGTGCCTCAGAGCTATTCCTGTGCCACAGCTCTCTGCATCCACATCCAGCCCAGAGAAAGCTGGTCTTCTAGGAGTGCTGACACACATAAAATCACAGGAGAGACCATCACTACTGCTCCAATACCTGACCCAACTGGAGCCCACAGGACAAAGGAACTGTGAAGAAGCCTGGGACAGAATGATTCCAGTTTCCATCTGTGCCCTGGAAATAAGTCTGTGCCAGAGGTCTCCACACTCAAATCTAGCCTGAAAAGAGCTAGTCTCCCAGGAGTACTGACATACCTAAGAACATAGGCTCACAGGAAGGACACATTACTTCAGAGACAGAAAGACCAGCTAATACCAGAGATAACCAGATGACAAGATGCAAGCACAAGAACATAAGCAACAAAAATCAAGGCTACTTGGCACCATCAGAACCTAGTTCTCCCACCACAGCAAGTCCTGGATACCCCAACACACTGGAAAAGCAAGTTTCTGATTTAAAATCATATCTCATGGTAACGATAGAGGACTTTAAGATGGACATAAATAGCTCCCTTTGAGAAATACAGGTGAACACAGGCAAACAGCTAGAAGTCATTAAAAAGGAAACACAAGAATTCCTTAAAGAAATACAGAAAAATACAATCAAACAGGTGAAGGAATTGAAAAAAACCATCCAGGATCTAAAAAGTGGAATAGAAACAATAAAGAAATCACAAAGGGAGATAACCCTGGAGATAGAAAACCTAGGAAAGCAATCAAGAGTCACAGATGCAAGCATCATTAACAGAATAAAAGAGATAAAAGAAAGTATCTCAGGTATAGAAGATACTATAGAAGACTGACACAACAGTGAAAGAAAATGCAAAAAACAAAAAGCTCCAAACCCAAAACATTCAGGAAATCTAGGACACAAGTGTCAAGACAGAACCTAAAAATAACAGGTTATAGAAGAGAGTAAGTACTTCCAACTTAAAGGACCAGCAAACATCTTCAACAAAATTATAGAAGAAAACTTCTCTAACCTAAAAAAAGAGATGCCCATAAACATATAAGAAGCCTACAGAACTCCAAACAAATAGGACCAGAAAAGAAATTCCTGCTGTTACATAATAATTAAAACACCAAATGCACTGAACAAAGAAAGAACATTAAAAGCAGTAAGGGAAAAAGGAAAAGTATCATGTAAAGAGAGACCCCTCAGAATTACACCAGACTTCTCAACAGAGACTCTAAAAGCAAGAAGATCGTGGTCAGAAGTCATACACACCCTAAGAGAATAAAAATGACAGCCCAGGCTACTACACCCAGCAAAACTCTCAATTATCATAGACAGGGAAACAAGATATTCCATGACAAAACCAAATTTAAGCAATATCTTTGCACCAATCCATTCCTACAGAGGATAATATATGGAAAACACCAACACAAGCAGGGAAACTAGACCCAAGAAATAGCTAGAAACTAATCTCAAAAGAAATCCAAGGGAACCACACAAGCATCATTCCACCTCTAACAACAAAGATAAGAAGAAGCAACAATCATTGGTTCTTAATATCTCTCTACATCAATGGAATTCACTTATCCAATAAAAAGACATAGACTAATAAGCTGGATATGTAAAGAGAACCCAGCATTCTGCTGCATACAGGAAACACACCTTAGTGACAAAGATAGACAATATCTCAAAGAAAAAGGATGGAAAACATTTTCCAGGCAAATGGCCCCAAAAGAAAAGCTGGAGTAGCCATTCTAATGTCCAATAATATAGACTTTCAGCCAAAAGTTATCAAAAGAATATGGGGAAATACACTATATACCTATCAAAAGAAAAATCCACCAAAAAGAACTCTCAATTCTGAACATCTATGCCCCAAATGCAAGGGTACCCACATTTGTAAAAGAAATATTACTGAAACTCAAAGCACACATTAAACCTCATAAAATAATAGTAGGAGTTTTTAACACCTCAGTTTCACCAATGAACAAATCATGGAAACAAAAACTAAACAGAGACACAATGAAAGTAACAGAAGTTATCCACCAAATTGACTTAACAGATATTTCTAGAGCATTCCACCCTAAAACAAAAGAATATACCCTTTTCTCAGCATTTCACAATACCTTCTCCAAAACTGACCAAATAATCAGATACAAAACAAGTCTCAGCCAATCCAAGAAGACTGAAATAATCCCATGCATCTTTTCAGATCACTGTGGACTAAGATTGGTATTAACAATGACAACAAAAAGAAGAGAAGGCGGGATTAATAAATTAAAGACTGTTTAGAATTTAACAAAAATGAAAACACAACATACCCAATCTTATGGGATATGATATAGGCAGTGCTAAGAGGAAAACTCAGCCCTGAGTGCCTCTATAAAGATGTTGGAGAGATCATACACTAACAGCTTAACAACACATCTGACTCTAGAACAAAAAGAAGGAAATCCACCCAAGAGAAGTAGACACCATAATGTAATCAAACTCAGGGCTGAAATCAAAAAAGTAGAAACAAAGAGAATTATATAAAGAATCAACATAACCAGGAACCACTTCTTTGACAGAATGAACAAGATAGATAAACTCTTAGCAAAACTAACTAGAGGTCACAGAGACTTACAAATTTCACAAACAGAAATGAACAGGGAGTCATAACAAGAGAAACTGAAGAACTTAAAAATTATCACCTCCTACTGCTAAGGCCTATACTCAACAAAATTGGAAAATCTAGATGAAATGGATATTTTTCCAGAGAGATAACAGATACCAAACTTAAATCAGGATCAGATAAACCATTTAAACAGTCTCATAACCCCTAAAGAAACAGAAGCAGTCATTAAAAGTCCTCCATCCAAAAAATTCCCAGCGCTAGATGGTTTTAATGTATAATTCTATCAAAACTTCAAAGAAGACCTAATACAAATACTTCTCAAACTATTTCATAAAAACAAAACCAGAAGGAACACTTCCTAATACATTCTATGAAGCCACCATTACACTGAAAACTAAAACACATGAAAAAACAAGGAAAGAGAACTTCAGACCAATTGTCCTCATAAATATTGGTGCAAAAATAGTCAATAAAATACTTGCAAACTGAATCCAAGACACATTAAAACTATCCTCCATGAGCAAGTATTCTTCATCCTAGGGATGCATAGATGGCTCAATATATGGAAATTCATCAACATAATCCACTTTATAAACAAACTCAAATAAAAAAAAAACACATGATAATTGCATTAGATGCTGAAAAATCCTTTGATAAATTACAACACCTTTTCATGCTAAAAGTATTGAAGAGATCATGAATTCAAGGTCCATACCTAAATATAATAAAAGCAATATTCAACAAGCAAATAGGCACAATCAAACTAAATGAAGAGAAACTTGAAGCAGTCCTACCAAAATCAGGGACAAGCCAAAGCTGCCATCTCTCTCCCTATCCAATACAGTACTTGTGGTTCTAGATATAGCAATTAGGTAACAAGAGGAGATCAAAGAGATGCAAATTTGAAAAGAGGAAGTGAGGCTATCACTATTTGCAGATGATAAGATAGTATACTACCAGTTATCAGTAGCTTTTATCTACTCAAAGCACAAACATGCAGAAAAAGAAAATAAGGAAACAACACCCTTTACAGTAGTCACAAAAATATGAAATATCTTGGTGTGACGCTAACCCAGCAAGTGAAAGTTCTATATAGCAAGAAAAGGACTTCCAGCTTCTGAAGAAAGAAATTGAAGAAGACCTCAGAAGAGGGAAACATCTCCCATGTTCATGGATTGGCAGGATTAGCATCGTAAAAATATGGACTTATTGCTGAAAGTAATCTATAGATTTAATGCAATCTCCCTCAAAATTCCAACTCAATTCTCTGGAGATATAAAAAGAGCAATTCTTAAATTTATCTTGAATAACAAAAAACCCAGGATAGCAAAAACCATTCTCAATAATGAAAGAATTTCTAGGAAATCACCATTGCTAATCTCAAGCTCTACCAGAAAGTAATACTGATTAAAAACTATACAGTATTGGTACAGAGACAGGCAGGTAGATCATTTGAATAGAATTGAAGACTCAGAAATGAACCCATACACCTTTGCAGTCTCCATGACTTCCTCAACAAAATAAACCTCTGTCCTTCCTGAAAGTTCTTTTACCAGGTATTTTGTGATTAGAGTGTGAATAACATATTACTCCCCTTAATAATTCACACTGTCCCAGGGACAGAGAGAAATCGGGGGACACCCTGTTTTATTCTCTCTGGCCCCTACAGGAGAAATTCTCTACCCTTTTTGTATTGTTTAATGTTTGATGCACCAATCATGTCAATTTATGTATGTCTTTTGTTCCATTGTCTGAATGATTGTTTCGTTGTCTGAATGACTGTTTTATGTTTCATGTTGAAAAAATAAAACAAAAATAAATGGTTAAAACTTTACCTGCTGATTCACTCTCATTTTGCACAAAGGAGGCTGAGAGAGAGCCCTCACTTTATCCAAAAATCAAGCACAGCAAGAGAGTTCCTGCTAAAAAACTTGTTTTTTAAAAGAAAAGGAGTCTGCAACCTTTTAGTTCTAAGGCAAATAAGCTAATAGTGGTTTTTCCTAAAAATTCTCTGCAATTTTGTGATTATTGTGTTTAGCATATGACAAAGTGTGTTTTTATCTTATAAGTATAGCTATAAAAAGTAAAATTTTTTAATTGATCTAAATTTATAAGATTCGAGTAGCCACTTCATCTGGTCTTTGACTGGTCTTAAAGGTATAAATATGATCTGCATATCTTGGTCATAGAGAATTGGCTTTTAAGTTATTTGGGTATGATTAAAAAGATGTAACATTGGTTATAAAGTTAACTTAAAAGTAGTAACTCAGGGCAAGAGTCATTTTCAAACAAAAGCACCTGGCATAAACCAGACCAGAGAACTAGTCCTCTAAAGATACTTCTAAATTGAGATAATATTTTTCCTTATCCTAGAAAATAGACTTATAGAGATAAGATTTTAAAACAATGTCCCTTTAATGGAACATTACAATCTAAACTGTCATACATTAATGAATTGGCAGTCAAATTTTGTAACATGATGGTGATGTTTTTAGTATTTGATTTTAAGGAGAATAAACTGTTTAAAATTGGGTCTTACTTACCACAAGTTATAGATATATTCTAATATTACAACAAAAACTTAAAAATTATGGTTAAAATTGCCAGTGTCCCATTGACTACAGTTTACAGTTTAATCAAAAGCTTAAGATTTTTAACTTACCCATAATTAAGATTATTACAAGAGTAATCATCTTATAAGAGTGCTAATGCTGCTCACTTTGGCCATTCAGCCATACAAAGCAAGGCAGAGTTAACTAGATATATTCATCTTTGTGCAGAAATTAGACCCTCACACAATCAATTTGGCTATGGTTGTGGCCTTAAAAAACCATAAAAGGTTATAAAAGAAAATGATTAAGGTATAAGTCATCTTAAGAAAGATTGTCCAAAATCAGAGCCATGGACAGACAGTTGAATCATTCCTCTGGAATCTGTCCTCATTGCAGGAGGGCCAAGATGCTCAGATTAGAAAACATATACATTTGGGTTGATACAAAGCTTAAAGCAGCTTCAGGAAAGTTTGTGCAAAGTTTCTTGTGTTTTGCAGACTGCGCCTAGGGAAGTTCTTAAAACTTCACCCTCCCTCCCTTCAGGGGGATTTCTTTTTAGCTAAACAATTTTTTTTTTCTTTTCAGATCTACCCAGGTGTTGTTCATAATAAAGACTAAATTAAAGATTTATAAAAGGTCAATCCGGCTTTAGAACTTATAAAGTCATTACAAGATAGCTTGCCTACTTCATATAAAATTATTATAGATATAAAAGTTTATTTTTTCCATTTGTAAAGAGTTTACTTCTAGTGAACTGGTGACCATTAAAGGGTTTTGCCCCATACAAGAAGCAAAAAGTTTGAATCTTTCAGTATATATTGTTTCCTAAAGTATTTTATTAGCTAATGTCTCTAAAGGGAAGTTTAAACTTCTAGAGAATAGTTGTTGCTTCATAAGATTCAGAGGCAATATCTTTTTTAATATTTAGGGTTTTAGTTATACTGGAAAATTGGTACAAATTTGCTTCAAAACTTTTATTATCAAAAGCTTCCAGGGGATGTTAATTGGATAAGACCTCACCTTAAATTCACCACAGGAGAAACTAAGCCTTTGTTAGGTGCTATCAAGTGAGATTCAAATTAACTGGTGAGAACCAAAAAGGCTTTAACAGAAAGTAGAGGAAACTTCTGTAATCTAATGGTATCGATTGTAATTGGTGGTAATCAAATATTAGATACATATTCTAGTTATTGTTATTAAATGTGTCCACAGCTATTCTTTGGCAAGAAGAAAACATTAATGTAAAATCATCCTTCTTCACCTCAAAGTTTTAACATCCTATTATAAGGCTGCTGTGGTGCTAATTAAGAATTAAGAATTCCTTTTTCCAAACAGCAATTAGTTGTTGCAGAATATTGTTATTTGACCTATTGCATACTATCATTTTAAACAAAATTGATACTCATCCTAAAATAAGTTAAAAATTGCTTATATGCATGCTTTTATTTGTATCTTCTATAAATTCATGCATGCATCCCATTTACTGTATTTAATAACAACCCTTCTATGGGAAAAAAGTATATGTGAATTAGATAACATATTTATTCTTTTGATTTTCCGCCTGCTTCAGCACAGATAATTAAATTATGTGCTGTAGATGGTGTTTTAAAGTGTTGAAGATTGCCTGGAAAAGACCTCTTAAGGCAATGCCAGACTAGATTTATATCCCAGGTAAATTATGGATCTTATACAAAAATAATTGCCATTTAATCTCATTCTTTACATCATCAAAATAGTAATGGCTTGAGATAATAATTTGGTATTTTAAATAAATAAATAAATAAATAAATAAATAAATAAATAAATAAATAAATGTGCATGTCATATTGTAAAGATTTAATCTCAGTGTCCTCAGTTTCTACCTGTTCCACACATTGGTATTAATTCTTGAGGACGTATACTTAATCAATTATTGCAAATGGATACTTTTTGATTTAAAAAAAATAAAATATGCACGTGTGACTATTGATAACTTTTTAGTCTTTCTAATTACAACTGCTTTAACAAGAAAAGCAACTAAAAGTATAGTTGCCTATATTGTTTTTTTTTTTTTTTTTTGCTTGGTGTTCCAAATCAAATTAAAACTGGCTACTACAGCCAAGCATTTGAGATGTTTTATCAACAATTTAATGTTATCCATGTTACTGAGATTTTTATAATTCTCAAGGAAACAGTACTGTAGAATTTTAAGTCTATATATTTTAAAAATTTAGAAGCCAAAAAATCTCTCTAAGTGTCCATGGCACCCTACAATCAGGCATATTCATGAGATAAAGGGATCCACTTATTGGCACATGGCATGATCCTGTTCAGATACTTAATATGGGGGAAAGGGGGCAATATTTCTGTTTTTTTCACAGAATACTACAAGAGCGTGCTAGCTCCCAGAATGATTCCTGTGACAGGCTGACCGGTGAGTTCCTGAGTGCCCTAACATTGGTGACCAGAAAGCTGTATTGAGTGCACAGAGGAAAAAGAAATCAAAGAGCAGCCACTCACAAACAAAATAAAGAAACTCTTCCTATCTCCGCCATGGGCTACAGCAAGGAGAGCCGACCTGGTGTCAACTTGGGGACAACTAAAATAGCTGACTCGTGAGGCAGAAGGACTGCTACAAAGTATTGGACAAGATTTCATTAGAGATTGTTTTTGGCCATTCAGGCCAACTCCCCTATAGCTGTAAAAGCTGGTGTACCTTACCTGTATGCTTATTGTTAAATAATTTTAAGAGTTAAGATCGCCAATCTTGGCAAGTCTTTTCATATGCATTGTAATTCTTGTCAATTAATTAATTCTGTAAATCCTAATTTAAATAAGGAATCTACTGTTATGATTTTGTTAAAAAGATCTGCTTATGCTTTGCTGCCTGTAGAGTTGAGAAATGATCCTTGGTTTGAAAATTCAAGATTGCAAACTTTAAAAAAAGACTAAACGAACTTATTAGACCTAAGAGATTTGTAGCAGCACTGATTTTAGGAATTACTGCCTTAATTGCAATCTTAACTTCCTTTACATTATCTACTACAGCCTTAGTCCAGCAACTGCATACTGCTCATTTTGTTAATGATATGCATAAGAATATTTCTGTGTCCTTGTCAGAGTTGTATATCATAGATTAAAAAAAAATTGGAAGCAAAGGTTAACGCCCTAGAAAAAGTAGTGCTGGCAATAGGACAAGATATTGCTAATATTAAGACCAGGTTAACTACTAAATGTCATGCTTCTTTCCAGTACATTTGTGATACCCCCTTACCTTATAATATAACCACTGATTGAATAATGACGAAAACGCATTTATAGGAGATATAAAGTGATATTGATATTTCTCATGACTTAGAACAGTGAAAGATAAAAATTTCAGATATTAGTAAAACCCATCTGGACACTTGGAACATTGATGAATTGGCTAGAGATTTAAAAAACAACTTAAGTGCATTGAACCCCCTGGATTGGGTTCAATATAATCCTACTTATTATTTTTGGCATTGCTTTATTAGCAATCATTGCATTTCCACTCATCTTTAGAGTGCTCCTGAGATCTGTAGCTACGATGAGGCGGGACATCCTGAAACTTTGGCTAAAAAATAAAAAAAGAAAGGGAGAAATGCCACGTACTTTGGTTGAGTCAGTTTGACAAAGTGAAAGCTGGGAAGCTGGCTCATGAAGCAAAGAGTTTCAAGGAAACTCTCTTCCTGGAGTCTGGCACTCTCTCCCTAATCTATATAAACCATATAATCAATTTTCCACTCCCACGTTAGTCTAGTGTATGGATCCCCGTGCTCTCTATTTAGTATTACCTTATTGTAAATGCATTTTAAGATTGTATTCTGGCCCCACGGCGAGGGTGTCTATGGAGAGGCGGCGGCCACGGCTGCTGAGGCGGACTCTGAGGCAGTGGCGATGGCGCCCTTCCCCGATGAAGTGGACGTCTTCACCGCCCCACACTGGCAGATGAAGCAGCTGGTGGGGCGCTACTGCGACAAGCTTTCTAAAACCAACTTTTCCAACAACAATGACTTTCGTGCTCTTCTCCAGTCGTTATATGCTACTTTCAAGGAGTTTAAAATGCATGAACAAATTGAAAATGAATACATTATTGGTTTACTTCAGCAGCGCAGTCAGACCATATATAATGTACACTCTGACAATAAGCTCTCCGAGATGTTGAGTCTCTTTGAAAAGGGGCTGAAGAATGTCAAGAATGAGTATGAACAGTTAAATTATGCAAAACAGCTGAAAGAGAGATTGGAGGCTTTTACAAGAGATTTTCTTCCTCACATGAAAGAGGAAGAAGAGGTTTTTCAGCCCATGTTAATGGAATATTTTACCTACGAGGAGCTTAAAGATATCAAAAAGAAAGTGATTGCACAGCACTGCTCGCAGAAGGACACAGCAGAGCTCCTCAGAGGGCTCAGTCTGTGGAACCAAGCTGAGGAACGACAGAAAGTTCTCAAGTACTCTGTGGATGAGAAGGCAGACACTGAAGCAGAAGTGTCAGAACACTTCACAGGTATAACCCATCTTCCTCCTGAGGTAATGCTGTCCATTTTCAGTTACCTTAATCCTCAAGAATTGTGTCGGTGTAGTCAAGTCAGTACTAAGTGGTCTCAGCTGGCAAAAACAGGATCTTTGTGGAAACATCTTTACCCTGTTCATTGGGCAAGAGGTGACTGGTATAGTGGTCCTGCCACTGAACTTGATACTGAGCCTGATGAGGAATGGGTGAGAAATAGGAAAGATGAAAGTCGTGCTTTCCAGGAGTGGGATGAAGATGCCGATATAGATGAATCTGAAGAGTCTGCAGAGGAATCGGTTGCTATCAGCATTGCACAAATGGAAAAACGTTTACTCCATGGCTTAATTCATAATGTTCTGCCATATGTTGGTACCTCTGTAAAAACTTTAGTGTTAGCATACAGCTCTGCAGTCTCCAGCAAAATGGTTAGGCAGATTTTAGAGCTTTGCCCTAACCTGGAACATCTGGATCTTACCCAGACCGACATTTCCAATTCTGCATTTGACAGTTGGTCTTGGCTTGGTTGCTGCCAGAGTCTTCGGCATCTTGATCTGTCTGGATGTGAAAAAATCACAGACATGGCTCTAGAGAAGATTTCTAGAGCTCTTGGAGTTCTGACATCTCATCAGAGTGGCTTTCTGAAAAGTGCAGGCCAGGCTGCTTCAACTCCATGGACGAATAAAGACATTACCATGCCAGCCACCACGCAGTATGCCTGTTTGCACAATTTAACTGACAAAGGCGTTGGTGAAGAAATAGACAACGAGCGCTCTTGGACTGAACCTGTGTCTTCTGAAAGCTTGACTTCTCCTTATGTGTGGATGCTAGATGCTGAAGATTTGGCTGATATTGAAGATGCTGTAGAGTGGAGACACAGAAATGTTGAGAGTCTCTGTGTGATGGAAACAGCCTCCAACTTTGGTTGTTCCTCCTCTGGTTGTTACAGTAAAGACATTGTCGGATTAAGGACTAGTGTCTGTTGGCAGCAGCATTGTGCTTCTCCAGCCTTTGCATATTGTGGTCATTCATTCTGTTGTACTGGGACAGCTTTAAGAACTATGACTACACTCCCAGCGACTTCTGCAATGTGTAGAAAAGCATTAAGGACTACATTGCCCAGGGGGGAAGACTTAATTTATTTTGGGAGTGAAAAGTCTGACCAAGAGACTGGACGAGTACTTTTGTTTCTCAGTCTGTCTGGATGTTACCAGATCACAGACCATGGTCTCAGGGCTCTGACTCTGGGAGGAGGGCTGCCTTACCTGGAGCACCTGAATCTCTCTGGCTGTCTGACTGTAACTGGTGCAGGGCTGCAGGATCTGGTCTCAGCGTGTCCCTCCCTAAATGACGAATACTTTTACTACTGTGACAACATTAACGGTCCTCATGCTGACACCGCCAGTGGATGCCAGAATTTGCAGTGTGGTTTTCGAGCCTGCTGCCGCTCTGGCGAATGACCCCTGACTTCTGACCTTTGTCTACTTCATTTAGCTGAGCAGGCTTCCTTTCATGCACTTTACTTATAGCACATTTCTTGTGTTAACAACCCATTTTGGGTGTATGTCTTGTTTGGCCCCATTTCTTACAGTCTAAGAAATTTAATTTAGCAGTGAACTGTACAAGGTTGTTTACCCTTGCAAAATATATTTTTGTTTTAGAAAAGGTTTAGGATTTTTTTGTTAGGGTGAGAACAGTCTTTCTGGTTTCTTTTAAATGAAATGCTTTAAAAAATATCACTAATGCCATGCTATTTAAAGTATTTTTAGATTATTTGCATTTTAGTCAACGGGGGTTATTGGTTCTCTGATGTGTAAACACTGTACCAGGTTTTGTAGATCCTTTCAAATCCACATTTTTGAAGTTTTATTTTCAAAGACTGGACATTTTAGAAATGAATCTCTTTTCCCCTAATGTTTTCTTTATTTGAACAATTCTCAGGGGCCAATTCAAACACACTTAGAAGCGAGATTCTTTAAGATTATAGGATAAATTGGCCTCTTGGTGCAGCAGTCTGTTGTTTGCTGTAGACACCTGCTTCCACTGCTGTCCCTAAACTGTTGAATTCGAGAAGGATTTTTAAAAATTCCACAATTGTTTGAAGAAATGTATAAATAAAATCTACTTTGAGAACTTTACCAAGCAAAAAAAAAAAAAAAAAAGATTGTATTCTGAATTAGCTAAAGCCTCTCCCAGTGTTCCAAGATCCCAGATAGCAGCAAGGAGCTTAACCTATTCAGTAACTAATTAATCACTACAATAAATCAGAGCCATTAACTCAGTTGTCTGCAGTAAGAGACTGGAATTCTCACTGAGATAAAAATTTTATTACAGACTACATTCCATTCCAAGAGCGAGTTAATATACTATCCTGATAATGAGGATTCTCCAGACAAGATAAAATTTAACAAGGCCTAGCAAATTTCGGGGTCAGTGACATTACATTATTCTTGAAGCCTGTCAAGAGTTAATAACCCCCTTGTGCTATTAACACTAAAGTGTGAAACTCTTGCATCTGTGCTAATCTCTAGTGTAAACATTTATCTGTTTCCTTTTGAAGTCACTCCTCTTGCATCTGGAAAACTTCAATGTGCCTTATCTGTTATGATTTGCAATTTTTGATATTCGCTGTAATATAAAAAGTCTGAGGCTCGACCAGAACATTACATTCAGATTCAACACAACCTCTCCTGTGTATGTCTGTTTGTCAATTCATCCAACTCTTTGTCCATCTGCTCGAGAGACTCGTTTTAAGCAGACACAGGGTCCCAGAGGGTCGACAGCATGGACTGAATATAACTCAGCTGAATTTCTGTCACAGAACCCATAAGTACTATGCAGAGATCATCAAGAATGCCCATGCAACTTTGCATCTGTTTCCATTTTCTACTGTCCCATTGTGGTAGTTCTGAACACAGAAGGGCCTGAGATTCAGATTGGACTCATCAAGAGCAGCAGTATTGCAGAGGTGGAGCTGAAAAAGGGAGCTACTCTGAAGATCATCCTAGACAATGCTTACATGGAAAAGTGTGGTTAGATCATCCTTTAGCTGGACTATAAAAACATCTGCAAGGTGGTGGAGGTAGGCAGCAATATATATGTGGACAATGGGCTCATTTCACTGCTGGTGAAGAAGAAAGGTTTTGACTACCTGGTGACAGAGATGGAGAATGGAGGCCAGTGATTGGATCATGATGGCTCATTGTGACCTGGGAATTGAGATTCCTGCAGAGAAGATCTTCCTGGCTCAGAAGATGATAATCAGATGATGCAACTGAGCTTAGAAGCCTGTCATCTGTGCCATTCAGAGGCTGAAGAGGATGATCAAGAAGCCAGGCCCCACCAGTGCTGAAGGCAGTGATGTGACCAGCGCAGATCTAGATGGAGCAGACTCCATCATGCTGTCCAGAGAAACAGCAAAATGGGAGACTGTTTACATGTAGCACCTGATTGCCCAAGATAGAGCCTTCCATATACAATTTGCAGTTGTTCAAGGAATTCTGCCTCCTGGTACCCATTACCAGTGACCCCATAGCCTTGGGAACTGTGGAGGCCTCCTTCAAGTATTGCAGTGAGCCCATTAAGGTGTTCACCAAGTCTGGCAGGACTGTTCACCAAGTGGCCAGGTACCACCCTTGTGCTCCTATTTTTGCTATGACACACAATCCCCATACTACTCACCAGCCCCATCAGTACCATGGCATTTTCCCTGTGCTGTGTTAGGATGTGGTACCAGTTGCCTGGGCTGAGGATGTTGACTTTCGTATAAACTTGGGCATGAATTTTGGCAAGGCCTGAGCCTTCCCCAAGAAGGGATAGGCAGTCATTATGTTGACTAGGTGGCATGCTTGTAGTGCCTGTACCTTGATGGCCCTCTGGGGTCCCTTTTCTAGCTCCTTATCTCCCTTCTATCCCTTCTCCTCTCCTATTCTATTAGGCCAGCAGTGCTTGTACTGCTCACTCTGGGTCATAGTGTAGCACTGGTGGGCTGGAACATTAGGGGAAAATTATGGGAAACATGCAGTAGAGCCCATCTATTGTTCATTGCTCTACCTGGGCCAGGGAGAAGGAGGAATAGAGGATTAGAAACCCTCTGAGTATATTACAAAAGGGCAGCACCATCTCTGTGTACTTTGCTCCTGTAGAAAATTGTCCAGAGAATTCCAGGCCCTAGCCTGGAGTCAGGAGAGAACAAGGATAGAGGCTAAGGGTGTAGGGCCCAGGGTTCCACTTTTGGCCCTGGCCCTGACTTGCTTTCTCAACAGCTTTGTCTTCCCCCTCCTCTGTGTGCACTCCACTGCTGTTACTTCAGAGACTCCACTCTTTACCTTGATTTCTGCAGTCTCCAGGCCTGTTGCTATAGTGCTCACCTCAATGTCAAAAAACAAACAAACAAACAAACAAACAAACAAACAAACAAACCAAAAAACAAAACAAACCAAAAAACCCTCAAAACAAAACAAAACAGCCTCCAAAACCAAAACCAAACAAACAAAAAACAAACAAAAAAGCAGCTAAAGCACCAAAAGAAAAAAAAATTGCCTTTCTGGCCTGCACCTTCCACCAAGGCAAACCAGCAGCATGTCGACCCCTCTGAAGACCCCACAGTCTAATGAACTCCCAGGAAATCTGTTGCATCTGGCAAGACAGGTAAGAAATCCTCCCTAATAATCCCAGTAGCTGGGAACTCCTAGGAACCCAGTAGAATCAGGACCCATTCCCCTCCACTTGAACTTCACCCCCTTTCCAGCCTGTGCCTTCCATTTGGGAAGATCAGCAGCTTGTCTGCTCCTCTGATATCCCCACAGTATGAAGGCCTCTCAGGAGAGGAGATTTGCTGCACACAGGGCAAGATACCTTACTGTCTGGAGGCTTCCCAGAAGAACTGCTGCACCCAGGGCAACAGACACCATACTATAAGGCCTATCAGGAAATTGGCTGTAGGCAGGGAAACAGGTCAATATCATTCAAACCCCACGGAACAATCAGAAAGCCTCCTTGAAGAAGTGCTGCACCCAGGGCCACGTGTATCTCAGGAGACCTGCAGCACCCCGGTACACTAGAGGCAGGCTACAGACAGAGATACCCAGACCAGTCAACACCAAAAGATAACCACATGATGAGAGGTAAGCACAATACCATAAGCAACAGAAGCCAATATATTTTGGCACCATTAAAACCCAGTTCTTCCACCACAGTAAGCACTGGATATCTCAATACAACTGAAAACCATGATACTTACCTAAAACAACAAAGAAAACACAAATGGAAGCAACCCAGGAAATGGAAAACCTAGGAAAGGGATAATGAGCTATAACAGAAAACAAGACATAGAAGAGAGAATCTCAGGTCTAAAAGATACCTTAAAAGATACTGACAGAACACTCAAAGAGAATGCAAATTATAAAAAGTGTCCCTCATCCATATAATCCAGGAAATTCAAGGCACACTGAAAAGACCAAATGTAAGAAATAATAGGAATAGAAAAAAACAAAGATTCCCTGAACAAATGACCAGACAGCATCTTCAACAAAATTGCAGAAGAAAAATTCCCCAGCATAAAGAAATAGATGGTCACAAAAGTTCAAGAGAATAAAGAAAGAAAGAATTAAAGACTTCCTGGAGAGAAGCCAGGGACCCATGTGATTGAATTAGGGAAAGGCTGGAAGAAGCTGAGGAGGAGGGCTCCCTTACAGGAAGATCAGCATTCTATACTAACCTGGACCCCTGAGATCTCTCAGACATTGAGCTACCAACCAGACAACTTACCAAAGCTGCTCCAAAGCCCTGACACACATACAGTACAGGACTGCCTGGTCTGTCCTCAGAGGGAGAAGACCTCACCAAACCCTTGAGAGACTTGAGGCCTCAGTGAGTAGAGAGGTCTAGGGCATGGGGATCATCCTCTTGGAGAAGGGGGACCTGAGAGGAATGGGATGAAGAAATGTGGGAGGATGGTCTGGAAGATGGTTAACAACTGGACTGTAAAAAATAAAGTTAATAAAAATATTAAACTTAATAACAGTTTATTAATAAAATGATTATACCTACAACTGTGTTTTAAGAATCTTGAAGTTGGTATATAATCAATGGGAGTAAATAGATTACCTTAATATGTACTGTTCTTATTGAGATAATAAAAATTAGAATTCTTTAAATGATAAATAGTATTTAAGTGATAATTGACTGTAAATCTAAAACTTGAGGAAAATGTAAACATTTTTATAAATAAGAATAAAATGAGAAACAAAATTATAAATAATATGTTGTATTAAGCCATTAATATTAAATACTTTAAAATATGTCAAAAATTATTGATTTTAATTGCAATTTTTGCATGTTACATAAATGTGTTTGATTTAATGTGGGCTCCCCAAATCATTTTTAAGATAAACCACTCTAAGGCCACACTAGTCAGCAGACCTTGAGCACAAACTCCACAACCAGCCCTATAATACCCAGAGGCAGCTCCACTCCCAGGTGCTCTAACACGCCTAAGATCACAGGATTTCAGGATCACAGGAAGTTGGTCATACCAGGAACTCAGGGTCCCAAAGGCAGCTTGACTCCCAGGAACTCTGACACACTCAGTACCTCAGCACCTCAGGATCCCAGAATCACAGGATCACAGAGAGAGCTTGACTCTGAGGAGTTCTGAAACAAGCAGGATAACAGGAAGGACAGGCTCCAGTCAGACATAGCCAGGCCAAGTAGCACTAGAGGCAAGAGTAAAAACATAAGCAACAAAAACCAAGGTTACTTTACATCATCAGAACCCAATACTCCCACCATAGCAAGTCCTGGATACCCCAATACACCAGAAAAGCAAGATTCATATGTAAAATCACTTGTCATGATAATGATAGAGGACCTTAAGAAGGACATAAATAATTCCCTTAAAGAAATACAGGAGAACACAGGTAAACAGCTAGAAGCCATTAAAGAGGAAACACAAAAGTTCCTTAAAGATTTACAGGAAAACACAATCAAACAGGAGAAGGAAGGGAACAAAACCACCCATGATCTAAAAATGGAAGTAGAAAAAAATAAAGAAATCACAAAAAGAGACAACTCTGGAGATATAAAACCTAGGAAAGAAGTAAGGAGCCATAGATGCAAGCATGACCAACAGAATACAAGAGATAGAAGAGAGAATCTCAGATGCAGAAGATACTATAGAAAATATTGACACAATAATCAAAGAAAATGTGAAATGCAAAGCGATCTTAACCCAAACACCCAGGAAATCCAGGACACAATGAGGAGACCAAACCTAAGGATAATAGATATAGAAGATGAAGATTTCCAACTTAAAGGGCCAGTAAACATGTTCAACACAATTATAGAAGAAAACTTCTCTAACCTAAAGAAAGAGATGCCCATGAACATATAAGGAGCCTACAGAACTCCAAATAGTTTGGACCAAAAAAGAAATTCCTCCTGTCACATAATAATCAAAACACCAAATGCACAAAACAAAGAATATTGTAAGCAGTAAGCGAAAAAGGTCAAGTAACATATAAAAGCAGACCTATCAGAATTACATCAGACTTCTCACCAGAGAAGATAGACTATGATAGGCAGACTATGATAGGCAGAAGATCCTGGGCAGATTTCACACAAACCCTAAGAGAACACAAATGCCAGTCTAGGCCACTAGGCAAACCTCTCAATTACTATAGGTGGAGAAACTAAGGTATTCCATAACAAAGCCCAATTTACACAATATCTCTCCACAAATCCAGCCTTTCAAAGGATAATAAAGGGAAAACTCCAACACAAGGAGGGAAAACACACCCTAGAAAAAGCAAGAAAGTAATCTTTCAACAAGCCCACACAAACATATTCCACTTCTAGTAATTAACAGGAAGTAACAGTTTTCCTTAATAGCTCTTAATATGAAAACTAATATTAGCAACATATCCTAATCAACTGAAATTCAAAAATATGAGAAATTAGAAATTTGTTGCTGTCATCCAGTGGTCTCGCTAATTTGGTAATGGGAGAAATAAGTCCAATATTGCACATATTCACTTTCTGCTTGTTTGTACATGACAGGGTCTTGCTGTGTGCCACATAACGGTCTTGAAATCATGCTTCTCCTGTCTCAGCCTCTCTATTAGTAGGATTGTTTATTTGATGTTTTTACACTATACTATGGTTTCAAAACAGCTTACATATTTCAAAATTATTTGTACAGCCAAAAGAAACATAGACAATTAATTTGGGAGGTGGCTTGTAAGAGAACAGCCAAGAGTAAGACTGCAGGCTTTGCTTGATATTTATAATTGGTGTCTCAATTTTGAAGAAGATGACTTTATAAGTCACTCTTATTCTGAGATGAATCCTTTTCAAAATCATCACAGAATCACAATGCACCAGAATGTTACCCTCACCTAACGTCTGTGCAACCCTTCAATAAGAACCATTCTTCACTGAAACAGTTGATGAATGACTTCTTTAGATAGACCATCTTAATGCACACACCATTTCTTAAATGAATGTAACCTGTTCCCTGTGGCCTGAGAATGATGACAATCACTCAAGTCAAATAGCTTTGACTATAGCAGGAAATCTGTATCCAAAAATCATGCCTACAATTCATTCCTTGGTGCAGCAGAATTGTGAACTCTTAGCTTATTTACTATAGAGGTAAAATTCTTTGGTGATGTGGGGGCACTGAAGTACAGCCTTATTACAATGAGCTCCAATGTCCAAAAATTGTTCTTATTTTGTGTTTGTACCACAGTAAGAGGCAAGGTTTTAACCACTACTAAAAACAAAACAAACAAAAAGACTTTATCTATTTATGTTCATTTAAAAAAATCTAATAGCGATATATGATTTTAAAATATCATACAGTTAATGTATTTGGAGTTATTTAAAATTCATAATGAGAAAAACATATGTATTTTCAGTATTGCTGTAGACAAGCATCTACATAAGACTATTCAATTGATGGTTGCTTTATATCAAACAACTTTTATAATAATCATACTTATTGTTACAATATTTTATAAAGTTTAAAGAATATGATAAAAAAACCGAAAGATATTGCAGGTTTTGAAGGGGGAGGTCACCGGAAGGAGTTGGGGTACAAAAGGAAAGAAGAATGTGATATAAGTCTATTTACTCAAAATATGTTTTTAAGTGCTAACAAATTCAGATAAATTGAAATTATATATCTTTTCTCATCATAATGCAATAAAACTTAAATTTAAAAAAAAGCCATACTAGTCAAAATAACAGGTATGTGACTAACCTCTGAGCAGAAAATACCTCATTCCCCAGACTTGGTTATCAAGGACCCATTCAACACCTCTACCACCATCTTATCACCTCACCACCTGGTCCATGACCTGGCCCTTGCAACCAATTCTGGTAGACTCCTGCTCAGAAGGAGTCCACACTAGTCAGAAGAATGGAGATTCCCTGCTCCACCAAAGCCAAGTTAGCAGCCAAAAATTCAGTGACAAACTTGCTCAGAGACTCCTTAATAGAGAAAGGGTTAAGCCAGCCCCTAGAAATCCAGGCCACAAAGTACAGAATGCCAAAGAGGGTACAGAAAGCAAGGAACAAAACCCCATTCTGTAACCCTGGACTTTTCCACTAGTGCCCACAGTCCGATTTTAATGACTCTGAGACTTCTTATATATGAATAAATGACTATGCTACATGCTTTGGCTTATTCCCTTTAGCTAATATCCCATTTATTCTATTTTAAGCCCTGCAATGTGGTTAGTTAGCTTTCATTAGGTTTACCTGACTGCATTCCCCAGAGTTTGTGGTGAATCTTTTACCATGCCTGACCCTCTCCCAGAAATTCTATCTGTCTGCTGGTTGTCCCACCATTTATATCGTGCTTCAGCTCATTAGAATGTTCGGCTCTGTATTTACAGGCTAACGTTGAAGAGGTTCTCTACTTCCCTCTTTAAAAAAAAAAAAAAGGTTCTTTATCTTGCAAGAATAAACTATATATAATATTGACAATTATTAAAATTAAGAGATAAGGGACAGCTGGGCATGGTGGTGCACACCTTTAATCCCAGCACTTGGAAGGCAGAGACAGGCAAAATTTTGAATTCGAGGTCAGCCTGGTCTACAAAGTGAGTTCCAGGACAGCCAGGGCTATACAGAGAAACCCTGTCTCGAAAAACCATAAAAAAAAAGGAAAATAAAAAAAAAGAGAGAGATAAGGAACAGGACTCTTCTGGTTTCCATCAGTGCCCAGAGCTGACCCAGTGCTACAGTTCTTTATACCCAAATACCACTAGAAGAGAACTGATCTACCAGAAGTGCTGACATACATGTGAGCACATGTAAGACCATAACTTCTGCTCAAATTCCTGGTCCAAGAGGAACCTATCCATAGACATCAGGACACAAGAACCAAGGAACAGCCAGGGACAGGATCCTTCTGGTTTCCTGCCTTCACTCTGGAGCTGACCCTGTTCCACAGCTCTCCATACCCAAATTTCTTCCAGAGAGAACTAGTCTCCAAGGAGAGCTGACACACAGACTTGCCAGAGGGACAAGCTACAGTCTGAGAAAGCAAGACCAGCTAAAACCAGAGATAACCAGACTTGTTAGCAGAGATTATAAAAGCCAGAAGACCTTAGTTCTATCATACAGACCCTAAGAGAACACAAATGCCAGCCCAGGCTACTATACTCAGTAAAACTCTCAATTACCATAGATGGAGAAGCCAAGATATTCCATGACACAACCAAATTTACACAGTATCTTCCCACAGCTCCAGCTCTACAAAGCACAATAAATGAAAAACTCCAACACAAGGAGGGAAACTACACCCTAGATAAAGCAAGAAAGTTATCTTCTTTCAACAAACCCCAAAAAGATAGATACAAACATAATTCCACCACTAAAATATGAAAAATAACAGGAAGCAGCAATCACTTTTCCTTAATGTCTCTTAACATCAGTGGACTCAATTCCCCAATAAAAAGATATAGACTAACTGACTGGATACATAAACAGGATACAACATTTTGCTGTATTTAGGAAACACCCCTCAGTGACAAAAAAAGACACTACCACAGAATAAAGGGCTGGAAAAAAATTTCCAAGCAAATGGTTCCAAGAAACAAGCTGGAGTAGCCATTTTCATATCAAATAAAATCAACTTTCAACCAAAAGTCATCAAAAAAGATAAGGACACTTCATACTCAACAAAGGAAAAAACTACCAAGAAGAACTCTCAATTATGAACATCTATGCTCCAAATGCTAGGGCACCCACATTCATAAAAGAAGCTTTACTAAAGATAAAAGCACATATTGCACCTCATACAATAATAGTGGGAGAATGCAACACCCCTCTCTTATCAATGGATATATCAAAGAAGACCTAATTCCAATACCCTTCAAACTAATCCACAAAAAAAAAAAAAAAAAAAAGTAAGGAACACTACCCATTTTTTTTTCTATGAAACCACAGTTATGCTGGTGAAAGACTCCAAGAGGAGCCCCTTGCTCAGGCCTCAGGACAATAGCAGACACCCAAGAACTCACGATAGACCGAGCTTGTTGCAAACCACATGAGGCTTTATTCGGGGAAAGCCAGAGCTCTGGGGACGACTCATATCCCACGCAGGGGTAGAGGAGTCGACCTCGAGGGGAAAGAGGTCCCAGTTTTTATAGGCCCTCAGGGGAGAAAGGAGAAGGGGGGGAGTAGGGGATTTCCAGATCTAAACAATGTCTATTCTCAAGAAATGGGTATGGGAGGGGTACAAGGAAAGAGTCTGGTGCAGGTGTAGCAATTCAGGATTGGCTGGGCTGTGGTTGCTGAGGAGATTTTCTGACTCTTTCTCAGCAATCAATATCACAAACACCTGGCAATTGGCTTCATCAGTGGGCACACACATGGGTCAAGGAGCGGTCAAAACATTGGCAGACACACAGATTCAAGGAGTGGCCAGAGCATTGTGCACCTCCATTTTTCTAAATCAGTGAAGCTAGTTATGCTAACACTGATGTCTATCTTGTCAATTTCAGGGCTTCTGTGTCCTTTTACATTTTGTCAGGATTTTTCACTGGTACCAAAACCAAACAAAGACCCAACTAAGAAAGAAAACATCAGACCGATTTCTGTTATGAATATCAATGCAAAAGTAGTTAATAAAATTCTTGCAAACAAAATCCAAGAACACATCAAAATGTCATACACCATGATCAAGTAGGGTTCATCCCAAGGATGCAAGAATAGTTCAATATACAGAAATTCATCAACATAATCCACTAAATAAACAAACTCAAATAAAATAAACCACATGAACAATTCATTAGATGCTGAAAAAGCATTTGACAAAATTCAGCAACCCTTCATCTTAAAAGTCTTGGAAGGAGCAGGAATTCAAAGCCCATACCTAAACATAGTAAAAGCAATATACACCAAACTAGTAGGTAACATCAAACTAAATAGATAGAAAATTGAAGCAAACTTACTAACATCCCAAATTAGAAAAGGCTGCCACTCTCTCCCTATCTATTCAATATAGTACTTTGAGTTCTAGCTACAGCAGTTAGACATCAAAAGGAAGCCAAAGGAATATATATTGGAAAGGAAGAAGTCAAAATATCACTATTTGCAGATTATATGTTAGTATATGTAAGTGACCCTAAAAATTTCACCAGAGAACTCCTAAACTTGATAAACAACTTCAGCAAAGTGACTGGACATAAAATTAACTCAAACAAATCAGTAGCCTTGCTGTACTCAAGGGATAAGCATGCTGAAAAATAAAATAGGAAAACAACACCCTTTAAAATAGACACAAACTATATAAAATATCTTGGTATAACTCTAACCAAAGAAGTGAAATGTCTGTATGACAAAAACTTCAAGTCTCTGAAGAAGGAAATCTAAGAAAAGCTTAGAAGAAGGAAAGATCTCCCATGCTTGTAGATTGGTAGGAGTAATATGGTAAAAATGGCTAAATTGCCAAAGCAATCTAAAGATTTAAGGCAGTCCCCATCAAAATTCCAACTCAGTTCCTCACAGAGTTAGAAAGAGCAATTCTCAAATTCATTTGAAATAACAAAAAACTCAGAATAGGGAAAACTATTCTCAACAATAAAAGAATATCTGGGAAAATCACTATCCCTGACCTCAATCTGTTCTACAGAGAATTTATGATAAAAAACTGCATGTTATTGGAACTTTGACAAGCAGGAAGATCAATGGAATAGAATTGAAGACCCAGAAATGAACCCACACATCTATGGACACTTGATCTTTGACAAAGAAGCTAAAACTATCGAGTGGAAAAAATGACAGCATTTTCAAAAAGTAGTGGTGGTTCAACTGATGGTCAACATATAGAAGAATGCAAACTGATCCATTTTATCTACAGTTAAAAAGATCAAGTCAAAGTGGATCAAAGACATCTACATAAAACTAGATAATCTGAATTTAATAGAAGAGAAAGTGAGAAAAATCCTCAAACACATGGGCACAGGGGAAAAGTTCCTAACCTGAACACCAATGGCTTATGTTTTAAGATCAAGAATTGACAAATGGGACCTCATAAAATTGCACAGCTTCTATACAAAAGGACACTGTCAATAGGAAAAAATTGCAAAAAACAGATTGGGAAAAGATTACTAAAAACGGCTAATATCTAATATATATACAAAGAACTCAAGGAGTTAGATTCAAGAGAACCAAATAACCCTTTTGAAAAATAGGGAACAGAGCTAAACAGAATTCCTAACTGAGGACACTTGAATGGCCAAGAAGCACCTAAAGAAATGTTCAAAATCCTTAATCATTAGGGAAATGCAATTCACAATGACCCTAAGATTCTACCTCATATCAGTCAGAATGGCTAAGTTCAAAATCTCAGGTGACAACAGAAGCTGGCAAGGATGTGAGAAAAAGAGGAAAACACTTTGATTGCTGGTGAGAATGCAAACTGGTACAACCACTCTGGAAATCAGTCTGGAAATCAGTCAGAAAATTGGACATAGTACTACCTGCAGACCCAGCTATACTACTCCTGGACATATATTCAAAAGATGCTCCAATATGTTATAAGGACACATGTTCCACTCTGTTCATAGCAGCTTTTTTTGTAATAGCCAGAAGCAGAAATGAACCCAGATGTCCCTCAATAGAGATATGAATACAGGAATCTTGGTAAATTTACACAATGGAATACTTTTCTGCTATTAAAAACAGTGACTTCATGAAAATCGCAGGCAGTTCGATGGTGCCACGCACACTCCAGTGAAGTCTGCTTGACAGGATGAGAAGCCTGGGAGCACTCACGAGGCATAGAGATTCAAAAGGAACTCATCTCCTGGAGCTTTGGCGTTCTCTTAACCCGTATATTCATACCTTATCCACATGTTAGTCTGGTGTATGGATCCACGTGTTCTCATTTAGTATTATATTATTATAAGTGCCTTTTAAGATTGAATTCTGACATAGCTAAGCCTTCGCCAGTGTTCCAATGTCCTAGAAAATTTTTGAATATGAGGAGCTTGGTAGAGACAGTGAAACTAATTAGGCATTACAAAAGAACCAAACAGGAGCAGTGCAGGGCTGGTCTGCAGAGTGTTTACTAAGGACAGTAGCCAATCTCACTCAAACAAGGGAACAACATGAAAGAGCCAGGGAATCCCATTGAGATAGAAATCTTCAGTACAGGCTACATTGCATATTAGAAGCAAGTTGGTGAATTGTTCTGACAAATGGAGACTCTCCAGATACTTAAAAGTTACACTCATACAAAAATTTATCAAGGCCTAGGAAATAGGGGGGTTGTGGTATTGCATTATTCATGAGAAGATCTGCTAGAGCAGAAGCCCCTGGTGCTAGCCTTCACAAGGCTCAAAGGAGTAGCACAAATTCTGATTAGGGTGTGAAATCCTTACCTGTCATTAAGCTGACCCTAGGCAGGACTGCTTTATCTTTACTGTAAACATTTACCTGGTTCCTGTAAGTCCTTTTGAAGTCATTCCTTTGTTTTGTGTCAGGCAACTTCAATGCACTTTGCCTGCTGTGACTTCCTACCCCCTTTATTTTCTGTATTATATAAGACTGGTGTTCACTTTGTGACAAGACATTCAGATTCTACACAATCTTGTGTGTGCATCTGTCTGTCATTTCTGCCAACTCCTTGCCCATCTTCACCCAGAGACCTGTCCATGCAGACAAAGGGACCCAGAGGGTCTGCGGCATGATGGAACTTGAAAATATCATCCTAAGTGTGGTAACCCAGTCACAAAAGTGCACACATGGTATGCACCCACTGATAAGTGGATATTAGCCCAGAAATCTTGGAATACCCATGATACAATTCACAGACCATATAATGATCAAAAAGAAGAAGACCAAAGTGTGGGTGCTTCGGTGCTTCTTAGAAGGGAGAAGAAAATACTCACTCACTGGACAAAATATGGAGACAAAGTGTTGAGCAGAGAATAAAGGAAAAGCCATCCAGGAACTGCCCCACCTGAGGATCCATCCCACATACAGTGACCAATTTTAGAGAATATTGTGGATGCCAAGATGTCCATACTGATGGGAGCCTGTTAAGGCTGTCTTCTGAGAGGCTCTGCCAGAGCCTGACAAATACAGAGGAGGATGCTTGCTGTCAACCATTGGACTCCGTGCAGGGTCCCCAATGGAGGAGTTGGAGAAGGGACTGAAGGAGAGGGTTTACAGACCCACAGGGGGAGCAACAGTGTCAACTGGCCAGAACCCCTGGAACTCCAGGGGACTGGAACACCAACCAAAGAGTACACATTGAGGGCCCTATGGATCCAGTAGTGTATGCGGCAGAGGATGGCCTTGTTGGACATTAGTGGAAGGAGTTGCCCTTGGTTCTGTGGGGATTCAGTGCCCCCAGCATAGGGGAATGCCAGGGTGGGAAGGCTGGAAGTGGGTGGGTAAGTAGGGGAGCGCCCTAGTAGAGGCAGGAGTAAGGGGTATGGGATAAGGGTTTTCTGGAGGGGAGACCTAGAAAGGGGATAACTTTTGAAATGTAAACAAAGAAAATATTCAATTAAAAAAAAGAGAAGGTGAAAAAATTTTAAAATCTCATCAGGTAAAATTACATTCATGATATCAAGTTCATTTGTATTTGGAAACCTTCAAGATAGTATTCTACAATTTATCTCATCTTGTTGAGTTCAGAATTTTGTACTTAAATAATTTTCTATCAAGAATTGCCTTACCAACTTAAAACCATCTCCTTATACTATAACTGCGATATTATGACTATTTGGTCTTCAACTGCATCAGAGACTTTAGAAGGAATAATTACTTGAGTATGTAGGAATTACATGCAAACTGCTTCTAACATTATAGAAATGATAGCAAAAGCTGGTTGCCTGGACTGTGCCCCCGAAGTTCTCTATGTCATTGGAACATCATCTTCAGCCTTTGGACTCAGTATATCTGACAGATTTTGTGTGTTTGTTTGTGTGTGCGTGCATGTGCGTGTGTGTGTGAAGTGGGAAATATGAAGGAATGCTTACCATGTCTTGGTAAATCTTAGCAGTCAGTTTTCCTGTGTCTTGTTTGTCTGTTTTGGAGAGTATACTGGCAGCAGTTGAACCAAGGGCAGTTTCTTTCCCAGTGACGAGCTTGCCACATTTGATCCAAACGCTACCTAGAATCTCTTTGATGCTCATCATCTTTCTTGATGTAGAATGTGGTGCTACTAGAAAGAGACCTACTCATTGTCACAAAACCTTTTTAATAATAAAACATCTTTAACTATCTACAGTATATGTAAATAGGCAAATGTGGCTTGTTTCTTGTTACTTACTATCTGTTCAACCTTGGGAACATATTTCTGTAATTAACTAGACTAGTATCTAACATAACCATAAGTTTGATTTTCTGACTGCTAATTTGCACTTAATTGTCTTAAAGTTTGTAATAGCAGCTTTCAAAAGTACTAGAATCTGACAATATATTTTAAAGAATTATATAAATTCAATATTATAAAAAGTTGAAACATAATATGTTGTAACCAAATATAACTTTAATTTTGTATTAATGAACAAAGATCTATAACAATGTATGATTTTTGGCTAGTAGTATCTCTTTAACTTAAGAGTAGATTCAGTAATCTACACTTTATTCTTATTATTCCTGCATTATTCCTATATCTTCCAATTTTTTTCTCTATCAATCCTCTCCCTATTCACCCTTAGCATAAGAAAGAAAGAAGGACAGGAAAGAAGACATTTTTATTCTAACCTATATTTTTCTCTTTCCCGATCAAGACCATTAACAACTTGCAACACCTTTTAAGTGATGACAAAAATCCATCATCCTTCGAATGACCAAACAACAACAACAACAACAACAACAACAACAACAACAAACCATTCACCCTAACTCTTTGAAATGGAACTAGAAAAAAAATATCCTTAGCAAGGTAGTAAAAAACAAACAAACAAACAAAAACAAAAGACAAAAACAAGAAAACCATATGGTATACTTACATATGAATGAATTTTAGCTTTATATAAAACACAATCACGGTTCAGTACACAGGCCAAAGAGGAGGCTAAGTAAAAGGGAAGAATTAAGGAGGCATACCAGGATATCTCTGAGAATGGGAGATATAATAGATTTCACAATTGGACTGGCATCAGTCGATTGGAAACAGGAGGGATCAGATGTAGGGTGAAGGGATGGAGAAAATACAGTTAGAAAGTACTGGAATTGGGGGGGGGTGTTGAGGATGAGGCAGAAAACTAGTGCAATGGAGATTCCATGAATCTACGAGAGTAACACTAGGAAAGATGCCTATTAATAATCAACAAAGGATCTGTCTGGCCGTCTTTTGTAACCAGGTAAGACTCAAGTAGAAGGATTGGGTGACCAATGCAGCCAGTAAACCTTACCGGTGCAGTTTGTCTGCTGAGTATGCTGGGACAAGAACTGAGTGGAATCATCTTCAAAGAAACCAGACAGACTTCATCCAGGAACTAATGGGAGCAGGTGCAGATTTATCACAGCCAAACATTAGGCAGACCTCTCAGAGTCCTGCAGAAGAGGGGAAGGACATATTCAAAAAAACTACCAGGGTAAGGGACATACCAGGATAAAAAAAGTCCACAGAATCAATGAGTGGGACTCATACAAACTTGCAGAGAATCAGGGGCCTATAGTGGTCTGACCTATGACTTTTGTATATATGTTATGGCAGTGTAGCTTGGTTTCCTTGTGAAAATCTTAACAGTGAGATTGGGAGTTGTCCCTGACTCTTTTGCCTACTTATAAGACTCTTTTCCTCCTACTGGGTTTCCTTGTCCAGCCATGATGTGAATGGAGATACAGATATCTCTGATTATTTTGCCTAATTGTGGGCCCCTTTTCTCCTATTGGGTTGCTCTGTCTAGCCCTCACATGATGATTTATGCTGTGTGTTATTATAGCTTAGTATGCTGTGTTTGATTGACATCCCTGAGAAGTCTGATTTTTTTTTTTCCTGAGGTATGGTAAAGTCCAATGTTGACATGGGGAGAAGGAAGATAATAAGAAGAGGCTGGGAGATGGGAGGTTTTGGGAAGGAGAGAATGGTGAAATTGCAGTTGGTTAAAATCTATGTGAGAAAAAAAAACTTAAAAATTAAAGCTGGGATCATTAGATCAGAATATATTTCCAGAATATATTTCATCATGATTAGCACAAAGAAGCTGTCATTCAGAGGCCTAAAGAATGCACCTATAGTTGGAAGTCAGATTTGATATTGTGTATAAATTGCTCAAGTGTTATTTTTTAGTATGTAAATTGTGTGACTGAAGTGGTCACGGAGAATATCTGAAGCATGGCACTTTGATAGGTCTGGGGAGGCTACTGGAGAAGGAGCAATGGAAAACCCAGAACTTAAGGGATTATGGAAATCATCTGACATATGGAGCTGTGAGAGGCCAGGAAAGACTATGTTTAATGGTGCATCCTTGGTTGCAGTGGAGATTTTAGCATATTAGGAATGTCAGGTGAAAGGGGCAACCAATAAGTATGTAAGCAGGTCTTCCAAAATGCTGACTGGAGCCTAAGAGTCAAGCTTTCTGTGCTGTGGATGAAAAATAGAAGTGGGAGTACCCAAGTTCTTCCAAGCTCAGAATATTGTGAATAGTGCTTCTATGCTAAGTACTGAACTATAGAATTTGATTTATAATTCTTTCATTTTCATTTTACTTTTGTTTGATTGTAATTATGACCTGGTTCTTTCCTTTTGAATTGTTAAGTAATTCTCTTCTTTTTAAGTTTACATTAGTCTACAGTTAAGAAATTGGATTTTTGTAGAGTTCTTTGGCTTTCAGAGTATTAAATTGTTTTTAACGTTTGGTTTTAGTAAAGTTACAGTCTGTTTTGTATTGTGATATTAACATGAAAGGTTGGGACAAGGAAAAGTAACAATTTTAAGAATGAGATGTTTTTGAGTGTCAAGTTGACAGGGGATTAATTTGTGATGATTACACCTGGTTGTCAATTTAAAATGGTTGGAAAGAAGGATACTGAGTATCCTATCTTTTTTCCATTTTTTTCTTTTTTATTAGTTATTTTATTTATTGACATTTCAAATGTCATCTGCCTTCCAAGGTTCCCCTCTACAACTTCCCTATCCCTGCTCCACTCCCTCTGCATCCATGAGGGTACTCCCCCAACTGCCCACTCACTCCTGCCTCAGTGCCCTAGAATTCCTACCCTGGGTCATTTCTGAGTACGACTGTGGCATCTACACTTTGGTGTGGTCATCTTTTGACTTGGGTTGACTTGAAGTCATTTTTTTAACTTAATTAATTTATTTGTTACACTCCATATTCCACCCCCCCAATCAACCTCAAACTGCTCCACATTCCACACCTCCTCCCATCACCAATGTCTCCCCAAGGATGCCCACACCCCCCACTCCACCTGACCTCTAAACATGCTGGGGCCTCCATTCTCTTGAGAGTTAGGTGTATTATCTCTGAATGAACACAGACTAAGAAATCATCCACTGTATCTGTGTTGGAAACCTCATATCAGCTGGTTTATGCTGTTTGTGCTTCAGTGTTTGAGAGATCTTGGGGGTCCAGATTAGTTGAGACTGCTGGTTTTCCTAAGGGATCACCCTTCTCCTCAACTTCTTTCAGCCTCTCCTAATTCAACAATAGAGCTCAGCTGCTTCTGTCCATTGGTTAGGTGCAAATATCTGCATCTTATTATTTCAGCTGCTTGTTGGGTCTTCTAGAGTGCAGTCATGCAAGGTCCCTTTTTGTGATTGCTCCATAGCCTCATTAATAGTTTCTGGCCTTGGGACCTCCCCTTGAGCTGGATCCCACTTTGGGATTGTCTCTGAACCCTCTTTTCCTTAGGTTCTTCTCCATTTTCATCCCTGCAGTTCTTTCATAAAAAAAACCAATTATATGTCAGAGATGTGACTATGGGATGACAACCCCATCCCTCATTTGATGCCCTGTATTCAAGGAGGAAGGGACTTGGGAGGGAAAGTGGATAGGGGTAGGGGGAATGAGAGGGAGAGGGGAACCCGATATGGTATTAGGTGAGAGAAAAGGACTGAAGCCTCAATGGGCAGCAGAAAAAATGGAAACAGGCAACCTCAGGAAATAAGAGGTTAATGGAAATCTCCAGAATGCACCAGAGATTGAGAGGTAAGAGACTCTTAGGACTCAAAGGGAGGGATCTTAGGTGAAATGCCAGACAGGAGAGAGAGAGAGAGAGAGAGAGAGAGAGAGAGAGAGAGAGAGAGAGAGAGAGAGAGAGAGAGAGAGAGAGAGAGAGAGAGAGAGAGAGAGAGAACACTTATAGAGCCCACCTCCAGCAAGAAGTCATTGTTTTTAATAGCTGAGTAGTACTCCATTGTGTAAATGTACCATCTTTTCTGTATCCATTCCTCTGTTGAGGGACATCTGGGTTCTTTCCAGCTTCTGGCTATTATAAATAGGGCTGCTATGAACATAGTGGAGCATGTGATCTAGTTATATGTTGAAGAACTTTTTCAGTATATGCCCAGGCATGGTATAGCTGGGTCCTCAGATAAAATTTTTTCCAATTTCCTGAGGAACTGCCAGACTGATTTCCAGAGTAGTTGTACCAGCTTGCAATTCAACCAGCAATCGAAGAGCATTTCCCTTTCTCCACACATTGCCAGCATCTGCTATCAACTGAGTTTTGGATCTTAGCCATTCTGTCTGGTGTAAGATAGAATCTCAGGGTTATTTTGATTTGCATTTCTCTGATGACTAAGGACTTTGAACATTTCTTTAAGTGCTTCTCAGCCATTGGAGATTCCTCATTTGAGAATTCTCAATTTAGTTTTGTGTCTCATTTTTTAATAGGGTTCTTTGGTTATCTGGAGTATAACTTCTTTTTTTTTTAATATATTTTTTTAGGTATTTTCTGCATTTACATTTCCAATGCTATCCTAAAAGTCCCCCATACCCTCCCCCCCCACTCCCCTAGCCACCCACTCCCACTTTTTGGCCCTGGCATTCCCATGTACTGGGGCATATAAAGTTTACAAGTCCAATGGTCCTCTCTTTCCATTGATGGTTGACTAGGCCATCTTTTGATACATATGCAGCTAGAGTCAAGAGTTCCAGGGTACTAGTTAGTTCATAATGTTGTTCCACCTATAGGGTTGCAGACACTCAGCTCCTTGGGTACTTATTCTAGCTCCTCCATTGGGGGCCCTGTAATCCATCCAATAGCTGACTGTGAGCATCGACTTCTGTGTTTGCAAGGCCCCAGCATAGTCTCACAAGAGACAGCTATATCTGGGTCCTTTCAGCAAAATCTTGTTAGTGTATGCATTGGTGTCACCGTTTGGAAGCTGATTATTGGATGGATTCGTGGATATAGCAATCACTAGATGGTCCATCCTTTCGTCACAGCTCCAAATTTTGTCTCTGTAACTCCTTCCAAGGGTGTTTTGTTCCCAATTCTAAGAATGGGCAAAGTGTCCACACTTTGGTCTTCATTCTTCTTGAGTTTCATGCGTTTAGCAAATTGTATCTTATATCTTGTTTCTGAGCTAATATCCACTTATCAGTGAGTACATATAGTGTGAGTTCCTTTCTGATTGGGTTACCTCACTCAGGATGATGCCCTCCAGGTCCATCCATTAGCCTAGGAATTTCATAAATTCATTCTTTTTAATAGCTGACTAGTACTCCATTGTGTAAATGTACCACATTTTCTGTATCCATTCCTCTGTTGAGGGACATCTGGGTCCTTTCCAGCTTCTGGTTATTATATATAAGGCTACTATGAACATAGTGGAGCATGTGTCCTTCTTACAGGTTGGGACATTTTCTGGATATATGCCCAGGAGAGGTGTTGTTGGATCCTCCAGTAGTACTATGTCCACTTTTCTGAAGAACAGCCAGACTGATTTCCAGAGTGCTTGTTCAAGCTTGCAATCCCACCAACAATGGAGGAGTGTTCCTCTTTCTACACATCCTTGCCAGCATCTGCTGTCACCTGAATTTTTCATCTTAGCCATTCTAGCTGGTGGAATCTCAGGGTTGTTTTGATTTGCATTTCCCTAATGATTAAGGATGTTGAACATTTTTTCAGGTGCTTCTCTGCCATTCAGTATTCCTCAGGTGACAATTCTTTGCTCAGTTCTGAGCCCCATTTTTAATGGGGTTATTTGATTTTATGGAGTCCACCTTCTTGAGTTCTTTATATATATTGAATATTAGTCCCTTATCCGATTTGGGATAGGTACAGATCCTTTCCCAATCTGTTGGTGGTCTTTTTGTCTTATTGACGGTGTCTTTTGCCTTGCAGAAGCTTTGCAATTTTATGAGGTCCCATTTATCGATTTTCCATCTTATAGCTGTTCTATTCAGAATTTTTCCCCTGTACCCATATCTTTGACGCTTTTCCCTACTTTCTCCTCTATAAGTTTCAGTGTCTCTGGTTAATGTGGAGTTCCTTAATCCACTTAGATTTGACCTTACTACAAGGAGATAGAAATGGATCAATTCGAAATCTTTTACATGATAACAGCCAGTTGTGCCAGCACCATTTGTTGAAAATGCTGTCTTTTTTCCACTGGATGGTTTTAGCTCCCTTGTCAAAGATCAAGTGACCATAGGTGTGTGGGTTCATCTCTGGGTCTTCAATTCTGTTCCATTGGTCTACTCCTCTGTCACTATACCAGTACCATGCAGTTTTTATCACAATTGCTTTGTAGTACAGCTTTAGGTCAGGCATGGTGATTCCACCAGAGGTTCTTTTATCCTTGAGAAGAGTTTTTGCTATCCTAGGTTTTTTGTTATTCCAGACAAATCTGCCTATTGCCCTTTCTAATTCGTTTAAGAATTGAGTTGGAATTTTGATGGGGATTGCATTGAATCTGTAGATTGCTTTTGGCAAGATAGCCATTTTTACAATGTTGATCCTGCTAATCCATGAGCATGGGAGATCTTTCCATCTTCTGAGATCTTCTTTAATTTCTTTCTTCAGAGACATGAAGTTCTTATCATAGAGATCTTTCACTTCCTTAGTTAGAGCCACACCAAACTATTTTCTATTATTTGTGACTATTGAGAAGGGTGTTGTTTCACTAATTTCTTTCTCAGCCTGTTTATCCTTTGTGTACAGAAATGCCATTGATTTGTTTGAGTTAATTTTATATCCAGCTACTTCATTGAAGCTGTTTATCAGGTTTAGGAGTTCTCTGGTGGAATTTTTAGGGTCACTTATATATACTATCATGTCATCTGCAGAAAGTGATATTTTGACTTCTTTCTTTCCAATTTGTATCCCCTTGATCTCCTTTTGTTGTCTAATTGCTCTGGCTAGGACTTCAAGTATAATGTTGAATAGCTAGGGAGAGAGTGGACAGCCTTGTCTAGTCACTGATTTTAGTGGGATTGCTTCCAGCTTCTTACTATTTACTTTGATGTTGGCTACTGGTTTCTTGTAGATTGCTTTTATCATGGTTAGGTATGGACCTTGAATTCCTGTTCTTTCCAAGACTTTTATCATGAATGGGTGTTGGATTTTGTCAAATGCTTTCTCTGAATCTAAGGAGATGATCATATGGTTTTTGTCTTTGAGTTTGTTTATATATTGGATTATGTTGATGGATTTCCGTATATTGAACCATCCTTGCATCCCTGGGATTAAACCTACTTTGTCAGGATGGATGATTGTTTTAATGTGCTCTTGGATTCGGTTAGCGAGAACTTTATTGAGGATTTTTGCATCAACATTCATAAGGGATATTGGTCTGAAGTTTTCTATCTTTGTTGGGTCTTTTTGCGGTTTAGGTATCAGAGTAATTGTGGCTTCATAGAATGAGTTGGGTAGAGTACCTTCTGTTTCTATTTTGTGGACTAGTTTGTGAAGAACTGGGATTAGATCTTCTTTGAAGGTCTGATAGAACTCTGCACTAAAGCCATCTGGTCCTGGGCTTTTTTTTGTTGGGAGACTATTAATGACTGCTTCTATTTCTTTGGGGGATATAGGGCTGTTTATATCATTAACCTGATCTTGATTCAACTTTGGCACCTGGTATCTGTCTAGAAACTTCTCCATTTCATCCAGGTTCTCCAGTTTTGTTGAGTATAGCCTTTTGTAGAAGGATCTGATGGTGTTTTGGATTTCTTCAGGATCTGTTGTTATGTCTCCCTTTTCATTTCTGATTTTGTTAATTAGAATGCTTTCCCTGTGCCCTCTAGTGAGTCTGGCTAAGGGTTTGTCTATCTTGTTGATTTTCTCAAAGAACCTGCTCCTAGTTTGTTGATTCTTTGAATAGTTCTTGTTTCCACTTGATTGATTTTGTCCATGAGTTTTATTTCCTGCCATCTACTCCTCTTGGGTGAATTTGCTTCCTTTGTTTCTAGAACTTTTAGGTGTGTTGTCAAGCTGCTAATGTGTGCTCTCTCTAGTTTCTTTTTGGAGACACTAAGAGCTATGAGGTTTCCTCTTAGAAATGCTTTCATTGTGTCGCATAAGTTTGGGTATGTTGTGGCTTCATTTTCATTGTACTCTCAAAAGTCCTTAACTTCTTTCTTTATTCCTTCCTTGACCAAGGTATCATTGAGAAGAGTGTTGTTCAATTTCCATGTGAATGTTGGCTTTCTATTATTAATTGTTATTGAAGATTAGCCTTAGTTTATGGTGTTCTGATAGGATGCATGGGACAATTTCAATATTTTTGTATCTGTTGAGTCTCGTTTTGTGACCAATTATGTGGTCAATTTTGGAGAAGGTACCATGAGATGCTGAGAAGAAGGTATATCCTTTTGTTTTAGGATAAAATGTTCTGTAGATATCTGTTAGTTCCATTTGTTTCATAACTTCTGTTAGTTTCACTGTGTCCCTGTTTAGATTCTGTTTCCATGATCTGTCCATTGGTGAAAGTGGTGTGTTGAAGTCTCCTACTTATTATGTGAGGTCCAATGTGTGCTTTGAGCTTTACTAAAGTTTCTTTAATGAATGTGGATGCCTTTGTATTTGGAGCATAGATATTTAGAATTGATAGTTCCTCTTGGAGGATTTTACCTTTGATGAGTATGAAGTGCCCCTCCTTCTCTTACTTGATGACTTTGGGTTGGAAGTCAATCTTTGTTTTTTTTTTCCTTTTTTTTTTTCTGTTATATCTTTTTTTAATATGTTTTATTATGTATTTTCCACAATTACATTTCCAATGCTATCCCAAAAGTCCCCCATACCCTCCCCTTTCTCCCATTCCCCTACCCACCCATTCCCATTTTTTTTTTTCGGCCCTAGCGTTCCCCTGTACTGGGGCATATAAAGTTTGTGTGTCCAATGGGCCTCTCTTTCCAGTGATGGCCAACTAGGCCATCTTTTGATACATATGCAGCTAGAGTCAAGAGCTCCGGGGTACTGGTTAGTTCATAATGTTGTACCACCTATAGGGTTGCAGGTCCCTTTAGCTCCTTGGGTACTTTCTCCAGCTCCTCCATTGGGAGCCCTATGATCCATCCACTAGCTGACTGTGAGCATCCATTTCAGTGTCTGCTAGGCCCCGGCATAGTCTCACAAGAGACAGCTATATCAGGGTCCTTTCAGCAAAATCTTGATAGTGTATGCAATGGTGTCAGCGTTTGGAAGATGATTATTGGATGGATCCCTGGGTATGGCAGTCTCTAGATGGTCCATCCTTTCGTCACTGCTTAAATCTTTATTTCTGTAACTCCTTCCATGGATGTTTCCTTCCCAATTCTAAGAAAGGGTAGAGTGACCCCACTTTGGTCTTCATTCTTCTTGAGTTTCATGTGTTTAGCAGATTGTATTATATATCTTGATTATCCTAAGTTTTGGGCTAATATCCACTTATCAGTGAGTACATACTGTGTGAGTTCCTTTGTGATTGTGTTACCTCACTAAGGATGATGCCCTCCAGGTCCATCCATTTGCCTAGGAATTTCATAAATTCATTCTTTTTAATAGCTGAGTAGTACTCCATTGTGTAAATGTACCACATTTTTTGTATCCATTCCTCTGTTGAGGGGCATCTGGGTTCTTTCCAGCTTCTGGCTATTATAAATAAGGCTTCTATGAACATAGTGGAGCACGTGTCCTTCTTACCATTTGGAACATCTTCCGGATATATGCCCAGGAGAGGTATTGCTTGATCCTCCGGTAGTTCTATGTCCAATTTTCTAAGGAACCGCCAGACTGATTTCCAGAGTGGTTGTTCAAGCTTGCAATCCCACCAGCAATGTAGGAGTGTTCCTCTTTCTCCACATCCTAGCCAGCATCTGCTGTCACCTGAATTTTTGATCTAAGCCATTCTGACCCGTGTGAGGTGTAATCTCAGGGTTGTTTTGATTTGAATTTCCCTAGTGATTAAGGATGTTGAACATTTTTTCAGGTGCTTCTCAGCCATTCGGAATTCCTCAGGTTAGAATTCTTTGTTCAGTTCTGAGCCCCATTTTTTAATGGGGTTATTTGATATTCTGGTGTCCACCTTCTTGAGTTCTTTATATATATTGGATATTAGTCCCCTATCTGATTTAGGATAGGTAAAGAGCCTTTCCCAATCTGTTGGTGGTATTTTTGTCTTATTGAAGGTGTCTTTTGCCTTGCAGAAGCTTTGCAGGTTCATGAGGTCCCATTTATCAATTGTTGATCTTACCATTCAAGCCATTGCTGTTCTGTTCAGGAATTTTTCCCCTGTGCCCATATCTTCAAGGCTTTTCCTCAGGTTCTCCTCTATAAGTTTCAGTGTCTCTGGTTTTATGTGAAGTTCCTTGATCCACTTAGATTTGACCTTAGTACAAGGAGATAGGAATTGATCGATTCTCATTCTTCTACATGATAACAACCAGTTGTGCCAGCACCATTTGTTGAAAATGCTGTCTTTCTTCCACTGGATGGTTTTAGCTCCCTTGTTGAAGATCAAGTGACCGTAGCTGTGTGGGTTCATTTCTGGGTCTTCAATTCTATTCCGTTGGTCTACTTGTCTGTCACTGTGCCAGTACCATGCAGTTTTTTCACAATTGTTCTGTAGTAAAGCTTTAGGTCAGGCATGGTGATTCCACCAGAGGTTCTTTTATCCTTGAGAAGAGTTTTTGCTATCCTAGGTTTTTTGTTATTCCAGATGAATTTACAGATTGCTCTTTCTAATTCGTTGAAGAATTGAGTTGGAATTTTGATGGGGATTGCATTGAATCTGTAGATTGCTTTTGGCATGATAGCCATCTTTACAATGTTGATCCTGCCAATCCATGAGCATGGGAGATCTTTCCATCTTCTGAGATCTTCTTTAATTTCTTTCTTCAGAGACTTGAAGTTTTTATCATACAGATCTTTCACTTCCTTATTTGGATTCGAACCAAGATATTTTATATTATTTGTGACTATTGAGAAGGGTGTTGTTTCCCTAATTTCTTTCTCAGCCTGTTTATTCTTTGTGTAGAGAAATGCCATTTACTTGTTTGAGTTAATTTTATATCCAGCTACTTCATTGAAGCTGTTTATCATGTTTAGGAGTTCTCTGGTGGAATTTTTAGGGTCACTTATATATACTATCATATCATCTGCAAAAAGGGATATTTTGACTTCATCTTTTCCAATTTGTATTCCCTTGATCTCCTTTTGTTGTCGAATTGCTCTGGCTAGGACTTTAAGTAAAAGGTTGAATAGGTATGGAGAAAGTGGACAGCCTTGTCTAGTCCCTGATTTTAGAGGTATTGCTTCAAGCTTCTCACCATTTACTTTGATGTTGGTTAATGGTTTGTTGTAGATTGCTTTTATCATGGTTAGGTATGGACCTTGGATTCCTGATTTTTCCAAGACTTTTATCATGATTGGGTGTTGGATCTTGTCGAATGCTTTTTCTGCATCTAACGAGATAATCATGTGGTTATTGTCTTTGAATTTTTTTTATCTAATGGATTAAGTTGATGGATTTCCTTATATTAATCCATCCCTGCATCCCTGGAATAAAACCTACTTGGTCAGGATAGATGATTGCTTTAATGTGTTCATTTATTCGGTTAGCAAGAATTTTATTGAGGATTTTTGCATCTATATTCATACAGGAAATTGGTCTGAAGTTCTCTATCTTTGTTGGACCTTTTGTGGTTTAGGTATCAGAGTAATTATGGCTTCATAGAATGAGTTGGGTAGAGTTCCTTCTACTTCAATTTTGTGGATTAGTTTGTGCAGAACTGGATTAGATCTTCTTTGAAGATATGATAGAATTCTGCACTATATCCATCTGATCCTGGGATTTTTTTGACTGGGAGATTATTAATGACTGCTTCTATTTCTTTTGGGGATATGGGACTGTTTAGATCGTTAATTTGATCCTGATTTAACTTTGGTACCTGGTATATGTCTAGACACTTGTCCATTTCATCCAGGTTTTCCAGTTTTGTTGAGTAAAGCCTTTTGTAGAAGGATCTGATGGTGTTTTAGATTTCTTCAGGAACTGTTGTTATGTCTCCCTTTTCATTTCTGATTTTGTTAATTAGGATGTTGTCCCTGTTCCCTCTAGTGTGTCTAGCTATGGGTTTATCTATCTTGTTGATTTTCTCAAAGAACGAACTCCACGTTTGGTTAATTCTTTGAATAGTTCTTCTTGTTTCCACTTGGTTGATTTCACACCTGAGTTTGATTATTTCCTGCAGTCTACTCCTCTTGGGTGAATTTTCTTTTTTTTCTAGAGCTTTGAGATGTGTTGTCAAGCTGCTAGTGTGTGCTTTCTCCAGTTTCTTTTTGTAGGCACTCAGAGATATGAGTTTCCCTCTTAGAAATGCTTTCCTTGTGTCCCATAGGTTTGGGTATGTTGTGGCTTCATTTTAATTAAACTCTAAAAAGTCTATAATTTTTTTCTTTATTCCTTCCTTGACCAAGGTATCATTGAGAAGAGTGTTGTTCAGTTTCCATGCGAATGTTGGCTTTCCATTATTTATGTTGTTATTGAAGATCATTCTTAGTCCATGGCGGTCTGATAGGATGCATGGGTCAATTTCAATATTTTTGTATCTGTTGAGGCTTGTTTTGTGACCAATTATATGGGCAATTTTGGAGAAGGTACCATGAGATGCTGAGAAGAAGGTATATCCTTTAGTTTTAGGATAAAATGTTCTGTAGATATCTGTTAAGTCCATTTGTCTCATAATTTCTGTTAGTTTCACTGTGTCCCTGTTTAGTTTCTGTTTCCACGATCTGTCCATTGATGAAAGTGGTGTGTTGAAGTCGCCCACTATTATTGTGTGAGGTGCAATGTGTGCTTTGTGCTTTACTAAAGTGTCTTTAATGAATGTGGCTCCCCTTGCATTTGGAGCATAGATATTCAGAATTGATAGTTCCTCTTGGAGGATTTTACCTTTGATGAGTATGAAGTGTCCCTCCTTGTCTTTTTTGATAACTTTGGGTTGGAAGTCGATTTTATTCGATATTAGAATGGCTACTCCAGCTTGTTTCTTCAGGCCCTTTGCTTGGAAAATTGTTTTCCAGCCTTTCACTCTGAGGTAGTGTCTTCTTTTTCCCTGAGATGGGTTTCCTGTAAGCAGCAGAATGTTGAGTCCTGTTTGTGTATCCAGTCTGTTAGTCTATGTCTTTTTATTGGGGAATTGAGTCCTTTGATATTAAGAGATATTAAGGAAAAGTAATAGTTGCATCCTTTTATTTTTGTTGTTATAGTTGGAATTCTGTTCTTGTGACTGTCTTCTTTTTGGTTTTTTGAGGGATTACTTTCTTGCTTTTTCTAGGGCGTGATTTCCTTCCTTGTATTGTTTTTTTTTTTCTGTTATTATCCTTTGAAGGGCTGGATTCGTAAAAAGATAATGTGTGAATTTGGTTTTGTTGTGGAATACTTTGGTTTCTCCATCTATTGTAATTGAGAGGGTATAGTAGCCTGGGCTGGCATTTGTGTTCTCTTAGTGTCTGTAGAACATCTGTCCAGGCTCTTCTGGCTTTCATAGTCTCTGGTGAAAAGTCTGGTGTAATTCTGATAGGCCTGCCTTTATATATTACTTGACCTTTCTCCCTTGCTGCTTTTAATATTCTATCTTTATTTAGTGCATTTGTTGTTCTGATTATTATGTGTCAGGAGGAATTTCTTTTCTGGTCCAGTCTATTTGGAGTTCTGTAGGCTTCTTGTATGATCATGGGCATCTCTTTCTTTAGGTTTGGGAAGTTTTCTTCTAAAATTTTGTTGAAGATATTTGCTGGCACTTTAAGTTGAAAATCTTCCTTCTGATCAACTACTATTATCTGTTTGGTCTTCTAATTGTGTCCTGGATTTCCTGGATGTTTTGAGTTAGGATCCTTTTGTGTTTTGTACTTTCTTTGATTTTTGTGCCGAAGTTCTCTATGGAATCTTCTGCACCTGAGATTCTCTCTTCCATCTCTTGTATTCTGTTGCTGATGCTCGCTTCTATGGTTCCAGATTTCTATCCTAGGGTTTCTATCTCCAGCGTTGCCTCACTTGGGTTTTCTTTATTGTGTCTACATCCCTTTTTTTTTAATTTTTAATATTTTTATTACATATTTTCCTCAATTAAATTTCCAATGCTATCCCAAAAGTCCCCCATAGCGCCCCCCACTTTCCTACCCACCCATTCCCATTCTTTTGGCCCTGGCTTTCCCCTATATTGGGGCATATAAAGTTTGCAAGTCCAATGGGTCTCTCTTTCCATTGATGGCCGACTAGGCCATCTTTCGATACATATGCCACTAGAGACAAGAGCTCCGGGGTTCTGGTTAGTACATCATGTTGTTCCAACAATAGGGTTGCAAATCCCTTTAGCTCCTTGGTTACTTTCTCTAGCTTCTCCATTGGGAGCCCTGTGATACATCCAATAGCTGACTGTGAACATCCACTCCTGTGTTTGCTAGGCCCCGGCATCGTCTCACAAGAGACAGCTATATTTGGGTCCTTTCAGCAAAATCTTGCTAGTGTATGCAATGGTGTCAGCGTTTAGAAGCTGATTATGGGATGGATCCCTGGATACAGCAGTCTCTAAATGGTCCATCCTTTCATCACAGCTACGAACTTTGTCTCTGTAACTCCTTCCCTGGGTATTTTGTTCCAATATAAGAAGGTGCACAGTGTCCACACTTTGGTCTTCATTCTTCTTGAGTTTCATGCGTTTAGCAAATTGTATCTTATATCTTGGGTATCCTAAGTTTTGGGCTAATATCCACTTATCAGTGAATACATATTGTGTGAGTTCTTTTGTGATTGTGTTACTTAACTCAAGATGATGCCCTCCAGGTCCATCCATTTGGCTAGGAATTTCATAAATTCATTCTTTTTAATAGCTGAGTAGTACTCCATTGTGTAAATGTACCATAATTTCTGTATCCATTCCTCTGTTGAGGGACATCTGGGTTCTTTCCAGCTTCTGGCTATTATAAATAGGGCTGCTATGAACATAGTGGAGCATGTGTCCTTTTTACCGGTTGGGACATCTTCTGGATATATGCCCAGGAGAGGTATTGCTGGATCCTCCGGTAGTACTATGTCCAATTTTCTGAGGAACCGCCAGACTGATTTCCAGAGTGGTTGTACAAGCTTGCAATCCCACCAACAATGGAGAAGTGTTACTCTTTCTCCACATCCTCGCCAGCATCTGCTGTCACCTGAATTTTTGATCTTAGCCATTCTGACTGGTGTGAGGTGGAATCTCAGGGTTGTTTTGATTTGCATTTCCCTGATGATTAAGGATGTTGAACATTGTTTCAGGTGCTTCTCTGCCATTCGGTATTCCTCAGGTGAGAATTCTTTGTTCAGTTCTGAGCCCCATTTTTTAATGGGGTTATTTGACTTTCTGGAGTCCACCTTCTTGAGTTCTTTATATATATTGGATATTAGTCCCTTATCTGATTTAGGATAGGTGAAGATCCTTTCCCAATCTGTTGGTGGTTTTTTTGTCTTATTGATGGTGTCTTTAGCCTTGCAGAAGCTTTGTAGTTTCATGAGGTCCCACTTGTCAATTCTCGATCTTACAGCACAAGCCATTACTGTTCTATTCAGGAATTTTTCCCCTGTGCCCATATCTTCAAGGCTTTTCCCCACTTTCTCCTCTATAAGTTTCAGTGTCTCTGGTTTTATGTGAAGTTCCTTGATCCACTTAGACTTGACCTTAGTACAAGGAGATAGGAATGGATCAATTCGCATTCTTCTACATGTTAACAACCAGTTGCGCCAGCACCATTTGTTGAAAATGCTGTCTTTCTTCCACTGGATGTTTTTAGCTCCCTTGTCGAAGATCAAGTGACCATAGGTGTGTGGGTTCATTTCTGGGTCTTCAATTCTATTCCATTGGTCTATTTGTCTGTCACTATACCAGTACCATGCAGTTTTTATCACAATTGCTCTGTAGTAGAGCTTTAGGTCCGGCATGGTGATTCCACCAGAGGTTCTTTTATCCTTGAGAAGAGTTTTTGCTATCCTAGGTTTTTTGTTATTCCAGATGAATTTGCAGATTGCACTTTCTAATTCGTTGAAGAATTGAGTTGGAATTTTGATGGGGATTGCATTGAATCTGTAGATTGCTTTTGGCAAGATAGCCATTTTTACCATGTTGATCCTGCCAATCCATGAGCATGGGAGATCTTTCCATCTTCTGAGATCTTCTATAATTTCTTTCTTCAGAGACTTGAAGTTTTTATTATACAGATCTTTCACTTCCTTAGTTAGAGTCACGCCAAGATATTTTATATTATTTGTGACTATTGAGAAGGGTGTTGTTTCCCTAATTTCTTTCTCAGCCTGTTTATTCTTTGTGTAGAGAAAGGCCATTGATTTGTTTGAGTTAATTTTATATCCAGCTACTTCACCGAAGCTGTTTATCAGGCTTAGGAGTTCTCTGGTGGAATTTTTAGGGTCACTTATATATACTATCATATCATCTGCAAAGAGTGATATTTTGACTTCATCTTTTCCAATTTGTATCCCTTTGATCTCCTTTTGTTGTCGATTGCTCTGGCTAGGACTTCAAGTACAATGTTGAATAGGTATGGAGAAAGTGGACAGCCTTGTCTAGTCCCTGATTTTAGAGGGATTGCTTCAAGCTTCTCACCATTTACTTTGATGTTGGCTACTGGTTTGCTGTAGATTGCTTTTATCATGTTTAGGTATGGGCCTTGAATTCCTGATCTTTCCAAGACTTTTATCATGAATGGGTGTTGGATCTTGTCAAATGCTTTTTCCGCATCTAACGAGATGACCATGTGGTTTTTGTCTTTGAGTTTGTTTATATACTGGATTACGTTGATGGATTTCCGTATATTGAACCATCCCTGCATCCCTGGGATGAAACCTACTTGGTCAGGATGGATGATTGTTTTTATGTGTTCTTGGATTCGGTTAGCAAGAACTTTATTGAGGATTTTTGCATCAATATTCATAAGGGATATTGGTCTGAAGTTTTCTATCTTTATTGGGTCTTTTTGTGGTTTAGGTATCAGAGTAATTGTGGCTTCATAGAATGAGTTGGTTAGAGTACCTTCTGTTTCTATTTTGTGGACTAGTTTGTGAAGAACTGGGATTAGATCTTCTTTGAAGGTCTGATAGAACTCTGCACTAAACCCATCTGGTCCTGGGCTTTTTTTAGTTGGGAGACTATTAATGACTGCTTCTATTTCTTTGGGGGATATAGGACTGTTTAGATCATTAACCTGATCTTGATTCAACTTTGGTACCTGGTATCTGTCTAGGAACTTCTCCATTTCATCCAGGTTCTCCAGTTTTGTTGAGTATAGCCTTTGGTAGAAGGATCTGATGGTGTTTTGGATGTCTTCAGGATCTGTTGTTATGTCTCCTTTTTCATTTCTGATTTTGTTAATTAGGATGCTTTCCCTGTGCCCTCTAGTGAGTCTAGCTAAGGGTTTATCTATCTTGTTGATTTTCTCAAAGAACCAGCTCCTTGATTGGTTGATTCTTTGAATAGTTTTTCTTGTTTCCAATTGGTTGATTTCGCCCCTGAGTTTGATTATTTCCTGCCGTCTACTCCTCTTTGGCGAATTTGCTTCCTTTTGTTCTAGTGCTTTTAGGTATGTTGTCAAGCTGCTAATGTGTGCTCTCTCTAGTTTCCTTTTGGAGGCACTCAGAGCTATGAGTTTTCCTCTTAGAAATGCTTTCATTGTGTCCCATAAGTTTGGGTATGTTGTGGCTTCATTTTCATTGAACTCTAAAAAGTCCTTAATTTCTTTCTTTATTCCTTTTTGACCAAGGTATCATTGAGAAGAGTGTTCAGTTTCCACGTGAAGGTTGGCTTTCTATTATTTATTTTGTTATTGAAGATCAGCCTTAGTCCATGGTGATTGATAGGATGCATGGGACAATTTCAATATTTTTGTATCTTTTGAGGCCTGTTTTGTGACCAATTATGTGGTCAATTTTGGAGAAGGTACCATGAGGTGCTGAGAAGAAGGTATATCCTTTTGTTTTAGGATAGAATGTTCTGTAGATATCTGCCAGATCCATTTGATTCATAATTTCTGTTAGTTTCACTGTGTCCCTGTTTAGTTTCTGTTTCCATGATCTGTCCATTGGTGAAAGTGGTGTGTTGAAGTCTCCCACTATTATTGCATGAGGTGCAATGTGTGCTTTGAGATTTACTAAAGTTTCTTTAATGAATGTGGCTGCCTTTGTATTTGGAGCATAGATATTCAGGATTGATAGTTCCTCTTGGAGGATTTTACCTTTGATGAGTATGAAGTGTCCCTCCCTGTCTTTTTTGATGACTTTGGGTTGGAAGTCAATCTTATCAGATATTAGAATGGCTACTCCAGCTTGTTTCTTCATACCATTTGCTTGAAAAATTGTTTTCCAGCCTTTCATTCTGAGGTAGTGTCTATCTTTTTCTCTGAAATGAGTTTCCTGTAAGCAGCAAAATGTTGGGTCTTGTTTGTGTAGCCAGTTTGTTAGTCTATGTCTTTTTATCAGGGAGTTGAGTCCATTGATATCAAGAGATATTAAGGAAAGTAATTGTTGTTTCCTGTTATTTTTGTTGTTAAAGTTGGCATTCTGTTCTTGTGGCTGTCTTCTTTTAGGTTTGTTGAGGGATTACCTTCTTGTTGTTTCTAGGGCGTGGTTCCTGTCCTTGTATTGGTTTTTTTCTGTTATTATCCTTTGAAGGGCTGGATTCGTGGAGAGATAATTCGTGAATTTGGTTTTGTTGTGAAATACTTTGGTTTCTCCATCTATTTTAATTGAGAGTTTGGCTGGGTATTGTAGCCTGGGCTGGAATTTGTGTTCTTTACTGTCTGTATAACATCTGTCCAGGATCTTCTGGCTCTCATAGTCTCTGGTGAAAAATCTGGTGTAATTCTGATAGGCTTGCCTTTATATGTTACTTGGCCTTTTTCTCTTACTGCTTTTAGTATTCTATCTTTATTTAGAGCATTTGTTGTTCTGATTATTATGTGTCGGGAGGTATTTCTTTTCTGGTCCATTCTATTTGGAGTTCTGTAGGCTTCTTGTATGTTCATGGGCATCTCTTTCTTTAGATTTGGGAAGTTTTCTTCTATAATTTTGTTGAAGATGTTTGCTGGTCCTTTGAGTTGAAAATCTTCATTCTCATCCACTCCTATTATCTGTCGGTTTGGTCTTCTCATTGTGTCCTGTATTTCTTGGATGTTTTGAGTTAGGATCTTTTTGCGTTTTACATTTTCCTTGATTGTTGTGCCGATGTTCTCTATGGAATCTTCTGCACCTGAGATTCTCTCTTCCATCTCTTGTATTCTGTTGCTGATGCTGGTATCTATGGTTCCAGATTTCTTTCCTAGGGTTTCTATCTCCAGTTTTGCCTCATTTTGGGTTTTCTTTATTGTGTCTACTTCCCTTTTTAGGTCTAGTATGGTTTTGTTCATTTCCATCATCTGTTTGGATGTGTTTTCCTGTTTTTCATTAAGGACTTCTACCTGTTTGATTATGTTATCCTGTTTTTCTTTAAGGATTTGTAACTCTTTAGCAGTGTTCTCCTGCAATTCTTTACGGGATTTTTGTGCTTCCTCTTTATTGTCTTCTACCTGTTTACCAGCGTTCCTTTGTATTTCTTTAAGTGTGTTATTAAAGTCCTTCTTGAAGTCCTCTATCATCATCAGGAGATATACTTTTAGATCCGTGTCTAGCTTTTCCGGTGTGTTGGGGTGCCCTGGACTGGGCGAAGTGGGAGTGCTGGGTTCTGATGATGGTGAGTGGTCTTGGTTTCTGTTAGTAAGATTATTACGTTTACCTTTCGCCATCTGGTAATCTCTGGTGTTAGTTGTTGTCGTTGTCACTGTTTAAAGATTGGAGCAGAAGCTGTGTTCCACTCACCAGCAGTCTCAAAATCCTGTGGCTGGGGTCGTGGGTAGCTGGCGGTACCCCGGTGCTGGTCCAGCAGGAAGAGGCCTGTGCTCCTACTCAGGCCGGTTTTCTGCTTCCCTAACTAATGCAGTCTCAGGTCCCGCGTGCAATTGGATTGGAGCAGAAGCTGTGTTCCATTCACCAGAAGTCTTAAGATCCTGTGGAGGGTGTTGTGGGTAGCTGGCGAGTGTCTGCCGACCCTGCGCCCTAGCTTCCCAGGTGCTTTTCTGACCGGAAGAGGCTTGTGGCCCTATGTAGGCCGGATTTCTGCCTCCCCAACCAGAGCAGTCTCGGGTCCTGCGTGATTGGACTGGAGCAGAAGCTGTGTTCCACTCACCAGCAGTCTCAAAATCCTGTGGCGGGGGTCGTGGGTAGCTGGCGGGTGTCAGCCGACCCTGAGCTCTAGCTCCCCTGGTGCTGATCCGGCCGGATGAGGCCTGTGGCCCTACTCAGGCCGGTTTCTGCTTCCCTAACTAATGCAGTCTCAGGTCCCGCACGCAATTGGATTGGAGCAGAAGCTGTGTTCCACTCACCAGAAGTCTTAAGATCCTGTGGCGGGTGTTGTGGGTAGCTGGCGATTGTCTGCGGACCCTGCGCCCTAGCTTCCCAGGTGCTTTTCTGACCGGAAGAGTGTCTACATCCCTTTTTAGGTCTAGTATAGTTTTGTTCATTTCCATTACCTGTTTGGATGAGTTTTCCTGTTTTTCTTTGAGGACTTCTTCCTGTTTGGTTGTGTTTTCCTGTTTTTCTTTAAGGACTTGTAACTCTTTAGCAATGTTCTCCTGTATTTCTTTAAGTGAGTTATTAAAGTCCTTCTTGATGTCCTCTACCATCATCATGAGATAATCTTTTAAATCCGGGTCTAGATTTTCGGTTGTGTTGGGGTGCCCAGGACTAGGTGGGGTGGGAGTGCTGTGTTCTGATGATGGTGAGTGGTCTTGATTTCTGTTAGTAGGATTCTTGCGCCTTCTGGTAGTCTCTGGGTCTGTGCAGAATACACCTGGCGGGGTCCCGGAGCCAAGATTTCTGTTGCTGATGCTCAGGCAAAGTGCTCCCTCTCCACTCAGACCCCTTTCCTCTGTCTAGTAGGTTGCCAGATGTCTGGGGCCTGTGCAGAATACACACAGTGGGGTCCCGGAACCAAGATGTCTTTTGCTGATGCTCAGGCAAAGCACTCCCTCTCTGCTCAGATCCCTTTCGACTGGCTGGAAGGTGGCCGGATGTCAGGGGCCTGTGCAGAACACCGGAAGTCAATCTTACTAGATATTAGAATGGCTACTCTAGCTTGTTTCTTCATACCATTTGCTTGGAAAATTGTTTTCCAGCCTTTCATTCTGAGGTAGTGTCTATCTTTTTCTCTAAGATGAGTTTCCTGTAAGCAGCAAAATGTTGAGTCTTGTTTGTGTAGCCAGTTTTTAGTCTATGTCTTTTTATTGGGGAGTTGAGTCCATTGATATTAAGAGATATTAAAGAAAAGTAATTGTTGCTTCCTGTTATTCTTGTTGTTAAAGTTGGCATTCTGTTCTTGTGGCTGTCTTTTTTAGGTTTGTTGAGGGATTACCTTCTTGTTTTTTCTAGGGCATGGTTCCCATCCTTCTATTTTTTTTTTTTTGTTGTTGTTATTATCCTTTGAAGGGCTGGATTCATGTAAAGATAATGTATGAATTTGGTTTTGTCGTGGAATACTTTGGTTTTTCTATCTATGATAATTGAGAGTTTGGCTGGGTATAGTAGCCTGGGCTGGAATGTGTGTTCTCTTAGTGTCTGTATAACATCTGTCCAGGCTCTCTTGGCATTCATAGTCTCTGGTGAAAAATCTGGTGTAATTCTGATAGGCTTGCCTTTTATGTTACTTGACCTTTTTCCCTTACTGCTTTTAGTATTCTATCTTTATTTAGTGCATTTGTTGTTCTGATTATGTGTCAGGAGGAATTTCTTTTCTGGTCCAGTCTATTTGGAGTTCTGTAGGCTTCCTGTATGTTCATGGTAATCTCTTTCTTTACATTTGGGAAGTTTTCTTCTATAATTTTGTTGAAGATATTTGCTGGTCCTTTGAGTTGAAAATCTTCATTCTCATCCACTCTTATTATCCGTAGGTTTGGTCTTCTCATTGAGTCCTGGATTTCCTGGATGTTTTGAGATAGGATCTTTTCACATTTTCCATTTTCTTTGATTGTTGTGCCGATGTTCTCTATGGAATCTTCTGCACCTGAAATTCTCTCTTCCATCTCTTGTATTCTGTTGCTCCTGCTCGCACCTATGGTTCCAGATTTCTTTTCTAGGGTTTCTATCTCCAGCATTGCCTCACTTTGGATTTTCTTTATTGTGTCTACTTCCCTTTTTAGGTCTAGTATGGTTTTGTTCATTTCCATCACCTGTTTGAATGTGTCTTCCTGTTTTTCTTTAAGGACTTCTACCTGTTTGGTTGTGTTTTCCTGTTTTTCTTCAAGGACTTGTAACTCTTTAGCAGTGTTCTCCTGTATTTCTTTAAGTGAGTTATTAAAGTCCTTCTTCATGTCCTCTACCGTCATCATGAGATTTGCTTTTAAATTCCGGTCTAGTTTTTCGGGTGTGTTGGGGTGCCCTGGACTGGGCAAAGTGGGAGTTTTGGGTTCTGATGATGGTGAGTGGTCTTGGTTTCTCTTAGTAAGATTCTTAAGTTTACCTTTTGCCATCTTGTAATCTCTGGAGTTAGCTGTTATTGTTGTCTCTGTTTAGAGATTTTTCTTCTGGTGATTCTGTTACTGTCTATCAGCAGACCTGGGAGACAGGCTCTCTCCTTTGATTTTCAGTGTTTAGAGCACTCTCTGCTGGCAAGCTCTCCTCTTCCAGGGAAGGTGCACAGATATTTGGTGTTTGGACCTCCTCCTGGCCGAAGATGAAGGCCCAAAACAGGATCTTTTCCAGAAGCTCTGTTGCTTTGGCAGGTCACAGAAGCTGTCAGCTTCTGTGGTGCACACTCTCACCTGTGCAGACTAAGTTCCTAAGTTCGGCTGAGTCCCGGAACCAAGATGGTGCCTGCTGCTCCTGAGGCAAAGGACTCCTGGGCAGGGTGGACACCTGTCCTCTGATTGGGAGGGTGGCTGGTTGTCTGGAGTCCAAAAAGGGTGCTGCTTCAGAGGCTCTGTGGCTCCTGCCTGTCCCAGAAGCTGTCATCTTCTGTGGTGCACACTCTCACCTGTGCAGACTAAGTTCCTAAGTTTGGTGGAGTCCCGGAACCAAGATGGTGCTCGCTGCTTCAAAGTTAGTAGTTAAAAAAGTAGTTAAAAAATACATTGAGTGTCTCAGTAAGTTAATTAGAAATAATATCAAAATTAGAAAGGAAAAGAGTGCTAGAGAAGTGGATGAAAGGATACATGTAAAACAAATGACAAGATGGGGACTCTATCTGTGGAAGGTCAATACAGAAATAGTGTGTCTAGAGTTGGTTTAATAATCTATTAGTAATCATTATTTTTATTATTATTCATAGTACATAATATATACTGAATATTAGTGAATATTATAAAAATTCATATAAGGTTAAATGAAGTTATATAACTTGGGTTCCCAATGCTTTCCAAAAGAGTCATAGAGTATCTAAAAAAATATCCAGTGCTAAGCATGAGAAAAAAACAAAACAGAAGTTACTGGATTAAACAGACCAAGACCTACTTCAAACCCAGTAAGTTATTCCTGTGTTCTCTGGTGTCAACCAGAAGTTAAAGTTAAGGGAGTATTCCTAAAGACCACATGATGTTTGGACATAGGGCTTAGGGAATCTGAGCTCTGTGAGACTTAACAATTTCACAGTACTGTGGTTTCACAAAACTAAACAGTGTAGTACAAGCTTACAAAGAATGGCACAACCAATATTCTATCCATCTGTGACCTCTGTAAATCAAAATAATGATCAGCATGGCAAGACATCTTCAAGGATACAAAAGTGGCATTCATAAGTTGGTAATAACCATCAGTTCTCTACATTCATATGTTGGTGATAACTATTAGTTCTCTCATTGAACTTAATATAATATTTGCTTAGAAAGAGAAAAATTATGCCTGGTACTGGGAACCTATCCAACTCCCCAGGGCTAGTGAGATCATTGGTCATAGTGAAGATCCTCATCATGCCACTTTACTAAATATGCATTAATACTAAGTTCATCATAAATACTTATGCTCATATCTAATGATATGTGTAGCTTTCAACTGTCATCAAAGAAGTTTCTATTTTCAGCAGACGTAGACCATTACAGAAAACCACAACTGGTTTTCTGATTCAAAGAATCAAAGAATACCTGATAGTGAGGTGGCCAGCTATAATGGTTGCATCTATATCACAACTCCAAAAACTAAGGCTCAGAAATCACTATGTAAAAGGAGGAAGAAAAATTAAAAGTGTCAGAGAACTAGAAAACTCATGTGAGATTGCATCTCCTAGAAATGACAGGGAAGCTACACTTTACACAAGAGAAAACTTGAAAAAGAAAATAAGTGGAAAACACTAATAGATGTTTACATTTCTAAATTATGTCAAGTCAAATGAGTAATTCCTTTCCTACTTTCCTCCTTTATACTTTTTCTTCCCTCTGTCCTTGTTGCTTTATTTCTTCCTGACTTTTTCAGTTTCTTTCAAACACTTAATTGAGAGTTGCCTTAAATTGTATAAAACAAATATCAGCAGAGTCCTGGGGCAGACAGAATGACTTCTCTATAACCTTGAACAAAAGTAAAAAATACATAAATAAATAAATAAATAAATAAATAAATAAATAAATGGAAGAACAGACAGAATGAAAATCAGTACAAACCTGTCACTACAAGATCTAAAGAGCTCCTGATGACTTCAGAAATAATTCGCAGATTCCCCCAGAAGGCATCAACCTCTCAGCTGACTCACTGGGTGAAGTGAGCATCTTCACTCCTCTTTCCTGTCTTAATGTTACGTTTGAAACCCCTGGAAAGGCCTCCCTTTTCAGTTCGTGAGAATGAACCTTCTAAATGATCATTCAACGCACTCAGACCCTGTGGCCCCAAGAGATCATTTTACATCACCACAAGTTTCTCTCCTTTGCCTTTGGCTGCTCTTTTCACTTGCAATTTTCCTCAAATGTGTATACACATAAGGGTTAAGTATGTCTACTAAAAGCCGTATTATCACAGGGATACTGCACTTCAAAATTTTCCATAACTTTGTTTGACTTCTCCCTTGTATTGTATATCATGTACTATTATTTTATCTACTCTTTTACTACTTTTAAGTGGAATTTAATTTTCTGCACTTTGACTAATTCCCTCATCTGATTATCTCAGCTTAAATGAGATCTTTTCAGAGCTCCAGTTTTGTGTAAATGCTGCCATTGTTTCCAAGGTTACCTAGAAACCCAGTTGCAAGAAGATAAACAAGTAGAGAGAAGAGTGGAAATGAAATAAGACTTTGAATCCTTAAAACCTATCCCTAGTGATTTCCACCAGCAAAATCTTATCTTCTACACCTCCTCAAACAACACTAACAACTAAAAACAAGTTTCCAAACGACAGAGCCCATGGGTAATATTTATATTACAATCAATACTAAAGTTTCCTCTCTGTGGAACTAACAGAATGCCCATCATGAATTATTAAAACCATATCTTGTAACAAAGTTAAATATTACCTTGTTAGACCTTAACCTTAGGACATTATTATCAACTTTTAAATTATATCATTAATTAATTGTATTATGTTGTTCCCAGAAAATGCTGAGTGGACACTGGCTATAATCTATATAGTGGTTTCTAGACCCTTCTATTAATATCACAAATCTTAATAATAACTGGGAATTTAGAACTAGGGTAAAGAGCAATTTAATAGATGAGAAAGCATCAAGGCCTTTATCATAAGTCAACTTGTCTGGGCCTTAACTTCAGGTCTGTTTAAATTGCACAGCTTTTCTTTCCTGGATTGCATGTTTATAAGAATCATGATTTCACAGACTAGGTATACACATTTGTTGTGATTTGAATGTGAAATGTCTTCATAGACTTCTTTTGATCACTTTGTCCTCAAATCAAGACAATAGTGCTGTCATTGTTTTTGTTTTGCTTTGTTTTATTTTATGTGTGTCTTGTAGCTTATAGTGTATATATTCTTAAGTGTAGGTGTGAACATGTGTATATGCACATTCAGATACAGGCGAAATGTAAAGGTTTTATTTCTTTAATTGTTCTCTACATATGTTATTAAATAGATTCTTTCATAGGATCTGAAGCTCATTGATTCCTCTAGGGTTGACTAAGGGTTTGAGGGATACCTTTGTCTCTGCCAGCACCAGTTTAGTGTTTAAAGGTAAATGCCATCTTATCTAGGTTTTCATTGAACTTCTGGGCAAACAAACTTAAGTCCTCAAGCTTATATTGGTAGAACAATACTTACTTACTGAACCTCTTTCTCTGTAGATGCTGATTTCAGATTTTTCAGAATGTTAGGAGGTCAGTGGACATGAGCTATAAGCTTTTATAATCTCTCTCCATTTGCACTTGGCTAGCCCTTTTTTCACCTTGGTCATTGAATCTTTACTCACAGAATGGTCTCAGTATGTGCTTTCCGATGTTTCACACACCCCAGGTAGCACAGAAAAACTAATTGTACCCCGCACTGATGGGCATGCTGCTGGCTTCTCCCATCTCAGGAGCACTCATATATGAGGGTTTCTCACAGGATACTCTTCAACTTCCAGTGTCCACACCTTAAACCCGTCACTCCAAGGCTGCTTCTGGGGCACAGTTTAGATTTGCAAGTCCCTAATCCCCTAAAAAAAGGGGTTTCAGATAACCCCTTTTTCTGTGTCTCTAGGGTGGGGATTGCCCAGGATTCAAGGCCTGCTGCTAACTTACAGAGATCAAATACATGGTCCAGAGACCATCTATAAGGCAGGCGTTCCTCTGGATTAGATCCAGTTTAGTCTCAGTAGCTGAGAGTACTTGCCAATGTTTGTAGGGCTGCGGGCCATGCTGAAGCTCCGTAGAGGAAGGACCATAGCCATTCATAATTTCTCTGGCCTTGCAGAAGAGGACGTGATGTTGAGCTTGAGGGGGTTGCTCGGGTGTCTGGCTACTATCCAGTTGGTGTCAGGCCCAGGTGCTGGCCTGACATGAGTTAAGTAAACCCAGGCAGTCACTCCATCTACTTTAACAGCAGTTGGGGTGGTAACAACACCAGGAACAACCCTTTCTACTTTGCTTCCAAGTTTTCAGCACAATGCCTCTTAACATATACACAGTCTCCAACTTGGTACTCTTGTGGAACCTTTGAGGTACCTGTGTTATACAGGGCACTGTGTTTAGGCCACAATTCCTGGCGGCTGATCTGGAAAGCTTGCAGTCTAGCCATAAGATCCTTGCCAACCTGAAAAGTCACTCTGGGGGTCAAGAGTTGAGGTCAAGGGAGTGGGGGGTCCCAAACAGGATCTCAAAAAGAGTCAGGTAATGGTAGGGGGTATTCTGGGCTCAGAACAGGGCCAGAGAATGGAACGCCACCCAGTCAGTGCCAGTCTCCAAGGACAATTTAGTTAAGATCTCTTCTAGGGTTCGGTTGATTCTCTCTACCTGCTCTGAACTCTGGGGATGGTATGCACAATGGAGCTTAAAATTAGTCCCCAATATCTCTTCCAATCCCTGACTTACCTTAGAGACAAAAGCAGGACCGTTGTTCTATCCAATTAACTTGGGCTCTCTGAACCTCAAGAAAATTTCCTCTAATATCTTCTTGGCTACCAACGTAGCAGTTTCCTGCTTGGTGGGGAAAGCCTCAACCCATCCAAAGAACCCATCCAAAGAATATCCACAAGTATTAGAAGATATTTATAACCATATTTTCCTGGTGTAACCGCTGTAAAATCAACCTCCCCATATACTTCAGGCCATTCACCGCTAGATCCTTTGCCCTGTGTACTCTTGGCTGCATTGAGGTGTGCATTGAGGTGTGGAAAGGCCGCTTGGGCAAGCAAAACAGATGGCATTTGGTTCCACTTTCTGCTTCCTTACTTGGGTGTGGGAAATATACTCAGTCAGAAGAAACAGGAAACATTAGATTGTATTTACTCTATGCCTCCTTTGGGTGCTGGGCTGGCATGAAGTGCCAATATACCACTGAAGAGGTGGCAGAATGTAGCCTTGGGTGGGGGCCTCAGCCCGAGTGAGAAAGGACATAGGTTGAGTCCAAATCTGGGGTTCCCAAGCTTCCAGGTATTCAGGTGTCTCTGAAAACTGCATGGCACCAGGGATGAAGGAGGCCTACATACTGAAGACAATGAGGAGCCAGAACCCGGAGCAGGGAGAAGGAAGAACTTCGGCCTTGTTCAGTGGTGGGTAATCCAAGAGTGTGGAGAGCCCTTCTTCTGGAGATTTAGAAGGCACAGCTCTGTAGACAAAGGCTTTTTCCATGCTCCCCATGGCGGTTCTCACTGAAAGAGACTGTCCATGTTTAATCTATATAATTAATTGAGGGTTCATCATGGAATATGGTTATATATCACCTACTTGGGGTAGAACACAGATTAAATACATTATTCAGGAAGGAATGTCTGAGAAGGGAAGTTTATTGGCTAAACCCTCAGAGCCCATCGAGATATCTCATTAGCACAGAAAGCACTCTTCTGATCTATGTGACCACAGGTCATGTTCCTATGTAAGAAGTATGGTCACATGACAAGGTTCTGTTCAGAAGCAGGTGAAACTGCTACCATCTTTGCAGAGGTTCTGGGGTTTCCAACTCATTCAACCTTATTAAATTTATTGGCACAGTCAATTGACCCACAACCTGAAAACCTCTACTGAATCCCTTGGCAAGCCCAACAGCCATGAGATTTGCTTTGCCTCCCTGCCTGAAATTTACTGGGCCATCTACTTACATCTCTGGAGGCCTTCTGCTGGGAAAAACAAAAACAAAAACAAAAACAAAAACAAAAACAAAAAATCAGGTGAGATTCCCTAATCACCAACCCCCTTTCCACTGGGTCCCATGGCTAATGCAGACACCAGGGGGTCTGCCTTCTCCTGTCTGCACTCCATCTTCTGGTCCACAACTCTACCTTTAATCACTGAGGCATGCAACCATTAGGGACCACCAGTGTGATCATTTGTATACGCTTTGCTCATGCTGTGGTATGATTATAAAGTATGGCCCTGTTGAAAGAGATGTTGCCTTTTTGGACTAGGTATGTTACTGTGGATGTGGGCTATAAGACCCTCATCCTAACTACCTGGAAGTCAGTATTCTGCTAGCAGCCTTCTGATAAAAATGTAGAACTCTCAGCTCCTCCTGCACCATGCCTGCCCAGATGCTGCCATGTTCCTACCTTGACAATAAAAGACTGAAACTCTGAACCTGTAAGCCAGCCCCAATTAAATGTTCTCCTATTAAGAGTGGCCTTGATCATGCTGTCTTTTCACAGCAGTAAAACCCTAACTAAGACAATCAGCTTTACCTGCATTCCTAGAATGATGCAGCACCTGGGACAACTAGAAGCCTGTTGCCACCAGGGACTACCACCTCTGCCTGCAGCTTTGGAAGCCTGCTGCCACCAGAGACAACCAGCTCTATTTGTAATCTCAGAATTCTCCTGACATAAAGGAATACCAGTTCTGTCTGCCACACCAGAGGTCTGGTAGGCCTTGTAGTCCTTGATAAGACTGGAAATGAAATGGCTAAACCAACATAGTAACACAATCAAGAATAGCTGGAGTAATATGACACCGCCAGAATAGAGCTACACTACTAGAGCAAGACCTGGCTATCCTAACACAACTTATTTGCAAGGAAAATACTTAATCTCTAATCTTATTAAGATGAGAGAGATCTTTAAAAAGGAAACATATAAATATGAAGAAATGCAGGAAAATACACTCATATGGGTGAAAGAATTTAATAAAACAGTACTAGTCCTGAAAACCGAAATAGAAGCAAGCAAGAAAATCTAAACTGAGACAATGATGTACAACCTAGGAAAGAGAACATGAACTACAAATACAAGCATCCCCGACAGAATATAAGGAGTGAAAGAGAGACTCTTAGGCATAGCAAATACAATAGAAGAAATTAAAAAAACTGTCAAAGAAAATGTTAAAACCAGAATGCTTGTAATAGAAAACATCCAGAAAATATGAGACACTTGGAAAAGACCAAACCTGAGAATAATAGGAATAGAAGAATGAGACAGGACCCACAGTTCAAAGATCCAGAAAATATCTTCAACAAAACCAAAAAAAAAAAAAAATTGCATAACTTAAAGAAAGAGGTGTCTGTAAATGTACAATAGATTTATGTAATATCAAATACAATAGATCAGAAATATTGGGTATGGGAAAAGGAATGAAGCCCTAAGGTCCAGCTGAAATAATGGAAACCGGCATCCTTAAAAAATAGGAGTTTGGGAGGGGGGGACCTCCAGAACGTACCATATATCTGGAAGAGTAGAGACTCTCAGGACTCAGAGAGGGACCTTAGATAATATGCCCTATAGTGGGGAGAAGGAACTTGTAGAGCCACCTCTAACAGAAAGACAAGGCATCAAGTGAAGGATGGGGTGGTCATCTACAGTCAAATTTCTGTACCAAAATTGTCCCTGTCTGAAAGAACTACAGGGATGGAAATGAAGAGGAGCCTGAGGAAAAGAAGTTCTAGAAACAGGCCTAAAGTGAGATCGAGCTCAAGGGGAGTCCCCAAGTTCTGACACTATTACTGACATTATGGAGTGCTCACAAAAAGAAAACAATCATGACATCATTCTGGAAAACCCAATAAGTAGCTGAAAGAAACACATGCAGATATTTGCACCCAATCAATGGACAGAAGCTGCCGACCCTAGAGAAATTCTGAAAGAAGCTGAGGAGGATGGTGGCCTTGTAGGAGGACCAGCAGTCTCAGATAACCAAGACCCTGAGATCTCTGAAACACTGGACCACCAAACAGGCAGCATACACCATGTAATAGGACCCCAACACACATACAGCAAAGGACTGTGGAGTCTGTGTTTAGTCAGAGAAGATGCACTTAACCCTCAAGAGACTGGAGGCCACAAGGAGTTTAGAGGTCTGGTAGGGTGGGTGGTAGGTGGTGGGTGGTGGGTGGTGGGGACATTCTCATGGAAACAGGGGGTTGGGAGCAGATATGGGATGTGGAACAATAGGAGGGTGGACAAGTTTGGGGAAATAAAATCTGGAGTGAAAATAAATAAATAAATAAATAATAAAAATAAAAAAAAAATAAAAGAGAGATCATACATGCCAGTGCAGACTGCAATATGCAGCAAAATTTGCAATGACCATAAATGGAGATGAAAAGATATTCCAAGACAAAGCAAAACTTAAACATATCATTTCACAAATCCATCCCTACAGAGGATACTAGAAGGAAATCTCCAATACAAGGAGAGTAACTATACCCAAGAGAATGCAAGAATTATGTAATTCCACATCAGTAAAACCAGAGGAAGAAAATCATGCACACACACACACACACACAGCACAGTGTAACCACCAACATAAAAAGACAGTAAGTAACAAGCATTAGTCATTACTATCTCTCAACATGAATATTCTCAATTCCCCAATGAAAAGGCACAGGCTAACAAAGTGGAAGCCTAAACAAACAAACAAACAAGACATAACATGGAACACCACTGAGTCTTCACAAAATTGGAAAATCGAAATAAAATGGATGATTTAGTAGACATATACCAATTGCCAAAGTTAAATCATAATTAGGTAATATCTAAACAGTCCTGTAACCCCCAATCAAATAGAAACAGTCATTAAAAACTCCCAACCATAAAAACCCAGGGCCAGATGGACTTGGAATTCTATCAGACATTCAAAGAAGAGCTAATACCAACACTTCTCAAGGTATTATACAAAATAAAAGAGAAGGAACATTATCTAAGCCAGGGCTAGATGTAGTGGCAACCCACAGCAGTGAGTAGCCACAGTAGTAAGCCAAGTGGCTGCAGTAAAGGTGCAACCTGGCCTACTGGCTGGAGCCAAGGTCCAGTGCAGTGATGAATGCTTTGGGAGAGAAAACTCTTCCCTTGAGCAGTACAGTTTAAGAAGGTAGGAACCCTCAGACAATTCTTAGAGAAATCATTTTTCGATTGGCTCAGTCTGAAATGTTAAGGATGCTTTATTTGCATGGGGGTGGGGGATTGAGGCTTTGACCTTATATGACTGACTGTTAAGATCCTCTTAGTGAGGTGTTGTGGTCAAATGTTCTGCACCAGCTAGATGCTGGCTGTGAGCTGGTTCTAATGCCTACTGTTCTCAATTATGAGAACTCCTAGGATTTTTTGTTTTTTAAACTTGCTTCAACCTTGCCAGGTCTTCTTTTGCCTGAAGACATGGTCCACTTGCTTCACAGTCAATAGGACAAAACAATAGCCTACAGAGTTGAAAAAGATCTTCACCAACTCTACATCTGACAGAAAAGTAATATCCAAAATGTGTAAAGAACTCAATAAGTTATACAAAAATAACCCAAATAAAAAATGGAGTAAAGAGCAAAACAGAATATTCTCAACAGAGGACTGTCTAATGGCTAAGAAGCCCTTTAACAAATGTTATACATCCTTAATAATCAGGGAAATGCAAATTTAAATGACTCTGAGATTCTATCTTATACACATAAGAGTGACTCAGATCAAAACACAAGTAAAGGCACCTACTTGTGAGATGTAAAGCAAAGGAAGCAAAATTCTATTACTGGTGGAAGTGGAACCCTGTAAAGTCACACTGGAAACCAAGTTGGAGGTTTCTCAGAATATTGGGAATAGTTCTACCTCAAGTCCCAGCTGTACCAATCCTGGGAATATAACCAAAGATGTTCCAACATGTCACAAAGACACAACTTTATTCATAATAGCCAGAAACTGAAAACAACCTAGATGCCCTTCAACCAAAAACTGAATATAGAAAATGTGGTGCATTTTAAACAGTGAAATACTACTCAGCTATAAAAACAACTCATTACGGATTTTTCTGAAAAATGGATGGAACTAGAAAATATCATCTTGAGTATGGTAACTCAGAACCACAGGAGATGGATGGTATGTGTTCACTTGTAGTTGGACATTTAGTCATAAAGTACAGTTTAATCAAGCTATAACCCACAGACCTAATGAAGCTAAATAACAAGGAGGGCACAAGGTAGGATGGTTGAAACATTCTGAGAAAAAGATACAAAAGATATATAAGAGTTAGATGAATGGAGTAACTCAGTAGGAGATAGGATGAGGAGGGGAAGAAGGCAGAGAGATTTTGAGGGAGGGTGGGAGAGTGGGTGAATGTAAATCAACAGAGGGAAGAGGGAGCATTCCCAGGATGTGGCAGAGAACTAGAGTGGAGGAATTCCCAGACTATCTCTCTGCAGTGACTCTCAGTAAGACTCCTAGATATAGGGGATATGTAGCCTGATGGGGTCAACTTCTGTAGCAGGCATTAACTCCAGTGGAGGGATAAGTTCATCAAAACACACACAAAACCTTTGACCCAAAATGTGTCCTGCCTCCAAGACATGCAAAGGCAAAGATAGACCAGTGGTGGGGGAGATGGCTAACAAATGACTGCCATAATTTTCGATGTATGCCATGGACAAGAACAAATCCCTGACACTATTGATGCTACTCCCTTATGCTTGCAAACAGGACCCTAGGGTAACTGTCCTCTAAGAGGTTCCACCAAACATCCAATGAAAACATGCAGATCCACGGCCACATCATTGGATTGAGCTAGTAGAGTCCTGTGGAAGACTTGTGGGAAGAGTTGATAAACCAATCGAGGAAAAGAGCTCCACTGGAAGATGAGCAGAGTCAACGACCCTGGACTCATAGGAGCTCCCAGACTGAACTATCAATCAAAGAGCAAGCATGGCCTGGATCTAGGCCCCCTGTACATATGTAGCAAATATGAAGTTTGTTCTTCATGTGGGTCTCACAAAAATGGTGCAGGGGCTGTCCTTGAATCTGTTGCCTACATGTGGATCCTGTTCTTCTAACTGGACTGCCTTTTCTAGTCTCAGTTGGAGAGGATATGCCCAGTGACCTGATGTGCTAGGATGGGATGATATCTGGGAGGGGGGTCTTCCTACTCAGAGGAAAAGGGGAAGAGGGATTTTGAGAGGGGCTCTCAAAGAACAGGGATTGCTATAATCAGAATGGAAAGTGAATAAATTAATTAATGAAATAAAGAACCTACCTGACAAAATAAAAGTACACCAATATGTAATTGTGCATCTTAGACATGAGCTATATACATCAGGACTGTATTCTTAATAACAGTGACATCAGAGACTACTGGAGAAAAGCCATATAAAGTAATAAGACTTATGGGTATGGAATGTGAAAGAGTTGGAGGATGGATGGGGGGGGGTAAAATATGGAGCATAAAAATAAATAAATAAATAAATAAATAAATAAATAAATAAATAAATTGAAAAGAGTAATAAGACTAAATCCAAGCTAGCTTGTATTCTTATGATAAAGCAAAAGTTTTCACTGCAACATGGGATCTTATCACATTGTCCATGGTTATAATAATAACTATATATATAGGAATATCCAAAGTTTCCTTGATAGGTGTTCTCTTTCGTCTGTTCCAAAATATTAAGCTGTCATCACCATTGTCTCTACACTCTCTCTGTTATTCTGGCTGTTAAATCTTATAAACACTATTTGCTATGATTTAGTGAGGAAAAAATGTTCTCAGTTTGTAACTGATATACTAGATATTGGGAATTCACATTTCTATTAATAGATATAAAATATGTAAGTGTACAGCTAGAGTTTAAGTCATAATTTATTATCAGAAAAAATTTATTACTAAAACATAGAATACCTTAATAAAAGCAAATGCTCAGAAAAAAACAGTAAAGCAGAATATGGTTCATCTTAGGAGTTAACATTTTAATATTTAAAAGCAATAATGTAAACAGAACCTTTAAATCTATTTAGTCATATTTAGAGAAAAATGGTAGAATATATCAAGGTTAATCTTCTCATGCATACATTTTGCATTTGGAAAGACATTTATATAATTTCTCATCTCTCTAGTATAATATATTTTCTAGTATATATAATTTCTGACACCAAATTAGATAGCCAGAGAAATAAAGTGATAGCCATCTGCCTAGGTTATTAAGTTTGTTTCCTTGTTTATTACATGATAAGATGGATAAAAAGAGACCCTATAATTGGGACAGCATATTATTATGCAGCCTGAGCTACCCTAAAACTTTATATGGGAATAACATGGCATAATATTTCTCCTTCCTGTGTGCTTGGATTTCAGGTTTGAGAGACTACATCTTAATTTAAAAGAGATAATTCTCATGCATCAGCATCCTATTTCTAATGATGATGTGTTTTGGTGTGCTGTGTGAGGATAGCTTTGTATTATTCAATTGTTGTTTGGTGAACCAGCCAGAGAGCTGAGGACTGGACAGATTTTATTTATCATTATTCTTTGTTTGTTTGTTTTGTTTTTTTCCCTATGTATAGCTCTGGCTGTCTGGGAACTCACTCTGTAGGCCAGGCTCGCCTTGAAATCAGAAAAACTCTGTCTACAAACAAACAAACAAACAAACAAACACCAAAGAACAAACAAACAAAACAGAAATAAAGAAAAGAAAGGCATAATTTCTGGGCTCAGAGAGGGTCTCTGGTAGAAGAAGAAGTGGTGAAAATTTTTGCCAACATAACAGCAGAAGGAACAGGTGCTGGCACTGATTGAGAAGGAGGTATCAGGACTTGTAGTTGAATGAATATCAGGAATACATAGGGTTACTTAGCATGAGCTAACTGACAGTTTATATATCTATAATGCCAATTTTCTAAAAATAAGTCTCCTTGTCCTTATCTGCTGAAAGTCAAGATATTCTACTGTAAACATGATATCATATTTATACCTTATTTAATATATGTCATTCTTATGGACTGAATGTACCATATTAAAATTCCTGTGTTGATATTTTAAACTATACTTTGATGATAATTGCCACTTACGTTTATTTACTCTGAGAAATTTTCTTCTAAGTATTTAACTAGAGGAAAAGACAATCGAGTACAGAAAGGCTGAAATTAATTTTTCTATAAATTTGCAATTAGGGTAATTGAATTTAATTTTTAAAGTAGTCTTAACTTGATATTCAACCACAGAGCAGAGTTCCAAACTATAAATGGATGATTGTTTCAGCAATCTGGCTCCTTGTTCTGCTAACTGCTGGCCATCCAAGAAGTGGACAAGAAGGTGAACTGTGAAATATTTGAGAATTTGTAAAGCTTAAGGGCCAATAATAGTAACCTTAACCTGCATCTTTGTAGATTGTACCTTCTAGACATTATTAAATATCCATTAATCTTTCTTTAGAAAACAAACATAATGAAAGAAATGTAAGGAGATCTAAATGTCTCCAAGAGTTCTAAATGCATTAAAAAATAGTTCAACACAAGCAGTTAAATGTATAAGAAAACACACACATATATATCCAGTTCTTGGTATGATAAATAGACTGAAAGAGAAATTAGTGAAAATACACCATTCACAATAGCCACAAATAATATAAAATATCTTGGTATTACTCTAACCAAGTGTACTGGCTAGGTTTGTGTCAACTTGACACAGGCTGGAGTTATCACTGAGAAAGGAACTTCAGTAGGGGAAATGCCTTCATGAGATACAGCTGTAAGTCATATTCTCAATTAGTGACCAAGGGGGATAAGAGAGCAGGCTGAGCAAGCCAGGGGAAGCAAGCCAGTAAGAAACACCCCTCCATGACCTCTGCATCAATCCCTGCTTCCTGACCTGCTTGAGGTCCAGTCCTGACTTCCTTTGGTGATGAACACCAGTAAGGAAGTGTAAGCTGAATAAACCCTTTCCTCCACAACTTGCTTCTTGGTCATGATGTTTGTGCAGAAATAGAAACCCTGACTAAGACAAATTGGTACCAGCATAGTGGGGTATTTCTGTGACAACCTGACCACATTTTGGGGAGGACTGTGGAAGGACTTTGGAACTTTGGGCTAGAAGATCCATTTGTTGTTAAGAGCTCTATGGGATGTTATCTAGGAGCTTGGAAGATAATGTTAAGAACAGTGTAGAAGATGGAGGCCTGGCTTGTGAAATTTCAAAGAGAAGATTAAAGACTCTTTTCAGGGCCATTGCTATTTTGATTGTGAAGATTCCGTGGTTCTGGTTAGCTGGGGCTAAAGAATTAGCTGTGATTAGCAAGATATCAGAACTACCAGAGTGAAAACTTTGCATTACTGGGACTATTGATGCTGGTTATCTAGAGCTAAGAAATTAGTTGTGATTAAGAAGAGATCAGTATCATTGAGGTGACATCTTCTGGGATGTGTTCTCTGAGAGCACAGAGGCTGTGTTCCAGAGATAGCCAAGGTTGTACCTTGTGCTGTGGCTGTACTTTGTAATGTGTAAGAGTTACCCTGGTGATACTGGTTTTGAAGGCATGAAGGGGTCATGCAGAGCAAGTGGAGTCTCGGCACTGTGAGAGGCCATGAAAGGCCATTGGTGAAGGTGCAGCCTCAGTTGCAATAGATGGCCCAGGAATGAAGAGGTCATGCAAAGGAATTGAGGCTTGGCACCATAAAGAGAGCCTATGAGAGGCTATTGGTAAAGACTAGTTACAGTGGCAGACAGCAGGGTTTTGGATATGCCAGTACCATGAGATGACCACCAAGAACAGTAGCAGCAGTGGAGTACAGGCAGCTGTAGCCTAGAAGACTAGGTGTGTGCTACAAAGGGCATGGCTGGAAAAGTGACCCAAGCCCTTGGAGGAGCCCAGAAGATTGTGAGTTGGATTCCAGACATTGGACAGTTGGAGTTTAATTTTTGCTTTTGATTGTGACTATGCCATGATATTTTTCCCTCTTGAGGGAAGAAAATATTTTAATTGATCCCACAGTTAAGACACTTTTAATTGTAAAAAGATTTTGGATTTTAAAAGGTATTGGATATTTTAAAAGGATTGAACTGTTTTTTAACTTTTATTTATTCATTTATTTATTTTACATTTTACTTTTTAAAATTTTTCTTAGATATTTTCTTTATTTACATTTCAAATGCTATCTCAAAAGGTTCCTATACCCTTTCCCTGAACTTTTAATATGTAGATGCTGTGGGACTTTTAAAGTTGTTTAGATCTTGGGGATGAATAAAAAACTAAGGGTTGAGGCTTGCTAGTGATGTGTTTGTGTGTCAAGTTGACAAGGGGTCAATTGTACTGGCTAGTTTTGTGTCAACTTGACACAGGCTGGAGATATTATGGAGAAAGGGCCTTCAGCTGTGGAAAAGTCTCCATGAGATCCAGCTGTAAGTCATTTTTTTTCAGTTAGTGATCAAGGTGGATAAGAAAGCAGGCTGAGCAAGCCAGGGAAAGTAAGCCAGTAAGAAACACCCCTCCATGGCCTCTGCATCAATTCCTGCTTCCTGACCTACTTGAGTTCCAGTCCTGATTGCCTTTGGTGATGAACAGCAGTATGGAAGTGTAAGCTGAATAAACCCTTTCCTCCCCACTTGCTTTTTGATAATGATGTTTGTGTGGGAATATAAACCCTGACTAAGACACCAAGCAAGTGAAATATCTGTATGACAAGAACTTCAAGTACTTGAAGAAAGAAATTAAAGATCTCAGTAGATAGAAAGATATTCCATGCTCATGGTGCTGCAGGATTAACACAGTGAAAATGGCCATCTTTCCAAAATCAATATAGAGTTCAATGCAATTCCCAATAAAATTCCAATAAAATATTTTAGGGATATTGATAGAGCAATTCTCAACTTCATATGGAAAAACAAAATACCCAAGATAACCAAAACAATTCTCAAAAATAAATGAACTTCTGGAGGAATCAGCATTCCTGACCTCACCATGCTGGTGAGGATGTGTCACAGCTATGCTGCACTTAAGCTGTACTACAGAGCAATAGTGATAAAAACTGAAAGGTATAGTACAAAGACAGGCTGATCAATGGAATAGAAACCAAGATCCAGAAATAAGCCCACCTATGGACAATATCTTGGACAAAATATGGACAAAACCTATTATCTTTGAAAAAGAAGTCAAAAGTATACAGATGAGGGGAAAAGCAATGTAAACAAAAGGTGCTGGTCTCACTGGCATTCTGCATGTAGAAGAATGAAAATTGATCCACATTTGTCACTCTGTACAAAAGTTAAGTCCACGTGGTTTAAGGACCTCAACATAAAACCTGATATAGTGAATATAGTGGAAGAGAAAATGGGAAACAGCTTAGAACACATTGCCACAGCTGAAAATTTCCTTAACAGAATACCAATGGCTCAGAGTCTCAGATCAACAATTGATAAATGGGACCTCATGAAACTGAAAAGCTTCTCTAAGGGAAAGGATACTGTCAGTAGTACATAATAGCAACCTTCACTAATCCTACATCTGATACAGGGCTAATATCCAAAATATATAAAGAACTCAAGAAAATAGACTCAAAAAATAAAAACCAACATCATTATTAAAAACAAAAGAAAAAACAAACCAAAAATGTGGTACAGAGTTAAACACAGAATTCTTAACAAAGGAATTTCAAGTGGTCAAGAAATACTAAAAGAGATGTTCAGTGTCCTTAGTGATCAGGGAAATGCAAATCAAAATGATCCTGAAATTCCAATTTCAACCAATCATAACTGGTAAGATCAAAAACTCAAGTGACAGCCCATGCTGGTGAGGATGTGTCACAGCTATGCTGCTTCTGGGCATATCCCCAAAAGATGGCCCACAATATCACAAGAACACATACTATGCTACTATTTTAATAGCAGCTTTATTTGTAATAGTCAGAAACTGTACCAACCCCTGTGTCCCTCAAGAATGGATATAGAAAATGAGGTTGACTTACACAATGGAATACTATTTATCTATTAAAAATGAGGACATCATGAATTTTGCAGACAAATAGAACTTGAAAACACTATCCTGAGTGAGGTAACCCAGACCAAAAATGAATGGTATGTACTCACAGATAAGTGTATATTAGCCAAAAAAGTACGTAATATCCATGATACAACCCACAAACTGTAAGAAATTTAACAAGAAGGAAGGCTGAAATAAGGATGCTTTAATCCACTTACAAATAGGAATTAACCATGGGAGGCAGAGGGATGTTGGTAACTGGTTGGAAGAGGGGAGGAGGAGAGGAAAAGTGAATGAGGATCAGTTATGGGGAGATGGAAAAGAATACAACTAGGAGAATGAATGTTAATATGCAGGTGTCAGGAGTAGAGGTGTGGGAAACCTCTAGAAAGTCCCAGAGACCTGGGATGTGGGAGGCTCCCAAGATTCAATAGGGCTTAACTTTATCTAAAATGCTCAAAAGTGAGGATATGGAACCTGAAGAAACTGTAGGTAGACTGGGCTTCCAGTGGAAGGACACCAACCCACCTTCAAAAGTTTTGACATAAAATTGTTTCTATCTGAAAGAAACTCAGGGACAAAAAAGGAGCAGAAATTGAAGGAATGGAAGACGAGTGACCAGCCCAAGTTGGGATTCATTCCATGGGTGGAAATCAAAATCTGAAATTATTACTGATATTATGTTATGCTTGAAGACAGCATGGTTGTCTTCTCAGAAGCTCTATCAACACATGACTGCTTTAGATACAGACACTTATAACCAACCATTGGAAAGAGGTCAGGAAGGAACTTAAGGGAATGGCAATCCCATAGGAAGACCAACAGTGTCAATTAACCTGGACTTCTGGGAGGTCCAAGAGACTAAGCCACCAATGAAAGAGCAGACACTGACTAGTCTGAGTCCCTGGGCCCATTTGTAGTAGAGAACTTACTGCCTTGTCTGGTCCCAGTGAGAAAAGATGCACTTAATACTTTAGAGAACTGATTATCTAGGTAGGAGGGATTCATGGTGATGTGTGTGGGGGGGAACAGGGAGGGGTCCCATCCATCCATCCTCTCCATAGAGAAGGATTAGGTAGATGGGGGAAGAACTCTGTGTAGGGAGATTGGGAAGATGGGCAACATTTCTGATATAAATAAAAATATTTACTACTACTACTACTACTACTACTACTACTACTAATAATAATAATAATAATAATAAAAGAGATTTTCATTTTAGTAAAAAGTTCATGAATTGAACCATGAAACTAAAACTGTAATTATACATTCCAGGAAACTGAAAACTATATGTCCTTTCTAATGCTTGATCTATTGTCAAATTCAAAGGAATTATGAATCTACAACTTGAGGAAGATCAGAAAATCAGTTTTGAAAACTGTTTTGGAGATTTTGGGCTAAACAATGTACATTGATTCTTCTATAATTGAGGAGATAGCTGAACTCAACATGGAGTAAGGAAAGGAAACTGAAGGACTGAAGACATAGTATATACTTGAGAGATAATGCTTTTCTTCTAGGCTTCATCTTAAACCAGAAATTTGAAAATTTTGTATTTATGTATGTAAGTTGAAATGAGCAACTATGGAAAGTATTCATAAGAGAATTTAACTATTTTTCTGGATGTGGATGAGCAAATGATATGATATGAAGGAGAATATCATGAGCAGAATATTTTTAATGATGTTTCAATGGTTCAGTGGAAAAAAATAGTGGAAAGCAGGAGCCCAGGGAAAGGTCAGCAAAAATAAATATATCTGAAAAAGATTAATAAAAAAGAAAAAAAAACATACTGCTATATATAATAACTAAAAAATAAAATAAAGCATTTAAGGAAAAATACTCTGCATGACATGATAATATTGCTCCTAGAAGATGGAAATATTTAAATGATAATGCTAGTACCAGGTATGGATATATCCCTGTTAGTCATTGGCTAGAGAGTTCTGAGTTTCATAAAACACTACAAGTGATTCCTATTGATGTTGCTTAAAGGAAATAGATAATAAAACCCTATTTCTAAAAAGATGTCTTATTTTGAACACTGGAGTCCAAATGAATTTTAAGTGTCCTCCATTTTGTTAGCAATGGAGCATGCCATGCAGTCAGCTAGAACAGAAAAGCTATCAACAGTTGCCTTCAGTCTCATACCCTGCTTTTTGATGTTCCAAGCAAGATGTTCTCACAGGTAGCATGGGAACATGATTATCATAGCAGGCAATAAGTGACTTTCTAATCTGATGTGAGTCCTGCTACATGGGATAAATATGTTACTGGAATTGTAACCGTGGTCAAAATGGTATATCTGAGGTGATTACAAACTCCTGAGGAGAAGATACTATAATTGTTTTGAAAAAACAAAATGCATCTAAACTGTTTCTTAAAACTTAATGTTTATGCTTAGAAATTATTGATACTCAGCTTGGATCAGAGAACTTTCTCTAAACAAAAAGTAACCAATCATGCAGAGAATCACAAAATCACAATGAGTGGAAGTTCTGAAAAATAAGTGACCCTTGAATGACCAGCCATAATCATAATTCAGCCTCTCTCTCTCTCTCTCTCTCTCTCTCTCTCTCTCTCTCTCTCTCTCTCTCTCTCTCTCTCTCTCTCTCTCACACACACACACACACACACACACACTCACACTCATATGCACACTCACATGATTCATAGGGAATGGCATAAGAATGGTAAGAAGAATGACTAAGAGATTCATTATAAATGGCAATTAGACAGCTAGGGTAAGGGCATTGCAATTATGAATGCATAGCAGATGTGAAAACCAGTAAATACCTGTATGACTCTCAGAACAAGAAAGGGTGCAGTAATGAACCTAGCTTGAAAGAATGAGTCAGCACGTGCAGGAGGAATATACAAGGTATTATGGATGAGTATTATCACACTGCAGTCAACACAGGTATGTAGTTGCCAAAATATGACTAATTATTCAAATGAATTTACTTTTCCCTTTAAAAATGTATCAAGAAATTAGTCACTATTCATTGTCTTTATCATAAAATTGCATTTATTTCAAAATATGATCAGAATTAGAATTCTGTCATGAGGCCCCATCTATTATTATTATTATTTTGTACACAGTAGGGCTTGGTTTCTTTAATCATTAGTACAAACATTATGTTAAAGCAAAGAAGGCAACAATTGGTATTTTAATTTCATACACACACATTTATTTTCTTTCTTACATTGAATCACAGTTTCTCCTCCCACATCTCCTCCCAGGCACTCTGCCTGCCCCACACATACCTCCTCTCCCTCCCCCAACCATTCTCTTTTCCTCCATTCCTCTTGAATAAAGGGAGGCCTCTCATTGACATCAACCAACCAATGGCACATCAAGTTGAAGTAAGATGAAGTACCTTCCCTTATACTGAGACTAGAATAGGCAGTGTAGTAGGAGAAAGAGTTTCACAATAAAGCAACAGAATTAGAAAGATCCCCTACTCCCAATGTAAAAAACATACAGAGGGCTTAAGTCAGTCCTATGCAGGCTACCTGGTTGTTGTTTTAGTCTCTGTAAGTCCCTACAAGCCCAGATAGGAAGGTTCTGTGAGTTTCTTGTGGTTAATTCAATTTGTGAGTCACTGCAGCTAAAGAAATGCAAAGAATATACAAAATATGCATATGTGTGTGTGATTAGATATATAGATGATTGATAATTAGATAATGGATAGATGATAGATAGATAGATAGATAGATAGATAGATAGATAGATAGATAGATAGATAGATAGATAGATAGATATTTTATGACTAAATTGGGAAATCTCAGAGGTAGGAGCAGAAAGAAGTGTGGAAATATTGTTCACATGGGAAAATGCTGAGAAAAAAAAAAGGATAGAATTATTTTTTTCAACATGCAGATGCAAACACTTGCCTGAAAAGTAATGTTATGAAGATACTTCTTCAGAGTGGTACCCATTTCAAACAATTAGGTATTTGTTATCTGATTCCTCTCATACATGCTTTAGTTAGAGTAATTATCATTCTACATATAGTCTAATCAGTTAAATTACAAATTATTTGGGTCTTGGATCAATTCCAATATCCAGCAACTGATACTACTTTAGAGAAGTAAGAAGCTCCCAACACAGTTCTTACATTTCATTTGTTGCTATAGAAAAAACAAAAACCTCTATTTTTAGGCAGAAATTACATAACTGCAAACTGTTACCTTTACCCTCCTCTCCAGCCATTGTATGATATCTATATAAGAGTTCATTTCATTAGGGAATGGAGTACTATGCAACCTGTGGGAAGGAGTAAAAGAATTTATGTCAGCCACAAGAAGACCTGCAGAGTCAGCTTCCCTGGGACCATGGAGCCTCCCAGAGCTTAGGCCACCAACCAGGGAGCATGAAGGATCTGGACCTAGAACACCTATACATTTGCAGCAAATATGTGCATGTTCTTGTGTAACAAATAGAAGATGCTGTCTCAATCTCTGTTCCCTGCCATTTGATTCCCTTCCCTGCTACTTGGACTGCCTGCTTGGTTCTCAGTGGGAGAGGATGTACCATGTCCTGCTAAGACTAGATACCCCAGGGTGGGATGGCACCCAAGTGGGGTGGGGAGGCTCCCACTATCTGAGGAGAAGGGGAAGGAGTAGGATATATATATATATATATATATATATATATATATATATATATATATGTACACATATACATATTAGATTATTAAATAAGGTTCTGAAGAAATCTTCATGACACATACCCAATATAATGCATTCTTCATTCTTCACCAATTTTTAAAACAAAATCTTAGATTGTCTAGAGAATAATATAAAAATGTTATTGCATATAACACACATTTTAACATATCTTGAGTAATTTCATTATTTTATAAGCTATTTTCTGTTTTTATTATTATTCTTTAATCTTTTTTTAATACAACCCAGTCATTATCTCCTCCTGGTCTGCCCTCTGACAATTCCTTATCCCATTCTTCCTCCTCTGTCTCCAAGAAGATATCCCACTATTCCTCTTCATCCTACCAGACCTTCCCACTCCCTGGGGCCTCAAGTTTCTCAATGATTAAGTGTAGCTTCTCTTACTAAGGGCAGAACAGGCAGTTCTCTGCTGTATATGTGTTGTGGGCTTCATATCAGCTAGAATATGATTCCTGGTTAGTGTCTGAGTGATCTTAGTTATCTAGATTAGTTGAGACTGCTGGTTTTTCTATGGGGTCACTCTCCTCCTCAGTTTCTTCCACCCTTTCCCTAATTCAACCACAGGGGTTCCCAGTTTCTGTTCATTGTATAGATGTAAGTATCTTCATCTTACTCTTTTAGCTGCTTGTTGGAGCTCTAGGAGGGCAATCATGCTCAGCTCCTGTCTGTAAGCACACCATAGCATATGTGTCAGTAACAGTGTCAGCCCTTGAAGCCTTGCCTTGAGATGGATCCTAATTTGAGGCATCTCTCCAGCCTCCTAAAACCCTACTTTTAATAAAGGTTCTCAAATGGGTCAACTCCTCTTCTAGCTAACTGTTCAAAGGTGGGAGAGAAAAGATGGAGAATTGGACAAGGAAATGTGGACCTGTTTAGAAGTAGTTCTTTAAGGTGAATCCAATCACTGTTAGTCAGGATACCAGCAATTCAGTTCAATAGTGTCAGGATACCAAACATGGATCAACAGTGGTGGCAGAATCTAACAGAAACTACCAGGTCTACACCAAGTAAGATTAAGTCAGCAGGAATTACCACACCAGCTGGGGATGTCAGGACAAGCTCTCTGCCTTGCCTCCTTAAATTAAGTGAAGGTCAGTGAAGATAAAGACTCGAGACCAATGAAGCGTACAAGTCTAGAAATGCAAGTATGATATCACTGTGCATTGCGTCCTATTTATACTCTCTCTAAACATCATGTGCCCTCCCAGGACTCTTACATTAGGAAAACATCATGTAAGTCTGTATCTATCAGCAAATACAGTGTGAGTCTGTATCACGTGGCATATCCAAAAACTTCCACGTCAGGTGAGACTGGAAAGAGAGGAGGGTGGGGAGTTGTGATCAGAATTTAAAGTGAATTTAAAAAGGAAAGAAAGAAAGAAAGAAAGAAAGAAAGAAAGAAAGAAAGAAAGAAGAAAGAGAGAGAGAGAAAGAAAGAAAGAAAGAAAGAAGAAAGAGAGAGAAAGAAAGAAAGAAAGAAAGAAAGAAAGAAAGAAAGAAAGAAAGAAAGAAAGAAAGAAGAAAGAAAGAAAGAAAGTCAGAAGCAGTTAATCAGTGTGTGTGTGTGTCTGTGTGTGTGTCTGTGTGTGTGTCTGTGTGTGTGTCTGTGTGTGTGTGTGTGTCTGTTTTTGCATTCTATGGCACAAATATAGAGGTAAGAAGAAATCTTGTAGAATCTGGTTCCACCATATTATTCCTAGGGATCAAACATCAGGGTTGGTGTCATGCACTTCTAGCCACTGAGAAATCTTGGTGGCTGTAGTAGAATAGTTTTAACTAATTTACTCATTTTTGTTTCTTTCATTTAAACTCTAGGATTGATTTAGCTGTTCATGACCAATGTTGGAAATATCCCAGGTTTCATTTTTTTTTCACAACTAAAATTCACATTTGCATTCTTTGATGCCTTGGGTGCTTTGCAACAATAACAAGCTGCTCATGGTGGTGCTGCACACTTCCTATTTAATGGAATTGGCTGCTGCTCTGAGAATCAGTAATGAGGTAACCCGATGAGCATTCTGTATTCAAATGTAATGTGATTTGAAGTGAAGCTATCAAGGTCTAAATTCACTTTGAGGTTTTATTATTGCTGTTTGTCTTTCCATTGGCAAATAAGAAATCATTTTAACTAAAGAGGAAATTGCATTACCAGGTATAATGAGATTATCCTATTAAAAAGTTCATTTAGTTTTAGAGAAGCTACTATGGCTTTATACTATAGTACACTACTCAGCAAGTAAATAACCTAAATAAAACAAGAAAAATCCCTAGCTAGCAAACCTCATGAAAATTATTACAAGGATACATTTAATCTCTAGAGCATATTAGGCATAATCTTCAATAACAATATAGTAAAGTGAAATTCATTTTAAAGAAAAGGAATGGAAGAAGAAAAATGTTTCTCAGCTAAGAAAATTATTTCATTTGAGAAACTTTCTGATTAATATCTTAACTACTATTTCTGATATGATAGGGGTTGTTAACTAACAGGTAAAATGGAAACGTAAATTTAATTGTCACATGACATTGCTTTTGCTGACATGTTAATGTAGATGTAGCACATTTGAATAATAGTTCCACTGAGCAAAGCCACCTTTATTATTTTCAATGAAATAGAATAAATTCACTATAATTTCAACTTTTTCTGACATTTCATGGCTACACATTCAGTTTGCATGGGAAAAGTTGTTAAAAATTTTTCACCTATTGCTAGCTTTATGGAGTCTAGCAATAATAAAAATAGCTGTTTTTAAATTTGTTGATTTATCAATTTACACTCATGTTCCCTTGTGTTAGATGAAGTTAAAAAAATAAATAAAAAATGATATGGGTGCTGAAATAGTAAGGTGAGACTTCAGAAGAAAGAGTCAACTTTAAAGATCCCTTACACACATTTGCCTAAGTGCTGTAAAGTTGTGCCTCTAGTAATAAGGTGTTTATCTAACAAGAAGATTGAAACTGTTAAAGGTATTTGGGAAGGTTTTGTTTGGGAGGATTTGAGAGTTTAAAAATCACAGTTTTAGAAGCCCCAAGTTTAGAGAATTAAATATACAATAAACTGACTAAATAATATTTTTTATAAAAGTATTAGAAGATAAGACAGATCAAGGGGAGACAGTATAAACTGCTCTAAGATGAGAAGTCAGAGAATAAACAACAAGTGACTAGGGTGGAGTTTCCTGTAAATGTCAGAGTCCAAAGGAAGATGTGTATAGTAGCAGCAGTAAGGAAGATGGTTCCTTCCTGAACACCTTTCTCTTCTGCTTCCCAAGACATTTCAGCAGCTTATCTTTTCTTTTAATTTAACTTTTATCATTTCCTATACCCAATCCTCTAATTATTTTAGTTCTGTGGGTCTCAGATTTGTATCAGGCTCTGTATTAAAAGCCCATGTATTATTTCTGTGGTCTTCTTGATGTCACATTGTTTTTACAGGGCAATTTCATTAATATCTATGCTGTGTGCTATTGGCATTGTGAAAAGGGGGTCTCTTTTACAAGTTCTTTGCTTTCTTCATAATTAATACAGAAAAGAAGGGAATTGAAGGTTGATTTATTGGAGTCAGAGTGAGAGTTTCTTGAGAATGATGGAAATCGAGCTTAGGATTCTGGAGAGGTGTGGGAGTTATTTCTGTTAGAAGTCAGAAACATGGGCGAGTCAAGTCAGTTTCTGTAAGCAACTGCAGATGAAGAGTGGATGACTTCAGTGGTAATTCAGTACATATATTATTGGAGTATACAATTATACCTTCCATGTTTTTGTATAATTCTCAAAGATGTGGATATTCTTGCTGGATTTTAGCTTTCAGATGTTCTTCTAGAAGTTATAAAACAAAGTTTACTTTTTAATAAAGGAATAAGATGATCACAAAAGTTTCTGCTGAGTGAAACATGGATAGCACCTGTTTTATATGTGTATAAGGTGTTACCAGCTGCTGACAATGTCATTTGTGAGGCTGATGATAAGCATTGAATATAACTTTTGTATTAAAAAAAGATCACATATTGATATTCATATGTCCAAAATAAGAAACAAATTAAGAAAGCAGTCAGTTTTTCCTGCATGACATCTGTTTTTAACTTGGCCTTTGTCCACAGCTTCAGCAAGTGAAACACCCACAATTAAATATGTAATCCTTCACAGCTAAGTGAAACACAGATTTTACCTCAAAACCTCATAGAAATATAGTAGTTGCTCATCTCCATGACCCTGGATTGTTCTTTATCATTTAAATATCAAAAATCCTTAAAAAATACTGACTATAAAAAGGCATTACAAATCCAAGTTCCCTACCTTTGAGTCCTGAGAGTTTATAACCTCCCAGGTCTTTGGTACTTGCTAGAGGGTCTCCCAGCTTTCTTGCCCTACCCCAAGTTTCATATTTCCATTCATTCTGTTGGCCCTCTTGGCTTTTCTCCTGTTTTTCCCTGCCCCCCAATACCTGATCATGTTCCCCTTTTCCCACCCCCTGCCTCATCTCCCACCCAAGTCTCTCCTTTTTTTTTTTTTTTTTTGCCTTCAGTGATTGTTTTCTTCTCCCTCCCAAGTAGGATTGAAGCATCCTCACTTGGGCCCTTATGCTTGTTAACCTTCTTGAGCTCTGTGGAAAGGCAGTCCAGTGACTGGCCCAACTTGAGATCCATCTCAATGTGAGTTTCTAATGCCTGAAACTATTATTGATGCTATGGTGTGCATACAGTCAAGAGCTAAGTATGGCTGTTCTAAGAGAAGTCCAATAAGCAGCTGACTAAGACTGATGCAGATATGTAACCCAACCATTGGGCTGAAGTCAGGGACCCTTGTGGTTGAGTTAGTGAAAGGCTGAAAGAATATATGGAGGAAGGTGACCCCATAGGAAGAATAGCAGTCTCAACTAACCAGGAACCCTGTTGTGTCTCAGACACTGAGGCACCAACCAGGCAGCATACACTAGCTGGTCCAAGGTCCAGCTACACACACACACACACACACACACACACACACACACATATATATATATATATATATATATATATAGACACACACACACATATACAGCAGAGGACTCACTGGTCTGGCCTCAATGAGAGAAGATGCACCTAACCCTGGAGATACTTGAGGCCCCAGGGAGTTGGGAGGCCTGGCAGGGGAGACATGTTCTTGGAGACAGGAGGGTAGAAGGAATGGGATGAGGAATTTTGGGAGGGCAGACCGAGAGGAAGGCAACAATTTGGCTACAAAAAATAAAAGTAAAAACAAACAAACAAATAAAAATATCACAAATCCAAATAGGTGTGTCTCCTTGACCACCAAATCTTCTATAATCAATGAAAAATGATACATAAATTTCCACCTGGTGGCAATGAAAGAAGGAATTATTCACATAGTCTTCCATTTCCTTTCATTTCATTTGTAGAAGGTAGAAACTACATAGAAAAGAGATGTGTTATTTAGTCAAGGTTGGATTACTCAGAGAATATATTTGAGTTCCATCCTTTGTCTTGCAAAATTGAAATTTTGATTTTTCTTTATAGCTAAAAATTACTTTGTACATGTAACAATTATTGTTAAATAGATATATGAAGGATATAAAGTTCAGGAAACTCAAAGGGGACCATTAAGACAAAAGGATATGCATTAAGGATGGGATAAGGGGAAGATTGTAAAACAAAGGTGACATTAGAGTGCAAAGGGAAATACCTGGGCAGTGTGAATAAGGGGTAAAGTGATTGGGAAAGCAGTGTGTGTGTGTGTGTGTGTGTGTGTGTGTATGCACGAGCATGTGTCTCTTGAGAGTATGTGTTGGTATGTGTGTATGTACACACATGCAAGTGAATGCCTGTGGATTTGTGTATATATGCATGTGTAATATTAACCCAAATGACTTATTTTGAAAAAAATTAAAATCATTTTTGTTATCATGTAATATAAAAGAAAGGAAATAAAATGAACTTCTTCTGTGCAGCCACAACTGTAAAGTTGTTCAATTCCTTGAGAGGTTGAAAGGTTGCTACATGCTTTATTCAACAACTTTTGGTGAGTTTACAAGACACACTTTTTTTTTTTTCAAGCACCCAATATCTGGGTAGTAGAGATTTTGTAGAAAAATCACTCCATTGTTCTCTGGTAGCTGTGAATAGAAAAATTCAGAAGATGAAAGTCATAATGCTCTATGGCTTTGTTTATATGGCCTGTTGTAACTGATTATTTCTTCTGCCCTAAAGATTTGTGTACTACCCTCTGACTATTATTAGTTGAAGTGAGCTATTTATTGTTCATTATGATATCACTGTATGTTAGTTACCTTGCCCATAGTCCCCATAAATAGCCACATTTAAAACTTTTCAAATTACACAGAGTGAAATATTAACAAATAGCAAAAGCTTAATTGAGTAACCTATAAAACTATAAATCTTAATTTTAAGTTATGCATAACTCACTATATTTCAAGAGTTCTCTGACTGCTAAGAATATATCTTTAATTCATAGTACATGGAATGTCTGCTATCAGTGTGCACTGATGCTAGCTGTAGCTATAGCTTTAGAGAAACCCAACGATATTCATAAATATCAGCTCTTGATATACAAAATGAACAAGATGTAGCAGCTGTTATATTTAATGGATAATACATTTTCAATGTGTTAATGGCTACTAGTATTGAAATATATTACACAGTAAAACTATATACTATACCTGTACCACATTTTATACATAACTGAGCATATATAAGACACATAAATATATTCACATATATATTCATGAAGGTCAATTTATATTATTTTAATATGGCTGCTATGACTAATCAGAAAAAAAAAGAAAAAGTTTTCCAGGCTTTTGCAATAACATCTCTTTAATAATAATAATAATAATAATAGTAATAATAATGACATATTATTCAAACGTCTCATTAAGAAACTGAAAAGGATGTTAGAAATAATATCCATGGAACAGCTAGATGCCAGTAAGTGCAGTGAATTAATCAATTCATCTTGTATATTTTCTGTGTTTTTGTTCTTTATTTCTTTCCTTCTGAGCTTTTATGCATATGATGTGCATATATGTGCAAGTGGATGCACATGTATGCAGAAGTGTCAATAAAAGCCTGATGTTGATTTAGCAATTCTTCCATAATCACTCTACATGTTTGTTTATTCATTTATTTATCTATTTATTTTTCTTTTTTTCTTTATTTTAAACCCAAGATTTTATTCCCCCCCCCCAGTTCACCCTACAACTGTTCCACATCCCATACATCCTCTTTGAGCCCCTGCCTCCCAGAAGACATGTACCCCCTCACCTACCCTACACAACTTCTAAACTCCCTGGGGCCTTCAGTCTCTTGAGGGTTAGGTGCATCTTCCCCGACTGAACCTAGCCCCAACAGTCCTCTGCTGTATATGTGTTGGGGACCTCATATCAGCTGGTGTATGCTGCTTTATTGGTGATCCAGTGTTTGAGTGATCTTGGGGTCCAGGTTAGTTGAGACTGCTAGTTCTCTTACAGGGTTGATGCCCCAGCTTCTTTTGGCTTTTCCCTAATTCAACCACAGCAGCATGTTCATTGGTTGGGTGTAAATATCTGCACCTGACTTTTTCAGCTGCTGTTTGGGTCTTTCAGAAGGCAGGCAGTCATGATAAGTCACTTTTTGTGAGTGCCCCATAGCCTCAGTAATAGGGTCAGGCCTTGGGGCCTCCCCTTGAGCTGGATCCCTCTTTAGGCCTGTTGCTGGACCTTCTTATCCTCAGGCTCTTCTCTATTTCCATCCCCCCAGTTCTTATGGGTCAGAGTTTTGACTGTGAGATAGCAACTCCATCCCTCACTTGAGGCTTTACACCTTATTTATTGAGGAAGGTTCTCTCAACTATACCTAAATCTCATTTATCTAGCTTGTCTAGTCAGGTAGCTTGTGCCTGGGATACCCTGTCTCCATTCTCATTGCATTGGAATTAGAACTCAAACCATGAAGCCCTTTCATGGGTTCTGAGGCTAGAAACTGTGGTTCTCACTCTGTTACAGCAACTTTGCCTACTTGTCTTAGATTACTGACCTTAATCATACCAGTCTTAGATTACTGAACTCTATCTGTTTTGAGCAGATTGCACAAGGTAAAAAAAAAAAAAAAAAAGTGTTGTGGAGTAGCCAGGGTAAGTAACACAAATACCTACTTACCCATGCCTTTGAACCTATTTCAGTATGTTAATAACAATTTGGCCTTACCAGTATATACCATCTGACTACCATCCTTCTATTCCAAAATGATATTGATCTGTTTTCACATTGCCTTGATCTGATTACATTGGTAGCAGTGGTTTTTGTTTTGTTTTGCTTTTTTGCCTTTTTTTATCTTTGTGTTACTGTATTTCATATTTGTGTTACTCTTTTGAGGGTCTCAAGTATTCCAGGCCCAGACTACGTGAAACTGAAGATGACTTCGAATTCTTATGCTCAGATATCTACTTCTCAAGTGCTTTTTGTCACTATAAAAAAAAAATCAACTTTCAAGGAGAAAAGTTATTTTTATTTTGTAGAATTGATAGTTTCAGCCAAGGGTATGATCAAATCTAAGCATGGTAGAGGCAGAATCCTATAGCAGGAGTGTATGGTACAACAACATGTTACTTCTTATAGTATCCAAGAGGAAAGAGGAACTAAAGAACAAGTTTCCCATAGCATCTTCAAGAGCAGAAACTTAAGTGACCTCATTTCCTCCCATTAGCACCACCTTATGAAGCATAGATCCCTCCCAAGTGCAACACAGGCTGGGTACTGAGATTTTTTAATATGGCTTCTAGAGAACACTTATCCAAACCACAACAGGCATGACATGTGAGAAGCAGTCTCCGTATGTATCAAGTCAAGGAGCTCTTATTTTAGCATGGAATAAATGCAAGAGATACTGTTGGAAGCAGTTTATTTTTAGGAAAGTATGCATGTCTCATCTGCATACTATTCAATCACATATTAGTACAACATTATTTCATATACTTTCTTTGAAAAAATTGGCTAACAATATTAGTAACATTCAAAAATTTCAAGAAAAAAACTTTTATTAAGAATTCTCTAATCTCATTTTCTTAAATTATATCTGCAACCATGCTTAAGCACAAACAGTTAACTTTAAGAAGAAAAAAATAGCAATCAAGATTGTCACCTTCATAATGGTAGCACAAAGTTTTATATGCCTGTCTTGCATTAATTATTAGTTTAGGAACAAATTGAAAAAAATGTATTTGTGGTTCTGACATCACCACTGCTTTTCACACAATAAAGCAAGATTTATCTTTTTCTTATCTACAGTGCTTAGTATTACTGGCAATCTAATAGACAAGGAAACATTCACCAAACTCCAGAAGGTCCTCAACATGAATTTATAGTTTATAGACTCATGCCTAGATTTTAGACTGTTACTAATGAGGTAATTACTTGCTAATGACCTCATGCTAAATGGAAGCAGAAAGTATGAGATAACAGAGTGGCCTAGTAAATGAAATAAGTATCATTTGAAAAGTGTCCAAAACTAAAAGATAAGATTCAGGATGAATTTTGGAGTTGTGTCACCAAATTTACCAATGTAGTGAGGTAGGTATAAGAATATGTTGAAAACTTAGAAAAGGATAGAGGATTTCAACATTAACTACAATGTTTTATTTATTCTGTAAGAATACATAGCTGGCCACTGAAGAGGCATCACAAAAAAGATTCTAAAATCATTTTATTAAGCTGGTATTTGCCTGAAGACAAACCATAAAATGATTCAGTTTTAAAAAAAAAGTTAACCATTCTCTGTAACTAACATAATTGCAAAATATATCAATGAAATATTAGCAAACTGAATTCAAGAATATACCAAAGTGGGGATACACAATGATCAAGGCAGTTTCATTCCAGAGATGCAAGAATGGTTTATCATAGTTAAGTCATAAGTATATTTTGCCCTATAAATAGACTCAAATAATCTACTTTTTGAACATCCCTGATTATTATAGATTTCATTCTATGAACTAAATGTGACAGATGCACTCAGGCAAGATGAAGCTATAAACCAGGTCTCAGAATCATATAATCATGTGCTGCTGAAATTTTCTAGAAGAAATAAAAATTACATTGAAATAAAGGAGAGATAAAAATATCTGAAATATAATAGTAAAAGACATAGAGTAGGATGCCAACCTTAATCAAGAAATTTCAAGATGGTACAACTAAAAATATTTCACAAAGTTTTAATAGTCATTAATTATTATAACAAAAATATGTAAGCCACTTAATTTTCTTTGTTGAAAGATTTTTTTTAACATGCTGCAGATCATCTAGCAGAAATTGCTGTAAATAAAGTACATAATGAGAAAATAGTAGAAGAGAGCCAACTAAAATTAGAAAAAAAATATACTTTCTATCACTCAATTTGTCTCACACAGTCATGGCATACTGGGATAAATTACTTCTCTCATCAGCAAAAATTATTCTCTAAACAAAATATACAAAATGCATCACACAAAAAGTAGCTGAGGATGCTCCAGTTGAGGACATATGGACTCCTTTATTAAGTTGCATTTAATTAATTACATTACATTTAAATAAATTACATTACTTTAAATAAATTACATTTAATTAATTAAATTTAATTAATTTAATTAATAAATATTTTGTGTGAGGCTATGGGTGTCTTTGGAAATAAAGTAAAAAATTGTAGGAGTCTCTTCTCTCTTTCCACCATGTGAATGGTGGTGACTAAACTAAGATCATAATGTCTTGGGAACAAGCAGCATTTTATTAAGCTATCTCTCTAGCACAGAAAGATACTTAAACTCTGTGGTTGGTTGATGGGAGAAATCTGTGGAACATAATATAGCAATTGGTAGACTTATTTCCTTCAAAATAATAATTAAATTTCACAACAATCATAGGAAGTTAGGTCCAATTATAACATTACAGATTAACAAATAGAGGAAACACAATCTAAAGTTCTTAAGACTGTATTGGCAATAAATTTCCAAATAAACTAGTTCAAAAGGTTATACTGTGTAAAAATCAGCTTGTCTGTTGATCATACCTTTACAAAAATAATATAAAATTCAACCTTATCTGCCTTGAATTTCATATGTAAGAAACATTTACAAAATAAGCTATTGAATAACTTCAATATTAAATTATATAATATTCCATGTCCTTTAAATGAGTTAATTCAAATGTGTTATGGCAATAATTTGACGAAAATAGCAAATATTGGCTGAAAACAGTCTTACAAAATGAATATCCACCATAAATTGTTGAACATATTGTACAGATGTTGCTTCACAAACTGATGTTTTCTGTTATCTGAATCAGTTGGAGTCTATAACTTAATCCTTGAAAACTCTGTTAAAGATTCTGGATAGTGTTACTCATTCCTTCCACAAGTGGTCCTTTCTTTTTTCCTTGAATTGTTCGACAAAAGGTAGCACAAAGACCTTTGTGAGGGTCAAACACACTCAAAAGTCATGCAAAAATGTATAGAGACACACAAAGACAGATACACAGAATAGTCTCAAAAGATAGGCTCAGATTCAGGCACATACAACAACTAGGCAAAAGGAAGAAAAGGCTGGGAGAATAAAGTAGGAAATGCAAAACTGGGTTTCCCCAGTTGAATATCACCCAGAAGAAGTGTTTTATTTCTTTCTTTAATATGACACCAATCCATTACTAGTAATTCTGAGTTTAATATTAATGTGTTTAAACTGTCCCCACATTGTCATCAACTCAAGTTGTTTACATATAATATTCCAGCTAAAATTTAATGATCCTTATTGTTTTTATAGCCATTACTGGTTATAATTCAATGTAAATATATTACTCAACAGGCATTCTCTATAGACCTACTGTCCCCATTTAAAAATAAAAACTTTCCTCATATTTTTATGTTAACCCCTAAATTTTTGTCATATTTTACTTCAAAATATGTATTCATTTTTGCCAGACACATTATTAAAACACAAGTATTGTCACGACAAGAGCCACATATGTCTTTTTGAAAAATGTTAGCTCCTAGATTAGTAGATACACAATAGTGATTCAACAAAACCAGGCATCATAACTCTTGCCTACACTTAAAAAGCGGATATGGAAGGACCATGATAGAGTCAAGGACACCTGGGTTACATAGTGTCTTTTTATGGTGACTACTTCATAGAATAAGAAACTGTCTCAAACTGAAAACAAATACCTTAATCTTATCCCTGAAAATAAATAAACAACAACAACAAAAACATTGGTTGGATAGGTAAAACAGCAATCAGCTCATTAGAAGGTAGCATTTTTCCATGAAATAAATTTTGTAAATGATAAATAATAAGTGTGATTCTATTATAGCCTCATAAGGTACACATATCCCATTTCTGGAGTCTTCCTTTATTTAAGCATGATAATACCATTAAGAACATCACCATAAGATTCCATGTTGATGAATTTTCTTCAGGCAAAATTCTAAAGCAATTTTGATTTTTCTGTAAACTTCTTTGTTTAAAATCTGCTCTCAGTCAAGTGTATATTAATTAACCCAAAGTCATTGTCTAAGGAAAAGCAAGATGTCTAAAGGCAAACTTTCCCGCTATGTCTCACACTTTCCCCTAAGTCATTTAGTGTTTCAACCATCCATATTCAATAGATCAAAACTAGAGTCTTCTTTCATAGTTCTTTTCCTTTTTCCTTCTTGAGGCAAATGTCCTAGGAACATCTATAGTCCATAGGATTCTTTCCAGGTAAGTTATGAGTAAAGACCAAGAAACATCTTGGAATCAAGATACTTCCTAGAAATTTAGTCATTAGTGCTAATGGCACAGGATTTCTTATATTAAAAGAAACAAAGCCCAACCCCCCTCCCTGGAAAGAATGAGGAGCAAATCCCTATAACAGTTTTATATCAAGAGCTGCCTGAATATACTCTGCTATGAAACATTGAATAAAAAATGTGATGAAAAAAAAAAAAACACATGTACAGCATGAGACTCAAATACAGTGTAAGAGCAAGGGGCCTGCACACAATGGTGTGGTGCCCAAAAGTGACATCTACACCAGCATGGGAAGGAACTGTCTTCAGAACCATATAGATTTCGCCAGTCTGATACTTGTACACATATCTGTGTGACATGGATTAAACAATCTTTTACAGACTTCTAATATTTTCTTGGGCACAGAGCAGTGTTTCAGGAAACATGTATGTAGGTGGTACTCATACAGAAATGCAGGAAAAACACACACACACACACACACACACACACACATATATATATATATATATATATATATATATATATATATATATATATATAACAAGAAATAAACTTTTTAAATAACATAAAGTAATGAATGTATATTAACAAAGAAAAAAATGGAAAAATCACCTAACTTAAATTCATGCCCAAGATAGCATAAAGAACTATCCTATGTCTAAAGTTTTTTTTCTGATATTTAATTTATATCTGACTTGGCTGATTCACCAAAATGATTGATCCTATATGTTACTTTTATTAATATGGTTACCTATTAAATTTATTAAGTTAATAGGATGATAAAATATTTACATTAAAAGGACAGTTGATTTCCTTATATGCATGTGTATGTATTATATAAACAGAGTAATATAATGCAGAATAGATTACATACACTTACATGTATTGTAATACTGTATTCTAAATGAACTTATTATTAAATATTTGTTGTGAAATACTGAGTTATCATATATGGAAAATTTCAGAAAGCCTTTACAGCATCTCTGTAAATGATCCATGGTTTCCACATGATTAATTTTTATTCAATCAACTTTCAGTAAAAAAAAAAAAAGCATAAAGTCATTTTCACTCTAAATTAAAAATACAGGCTTTTATAACACTTCAATAGTTACTCAGTTACACTGTCAGCATACAGATGTGAAACTGAATTATATTGGAGAAATGACACTCCACTGAACTAAATGAACTCAGATGAATAATTACTTTATATCTATGTGACTGGAACTTTCTAATACGTTGTATGCCTGTTCTAACAATGCACAAAGCCAACAATGCACATGAAAACTCACTGCAATTTCTCATGAGTATGTATTGCCCCACTATAAATTACTAAGGACCAGCCTCAGCTTGAAGAGAGGTTCTGAGAGAGGGTGTCTGGGAGCAACAAAAAGAACAATTCAAAGTCAAATTGTAGACCTAAGCTGATGACCTGTGTTCTGCTTGTGTTTCAATTGCCTCCCTCCATGTTCTGTTTTCTCGCTGGAGATTTCTCCATCTCTACTCTGCTTGCTTGTTATTCTAAGAGATCTCTCTAGCCATGTACTGTTTGCTTATGTTGTGTGTGTGTGTGTGTGTTCTCCAAGCAGCTCTCTCTTTTATCAAAAATTCTCTGGATAGCACATCTGCAGAACACAGGTCCAGTCTTTTTTTTTTTTTTTAAACATATCAATCCAGTCATTTACTCCAGGTTTCCTTTTGATTATCTTACAAATCAGTATCATGTGACCCCAGGATTTTTTTCTTAACTTTGCAAAAGAATTTAGAGATATGTCTGTCTTTGTTAAGCACAGACAATATGCCATGCACCATGCCTGAGCCTAATATTGCTCTATCCTTGGCTGATATTGAACTCAGGAATCTATCTGCCTATGTAAGCACAAACAAAAACAACAAACAAACAAAACCAGAAAGCATCACTATGTGAGATCTTCTGTGATCACCACTTCCTTAATCACTTTATTTCAGTCCTTAGTAATTTTCTAACAAGTTGGCTCACAGCACAGCTGCTTTTGTTCTTAGATTTGTGAAACCCCTCATGTAATTGGTACTGCATCCTTATTCTTTGCATAGTTGAGAAATTATATGTTTTCAAACTCATGTATTTAGAGCTCTTTCTCATAGCAGTAAGGGCTGTCTTGAAGGTCCCAGTGTTTACCCTTTTGTTGAGACATAGCCACACCCCTGACTCTGGACTCTTGCAGTTTCTAATTACCATGGAGTCATTAACATTAACAGAGGGGACATTCCTCAAAAGGAAAGTGTTCTCAACTATTAGTGGGACAAGAAAATATATACATTATTATGCAAACAAACTTTATGTCCAAAGCAGCCATCAACAAACATGAAGGCTCACACCAGGGCTATGTCCTAGAGGCAGAAACCATGTCACTCTGCCCCACCTAGGGTATTCCAGGCTCAACAATAAATCCCATCGCACAAAGTCTTTCCAGTGTTTGCAAAAGAAATTGTAATTAAACATAAATGTTTTATTTATTATATTTTGAATTTCTGTACATAGGTAGAGTCAGACTCACAATGTCTCTATAAAGACATATTTTATGATTTTATTTTGAGATTCCCTCATATACAAATCAGTTAAAGATTGTATACTATTTATGTATATAATTACCCATAAAAATAATTGCAAAAGACTGTTCTTCCTTCCAGACACCAGGTTTTATACATCAGTGATTCCTTGCCTATTCCAAAAATCTGTCATTCTGTGAACATACTTGGAGAGGTAAAAGTTAGACCAAAATCAGAAGAGTCCAACTGGACAAATTTTCTTGTGCTCCCAAAAAGAGGTATTTTCCTCCTGTAGACTCAAGCCTTTATGGGAAGAAAGGGAGGCAAAGTACTATGCTGGATCAGATAGAGTGCGTGGCTTCTATGTCTCAGCCAAATCTTCGCAACTGATTTAGTTTCTCTCTAAAATGGTAACTGTACTGGTCTCCTGAAAGGCGTTATTCATTTTAGAACCAAATAATCATGATAGTATTTTCTCACTTGAACATTTCTCTGGTGATGTGTATTGAATAATTCCACTATTTAAAATGTTATACAATGTTTTGTCTGTACTATTTCATTATTATCAACATTTCCATTGACTTTATATTGCTCTAATCAAAAAAACAAGTGACCAAACTTAACTTGAAGAAGAATTGATCTGTTTCTATTATACTTCCAGTAATAGGCCATCACTGAGAGTGAAAGACTCTGAGAGGAGACCCCTTGCTCAGGCCTCAGGACAACAGTGGACACCCAAGAATTCATGAGAGACCAAGCTAGATGCAAACCACATGAGGCTTTATTCCGGGAAAGCCAGAGTTCTGGGGACAACTCATATCCCATGCAGGGGTAGAGGAGTTGACCCTGAGAGAAAAGAGGTCCCAATTTTTATAGGTCCTTAAGGGGGAAAGGAGAGGGGGAGAGTAGAGGATTTACAGATCTAAATAATGTCTATTCTCAAGAAATGTATGGGAGGGGTACAAGGAAAGAGTCTGGTGCAGGTGTAGCAACTCCGGATTGTCCCAGCTGTGGTTGCTGGGGAGATTTTCTGACTCTTCCCCAGCAACCAATATCACAAACACCTGGCAATGGGCTTCATCTGTGGGCATACACATGGGTTCAAGGAATGGTCAAAACACTGGCAGACACACAGGTTCAAGGAGTGGCCAGAGCATTGTGCATCTCTATTTTTCTAAATCAGTGAAGCTAGTTTTGCTAGCCATGAAATCTATTTTGCCAATTTCAGGGCTTCTGTGACCTTTTACAGTCTGTTAGGATTTTTTAAAAATATTTTTATTACATATTTTCCTCAATTGCATTTCCAATACTATCCAAAAACCCCCCATACCCTCCCCCCACACTTCCCTACACACCCATTCCCATTTTTTTTGGCCCTGGCTTTCCCCTGTACTGGGGCATATAAAGTTTGCATGTCCAATGGGCCTCTCTTTCCAGTGATGGCCGACTAGGCCATCTTTTGATACATATGCAGCTAGAGTCAAGAGCTCCGGGGTACTGGTTAGTTCATAATGTTGTTCCACCTATAGAGTTGCAGATCCCTTTAGCTCCTTGGGTACTTTCTCTAGCTCCTCCATTGGGAGCACTGTGATCCATTCACTAGCTGACTGTGAGCATCCACTTCTGTGTTTGCTAGGCCCCGGCATAGTTTCACAAGAGACAGCTATATCTGGGTCCTTTCAGCAGAATCTTGCTAGTGTATGCAATGGAGTCAGCGTTTGGAAGCTGATTATGGGGTGGATCCCTGGATATGGCATTCTCTAGATGGTCCATCCTTTCTTCACAGCTCCAAACTTTGTCTCTGTAACTCCTTCCATGGGTGTTTTGTTCCCAATTCTAAGGAGGGGCATAGTGTCCACACTTCAGTCTTCATTCTTCTTGAGTTTCATGTGTTTAGCAAATTGTATCTTATATCTTGGGTATCCTAAGTTTTGGGCTAATATCCACTTATCAGTGAGTACATATTGTGTGAGTTCCTTTGTGATTGGGTTGCCTCACTCAGGAGGATGCCCTCCAGGTCCATCCATTTGCCTAGGAATTTCATAAATTCATTCTTTTAATAGCTGAGTAGTACTCCATTGTGTAAATGTACCACATTTTCTGTATCCATTCCTTTGTTGAGGGGCATCTGGGCTCTTTCCAGCTTCTGGCTATTATAAATGAGGCTGCTATGAACATAGTGGAGCATGTGTCCTTCTTACTGGTTGGGACATCTTCTGAGTATATGCCCAGGAGAGGTATTGCTGGATCCTCCGGTAGTACTATGTCCAATTTTCTAAGGAACCACCAGACTGATTTCCAGAGTGGTTGTACAAGCTTGCAATCCCACCAACAATGGAGGAGTGTTCCTCTTTCTCCACATCCTGGCCAGCATCTGCTGTCACCTGAATTTTTCTTCTTAGCCATTCTGACTGGTGTGAGGTGGAATCTCAGGGTTGTTTTGATTTGCATTTCCCTGATGATTAAGGATGTTGAACATTTCTTCAGGATGCTTCTCTGCCATTCGGTATTCCTCAGGTGAGAATTCTTTGTTCAGTTCTGAGCCTCATTTTTTAATGGGGTTATTTGATTTTCTGGAGTCCACCTTCTTGTGTTCTTTATATATATTGGATATTAGTCCCCTATCTGATATAGGATTGGTAAAGATCCTTTCCCAATTTGTTGGTTGTCTTTTTGTCTTATTGATGGTGTCTTTTGCCTTGCAGAAGCTTTGCAGTTTCATGAGGTCCCATTTGTCAATTCTCGATCTTACAGCACAAGCCATTGCTGTTCTATTCAGGAATTTTTCCCCTGTGCCCATATCTTCAAGGCTTTTCCCCACTTTCTCCTCTATAAGTTTCAGTGTCTCTGGTTTTATGTGGAGTTCCTTGATCCACTTAGATTTTTCCTTAGTACAAGGAGATAGGAATGGATCGATTCTTATTCTTCTACATGATAACAACCAGTTGTGCCAGTACCATTTGTTAAAAATGCTGTCTTTCTTCCACTGGATGGTTTTAGCTCCCTTGTCGAAGATCAAGTGACCATAGGTGTATGGGTTCATTTCTGGGTCTTCAATTCTATTCCATTAGTCTTCTTGTCTGTCAGTATACCAGTACCATGCAGTTTTTATCACAATTGCTCTGTAGTAAAACTTTAGGTCAGGCATGGTGATTCCACCAGAGGTTCTTTTATCCTTGAGAAGAGTTTTTGCTATCCTAGGTTTTCATTAGAAGTCAGGGCAGATGCTCAAGAACTGAATTCTGGAAGCAGACTGAACCAGGAGCCATGGAGAATTGATAAAGTGTATTTCTTCCCTTGGCTTTCTCAGCTTGCATTCTTATGGAACCCAGGACCATCTGCCCAGGTCTGGTCCCACCCAGAGGCTGGTCCCTCCCATGCTAATCATTGAACAATAAAATGCCCTAAGTCTTGCCCAGAGGCTAATTTAGTGAATAAATTTCCTTAAATTGTAAGGATCCAAAAATTACTGAAGGAAGACCCCAGATACAGATAATACACCGAAACAAAAAGCCTTTATTCCACAGAAACATATAGCATGTGGGGGTGGGGCAGAGGGGGCATGGAAATCAATCATTCTCCAAAATGGTGACTCCTGACAATGGCACACAGACATTCTTAAAGGGAATCTCAGGAGGCTTCTAGAAGGATTAGGTAATCTAAAATTCCATTGGTGGGTGCTAGGGGTTCACAGGTGATCTGTGGTCTGATGTCCCATTCTAAGATAAGATACTTCCCCAATTTTGTGGTTATCCCTGGGCAATTCTTTGGGAGAGGGTTACATGACCTTGTTCTGGATTTTATGGTCTCTTCTTAGAGCTGGTATCTTATGACCTAATTTCTAGGACATATGGTCTATTCCTGAATTTGGTGGCTTAAGGCCTTTTTGGAAATCAGGAGCTGGTTCTCAAAATGAAGACAAGAGGATTTTTGTTTTTGTTTTTTATAATCTTGATTTTCATTCCCTGCTTGAAAAAGCCCCATCACAAATCCTTGACATGTTTCCATGGACTGATACTGCTGCTTAAGAATCATGAACTGAACCATAGAGCTTCATTCTTGTATGAATTTACGTAAAGCATTTACTGTTGGCATTGCTTCTTTCCTACACTCAACAGTTACCTAGAAACAGCCAGATAGGCCCAAGTTGCTGTAAAATGGAATGTTTACTCTTCTCTCCCTCTCTCTCCCTCTCTCTCTCTCTCTCTTTCTCTCTCTCTCTCTCTCTCTCTCTCTCTCTCTCTCTCTCTCTCTCTCTCTCTCTCTCTCTCCTGCCTCTACTCCATTCTGAACTCCCCTTCCCATGCCCCAAAATAAACTGTATTCTATACTACACCTGTTGTATGGCTATTATCTGAGAGAAGGGCTCCCCCTCCCACCTCACCATACCATAATCTACAAAGCATTTCATTATTTTTATGAAACACATAATTTACCAAACAAGGTCATCAAATGAGAACAGTTAGTAAGAACAGAATCAGTCAAATTAGTACTGATATTCACTTAGTCAGTCAGGGGAGCCAGGAAAATAATGATTCATACCAGTTTTTTTTTTTCTTTTGCCTAAGTTTAGCCCTATCTACTAGTCTCTGGCAAACCATGGCCAGAATGTTTCTGATAATGTCTGAGTTGTTAGTGTAGAAGCAGCATTGATCTCTTAGGGCCTGATGTAGCCCTCTCTGTTCTAGGAAGAGTAATTTTGATTTACTATTACTTTAGCTAATAAGTTTAACGATTGTTCTAAGTGATAGACCTTTTCTAATTCAGCTAAGTCTGAGTCTATAAGGAACAGGTAGATGGAACTCTTTGGAGATCTATGAAGGCTCTCTATCATCTATGGTGCAGTGGGGTTCAAATGAGGCAAAAAGCATTTTTTTAACTCTTCACCTAAATAGATTTCTGGGGTGGGTGAAAACTAGCCACAGTTCAGCATTGGCCTCAGGTGTGCATTCCCACAGAAGTCATTCTCTGTGGCATTTCAGCTACTGAGTTGCCACTCAAGTTTGATGGACAAGTGGTAAATTCAACTCTCTATGGCCATGGGCAGTTTCAGGACCACTGTGTGTGGATCCTTCTGACTAGGCTCCAGGGCCTGATGGTTATGTTTCTTAGTTCAAACTTTGTCACATGATTCAAAGCAATTGGGATCAGGAGGGGTTGCAGACTTAAAGATTTGGTGGATGCTTGGCCATATTTGCTGCTGCATCCTATGAAGAGCTTGCACTATCACCAGGAACCTTTACTGGGCATAGTCTGTAAAAATTTCAGACTGGAGGTTAGAAAAGAGGGTGAGTTCTCCTATACAGTATCTCAAAAGGGGTCAAACACAAACTATAAGGGGTGTTCCTAGCCTTATACAATGCATAAGGGAGAAGAGCTACAGGTTATTGCAAGTTGCTAGAGTTAATTTGGTAAATCTCTTTTAGGGTCTGCTTTATCCTTTCTACTTGCCATGAATGCAGAGGACAAGAAACACAATGTCATTTCTAATCTGCCTCCAATATCTTAATAAGTGACTGTGTTACCTGAGTGATAAAGGCTGACCCATTGTCAGACCCCAGTAGTGGGGTCTTTAGCTTTTAAAGTCCATACCTAGGGATGATGTCCTCCAGCAGCTCCCTCGCTACCACATGGTGATCTCTCTTTTGGTGAGGTTGGGGGATGCTCAGGTAGGACTAAAGTTATTATGGCTTCTGCTATGAAATCTAATGCAACCCCCTTTGCAGCCGTAGCATGTATCCTGTTTACTCTTTTCCTCTATCCATGTCCTTTAGATATCCTGGGCAGTGGACAATGGCCAAAATCTTGTCCTTATTTTTGACAGTCTTTTACACTGCTGTGAGCAGCCCCCTTTCTTTGTACACAAGTCCATGAACATGAACCATAGTGAATGCATATCATCTGTCTTTGGAGAGGCTAGGGCCTATGTCAAGAGAATTAATTCAGTTTTAAAGCCAAAGTTCCAGGAGGTATGGCCAAAGCCCACATTATAGAGTCAAGAGCACTGCACACCTGGATCCCTGTGCCCTGTGCATGAGGCTGCTCTCGTCCATGAAGCAAATCATGTGTGCATCTGGCCACAGAATATCTGTAACGTCTGTTCTCAGGTTCGTAAAGTCCAGGTACAGAATTAGGAGCAGAGTAGCCAGGGTTAAGGTGGAGGTGGGATGATATTTAATATGTGATGGGTTCAGGAACAGGGACTGATAATGTAAAAGCTGGACATTAAATATCCTGTGGTCAGGGGTTTTTTTGAGAACTCTTTTGATGGCATGAGGGGTGGTTAAAATCAGTTCTCGTCCCCTGGTGATTTTATCTGCATTGTTGATAAGCAAAACAGCAGCAGCCACAATACTTAGGCAAGCTGGCAACCCTTGTGCAATAAGGTCCTATTTCTTAGATAAGCCATGGTTAATAGCACCTTGGAGAATTCCCTACTCTGCCTATCCTCTTGGGCTTCCCTGTTTTTAAACATGGTTTTGGTTATAGCCAGGAGCTCAGACATGCACTTTCCTTCAAATCCTTCCAGATGCTGAAGTTTTTGGCAGATGTCTGCCGCTGCTTGGTTGAAAAATGCTCTGCTTTAATATTGAGTCAAGGGGAACCCCAGCATTTCTCAGCCAACACGCCAAATGTAAGGGTACAAAAATCACTGAAGGAAGACCCCAGATTCAGATAGTATGCAGACACAAAGAGTGTTTATTCCATAAAAAATTCAACATTCAGGGTCAATCATTTTCCAAAATATTAACCATAGATAGACAAGGCTCACAGGCCTTCTTATAGGGAACCTGGTGAATTCTCCAGCTGGATTGGGTAATCTAAATTTCTGTTGTTAGATGGTAGAGAGACACTGGTGATCAGTTGTCTACATTTCTATATCACCAAAGTTCAATAATGTGATAAAATAGTGCTGTCCAGGGTAGGTAGCCCATTCTGAGAGAAGGTATTTCACCATTTTGTGATTATTCCCTGGCTATTCTTTGGAAGAGTGTTTCATGACCTTGATCTGGATTTTATGCTCTCTTCCTAGCACTGATGTCTTATGACCTAGCTTCTAGAACTTATGGCCTTTTCCTACAGCTGGTATCTTAAGGCCAATTTTGAAGTAAGGCCTGGTTCTCAAAATGAAGACAAATGAGGTTTATACTACTCTTTCAAAATTAGGTTTTTTTCTTGCCAAATAGCTCTATCTAGTGTCAAACTGACAAAAATCCTAACCAGGGAAATTAGCCTCTTCATTTTTTTTTAATTTTTAATATTTTTTAATACATATTTTCCTCAATTACATTTCCAATGCTATCCCAAAAGTCCCCCATACCGCCCCCCACTTTCCTACCCACCCATTCCCATTCTTTTGGCCCTGGAATTCCCCTATATTGGGGCATATAAAGTTTGCAAGTGCAATGGGCCTCTCTTTCCAGTGATAGCCGACTAGGCCATCTTTCAATACATATGCAGCTAGAGCAAGAGCTCCGGGGTACTGGTTAGTTCATCATGTTGTTCCAACTATAGGGTTGCAGATCCCTTTAGCTCCTTGGGTACTTTCTCTAGCTTCACCATTGGGAGCCCTTTGATACATCCAATAGCTGACTGTGAGCATCCACTCCTGTGTTTGCTAGGCCCCTGCATAGTCTCACAAGAGACAGCTTTATTTGGGTCCTTTCAGCAAAATCTTGCTAGTGTATGCAATGGTGTCAGCATTTAGAAGCTGATTATGGGATGGATCCCTGGATACAGCAGTCTCTAGATGGTCGATCGTTTCATCACACCTCGAAACTTTGTCTCTGTAACTCCTTCCATGGGTTTTTTGTTAACTCCTTCCATGGGTGTTTTGTTCCCAATTCTAAGAAGGGGCATATTGTCCACATTTTGGTCTTCATTCTTCTTGAGTTTCATGCCTTTAGCAAATTATATCTTATATCTTGGGTATCCTAAGTTTTGGCTAATATCCACTTATCAGTGAATACATATTGTGTGAGTTCCTTTGTGATTGTGTTACGTCACTCAAGATGATGCTCTCCAGGTCCATCCATTTGCCTAGGAATTTCATAAATTCATTCTTTTTAATAGCTGAGTAGTACTCCATTGTGTAAATGTACCATGATTTCTGTATCCATTCCTCTGTTGAGGGACATCTGGGTTCTTTCCAGCTTCTGGCTATTATAAATAGGGCTGCTATGAACATAGTGGAGCATGTGTCCTTTTTACCGGTTAGGACATCTTCTGGATATATGCCCAGGAGAGGTATTGCTGGATCCTCCTGTAGTATTATGTCCAATTTTCTAAGGAACCGCCAGACTGATTTCCAGAGTGGTTGTACAAGCTTACAATCCCACCAACAATGGAGGAGTGTTCCTCTTTCTCCAACTCCTCGCCAGCATCTGCTGTCACCTGAATTTTTGATCTTAGCCATTCTCACTGGTGTGAGGTGGAATCTCAGGGTTGTTTTGATTTGCATTTCCCTGATGATTAAGGATGTTGAACATTTTTTCAGGTGCTTCTCTGCCATTCGGTATTCCTCAGGTGAGAATTCTTTGTTCAGTTCTGAGTCCCATTTTTTAATGGGGTTATTTGACTTTCTGGAGTCCACCTTCTTGAGTTCTTTATATATATTGAATATTAGTCCCTTATCTGATTTAGGATAGGTAAAGATCCTTTCCAAATCTGTTGGTGGTTTTTTTGTCTTATTGATGGTGTCTTTTGCCTTGCAGAACCTTGCAGTTTCATGAGGTCCCACTTGTCAATTCCGGATCTTACAGGACAAGCCATTGCTGTTCTATTCAAGAATTTTTCCCCTGTGCCTATATCTTCAAGCTTTTCCCCACTTTCTCCTCTATAAGTTTCAGTGTCTCTGGTTTTATGTGAAGTTCCTTGATCCACTTAGAATTGCCCTTAGTACAAGGAGATAGGAATGGATAGATTCACATTCTTCTACATGTTAACAACCAGTTGTGCCAGCACCATTTGTTGAAAATGCTGTCTCTCTTCCACTGGAAGTTTTTGGCTTCCTTGTCGAAGATCAAGTGACCATATGTGTGTGGGTTCATTTCTGGGTTTTCAATTCCATTCCATTGGTCTATTTGTCTGTCACTATACCAGTACCATGCAGTTTTTATCACAATTGCTCTGTTAAAGCTTTAGGTCCGGCATGGTGATTCCAACAGAGTTTCTTTTATCCTTGAGAAGAGTTTTTGCTATCCTAGGTTTTTTATTATTCCAGATGAATTGCAGATTGCACTTTCTAATTCGTTAAGAATTGAGTTGGAATTTTGACGGGGCTTGCATTGAATCTGTAGATTGCTTTTGGCAAGATAGCCATTTTTACAATGTTGATCCTGCCAATCCATGAGCATGGGAGATATTTCCATCTTCTGAGATCTTCTATAATTTCTTTCTTCAAAGACTTGAAGTTTTTATTATACAGATCTTTCACTTCCTTAGTTAGAGTCACGCCAAGATATTTTATATTATTTGTGACTATTGAGAAGGGTGTTGTTTCCCTAATTTCTTTCTCAGCCTGTTTATTCTTTGTGTAGAGAAAGGCCATTGATTTGTTTGAGTTAATTTTATATCCAGCTACTTTACCGAAGCTGTTTATCAGGTTGAAGAGTTCTCTGGTGGAATTTTTAGGGTCACTTATATATACTATCATATCATCTGCAAAAAGTGATATTTTGACTTCATCTTTTCCAATTTGTATCCCTTTGATCTCCTTTTGTTGTCGAATTGCTCTGGCTAGGACTTCAAGTACAATGTTGAATAGGTATGGAGAAAGTGGACAGCCTTGTCTAGTCCCTGATTTTAGAGGGATTGCTTCAAGCTTCTCACCATTTACTTTGATGTTGGCTACTGGTTTGCTGTAGATTGATTTTATCATGGTTAGGTATGGGCCTTGAATTCCTGATCTTTCCAAGACTTTTATCATGAATGGGTGTTGGATCTTGTCAAATGCTTTTTCTGCATCTAACGAGATACCATGTGGTTTTTGTCCTTGAGTTTGTTTATATACTGGATTAAGTTGATGGATTTCCGTATATTGAACCATCCCTGCATCCCTGGGATGAAACCTACTTGGTTAGGATGGATGATTGTTTTGATGTGTTCTTGGATTCGGTTAGCAAGAACTTTATTGAGGATTTTTGCATCAATATTCATAAGGGATATTGGTCTGAAGTTCTCTATCTTTGTTGGGTCTTTTTGTGGTTTAGGTATCAGAGTAATTGTGGCTTCATAGAATGAGTTGGGTAGAGTACCTTCTGTTTCTATTTTGTGGAATAGTTTGTGAAGAACTGGGATTAGATCTTCTTTGAAGGTCTGATAGAACTCTGCACTAAACCCATCTGGTCCTGGGCTTTTTTTGGTTGGGAGACTATTAATGACTGCTTCTATTTCTTTGGGGGGATATAGGGCTGTTTAGATCATTATCCTGATCTTGATTCAACTTTGGTACCTGGTATCTGTCTAGAAACTTCTCCATTTCATCCAGGTTCTCCAGTTTTGTTGAGTATAGCCTTTGGTAGAAGGATCTGATGGTGTTTTGGATGTCTTCAGAATCTGTTGTTATGTCTCCTTTTTCATTTCTGATTTTGTTAATTAGGATGCTTTCCCTGTGCCCTCTAGTGAGTCTGGCTAAGGGTTTATCTATTTTGTTGATTTTCTCAAAGAACCAGCTCCTTGATTGGATGATTCTTTGAATAGTTCTTCTTGTTTCCACTTGTTTGATTTCACCCCTGGGTTTGATTATTTCCTGCTGTCTACTCCTCTTGGGTGAATTTGCTTCCTTTTGTTCTAGTGCTTTTAGGTGTGTTGTCAAGCTGCTAATGTGTGCTCTCTCTAGTTTCTTTTTGGAGGCACTCAAAGATATGAGTTTTCCTCTTAGAAATGCTTTCATTGCGTCCCATAAGTTTGGGTATGTTGTGGCTTCATTTTCATTGAACTCTAAAAAGTCCTTAATTTCTTTCTTTATTCCTTCCTTGACCAAGGTATCATTGAGAAGAGTGTTGTTCAGTTTCCACGTGAATGTTGGCTTTCTATTATTTATTTTGTTATTGAAGATCAGCATTAGTCCATGGTGATCTGATAGGATGCATGGGACAATTTCAATATTTTTGTATCTGTTGAGGCCTGTTTTGTGACCAATTATATGGTCAATTTTGAAGAAGGTACCATGAGGTGCTGAGAAGATGGTATATCCTTTTGTTTTAGGATAGAATGTTCTGTAGATATCTGCCAGATCCATTTGATTCATAACTTCTGTTAGTTTCACTGTGTCCCTGTTTAGTTTCTGTTTCCATTATCTGTCCATTGGTGAAAGTGGTGTGTTGAAGTCTCGCACTATTATTGTATGAGGTGCAATGTGTGCTTTGAGATTTACTAAAGTTTCTTTAATGAATGTGGCTGCCTTTGTATTTGGAGCCTAGATATTCAGGATTGATAGTTCCTCTTGGAGGATTTTACCTTTGATGAGTATGAAGTGCCCCTCCCTGTCTTTTTTGATGACTTTGGGTTGGAAGTCAATCTTATCAGATATTAGAATGGCTACTCCAGCTTGTTTCTTCATACCATTTGCTTGGAAAATTGTTTTCCAGCCTTTCATTCTGAGGTAGTGTCTATCTTTTTCTCTGAGATGAGTTTCCTGTAAGCAGCAAAATGTTGGGTCTTGTTTGTGTAGCCAGTTTGTTAGTCAATGTCTTTATATTGGGGAGTTGAGTCCACTGATATTAAGAGATATTAAGGAATAGTAATTGTTGTTTCCTCTTATTTTTGTTGTTAAAGTTGGCATTTTGTTCTTGTGGCTGTCTTCTTTTAGGTTTGTTGAGGGATTACCTTCTTGTTGTTTCTAGGGTGTGGTTCCCGTCCTTGTATTGGTTTTTTTTCTGTTATTATCCTTTGAAGGGCTGGATTCGTGGAGAGATAATGTGTGAATTTGGTTTTGTCGTGGAATACTTTGGTTTCTCCATCTATGTAAATTGAGAGTTTGGCTGGGTATAGTAACCTGGGCTGGAATTTGTGTTCCTTTAGTGTCTGTATAACATCTGTCCAGGATCTTCTGGCTTTCATAGTCTCTGGTGAAAAATCTGGTGTAATTCTGATAGGCTTGCCTTTATATGTTACTTGGCCTTTTTCTCTTACTGCTTTTAGTATCCTATCTTTATTTAGTGCATTTGTTGTTCTGATTATTATGTGCGGGAGGTATTTCTTTTCTGGTCCAGTCTATTTGGAGTTCTGTAGGCTTCTTGTATGTTCATGGGCATCTCTTTCTTTAGATTTGGGAAGTTTTCTTCTATAATTTCGTTGAAGATGTTTGCTGGTTCTTTGAGTTGAAAATCTTCATTCTCATCCACTCCTATTATCCATAGGTTTGGTCTTCTCATTGTGTCCTGTATTTCTTGGATGTTTTGAGTTAGGATCTTTTTGCGTTTTACATTTTCCTTGATTGTTGTGCAGATGTTCTCTATGGAATCTTCTGCACCTGAGATTCTCTCTTCCATCTCTTGTATTCTGTTGCTGATGCTCGTATCTATGGTTCCAGATTTCTTTCTTAGGGTTTCTATCTCCAGTGTTGCCTCATTTTGGTTTTCTTTATTGTGTCTACTTCCCTTTTTAGGTCTAGTATGGTTTTGTTCATTTCCATCATCTGTTTGGATGTGTTTTCCTGTTTTTCTTTAAGGACTTCTACCTGTTTGATTGTGTTATCCTGTTTTTCTTTAAGGACTTGTAACTCTTTAGCCATGTTCTCCTGTAATTCTTTAAGTGAGTTATTAAAGTCCTTCTTGATGTCCTCTACCATCATCATGAGATATGCTTTTAGATCCGGGTCTAGCTTTTCCGGTGTGTTGGTGTGCCCTGGACTGGGCAAAGTGGGAGTCCTGGGTTCTGATGATGGTGAGTGGTCTTGGTTTCTGTTAGTAAGATTATTACGTTTACCTTTCGCCATCTGGTAATTTCTGGGGTTAGTTGTTATTGTTGTCACTGTTTAAAGATTGGAGCAGACTCTGTCTTCCACTCACCAGAAGTCTCAAAATCCTGTGGCTGGTGTTGTTGGTAGCTGGCGGGTGTCAGCCGATCCTGTGCTCTAGCTATCCTGGTGCTGGCCAGACCAGAATAGGCTTGTGGCCCTTCTCAGGCCTGTTTTTTTCTTTTCTAACTAATGCAGTCTCAGGCCCCATGCGCAATTGGATTGGAGCAGAAGCTGTGTTCCACTCACCAGATGTCTTAAGATCCTGTGGAGGGTGTTGTGGGCAGCTGTGGAGTGTCAGCCGACCCTGCGCCCTAGCTACCCCGGTTCTGGTCTGACCGGAAGAGTCTTATGGCCCTACTCAGGCCAGATTTCTGCCCCCCCAACCAAAGCAGTCTCAGGTCCCGCGTGATTGGACTGGAGCAGAAGCTGTGTTCCACTCACCAGAAGTCTCAAAATCCTGTGGCGGGTGTTGTGGGTAGCTGGCGGGTGTCAGCCGACCCTGCGCTCTAGCTACTCCGGTGCTGGTCAGACTGGAAGAGGAGCCTCTTCATTTTAATAGAAAAGCCAAGATAAAGTATTTTGAAACTTGATATAAGAATATAACATGTATAGGCCATGACTGTCTTTTAAAAGGAGTATATAGAGTGATTTATGGTTTTTGTTCACTATTAAAATTTCACCTGCCATATTATGTATGATGTTAAATTTCAACAGTAAATTATGGCAATTTATTTCAACATATAAAATTAACATTTAAAAACTAAGGCAACTTGATCCAAGACTGTAAAAGATATTGAACTAATTGAAGCAATTAAAAAGGTTAGAATAGGAACATGAAGGCCTGCTTTTAGCCTTTTGTTACAGATTAAACACATTCCTGTTCTACTGCCTTGAATAACATGTAACTTGTAAGCCTTTTAACTAATAAACATGTTGTAGCTCATAAAATATAATAGCATAAAAACAGAATAATGGCAGGTAAAGGACAACTTAATTAGGAAATAATCCTTCAGTGCCTACTTATACATAGAATTATTTTATTGAATCCATCATGTTGATACAAACTGATGATCATGACCATAGCTTATACTAAGCTTTTTCTAATGTATAGAGGTCTGCAGAGTTATACATGATGGAGAAGGATGTTGCTTGAGTACAGCTATGTTTGAATCACTTCTAAATGTCTTAGTCACTGACCTATTACTGTGGTGAAACATCATGATCATAATAGCTCTTGTTAAAGAAAGCTTTTAATTTGGGGCTTGTAATTAGAGTTCCAAAAAATCAGACCAATACCATCATAGTAGGGAGCATGGTGACACATAGGCAGACAAATCACTGGAGCTGAAAGCTTCATAACCTGAGCCACATGCAGCAGACTGTTGGGACATGGCCAGGTGTGAGCTCACCCCCAGTGACACACTTCTTCCAAAAAGTCAAACCTACCCCAACAGACCACACTTTAAAGTCCTTATAATCCTTTTCAAATAGTGTCTATAGTCAAGTAGTGTCTTACTCCTTCATGAGTAAGTGTTCAATTATATGACTCTATGAGGGTCATTCTTATTAATAACACCACTCCAAAATATTATCTCCTAGCAGTGTGATTCATTATTGTAAATAATGGCCATATTCTTTCAGCATATTCCATTTCACAATTTGACAGGTAATTCTGCTTTGTGCTAGAAAAGATGTTCTTTCATGTAGCTGAAATATGTTATAAAGAAATAATTCTGAGGATTAAATGTCTGACACATTTTGAAAATGCTTTAAGTTATTGCACTTGGTCAGGCTCATTATTACTTGTCAATTTAAGATGATATGTAAATGTAGGAGTTTGATATGTATTTATATATTTTATGAATATGTTAAAATACAATAATGATTTCCAATGTTTAGAAATATGAGATTACCATGTGAATCTCCTCTGTTAACATAAATCTGTAGGAAACATTGCATATAACATGAAGATAAAAAGCACATTTCTTCTTCTTTTTTTTTTAATTTTTAATTTTTTTATTACATATTTTCCTCAATTACATTTCCAATGCTATCCCAAAAGTCCCCCATAGCGCCCCCCACTTCCCTACCCACCCATTCCCATTCTTTTGGCCCTGGAATTCCCCTATATTGGGGCATATAAAGTTTGCAAGTCCAACGATACTCTTTCCAGTGATGGCCGACTAGGCCATCTTTTGATACATATGCAGCTAGAGACAAGAGCTCCTGGGTACTGGTTAGTACATCATGTTGTCCCAACAATAGGGTTGCAGATCCCTTTAGCTCCTTGGGTACTTTCTCTAGCTTCTCCATTGGGAGCCCTGTGATACATCCAATAGCTGACTGTGAGCATCCACTCCTGTGTTTGCTAGGCCCCGGCATCGTCTCACAAGAGACAGCTATATTTGGGTCCTTTCAGCAAAATCTTGCTAGTGTATGCAATGGTGTCAGCGTTTAGAAGCTGATTATGGGATAGATCCCTGGATACGGCAGTCTCTAAATGGTCCATCCTTTCATCACAGCTCGGAACTTTGTCTCTGTAACTCCTTCCATGGGTGTTTTGTTCCCAATTCTAAGAAGGGGCACACTGTCCACACTTTGGTCTTCATTCTTCTTGAGTTTCATGCGTTTAGCAAATTGTATCTTATATCTTGGGTATCCTAAGTTTTGGGCTAATATCCACTTATCAGTGAATACATATTGTGTGAGTTCTTTTGTGATTGTGTTACCTCACTCAAGATGATGCCCTCCAGGTCCATCCATTTGGCTAGGAATTTCATAAATTCATTCTTTTTAATAGCTGAGTAGTACTCCATTGTGTAAATGTACCATAATTTCTGTATCCATTCCTCTGTTGAGGGACATCTGGGTTCTTTCCAGCTTCTGGCTATTATAAATAGGGCTGCTATGAACATAGTGGAGCATGTGTCCTTTTTACCGGTTGGGACATCTTCTGGATATATGCCCAGAAGAGGTATTGCTGGATACTCCGGTAGTACTATGTCCAATTTTCTGAGGAATCGCCAGACTGATTTCCAGAGTGGTTGTACAAGCTTGCAATCCCACCAACAATTGAGGAGTGTTCCTCTTTCTCCACCTCCTCGCCAGCATCTGCTGTCACCTGAATTTTTGATCTTAGCCTTTCTCACTGGTGTGAGGTGGAATCTCAGGGTTGTTTTGATTTGCATTTCCCTGATGATTAAGGATGTTGAACATTTTTTCAGGTGCTTCTCTGCCATTCGGTATTCCTCAGGTGAGAATTCTTTGTTCAGTTCTGAGCCCCATTTTTTAATGGGGTTATTTGACTTTCTGGAGTCCACCTTCTTGAGTTCTTTATATATATTGGATATTAGTCCCTTATCTGATTTAGGATTGGTGAAGATCCTATCCCAATCTGTTAGTGTTTTTTTTGTCTTATTGATGGTGTCTTTTGCCTTGCCGAAGCTTTGCAGTTTCATGAGGTTGCACTTCTCAATTCTTGATCTTACAGCACAAGCCATTGCTGTTCTATTCAAGAATTTTTCCCCTGTGCCCATATCTTCAAGGCTTTTCCCCACTTTCTCCTCAATAAGTTTCAGTGTCTCTGGTTTTATGTGAAGTTCCTTGATCCACTTAGACTTGACCTTAGTACAAGGAAATAGGAATGGATAGATTCACATTCTTCTACATGTTAACAACCAATTGTGCCAGCACCATTTGTTGAAAATGCTGTCTTTCTTCCACTGGATGTTTTTAGCTCCCTTGTCGAAGATCAAGTGTCCATAGGTGTGTGGGTTCATTTCTGGGTCTTCAATTCTATTCCATTGGTCTATTTGTCTGTCACTATACCAGTACCATGCAGTTTTTATCACAATTGATCTGTAGTAAAGCTTTAGGTCCGGCATGGTGATTCCACCAGAGGTTCTTTTATCCTTGAGAAGAGTTTTTGCTATCCTAGGACTTTTGTTATTCCAGATGTATTTGCAGATTGCACTTTCTAATTCGTTGAAGAATTGATTTGGAATTTTGATGGGGATTGCATTGAATCTGTAGATTGCTTTTGGCAAGATATCCATTTTACAATGTTGATCCTGCCAATCCATGAGCATGGGAGATATTTCCATCTTCTGAGATCTTCTATAATTTCTTTCTTCAGAGACTTGAAGTTTTTATTATACAGATCTTTCACTCCTTAGTTAGAGTCACACCAAGATATTTTATATATTTGTGACTATTGAGAAGGGTGTTGTTTCCCTAATTTCTTTCTCAGCCTGTTTATCCTTTGTGTAGAGACAGGCCATTGATTTGTTTGAGTTAATTTTATATCCAGCTACTTCACCGAAGCTGTTTATCAGGTTTAGGAGTTCTCTGGTGGAATTTTTAGGGTCACTTATATATACTATCATATCATCTGCAAAAAGTGATATTTTGACTTCATCTTTTCCAATTTGTATCCCTTTGATCTCCTTTTGTTGTCGAATTGCTCTGGCTAGGACTTCATGTACAATGTTGAATAGGTATGGAGAAAGTGGACACCCTTGTCTAGTCCCTGATTTTAGAGGGATTGCTTCAAGCTTCTCACCATTTACTTTGATGTTGGCTACTGGTTTGCTGTAGATTGATTTTATCATGGTTAGGTATGGGCCTTGAATTCCTGATCTTTCCAAGACTTTTATCATGAATGGGTGTTGGATCTTGTCAAATGCTTTTTCCTCATCTAACGAGATGACCATGTGGTTTTTGTCTTTGAGTTTGTTTATATACTGGATTACGTTGATGGATATCCGTATATTGAACCATCCCTGCATCCCTGGGATGAAACCTATTTGGTCAGGATGGATGATTGTTTTGATGTGTTCTTGGATTCGGTTAGCAAGTACTTTATTGAGGATTTTTGCATCAATATTCATAAGGGATATTGGTCTGAAGTTCTCTATCTTTGTTGGGTCTTTTTGTGGTTTAGGTATCAGAGTAATTGTGGCTTCATAGAATGAGTTGGGTAGAGTACCTTCTGTTTCTATTTTGTGGAATAGTTTGTGAAGAACTGGGATTAGATCTTCTTTGAAGGTCTGATAGAACTCTGCACTAAACCCATCTGGTCCTGGGCTTTTTTTTGGTTGGGAGACTATTAATGACTGCTTCTATTTCTTTGGGGGATATAGGGCTGTTTAGATCATTAACCTGATCTTGATTCAACTTTGGTACCTGGTATATGTCTAGGAACTTCTCCATTTCATCCAGGTTCTCCAGTTTTGTTGAGTATAGCCTTTGGTAGAAGGATCTGATGGTGTTTTGGATGTCTTCAGGATCTGTTGTTATGTCTCCTTTTTCATTTCTGATTTTGTTAATTAGGATGCTTTCCCTGTGCCCTCTAGTGAGTCTGGCTAAGGGTTTATCTATCTTGTTGATTTTCTCAAAGAACCAGCTCCTTGATTGGTTGATTCTTTGAATAGTTCTTCTTGTTTCCACTTGGTTGATTTCACCCCTGAGTTCGATTATTTCCTGCCTTCTACTCCTCTTGGGTGAATTTGCTTCCTTTTGTTCTAGTGCTTTTAGGTGTGTTGTCAAGCTGCTAATGTGTGCTCTCTCTAGTTTCCTTTGGGAGGCGCTCAGAGCTATGAGTTTTTCTCTTAGAAATGCTTTCATTGTGTCCCATAAGTTTGGGTATGTTGTGGCTTCATTTTCATTGAACTCTAAAAAGTCCTTAATTTCTTTCTTTATTCCTTCCTTCACCAAGGTATCATTGAGACGAGTGTTATTCAGTTTCCACGTGAATGTTGGCTTTCTATTATTTATTTTGTTATTGAAGATCAGCCTTAGTCCATGGTGATTTGATAGGATGCATGGGACAATTTCAATATTTTTGTATCTGTTGAGGTCTGTTTTGTGACCAATTATGTGGTCAATTTTGGAGAAGGTACCATGAGGTGCTGAGAAGAAGGTATATCCTTTTGTTTTAGGATAGAATGTTCTGTAGATATCTGCCAGATCCATTTGATTCATAATTTGTCTTAGTTTCTCTGTGTCCCTGTTTAGTTTCTGTTTCCATGATCTATCCATTGGTGAAAGTGGTGTGTTGAAGTCTCCCACTATTATTGTATGAGGTGCAATGTGTGCTTTGAGATTTACTAAAGTTTCTTTAATGAATGTGGCTGCCTTTGTATTTGGAGCCTAGATATTCAGGATTGATAGTTCCTCTTGGAGGATTTTACCTTTGATGAGTATGAAGTGCCCCTCCCTGTCTTTTTTGATGACTTTGGGTTGGAAGTCAATCTTATCAGATATTAGAATGGCTACTCCAGCTTGTTTCTTCCTACCATTTGCTTGGAAAACTGTTTTCCAGCCTTTCATTCTGAGGTAGTGTCTATCTTTTTCTCTGAGATGAGTTTCCTGTAAGCAGCAAAATGTTGGGTCTTGTTTGTGTAGCCAGTTTGTTAGTCTATGTCTTTTTATCGGGGAGTTGAGTCCATTGATATTAAGATGTTTTAAGAAAAATCTCTTATTGTTGTTTCCTGTTATTTTTGGTGTTAAATTTGGCATTCTGTTCTTGTGTCTGTCTTCTTTTAGGTTTCTTGAGGGATTACCTTCTTGTTGTTTCTAGGGCGTGGTTCCTGTCCTTGTATTGGTTTTTTTCTGTTATTATCCTTTGAAGGGCTGGATTCGTGGAGAGATAATTTGTGAATTTGGTTTTGTTGTGGAATACTTTGGTTTCTCCATCTATGTTAATTGATAGTTTGGCTGGGTATTGTAGCCTCAGCTGGAATTCGTGTTCTTTTAGTGTCTGTATAACATCTGTCCAGGATCTTCTGGCTTTCATAGTCTCTGGTGAAAAATCTGGTGTAATTCTGATAGGCTTGCCTTTATATGTTACTTGGCCTTTTTCTCTTACTGCTTTTAGTATTCTATCTTTATTTAGAGCATTTGTTGTCCTGATTATTATGTGTCGGGAGGTATTTCTTTTCTGGTCCAGCCTATTTGGATTTCTGTAGGCTTCTTGTATGTTCATGGGCATCTCTTTCTTTAGATTTGGGAAGTTTTCTTCTATAATTTTGTTGAAGATGTTTGCTGGTCCTTTGAGTTGAAAATCTTCATTCTCATCCACTCTTATTATCCTTAGGTTTAGTCTTCTCATTGTGTCCTGTATTTCTTGGATGTTTTGAGTTAGGATCTTTTTGCGTTTTACATTTTCCTTGATTGTTGTGCAGATGTTCTCTATGGAATCTTCTGCACCTGAGATTCTCTCTTCCATCTCTTGTATTCTGTTGCTGATGCTCGTATCTATGGCTCCAGATTTCTTTCCTAGGGTTTCTATCTCCAGTGTTGCCTCATTTTGGTTTTCTTTATTGTGTCTACTTCCCTTTTTAGGTCTAGTATGGTTTTGTTCATTTCCATCATCTGTTTGGATGTGTTTTCCTGTTTTTCTTTAAGGACTTCTACCTGTTTGATTGTGTTATCCTGTTTTTCTTTAAGGATTTGTAACTCTTTAGCAGTGTTCTCCTGGAATTCTTTAAGGGATTTTTGTGCTTCCTCTTTAATGTCTTCTACCTGTTTACCAGTGTTCCTTTGTATTTCTTTAAGTGTGTTATTAAAGTCCTTCTTGATGTCCTCTACCATCATCATGAGATATGCTTTTAGATCCGGGTCTAGCTTTTCCGGTGTGTTGGTGTGCCCTGGACTGGGCGAAGTGGGAGTGCTGGGTTCTGATGATGGTGAGTGGTCTTGGTTTCTGTTAGTAAGATTATTACTTTTACCTTTCGCCATCTGGTAATCTCTGGGGTTAGTTGTTGTCATTGTCACTGTTTAAAGATTGGCGCAGAAGCTGTGTTCCACTCACCAGCAGTCTCAAAATCCTGTTGTAGTGGTCGTGGGTAGGTGGCGGGTGTCAGCCAACCCTGAGCTCTAGCTACCCCGGTGCTGGTCTGGCCGGAAGAGGCCTGTGGCCCTACTCAGGCCGGTTTTCTGCTTCCCTAACTAATGCAGTCTCAGGCCCCGTGCGCAATTGGATTGGAGCAGAAGCTGTGTTCCACTCACCAGAAGTCTTAAGATCCTGTGGCGTGTGTTGTGGGTAGCTGTCGAGTGTCAGCAGACCCTGCTCCCTAGCTACCCCGGTGCTGTTCTGACCGGAAGAGGCTTGTTGCCCTACTCAGGCAGGATTTCTGCCTCCCCAACCAAAGCAGTCTCAGGTCCCGAGTGATTGGACTGGAGCAGAAGCTGTGTTCCACTCACCAGCAGTCTCAAAATCCCGTGGCAGGGGTCGTGGGTAGCTGGCGGGTGTCAGCGGACCTGGCTCTCTAGCTACCCCAGTGCTGGTCCGGCCGCAAGAGTGCACCTTTCTTCTTTCACCTCATCATTCCAGTGTTATTTAGTTTTATACATAACTCATTCCTTAACAATTTAGCTATCCTATGACCAATTTTATTCAGGTCTTACTGATCCATCACCCCACTTACATCATTCTTCTGAATATACCATCTTAATTTGTGTCACTTTTCTTGACATGAACCATTGCTCTCATATCTTCAGAAAATATGAGAAATAAAAGTATATTCATGGGGTTTTATGGATGACAACCATCATACAGTAGTATAAATATAATGTAAATAGTTACTGCTATTAGACAAACAGTTAAAGTATTCCTTCCTCATGGAAACATTAAGAGAGAATTTTAGTTACTCTGCTATATTACTTTAAAGTGTATTTTATTTTTTATTTTTGTTTATTGTGATTATTTGTGTGCATGTGACTGTATGCACAAATATGTGCAAGTGCTTGAAGGTTAGTAAGTCAGAGTCCATAAAGCTAGAGTTGCAGGCTGTTGGGAGTTGTCTGATATAAGTGGTACAATCTTCATTCTTGTCCTCTGAAACAGCAACTGCTGTCAGCTCTACAGCCCCATGTACCAAACACTTAACAGTTAATGAAGCTTTCTTTTGTGTAAAAACATTCAAATGAGCGTGATTGCCATGTAGCAGTTCCCTCTGTGACTAATATATTCAATCCTGTAGAGAAGCTCCTTAATACAGAAAGTTAACAACTCAAAATAGCTTTAGAAGGCCCACAAAACTGACCTGACTGATTAGGTAATCTGCTCCCAGAGTAAGCAGAAAAAACTGCCAAGAGTCACTCCCAGAAAAGGCAAGCTGCAAAGCCAAGGCAATTTTGTAGGCAAATGGATGGAACTTGAGAATATCATCCTGAGCAAGGTAACCCAGACCCAAAAGCACATTCATGACAGGAGCCTAGGATGACTGTGTTCTGAGATGCTCCACCCAGCAGCTTACTAAAACTGATGCAGAAACCCACAATTGATTGATGGAGCTGGGGACTCTTAAGGAAGAGTTGGGGGAAAGACAGAAGGCCCCCAAAGGGAATAGGAACTCCACAGGAAGACTGACAGCATCAACTGTTAACTTACCTGACCCTTCCGGGGCTTTTAGAGACTAAACCACCAACCAAAGGGCATATAGGTGCTGGATATAGGAACCCTGCACCTATGTAGCAGATATGCAGCTCAGTCTCCGTGCAGATCCAACAACTGGAGCAGGAACAATCTCTAAAAGCTATTGCCTATCTGTGAAATCTTCTCTAACTGAGCTGCCTTCTCTGGCCTCAGTGGGAGAGGATGTGCCTAGCATTGCAGACACTTGGTGTGCCAGGTTGGGGATATAGCAAGATGGTGCCTCCAGCTTCTTATAGGAAAAGAGGAATGATGGGAAAAGAGACTATATGAGGGTGGTGGGGATCGGGGGCACAGGATATAAAAAATAAATAGATAGATAGACAGATGGATAGATAGATAGATAGATAGATAGATAGATAGATAGATTTGTAAAAAGACAATTTGCAAAGAATCCAAACTTTCTGAAAGATAAAAGACAAGACAAACAGCCTGATAGAAACAGAAATTAGTATAGCTGTTGAAAGCAGTTTGGAGCAACTGAGCCACTTAGAAATGAAACCCTTCTACTGCTTCAGTTGCCTGAAGACTGTGCATTATACTCCAAACTTTCAGGTGTTATGGCCTGTAATCATGTTGGGGTAGCTTTTGGTGATGCAGCTGTCTTTGAGTCATTTCTGCTTCTTTAAGTAATTCTTTACTTACAAATCTATAAATAACATCAGTAAAGCTTGCTGGTTCACTAATTTGCAGTTTGGTGGTATCATACTTTGGTCTGTCATGGCTCCCAACTGGGCTAAGTAGATACATATTCTGTCTCACATGGCAGACAGAATTTGGAACACATTTTTTACCTACTTCATTAATTTAGAATACTATCCTTTTCTTAACCTCTCTGTAGGTTTTTATATTTGTGAGTGTACAATGTACATTAACTTTGAGAACTTTAGTGGCAAATTGTGTAGATCTGTACACACACACACACACACACACACACACACACACACACACACACACACACATGAGGGGAGGGAGTATCAGAGACCCAAAGTCAGAAATATTCATCAAAAAAGCTGTAGCATAGAAATAATGAGTGTACATCAACCTTCAAAGCATAAAATGTGCAAGATCAAATAAAAAATACATTTTAAAAGGCAAAGAAGAATGCTCAGTGGTTAAAGGCACTTGACACCAAGCTTAATGACTTGAGATCAATTCCTGAGTAACAACATGATCTACATTTCACTAGTTGTTGTTCCCTCACTTTTATATCCACACTGTGACATTTTCTCCCAAATACTGGCATGTACACACACACACACACACACACACACACACACACACACACACACACACAAATGTAATACTTTATTTTAAAGGATTTATTTATTTTATATATTTGAGAACATTGTTGCTGTCTTCTGACACAACAGAATAGGGCTTGGGACCCCATTACAGATGATTGTGAGCCACCATGTGGTTGCTGGGAATTGAACTCAGGAACTCTAGAAGAGTTGTCAGTGCTCTCAATCAGTGAGCCATTTCTCCAATTCCATGGTAAAATATTTTTAAAAGCAATAATGATCTTTAGAAGAATAATTGTTTTGAAAAATGTTGTGTATTACAATGCTATACTCATATTTATGCCACATTCATGACACAAATGTATGCTTGAATCTTTTTCTCTCTAGATGGAAATAAGTTCTCAATGATTAGGATTCAATGTGCTAGTTTAGTTGCTTCCAGCACAAAGATCCTGAAGATGCATATAACTGGGATGTAAATTAGAGTACATCTATGGTTTATATATAACAAAGTCAAAATCAATATATATTACAATATGAGTGTGAATATAGAGGTATGTATTTATGGATAAATGAACCTGATATCCACACATGAGTAGAAATAACTCAACTAAATTTTCACTGCTCACCGCTTATTATGACTTTTTTTTTAACTTATTCACTTTACATCCAACTCATTGCTTCCTTCCAGGTCAACTTCTTCCACAATTCTTTCCCCCATCCCTTCCCCTTCCCCTTTGAGATGGTGGGAGGGGTCTTGTTATCTCTCTCCCCTGGCACATAAAGTCTACAAGCCTAGGTACATCCTCTTACACAAACCCATCTAGAAAAAAAAATACAGGCAACAGATTCTGAGATAGCCCTTGCTCCAGTTGTTCTCAACCCACATGAAGACCAAGCTGCACATCTGTTACATATGTGTAGGGAAGCCTAGGTCCAGTCCCTGTATGTTCCTTGGTTGTTGGTTCGGTTTCTGAGAACCTCAAGGGTCCAGATTAGTTGACACTGTTGGTCTTATAGAGTTCCTAGTCCCTTTTGGCTGCATTCCTTCCTTGGAGTTCCCAAGCTCCATCCACTGGCTGTGATGTCTGCATCTGTCTGCATCAGCTGCAGGATGAAGCTTCTCATGAAAGCTATGCTAGATTCCTGTCTGCAAGCATTACAGAGTATGATTAGTAGTGTCAAGGATTGGTGTTTGCCCACAGCTTGTGTCTCAAGTTGGGTCTCAATTTTTGGGTTGGCCATTCCCTTAGTATCTAATCCATCCTCTATCCCTGATTTTCAGTAGATAGAATAAATTTTGTTCCAAAAGTTTTGTGGGTGGGTTGGTATCCCTATCCCACCATTATGGTTCCTTCCTGGCTAGAGCTGGTGGCCTCTTCAGGTTCCATATCCTCAAGTTCACAGCTTATGTTAAGATAAGTTGAGTTCAAAGCAGGTTTCTGACATCATACTTCAGTAGCTCCTGACAGTCATAAATAAGCATCTATGCCAATTATGCCCCTAGGAGTAAAAATTGAATCATCACCTATTTTCTGAGTAATATATTTTCAAATAGGTCAAATTAAATACACTCTTAGACATAGCTACCCCAACCTGTGCAAATCTTTATTTTATGTTTTCTCATCTAAATTAATGTCAGTTTGATTTAATATCTGTAAAACTGACCATTCATACTTTCTTGAACTTTATTTCATCATGATCATGTGAACATTTTTGTCTAGTTGGTTGATTTATTTTTGTTTGTTGAAATTGGGTCTCTCTATCATACATACATATCATACATAGTCCTAGCTGTTCTGGAACTCAATATGTATATTAGGCTGAACTTGAAATAAAAGAAATCCTTCTGCCTCCTCAATGATGAGATTACAGGTGTGTAGAAACACACTTGGCTCCATAAGAAAATTTAATAGTGATATAATAGTGTCAGAATAAATAGTTATACATGTTTTATGGCCACAACAATTCCCCAATAGCAGATTCTCCTCTGCTACTGTTTTGCATATGTTTCCAATATATGTATAATTCTTTTACTAAAACAAATATTCATCTAGAAGAAAAATATCATATATGCAGAGTTCATTATCCTCTAATAAATTATAAAATTGCCTGACAGTGTCATAATTATACCAAGATGTCTAGTCACCCTATGATAGTTTATTACAGATGTGGTAATGGCTAAACTTTTTTTTTTACATTCTGAATTCATAAGCCTTTATTTTTATTTTTTATTTATTGTTTACATTCCATATGCCATTCCCTGCTCCCCATCCATCCTCCGACTGTTCCACATCCCACACCTCCTCCCCACCGCACCCCTTCTCAATATGGATACCCTCACCCCCTACCCACCTAACCTCTAAATTCCCTAGTTCAGTGGGTGATTTAGGCTATTATATCTTAAAATCTCATCCTAGTAGGAGGCATAAAAAAGAACAACGCTAAGAATCTTGATTATTAGATAATGAGAAAAGGCAAATTTTAAAAGGTCAGTTAGTCTATTATGTTTTATTCTTCTGATAAATGCAACATATAAAAGAGACTTTTTTCATACATCAATGGTTTTAAAATATAAAGGCTAAAGATTTGCTGCAATTCACACACCCACATACTGTAATTACCCACATTTAACTGACATCAAATATTTAACCAATGTGAGAACAATGGATCACTGTTTCCTTTGGTGAATAGATCAGCATTACTCTCACATTCTTTCTCATATAAAAATACAGAATATTTCATTTGAAGTTGTTTGAAGACTATTGCACTTATGTTATACTTCAAGAATGGTGTGTGGTGGGAGTAGAGGGATGGGATTTGTGGCTAGGATGCATTGCTTGAAGTAAGGATCTATTTCAACTAAAAAATGGAAAAAAGGGGAAATTAAAAAAACAGAATGATCAGAAAGAGTCCCCAAATTTTCATTTCTGTCATCTGAAAACACATAAGCCTTGAAAGTTTTTGAACTGATGTCCCAAATTGCTTTACATTTTTACTTCTGAGAGATTGTAAAGAATGACTTTTAAAGACCTTCTTATAAACATTATACTGCATATTCAGAAAGACAGGGCTCAAGTAAAGTGAATGATTTTCTATAGTGTTGTAAGGGGATACTATGATCTCATTGTCTGCAAAATTCATTTTTCTCTTGTATTTTACAGCACTGGAAAACAGCCCTCTTTTTGACTTATAAATACATTCATGGACTTGTTCACAATTTAACCTTATCAAGAATCAGGAATGCAAACTTATGTCCAAAGTTAGACTCTGCCACAATCAAGGGGTGTTTTGTTGGTGATTTCTATTGTTGATAAATGATACAGTACAGCATATAAAGGGCAATTATTGAATGGCATACTATTCTCTACCTGCAAGGAGTTTTCTCATACATAGTACACTTGGTAGACACTATTGGCTCTGATTACTAGGCTGCCGTATTTTCTCCATGACAACTGGCACCAGGTCACACTTTCACAGCCCAGCACACTGATAACCTTTCCCTTGATGCCTTCTGAGCTACATAAAAAAGATTTCATGTGAACTCAGTCAGTGTTCTTTGAAAGAGCTGTTTTGGGAAAAATGACAAAGAAATTGATAAAAGTATGTCAGCTTCTTTTAATGTCAGAAAAATTCCTTTGAGGCAAGGCAAAATCTGTTGTTGGAGTGCAAATTGTGAAATCTGAAGTAATATTGGAGAAAGAGCATCCATGGTAAATAATAAATCTTACACCCTTGACTTCATGAAAGTGTTTATGATTTGAAATGCCAATTTACTCAACAATAAAACAATGTCTTAAAGTGATGAATTTTCTATAAAATAATGTTTAATACATGTCTGTTTTACGTTATTTTGGGTGAAAAATACCTCCAGTTTACAAGTTCATGCACTTTTAATAGGAATATTATTCTAAACACTTACAAGCTAACGATTTAATGAAAATATTTGAAATGTTGCTATTAAATAATTAGCATGATTACAGTGTGAGCAGTCAACTTACACATATGGTTAAAATAGCAGACATATTTTCTATGTATAATAGATATATAATTTATTAGAAGCATTTGTTACACATAGTAGAAACTTTGGTCTATTCAATGATGACATATTGTAAGTCTTTCATTGCCTATAAGCTTTTCTTCTGTACACTATAGAGTTCTTACTGCACCAAAGGTCTCTGTCTATATATCATTAATATGGTACCCCATCTGTAAATCTCTACAATTTGCCTATATTATCTCAATTTACATAATATCATATGTATTTCCTTTTTCAAAGACTTAAAATGACTTCTTTGAAATCACACATATTAGTGTCCACATGCATCAAACTTGACTACAGACACAGATAGGATATCCAAATGTATTTTATTGTGATGAAGAAAAACAAATATATTGTTCAAGTCTCTATGAAGAAAGAAAAAGTACATCTCTTGTTTTCCATTCTGCTTTTTCTAGACCTGCTTTGTGGTTTAGTCAATGTTCCCTCTTCCTCCCTATGTTTGAATATCTTTAATGAAATTGATTGTATAAAATTATCATGTAATTTCACTCATGATAGAAAGAGACTATGGTAGTGAATTAATGAATTGTCACTGTATTGGATACATATGAATATTTACAGCTAATATCTGCTTTCTAAGATTATATGTACACTTTATCATAATACAGACTTTAAAATGTAACGTCTCCTTAATTGGTTTGTAGTTTTAAATATAAAATGAACTTCTTTATCACTTCTAAATAGTTTTTGTTTTAAATCATTTTTGTAAGATATTGTGCTTTTATTCAATATGTGCTCTCTCTTTAATATGATGCTTTTTCATATCTATAGTAATAAAATTAGATTTTTGTAGTGTCCAGGTGATTTTCCATGTTCTCTCTGTCTCTGTCTCTCTTTCTCTGTCTCTGTCTGTCTCTGTCTGTCTCTGTCTCTGTCTGTCTCTGTCTCTGCCTCTCTGTCTGTCTCTGTCTTTCTCTCTCTCTCTCTCTCTCTCTCTCTCTCTCTCTCTCTCTCTCTTCCTCTCTCTTATGTGTGTGTGTGTGTATGTGTGTGAATGTGTGTGTATTCTTTACTGAACAATCACTTTCTTATATCTTATCTTCCATCCATAGCACTATGTTTTCTATGTGATCAATCCTTTTTGTTATGATTTTGTGCTGAACTTTTAATTTGAGTTATTGGAGATTTTTCTTCTAGCATTATTTCAGTTTGATGTTTCTTCTACAATTCTCTCTCTTCACCGACTTGTATTTTCTTACATTGTATCAATTTCATTCATTAAGACTTTTGATACTTTTTTTAAAAGAGGTAATTCATATCTTCTTTGAAGTGCTCTAAATGATATTTCTGGTAGTTCTTCCAAATCATTATCATTGTCATCAACTCCAATAGTATTAGGACTTGAGGAATTTTGAGTATTCTTCATTATTTTTGTTTCTGCAACAGGTTTACTCATCTAGAATTAATTGACTGTACATAGATGTTTCCTTTCTTTCTTATATTTATTCTTTTAAACTTCTACTCTCCCCTTTTCTGTCAATGAATATGTTTATAATATTAAGAAAAGTACTAATTCATGTGATTTTATAGTATCATTTTCTCTGATCAGATTGGTATTTGGGACCATAAACACTACCTTTAGTTATCTTAGAATCAGATACACTCCTTGTTCAGCTCAAGCCTCTTCATTGGTTCTGCAGCTGCAGAACTTATCACATTAACATTCCAGGTATATGTTTCCAAACTACCACACTATTTGAAATCCATACATATGGCTCCTGGAGCTGATCCTGGTCCACAGCACTCCATACCCAAATACTGTTGAGAGAAAGCTGTTCTCCCAGGAGGGCCAACACAGCTATGAGCACAGGTAAGACCACTACTGCTAAAATTCCTGGCCCAAGAGGGACACGTCCAGAGCCATCATGACACAGAAAACAAGGAACAGCTTAGGTTAGGATCCTTCCTATTTCCATCTGCAACCTGGAGGTGACCTCAGAGCTGTGCTGCACCTCTCCATTCCGAAATTCCTCCAGGAAAGAACTGGTCTCCCAGGAGTCCTGACACACATTCTTGTAGGGGGGACAAGTCAAAGTCAGAGACAGCAAGACCAGCTAACACCAGAAATAGTCACATGGCAAGAGGCAAGCACAAGAACATAAGCAAAAGAAACCAAGACTTCTCGGCATCATCAGAAGCCGGTTTTCCCATCACAGTGAACTCTGCATACCTCAACACACGAGAAAAGCAAGACTCTGATTTAAAAATCACATCTCATATGATGATAGAGGACTGTAGGAAGGACATAAAATAAAGAAATAAACAGGTAGAAGCCCTTAAAGAGGAAACACAAAAATCCCTTAAGGAATTACAGGAAAACACAACCAAACAGGTGAAAGAAGTGTACAAAAGCATCCAGGATCTAAAAATGGAAATAGAAACAATAAAGAAATCACAAAGGAAGAAAAGTTTAGAGATAGAAAATCTAGGAAAGAGATCAGGAGTCATAGATGCAAGCATCACTAATAGAATATAAGAGATTGAAGAGAGAACCTCAGGTGCAGAAGATACCATAGAAAACAATGATTCAACAGTCAAAGAAAATGCAAAATGCAGAAATCTTCCAACCCAAACATCCAGGAAATCCAGAACACAATGAGAGGACCAAACCTAAGGATAATAGGTATAGAAGAGAGTGAAGATGCCCAACTTAAAGAGCCAGTAAATATCTTCAACAATATTATAGAAGAAAACTTCCCTAACCTAAAGAAAGAGATGCCCATGAATATAGAAGCAGTCTACAGACTGCTTTCTGGTCTCAATAGATTGGAGCAGAAAAGAAATTCCACCTGGCACATAATAGTTAAAACACCCGATGCACAAAAAAGAAAGAAAGAATATTAAAGGCAGTAAGGGAAAAACGTCAAGTAACATATAATGGTAGACCTATTAGAAATACACCACACTTTTCACCAGAGACTATGAAAGAATATTAAAAGCAATAAGGAAAAAATGTCAAGTAACATATAATGGTAGACCTATTAGAAATACACCACACTTTTCACCAGAGACTATGAAGCTAGAAGTTCCTGGGCAGATTTTATATAGACCGTAAAGGAACACGAATGCCAGCCAAGGATACTATACCCAACAAGACTCTCAATTACCATAGATGGAGAAACCAAGACATTCCATGACAAAAACAATTTACTCAATAGTTTTCTACAAATCCATCACTACAAAGGATAATAGATGGAAAACTCCAACAAAAGGAGGGAAACTACAATCTAGAAAAAGAAAGTGATCTTTTTTAACAAACCCCCAAGAAGATAGCCACACAAACGTAAAATACAACATCAAAAGTAAGCAGAATCAACAATCACTGTTCCTTAATATCTCTTAACATCTCTGAACATCAATGAAGGTACTCAATTCCACAATAAAAAGACATAGAGCCAGGCAGTGATATAGCATGCTGTTAATCCCAGCACTTGGGAGGCAGAGGTAGGCAGATTTCTGAGTTTGAGGATAGCCTCATCTACATAGTGAGTGCCAGGACAGCCAGGGCTACACAGAGAAACCCTGTCAAAAAAAAAAATAGAATAACACACTGGATATGCAAACAGGACCTTACATATCCTGCATAAAAGAAACACACTTCAGTGTCAAAGACAGACACTACCTCAGAATTAAGGGCTGGAAAGTTTTTTTTTCAAGAAAATGGTTCAAAGAAACAATCTAGAGTAGCCATTCTAATATTGAATAAAATCAACTTTCAGAAAGGATAAGGAAGGACACTTCATACTCATTAAAGGAAAAATATACCAAGAAGAATTCTTGATTATGAACTTCTATTCTCCAAATTCAGGGGTACCCACATTCATAAAAAGAAACTTTACTAAAGCTCAAAGCACACATTGTACCTCATACAACAATAGTGGGAGAATTCAACACCCCACTCTCATCAATGGGCAGATCATAAAAACACAAACTAAATGGAGACATAATGAAACTAAAAGAAGGTATGGAACAAAAGGATTTAACAGATATCTATAGAACATTTCATCCTAAAACCAAAGAATATACCTTCTTCTCAGCACCTCATGGTACCCTCTCCAAAATTGACCTTATAATCACTCATAAGACAGGCCTCAGCAGTTACAAGAAGATTGAAATAATCCCATACATCCTATCAGATTATCAGGGACTAAGGCACGTCTTTAATAAAAACAAAAACTACAGAAAGCCCATATGCACATAGAAGGTAAACAACCCCTTACTAGATGATAGTTTGGTCAAAGAAAAAATAAAGAAAGACATTAAATACTTTATAGAATTTAATGAAAATAAAGGCACATCATATCCTAACTTATGAGACACAATGAAAAAAGTGGTAAGAAGAGAACTTAGTTTTGAGTGCCTCCAAAAAGAAGTTAGAGAGAGCATAGACTAGCAGCTTAACAGCACACCCGAAAGCTCTGGAACAAAAAGAAGCAAACACACTCAAGAGGAGTAGACAACAGGAAATAATCAAACTCAGGGATGAAATCAACCAAGTAAAAACTAAAAGAACTACACAAAGAATCAACAAAACCAGGAGCTGATTCTTTGAAAAAAAATCAACAAGATAAATAAACCCTTAGCTAGATTAAACAGGGCACAGAGACAATATCCAAATTAACAAAATCAGAAATGAAAAGGGAGATATAATTACAGAGCCTAGGGAAATTAAAAAAAATCAGCCAATCCTACTACAAAAGCCTATATTCAACAAAACTGGAAAAACCTGAATGAAATGGACAATTTTCTAGACAGATATCAAATATCAAATTTAAATCAAGATCAGATAAACCATAACCCCTAAAGAATTAGAACCAGTCATTAAAAGACTCCAACCAAAAAAAGTTCAGGACCAGATAGGTTTAGTGCAAAATTCTATCAGACTTTCAAAAAAGACCTAATACCAATACACTTCAAACTATCCCCCAAAAGCAAAACAAAAGGAACACTATGCAATTCATTCTATGAAGCCACAGCTACACTAGTTTATGTCAGAATTCATAAAGGTCAAATTGCACCCAAAGGGAGATGCTTCATAAAAGAGTAAAGGAGAATAAGAATACCCAGAAATAGACTAAATAGTGCTTTATTAACTTTTAAGTTTTTTTTATTGCAATTAAGGCAGGAAAAATCGCTGCTGAAATACACTGGTTATAGAAAAGGGGCATATATATATATATATATATATATATATATATGTCTTAGTGAGAGATTCTATTCCTGCACAAACATCATGAGCAAGAAGCAGTTGGAGAGGAAAGAGTTTATTAAGCTTACATTTCCACATTGCTGTTTATCACTGAAAGAAGTCAGGACTGGAACTCAAACAGGTTAGGAAGCAGGAGCTGATGCAGAGGCCATGGAGGGATGTTTCTTACTGGCTTGCTTCCCCTGGCTTGCTTCCCCTGGCCTGCTTCCCCTGGCTTGCTTCCCCTGGCTTGCTCAGCCTGCTCTCTTATAGAACCCAAGACTACCAGCCCAGAGATGGCACAACCCACAAGGGGACCTCCCCTTTGATGACTAATTGAGAAAATGCCTTACAGCTGGATCTCGTGGAGGCATTTCCCCAACTGAAGCTCCTTTCTCTGTCATAACTCCAGCCTGTGTCAAGTTGACACAAAACTAGGCAGTACAACTGACCCCTTGTCAACTATACACACAAACACATAACTAGTAAGCCTCAATCCTTAGTTTCTTATTCATCCCCAAGATCTAAACAACAATAAAATTCCCAGTCTTTACATACTAAAAGTTCAATCCTTTTAAAATATCCAATATCTTTTAAAATTAAAAGTCTTTTTTACAATTAAGTCTCTTAACTGTGGGATCTACTAAAATATTTTCTTTGTTCAAGAAGGAAAAACATCAGGACACAGTCACAATCAAAAGCAAAAATCAGTCTCCAACCATCCAATTTCTGGGATCCAACTCACGATCTTCTGGGCTCCTCGAAGTGCTTGGGTCACTTCTCCAGGCCTGTCCTTTGTGCCACACAGCTTTTTCTCTAGGTTCCAGATTTCTGTACTCCACTGCTGCTGCTGTTCTTGGTGGTCATTCATGGTCCTGGCATCTCCAAAACACTGCATGACCCCTTCAGACCTGGGACATCAATTGCAACTGAGGCTGCACCTTCACCAAATGGCCTTTAATGCCCTCTCACAGTGCCGAGCCTCAGCTGCTCTGCATGACCCCTTCATGCCTTGAAAACCAGTACCACCTGGGTGTCTCTTACATATTACCAAGTCCAGCCACAGCACAAGATACAACCTTGGCTATCTCTGGAACACAGCCTCTGTGCTCTCAGAAAACACTTCCCAGAAGATTTCACCTCTGTGATGCTGATCTCTTCTTAATCACTGCTAATTTTTTTACCCCCATCTAAACAGCATCAATAGTCCCAGTAATGCAAAGTTTTTGCTTTAGTATTTCTGGTATCTTGTTAATCACAGCTGATTCTTCAGCCCCAGCTAACCAGAACCAAAGAATCTTCACAATCAAAATAGCATTGACTCTGAAAAGAGTCTTTAATCTCCCCTCTGAAATTTCACAAGCCAGGAATTCATCTTCTGCACTGTTCTCAACATTATCTTCCAAGCTCCCATACAACATTTGACAGAGCTCTTAACACAGAATGGATCTTCTGGCCCAAAGTTCCAAAGTCCTTCCACAGTCCTCCCCAAAACATGGTCACATTGTCACAGGAATACCCCCTCCTAGTACCAATGTGTCTTAGTCAGGGTTTCTATTCTTTGACAAACATCATGACCAAGAAGCAGTTGGAGAGGAGAGGGTTTATTCAGCTTACATTTCCAATTTGCTGTTCATCACTGAAGGAAGTCAGGACTGGAACTCAAGCAGGTCAGGAAGCAGGAGCTGATGCAGAGGCCATGGAGGGATGTTTTTTACTGGCTTGTTTCTACTGGCTTGCTCAGCCTGCTCTGTTATAAAACCAAGACTACCAGCCCAGAGATGGCACCACCCACAAGAGGACCTCCCCCCTTGATCACTAATTGAGAAAATGCCTTACAGCTAGATCTTGTGGAGACATTTCCCCAATTGAAGCTCCTTTCTCTGTCATAAGTCCAGCCTGTGTCAAGTTGACACAAAACTAGCCAGTATAATATATATATATATATATATATATATATATATATATATATATATTATATGTGTGTGTGTGTGTGTATGTGTGTGTGTGTGTGTGAATGAAAGGAGCTTTCATTGTATATCCAGATTAAATAATACTATTTCTGTTTTATCATCCCTAATGGTACAGATATATTTAGATATACATATACATGTGCATGTTTTTAAATACACATATATTTGCATATATTGGATAGACTTTTATTCAGATAAAATATAATATGATTTGGTTTGTCTTTTTAAACATTCTTAGTGTTATTTTTAATTCCTCTCTCTCCTTTTGTAATGAACTTCCTTCCTGTATTCAGTTAAAGTCCCTCCCATATTCTTACCAGTTCCTCCTCATAGCAAGTGTATTCTATTCTTTCCTTCTCTAGCCTCTTAACTCCTGATGGATTCTTTTCTCTTTTTCCCCAACATAATTTTTTTTTTGAGACAGGGTTTCTCTGTATGGCCCTGGCTGTCCTGGAACTCACTTTGTAGACCAGGCTGGCCTCGAACTCAGAAATCCGCCTGCCTCTGCCTCCCGAGTGCTGGGATTAAAGGCATGCGCCACCACGCCCGGCTACCCAACATAATTTTTTATTGGATATTTCCTTTATTTACAGTTCAAATGTCATCCTCTTTACTGGTTTTCCCTCCAAAACCCCCTATACCTTCACCCCTCACCATATTCACTAACCAACCTGCTTCTGCTTCCTGGTCCTGGCATTCCCCTATGATGAGAAAAGCCTTCACAGGACCAAGGGCCTCTCTTCCCATTGATGCCCAACAAGACCATCCTCTGCTACATATGTAGCTGGAGTCATGGGTCCCTCCATGTGTACTTCTTTGTTGGTGGTTTGGTCCCTGAGAGCTCAGGGGTGGGGAGTCTGGTTGGTTAATATTGCTGTTCTTCCTATGGAGTTGTAAACCCCTTCATTTCCTTCATTCCATTCTCTAATTCATTCACTGGGGTCCCATTGCTCAGTTCCATGGTTGGCTGTGATCTTCTGCCTCTGTATTTGTCAGGTTCTGGCAGAGCCGCTTAGGAGACAGCTATATCAGGCTTCTGTCAGCAAGCAGCTCTTGTCATCCACAATAGAGTTTGGATTTGGTCTTGGAATATGGGATTGATCCCCAGGTGGGGCAGTCTTGGGATGGTCTTTCCTTCAGTCTCTACTCCACACTTTGTCCCTGTATTTCCTTTAGACAGAAAAATTCTGGGTTAAGAAATTGGAGATGAGTGAGTAGCCCCATCTCCCAAACAGGGCCTTGCCTAACCTCTGGATATGGTTTGTACAGTGTCTCTCTCCCCTTTGTTGGGCATTCCAACTACTCTCATCCATGTTGGGTCCTAGAAGCCTCTTGCTTTCCTGATATCTGGGACTTGCTGGCTCTCCCCAGTTCCTCATACCCCATTGCTACACACCTCTTTTCAAATTCCTGATCCTCTGTATATCATCCCTGTCTTGTCCCATACCTGATCTTGCCAGTGAGGTCATGGGGCTTGGTGGAGACTCTTCTACCATCATTTTACTAAAGGAGCCTAATTTTTAACTGCATTCTAAATAGGCACACATATGTCCACAGATAACTGTAGCTCTTTCCCCTCATCAAATGACTTTATTTTTGTAGAACTTAAAAAAATACAAAAACTACAACTGGTGAAAATGAAAGAACAATTGATTATTGGGTGTTCAAGTCCGTTTTATATAGCTACAAAACTATCCTTCATCTAATGCTCAAGAAACCTTGCAAACATCTAAGAGAAAAAGGTACAAAGGCTATAAGAGCCAGAGGACCAAGAACTCTGCAGTGAAATTGTGACTTCTAGAAATGATAAGGAAGATATTTATAAATTACAACAATATATCTACTTAGTATCTGAATACAGATAAAACCAATAGACATGGTAGCAAAAGAGGGTGAAATCTCACATTGTCTGAATAATAGACAAGGAAGTACAGGTAACTAAGGATTGCTAAAAGAGAGATGATTAATTGTTTCTAGAAATTATTCACTTAGTTGTTCATCCAAATAAAATGTTCAGCTCAAAGTAAAGTATATACATGCAACACTAAATGAAATTAGCAGTATGTATTTATACATTTAAATTAAAAGATAACAATAACCAACAAAGAAAACGATCCCATACATAGGAGAGGGATCAAAGAAAGGCTATACAAGAATGAGGTAGAGGGAAAAAAGATAATTATGTGATTATATTTTTAATTAAAAATTAAAAATACATTACAACATCTAGAACCCATTAAGGAGAAAGTTTTCATATGCATAATGAATATGCCTTTGTTTGTTTGTTTGGTTTGGTTTGGTTTTTGGTTTTTCAAAACAGGGTTTCTCTATATAGCCCTGACTGTCCTAGAACTCAGTCTGTAGAGCAGGCTGGCCTTGAACTCAGAAATCTGCCTTCTGAGTGCTGGGATTAAAGGCGTGCACTACCACCGCCTGACATGAAAATGGCTTTTTCAGGTACTTTTTCCAGTTTCTTGATAACAGTATGTCATTTTATTGTAATAAAAATAGTCATATCAATATTTCCATAGTTTAGGAATTGAAATAATGTTCAAAGGTTTTTTTTTTTCTAGTTCTCCTGGGCAATTATCTATAAAAACAATATATTCTCAATAAAGTACATATGATAGTATCTACTTTATATGCTGTCTAATTTTTGAAATTCAGAAATAAACTTTCATATTTCAGGGGGAAAATCTATGGCATTTTTTTCTTCCTGTCTCAAAGAGAAACTATAATAGGATATTGATAACTTTAAACAGATTATGTTACATATAGTTTAGAAAATCCATCATCACATGTTTCAAAAAATTGATTTGATTATTGTTACAATCTATCTTAAAATTTTTCTTTGATTTGGATTGCCATTGTACATATATATATATGTGTGTGTGTGTGTATATATATATATATATATATACATATATATATATATATATATTCCATCTGCATAGATATATGTACACAGGTGGCACGGAAATCAGAATGGAGTGTTAGATCATCTAGAATTGGAATTGTAGGTGTTTATAAGCTACCACGCGGGTTCTAGAAACGTAGTCTGCTTTTTCTGCAAAAGCAGCAAAAGGGATCTTTTAAAATAATTTTTAATTAATTAATTTTTTTTTTTAGGTATTTTCCTCAATTACATTTCCAATGCTATCCAAAAAGTCCCCAATACACTCCCCCCCATTCCCTCACCCACCCACCACCCACCCCCTGGCCCCGGCATTCCCCTGTACTGGGGCATACAAAGTTGGCAAGTCCAATGGGCCTCTCTTTCCAGTGATGGCCGACTAGGCCATCTTTTGATACAAATGCAGCTAGAGTCAAGAGCTCTGGGGTACTGTTTAGTTCATAATAATGTTCCACCTATGGGGTTGCAGTTCCCTTTAGCTCCTTGGGTACTTTCTCTAGCTCCTCCATTGGGGGCCCTGTGATCCATCCAATAGCTGACTGTGAGCATCCACTTCTGTGTTTGCTAGGCCCCAGCATTGTCTCACAAGAGACAGCTATATCTGGGTCCTTTCAGCAAAATCTTGCTAGTGTATGCAATGGTGTCAGCGTTTGGAAGCTGATTATGGGATGGATCCCTGGATATGGCAGTCTTTAGATGGTCCATCCTTTCTTCACAGCTCCAAACTTTATCTCTGTAACTCTTTCCATGGGTGTTTTGTTCCCAATTCCAAGAAGGGGCACAGTGTCCACACTTTGGTCTTCGTTCTTCTTGAATTTCATGCGTTTAACAAATTGTATCTTATATCTTGGGTATCCTAAGTTTTTGGGCTAATATCCACTTATCATTGAGTACATATTGTGTGAGTTCCTTTGTGAATATGTTACCTCACTCAGGATGATGCCCTCCAGATCCATAAATTTGCCTAGGAATTTAATAAATTCATTCCTTTTAATAGCTGAGTAGTACTCCATTGTGTAAATGTACTACATTTTCTGTATCCATTCCTCTGTTGAGGGGCATCTTGGTTATTTCCAGCTTCTGGCTATTATAAATAAGGCTGCTATGAACATAGTGGAGCATGTGTCCTTCTTACCGGTTGGAACATCTTCTGGATATATGCCCAGGAGAGGTATTGCTGGATCCTCTGGTAGTATTATGTCCAATTTTCTGAGAAACCGCCAAACTGATTTCCAGAGTGGTTGTACCAGCTTGCAATCCCACCAACAATGAAGGAGTGTTCCTCTTTCTGCACATCCTCGCCAGCATCTGCTGTCACCTGAATTTTTGATCTTAGTCATTCTGACTGGTGTGAGGTGGAATCTCAGGGTTGTTTTGAGTTGCATTTCCCTGATGATTAAGGATGTTGAACATTTTTTCAGGTGCTTCTCTGCCATTCAGTATTCCTCAGGTGAGAATTCTTTGTTCAGTTCTGAGCCCCATTTTTTAACGGGGTTATTTGATTTTCTGGAGTCCACCTTCTTGAGTTCTTTATATATATTGAATATTAGTCCCCTATCTGATTTAGGATAGGTAAAGATCCTTTCCCAATCTGTTTGTGGTTTTTTTGTCTTATTGATGGTGTCTTTTGCCTTGCCGAAGCTTTGCAACTTTATGAGGTCCCATTTATTGATTCTCGATCTTACAGCACAAGCCTTTGCTGTTCTATTCAGGAATTTTTCCCCTGTACCCATATCTTCGAGGCTTTTCCCTACCTTCTCCTCTATAAGTTTCAGTGTCTCTGGTTTTATGTGGAGTTCCTTAATCCACTTAGATTTGACCTTGGTACAAGGAGCTAGGAATGGATCAATTCACATTCTTCTACATGATAACCGCCAGTTGTGCCAGCACCATTTGTTGAAAATGCTGTCTTTTTTCCACTGGATGGTTTTTGCTCCCTTGTCAAAGATCAAGTGACCATAGTTATGTGGGTTGATCTCAAGGTCTTCAATTCTGTTCCATTGGTCTACTTGTCTGTCGTTATACCACTACCATGCATTTTTTTCTTTTTATTGGATATTTACTTTATTTACTTTTCCAACGTTATTCCTTCTCCAGATCTCCCCTCTAGAAACCCCCTAATCCCTCCCCCTTCCCCTGGTTCTATGAGGGTGCTCCCCTGCCACCCACGGAATCCTACCTCACCGCCCTGGCATTCCCCTACACTGGGGCATCAAACCCCTGTTAGAGCAAGGACTGCTCCTCCCACTGATATCTAAGAAGGTCATCCTCTGCACCATACACAGCCAGAGTCATGGGCCTCTCCAGGAGTACTCTTTGGTTGGTGGTCCAGTTCCCAGGAGTTCTGCAGCTCACCAGGTGTTCTTAACTATTGAGCCACCTCTCTGGCTCCTGCAAATTGCCCATCTCAAATGAAGAAGCAATAACTCTAGGGGATAGTATTTGTTATTAATCTGAGGACCTACACCATGGCCCCTTTTCCACCTGGTACAGTCCCACCTTGCTACAACCATTGTTTAACGGGGAAGCCATGCCAAAGCTATGGTGCCTTGCTCCCACTCCATAAACCAGTGACCTGATTTACATTTCCAATTTAAGGAACCTAATAGTTAAAAGAACAAGAATAATGAAGTGCACTATCTTTCTTTATAATTTTCATTAGCAGTTTACCTACTTTAATGGATAAGATGGGTAAAGAGATGGATGTCTGCAGTATCACACAATACAGCATATCTGTATCAAAGAACAACTGAAACATGAGCATGCCACACATGCATATTCCTTATCAACATGGTTGCCAAGCAACAGGCTGCTCTCAAGGACTCATAGTTTTACCAAATATTCAATGATTATGAAGGTTGTTTCTGTCCTCCTGGACATAACAGCATATTTTGTAATTACCTCTTGCATGTGATTTGTTTACAACAGTAACAGCTATTTCACATTGAGGAGTAGGATGCAGACTTTTTGAAATGAAGAACAGTCCTTATAGGAGCAAGCAAAACTTTAATTAGTGAAATAATGAATTCAGAGGCTGAGATGTACATATGAGAGGTGCACTTAACTTTGCTTTCATATGAGTCTTGGAAACTAAAACTGTCTCAACTCGGTGCAAGAAATTGAAGTTAGTGTTGCTGTTGAACAAATTGTACAAACTACATTCTTAACTCACAAGTCTCTGGTTGATAATGATAGTATAAGGGATTAGCAGGAAAAAAAGCTTAAGAAACAGTGTTTTCTGTGAAGAATATATTTCAGCATTTAAACAGATTCCTCTGTAGTTTGTAACTGTGAAAGAGAGCTATATGGATAACTAATTGAGCTGGAAATCTGTGGAATCATAACCTGAAGGATTTTAGATAATTCTCAAAGCAGGTAGAAAAACAGGCCAATGCTTATTGCTAAGAGATGTGAACTTTGTATTCTTTTGTGATGGAGTTACCTCACTTACATGATATGCACTCACTGATAAGTGGATATTAGCCCAGAAGCTCAGAATACCAAAGATACAATTTGTAAAACACATGAAGCTCAGGAAGAAGGAAGACCAAATATAGATAATCTGATCCTTTTTAGAAGGGGGAACAAAATTCCCATGATAGGAGTTACAGAGACAACGTTCAGAGCAAAGACTGAAGGAATGACCAGACAGAGACTGCCCTAACTGGGGATCCATCCCATAAACAACCACCAAAACCAGACAATATTGTGAATGCCAACAAGAGCTTGTTGACAGGACCCTGATATATCTGTCTCCTGAGAAGCTCTGCCAGTGCCTGACAAATATAGAAGTGGATGCTCATAGCTATCCACTGGACAGAGCACAGGGTCCCCAATGGAGGAGCTAGAGAAAGGACCCAAGGAGCTGAAGGGGTTAACCCCATATGAAGAACAATGTGAACTAATCAGTACCCCACAGAGCTCCCTGGGACTAAACCACCAATCAAAGAAAACACATGGTGGACTCATGGCTCTAGCTGCATATGTAGCAAAGAGTGGCCTAGTTAGTAATTGGAGGAAAGGCCCTTGGTCCTGTGAAGGTTCTATGCCCCCTGTATAGGGGAATGCCAGGGCCAGGAAGCAGGAGTGGGTGGGTTGGTAAGCAGGGAGAAGCAGGGAGGGAATAGGGGATTTTCAGAGGGGAGACAATAAAAGGGGATAACATTTGAAATGTAAATTAAAAAAATCTAATAAAAAAGAAAAAAAATTAAAAATAAGAGGTGAACTTTGAAGGCAATAATATTTCATGTTAAGGCCTGTAAATTCTTGAAATATTCATATAAATGACTTTTTATAGTATTTTTTAAAAATTAACTAACATCTGAGCTTCACATTGGGTACTCATAGCTAAACACAAGGAAAGGATGACATCACAACCAACTAAGTAGAAGAAAACAGAATGCAGCTCCATGGAGTCTCAGCTCTAAAAACAAACATGCTAAGGTACCAAGTGAGTCAGAAAATGAGGAGCCAAAAGATTACAATAGATTGCCATGGTTAGTTTAAAAATGAGCAGCACAATCTAATGAGATGCTGAGAGAAGCCAGTTTGAATCAGTTAGCTTGAAGAGGAGTTTGAGCCAGAACAACTGAATTGAACCAGTAAGCCAGAGTACATAAAGAACTAGAAATGATGAGTTTATTCACCAATAAACCTCTGAGAAGACAATTATAACTTGAGAATTATAGATGCTTTTACAGACACTTCACTCTCATCACAAGAAATATCTATCAAGAAACCATTTCAATTTTTACTATCAATGCCCCAAAATGCAAGAATACCTAAGCTTAAAAAAATTACTAAAGCTTAAATCACACTTCTACAATCACACATTGATTATGGCAAATTTTCACACCCCACTCTTACCAATATGCAGGTCATCTGGAAAAGAAGCCAAACAAAAATACTGCCTGAAAATGTTATGAATCAGATGGACCTAAAAGTTATCTACAGAACTGTTCACACAAACTCTAAAAATATATCTCTTCTCAGCACCTCATGGAATGTTATCCAAAATTGACCACATGTGTGGTCAAGTCTCTAACAGATAGAAGAAAATTGAAATATCCATCTACATCCTATCAGTCCACTGAGGATTAAAGCTGAATTTCCACAATAACAGAAACACATACATTCATGAAAAATGAACAATTCTCTATTCTGTCAGTTCTGAAATAAGAAAGAAGTGAAAACTTCATAGAATTCAATAAAAATGAGTGCATGACATACCCAATCTTATGGGACACAATGAGAGCAGTGCTAAGTGGAAAGTTCATAGCTCAAAGTGCCTAAAGTAACTGGAGAGCTCTCATGATAGCAACAGGGCAGAATGCCTCAGTGTATTAGATCAGAAGAAGTAAGTGCACCCAAGAGGAGTAGATGTCAAGAAATTATTTATTTATTTTTAATTAATTAATTAATTAAGTTACTTTTGCATCCTATGTGTTCCCACCCATCCCTTTTATTCTCACTATCCCCCACACTGACAAATCATTTCCCCCATTGCTCCCTGTCTTTCTCCTCAGAGAAGTATAAGCTCCCTTGGGTACCATCTCTTTCTGGACATCCAGTCACAGTAAGACTGGTCTATTCTCTCCCATTGAGGCTGAACCAGGCAATCAAATTAGGGGAAAGAGATCCAATGTCAGGCAAGAGAGTCAGAGACACACTTCATTCCAATTGTTAGGGGACCCATTTGAAGACCAAGCTGCACATCTGCTAAAAAATTTGTAGGGTCCTAGGTCCAGCTCATGCATAGTCCTTGGTTGGTGGTTCAATCCGTGTGAATCTCCATGGCCCCAGGCTAGTTGACTATAAGTTTCATGGTATCCTTAACCCCTTAGGTTCACTGTTCTATCTCCTACACGATTCCTGGAACTCCACCTGATGTTTGTCTGTTGGTCTCTTCTTCTGTTGTTTACTTTTTAAATACTTTTAAAAGGGAAAAGTTTAAGTTGGCCACTCAGTGGTTAGAGAAATTCCAAGACCTATTTCTCTTTACCCCAATACCCAGGAAGTAAATTTTGTCTTCTGACAATAACAAAGACATAGGAGGTGGCTAGAGTTAAAAACTTGAGGTATGGACGTAGTCCAGTCCATAGGTTGCTAAGGTGTGTGAACTGGGTATTTCTCTAGGTATAGGTTATATATACCTACCTTTATGTTATCATTTGTTCTCAGAGCAAATGCAACACATCCTGTTTTAAATAAGTGTGTCTTATCTTAACCAATTTCAGGGAACATACCTCCATCTTTACCCTGATAAATTGCTAAAAAGAAAAAGCATGTAGCCCTAATTTTGGAAATACAAAACTGAAAGTGGAAACTAAATTTTATATCTGACTTTCACTTTATGGGTAAACAACCTAGTTTTTGGTTTATTGTTGCAAGGATGTCCAAAATTAATTAATTATTAAAAATCAGACATATTCCCTGTACCCTACAGTTAGGAGGAAGCATAGAGAATTTCCCAGGGACCCGACTGTGAACCAAAGGTTTTCATTTTTTTTTTAATTTGACCATATTTGTATGTAAAGATCTACCTAAAACCAGAGGATTATCTTTCTATAAATATATAACTGGCAAAACAGAACAAAACTCAAAAAGAAAGTGACATATCTCCAAGATAGCATAGAGGAATTGGCACTGAATAAACATTCCAATTTCAAGAAAAATTAATTGGAACATGCAATGAGTTATCAGTATAAGGCAAAACTGACACATGAACCAGCAAATATTGTAGCTTTATTTCTAGCAATTGGGCCATACTATAGTAAGAGGTAGATTCCCAATGCCTAGAAAAATAGATACCAGCATTATCATTGTAACTATATGGCCTCACCCTTCGTTTGGTTCTGCTAGCTGTCCAAATTTTTCTTTAAAACGGTTACACATTGCCCATACCTCTGCTTTTCTTGAGCCATTACTGTAGCATCAGTTATACTCTCACAGCTTCATTATGTTTCATCCAACAGGGAGCATTTGGTAGAAATTCCTCTTGTGCCCAGGACACTGCCAGTCTTTCTAGACTTTTCCTTAAAATCACAACAGGGACTGTTTAGATTATTGTATTTTACATGAAAAAAAAGTGAAAATAATAACTTACAGAATCACATTAGAATAACCAATTCTATTGTACCTGGACCTATTTGAAGCACACAGGGAACATGTTAATTTCTTGATAGATAATCTTAGAGAAAATGTAATTCAAATATAATTCTGGGCACATCTGGTAACCACTGGTATTTCTTAAAAAAATAAATTTAATTAAAAAAAAAAACCTCTGCCTTGAACATAGGAGATTGTCATGAAGTGACCAAAGCTTTAGAGTTATTGACAATTGATAACTGCTGGGAGAAGGAGAATCAGTTTTCTTCAAGGGTATGTACCCAGGTAGAATGACAATTCTACAGCTGATAGCTCCATACCCATGAATACAGGACATCATAAATTGGACTTGATATATTTCAAAAATATAAGACAAAAGAAGGGAGCATAAATTTCCATGGGTAAGGAAGGTATTAGATTTGGAAGGAGTTTGGCGAGTGGTGGGTATCACAATATATTGAAAGAACTTTTCATAAAATAAAACATTAAAAATGATCTTTAAAAGATTTTTAAAAATAAAGAATATATGAGGTCCAATATATGAGGTGAGTAATACACAATGACAACAAAAGCTACAACCTGTATAAAAAAAGTAATAGGTATAGTATCTGCTTATAGTGGGAAGTGTATGCAGTGCTACTGGACATAATAATATGAATATAATCTATTTCTAAAAAAAATAGTGGAACTTATTGTAAAAGGAACTAAGATCACCTTCTGTATTAAATGATTACCTGATGAGTGAGAGGCCTGAGACCTAGCACATCAAAAAACAGTGTATTGGACACCGTTTCTGTTGTAAGCAGCTATGTTTTTTTTTCCATATACCTGTTGTATTTTGTTTTGTTCTATTTTACTTTGTGATTTATTTTTTTCATGAAATTGTACAGCTGATACAATTGATATTAAGTAGAGCAAGAGTCTCATAGCAATCATAGTTCTGAACACTTCTGGTGGTAAGGATGTATTGGTGAGAGGAACAGAGGTTTTTGGAATAGGACAGACCAGAGACACAAGAGCTAAGTAAAGTGATTTGTCAAAAGTTCGTGAAAAGTAGTTATTGGTATGCTGGCTAATGGGGGGAAAAGCCAACATGAGTTCATAGTTCAATTTTTGGGCTGAATCACACAGTGTTGTGTTTGTTTCTATATTTGAATGAATCTTTAAAATGATAAAACACATGTTCAGATTTCTCTAGCTAAAAGTAGAATGGGGAATTGTTCTCTACAAGTCATTATAACATATTAACCTAAGTCATTCCCTATAACATTATAGTTTACTTCAAAGAGATGTATATATTTGTTCTGTGATTCTACAAAATTTCAATATAGCAATAAATAAAAGTAAGCTTAACTTAGCAGATTTATTAATTAGAAGACTGTTTCTGTTTTCAAGTTGCTAAATATATCATTTTCACAACAAAACCAGAAACAATTTCTATTATCATGTATAAAAGTGCTCTTTAAATTCTGTTAGTTGATAATATTAGGTTGTCAAAATATAACTAACAAAATTTTAAAAATGATAAAATAATAAAAAGAGGTCAAATATAGTAGTTAATATCATCCAGGTAGATGATTCCTAGCTGTTATTTTCTGGATGAACTTTTGATTCCTCATTAGATCTAACACCACTCGCTAAATGAGCTTCATTTTGTATGTCAGAGAAGTCATCAATTGCATTTCTTTGCTTGATGATCTCATGTGTTCCTGATCAGGAATGTATGTCATGGTTTCATCATTTGCTCCTTTTAGGTAGAGGTTGGCTGTGTTATATATGTGTTGTATGCAAATTTGTTTAGGTTCTCTTGGCGTTCAAAAACAGCACCCTGATTCTGATTAAAGATTGAACTATGAACTCATGTTGGCTTTTTTCCCCAATAGCCAGTGTGCCTTATATAAGTCAACAGTCAACACTGCATGTCTTTCTTTATTGTGATCCACCTTCCTTTTTGAGAGAGGGTATTGTAAAAATTTTTAATCCGAATCTGAATTTTTTTACCCTGCCTTTGAGCATTCATTTCTCAGATAAAAGACACACAAGACTTTTATATTTACAATAAGCCTTAAATGCCACAAGAATTGAGCAGATAACTAACATCTATGCTATAAAAATGTACTTCCCTATGGATAACCCCAAGTTATTACTTACTATGTTTCATCAGGGTTGTTGTTAAATCCAATTCGCCAACCCTCAGGGCCATGTTCTCTTGAACTGATCTAACCCATAGTGGCTTCTTCTCTCACTCCCCACCTTCTTCACTTTATTCTCCTCCTCATGATTCTCCTCTGATCCCAAGCCCTGGAATTCTCAACTCTACCTATGTCTCTTCCGCCCAGTTATTGGCTGTCCACATTTTTATTTACCAATCAGAAATAATTGTGGGGCAAGATCACATAGCATCTCTTGGGTTTATGTACAGACTATAGGTCTTGGTGCCTGCATTATAATACAAAGCTAGACCAAACCTTAACAAGAGAATCTTACCAAACCAGGAGATGGGTTAGCCAGTGAGCCTTTAAGATCTACTCCTCCTTTAAGATCTCCTCCCACCCCTCATTCACAGGCCTTGCCTGAGGATTTTGGGTATTCTAACCTCAGGTTCTTGGACATACTGATAAATATGGTATATATATGATAAAATATATGATAAAACTTTACATACTGGTTCATCTTCTTAGCCAAGCCTTTGTTCATAAACAAAAGATGCTAATCAAGTTATAATTAAACAAAGGAAAAGACTTTTTAGATGAATATATAAACTAACAAATATGCATCAAGGCATACATTCTATACTACTTTGAGAATGTATTTTGGTGAAATAGTTGACATCTTTTCCCATACTATCTGTTAAATATTGATTGGTCTTTTATATCTAGGCAAATATTTAATATCTATATTGATATAAATAACAGGCATATTCCTTTCAGACATTAGCAGTAAACCTTGCTTTTTTAACACAATGAAGTAGAAATACAGTATGTTTGTTTGAGTTGGTCTCTTTGTCCCAAAGAAATATCTGATGCTGTCAGCATGACTTATTGTGGTCTTGGCATATCATATGACTGAGTTCTTTTTGTTATATTTTGAAGTCAAAGGCTTGCTCCTTGTCACCTCAGTTTCACATTTTACATGATCAAGAAACATAAAACACAGAGAAAAATGTGTTATTTACTGCTTTTTCCCCTCTAGCTGACTATCAGTAATCTTAAAAGTCAACAGTGTCAAATTTCAATTTTGTCATTTACTGAATCACCACTGGGAGTGCTGGGAACTAGACTTTACAGCTTTTATTGTTCAAAAGATTTCTAATGTAATATTTAAAATTCTATTCAGAAAATAAAGCATTTGTGTAACTGGGAAAGTAGCCTTATTTTACCTCTTTTAAAACCCAATACTTCAAACTTACTGATGGAATTAAGCACAGATGAATCTATCTCCTGCTTTAGACTCTCCCTCTCCCTCCCCCTCCTCTCTCTCTCTCTCGTGTGTGTGTGTGTGTGTGTGTGTGTGTGTGTGTGTGTGTGTTTGTATTTCTTGGTTGAACATCCAAGGCCATTACATCTTAAATTAAGTCTGTTTGTTGACTACTTTATGGTGGAATGAAATTTAGAAGTTATATCTTAGTTTCAAACTTTTTCACATCATTAGCGGTTCTCTTAGGCAGGTATCAATGGCCTTTTTTATTTTTTATTTGGAAGCCTATTTTCAAGTCAATAGAACTTGTATTGTTGAAGTTGATACAAGATGTATTTTTACATGCATATAGTATGTAATCATGAATGGCATTTTGAAGTAAATAATTAGTAATAGCATCAAAAATGACTTAGTAAATACCTAATAATATCCACATACTATACAAAATAGCTTAATTATTTCATTGTACTTAGACAAGCCATGTCAGTTTGAAGCAGGTATGGGAACATCCTAGAACAGCCTAAGGTTCTCACTGAGAACCTCTCCTAATTCACTGTAAAATTCCACACAAGTGTAAAATAATGATTGAGATATCGGTGGAGAGGTCCTTGGTTCTTTGAAGGTTAGATGCACCAGTGTAGTGGAACATCAGGCCATAGAAGCGGGAGTGGGCATGTAGGGGAACACCCTCATAGAAGCAGGGAAGGAGGGATGGGATAGGGGTTTTCAGAGGGGAAACCAGGAAAGGGAATAACACTTGAAATGTAAATAAAGAAAATATCTAATAAAATTTTTAAAAAGGAATAAAATCTCATTTAATAACATTAAAATTTCATCTTGAAACAGTTTAAATATCTGTACTGGCTGTTCTTTGTTTTTGTTTTTGTTTTTGTTTTTGTTTTTGTTTTTGTTTTTGTTTTTGTTTTTGTTTTTGTTTTTGTGTGTGTGTGTGTTAACTTAACACAAGCTGGAGTTATCACAGAGAAAGGAGCTTCTATTGAGGAAATGCCTTCATGAGATCTAGCTGTAAGGCATTTTCTCAATTGGCGATCAAGCATACAAGGGCTCATTGTGGGTGGTGTCATCCCTGGGCTGCTAGTCTTGGGTTCTATAAGAAAGCAAACTGAGCAAGCCAGGGGAAGCAAGCCAGTAAGTAACATCCCTCCATAGCCTCTGCATCAGCTCCTGCTTCCTGACCTGCTTGAGTTCCAGTTCTGACTTCCTTTACTGATGAACATCAATGTGGAAGTGTAAGCTGAATAAACCCTTTCCTCTTCAACTTGCTTCCTGGTTATGATGTTTTGTGCAGGAATAGAAACTCTGAATAAGACAATATAACAGCTAAATTAGTGGTGCTGAAGAACACAACTCTAAGTTACTTTAGGTAATAATTGATGAAAACATAATAGACAAATTATATATCCAATGGAAAAAATATTATTATTATTCAGCTAAATTGACATATTATTAAACCAGTTCTTAATGGGTCATCACTGGGCCCATAGATTAATGAATAATAAAACCCTTTTCAGAAAAAAAAAAAAAAAACCAACTTGCATTTCATAGATGGTGACTAAAGAGAACCACAATTGTCTACTTGAAGCACTTAAAATTGTGAAGAATGTTGAAACCTAAATGGAACATGTATACTCTTCTCAAGAGTCTCTCCTCAAGACTCAGAAATAACTGTGGAAGAGGCATGGACAGATTCCAACATGCAGAGTCACTCACACTATATCTGGGCCACACTCTTTTGTGGTAATTTCACCTATCCCAGTGATTGAACATTTCTTCACAGGTATTAGAACCTGCTGTTACAGGTCTCCAACATATACTGAAGAACAGCTGAGAAATCCAACTTTGTAAACTGAACAACTATTATATTGTTTAATTTTCCAAAATGTAGAAATATATGTGCATATGTACATAAACATATATGATTAATACACACATTACTATATACATTAAAAGGAAAATATGTATGTGTATATACACACCATACACACAGTACATAAGTATTCATTAAGACTGAGCTTCCCATAATCCATTGATCTTTTCATTAGGTTCAGTCACGGTTTCTGTAATGGTCTAAATTTGCTGTAAACAGAATATAATGAGGGGTAATGGGTCAATTTCTCTATTAACCATAGAGAAATGGTTAGGATGAGATTTGGAATATAGTTAAGCAATTGTACGAGTCCAATAAGATGGTATTATGAGATTTTCTTGCAAGACCCAAGGCCTTATTAACTCCTGGTAGTTGACTAGTTTTTTAGTACAGGTTATGATTTTACTTCTTTATAGTGGACCTTAAGTTAAATTAGACAGATGTTGGTTACCATCAACAAGTAAGTACCACTTATTTCATCTTTATTATTGTATTGACATATTGGTCATTAGTATTATTCATAGGTGTCACAGCTGGTAGAAATATTAACCGTTTCCTTCACTTGGCATCTTGAATATTACTTTCTGTATCATGGACGCTGAAGCTAACCTATAGGAAAGAGGTTTTAGGTTATGTCAAACATGAATCTTCCAAGTCCTGTTTCTGGAGTGTATGATGTCTTCCCCAATAGAGGCTTTCCTTTAACCTTGGAGAGGTATCCCGGACTAACCAGTAAAAGGATTTTGCTTATGTTTGTTTAAGTTGACAATTATGTTTAATCTATGTGGAGAGCATTTTCAGCCCTGGTGCCACTATTTCATTTAAGCCGTGAGTGTGTCCACATGTGTGCTTGCATGTGTGTGTGTGTGTTATAATGGTGGCCCCCATCTGGAAGTTTGACTGCACTCACCCCATGCAGTGTGAGCATAGGGCTGTAAGAAGCCATAATACCCTGCTCCGGGGGGTGGGGAGGCACAGTCTGAGGTTCCCAGGACAATGCCAGAAGCAGGCTTGTGGGTCCCTGGGCCTCAGGGAGACCAGGAATGGCAATTCTCACTCTTGGACACTGCAGAAGCTGCTGGATGCTGCAAAGAGCTGAGAACAGAATATGAGCCCACAGGTGGGTTATAGCTGTGAGTAGGGGTGGAAGGCTAAGGGAAAAGGGGGAGGAAAGCTCTGGTTGGTTCCTGCAAGGAGGAGAGTCCTTGGTTTTCTCAGGCAGGCAGCCTGACTTGGTGGAGGCGATGGCTGAGAACATGAAGAGGCCTACTGAAGGCGATGAGATGTGCAGCTCTTTAGAGGAAGACTTGCCCTCTTGTTCCCATGACAAGTCCGATGAGAAGAGGCAGTCAATAGTTTTGAAGTGTTTATTGTCATAGAGGAGAGTTGTGATGAGTGAAACTGTACCCCGTTTTCTCAGGGTGGACCTGAGGTTAAATAACTTTTGCAGGGAGGAATGTCTGGGAAGGAGAGAGAATTGTCTAAACCCATCAGGGCTTTAGGTAGGTCATTCAAATGGAGATCTGTCTTGAGGCTACATGATTTGTTGTCATGTCCTCTACCTGTAGAGGGGTTTGGGGCATTGCCCTACATGACTGGTGGCCATAGAATTATGGAGAGCTGAGGCCTTGTGTCAGGAGCCTAGTGTCTGGGAGCATAGCAAATGGCTTCCATTCCTAGCAGAAACACATGCTGGGTCTTCAGGGTTTAAACGTACCTCAACCAGAAAGCATACTGCCTTTTCACAGTCATGTGTGTGTGTGTGTGTGTGCATCCAATTTTTATGTATTCTGAATAACTTTAAGTGAATGTAAAATAAAAATGATCCCTTGAGATTTTACCCATTAACCTTGATGCTTCTTTCCATTATGCATCACTATCTTCCCTGTCCTCATTTATGCAACCACTTCTTGGTTTTCTTTTTCTTTTTCTTTTCTTTTTCTCTTTCTTTCTTTCTTTCTTTCTTTCTTTCTTTCTTTCTTTCTTTCTTTCTTTCTTTCTTTCTTTCTCTCTCTCTCTCTCTCTCTCTCTCTCTCTCTCTCTCTCTCTCTCTCTCTCTCTCTCTTTCTTTCTTTCTTTCTTTCTTTCTTTCTTTCTTTTTTTGTTCGTAATATCTACATACCTCAAGACTGGTCTCCAGGATCTCTTCATATCTTACTTTTTTGAGGACATTTTGTTTTATACTTACATCTGAGTATTTCAAGTTAGGAACAGCAGATGAGAGAGAACATGTAACATAGTCTTTTCTACGTTTTAATATTACTTTCTAGATATTTCATTCATTGTTTCAAAAATAAATCAATGGTTTTAGAATTTGAAGGAAAGAGTTATTTCAATTATCAGTTGACAATATAATATATGAAAACTTACCATAATGCATAAACAATAATATTTATCAAATAAATATTTTATAAAAATTAATTTTTTCAAAGCAACAAAAATAAACAAATATAACTGGAGAAGACTACTTCAATGCACTCAGCATACCCTTCTTCCTTTTCAGAGCAGGGCTGTGTATAAAATAAACATAACAAACAAAACACCACAGATTCTATACAGCCAAGATTGGACACAAGTACTTGTTTATCCTACCTCATCTGCCAAGTATTCTTCCACAAGGGTATGTAAGCATGTTTCAAATTGAGAACTATATAAATTTTCTGTTTTCTTAAAATTTGTCAAAAAGATTTATGTGAGGTTTTGGAAAAATATAGGTATTTTTGTCTCCTACATGTATAGTGCCCAGAGATCAGAAGATTGTATCAAATCTCCAGGAACTGGAATTACAGATGTTTGGGAACTACCTTATTTGTAATTAGAACTGAATTTAGGTCTTTTGGAAGAAGAACAAGGACTTTTAACTATTAATCCATCTTGCTAGACCCAGAGACACTAAATTAATAAAATACAAAGTAAACAGACAAACAAAAAAACCAAGGTATACAAAACCAAAACAAATATATTTTAAAAGTATGTCACTCACTGTGCTATGCTAGTACCAATGGTGATTTGAATAAGAATGTCCCCCAATAAACTCAGATGTCCAGATACTTGTTCCCCAGTTGGCAATACAATTTTGGGTGGCTTGGGATGCTTGGCTTTGGAGGAGATATGTCATTGCAGGTGAGTTTTGAGAGTCTAAATACTTGTGCTATTTCAACATCATTTTTCCTGCCTTAGTTTTGCAATCAGAGCTAACTCAAGGAACAACTGAATTGTCCAAAAGAATAAAGCTCTCAATTTTATTAAAATTCCCTGAGAAATCTAAATACCTGAAAATAAAGCCACAAATGTAGGAGAAACCTCTAGACCTATGAACAGATATACTTGTATTTATATTTATATTTATACAAAATTCCTCTAAGGGACATACTCTAAAAACCCTTCCTGGCCCGGGGAGTCTCTGGACACCCGCAAGGACCCACACAGGATCCCCCACGGGATCCTAAGACCTTATATTACTGACTTTGTCCAAGATTGTCACATGCCCATATTGTCTCTGATTCATATCTTTAATCCAGCATCCTCAGCTTTTATACTATGTTATTGTCCTTTTAGCATTTCTCAATGTCTCAGTCTCAACTAGATTTACCTAACTATGATGCACTAGTGCTTTAGGCTATTACACTCTAGATTTCAAAAGAATTCGACAGGCTTCTGTGATTTTTGTTTCATGATGTAGGACCACATTTTAAAGCATAGTCCCATTGTGGTAAAATAGTGACCTCCAGTTCTCCTGTTTTGAGTTTTCAAGCTTCTAATCCTAACATGAGCAGTAGGCAAACGCTATAGGTACTTTTCCTATTAAGGTATAATATGTGTCATCTATACGCTGTTCAATCATGGAATTGAAGTTATTTGTACTTCAATAAGAAGGAATAAACTGTAGCAATAAGAAGGAAAAGAATTGTTTGAACAGTATTCTGACATGAAGCAGAAGATTCAAAACTTCCCTGTCATTTTCTTTCAAATCTCTGAAAATGTTGGAAGATTTTATTCCAAAAATCATTCTATTCATCATTTTTGTTATACTGAGATAGAAGTTATAGACATTGAATTCAGAATGTAGTGTGTTCTCCTAGTGCCACATTATGCAAAGCTGCAATTTCCACTTGGCAAGGAACTCTGTGTTTAACTTCAAAGTCACAGTCAATGTTTTACAGAATCTTATAGTTTAGGATTGACTTTCTTCAACAGTTTCTATGTGTTAGGAGCAAAGGTGACAAGTCAGAGAAATGAAATAGCATTTACTGAAGCAGAGAATATTTAATATATTCCTTATTTGAGCAAGTATTGAAAATTGTAATAGTAAAATAGAATAGGGGCATTTAGCAATTAAGAAGAAGTCAGGAGGGAGTGGAGAATTAGTTCTACCTGGAATTTTTGATAAACAGTAACTGGCAAGACTGAGTCTCAGATATCTATAATATCTAAAGAAATACTTCTTATGTCCATGAAAGTAATTAGGGAACATTAAAGATAGTTGAGGGCCAAAGCTCTCAGGAGAGCGAGTCTTGTTTTAGTATCTCCAAAAGAATGTTTCTGAGATTTTTGCCTTATAAAAAATGTGATAAAACATAAAAACTTTAACAAACAAATTCTTCAGTGATTATTTCCAATGATATTCTTCAAGGAACCAAAAAGCAACACTGGTTATTTTAAACAATAACAGACAATATTATATTTTCCAAATATTACTTCTATATCTTAGGCCAAATGTATGTATGTATGTATGTATGTATGTATGTATGTATGTATGTATGTATGTATTTATTTATTTTATTTTATTTTGTTTTGTTTTTTTGGTTTTTTTTTTTTTGGTTTTTCGAGACAGGGTTTCTCTGTGTAGCCCTGGCTGTCCTGGCACTCACTTTGTAGACCAGGCTGGCCTCGAACTCAGAAATCCGCCTGCCTCTGCCTCCCGAGTGCTGGGATTAAAGGCGTGCGCCACCACGCCCGGCTCTATTTATTTATTTTAGTTTTTCTTAAGTTTTTATCATCTTAATTTGGTTAAATGCTTCATTTCTGGCATTTAACTAAATTTCCTAGTTTAAATTAAAAAGAAAATGTATCAAGAATCTGGTTGTTTCTCTAGGCCTGTTCTTATAAGATACTCTGTTAAGACAAAAATCTCAGAAGGACAAAGTAAGGGAAATCAAGAAGCTGAAGTTAGAGTATGGGCTAATTCATTTTATAGGGAGTTCGATATAGCATAGAAAAGCATTCATGTCTATAACTCTACTATTTATGTCTATACCTATACCATAAAAGTTCCACTTCCAGATAAAAAACATAAAAAATAAAAATAAGAGTCTCGCTTCCGGTCTGCTGCAGCACCAGAGTTCCTAGCCCGGAAGTCTCTGGACACCCTCAAGGACCCACACAGGATCCCCCACAGGATCCTAAGACCTCTGGTGAGTGGAACACAACTTCTGCCAGGAGGCAGGTTACAACACCAGATATCTGGGCACCTTCCCTGCAAGAGGAGAGCTTGCCTGCACAGAGTACTCTGACCACTGAAACTAAGGAGAGACCTTGTCTCCCAGGTCTGCTGATAGAGGCTGACAAAATCAACAGAAGAACAAGCTCAAACCAGAGACAACTATAACAACTAGCTCCAGAGATTACCAGATGGCGAAAGGCAAACGTAAAAATCCTAATAACAGAAATCAAGACCACTCACCATCATCAGAACTCAGCACTCCCACCCCACCTAGTCCTGGGCACCCCAACACAACCGAAAATCTAGACCCAGATTTAAAAGCATATCTCATGTTAATGGTAGAGGACATCAAGAAGGACTTTAATGACTCACTTAAAGAAATACAGGAGAACACTTCTAAAGAGTTACAAGTCTTTAAAGAAAAATAGGAAAACACATCCAAACAGGTGGTGGAAATGAACAAAACCATACTAGACCTAAAGAGGGAAGAAGACACAATAAAGAAAATCCAAAGTGAGGCAACGCTGGAAATAGAAACCCTAGGAAAGAAATCTGGAACCATAGATGTGAGCATCAGCAACAGAGTACAAGAGATGGAAGAGAGAATCTCAGGTGCAGAAGATTCCATAGAGAACATCGGCACAACAATCAAAGAAAATACAAAACACAAAAAGATCCTAACTCAAAACATCCAGGAAATACAGGACACAATGAGAAGACCAAACCTACGGATAATAAGAGTGGATGAGAATGAAGATTTTCAAATTAAAGGGCCAGCAAATATCTTCAACAAAATTATAGAAGAAAACTTCCCAAACCTAAAGAAAGACATGCCCATGAACATACAAGAAGCATAAAGAACTCCAAATAGACTGGACCAGAAAAGAAATTCCTCCCGACACATAATAATCAGAACAACAAATGCACTAAATAAAGAGAGAATATTAAAAGCAGTAAGGGAGAAAGGTCAAGTAACATAAAGGCAGGCCTATCAAAATTACACCAGACTTTTTACCTGAGACTATGAAAGCCAGAAGAGCCTGGAAAGATGTTTTACAGACACTAAGAGAACACAAATGCCAGCCCAGGCTACTATACCCGGCCAAACACTCAATTACCATAGATGGAGAAACCAAAGTATTCCACAACAAACCAAATTCACACATTATATTTCCACGAATCTAGCCCTTCAAAGGATAATAACAGAAAAAAAAAATACAAGGACGGAAATCACACCCTAGGAAAATAAAAAAAGTTATCCCTCAACAACCCAAAAAGAAGACAGCCACAAGAACAGGATGCCAACAGTAACAACAAAAATAAACGGAAGCAAAAATTACTTTTCCTTAATATCTCTTAATATCAATGGACTCAATTCCCCAATAAAAAGACATAGACTAACAGACTGGCTACACAAACAGGACCCAACATTCTGCTGCTTACAGGAAACACATATCAGGGAAAAAGACAGGCACTACATCAGAGTGAAAGGCTGGAAAACAATTTTCCAAGCAAATGGTCTGAAGAAACAACCTGGAGTAGCCATTCTAATATCGAATAAAATTGACTTCCAACCCAAAGTTATCAAAAAAGACAAGGAGGAACACTTCATACTCATGAAAGTTAAAATCCTCCAAGAGGAACTCTCAATTCTGAATATCTATGCTCCAAATGCAAGGGCAGCCACATTCATTAAAGACACTTTAGTAAAGCTCAAAGCACACATTGCCCCTCACACAATAATGGTGGGAGACTTCAACACACCACTTTCATCAATGAACAGATCATGGAAACAGAAACTAAACTGGGACACAGTGAAACTAACAGAAGTTATGAAACAAATGGACTTAACAGATATCTACAGAACATTTTATCCTAAAACAAAAGGATATACCTTCTTCTCAGCACCCCACGGGACCTTTTCATAATTGACCATATAATTGGTCACAAAACAGGCCTCAAAAGATACAAAGATATTGAAATTGTCCCATGCATCCTATCATACCACCATGGACTAAGGCTGATTTTCAATAACAACATAAATAATGGAAAGCCAACATTCAAGTGTAAACTGAACAACACTCTTCTCAATGATAACTTGGTCAAGGAAGGAATAAAGAAAGAAATTAAAACTTTTTGGAGTTTAATGAAAATGAAGCCACAACATACCCAAATTTATGGGACACAATGAAAGCATTTCTAAGAGGGAAACTCAGAGCTCTGAGTGCCTCTAAGAAGAAACTGGAGAGAGCACACACTAGCAGCTTGACAACACATCTAAAAGCTCTACAAAAAAAGGAAGAAAATTCACCCAAGAGGTTTAGACAGCAGGAAATAATCAAACTCAGGGGTGAAATCAAAGAGTGGAAACAAGAAGAACTATTCAAAGAATTAACAAAACTCGGAGTTGGTTCTTTGAGAAAATCAACAAGATAGATAAACCCTTAGCTAGACTCACCAGAGTGCACAGGGACAACATCCTAATTAACAAAATCAGAAATGAAAAGGGAGACATGACAACAGATCCTGAAGAAATCCAAAACACCATCAGATCCTTCTACATAAGGCTATACTCAACAAAACCGGAAAACCTGGATGAAATGGACAAATTTCTAGACAGATACCAGGTACCAAAGTTAAGTCAGGATCAAGTTAATGATCTAAACTGTCCCATATCCCCTAAAGAAATAGAAGTAGTCATTAATAGTCTCCCAGCCAAAAAAGGCCAGGACCATTTGGATTTAGTGCAGAGTTCTACCAGACCTTCAAAAAAGATCTAATTCCAATTCTGCACAAACTCTTCCACAAAATAGAAACATAAGGTACTCTACCCAACTCATTCTATGCAGGCACAATTACTGTGATCCTAAACCACAGAAAGATCCAACAAAGATAGAGAACTTCAGACCAATTTTCCTTATGAATATAGATGCAAAAATCCTCAATAAAATTCTCGCTAACCGAATCCAAGAACACATTAAAGCATTCATCCATCCTGACCAAATAGGTTTTATTCCAGGGATGCAGGGATGGTTTAATATACGGAAATCCATCAATGTAATTCATTATATAAACAAACTTAAAGAAAAAAATCACATGATCATCTCGTTAGATGTGGAAAAAGCATTTGACAAAGTCCAACACCCATTCATGATAAAAGTCCTGGAAAGATCAGAAATTCAAGGCCCATACCAAACATGATAAAAGCAATCTACAGCAAACCAGTAGCCAACATCAAAGTAACTGGTGAGAAGAATCCTGAGCTTTTGTCCCCGCCGGCAAGAACACACTCAGGAAAACCTATTCAACATTGTAATAGAAGTCCTAGCCAGATCAATTCGACAACAAAAGGAGATCAAGGGGATACAAATTTGAAAGGAAGAAGTCAAAATATCACTTTTTGCAGATGATATGATAGTATATATAAGTGACCCTAAAAATTCCACCAGAGAACTCCTAAGCCTGATAAACAGCTTCGGTAAAGTAGCTGGATATAAAATTAACTCAAACAAGTCAATGGCCTTTCTGTACACAAAGAATAAACAGGTTGAGAAAGAAATTAGGGAAACAACACCCTTCTCAATAGTCACAAATAATATAAAATATCTTGGCGTGACTCTAACTAAGGAAGTGAAAGATCTGTATGATAAGAACTTCAAGTCTCTGAAGAATGAAATTAAAGAAGATCTCAGAAGATGGAAAGATCTCCCATGCTCATGGATTGGCAGGATCAATATAGTAAAATGGCTATCTTGCCAAAAGCAATCTACAGATTCAATGCAATCCCCATCAAAATTCCACCTCAATTCTTCAACGAATTAGAAAGGACAATCAGAAGATTCATCTGGAATAACAAAAAACCTAGGATAGCAAAAACTCTTCTCAAGGATAAAAGAACCTCTGGTGGAATCACCATGCTTGACCTAAAGCTGTACTACAGAGAAATTGTGATAAAAACTGCATGGTACTGGCATAGCAACAGACAAGTAGACCAATGGAACAGAATTGAAGACCCAGATATGAACCCACATCTTATGGTCCCTTGAACTTTGCCAAGGGAGCTAAAACCATCCAGTGGAAAAAAGACAGCATTTTCAACAAATGGTGCTGGCATAACTGGTGGTTATCATGTAGAAGAATGTGAATTGATCCATTCCTATCTCCTTGTACTAAGGTCAAATCTAAGTGGATTAAGGAACTCCACATAAAACCAGAGACACTGAAACTTATAGAGGAGAAAGTAAGGAAAAGCCTCAAAGATATGGGTACAGGGGGAAAATTCCTGAATAGAACAGCAATGGCTTGTGCTATGAGATCGAGAATCAATGAATGGGACTTAGAATTGGAAACAATCACCCATGGAAGGAGTTACAGAGACAAAGTTTGGAGGTGACACAAAAGGATGGACCACCTAGAGACTGCCATATCCAGGGATCCATCCCATAATTAGCATCCAAACGATGACACCATTGCATACACTAGCAATTGTTTGCTGAAAGGACCCTGATATAGCTGTCTCTTGTGAGACTAGGCCGGGGCCTAGCGAACACAGAAGTGGATGCTCACAGTCAGCTATTGGATGGATCACTGGGCCCCCAATGTAGGAGCTAGAGAAAGTACCCAAGGAGCTAAAAGGATCTGCAACCTTATAAGTGGAACAACATTATGAACTAACCAGTACCCTGGAGCTCTTGACTCTAGCTGCATATGGATCAAAAGATGGCCTAGTCGGCCATCACTGGAAAGAGAGGCCTATTGGACTTGCAAACTTTATATGCCACAGTACAGGTGAACGCCAGGGCCAAAAAGTGGGAATGGGTGAGTAGGGGAGTTGGGGTGAGTGTATGGGGGACTTTTGGGATAGCATTGGAAATGTAATTGAGGAAAATACGTAATCAAAAATATTTTTAAAAAATTACAAAGCTTCTGCAAAGCATAAGAAACCGTCAACAAGATAAAAAGGCCACCAACAGATTGGGAAAGGATCTTTACCTATCCTAAATCAGATAGGGGACTAATATCTAATATATATAAATAACTCAAGAAGGTGGACTCCAGAAATCAAATAACCCCATTAAAAATGGGGCTCAGAGCTGAACAAAGAATTCTCAACTGAGGTATACAGAATGGCAGAGAAGCACCTGAAAAAATGTTCAACATCCTTAATCATCAGGGAAATGCAAATTAAAACAATCCTGATATTCCACCTCACACCAGTCAGAATGGCTAAGATCAAAAATTCAGGTGACAGTCGATGCTGGCAAGGATGTTGAGCAAGAGGAACACTCCTCCATTGTTGGTTGCATTGCAAGCTTGTACAACGACTCTGGAAATTTGTCTGGCAGTTCCTCAGAAAATTGGACATAGTACTAAGGAGGATCCCACAATACCTCTCCTGGGCATATATCCAGAAGATGTCCCAACCGGTAAAAAGGACACATGTTCCACTATGTTCATAGCAGCCCTATTTAAAATAGCCAGAAGCTGGAAAGTACCCAGATGCCCCTCAATAGAGGAATGGATACAGAAAATGTGGTACATTTACACAATGGAGTACTACTCAGCTATTTAAAAAAATGAATTTATGAAATTTCTAGGCAAATGGATGGACCTGGAGGGCATCCTCCTGAGTGAGGTAACCCAATCACAAAGGAACTCACACAATATGTACTCACTGATAAGTAGATATTATCCCAGAAACTTAGGGTACCCAAGATATAAGATACAATTGGCTAAACGCATGAAACTCAAGAACTAAGACCAAAATGTGGATACTTTGCCCTGTCTTATAATTGGGAACAAAACACCCATGGAAGGAGTTACAGAGACAAATTTTGGAACTGTGACAAAAGGATGGACCATCTAGAGACGGACATATCTGGGGATCCATCCCATAATCAGCTTCCAAATGCTGACACCATTGCATACACTAGCAAGGACCCAGATATAGCTGTCTCTTGTGAGACTATGCTGGGGACTAGCAAAACAGAAGTTGAATGCTCACAATCAGCTATTGTTTGGAAAACAGGGCCCCCAATGGAGGAGCTAGAGAAAGTACCCAAGGAGCTAAAGGGATCTGCAACCCTATAGGTGGAACAACATTATGAACTAACCAGTACCCTGGAGTTCTTGACTCTAGCTGCATATGTATCAAAAGATGCCCTAGTTGGCCATCGCTGGAAAGAGAGGCCCATTGGACTTGCAAACTTTATATGCCCCAATACAGGGGAACTCCAGGGCCAAAAAGTGGGAGTGCGTGGGTAGGGGAGTGGGAGGGAGGGTATGGGGTACTTTTAGGATAGCATTGGAAATGTAAATGAGGAAAATACCTAATAAAAATATTTTAAAAAGAATATCTACATGTGGAGACTTATTTATCATAACTAAGGCAAGAAAGACTAGAGAGTTTGGCAGGGTATCAAGGAGAGGAGTGTCTACCAGCTATTGACTTCATCCTATTTGTGAATAATGTCCTCCCACAAACAGAATATCCTATAGTGGGAAAAAGCATAGGAAAATCTATTGGCATCTTTCAATATTCCTTGCCTTCCCAGGAGCCTACTTAGATTCCAAACACTAAGTGACATGGGTATAATTTATCTCACTGTTGGTGAAACCAACATTTGTTTCTACCATTATTATTGAACATTGTATAACAGTTTTCACATATACTAATTGTCTCATTATCCACCATAATTATCCCATTAAATAGCATCCATAATCACAGATGCATTGCCATTGAAGAAAACTCCCTTGTTTAGAGAGCTGTGATAAGTCATGTTAAAAGTGATGTCTAAGTCAGGGTTTCTATTCCTGCACAAATACCATGAACAAGAAGCAAGTTGGGGATGAAAGTGTTTATTTTGCTTACACTTCTATGTTGCTGTTCATCACCAAAGGAAATCAGGACTGGAACTCAAGCAGATCAAGAAGCAGGAGTGGATGTAGAGGTCATGGAGGTATGTTTCTTACTGAATTGTTTTCTCTGGCTTGTTCAGCTTGTTTTCGTATAGAACCCAAGACGTCCAGCCCAGGAATGGCACAACTCAAAATGAATCCCTAATTGAGAAAATGACTTACAGATGGATCTAATGGAGACATTTCCTCAATTGAAGCTCCTTTCTCTGTGATAACTCCAGCTGTGTCAACTTGACACATAAAACCAGGAAGTACAATTGACCTCTTGTCAACTTGACACAGAAACACATCACTATCAAGCATCAACCCTTACTTTCTTATTCATCTCCAATATATAAATAACTTTAAAAGTCCCACAGTCTTTGCAAATTTTTACATATTAAAATTTCAATCCCTTTACAATATCCATTCTCTTTTAAAATTCAAAGTTTATGTACAACTAAAACTCTTTTAACAGTGGGCTCTACTAAAATACTTTCTTCCTTCAAGAGGGAAAAATATCAGGGCACAGTCACAATCAAAAGCAAAATCAGACTCTAACCATTCAATGTCTGGGATCCAACTCATGATCTCTGGGCTCCTCCAAGGGCTTGGGTCACTTCTCTAGCTCTGCCTTTTGTAGCACACACCTAGTCTTCTAGGCTCCAGCTGCCTATACTCCACTGCTGCTCCTGTTCTTGATGGTCATCTCATGGTACTGGCATCTCCAAAACACTGCTATCTTCTGTCGTAACTAGTCTTCACCAATAGCCTCTCATAGGCTCCATTTATGGTGCCAAGCCTCAACTCCTTTGCATGAACCCTTCAGTCCTGGGCCATCAATTGCAACTGAGGCTGCACCTTCACCAATAGCCTTCCATGGCCTCTTACAGCGCTGAACCTCAGCTGTTCTTCATGACCCCTTCATGCCTTCAAAACCAGCACCACGTGTGTGACTCTTACACTTTACCAAGTACAGCTGCTGCACGAGGTACAACCTTGGCTATCTCTGGAACACTGCTTATTTTTGCTCTTAGAAAACATTTCCCAGAAGATATCACCTCAGTGATACTGATTTTTTCTTAATCACCACTAATTTCTTAGCACCAGCTAACCAGCATCCATAGTCCCAGTATTGCAAAGTTTTTGCTTTAGTAGTTCTGGTATCTTCTACCACACAGTTGATTCATCAGCAGCAGCTAACCAAAACCACAGAATATTCATAATCAAAACAGCAATGACTCTGATTAGAGTCTTTAATCTTTCTTTTGAAATTTCACAAGCGAGACCTCCATCTTCTGCACTGTTGTAAACATTATCTTCCACACTCCTATACAACATCCCACAGAGCTCTTAACACTGAATGGATCTTCTAGCCCAAAGTTCCAAAGTCCTTCCACATTCGTCCCCAAAACATAGTCAGGTTGTAACATGAATACCCCACTCCTGATACCAATTTGTCTTAGTCAGTTTGTGCAGGTTTCTATTCCTGCACAAATATCATGACTAAGAAGCAAGTTGTGGAGGAAAGGGTTTATTCAGCTTATACTTCCACACTACTGTTCATCACCAAAGGAAGTCAGGAATGGAACTCAAGCAAGCCAGTAACATCCCTCCATGGCCTCTGCATCAGCTCCTACTTCCTGACCTGTTTGAGTCTATAATATATTTTATAAGTTTAATCTCATATTGTCAATTATTAAATTTCTATATGATTATTACATTATATGTCAAAGTATTATGTGATCAAAATTCTTTATGGAACAGTATTTTATATATTTAAAAGTAAGTATGATGATCTTAAAAATAAGAAAGTAATTATCATTTTCTTTTATCAATTAGTATAGAAATGTATTTAATTCTTATTCATAGATAAAAGAATAAAGTTTATGCTTTTGATTATTATCACTTTGCTCTGAGAATTTCAATTTGTGGGTTATGAGAGTCTGCTTCTAATATTGATTATGACTATTAGCATTAATATAATTAAAAATCACAAATATATCATTTTGCTACATTCAGACAGAAGGATTTAAGAGGCCATAAATTACATAAATTATTAAAAAGCAAAATGAATATATTATTAATTGAACTATGCAATTTTTAATATAGTCTAAATTTTAAATTAATTTTTGGTACAAGATTTGAAACAACTAAGAGTTAATGTTTTTTTTTTTTTGAGGCTGACATTGTTATGTTTATGATATTCATGATATATTATGATGAAAGTATTAATGCCCACTGAGTCTTACCAGGGTAACTATTTGAGTTATAATCTATAGTCTTCTGGCTATCTCTGTCTGTGTCTGTCTATCTTTCTCTATCTATCTATCTATCTATCTATCTATCTATCTATCTATCTATCTATCTTAGCATATCAGCCACTTTGATTTACTCTGTCCAGCTATCTTCAGATGCCTTGTTCATTTTAAGCAATGACACTTTGTGGTTGAAATCACATTTTATTTTTTTTGCCCCAGGAAATTCACTTTCCACTTCAAGATGTCCATTTTAAGTCTTGTCTTCATGATGTTAAAAAGTGGTCAAGGGAAATCAGAGTACACTAATGTAGTGTGGGCTTTTTTCTGCATATGATGGGCCTGCTTTATTTCTGTAGTTATTTTCAAAGTCTTCTACCATCTTTGTTTTCTTTTTCAATGTTCAAATATCTTGTAATTCATAGAAATCAATAATATTAGTGTTCATATGTTATAATGCAAGTCTTTGTAAAGGATGTGTGTAACTATTTTGTGTGTTTTCAAGAAAAACAGCTAGTTTTCTGTTTGTATAATGCTCTACTCTTGCCTAGTGTTTTTTTCTTCCAATCATTCCAGGTGAATGATGGTTTAATTAATATATGTTTCATTGACCAAAGAGCTTTCATATTGGTAACAGTCTGGAAAACATTCAGCCTTACACAGAACCAGGTCTGTATGATATTCCTGTCTACCAGAAGATTCTGCTCTGGTAGCTCAGCCTTCATAATTAATTTTTGCAAATTAACATGTTGTCCACATAAATTCTGTCCATTTCCCACAAATCACTGTATTTCCATTCCTCAATATCATTTCCTCTCTCTCTTGAAGTTTCTATAAAGCTTACTATCAGTAACATGAATTTTATAGGCAAGGAGGTAATTACAGGACTGTGTGCTAATGGTATTTATCACCTCTGGGCTGAAATTTGCATTTAAAGGATCAACATGTTCCCTAAAGCTGAACTATGTAAAAAAATTTTTTTTCACAATGTATAACATAATACATTTATAATTGGATTTAATTATACCTAGAATACATGGAGATTTTAATATCAGCCACCAGGAAATAAAGTGTATAAAAGGAGTTAATAAATGGTATGGTCTAGCAGAGTTTATTTCTTCTCACTTCAGATTCTCTCTGAATTTACATAATCTTATTTTATTGCACTCGTCTTTCTATGTGTCTGACTATTCTAATAGGGTACACATCTTTCCTTCTAGGACACTGCTGTGGTGATGGGAGTCTCTCTCTCTCTCTCTCTCTCTCTCTCTCTCTCTCTCTCTCTCTCTCTCTCTCTCTATCCTTCCTTATCTTTTTGCTGTTATGTAACATATTGCCACACTGCTTAGATAAATGTGGTGTTAAGTGTTTTTTGACTGAATGATTAATTTAGATTTGTGACATGAGCCTAAATATGTAGGTTCTCACTGTGCCTCCCATCTGCAGAGCCTTTGCTTAGGCATTACCATCTGTTTTAACAAAGACTCTGCTTCGTGCCACACTGTGAGATACTGAGACTGAGAAACTAACAAACAATATTTATGAGAGGTGGTAGTTATTACTGCTATTGTTTGAAGCTTGAAAGTTCCAAGAACAACAGTGGGAATATATTGGACATTCCATTCTCTTTCATCTCCACTCTCCTGGAATGTTTTTTCTTCCCCTTTGGAGAACAGATGCCACTCACTCCTCCTTATCCTTTCATTCACAAAACAAATGATTGCGAGACTCTAACCAATTGTTAATAACAAAGAGGCTAACCAATTGGAAGACACATGACAGTGGTTTCCCAACAGGATATTTGTGTATTCTTTTTTTTTTTACTGGCCTAATAGAGCTGTGTTCACTCAAGCACAACTATACCCTCTTTAACCAGGCCATCAAATTTCAGCTTTAGGTAAGACAACAACATACCCAGGTATGATCTTTTAAGTGCAGGAAGAGATAATGCATTCAGTTCGGAAGAGTTTCCATTTCTGAACTCTCTTCAAATGCTCAGGTTCTCTGATATATTACTTATGGGAAGAAATTCTATTTTGTTTCATTTTGATGTCTTCATTTTGATGAAGTGTATCTTTGCAGACTGATCCCCCCCAATTTCATATGGGAATCAATGTTCATTTCTTAATCTATTGTCTTTTTCAGCTGTTGTATGGATTTTTGTACTACTAAAGATATGAAATATAGAATAAGTGAAAACAGACAATAGAAGTGAAAGACACTTGACTGAACAAAGAAATAACATTACATTGTTGTGGTAGGCAGCCAGAAAAGGGAGAGCAGAATGACATAATTATCATTCACACACACATACATATTCACACACTCACCCTTGTATTTACAGAATCTATGAAAAACACACAGGAGATGAAAAAGTTAAAGTAATTCAGTTTTATTCATTAAAAAAAATTCATTAACAGATCTCAGTGTTCTCATTCATCTGAAGAAAGACAATAAAGCTATGCTTTGTGTCTCCAGTACTCACTCAAGCCTCAGTGAATTCAGTGCAGCTGCAGTTGCTTCTAAAGACATCTGTGTGAATACTTTTAGGAACAAACAGATGTTAACAAAGGCTGGCAGGATGACTGTAGGTAATAATAAACTGTGCATTTCAGAATCTGGAAAGAGCTTAAAAACTTCTACCACAAACATAGTAAATTTCCAAAGAGATACATACAATTACTGGAACTTGGATTTGATAAATGCATACATAACACAAACATTCCATGGTACTCCATAGTATGTATAATTATGAGATCTAAGTACATCGAGAGAAAAATTAGTAGACCCACAATTTTGTAGCAGGTGGTATTTCTTAAGATACTTTAGGAAGCAGGCTATCCATTTGCATGTAGGTCCCTTTCCTTGATTTCTTAGCCCGAAATCTTAAAGGCAATGGTTCCCTTTATGTGGAAAAATGGTATTTCTATGACTCAAAGCAACTACTGCAATTAGTGGTTATAAGAATCTTTTCTTCCACTGACTCTGATTCAGAAAATGAAGATAGAAAACATGTATCTTAAATCAAAAAAGCATGTCAAAGTGTGGTGCAAGTTTAGTAAAAGGAGAACAGCCAGGAATAGATTTCAGTCTTTTTTATTTTCCCTTACATTTACTTAGACAATTGTGTCCTTTCCTTCTAAGTTGTTAGGCAAGAAATATTACCAACCAAATTGATTCAATGGAAATAACAAATACATGTTCCTTCAGCATAAATTTACTGTTTTTACTCTTGTGAAATTTGTTTTAAGTTTTGGAATTTATGAACATTGACAATATTCTCATTCAGAATTCTCAATCAGAATAAAGTACTTCATATTTTTCAGCTATGTTTCATGGCATTATGAAAAACACTAAAATCACTTTGAAAAAATTAAAGAAAATGATCAAGTAACTTCTCTGAAGAATTCCTACTCTCAGATCCCCATAATTTATTAAGTAAAAAATAATAATTTCTAAAGAAGAAAGGAATTTGAAATGGAGGTAACTTTATATAACCTGATATTATGCCCAAAGGAATCTCATGGAAGTAAACATGTAAAGGTTTTGGGTAAATCTACTTTCTGTAATGTAAAACTGACTCATGATTCTTGCTAGACATTCATTGGAGATGAATATCTGAATTAATTAACTGGATAAATATAAGAGTTTTTGAACTCTTCAAAATGCATCTTCCTTAAACATTGTGATTTCTTCTTTTTTTGTGCCTATATTTTAATGATTATCCATGCTTAACAATTTCTGACAAGTCAGTGTGCTTGTGGTAGGTTTAGATTTTATGTTTTATCATGCTTATGATAGGTTTAGATTTTATTTTTCGTATTTTCAATGCATACATTACACTGCCTCTTAGAGAATCCTTTCATGTCTTTATCCGAATCAATGTTAGAAAACTTAAGGAATTATCAGGGCTGATTCTGGGAAGCTTTAACATGTTCTGTGAGAAGAGTAAATCTAGCAGTCATTCAGAAACTGTGCCTAAGGCAATGACTCATTTAAGGAAGGCCCAGTGCTAGCTGCATATGTATCAAAAGATGGCCTAGTAGGTCATCACTAGAAAGAGAGGCCCATAGGACTTGCAAACTTTATATGCCCCAGTACAGGGGAATGCCAGGGTCAAAATGTGGGAGTGGGTGGGTAGGGGAGTGTGGGGGGAGTGTATTGGGAACTTTTTGTTTAGCATTGGAAATGTAAATAAGGAAAATACCTTATAAAAAATTAATTAAAAAAAAAAAGGAAGGCCCAGTGCTTTGCAATGTGTCTGAGAAGTGCCGGTCATGATCTAACATGCAGTGATGCATTCCACTATAAGTGAATAGAAATGGGGAACAGTTGCCACTTTAGTAGATAACTCATATACATTTATTTGGATGCATTTAAATGATTGTTATGGAAATCTGTCTAACTTGAATATAGATTAAGGTCCTGGCAGCTAACGATTTCCCTTCTAATATATTTTGTATTTATGTGCTTAACATTTTTTTTTATACACCATATTTTGATCTCATTCTTTTTCATTGAAACTAGTCCCAGAACATTACCATATTTCCAACTACCCAACACATAATCTTTCTTTCTCTCTCTCACTCTATCCAGGACAGCTTCAGAGAAGCAATCCACAGATACTGCAATCTACTCTCACAGACAGAGACACTTCTACTGGACCTGCTGCTTTCTATCTATCCACAGACCCTGGATAAGAAGGAAACAACCAACTCTCCCAAGACTGGACCAACATTCCCATACATTTTTTTTTTTTTTTTTTTTTTTTTAGGTTTCCCAGAGGCACATAACAGCAAAAGATAGGAGGACATAGCTGAAGATCACAATGACCATATTCTTGCTCCACCTCTTTCTCATTTTCCCTTTTTTAATTAAAATAAAATGATGGGGGGATGTTGGCATTTAGTCTTCTTTCCCACCCACAGTTACCTTGCAACAGCCAGGTGTGCCTGGCTCAGTATGAAAGGGACTGCTTGCTCCCTCTTTTCTCTCTTGCTATCTTGCTCTTGCTCCCTCTCCTTACTCTCTCTCTCTCCCCATTCCCCTCCCCACACTGTCTCCACATGCTCATGACCAGCATCAATAACTCAACTCTACTCTCTCTCTCTCTCTCTTACTTTCTCTCAAGTTCCCTCCCCATGCCCCAATAAACTCTATTCTATACTATACCATCATGTGTCTAGTCCCTCAGCATGGGCTCGAATAGGTACCCCTTTCCCCCACACTATACTGTGCATCCACCAAACATACCTCTGGTACCTATCTTTGTTTGTTTGTTTGTCTGTTTTGTTTGTTGTTTTGTTTTGTTTTTTGAAACAGGGTTTCTCTGTGTAGCCCTGGCTGTCCTGGAACTCACTTTGTAGACCAGGCTGGCCTCAAACTCAAAAATCCCCCTGCCTCTGCCTCCCGAGTGCTGGTATTAAAGGCGTGCGCCACCATGCCCAGCTGGTTCCTATCTTTTTATACGACACAATAATCCGGAAAATGTTAAGGATCCAGGGCAGTAAAACAGCACATGGAGCCTGTGGCAGGCATGTCACAGAAGGAAACAGAAGAGAGAAAAAAGAAAGCTGCTGCTTTGTGAATTGTGATGAAAAGATACCGGCATACCACACAGAAGGCAGCTAAATAGCCACAATGCAGAGAGCATGGACTCTAGGAAAAACTATATTTCTCTCCTTTCTTTAGCATGGCTAAACGTGGACCTGCCGTACTGAGTGTTGGTTTTAAGCCAACTGATGGATCTGTCTGACTGGAATGTTAACTGTCAGCCCAGAACAGAGATTTCAGTGTGTTGTCCAGAAAGAAATAGTTGTTTGTTTTCTCCCAATGGGCCTTTGATGCCAGATGTAACATATTCATATATACATATTTTTATAATGAGTCAAAAATAGTGAATATGTAGCAAAATGCTTAAGAATGAATTTTGAACTTTTATAGAAAAACAACAAACCAAAACAAACAAACAAGCATTGGACATAAAGTTGCTTCATAAAGTGCCAGTTTGCATTATCTTTGACTTGGAAAATGTCTGTTGGTTCATTCTTATATAAATGACTTTTTAAAAGGCTATAATGAAATTCAGTTTCTAAATTTTCCCTCTGAGACACATTAGGGGAACATACCCTTGCTTAGTCAACAACGAATAAAATGTTAACAGACTATTTAGAATATCTACAGCCAATATGTATGGCTGGTTACATCTTTCATTTGTCCCATTCTCCTTCATCAGCTTCTAGATCATCCATACAGCTCTTCCTGTACTTGGGCTCAGGAAACATGGAGTCTATGGTCTTCCTAGGAAGTCAGAAAATTAATAAAAGGAGAGATGTACACCATTGGGAAGAAATACTCCCTGGAATCCTTATAACAATTTCTGAGGACTTGAACTGAGGCCTGACCAAAGGAAAGGCATCTATCTACTGTAGAGTCTTAGCATTGAGTTCAATCCTGGTATCCACATCATGGAAAAAGATAATAAACCCCTGCAAATTTCTACCAGACCCTGACATACATTCATACATGTCCTGGCAATTACATATTCATGTATAGGTATGCATGTATATTTGTATGTATGTATGTATATACATATATGTATTCAAACTCAAAATTAAATGTATAATCCTGGAAATGTTCTGTGAACAGAAATTGGTAACTAAATGCCCAAGACAGAATGATAGGGAGCCTTTGCCTATTTTTTGTTTTGATCGAATCCAAAAGTGTAATTTAAATCTTCTAGACATATTGGTCTAGTTAAGTCTTTAAAGTCTTATCTTGATTTAACAACATTTCTCATTTGTAAGTATTTTTTTGAATAAACTTCCGTGCCTGTTATTTACAATTATTTTAAAGACTTTAATAAATCACTTTGGGAAGTGTTAGTTGTCTCAAAATTATAGATTTAACTTGTTAAGTACAACTAATTCATAACTAAATCATTAAGGTGTGTCCTTATCAGACTCTAATGCTCATAAGGTTCTGTTTTACTGTCTACATAGCAAGGTAAAAAATAAAACTGTGTATGCCATAATTGGATGTCACAGGTGGGTTTTCTTTGAATTTCTTTGTAAATTGTAATTTTATTATAAATGCCCATTTTATTTTTTACATACTAAAGTTTTTATCTTCTTTTCAGAAAAATGTTTATTAAAGGACTGATATTAATTTTTCGGCTAACTGAAGATAAAATGTTCAGAAAATAATAGTAGGATAAAGGAATTGTTGGACATTGTATAATGAATGTTTTCTTTCTTTCTTTTTATTTATTTTTATTATTAGTTTATTTATTTACCCTTCCTGGTTTCCCCTCCCAACTATCTCTATGAGATTGCTCCCCATCTCGTGCTCCTACTCCTGCCTCAGAGCCCTAGCATTCCCCTACCCTGAGTCATCGAGCCTCCACTGGACCCAGGGGCTTCTCTCCCAGTGATGCCCCATAAGGCAATTTTCTGCTATATATCCAGTTGGAGCCATATGTCCCCCCATGTATACTCTTTATTTGGTGCTTTAATCTTTGGGAGCTTTGGGAGGTCTGGTTGGTTGATATTTTTCTTCATCCTATGGGGTTTCACACCCCTTCAGCTCCTTCAGTCCTTGCCCTAACCTCACCATTGGGGTCCCTGCACTTAGTCCAATGTTTGGCTGGATGCATCCACTTCTGTATTGGCCAAGCTCAGGCAGACTCTATGAGGGTATAGTTCTACCATGCTCCTGTCAGCAAGTACCTTTTGTCATCAACAGTAGTGTCTGGGTTTGGTATCTGCCGATAGGATGGATCCCTAGATGGGGTAATCTCTGGATGGCTTTCCTTCAGGGTCTAGTCTACTCTTTGTCCATACACTTCCTTTGACATGGGGAATTTTGGATTAATATTTTTGAGGTGGGTGAATGGCCCCATCCTTCAAGCATGGGCTGTGCCTATCAACTAGATATGCTATCTACAGGTATTTCAGCTAATGTCCTCCCTGTTGGATCCTGGGATCCTCTTGAGACCTTATCATCTGGGACTTTATAATGGCTACCCCCATCTCCCCCTCCCCCACTGTTACTCTTTTCCTTTCAAATTCCTGACCCTCTGTATATCTCCCCCATCTCCTCCCATATCTGAACAGGTCCCCCTTTTTATCTCCCTGCCTCTCTCCCTCCCAGATCCCTCTCTCCCTATAAGCCCCATGATTATTTTCTTTACCCTTCTGAGTAGGACTGTGGTGACTTTGGTGTAGCCATCTTTTTTCTTGGGTTTCATATGATCTGTGAGTTGTATCGTGGTTATGATGAGCTTCCTTTTTGCTATTATCATCATATCAGGGAGTGTATACCATGTGTGTTCTTTTGTGACTGGGTTATCTCTCTCAGGATGATATTTTCAAGTTCCATCCATTTGCCTTCAAATTTCATGAAGTCATTGTAGTACTACATTGTTTAAATGTGTCACATACTCTTTATCCATTCCTCGGGATAAAGAGGGATATCTGGGTTCTCTCCAGCTTCTGACTATTATAAATAAGGCTTTTATGAACATAGTGGAGCATGTGTTCTTGTTATATGTTGGAACATGTTTTGGGTATATGTCCAGGAGTGCTATAGCTGGTTCCTCAGGTAGAACTATGTCCGATTTTCTGAGAAACTGCCAGACTGATTTCCAGAGTGGTTGTATGAACTTGCAATCCCACCAGCAATGAAGGAGTGTTTCTCTTCCTCAACATCCTTTCCACCATCTGCTGTCACCTGAGTTTTTGATCTTAGCCATTATGACTGGTATGAAGTGAAATCTCAAGGTCATTTTGATTTGCATTTCCCTGACGACCAAGGATGTTGAACATCTCTGTAAGTGTTTCTCAGACATTTGAGATTCCTCAGTTGAGATTCCTGTGTTTTTGTTGTTCCATTTAAATTTCAGAATTACTCTTTCTATCTTTGTGAAGAACTGAGCTGGAATTTTGATGTGGATTGCATTGAGTCTGTAGATTGCTTTTGGTAAGTTGGCCATTTTACTATGTTTATCCTGCTAATCCATGAGCATGGGAGACCTTTCCATCTTCTGAGATCTTTAATTTCTTTCTTCGGAGACTTGAAGTTCTTGTCATACAGATCTTTCACTTGCTTGGTTAGAGTCACACGAATATATTTTATATTATTTGTGACTATTTAACAGGGTGTCCTTTCCCTAATTTCTTTCTCACCCCATTTGCCGTTTTACTACCTAGTTTTGTGTCAACTTGACACAGCTGGAGTTATCACAGAGAAAGGAGCTTCATTTGAGAAAATGCCTCCATGAGATCCACCTATAAGGCATTTCCTCAATTAGTGATCAAGGGGGAAAGGCCCCTTGTCGGTGGGACCATCTCTGGGCTAGTAGTCTTGGGTTCTATAAGAGAGCAGGCTGAGCAAGCCAGGAGAGGTAATCCAGTAAGGAACATCCCTCCATGGCCTCTGCATCAGCTCCTGCTTCCTGATCTGTTTGAGTTCCAGTTCTGACTTCCTTTGGTGATGAACAGCAATATGGAAGTATAAGCTGAATAAACCTATTCCTCCCCAACTTGCTTCTTGGTCATGATGCTTGTGCAGGAATAGAAGCCCTGACTAAGACACAGTTTTAGGAGAGGAAAGCTACTGATTTGTTTGAATTAATTTTGTATCCAGCCACTTTGCTGAAGTTGTTTATCAGCTGTAGGAGTTCTCTCATGGACATATATGTATGTGTGTGTGTATATATATATATATATTATCATATTACCCACAAATAGTGATATCTTGACTTCCTCCTTACCAATTTGTATCCCTTTGATCTCCTTTTGTTGCCTAATTGCTCTGACTAGAACTTCAACCACTATATTGAATAGGTAGTGGGAGAGTGGGCAGCCTTTTCTTATCCCTGATTTTAGTGGGATTGCTTCAAGTTTCTCTCTACTTAGTTTGATGTTGTCTACTGGTTTGCTTTGTATTTCTTTTATTATATTTGGGCATAGACCTTAAATTCTTGATCTCTCTAAGTCTTTCATTGTGAAAGAGTGTTGTATTTTGTCAAAGGCCTTTTCAGCATCTAGTGAGATGATCATGTGTTTTGTTTGTTTGTTTGTTTATATAGTGGATTATGCTGATGGATTTCCATATATTGAATTATCCCAGCATCCCTGGGATGAACCCTACTTGCTCATGGTGATTGCTCATTTTGATGTGATATTGGATTCAGATTACAGGAATTTTATTGAGTATTTTTCTAACAATATTCATGAGCAAAATTGATCTGAAGTTCTCTTTCTTTGTTCGGTCTTTGTGTCCTTTAGGTATCAGTGTAACTATGGCTTCATAGAGCAAATTAGGCAGGGTTCCTTCTGTTTCTGATTTGTGGAATAGTTTGAGAAGTTTTGGTATTATGCCTTCTTTGAAGATCTGATAGAATTTGGTACTAAAACCATTCAGTCCTGGAATTTTTTTGGTTGGGAGAATTTAAATGGCTGCTTCTATTTCCTTGGGGGTTACTGGACTATTTAGATAGTTTATCTGATCTTGATTTAACCTTGGTTCCTGGCATCAGTCTACAAAATTGTTCATTTCATCTAGATTTTTCAGTTTTGTTGAGTATAGGCTTTTGTAGTAGGATCTTATAATTTTTTGAATTTCTTCAGTTTCTGATGTTATGTCTCCATTTTCATTTCTGATTTTGTTAATTTGGAGACTGTATCTGTGCCCTCTGGTTAGTCTGACTAAGGGTATATTTGTCTAGTTGGTTTTCTCAAAGAACCACCTCCTTATTTTGTTGATTCTTTGCATATATAGTTCTTTTTGTTTCAACTTGGTTGATTTCAGCCTGAGTTTGATTATTTCTTCCTGTCTACTCTTCTTCAGTGTATTTGCCTCTTCTTGTTCTAGAGCTTTCAGATGTGCTGTTAAGCTGCTAGTGTATGCTCTCTCCAATTAATTAATAAAAGCACTCAAAGCTATGATTTTTTCCTCTTATAACTGCTTTCATTTTGTCCTGGGAGTTTGAGTATGTTGTGCCTTCATTTTCATTAAATTCTAAAAAGTCTTTCATTTCTTTCTTTAATTCTTCACCGACTAATATATTGTTGAGTAGAGAGTTGTTCAGCTTTCATGTGTATTTTGGCTTTCTATTGTTTTAGTTGTTGAAAAACAGCCTTAGTCCTGGTGATTTGATAGAATATATGAGATTATTTCAGTCTTCTGGTTGAGGGTTGATTTGTTACTGATTATATGGTCAATTTTGGAGAAGGTATGGTGAGGAGCTGAGAAGAATGTATCTTCTTTTGTTTTCGGGCAAAATATTTTGTTGATATCTGTTAAGTCCATTTGGTTCATAACTTTTTATAGTTTCATTTTGTCTCTGTTTAGTTTCTTTTTCCATGATCTGTACATTGGTGAGAGAAGAGTGTCAAAGTCTCCCACCATTATTGTGCAAGTTTCAAAGTGAGTTTTGAGCTTTAGTAATATTTCTATTACACATGTAGGTCTCTTTGAATTTTTACCTTAATAAGCATAATGCATGTATGCAACTTTTAGCTGTCTATATAGCATGTGGCTGTAATTGAGTGGTTATTATATATATGGATATATATATACATATATCATATATATGTATATATATATCCATATATATATATATATATATATCCACCTGTGTTATTGTATATATAAAGTTTGTAATTAATTCATTTTTTCTTAAAAAATATTAAAGCTTGGATTTGTCTCACTTAGCATTGCTATGGCTTCAGTTTCATCCCTTTTTGTTTCTGTAAATTTTGGAATCTGCTGCTAGATGTGATGGCTGCACTTTAAGCAATAATTTGCTCAAAATGTTGACATTTTTAAACTATGTTATTTCTTAGTCATATTCTACATATTTAACATGTCTGTATCAACATAGCAAGACATTATTTTTCAGCTGCTTATTATTTGTCAATGTTTTTATTTATTCCAAGTAAATGAATGGTTGTTAATACTATTATAAATAGGAAATAATTTTTATTTCATTTATTTCTTTTTATTGTTGTGTTTGAGACTAATCTGGATATCTTTCTCATGTTAGACTGTACCTTAAAGCAATATCTTGCTTCAGACTCTCAAAGGATAGAGTCAAGTATCGGACCAACTATGACTAGTTATGCACTGTATCTATTGGCTAAAGAAAAAGAATAAATTAAGGTGATTTCTTAATATTTTATATGTATTCTAATTTTCAGAATCAATCTTCAGTAATCTATTTAATAGGCCAAGGGAAACTGGGTCTTGACTAGTTTTATTGGTTTGCTTTCAGCTTTTTTTTTTCTTAAAAAAAAATGAAACTTCTAGATCTATATATGTTGAAGCCCATGGCTAGTTACTGTAATCTTTGGTTATGTGTCTTTATAGCAGTAGAAGAAGCAAGAATAATTTTTTTAAGCGAGTACAGTTTAGTAAAGAGATACATCATATGAAACAGAACACAGATACATGTCAGTGCAATAAATAGACTATTTTTTAATATTATGCTTATCTCAAAATATAGTTTTGTAAAAAGGATGCTGATGAGTGGATGTATTTCTTATTTGTAGTAAAACATTTTCTTGGTAAAAAAGTCATTTTTTGTCATTTCAATGCTTTATTATTTTTTGTTCCTGCATAAAGAAAAACTATATAGAAAATATTAAGAAACTTTCAGGAAATGATTCATGTATACTACAATTGCAGGGGATCCAATTTCTAAATTAATTAATTTAAAAACAGGAAAAGCATTGACATGACATTTTGGGACCTTCCAAAGATGCAGTTGAGTTCATTTTCTGCTAGCCATCTAGAGCTGGGCATGCAGCCTACCCTTAAGAGTAGTTTGTTTCCTCAGTGAGACTCCCATAGAGTAAACTAAATTTTAGTTTGCAAGTGGTTGGCAGTTGGAGATAGCTTTCAGATAGGGATAAAGGTATGTGTCCCCTTCTGATGCAGACCCTTGCAGGTGCTGTACAAACTGCTTCAGTTTCTGAGTTCTTATGTACTTCAATCTTGTTGATTCATTCAGAGAGCCTTGTTTTCTTGATGTGCTCCATACCCTCTTGCTTTTATACTCCTTTGCCCTTCTCTTTTATGGGGTTCCCTGAACCCTCAGGGAAGGCATTTGATCTGATCAACACATTCCATTTAGGGCTGAATGTTCCAACTAAGGTCTTTCACTCCCCACTTAGTGTCTGGCTGTGGGTCTTGAGTTGTATAGATGGCTCAGTGGTTAAGAGATTGGAGTGCTCTTCCAGAAGTGCTGAGTTCAATTCCCAGCAACAACATGGTGGCTCACATCCATCTTTAATGGGGTCTGATGCCCTCTCTTGGTTTGTCTGAAGAGAGCAATGGTGAATTCATAAAATAAACAAATAAATCTTGGGGAAAAATCTTTTCTATATCTATAGAAAGCAATTTTTCTCCTTATATCTGTTGACTTTGATTAATGTTGCTTGTGAACATGCCACTGGGTAGTACATAAAAAGGAAATATCTGTGGCAAACACTGCCAACAGCAGGAAAGATTAATGTTTAAACTCTGCACTAAAAATGATAGGACACTAAGCACTGGAGGAGAAGGGGAAGGAAGCAGTTTGACAGTCAAGAATGTGAACTACAGTGTCTGAGGAACAGATATCTGGGTGTTAGGAAATTGCTACCAAATAAATATCCATTATCAAAGTTTAAGGAAAAAAAATTTTCTGAAATGCCACAATGACAACAACCATGCCATGTGAGTTTCTATGTATACTATATGGTAAATGGTGAGAGAAAAATATGTCTGTTCTTTTTGTCTTTCTATTTTTTCTTTTTGTATTTTTTATTGGATATTTTCTCTATTTACATTTCAAATGTTATTCCCTTTTCTGGTTTCCCCTCAGAAAAATACCCTCCCCCTATACCCTGCCCCCTTCCCCTGCTCACAAACCTACCCACTCCCCTGTCCTGGCCCTGACATTTCCCTACACAAGGGAATAGAGCCTCCACAAGACCAAGGGCCTCTCCTCCCATTGACATCCTAATAGGCCATTCTCTGCTACATGTGGAGCTGGAGCCATTAGTCCAACATGTGTGCCCTTTGGTTGATGTTTGAGTCCCTGGGAGCTCTAAGGGTACTGGATAGTTTATATTGTTGTTTCTTCTACAGGACTGCAAACCCTTTCAGCTCCTTAGGTTGTTTTTCTAGCTCCTTCACTGGGGACCCTATTCTCAGTTAAATGGATCTCTGTGAGCACCCACTTCTGTATTTGAGAGGCACTGGCTGAGCCTTTCAGGAGAGAGCTATAAAAGACTCCTGTCACCAAGCTCTTATTGGCATTCACAACAGTGTCTGGGTTTGATGATTGTAAATGTGATGGATCCCCAGGTGAGTCAGTCTCTAGATGGTTATTTCTTCAGTCTCTACTCCACACTTTGTCTTTGTAACTCATTCCATGGGTGTTTTGTTCCCTGCTTCTAAGATGGAAATGAAGTATGCACACTATGGACTTCCTTCTTCTTGAGTTTCATATGGTATGTAAATTGTATCTAGGGTATTCTGAGCTTCTGAGCTTCAGGGCTAATATCCAATTATCAGTGAGTGGATATCATGTGTGTTCTTTTGTGATTGAGTTACCTCACTCATGATGAATTCATTGTTTTTAATAGCTGTGTAGTACTCTATTGTGTAAATGTACCATATTTTCTGTATCCATTCCTCTGCTGAGGGACATCTGAGTTCATTCCAGTTTCTGGCTATTACAATTAAGAATGCTATGAACATAGTAGAGCATGTGTCCTTATTACATGTTGGAGCATTTTCTGGGTATATGTCCAGGAGTGATATTGCTGGGTTGTCAGTTAGTACTATGCCCAATTTTCTGAGGAACTGCCAAACAGATTTCCAGAATCAACAGCTTGCAATCCCACCAGCAATGGAGTAGTGTTCCTCTTTCTCAACATCATTGCCAGCATCTGCTGTCACCTGAGTTTTTGATCTTAGCAATTCTCTGGTGTGAGGTGGAATCTCAAGGTTGGTTTGATTTCCATTTTCCTGATGATTAAGGATGTTGAACATTTTTTTTTAGGTGCTTATCAGCCATTCGGTATTCCTCAGTTGAGAATTCTTTGTTTAGCTCTGTACCCTATTTTTAAAAGGGTTATTTGACCCTCTGGAGTCTAACATCTTGACTTCTTTGTATATATTGGATATTAGATCTCTATGGGATGTAGGATTGGTGAAGATGTTTTCTTAATTTGTTGCTGGTCTTTTTGTCTTCTTGTCAATGTCCTCTGCCTTACAGAAGCTTTGCAATTTTATAAGGTTCCATTTGTTGGTTCTTGATCTTACATCACAAGCCATTGGTGTTCTGTTCAGGAATTTTTCCCCTGTGCCCATATGTTCGAGGCTCTTCCCCACTTTCTCTTCTATAAGTTTCAGTGTATCTGGTTTTATGTGAAGGTCCTTAATCCACTTGGTCTTGACGTTTGTACAAGGAGATAAGAATGGATCGATTTACCTTCTATATGCTAACATCCAGTTGAGCCAACACCATTTGTTGAAAATGTTATCTTTTAGCCACTGGATGGTTTTAGCTCCTTTGTCAAAGTACAAGTGACCATAGCTGTATGGGTTCATTTCTATATCTTCAATTCTCTTCCATTGATCTACCTGCCTGTCAGTGTACCAATACTATGCAGTTTTTAATCACAATTGTACTGTAGTGCACCTTGAAGTCAGGGATGGTGATTCTCCCAGAAGTTCTTTTATTGTTGAGAATGGTTCTTTGTTATTCCAGATGAATTTGTAAATTGCTCTTTCTCAATCTATGACTAATTGAGTTGAAATTTTGATGAGGATTGCATTGAGTAGATAGATAGCTTTTGGTAAGATGGCCATTTTTACTATATTAATCCTGCCAATCCATGAGCATTGGAGATCTTTCTATCTTCTGAGATCTTTGATTTCTGTCTTTAGAGACTTGATGTTCTTATCACACAGATCTTTCACTTGCTTAGTTAGATTCACACCAAGATATTTTATATTATTTTTGACTATTGTGAAGGGTGTTTTTTTTTCCCCTAATTTCTTTCTCAGCATGTTTATCCTTTGTGTAGAGGACGGCCACTGATTTGTTTGATTAACTTTATATCCAGCTACTTCACTAAAATTGTTTATCAGGTTTAGGAGTATTTTGGTGGAAGGGGTCACTTAAGTATACTATCATATCATTTGCAAATAGTGATACTTTGACTTCTTCCTTTCCAGTTTGTATCCCTTTGATCTCCTTTTGTTGTGTAATTGCTCTGGCTAGTACTTCAAGTACCATATTGAATAGGTAAAGAGAAAGTGGGCAGCCTTGTCTAATCCCTGATTTTAGTAAGATTGCTTCAAGTTTCTCTCCATTTAGTTTGCTGTATATTACTTTTACTATGTTTAGGTATGGGCCTTGAATTCCTCATCTTTCCAAAACTTTTATCATGAAATGGTGTTGGATATTATCAAATGCTTTTCAGCATCTGTCTTAGTCAGGGTTTCTATTCCTGCACAAACATCATGACCAAGATGCAAGTTGGGGAGGAAAGGGTTTATTCGGCTTACACTTCCATGCTGCTGTTCATCACCAAAGGAAGTCAGGACTGGAACTCAAACAGGTCAGGGAGCAGGAGCTGATGCAGAGGCCATGGAGGGATGTTCTTTACTGGCTTGCCTCCCCTGGCTTGCTCAGCCTACTCTCTTATAGAACCCAAGACTACCAGCCCAGGGATGGTCCCACCCACAAGGGGCCTTTCCCCCTTGATCACTAATTGAGAAAATGCCTTACAGTTGGATCTCATGGAGGCATTTCCTCAACTGAAGCTCCTTTCTCTGTGATAACTCCAGCTGTGTCAAGTTGACACACAAAACCAGCCAGTACAATTGACCCCTTGTCAACTTGACACACAAACACATCACTAGTAAGCCTCAACCCTTACATTCTTATTCATCCCCAAGATCTAAATAACTTTAAAAGTCCCACAGTCTTTACATATTCTTAAAATTTCAATCTCTTTAAAATATCCATCTCTTTTAAAATCCAAAGTCTTTTTACAATTAAAAGTCTCTTAACTGTGGGCTCCACTAAAACAGTTTCTTCCTTCAAGAGGGAAAATATCAGGGCACAGTCACAATCAAAGCAAAAATCAATCTCCAACCGTCCAACGTCTGGGATCCAACTCATGATCTTCTGGGCTCCTCCAAGGTCTTGGGTCACTTCTCCAGCCATGCCCTTTGTAGCACACACGTCGTCCTCTGGGCTCCAGATGCCTGTACTCCACTGCTGCTGCTGCTCTTGGTGGTCATCTCGTGGCACTGGCATGTCCAAAACACTGCATGACCCCTTCAGTCCTGGGCCATCAATTGCAACTGAGGCTGCACCTTCACCAATGGCCTTCCATGGCCTCTCACAGTGCCGAGCCTCAGCTGCTCTGCGTGACCCCTTAATGCCTTCAAAACCAGTACCACCTAAGTGACCCTTACACATTACCAAGTCCCACTGCAGAAGGAGTACAACCTTGCCTATCTCTGGAACACAGCCTCCTTGTGCTTTCAGAAAACACTTCCCAGAAGATGTCACCTCAATGTTGCTGGTCTCTTCTTAATCACTGCTAATTTCTTAGCTCCAGCTAACCAGGATCAATAGTCCCAGTAATGCAAAGTTTTTGCTTTAGTAGTTCTGGTATCTTGTTAATCACAGCTGATTCTTCACCCCCAGCTAACCAGAACTACAAAATCTTCACAATAAAAACAGCAATGGCCCTGAAGAGAGTCTTTAATTTTCCCCCTGAAATTTCACAAACCAGGCCTCCATCTTCAGCACTGTTCTCAGCATTATCTTCCAAGCTCCTACACAACATCTGACAGAGCTCTTAACAACGAATGGATCTTCAAGCCCAAAGTTCCAAAGTCCTTCCACAGTCCTCCCCAAAACATGGTCAGGTTGTCACAGGAATACCCCACTCTGCTGGTACCAATTTGTCTTAGTCAGGGTTTCTATTCCTGCACAAACATCATGACCAAGATGCAAGTTGGGGAGGAAAGGGTTTATTCGGCTTACACTTCCATGCTGCTGTTCATCACCAAAGGAAGTCAGGACTGGAACTCAAACAGGTCAGGGAGCAGGAGCTGATGCAGAGGCCATGGAGGGATGTTCTTTACTGGCTTGCCTCCCCTGGCTTGCTCAGCCTACTCTCTTATAGAACCCAAGACTACCAGCCCAGGGATGGTCCCACCCACAAGGGGCCTTTCCCCCTTGATCACTAATTGAGAAAATGCCTTACAGTTGGATCTCATGGAGGCATTTCCTCAACTGAAGCTCCTTTCTCTGTGATAACTCCAGCTGTGTCAAGTTGACACACAAAACCAGCCAGTACAGCATCTAATGAGATGATCAATTGGCTTTTTTCTTGAGTTTGTTTGTATAGTGGATTACATTGATGGATTTTGTATATTGAACCATCCCTGCATTCCTGGGATGAAGCCTACTGTGTCATGACGAATGATCCTTTTAATGTGTTCTTGGATTCTGTTTGCGAGAATTTCATTGAATATTTTTGCAGTGATATTCATAAGGGAAATTGGTCTGAAGTGCTCTTTCTTTGTTAGGTCTTTGTGTGATTTATGTATCAGAGTAACTGTGGCTTCATAGAATGAATTGGGTAGAGTACCTTCCTTTTCTACTTTGTGGAATAGCTTGAGGAGAATTGGAATTAGGTCTTCTTTGATGGTCTGATAGAACTCTGCACTAATGCATCTGGCCCTTGGCTTTTCTTGGTCAGGAGACGATTAATGACTACTCCTATTTCTTTAGAGAATATCAGACTGTTTAGATTGTTAATTTGATCCTGATTTAACTTTGGTACCTGGTATCTATCTAGAAAATGGTTCATTTCACCCAGGTTTTCCAGTTTTGTTGAATAAAAGCTTTTGTAGTAGGACCTGATTACTTTTTTTTTGGATTTCATCGGTTTCTGTTGTAATGTCTCTCTTTGTTTCTGATTTTGTTAATTAGGATAATGTCCTTGTGCCTTCTAGTTAGTCTGGCTAAGAGTTTATCTATTTTGTTGATTTTTCTCAAAGAACCAGCTTCTGGTTTTGTTGATTCTTGTACAGTTCTTTTTGTTTTCACTTGGTTGATTTCAGACCTGATTTTAATTTCTTCCTGCCATCTACTCCTGTGAATTTTCTTAAATCTTTCTAGAGTTTTCAGGTGGGCTGTCAAGCTGCTAATGTATGCTCTCTCCAGTCTCTTTTTGGAGGCACTCATTGAGTCTGCTTTCATTGAGTCCCATAAGTTTAGGTTTATTGTGGCTTCATTTTCATGAAATTCTAAAAAGTCTTTTATTTCTTTCTTCATTTCTTCCTTGATTAAATTTTCATTGACTAGAGTGTTGCTCAGCTTCCACATATATGTGTGCTTTCTATTATTTATGTTGTTATTGAAGATCATCCTTAGTCTGTGGTGATCTGATAGCATGCATGGGATTTTTCAATCTTTCTGTGTCTATTGAGGCCTGTTTTGTGACTGATTATTTGGTCTGTTTTCGAGAAGGTACCATAAGGTTCTGAGAAGACAGTATATCTTTTTGTGTTAGGATAAAATGTTTTATATATATCTGTTAAATCCACTTGGCTCATAACTTCTTTTAGTTTCACTGTGACTCTGTTCAGTTTCTATTTCCATGATCTGTCCATTGATGAGAGTGTGATGTTGAAGTCTCCCACTATTATTGTGAGCTGTACTATGTTATCTTTGAGCTTTATTAAAGTTTCTTTAAAAAATATAGATGCCCTTGCATTTGGAGCATAGATATTCAAAATTGAGAGTTCATCTTGGTAAATTTTAACTTTGATGAGTATGAAGTGTCACTCTTCATCTTTTTTGAAAATTTTACGTTGGAAGTCAATTTTATTCGATTTGTTTCTTGGGAACATTTGCTTGGAAAATTGTTTCCCAGCCTTTTACTCTGAGGTAGTGTCTGTCTTTGTCACTGAAGTAGGTTTCTTGTATGCAGCAAAATCCTGGATCCTGTTTGCATAGTCAGTCTGTTGGTCTGTGTCTTTTTATTTGAGAACCGAGTTAATTGATTTTAAGAGATATTAAGGAAAATTCATTGTTGCTTACTGTTATTTTTGTTGTTAGAGTTGAAATTTTGTTCATGTGACTATCTTCTTTTAGGTTTGTTGAAAGATTACTTTCTAGAAAGATTACTTTCTAGAAAGATTGCTTTTTCCAGAGCATAGTTTCCCTCCTTGTGTTGAAATTTTCTCTTAATTATCCTTTGAAGGGCTTGATTTGTGGAAAGATATTGTGTGAATTTGGTTTTGTCATGGAACACCTTGGTTTCTCCATCTGTGGTAATTGAGACTTTTGCTGGGTATAGTAGCCTGGGTTGGCATTTGTGTTCTCTGAGGATCTGGATGACATCAGCCCAGGATCTTCTGGCTTTCATATTCCCTGGAGAGAAGCCAGGTGTAATTCTGAAAGGTCAGCATTTATATGTTACTTGTTCCTTTTCCCTTACTGCTTTTAATATTCTTTCTTTGTTTTGTGCATTTTGTGTTTTGATTATTATGAAATAGTAGGAATTTCTTTTCTGGTCCAAACTATTTGGAGTTCTGTAGGCTTCTTGTATGTTCATTGGCATCTCTTTCTTTAGGGTGGAGAAGTTTTCTTCTGTAATTTTGTTGAAGATATTCACTGACCCTTTAAGTTGGAAATCTTCCTTCTCTTCTATATCTATTATCCTTAGGTTTGGTCTTCTCATTTTGTCCTGAGTTTCCTGGATATTTTGTGTTAGGATCTTTTTGTGTTTCACATTTTCTTTGACTGTTGTGTGTAACCCACCCCCCACCCCCGCCCCCAACCTGAAGCAGGCTGATCCAGACCTTGACCTTACTGCCACTAAGGAGATTACTTAGGGTAGAGCCTTCCTGCTTAGATGACACTATTGTTCTGCCACCTGCCACTGCTCCTCCAAGATATTGCTACCTGCTGAGAGGCCCCTGAGATATTCTGGAGACTACACCCTAACTTATGTCTTCACCTGCAGCTGGTTCCAGGCTCCAAGAATGGATTAGCAGGGGGGAATGGGCCTTCCCCCCTTTATAAGCACAGTTTTCTATTAAACATTTGAGCTATGATCAGGAACCTTGACTTAGCTCCATTTTTCTCTGGAACACCTAGTTCCCCCCTCTTTTCAGCTCTGGCTTGCCTCCCAGTCCATGTGAGCTGCGGGTCAGCTTCCAACAATTGTGTCAATGTTTTCTATGGTATCTTGTGCATCTGAGATTCTCTCTTCTATTTCTTATATTCTGTTGGTGATGCTTACATCTATGGCTCTTGACTTCTTTCCTAGGTTTTCTATATCCAGAGTTGTCTCACTTTCTGATTCTTTTTTATTGTTTCCATTTCTATTTTTAGATCCTGGATGATTTTGTTTAGTTCTCTCACCTGTTTGGATGTGTTTTCTTGTAATTCTTTAAGGGAGTTTTGTGTTTCCTCTTTAAGGGCTTGTACCTGTCTACCTGTGTTCTCCTGTATTTCTTTAAGGGAGTTATTTATGTCTTTCTTATAGTCCTCCATCATTGACATAAGTGATACACCATCACATCATCAACATGGTGTGATGGTGTATCCAGGACTTGTTATGGTGGAAGAGTTGGGATCTGATGATTCCAAGTAACCTTGATTTCTATTTTTTCTGTTCTTATGCTTTCCTCCTGCCATCTCATTATCTCAAGTGCTCCTTGTCCTCCATATATCTGATTAGAGCCTGTCCTTCCTGTAATCCCAGTTGAGTCAGAACTCCTCAGAGTCCAGCTTTCTCTGAGATCCTGTGATTTTGGGGCCCTGTGATCCTGAGATTTTGGGTGTGTCAGAGTTCTTGGCAGTTAAGCTTCCTCTGAGACCCTAAGATCCTGATGTGACCAAGCTCCTGGGATCCTGGGGTCCTAGGCTCCTTAGATCCTAGCTGTGTTAGAGCACCTGGAAATAGTACCTCCTCTGGGGGCCATGCGACTCTCTGCTGTATTTGAAACCAAGGTAGACCAGCGCAGACTGGAAGGAACCCTGGTCACTGGCCAGGCTGGGTTCCTGTGTCCTTGATCCTGCTGGTCCCAGGAACTCTTGGTGGTGTTGGAAAAGATGTTCTACTCACCAGTGATGCTAAGATCCTGGCCATGCTATGGCACCTGGGTTGTGGAAAGTCCTCTGAGAACCATGGGACTGTCTGCTGAGCTCGAGCCCAAGGTGGCCTGGCACTGGCTCGACAGAAAGGAACCTGGAGCACTGATCAGGCAGGGTTCCTATGTCCCTTTTCCATCTGGTTCTACTCACCAGTGATCCTAAGATCCTGAGTGTGCTAGGGTGCCTGGGGTTGAGGTGGAGAGTCCTCTGGGGACCATGGGTTTGTCTGCTGAGTTCAATCCAAAGGTGGCTTGTTGCTGGCACTGACCAGAAGGAACTCAAACCACTCAAGAATGTTCTTATCAGTGGAGAAGCACAGCATAGAAGCAGAAGCCTCATTTGGATAATAAGAGAGTTCATTGAAGTGGAAATAAATTGTCTATTTTGAAAAACTTTCATGTTACATAAATATTTGCTCATAGAATGCTCTACTATGTTCACAGCAGCCTAAATTGTAGTAGTCAGAAGCTAGAAAGAACCCAGATGTCCTTTAACATAGGAGTGGATACAGAAAATGTGATACATTTACACAATGGAGTACGACCCATCTATAAAAAACAATGACTTCATGTATTTCTTAGCCAAATGGATGGAACTAGAAAATATAATCCTGAGTGAGGTAAACCAAGCATAAAAGAACACAGGGAAATCTCACCTGAGGAATACCAAATGTCAGAGAAGCACCTGAAAAAATGTTCAACATCCTTAATCATCAGGGAAATGCAAATCAAAACAACCCTGAGATTCCACCTCACACCAGTCAGAATGGCTAAGATAAAAAACTCAGGTGACAGCAGATGCTGGCGAGGATGTGGAGAAAGAGGAACACTCCTCCATTGTTGGTGGGATTGCAAGCTTGTACAACCATTCTGGAAATCAGTCTGGCGGTTCTTCAGAAAATTGGACATAGTACTACCGGAGGATCCAGCAATACCTCTCCTGGGCATATATCCAGAAGATGTCCCAACCAGTAAGAAGGACACATGCTCCACTATGTTCATAGCAGCCTTATTTATAATAGCCAGAAGCTGGAAAGAACCCAGATGCCCCCAACAGAGGAATGGATACAGAAAATATGGTACATTTACACAATGGAGTACTACTCAGCTATTAAAAAGAATGAATTTATGAAATTCCTAGCCAAATGGATGGACCTGTAGGGCATCATCTTGAGTGAGGTAACACAATCACAAAGGAACTCACACAATATGTATTCACTGATAAGTGGATATTAGCTCAAAACTTAAGATACCCAAGATATAAGATACAATTTGCTAAGCGCATGAAACTCAAGAAGAATGAAGACCAAAGTGTGGACACTATGACCCTTCTTAGAAGTGGGAACAAAAAACCCATGGAAGGAGTTACAGAGACAAAGTTTGGAGCTGTGATGAAAGGATGGACCATCTAGAGACTGCCATATCCAGGGATCCATCCCATAATCAGCTTCCAAACGCTGACACCATTGCATACACTAGCAAGATTTTGCTGAAAGGACCCAGATATAGCTCTCTCTTTTGAAACTATGCCGGGGCCAAACAAACACAGAAGTGGATGCTCACTGTCAGCTATTGGATGGATCACAGGGCTCCCAATGGAGAAGCTAGAGAAAGTACCCAAGGAGCTAAAGGGATCTGCAACCCTATAGGTAGAACAACATGATGAACTAACCAGTACCCCGGAGCTCTTGTCTCTAGCTGCATATGTATCCAAAGATGGCCTAGTCGGCCATCACTGGAAAGAGAGGTCCATTGGACTTGCAAACTTTATATGCCCCAATATAGGGGAATGCCAGGGCCAAAAGAATGGGAATGGGTGGGTAGGGAAGTTGGGGGGGGGGGAGTATGGGGGACTTTTGGGATAGCATTGGAAATGTAATTGAGGAAAATACGTAAAAAAAAAAAAAAAGAACACAGGGTACACACTCGATGATAACTGGATATTATCCCAAAAGCTTGGAATACCCAAGATATAATTCACAGATCACATGAAGCTCAAGAAGAGGAATAACTGAGTGTGGATGGTTCAGTCCTTCTTAGAAGGGGGAACAAAATACCCACTGGGAGAAATAAGGAGACAAAGGGTAGTAGGCCAGAGACTGAAGGAAAAGCCATCCAGAGACTGCCCTACCTGGAGATCCATCCTATACACAGTCACTAAATGCAGACAATATTGCAGATGCCAACGAGTTCATGCTGACAGGAGCCTATTATATCTATTTCCTGAGAGTCTCTACCAGAGTCTGAAAAATATAGGTATGTGCTGGCAGTCATCCATTGGACTTGTCACAGAGTCCCCAATAGAGGACTTAGAGAAATGACTGAAGGAGCTGAAGGGGTTTTAAACCCCATAGGAAAAACAACAATATCAACCAACCAGACACTCCCTCCCCCATCAGAGTTCCCATGGACTAAACCACCAAGCAGAGTACACATGGAAGGAACCATGGCTACAGCTGCATATGTGGCAGATGATGGCCTTGTCAAGCATCAATGGGAGGAAAGGCAATTGTTTCTATGAAGGCTAAATGTCCCAGAATAGGGTAATGTCAGTGTAGGGTGGCAGGAGTTGGGTAGATATGGGGGCACACCCTGATAGAAGCAGGGTAATGAGGATAGGATTGGAAGATTCTCGAAGGACAGTACCAGGAAAGGGGATAACATTTGAAATGTAAATAAAGAAAATATCTAATCAAAACAAGAACAATCTAACATAGGCATCTTAATTTTATGAATATTTAATGCATAAAGGTTCAATGTGTTATTAACTTTTGATAAACTATATGTCTTAGTCAGGGTTTCTATTCCTGCACAAACATCATGATCAAGAAGCAGTAGGGGAGGAAAGGGTTTTTTCAGCTTACATTTCCACATTTCTGTTCATCACTGAAAGAAGTCAGGACTGTAACTCAAGCAGGTCAGGGAGCAGGAGCTGATGCAGAAGGCATGGAGGGATGTTCTTTACTGGTTTGCTTCCCCTGGCTTGCTCAGCCTGATCTCTTATAGAATCCAAGACTACCAGCCCAGAGATGGCACCTCCCACATGGGACCTCTCCTCCTTTATCAATAATTGAGAAAATGCCTCACAGCTGGATCTCATGAAGGCACTTCCCCAAGAGAAGCTCCTTCCTCTATGATAACTCCAACTTGTGTCAAGTTGACACAAAACTAGCCAGTACAATTAACCCTTTATCAACTTGACACACAAACATATCACTTAAGCCTCAATTCTTAGTTTCTTATTCATCCCCAAGATCTATACAAAAGTCCCACAGTCTTTACATATTAAAAATTTAATCCTTTAAAAATATCCAATATCTTTTAAAATCCAAAGTCCTTTTACAATTAAAGTCTCTTAACTGTGGATCCACTAAAATATTTTCTTCCTTTAAGAGGGGAAAATATCAGGGCACAGTCACAATAAAAATCAAAATTTAAACTCCAAATGTCCAAGGTCTGGTCCAATTCACAATCTTCTGAGCTCTTCCAAGGGCTTGGGTCACATCTCCAGCCCTGTCTTTTGTAGCACACAGCTTTTCCTCTAGGATCCAGATGTCTGTATTCCCCTGCTGCTGCTGTTCTTGGTGGTCATTCATGGTCCTGGTATCTCAAAAACACTGCATGACCCCTTCAGTCCTGGGACATCAATTGCTACTGAGGCTGAACCTTCACCAATGGCCTTCCATGGCCTCTTACATTGCCGAGCCTCAACTGCTCTGTGTGACCCCTTCATGCCTTCAAAACCAGTACTATCTGGGTGACTCTACTCTTACACATTACCAAGTCCTGCTGCAGCATGAGGTACAACCATGGCTATCTCTGGAACACTGCCTCTTTGTGCTTTCAGAAACATTTCCCAGAAGATATTACTTCAATGATGCTGGTCTCTTCTTAATCACTGCTCATTTCTTACTTCCAGCTAGCCAGAACCACAGAATCTTCACAATCAAAATAGCAATGGCCCTGATAAGAGTCTTTAATTTTCCCTCTGAAATTTCACAAGCCAGGCCTCCATCTTCTGCACTGTTCTCAACATTATCTTCCAAGCTCCTACATAACATACCACAGAGCTCTTAACCCCAAATGGATCTTCCAGCTCAAATTTCCAAAGTCCTTCCACAGTCCTCCCCCCAAACTGGTCAGGTTGTCACAGGAATTCTTCACTATGCTGGTACCAATTTGTCTTAGTCAGGGTTTCTATTTCTGCACAAACATCATGACCAAGAAGCAAGTTGGGGAGGAAAGGTTTTATTCAGCTTACACTTCCATACTGCTATTCATCACCAGAGGAAGTCAGGACTGGAACTCAAGCAGGTCAGAAAGCAGGAGATGATGCAGAGGCCATGGAAGGCCATTGGTGAAGGTGCAATCTCAGTTGCAATTGATGGCCCAGCACTGAAGGGGTCATGCAAAGGAGTTGAGGCTTGGCATCATGAAGAGAGCCTATGAGAGGCTATTGTTGAAGCCAAGTTATAATGGAAGACAACAGCATTTTGGAGATGCCAGTACCATGAGATGACTATCAATAACAGGAGCAGCAGTGGAGAACAGGCAACTGGAGTCTAGAAGACAACATATGTGCTACAAAGGGGATGGCTGGAGAAATGACTCAAGCCCTTGGAGGAGCCCAGAAGATCATGAGTTGGATCCCAGACATTGGACAGTTGGAGATTGAATTTTGCTTTTGATTGTGACTGTGCCCTGATATTTTTCCCTCTTGAAGGAAGTTTTTTAGTGAAGCCCACAGTTAAGAGACTTTGAATTTTAAAGTACTTTGAATTTTAAAAGACACTGGATATTTTTAAAGGATTGAACTTTTAATATGTAAAGACTGTGGGACTTTTAAAGATCTTGGGGATGAATAAGAAACTAAGGGTTGAGGCTTACTAGTGATGTGTTTGTGTGTCAAGTTGATAAGGGGTCAATTGTACTGGCTGGTTTTGTGTCAACTTGACACAAGCTGGAGTTATCACAGAGAAAGGATCTTCAGTTGGGGAAATGCCTCCATGAGATCCAGCTGTGGGGCATTTTCTCAATTAGTGATCAAGTCGGGAGGTCCCCTTGTGGGTGGTGCCATCTCTGGGCTGGTAGTCTTGGATTCTATAAGAGATCAGGCTGAGCAAGCCAGAGGAAGCAAGCCAGTAAAGAACATCCCTCCATGGCCTCTGCATCAGCTCTTGCTTTCTGACCTGCTTGAGTATGGAAGTGTAAGCTGAATAAACCCTTTCCTCCCCAACCTGCTTCTTGGTCATTATGTTTGTGCAGGAATAGAAACCCTGACTAAGACACTAGAGTTTTCTTAATGATTTCAATAAACACATGGTTATTATTTATATTATCACAATATAAACTTCCATTTTTTACAAAACAATTGACTAAAATGATAAACTGATTAACTAAAATGTCCACCAATTTAATGCAGTTAGAGAAACATGTCAGACAGGAGTATTGGCTGCTTTTATAGAGGATCCCACATTGGTTCCCAACACTTACTTTGGGTGGCTACAAACTGCTGGAAACTCTGGTTGCGAGGCTCTGACACACCTTTGCAATCCACCGGCTCTTGTGCACACGTTATACAGCGATAAAAAAGCAGGTGTGCAAACTTCAAACAGATTTGTCAGTGTATTGAAATTTTTTACTGGGATTGGGTATTTATATTAGTGGTAGAATGCTTGGTTGGCAAATGGAGATTTTACAATTGTTCTGTAACAACCACAAAGAAACAAATACATAAGAAGTAAAAATCAAAAACAATCTAATTACTAGTACCTGCATGTATGTATGTATGTATGTATGTATGTATGTATGTATGTATTATCTTAGTTATACAAACTGCTTCTTATATATCCCAGGTTGGCCTTAAATTTACTATGTAACCATGGCCAATCCTGTTTCATCTGGTTCCACCTTTCTTGTTCTAGTTTTGATGGTATGCAACAACAGACTGGTCTTATTTATTAACTTCACCCATGTAATTTTTAGTTTGACAGCAAACATTTTAAAATATTTGCAGAAATAAAAATGTCAGTCTGGGGAAGTAGTAAGCAATATTATTTTTTATTTGATAAAATGAAATGAAATGGAAGTAAACACAGAAAAATACAGATTTTTCTGACACCAATACAAATTTAATACTAACAAATAATACTGGATCCATTTAGTTCCATAAAATTGCACAAAAACAGTCGCCATCTGGCAATCTATGTCAGATCCTACTCAAAGACATAAATACATGTTAAGCCTTTAAGCTTAAGAGGTAGATAGGCTCTTCTCTTATTAGATAGCAGAACTTATACACATAAAATGTGATTTGATCTAGGTGACAGAGTATGGTTCTAGAGTTCACCTTTTTTAGGAAGTGGTGACATTAGCTTTGAATTTGTACATTTTCCTGTGTAGAATGTTTAGTTACTCTAGCAATAATGACAACAAAAGTGCATATACTAGGGCTTATCGTATGCATTTATATGGCATTTCATATAAGATATATATACATATGTAGATACACACTCTGATGGTTTGTATATACTTGCACATATTTGGAGGTGTGGCCTTGTTGGAATAGGTGTGACCTGGTAGGAGTAGGTGTGTCACTGTGGGTGTGGTCTTAATACTCTCACCCTAGGTGGCTGGAAGTCAGTCTTCCACAAGCAGCCTTTGGATGAAGATGTAGAACTCTCAGCTCTGCCTGTACCACACCTGCCTGGATGCTGCCATGCTCCCACCTTGATGGTAATGGACTGAACCTCTGAACCTGTAAGCCAGCCCCAATTAAACCATTGTTTTTATAAGACTTGCCTTGGTCATGGTGTCTGTTCACAACAGTAAAACCCTAACTAAGACACACACACATATGCATACCTGTTTTGTGTGTTTGTGAACCTTTGTGTGTGAAATAGGTTTCTGTATTTTTCATGTGCTAGAGTAAATATGTTTAATGTGCTCATTTTTGTATGCCTTGATAAATACTTATAAAATCAGAGATTTAGTATAGGATGTATTGTATTCTAAAGTTCTGAAAGTTTAAAGTCTGTCCGGAGATTGTGGAAACACTATTATTTTCAGAGAGGAAAAACATCCTGGGCCTCTCTTCTGTTTAGAGGTTTGTGAAAAAATTCATCAATCCTTCTCTGCAGACCTACGCCTCCATTCCTCTGTTCATACATGATATGCTCCTTAACTACATCAAACACACATACTCTTCCTATTTTACAGCAGCTAGTTTGGAACTTTAAATATTGGTTACTGAGAGTTAGTATAAGAAGGGATTGCGGTATATAGATACCAGAATCTAGAAACCTACAGGTTATGGAGTTTATTATTTTGTATAAGAAATGTCATAAATGTATTGGCTTAGGCTAACTAATAATAATTTTCTCACAGTTTGGAAACTACAAGCACAAAAATCTTAGAGCTTGCAAAGCCTTGATCACTTTAAAACATGCACTGGGACTGTATCCCTTCTTCCCAGCTGTTTAGGCAGTCTGGTCTTGATGTCCTTAGACATCTTTCCATTGCTTTGATAAAAATGACCTTCCTTCTAAGTTTCCTGATGACATCCTACCTCTGGATGTGTCTATTTCCATGACCACATTTCTCATTTTATAAGAAAATGAGTTATAGAGAAATGAGTCTCACTATCATCTTTGAACTTGATTATTCTATTAAAGTTATTGTTTTCAATCAAGATCATAGTTACTAGAGTTTAAGACTTCAAAATATCTTTTTTTAGATTTACACAATTCAACTCCAAAATGCCTAATGTATATATTGGGCTTGAACTCTAATTTGCTTGAGTTGCAAAGAGGGAACTTTGGCTGTAATAAAATTAGTTTCTTAATAACTACTGCATGATGCTACTGACTCAAATCATCTCTCATTTTCAAGAGAAAATAGTCAGCTTATTCCTGAGTCAAACATAAGAGACGATTGCCTATGAATGCTTGAGACAAGTTGACCTAGCATTTTTTTCAAAATACTATAACCAATATGAAAGTATTTATGTATGTTCCATAATAAACATTCCCATGAATTTCAGTATTTCTCAAAATTAAAATCACATAAAATGATCATTAATCAGAAGGCTTTAAATGTTTCTATAATGGTAAAATTGTTATTACTATTTTGACTTTTGAAACAGGATCTCATTCAGCTCAGATTGGCCCTTGGGCTCCTGATATAACTGCAGAGGACTTAACTCTACCACGTAACTACTGGAAGCACAGGCATGTGCCCCCATATCCTGTTTGTGAATTGGTGGTCCTAACACCTTAGATTTCTAGGATTATAGGTAAGCAAGTCCTTTTCCAACTGAAATCCAGTCTGAGATTATATGGATCCTTTATTCCCTAAAATTTGTTTAGATGATTTATTAGTTTTCATGTCTGTGGTGGTTTTGTTCTACGTATTAATGCAGTACACCCAGCTTTTCAGATGTGTTCTTGAACATCCCAGACCTCAGAAGATATTAAAAATTATCTATAATGAGAATGATGTGTTGTAATAACATAAATAAATTAAATATATAAATTGTTATGTAAATTAATGTCAATTGTACAGTCATAGAGAAACTTGACACTATCATAAAACTGTATTAATATGCATGCCTGAACATGAAGCAGCTTCAGGAAAATTGCATGTAAGAAATGCATGAGTTCTGAGGGGGCCTGTCTTCATTGTTAAGTCCAGATAAGAAAAGAAACTGCAGTGAATTCAGCATTGAAAGGAGTTGATAAGCTACATATTACTCTTTCTTTATTCCTTAGTCTCTCCTCCTTTTCTCTTTATTTCAGAACTTTCTCTCCTCCTTTTCTCTTTATTTCAGATTTTTGTTTTGTTTTTTGTTTGTTTGGTTGGTTTTTTTTTTTGGTATTTTTGTTTTTTTGTTTTTTTGATATTTTGTTTTTTTGTTTTTTCGAGACAGGGTTTCTCTGTATAACCCTGGCTGTCCTGGAACTCACTTTGTAGACCCGACTGGCTTCAAACTCAGAAATCTGCCTGCCTCTGCCTCCCAAGTGCTGGGATTAAAGGCGTGCACCACCACAACTGGCTTCAGAATGTTTTTTAATCATTTATTTATTTATTTTCACTCCAGATTTTATTTTCCTCACCCTGGTTCACTCTCTGACTATTCCACATCCCATACCTCTTTCCCATCCCCCTGTCTCCACAAGGAAGTCCCCACCTCCAGCCCCACCCCACCCCACCCCCCACCCAAACAGACCTTTAAACTCCCTGGAGCCTCCATTCTCTTGAGGGTTAGGTGCATTTTCTCTGACTGAACCCAAACCAGGAGTCCTCTGCTGTATATGTGTTGAGGACCTCATATCAGCTGGTGTATGCTGCCTGGTTGGTAGACCAGTGTTTGAGAGCTTTTTTATAATGTAAAACAGCTTAAAAAGTAGATCCTTCTAAGATTGAATTCTGGAATTAGGTTTGTTCTCACCACCTAGCTGAGGAGGTGGGTTTTGTTTCTTTGTTCTCTTTTACTTTGTAGTAAGAGAGAGAGAGAGAGACAGAGAGAGAGAGAGAGAGAGAGAGAGAGAGAGAGAGAGAGAGAGAGAGAGAGAGAGAATTAAAGGGAAAATATACAAATGTGTTTTGAAATTCTAAATATATATTTCAAACATTTATAGAAGCATAATTATATCATTTTTCTTTTCTAGATTCATTATCGAAAAAATTCAATATAGTGATAGACTTAAAAATAACAGAAATTTCAACCTTTTAATTATGTTTATTTTTTGTTTATTTGCTAAAGATGAGAGGAATTAAATAGAAATTATACAAATGTAAAACTTTCTGTAAGGGCTACGTTTAGATTCCTTCTTGTCTCTAATAATTAGCCTTTTTCTTTTGTGTTTTCCTTCCTTTTCTTTCTCTTCTTTTCTTTCTTTTTATGAAATGAGAACCCTGTGGGGTGAAATTGATTCAGTGGATGTGTTGGGGCTTTCCTGCAGATGGCTTATTAGTACTGAAATGCTGCTATCTAGTGGACATAGTCAGAATTGCAGTCCATTCCTGACTAATGTGAAAACTTCAAAATCATTCATTAATTTTCTGCAGGAAAAAGATGCATGGATCTCCCTTATACCACTTAGTACATGCAACATATTCTTAAGTACAGTCACCTAATATGTAATGTACCAATGGGCCATGGTCCTAATGCATAACTCTGTACACATTCAGGAGCTCTTCATTTCTACATTCCAAACTGTACACCTTTCTCTTGTAATCATTATCACTCTGTCTTATAGATCAACTTTTTTATTATAAATGTGCAGAGTAATACCTGCACATTTATTAAATCAAAACTATTATTTTTCACTTACCTGAATTATTTTATTTATCTAGGATCACCCATATTATCACACAGACAAGACTTCATTTATTACCTGATGTCTTCCCAATGTATAATGTATCACATATTCTCTCACACAGCATCTTGACTGTTGTGAGTGTGTAATATATAAGTGGTTATAAGACTCCAAATATATCTCCAAATATTAATTTTATTTATTATGGGTCATATAATTAGCAGTGTGATTACTGTCCTATATTGTGGTAGATCACTTTTTAATTACCAAATGATTCCTATAATGACTGTACACATGTTCTTAGTAATGGTGCATTCCTAAATGGACTATGTACTCTTAAGGCCATGCATTCAAGTTGCTTTTTAAGTATACACTCATGCATAATTCCACTCATATAAACCCTGGGTTTTTTAGAGAATAAATATCACATCCTCTGCTGAGAGCAAAAGGCACTGACTTTTACATTGTCTTTTGTGATTTTGTTTGAAACTGATTATCATATCAATGTTTTTGCAATGTTGTCTTTGAGAGAATTCAAGGCCTTCAGCTCAGTAATTTGCTCTTGTAGTGTGTACCCCAGAGTTTTGATGCTTCCTTTTATTGCTAACACTTCTGCAGGTTACAGGCATACCCCAAATTTTAACTTCATCCAAAGTTTTCCCTACATTAGGGCAGTTGGAAGGGGGTTGTTAAAGGGGCATTAGAGGTTTAGGAACTTACTCTCACTGTAACAAGCCAGCCAGCTTGATTTACATGATTTGTGATGGTTCATAATTAATGCCTTAGTGATACAATAAAAGGCCAAGTTCACAAAAAAGGCTACTTACCTTCTTTTGTTGGGTAACAGCTGTACCAACCCCTTTGTCCCTCTGTGAGTTAACTGTAAAATGCAGGATATGAAGAAATCAATACCTTCCATTAAAATAAAGAATAATTAATTCTGTCCAACTGAGAAAAAATGGCTGAAATATTATTTGGTGATTGAAATCTTGCAGCAAGGACTAAGCAGAACAAAGAGCTTCCATATTGTCAGGATACTAAGGGAAGGGAGTAGCTGTCAGCTGAGGTTTGGAACAAGAGAAAAAGAAACACAGTTGTTACATACCCAGTTAAAACACATGTAAAAATTCTAGTACAGAAAGCACTGGTAAAAACTGGAAGATGTCCTTCACTGATGAGAATGCACAGAAGACCTGTGGAGTAAACAGGGCAGTTAGTGAGTCAGCCACAAACGGGACACATCTGTAGACATTGATATGACAATCTCACACATTAATGCCAGATTATCAATTTGTAAGATTTGCCAATGATGATGAAGTAATTATTTTTTTTTGTAATGAGCTACCTTAAAAAATAAATCAAAGGCAGTAGGCATGGTTAGAGTTCTTTTTCATATCTTGTCATTTAAGGGGGGGAATAAATGTATTTTTATTTTTTATCTAATTTACAGGGAAATTCAATCTCTTTGCCCAACTAAATTCTTGATATTTTTAGACAGTTTTTAAAATAAAGTAAGAAAACCTGAATCATAAAATTTAAAAAATCCTGAATAATATCATTGATAAAATATAAGTTCAATTATTGTGCAAACCAGGACAATTGTTTTCTTCATGTTTCTAATCTCATTTCTGTGAAATGGTAGCTTATCCTATTACTAAATCTCAAGAAATATTTGGAATAAGATAAAATTACACCAGAATTTTTTGAAACAATAGCAAGAGCCATATTTAATTACTTTATTTATTTATTTATTATTTTTAATTAGGTGCATTCTTCCTTTACATTTCTAATGCTATCCCAAAAGTCCCCCATGCCCGCCCCCACTCTCCTAACCACCCACTCTCACTACTTGGCCCTGGCGTACCCCTAAACTGAGGCATATAAAGTTTATAAGATCAATGGGCCTCTCTTTCTACTGATGGCAGACTAGGCCATCTTATGATACATATGCAGCTAGAGACACGAGCTCCTGGGAGTACTGGTTAGGTCATATTGTTGTTCCACTTCTAGGGTTACACACCCCTTTAGCTCCTTGGGTACTTTCTCTAACTCCTCCATTTGGGGCCCTGTGATCCATCCAATAGCTGACTGTGAGCATCCACTCCTGTGTTTGCTAGGCCCCACTGGCATAGCCTCACAAGAGACAGCTATATTAGGGTCCTTTCAGCAAAATCTTGCTAGTGTATACAATGGTGTCAGCATTTGGAGGCTGATTATGGGATGGATCCCAAGGTATGGCAATCTCTAGATGGTCCAATCCTTTCCTCTCAGTTCCAAACTTTGTCTCTGTAACTTTGTCTTCTTCCATGGGTGTTTTGTTCCCAATTATAAGAAGTGGCAAAGTGTCTACACTTTGCTCTTCGTTCTTCTTGAGTTTCATGTGTTTTGCAAATTGTATCTAATATCTTGGGTATACTAAATTTCTGGCCTAATATCCACTTATCAGTGAGTACATATCATGTGAGTTCTTTTTGGATTGGGTAACTTCACTCAGGATAATGCCCTCCAGGTCAATCCATTTGCCTAGGAATTTCATACATTCATTCATTTTAATAGCTGAGTAGTACTCCATTGTGTAAATGTACCACATTTTTTGCATCCATTCCTCTGTTGAGGGGCATCTGGGTTCTTTCCAGCTTCAGGCTATTATAAATAAGGCTGCTATGAACATAGTGGAACATGTGTCCTTCTTACCAGTTGGAACATCTTCTGGATATATGCCCAGGAGAGGTATTGCTGGATCCTCCGGTAGTACTATGTCCAGTTTTCTGAGAAACCACCAGACTGATTGCCAGAGTGGTTGTAAAAGCTTGGAATCCCACCAACAATGGAGGAGTGCTCCTCTTTCTCCACATCCTCTCCAGCATCTGCTGTCACCTGAATTTTTGATCTTAGCCATTCTGACTGGTGTGAAGTTGAATCTCAGTGTTGTTTTGATTTTTATTTCCCTGATGATTAAGGATGCTGAGCATTTTTTCAGGTGATTCTCAGCCATTTGGTATTCCTCAGGTGAGAATTCTTTGTTTACCTCTGAGCCCCATTTTTAAATGGGGTTATTTGATTTTCTGGAGTCCACCTTCTTGAGTATATATATATATGTTGGATATTAGTCCCCTATCTGATTTAGGATAGGTAAAGATCCTTTCCCAATCTGTTAGTTGCCTCTTTGTCTTATTGATGGTGTCTTTTGCCTTACAGAAGCTTTGCAATTTTATGAGGTTCCAGTGTTCAATTCTGGATCTTACAGCACAAGCAATTGCTGTTCTAATTCAGGAACATTTCCCCTGTGCCTATATCTTCGAGGCTTTCCTCCACTTTCTCCTCTATAAGTTTCACTGTTTCTGGTTTTATGTGGAATTCCTTGATCCAGTTAGATTTGACCTTAGTACAAGGAGATAGGAATGGATAAATTAGCATTCTTATACATGATAACTTCCAGCTGTGCCAGCACCATTTGTTTAAAACACTGTCTTTTTTTCCACTGGATGGTTTGAGCTCCATTGTCAAAGGGCAAGTGACAATAGGTGTGTAGGTTCATTTCTGGGTCTTCAATTCTATTCCATTGGTCTACTTGTCTGTCACTATACCAGTACCAGGTAGATTTTTATCACAATTGTTCTGTAGTACACCTTTAGGTCAGGCATGGTGATTCCACCAGAGGTTCTTTTATCCTTGAGAAGAATTTTTGCTATCCTAGGTTTTTTGTTATTCCAGATGAATTTGCAGATTGCTCTTTCTAATTAATTGAAGAATTGAGTTGGAATTTTGATGGGGATTGCATTGAATCTGTAGATTGCTTTTGGCAAGATAACAATTTTTACTATATTGATCTTGCCTGTCCATGAGCATGGGAGATCTTTCCATATTCTGAGATCTTCTTTAATTTCTTTCTTCAGAGACTTGAAGTTCTTATCATACAGATCTTTCACTTTCTCAGTTAGAGTCATACCAAGGTATTTTATATTATTTGTGACTATTGAGATGGGTGTTGTTTCCCTAATTTCTTTCTCAACCTGTTTATCATTTGTGTACAGAAAGGCCATTGACTCCTTTGAGATAATTTTATATACAGCTACTTCATTAAAGCTGTTTATCTGGTTTATGAGTTCTCTGGTGGAATTTTTAGGGTCACTTATATATACTATCATATCATCTGCAAAAAGTGGATATTTTTACTTCTTCCTTTGCAATTTGTATCCCCTTGATCTCCTTTTGTTGTTGAATTGCTCTGGGTAGGACTTCAAGTAGAATGTTGTATAGGTAGGGAGAAAGTAGGCAGCCTTGTCTAGACCCTGATATTAGTGGGATTGCTTCCAGCTTCTCACCATTTACTTTAATGTTGGCTACTGGTTTGCTCTAGATTGCTTTTATCATGTTCAGGTAGGTGCCTTGAATTCCTGAGCTTTCCAAGATTTTTATCATGAATGGGTGTTGGATTTTGTCAAATGCTTTCTCTGCATCTAAAGAGATGACCATGTGGTTTTTGTCTTTGAGTTTGTTTATATAATGAATTACGTTGATGGATTTCCATATATTAAACCATCCATGGAATGAAACCTACTTGGTCAGGATGGATGATTGTTTTGATGTGTTCTTCGGTTTGGTTAGTGAGAATTTTATTGAGTATTTTTGCATCGATATTCATAAGGGAAATTGGTCTGAAGTTCTCTATCTTTGTTGGGTCTTTCTCGGTTTAGGTGTCTGAGTAATATTGGCCTCATAGAATGAGTTGGGTAGAGAATCTTCTGCTTCTATTTTGTGGAATATTTTGTGAAGAACTGGAATTAGATCTTTGAAGGTCTGATAGAACTCTGCACTAAACCCTTCAGGTCCTGGGCTCTTTTTTTTTGTTGGGAGACTATTAATTACTGCTTCTATTTCTTTAGGGGATATAGGACTGTTTAGATCATTAACCTGATCCTGATTTAACTTTGTTACCTGGTGTCTGTCTAGAAATTTTTCCATTTAATACAGGTTTTCCAGTTTTGTTGAGTATATCCTTTTGTAGAAGGATCTGATGGTGTTTTGGATTTCTTCAAGGCTCTGTTGTTATGTCTTCCTTTTCATTTCTGATTTTGTTAATTAGGATGCTTTCCCTGTGCCCTCTAGTGAGTCTGGCTAAGGGTTTATCTATCTTGTTGATTTTCTCAAAGAACCAGCTCCTCATTTGGTTGATTCTTTGAATAGTTCTTCTTTCCACTTGGTTGATTTCCCCCGAGTTCGTTTATTTCCTGCCAACTACTCCTCTTGGGAAAATTTGCTACCTTTTGTTCTAAAGCTTTTAGGTGTGTTGTCCAGCTGCTAGTGTGTGCTCTGACTAGTTTCTTTTTGGAGGCACTCAGAGCTATGAGTTTTCCTCTTAGAAATGCTTTCATTATATCCTATAAGTTTGAGTATTTTGTGGCTTCATTTTCATTAAACTCTAAAAAGTCCTTCATTTCTTTATTCTTTTCTTGACCAAGGTATCATTGAGAAGAGTGCTGTTCAATTTCCATGTGAATGTTGGCTTTCTATTATTTATGTTGTTATTGAAGATCAGCATTAGTCCATGGTGATCTGATAGGATGCATCAGACAATTTCAAAATTTTTGTATCTGTTGAGGCCTGTTTTGTGACCAATTATATGGTCAGCTTTGGAGAAGGTACCATGAGGTGCTGAGAAGAAGGTATATCCTTTCGTTTTAGGATAAAATGTTCTGTAGATATCTGTTAGATCCATTTGTTTCATAACTTCTGTTAGTTTCACTGTGTCCCTGTTAAATTTCTGTTTCGATGATCTGTCCCTTGATGAATGTGTTATGTTGAAGTCTCCCACTATTATTGTGTGAGGTACAATGTGTTCTTTGAGTTTTAGTAAAGTTTCTTTAGTGAATGTGGCTGCCCTTGCATTTGGAGCATAGATATTCAGAATTGAGAGTTCCTCTTGGAAGATTTTACCTTTGATGAGCATGAAGGGCCCCTCGTCTTTTTTGATAACTTTGGGTAAGAAGTCGATTTTATTCAATATTAGAATATCTGCTCCAGCTTGTTTCTTCAGACCATTTGCTTGGAAAATGGTTTTTCAGCCTTTCATTCTGAGTTAGTGTTTCTCTTTTTCCCTGAGATGGGTTTCCTGTAAGCAGCAAAATGTTGGGTCCTGTTTGTGTAGCCAGTCTGTTCGTCTATGCCTTTTTATTGGGGAGTTGAGTCCATTGATATTAAGGAAAAGTAATTGTTGCTTCCTATTATTTTTGTTGTTAGAGTTGGCATTCTGTTCTTGTGGCTGTCTTCTTTTAGTTTTGTTGAAGGATTACTTTCTTGCCTTTTCTAGGACATGGTTTCCGTCCTTGTATTGCTTTTTTTCTGTTATTATCCTTTGAAGGGTTGGATTTGTGAAAAGATAATATGTGAATCTGGTTTTGTAGAAGAATACTTTCTATTCTTCTCCATCTATGGTAATTGAAAGTTTGGCTGGGTATAGTAGCCTGGGCTGGCATTTGTGTTCTCTTAGTGTCTGTAAAACATCTGTCCAGTTTCTTCTGGCTTTCATAGTCTCAGGTGAAAAATCTGGTGTAATTCTGATAGGCCTGCCTTTATATGTTACCTGACCTTTTTCCCTTACTGCATTTAATATTCTATCTTATTTAGTGCATTTGTTGTTCTGATTATTATGTGTTGGGAGGAATGTCTTTTCTGGTCCAGTCTATTTGGAGTTCATGTAGTTCTGTATGTTCATGGGCATGTCTTTCTTTAGGTTTGGGAAGTTTTCTTCTATAATTTTGTTTAAGATATTTGCTGGCCCTTTAAGTTGAAAATCTTCGTTCTTATCTACTGTTATTGTCCGTAGATTTTGTCTTCTCATTGTGTCCTGTATTTCCTGAATGTTTTGAGTTAGGATCTATTTGCATTTTGTATTTTCTTTGATTGTTGTGCCGATGTTCTCTATGGAATCTTCTGCACCTGAGATTCTCTCTTCCATCTCTTGTATTCTGTTGCTGATGCTTGCATCTATGGTTCCAGATATCTTTCCTAGGGTTTCTATCTCCAGCGTTGCCTCACTTTGGGTTTTCTTTACTACTTTTCTTTTTTGGTCTAGTATGGTTTTGTTCATTTCCATCACCTCTTTGGATGTGTTTTCCAGTTTTTCTTTAAGGATTTCTACCTGTTTGGTTGTGCTTTCCTGTTTTTCTTTAAGGACTTGTAACTCTTTAGCAGTGTTCTCCTGAATTTCTTTAAGCGAGTTATTAAAGTCCTTCTTGATGTCCTCTACAATCATCGTGAGATCTGCTTTTAAATCCATGTCTAGTTTTTCGGGTGTGTTAGGGTGCCCAGGATTGGCTGAGGTGGGGGTGCTGGGTTCTGATGATGGTGAGTGGTCTTGGTTTTTGTTAGTAAGATTCTTACATTTGTCTTTTATCATCTAGTAATCTCTGTAGTTAGTTGTTATAGTTGTCTCTGGTTAGAGTTTGTTCCTCCAGTGATTCTGTTAGCCTCTACCAGTAGACCTGGGAGACTAGCTCCCTCCTGAGTTTCAGTGGTCTGAGCACTCTATGCAGGCAAGCTCTCCTCTTGCAGGGAAGGTGTACAGATGTCTGGTATTCGGACCTGCCTCCTGGCAGAAGATGAAGGCCTGAAACAGGGCCTGTCCCAGAAGCTATTAGATTCTGTAGTCCATACTCTCACCTGCACAGACTAGTCTTGGTGGAACCCGGGAACCAAGATGACGCTCCCGGGTGCTCCAGCAAAGCCTATTATTTTTATTAGATATTTTCTTTATATACATTTCAATTACTATCCCAAAAGTTCCCTATACCCTCCCTCTGCCCTGCTCCCCTATGCACCCACTCCTGCTTCTTGGCCTTGGCATTCCCCTGTACTGGGGCACATAAAGTTTGCAATACTAAGGGGACTCTCTTCCCAGTGATAGCCAACTAGGTCATCTTCTGCTTCATATGCAGCTAGAGTGAATTAAAAGGTTAAATGGTGGATGTGTTATACTATTCAGAAGGAACTCATCCTGGATCTGAAGGATACTAGATCAATTTTTTATGATTATTAGGTATTTATTTCATTTACATGTCCAATGCTATCCCAAAAGTCCCCCACACCCTCCCACACCCCCACCCACCCACTCCCACCTCTTGGCCCTGGTGTTCGCCTGTACTGAGGTATATAAGATGTGCGCGACCAATGGGACTCTCTTTCCACTGATGGCCAACCAGGCCATCTTCTGATCATATGCAGCTAGAGACACGAGCTCTGGGGGTGGGGGCTACTGATTAGTTTATATTGTTGTTCTACCTATAGGGTTGCCAATCCCCCAGCTCCCTGGGTACTTCCTCCAGCTCCTCCATTGTGGGCCCTGTGATCCATCCAATAGCTGATTGTGAGCATCCACTTCTGTGTTTGCTAGGCTGGGGCATAGTCTCATAAGAGACAGTGATATCAGGGTACTTTCAGCAAAATCTTGCTAGTGTATGCAATGGTGTCAGCATTTGGAGGCTGATTATGGGATGGATCCCCGGGTATGGCAGTCTCTAGATGGTCCATCCTCTTGTCTCAGCTCCGATTAATTATTTTTAATTATGTAGTCAGAAGAAACCCTATGTTCTGGAGGAAAAAAAAGATAGGATTCAAAAGACCAATTTGAAATGTTCTGTCCCATTTGGGTTTCCAAATGGGGAAATATCCACAAATTTCAAATCATATTAAGAAGCATCTTGTAGTACTTATGAAGCAAACTGGTTTCACCTTTCACCTCAGTGCATGCAGGAGATCAGATACTGAGTGGTGCAGTGAGGCTTAGAAATCTACAATATGATGAGAGGATGGACATTTTTGAGTCTGCCTGTGGACACAAGATGAAAGACAGTGATTCACTGCTAGTTGGATTTCAGATATCAGAAAATAGAGATTTTTTTCCTGAAATTTCAGCTAAAATACGACTTTTTCTTAAAATTTTCTTTGTTGCTAATCGGAGCTGACCCAATGTTGTTGAAGGAATAGCACTTCATCCTTATCTTCATTTCAGAAGGAACATTCTCAATGTCAGGGCAAAATCTCATTGTTATCATTGTCATTGCCATAGTCATCATCATCATCATTAATTTTTGTTATAGATTCAACGTAGATGTTTATAATTATTTTTCAGTGACATTATCTTTTCAGATGCTTTCCTGTGATTATGTTATTGCTTTCTTCAGCTGTGAGTCTTTCTCTTAGATAAGTGTCTATGACCTCACAACATTCTACTGGGAAACTTCTCCATTCATTTTGCTCATTTCAATAAGTCATTTTCCTCCATTTTTGCCAATAGATACCTAGTCTTTTTAATAGTATCTTGTCCCGAGCTACAGTTCTCGCCGGAAAGAACACACTCGGACAACCGGAATCCTGCAGCAAAACCTTTATTGCTTCTTCAGGAGGGAAGACCCTGACCCTGGAAAATGGCATTGCTTATATAGCCCTCAGCCATGGCGTTTCAGCACCTGATGTGGCATGTCAGCTCCTGATTCCTTGCTTGCCCATCACCCCATTACTAAGCTCTGAGATGGGCGACTAGGCATGAGTTCACTCTCTCACCTCCGTACAAGGCTTGTTTACTAGTTAGGCCAGCGCCATCTTATAATGGTGATTGCTTGTGGCACAGCTCTCCACATCTCCCCCTTTTTATTTTATTAATATGAGGCTGGAATAGGTCTGTGTAATTATGTCCATCCTCTGTGGCTCCTGTCTTAGGTCATTCCTCTAATGTCACAGCCTTTCCCATCATAGGGTAACTCTATCGCCACTGGGCCCCATGTCTTAGGTTTATCTGTGCATGAGGAAAGTTGCCTGTCCCTGGATACTGCAGTGCTATGTGACAGTAACTACTAAATGACCTACGGCGAACTCTACAAAAGAGGCCAGCCACCAATGTCAACTAATTCTTGAGCATAGATAGCCAGATTTTGGTGGAGGCCCCTTGCTCAATGGCAGCAAGTGCTTGAGCTATCACAACCTTGTCATTTGTTTGTTGGGTTCTGAGCTTGCAAACCAACCAGAGCATGAACACAAGTCCACAGCAGGTGGCAACACCAAATAAACCTACCCCCACCCATTCCTTAAAATAAGAAAATGCATATGAAATCCAGTAGGAGAGGCCCTCTGTCAATGACATGTCCACTCGTGTTGAGTTGATCTTTAAAACTGCCACCCTCAGGGCTTCAAGAGTCTCATTGAATCCCTCGGACCAATTTCCTGCAAGATACAGGGAAAGCTGTCTAGACAGATTAGATGCATGAGTAAAATTTTCATATTGTACACTGGTAATACACAGAGTGCCCAATTTTCTTTCACAACCTAACTGGGCCATCTGGTAAAGAACGCCTATCTGTTCCTCCGCCAGGTCAAGGCCCTGATTCAAAATCATCAGTCTTCCCTTTAACTTGGTACTAGCAGAAGTTTGGACAGTGATAGCATCAGTCAGATCTGCTGAAAGCTGATTTAATTTTGTGCCTGATTGAACCGTACTAGCCATAGCATACCCTGCAGCTGTAGCAGCAGCTGCACTGGCTGAAATTGCTATGATTATGGCAGCAGTAATGCCAAAATCTTTTTTTTGTCGAAACAGGGATAAGGTGGAGGGTGTTTCCACTGGAACAGGGATCCAACGTGGGATCTGTGCCACCATGGCATGAGTGTCCTTTGTAACATCCCAACATTGAGAAATCCAACAAGAATCATTGGAACAGACTTCAAATGAATCATTTGAAAGAATAAACAAGAAAGAGGGGTAAACACAGATTGGGGTAGATGGATAATTAATCTGGTTTATCAAAGTTTTATTGAACCCAGTGATCTCTACACTGGTATTAGTATATCCATAAGAGTCCAGGGAGGCAGCATGTATTCCCCAATATTGAGCAAATCTTGAGATGCCAGTAAAAGAAGCCTTTCCAACTGCTCCTCCCTGGATAAAGATCAAAGGATTGAGTTCTGTACAACTGCCATTGACTCCACAAAGCACCCACTTGTGAAAGGGATGCATTCTAAAGTCCTGTATGAAAAGTCCCCTTTTCATAACAAATTCCTTCTCTGGGCCAGCCATCATGTTGGGAGAAAAAGAAAAGGTTTTACTCTGATCTGCCCAACGAGTGATGGAGGATTGACAATCAGACCAAGGCAGGATCAGCCCTTCAACTTCCAAGCTACAATGAGGGGCTATTTTTGGTTGCGGGGGACATTCTTTGTCTGAAAAGTTAGGTGGTAGAAATGTACCATTAACCCAAATTGCCTCCTGCCAGAAGGTCTGATTTGTAATGGTTATATATGCGTTGGAAGTATCTTGGGTTGTGCTCACCCAGCCTCCTAAGTGCTCATTAAACATCCCCAAAGCTCGAACTGTGAGGTTGATACATTTTCCTGGTCCATTAATTTGAAAACATAAAGAACTCTGTTCTAATAAAGAGCAATTTTCTCCTAATGGTGCTCGGGTGGGATCATAGGGTAGATATGGTAAATCTAATGTTTTATTAGTAGTAAAGAATTTTGGAAAAACTATAGCATCATAGCGAACTGGCATTTATTTAGGGAAAGTTGAGAGAATGGCCCATCTAAGCTCTCCCAGGGCATTTTGTCCCTTAATTCTCTTTTCCTCGTGCTCAAGACCCGTGGAAAGGCCTTTATTCTTCAGTGCACCTTGTTTCCTCTCAGCTCTTACTCTCTCTCCCTGCTCTGTCTCTGGTAGACTGTCTTGAATTTCATCCAAAACTTTCTGCCCAGCTTCAACCATTTGCTGACAATCCTCGTCTGTTAAGCAGGATCTTACCAGTTTCCACAAAGGTATGATCCCTGCTTTAAATTTGCTGTTCTGCTGTTCCCTAACTAGATCTCCTTTCAGTTTGTCCCATGAGGTGACAGTTAATGACCCTGAGCAAGCATACCATGTTGCCACATCGTCTATCTCCCTGACAAACCCCTCTATAGTCTTAGTGATGATTTTCAGGCCACACTGCTTCAAGACCGACCTTAAGGCCTTTACTACTGAGTGGGAGATTCCCATACTGGTCGCTGTCCAGGCCTGACCGATTGAGAACCAATCAGCAGTACTGGTCGCTGTCCAGGCCTGACTGCGACTGAGAACCAGTCAGCAGTTCCAGAGGTGGAAGAAAAACGAAACCGAAAGGGAAGGAATAATCACCGTGAAAACAATCAAAAGGGCATCTAACTCTGGAGAAATTTCAAGATGGTATGTACCTTACAGAGCCTTAATGTCCCGCAGTTCTTATTTCGCCCTGCGAATGGGGATCTCCCTTGCGCAGGTGTGATGGTATAAAGTTCCTGGGTTCCTCGGCACCACTTGTCCCGAGCTACCGTTCTCGCCAGCAAGAACACACTTGGACAACCAGAATCTTCTGCAGCAAAAGCTTTATTGCTTCTTCAGAAAGGAAGACCTCAACCCTGGAAAATGGTGTTGTTATATAGCCCTCAGCCATGGTGTTTCAGCACCTGATGTGGCGTGTCAGCTCCTGATTCCTTGCTCACCCATCACCCCATTACTATGCTCCGAGATAGGCAGTGACTAGGCGTGAGTTCACTGTCTCACCTGTATACAAGGCTTGTTTACTAGTTAGGCACACTGGAGACCAGCGCCATCTTATAATGACGATTGCTCGAGGCACGGCTCTCTACAGTATCTTTCAGTATTTCATATATGTTTTCTTTCATTGTTATTCATACAGATAGGAGAGTAGGTATATAAATATATTTCTCCTTACTGATTAGTAGATATATTTTGTAATGTTCTATAACTTCATCCATTGTTAATAATTTCCTTAAATTTACATTTGCACTTGTTTTTTCTTTTATTGTTACTTTTTATGAGTGTCATTGTCAAAATGATCTTAAACTTTTGCAATAATTTGGATGATGTCTTGTTTCTTAAAACATTTTAAGAATTGGATGTATTAAGTGGTATTCATTTCTATAAACTACATACATGAGCTTCAGGCCAAGCACAAAGCTAAGGTGAGTTCACGGTCATGTACACATGCAGGATAAAACTGAATTAAAGCTTAATTCCTACAGTGTAGGGTCCTTTATTTTACTTGTAAATGCTATTGCTCAGCTTTACACAAAAAAGCCATGATTTCAACTAAGTCAAGATCCTAAAGTCCATTTAGTTGAACATCATAGGAAGAAAAATTGATCTCTTTTTTCTTGAAAAATTAAGTGCTACAGAGTAAAAGCAATATCAGATGACTGATAAAATTTCTTAGCAAGAAACTTTTTTTGAGGTTTGTGTTATGGAATCTACCTGCCCCCTGTAGCTTTTTGAGAAAGTTAAATGGATACTATCCTTTTGAGATATTTTAATTTTTTATTCTAAAAGTGCTCTTTGAAAGTATCTAGACAGTTATCACTTAAAAGGACATATCTTAATATTTTTATAATTTTAATTTAGTTTATTTATTTGTATTTATATGTGCCTGCATGTCTGAATATTCATGTTGTACATCAAATGCCTGTGAAGACTGGAAGGTGTTCATGGATCTCCTTGAATTTCTGGAAGATTAATTGTGATCTACCAGTTGTGCTGCTTGGAATCTAACCCTAGTTCTCTGCAATAATAGCAATGCTCTTAATCCCCGATGCATTTCTATAGGTCCTGATTTGTTTTAAAGGCAGAGGATATAGCTCAGGGTGGCCTTGAACATGCAATGTAGTAAGAAACAAATTAAAGATTGTGAGTGTCACACTTTGCTACCTGTGTGCTGGTATTATAGATAACATCTCTCATATGCTCAACCCTGACAAATTTTTGAAATGCTATTTTCTTTTTTCCCCTTTAAGAACTATTTTATCTATCTATCTATCTATCTATCTATCTATCTATCTATCTATCTATCTATCTATCTATCTATCTATGTTTTCCTATGGAACACTCTTTTTTTTGATTAGGTATTTTCTTCATTTACATTTCCAATGCTATCCCAAAGTCCTCCCATGCTCCCCCCCAATTATTTTCTTAATCATTTTATTTGTTTACATTTCAAATGTTATACTCATTTTTGGTCTCCTCTTCATGAACCTCCCATCCTGTTCCCCTCCTCTTTGCCTCTAAGAGGGTGCTTCTCCACTCACCCACACACTCCTGCCTCAACTTTCTAGCATCCCCCTTCTCTGGGGCATCAAGTCTCTACAGGACCAAGTACCTCCCTTCTCACAGATGGGAGATGAGGATGTCCTCTGCTATATATGTAGCAGCAGCTATGGACCCATCCATGTATACTCTTTGGTTGGTGGTTTAGTCCTTGGGAGCTCTGGGGTGTCTGGTTAATTGATATTGTTGTTCTTCCTATATAGTTTCAAATCCCTTTAGCTCCTTTAGCAGTCACCCTAACTCTTCCATTGGGGTCCCCAGGCTCAGTCCAATGGTTGGCTGTGAGTATCTCTACAGCTATCTTAGGTGCTAGTAGAGCTTCTTGGAGAACAACCATACCAGACACCTGTCTATAAGCACATTTTGGCATCAGCAGTAGTGCCAGGATTTGGAGTTTATTGATGGATGGGATACCAAGGTCAGGCAGTCTCTGGATGGCCTTTCTTTAAGCCTCTGCTCCATTTTTCATCCTGCATTTCCTTTAGGTAATGACACTTACTGTTAAAACTTTTGAGATGGGTGGATTGGCATTATCCTTCCACTGGAGTTCATGTCTATCTCCTGGAGGTGGTCTATCCAGATTCTATTTTCCTGCTATTGTGTATTTTGGTTAATGTTCCTATTGGCTCCTGGGAGCTTCTAGCATCTCTGGCATCTGGTACTTTCTAATGGTTCCTTATGTTCTCAACCCCTCACTGCTACTTATTTCTATCCATTCTCCTGGCATTCTGGACTTCTCTCCTGTCTTTTCCCACACATGGTCCTGCCCTCCGTTTCTTCCTCCCCTCTCCTCTCCCACCCAGACCCTCCCTCTCTCTGCCTCCTGTGATTGATTTGTTCCCCTTTTATGTGTGTTTGAAGAATCCACACTTTGGCCTTCCTTCTTGTTAACCTTAATATGGTCTTTGAGTTGAGAATTGCTCTTTTATCTCTGATGGATTGAATTAGAATTTTTTATTAGAATTACATTGGATCTACAGATTGCTTGTGGTAAAAATGGCCATTTTCACTATATTAATTTTAACCATCCATGAGCATGGGAGGTCTTTCCATTTCCTGAGGTATTCTTTGATTTCTTTATTGAGACTTGAAGAAATTGTAACAGATCTTTCACTTGCTTGCTTAGAGTTACCCCATGTACTGGCTAGTTTTGTGTCAACTTGACACAGCTGGAGTTATCCCAGAGAAAGGAGCTTCAGTTGAGGAAATGCCTCAATGAGATCCAACTGTAAGGCATTTTCTCAATTAGTGATCAAGGGGGAAAGGCCCCTTGTGGGTGGGACCATCTCTCCGATGGTAGTCTTGGGTTCTATAAGAGAGCAGGCTGAGCAAGCCACGAGAAGCAAGCCAGTAAAGAACATTCCTCCATGGCCTCTGCATCAGCTCATGCTTTCTGACCTGCTTGAGTTCCAGTCCTGACTTCCTTGGTGATGAACTGCAGTATGGAAGTGTAAGCCGAATAAACCCTTTCCTCTCCAATTTGCTTCTTGGTCATGATGTTTGTGCAGGAATAGAAACCCTGACTAAGACATCCCAAGATATTTTATATCATTTGTGGCTATTGTGAAGCATGTTGTTTCCTTAGTTTCTGTCTTAGCCCATTTATCCTTTGTGTAGAGGAATGTCTACTGATTAGTATGAGTTAATTTTATATGCAGCCACTTTGCTGAAGTTGTTTATTAGGTGTAGGAGTTTTCTGGTTGAAATTTTGGGATAGTTTATGTATACTATCATTTCATCTGCAAATAGTGATACCTTGACTCCTGTCTTTTTTATTTGTATCCCTTTGACTTCCTTTTGTTGTCTAATTGTTCTGGCTAGAACTTCGAGTACTATATTGAATAAATAGGGAGAGAGTGGGCATCCTGGTTTTGATTCTGATTTTAGTAAGGCTCTTTTCAAATTTCTCTTTATTTAATTTGATATCGGGTGTTGGCTTGCTATATATTGCTTTTTTATGTTTAGGTAAGTGCCTTCTTTTGACATGAAGGGATGTTGTATCATGTCACAGGATTTTCATTATCTAATGAGATGATTATGTGGCTTTTTTCTTTGAGTTCATTTATATAGTGGATAGTGTTGATGGATTTCCATATATTGATTGATCCCTGCATTCCTTGGATGAAGCCTAATTGATTGTGGTGAATGATTTTTTTTATATGTTCTTGGATTCAGTTTGAAAGAATTTTATTACAAAAATTTGCATCATTATATAAGCTGTTCTGAGGTTCTCTTTCACTGTTTGGCTTAGATATCAGTGTTACTGTGACTTCACAGAATGAATTAGGTTGTATTCTTTCCATTTTTATTTGTTGGAATAGTTTGAGAATTTTTGGTATTATGTCCTCTTTAATTGAATTCTGCACTAAAATCTTCTTGCCCTGTGCTTATTTTTCTGGTTGGGAGACTATTAGTGACTGCTTGTATTTCCTTAGGGAATACAGGATTGTATAGATATTTTATCAAGATCATTATTTAATTTTCATACCTGGCAACTGTCTAGAAAATTATTCATTTCATCTAGATTTTCCAGTTTGATTGAGTATAGGCTTTTGTACTAGGATCTGATGATTTTTTTTAAATTTTCTTGGTTTCTGTTGCTTATCTCACTTTTTATTTCTCATTTTCTTAATATGTATATTGTCTCTGGGCCCTATGGCTAGTTAGGTTCAGGGTTTATCTATCCTGTTGATTTTCACAAAGATCCAGCTCCTAGTTCCATTGATTCTTTTTATTCTTCTCTTTGTTTATATTTGTTCGATTCAGGCCATGATTTTGCACTATTTCCTGCCCTTTACTCTTCTTGGGTGTGTTTGCTGCTTTCTATTCTACAGCTTTCAGATCTGTTGTTAAGTTGCTAGTATAGGATCTCTCCAATTTGTTTTGTTGTTGTTGTTGTTGGTCTTTTTTTTTTTTTTTTTTAATGAATGTACTCAGACCTGTGAATTTTCCTCTTACCACCACTTTCATTGTGTCTCATAAATTTGGGTATGCTATTACTTAATTATCATTAAATTCTAGAAAGTCTTTAGTATCTTCATTTCTTCCCTGGCAAAGTAGTCATTGAGTAGAAAGTTATTAAATTTCTAGGAGTATATGGGCTTTTCACTGTTTTGTTGTTATTGAAAACCAGCTTTAGTCCATGGTGATCTGATAAAATGCATGGGATTATTTCCATCTTCTAGTATCTATTGAGGCTTGTTTTGTCATACTCTTGTTTTAAGATGAAATGTTCTATATATGTTTTTTAAACTATTTGGTTCATAACTTCTGTTAATTTCCAAGTGTTTCTGTTTAGTTTCTGCTTCTGTGATCTGTTTATTGGTGAGAGTGAGGTGTTGAAGTCTTTCATTATTATTGTGTGCGGATCAATATGTGCCTTGAGCTTCAGTAACATTTCTTTTACATATGTGTGTGACCTTGAGTTTGGAGATTAGATGTTCAGAATTGAGAGTTCATCTTGGTTGATTTTTCCTTTGATGATTATGAGGTGTTCATCCCCATGTTTTATGATAAGTTATATTTTAAAATATATTTTATTGAATATTAGAATGACTATTCCATCTTGTTTCTTGGGACTAGTTGTTTGGAAAAAAAAAATTCTTTTTGCAACTTTTTCCTTTGTGGTAGTGTCTGTCACTGAGGTATGTTTCCTGTATGCAACAAAATGCTGAGTCCTATTCATGTTTCCAGCCTAGGTCTTTTTCTTGGGGAATTGAGTCAATTGATGCTGAGAGATATTAAAAACCAATGATTGTTGTTTCTTGTTATTTTCATTGTTAGTAGTGGCATTATGTTTGTGTGGTTCTCTTGTTTTGGGTGTATTCTAGTTTATTCATTTTTTTTGGTACTTTTTTTGGGGGAGGGAGTATAGTTTCCTTCTTTGTGTTCAAATTCTCCTTTTATCCTTTGTAGGGGTGGACTATTGGAAAGATATTGTTTAAATTTGGTGTTGGTCATGGACTATTTTGCTTTCTCCGTTTATGGTGATTGATAGTTTTCCTTAGTATAGTAGCCTGGGTTGTCATTTGTTGTCTCTTAGGGGTCTGTGTGATATCTGTCCAAGATCTTCTGGCTTTTAGTGTCTCTTGTAGTAAGTCTTGTGTAATTCAGATAGGTCAGCCTTTATATGTTACTTGACCTTTTCCCCTTACTTCTTTTAATAGTCTTTCTTTTTTTTCTGTGCATTTAGTGTTCTGATTATTATGTGATGGGAGGATTTGCTTTCATGGTCAAATCTATTTGTTGTTTTGTAGGTTTCTTGAATATATAGGATATCTCTTTCTGTAGGTTGGAAAAGTTTTCTTCTACGATTCTGTTGAAGTTGTTTCCTGGCCCTTTGCATTGGTAATTTTCTCTCTCTTCCATTCCTATTATTCTTAGGTATGGTTCTTTCATTGTTTCCTGAAGTTCCTGTTTGATGGTTGTTTGAATGTCTTATATGACATTTTCTAAGCCTGAGCATCTTTCTTCTATGTCTTGTGTTCTGTTGGTGATGCTTGCATCTGTTATGCCTGATCTCTTTCATAGGTTTTCCATCTCAAGGGTTGCCTCCCTTTGTGATTCCTTTATTCCTTTATATTCCAGTTTTAGGTCCAAGATGGTTCAATTCCTTCACCTGTTTTTTTTTTTTTTCCTGTCTTCCTGTATTTCTTTAATAGATTTATGTGTTTCCTCTTTAAGGCCTTCTACGTGTTTAACTGTGACCTCCTTCTTTTTTAATTGGTTATTTTCTTTATTTACATTTCAAATGTTAAACCCTTTTTCCTGGTCTCATCCCCTCTCACCCTGCTTCTATGAGGGTGTTCCCCTACCTACCCACATACTCCTGCCTTCTCACCCTCACATTACCCTACACTGGGACATAAAAATTTCACAGAACCAAGGTCCTTTCCTCCCATTGATGCCCAACAAGGCCATCCTTTGCTACATATGTGACTGGACCCATGGGTCCCTCCATGTGTACTCCTTGGTTTGTGGTTTAGTCCCTGGCGGATCTTGGGAGGGGTATCTTGTTGGTTGGTATTGTTGTTGTTCCTATGGGGTTGCAATCCTCTTCAGCTCCTTCAGGCCTTCCTCCATTGGGGACCCCATGCTCAATCCAATAGTTAGTTGCAAGAATCTGCCTCTGTATTTGTCAGGCTCTGGCAGAACATCTCAGGAGACAGCTATACCAGGTTCTTGTTGGCATGCACTTCTTGGCATTGGCAATAGTGTCTGTGTTTGGTGTTTGTATATGGGATGGATGGATCCGCAGGAGGAGCAGTCTCTGGATGGCCTTTTCGTCTGTCTCTGATGCACACTTTGTCACAGTACTTGCTCCTGAAATTATTTTGCCTCTCCTTCTAAGAAGGACTAAAGCACCCACACTTTGGTGTTTCTTCTTGTTGAGCTTTATGTGGTCTATGAATTGTATCTTGGGTATTCCAAGCTTTTGTGCTAATATCCACATATCAGTGAGTACATAATATTTGTGTTCTTTTGTGGTTGGGTTACCTCATTCAGGATGCTATTTTCTAGTTCCATCCATTTGCCTAAAAATTTCATGAAGTCATTGTTTTTAATAGCTGAGTAGTACTCCATTGTGTAAATGTATCACATTTTCTGTATCCATTCTTCTGTTGAAGGACATCTGAGTTCTTCACAGCTTAAGACTATTATATATAAGGCTGCTATGACACATAGTAAAACATGTATCCTTGTTATATATCGGAGAATATTTTTGGGTATATGCCCAGAAGAGGTATAGCTAGGTCCTCAGGTAATACTAGGTCTAATTCTCTGAGGAACCACCAGACTGATATTCAAAGTGGTTGTACCAGCTTGCAATTCCACCAACAATGGAAGAGTGTTCCTCTTTTTCCACATCTTCTCCAGCATCTGCTGTCACCTAAATTTTTGATCTTAGCCATTCTAAGTGGTGTGAGGCAGTAACTCATGGTTGTTTTGACTTGCATTTCACTGATGACTAAGGATGTTGAACATTTCTTTAGTTACTTCTAGTTCATTTGATATTCTTCAATTAAGGATTCTTTGTTTTGTTCTGTACTCCATTTTTTAAATAGTACTATTTTGTTCTTTGGAGTCTAAATTCTTGAGTTCTTGGTTTATATTGGATATTAGCCCTCTATCAGATGTAAGATTGGTAACGATCTTTCCCCAATCTGTTGGTTACCATTTTGTCATACTGACAGTGTCCTTTGCCTTACAGAAGTTTTGCAATTTTATGAGGTTCCATTTTTCAATTCTTGATCTTAAAGCCTACGTCAATGGTGTTTTGTTCAGGAAATTTTCCTCTGTGCCCATGTGCTTGAGGCTCTTTACCACTTTCTCTTCTATTAGATTCAGTGGATCTGGTTTTATGTGGAGGTCCTTGATCCACTTGGCCTTAAGGTTTGTACAAGGAGATAAGAATGAATGGATTGATTTGCATTATTCTACACGCTGACCACCAGTGGAACCAGCACCATTTGTTGAAAATGGTGTCTTTTTTCCACTGGATGGTGTTAGCTCCTTTGTCAAAGATCAAGTGATCATAGGTGTATGGGTTCATTTCTGGTTCTTCAATTCTGTTCCATTGACCCACTTGCCTGTCTCTATACCATACAGTTTTTATTACAAATGCTCTATAATACAGCTTGATGTCAGGGGTGGTGATTCCTCCAGAAGCTCTTTTATTTTTGGAATAGTTTCCACTATCCTGGTTTTTTGTTATTCCAGATGAATTTTCAAATTGATTTTGAATAATTGAGGTGAAATTCTCATGGGGATTGCATTGAATGTGCAGATTGCTTTCTGGCAAGATGGTCATTTTTACTATATAAATTCTCCCAATCCGTGAGCATAGCAGATCTTTCCATCTTCTGAGATCTTCTTTGATTTCTTTCTTCAGATACTTGAAGAACTTATACAGATCTTTCACTTGCTTGGCTTGAGTCACACCAAAGTATTCTTTTTTATTATTTGTGACTATTGTAAAGGGTGTTTTTCCCTAATTTCTTCTGTAAGGGAGTTATTTATGCCTTCCTTAACCTCCTCTTTTTCTTTCAGATGGGATTTTAGGTTGAAGTCTTGCTTTCCATGTTTGTTAGGATATCCAGGGACTGCTATGATGGGAGAACTGGGTTCTGATGGTTACAAGTGGCATTTGGTTCTGTTGAATTTTTCTTGTACTTGCCTCTTGCTATCTGGTTATATCCAGTTTTAGCTAGCTTTGTTGTTTGAGTAGGGATTCTGTCCCTGCTTTGAGCCTGTCTGGTTGTTTGTATATGCTCAGTCCAAGGACTGATACTATTAGTAGATGTGGCCCCACTGGAATAAGTGTGCCACTATGCCTGTGAGATTTAAGACCCTCATCTTAGCTGACTTGAAGCCAGTATTCTGTTAGCAGCCTTTATATGAAGATGTAGAATTTTCAGCAACTCATGCACCATGCCTGACTGAATGACTCCATGTTTCTTCCTTGATGATAATGGGCTGAACCTCTGAACTTATAAGTCTGCCCCAATTAGAAGTTGTCCTATTAACAGTTGCCTTTATCAGGTTGTCTATTCACAGCATTCAAACTAAAACATAAGTTAGTACCAGAGTCTGGGGTATTGCTGTGATAGATTTGATCCTGCTTTTATTTGGAAGAATGTAGATTTGGGGACTTAGGATTTGAAAAGCAGTGGAATGCTTTAAGTGGAGCTTAATAGGCTTTCATAGTAGGACTATAACAGATGTTCCTTACTGAGAATGATTTGAACTGTGCAGACCTTGCCCAAGAAGTTTCAGTGGAAAATGTCAATATATGGCATAGAGACTGTTTAGTGGGATTTTGTTGAAAAGTAGGGCTCATTTTTGCTCTTGAATAAAGAGTCTAGCTGAGGCTAAAAAAAGACATTTAAATTAATTACATTAACAAAGGAAATCTCAATAAAGCACTGCATAAACTTTGTTCTCTGGTTAAGTCTCATGAACAGCATTTTGAACAAGCTTAGCAAGGTGAGAAAGGTAAAATGTACAATATATGTTATTAAAGTGGTACAATAAAATAAAATGGAGCTGAGTTCTGTGTTCAAGGTTATTAAATTTAATTAAGGGAGTAGTGGTCTTGGGGCCAGATGACTTCCAGCTAAGTTTAGGTGCAGGCCTGGGAGTACAAGCCTTTAATCTGAGGAGGCAAGAAGATCTCTGATTTCAATGCCAGCCTAGAACATAGCAAGTTCTAGGTGAAGGAAAGGTGGGGCTTAATGGACCACAACTTTAATCCCAGTGCTTTGGAGAAAGGCATGCTGTTCTCTGAGTTCAAAGTCAGTCTACACATAAATTGCAGGGCTGCCAAGCATAGGCAGTGAAGGAGTTGGAAAACAGAAATCTAGTAAAAATGTAATAGAACACAAGGTCATATTTCTGCTTCAGGAAGCAGCAAACTTGAGCAGCTTTGGCCATGTGGCTCTAGATTTAGAGTACAGAATATAAGGGACTGTTGGCACAATTGATGCCACAGTTGCTTTGGGGATTACAGTTAAGTGGTTGGATGAAATCTCAGAAGAGATTTTGAACTTTGGACTTTTAACATTGTTGAGTCTGCTATACACTATGGGGAACTTGGAAGTTGGACTAAATATATTTTGCATTATGCTATGTTTAGGTATGGACCCAATAGACTCATATGTTTGAACAAGTCTTTGGGGGCCAGTGAGTGTAATGTGATGGTTTGTTTATTCTTGTCCCAGGGAGTGGCACTAATAGAATGTGTGGCCCTGTTGGAGTAGGTGTGTCACTGTGGATGTGGGCAAGAAGACCCTCATCCTAGCTGCCTGGAAGCCAGTATTCTGCTAGCAGCCTTCAGATGAAGTAGAATTCTCAGCTCCTCCTGTACCAAACCTGCCTGGCTGCTGCCATGTTCTCACCTTGATGATAATGGGCTGAACCTCTGAACCTGGAAGCCAGCTCCAATTAAATGTTGTCCTATTAAGATTTACCTTGGTCTTGGTTTCTGTTTACAGCAGTAGAACCCTTAGACAGCCTGTGATCCTGCTTGTGATGAAATTATTGGGAGTAAAGCTGTCTCTGAGTGTGGAAGGGTATCTAGATCTCTGGCTCTGCCCCAGGCTGAGCTGTGAGCTGGAAGGAAGATGTGTCTCTGACAGGGCCAGGCAGATAATGTCTGCCTCTACTGGACCCTGCAAAGGTCCCAGTTAGGCCATATATTAGGGTGCTAGGTTGTATTTCTCAACTGTGAACCTGGATGTGTTCTAGCACCTGGGAATCAAATTGTCTCTGACTGGGGGAGGGGTTCCAGAGCACCTGCTTTTGAGTCTTACATTTCAACTTTGCTTTAGGTGTTTATCTTAAAACATCCTGAAAGTAAACACGGAAGTTTTCAGGTTAAAGGATTAAATGTCATCAATAACACAATAAGGATTAGAAGTTATTGCATGAAAATGCCTATTTTCAATAAAAATAAAATTAGAAAAAGATACCAAAACTCAAAAAATGGAGTACATAAACAGCATATTGTAATAGAATGTATATATATATATATATATATATATATAATAATTAATCATATAATTTATCATATATATGTATATATTTATACATATACATATATATAACCTTATATTTTTAAAACATTTGATTTATAGAAAAATTAAGAGAACAATATAAAATGTCTTATATGTATACATGCTTCTGGCTTCCATATATTTATTATTTCTTTATTATCTATCTATCTATCTATCTATCTATCTATCTATATATCTATCTATCTATCTATCTATCTAACTGATGGCTGGCTGACTCTGTGTGTGTGTGTGTGTGTCTATCAATAACCAATACCATAAATGAAAGAAAGGTATGTCAAATGGAATAAAAACTTGCCTTTCTGCTTGGAGGTAGTGTCTGTATTCATTACCCTATCTGGTAAACAATGCCTTCTCATCTCTCAGCCTATTAAAACATTGCAGACTAGAATCATGCCTTCTACAGCAGAGTACCTTCTGAACTTCCGTTTTGCTCTAAGAACATTATCTCTTCTCTTGTGGTAATTCTAAATTTCAAGTCTTCAGTCTGTGATTTTTACATCTTTTGCCATCTTCTGGGACCTAATTGTACTATTCTGTGTCTTCTTTTCTTTTCCTTTATAAAGGTAACCATGATAACATTTGAATATCTATAAATTATTAATTAATGAGATTTACTAGGAATATTTTTACAGTTTTATAATTTTCAACTTTTTTGATCATATTATGATATATTTTGTGGGAAAAGAGGTATAATTTGATGCTTACAATCATCTGAAAAGTAGTCATATTTGTAACAATGAGATTGTTTTGCTAAGCATCATGACTTGTGGTTTAGTTTTAAAATTTTAAATATATACTGTATATTAAATATGATGGGTTCTAGTTTCAATAGAAATGCTAATGTAGATTGACAATAAGTATTTGAGAATTATCCACATAGTATGCATGACTTTTATTCATTTATTTTATTGAATAATTTATTTATTTACATTTCAAATGTTACTCCCTTTCTTGGCTTCCCCTCTGGAAACCTTCTCTCCCATCCTCCTATCCTTGCTTCTATGAGGATGCTTACCCACCCAACCACCCACTTGATTCACAATCCCCTACACTGGGGCATCTGGCCTTCCCAGGACCAAAGATCTCTCCTATCAATGATGCCCAACAAGGCCATCCTCTGCTACATATGGGGCTGGAGCCATGGTTCCCTCTAGTTGTACTCTTTGGTTAATAGTTTAGTTCTTAGGAGCTCTGGGGTATGTGGTTGGTTGATATTATCTTTATTCCTATGGTTTTCAAATCCCTTCAGCTATTGCAGTCCTTTCTCTAACTCCTCCACTGGGGATCTAGTACTCAGTCCAATGGTTAGTTGAAATCCTTCTCCTCTGTATTTGTCAAGGTGTGGCAGAGCCTTTCCGGAGATGGGTATATCAGGCTCCTGTCAGCAAGCACTTCTTAGCATCTGCAGTAGTGTCTGTGTTTGGTGTCTATAATTGGGTGGATCCCCAGGTGAGGCAGTCCCTGGATGGCCTTTCCTTCAGTCCCAGCTCCATACTTTGTCTCCATATTTTCTCCCCTTGAGTATTTTGTTCCCCCTTCTAAGAAGGACTGAAGCATACACAATTTGGTTTTTCTTCCTCTTGAGCTTCTTGTAGTCTTTGAATTGTATCGTGGGTATTTCGAGCTTTTGGGCTATCCACTTATCAGTGAGGGTATACCATGTGTGTTATGTTGTGATAGGGTTATTTCACTCAGGATGACCTTTTCTAATTACATCCATTTGCCTAAAAATTTTATGAAGCCATTGTTTTTAATAGCTGATTAGTACTCCATTGTGTAAATGTATCACATTTTCTGTATCCATTCCTCTGGACATAAAATTATATCAAACAAATCAGTAGCATTCCTCTACTCAAAGAATAAACAAGCTAAGAAATTAGGGAAATGACACCAGTCACAATAGTCACAAATAATATAAAATACCTTGGTGTGACTCTAACCAAGCAAGTGTAAGATCTGTATAACAAGAACTTCAGAACTCTGAAGAAAGAAATCAAAGATCTCAGAAGATGGAAAGATCTCCCATGCTTTGGATTGCCATGGTTAATATAGTAAAAATGGCCATCTTGCTGAAAACAATCTACTCATTCAGTGCAATCCCCATCAAAATTCCAACTCAATTCTTCAAGATCAATTTGCAAATTCATTTGGAAGAACAAAAAAACTTAGGATAGAAAAAACTATTCTCAACAATAAAAATACTTCTGGGGAAATCACCACCCCTGACCTCAAGCTGTATTACAGAGCATTTGTAATAAAAACTACATGGTATTGGTACAGAGAAAGGCAGGTATATTAATGGAAGAGAATTGAAACCTAGAAATGAACCCACACACCTATAATCACTTGAACTTTGACAAAGGTGCTAACACCATCTAGTGGAAAAAAAAACAAGCAAACAACATCATCAACAAATAATGCTGGTTCCACTTGAGGTCAGCATGCAGAATAATGCAAATCGATCTATTTTTATCTTTTTACAAATCTCAACACCAAGTACATTGAAGATCTCCAAATGAAACTGAAGAAGAGAAAGTGGAGAAGAGCTTCAAAAACATGGACACAGTGGAAAATTTCCTGAACAGAACCCCAATGGCTTATGCTCTAAGATAAACAGTACACAAATGGTACTTATAAAATTTCAAAGCTTCTGTAAGGCAAAGGACACCGTCAATGGGACATAACGGCAACCAACAGATTGGGAAAAGATCTTTGCCAAGCATGCATCTGATATAGGGCTAATACTCAACATATACGAAGAACTCAAGAATTTAATAAACCCCATTAAAAATGGAGTACAGCGCTAAACAATGATTTTTCAACTGAGAAATACTGAATGGCTGAAAAACACTTAAAGGAATGTTCAACATCCTTAGTCATCAGGGAAATGCACATCAAAATAATACCAAGATTCAAACTCACACCAGTTAGAATGGTTAAGATAAAAACTCAGGGGACAGCAGGTACTGGCAAGGATGTGGAGAAAGAGGAACACTCTTCCACTGTTGCAGGAATTGCAAGCTGGTACAACCACTCTGTAAAACAGTCAGGCAGTTCCTCAGAAAATTTGACAGAGAACTATCTGAGGACCCAGCTATACCTCTCCTGGACCTAGAACCAAAAGATTCTTCAACATATAACAAGGATGCATGCTTTACTCTCTTCATAGCAGCCTTATTTATAGTAACCAGAAGATGTAAAAAACCCAGATGTCCTTCAACAGAGAAATGGATACAGAAAATATGGTACACTTAGTATGCATTTGTTAACCTGCAATTCATACAAAACTATGAAAAACATAATGGTGGAAAGTTGTAATTATATACGAGAAGAGAGGAAAAAATGTTTTCTTATCGTGTCAAAGGTTCCACACCTAATATATGATTTAAGATGCAGTATCTAGCATTTTGGCTTTAGATATTATGTGTTTAGACATTCAACTATAACGTTTTGATAGGAAAGTGTTCCCTGGCTACCATAAGTTTATAGGCTTTCTCTTGTTTGCAAACTGTACTTCTAACATATGATCTGGTAATCAAATTATCTATCTTATTTCTAAAAGGAGACTTTAGAAACTGAATTTTCCTTTTATATGCTAGCCTATTTATCCAATGCTACAATCTAAACTGATGCCTAATTAATTACAGAGTTAAAATTTTGCTATCCATATTACTGACTTTAAATATAGAAAACCATGTGTATGAATAACAAGCATTGAACAAAATCATCTAGGTTTAACCTTATTCTTGTTTTCCCATGTTTTTTGATATAGGTTAAATACATAATACAATGGCATAGTCAAAGGAATGGATATTGTATTAAGTATGATTTTAAGTAATCATTGCATTACCAAAGTTAGCATTATGGTACAACATAGAAAAACTAAAATAAACTGGCATCCAGTAAAGTCTTTATATGTTTAAAAGTTATATAATAATTTAATTCATAAAACTTAATTATGAAAATATTACACTTTGACAAATCATTCATATTTACAACACATATAAATTATTATAAACTGCCACACTCTGTGCCTAATTATTTACAGTCCTGGAAATTAATAACATTCATTTGCTGTCATACTTTCCGGGAATCAGGAAACAGTTCACAATCTCAATGGGAATCCAATTATATTTCTGAGAAACATAATTCAAATCCCATTATATTTAAAAAAATATTTTACAGCATAAATCAAGCCGTCGTTGTCCTTATTTTCACAAGTCACAATTAAGATGAATTAATGATGTCATTATCCCACTTACTCATTCTAATCATTTATATAAGAAACAACCTGTTACTTATGGTGGATCTGATCTTTTATATACCATAAAGGAAATTCTATTTTGAATTGTTAAAATGATGAAACATTTATTTTAGCAGCTTTTTCATGTATCTAGAAGTTAAGAAGCTGAGTTTATATGACATTTGTTTAAATACTGAATATATTTCACAATGAATATATTTGATGAATTTATTTTACACACACACATATACAAATACACATACTATATATAGATATATATATACACACACATATGTGTGTATATATGTGTGTATCTATCTCTATCTCTATCTCTATCTCTATCTCTATCTCTCTCTCTCTCTCTCTCTCTATCTCTATCTCTATCTCTATCTCTATCTCTATCTCTATCTCTATTTCCTCTATTTTAGTTGATAGTTTTCTGTGAAGTCTTAACAGTTCCAAAAAATTTCCTTGGTATGAGAAACTAACACACAGAATTCCAAACCTTAGAATACAAAGATGAATTATGCAGAATGTGAAACATTTGGAAGGTCAAATGAAAATAAGCTTTATTATAACATCGGGTAGATTGAAAATATTTTTATGTATATCTACACTTATTTGATCTAACTTTTGCCTCACCATTGAAAACAGGTCATGCAGTTACATACAGTAAGGAACACTTACTAGAATGACTGTTTTTAAGAAAATTAGGAATTTCACCTAGACTGTTCTCTTGTCTTCATCATCTGTGTTAACTTGAGAAATAACATAAGTATGAGAAATGTTAACTGATGCAGAAGCTGTTTATCAAAGAAAGGATGAACAATTAGTTTGGAATATGGCTTGATAGGGTTATAGTTCTTTATATACATATATTATCTGTGGAGCATGGAAAAAAACAGTCACTCACAAACCTTTATCTCAAATTCAAAATGATCATTTGGAAATACATCATGCCCATTATCATCCTACTTCCTATCTTTTGCTAGTGAGACTTTACTAAATGATGTGTGGTGCATGGCACATATAGATCAGTGAGATGATGACTACACACACTGATTCACTGAAAGCAAATCTGAAGAACTTAGAACTTATGGGCTTTTTTTCTATAGGAAATAGTAATATAAAAGTAGTTAGAAAAATCCAGGCAGTGGTAGTGCACATCTTTAATTCCAGCACTTGGAAGGCAGAGACAGGTGGATTTCTGGGTTTGAGGCTAACCTGGTCTACAAAGTGAGTTCCAGGACAGCAAGGGAAAACACAGACACTATTGCATATGCCAGCAAGATTTTGCTGAAAGGACCCTGATATAGCTGTCTCTTGTGAGGCTATGCCAGTGCCTGGCAAATACAAAAGTGGATGCTCACAGTCATCTATTGGATGGAACACAGTGCCCCTAATGAAGGAGCTAGAGAAAGTATCCAAGGAGCTGAACGGGTCTGCAACCCTATAGGTGGAACAACAATATGAACTAACCAGTACCTCCAGAGCTCGTGTCTCTAGCTTCATATGTAGCAGAAGATGGCATAGTCGGCCATCATTGGGAAGAGAGGCCCCTTGTTCTTGCTAATTTTATATGCCCCAGTACAGGGGAACACCAGGGCCAAAAAGTGGGAGTGGGTGCGGAGGAGAGCAGGGAAGATGGGAAGGTATAGGGGACTTTTGGGATAGCATTTGAAATGTAAATGAAGAAAATATGTAATAAAAAATTGAAAACAAAAACAAAAACGAAACATAAAAAAACTTACAACCACAGAAACAAACACTCCCCCACACACACCAAAAAAAGTTGTTTAAAGAAGTACAGATGACAGAGGTCTGGTTTGTGAAGTTTTAGAGAGAATCAAAAACTTTATGAGGGATCTTTATGTGATATTTTAGACTAAAATTCTGAAATGAAATCTTTGTTTTGATGTATGTTCTTTAACCAGAGATGAAAAATCTGCTATGACTGATAAAAGAGCAACAAGACTGAAGGAAAAATTTTTGGTAAGTCTTTCCTCTTGGTTAGTACATATAAGTTGTTGGTCAGTGTAAGGCCAGTTTATTTCTGAAGTTGGTATCTCAGTAGTTCTCAATCAGTGTGTCACCATTCCTTTGTGGGTCTAATAATGTTTTGACAGGGGTCACTGATCAGATATTCTGCATATCATATATTTGTATTACAATTCACTCTAGGCAAGTTATAAAATAACAATTAAAATCATTTTATTGTTTGGGGTCAGCACAAAAATGGAATTTTATTAAAGGGTCACAGCATTAGGAGGGAGGGTGAGAACCACTGTGGTAGCTGAGCTTGGCAGTGTTGGAGTCCCCACAGAGAAGCTAGAAGGTAATTCACTAGCAGCCTAATTTCAAAGGAGACCATAATGTATTGTAGATATCAGTCTATTAGACAATATGTGTGTACTGTGGATAACAGCTAGAGTGTTTGGGCTGCCCATGACTTTATAAGGGCAAAGATCATGTGTAGCAGACTGTGCTACACTGAGGTAATTGCTCAAGCTAGGTTTTCCTTAAGTATGATTGTTTCTTTGTCCCAGTTCTTCTCTTTAAATAGAAAGCATATAATTCTGTAACTCCTTCCATGGGTATTTTGTTTCCTCTTCTAAGAAGGATTGAAATTTCCACACTTTCATCTTCCTTCTTCTTGGGTTTCATGTGTTCTGAGAATTGTTTCTTGGGTATTTCAAGCTTCTGGGCTAATATACACTTATCTGTGATTGCACATCATGTGTGTTCTTTTGTGATTGGGTTACCTCTCTCAGGATGATATCCTCCAGATCCACTGATTTACCTAAGAATTTCATAAATTCATTGCTTTTAATAGCTGCATAGTATTCCATTGTGAAATTGTACCATATTTTCTGTATCCATTCCTCTGTTGAGGGATGTTTGGGTTTTTTGCAGCTTCAGGCTATTATAAATATGGCTGCTATGATCATAGTGGAGCATGTGTCCTTATTACATGTTGTAACATGTTCTGGGTATATGCTCAGGAGTGGTATTGCTGGATCCTCCAGAAGTACTATGCACAATTTTCTGAGGAACTGCCACACTGATTTCCAGAGTGGTTGTACCAGCTAGCAATCCCATCAGGAATGGAAGAGTGTTTCACTTTCTCTAAATCCTCACCAGCATCTGCAGTCACCTGAGTTTTTGATCTTAGCCATTCTGACTGGTGTGAGGTAGAAACTCAGGGTTTTTTGATTTGCATTTCTCTGATGACTAAGGATATTGAATATTTCTTTAGGTGCTTCTCAGCCATTCAGTATTTCTCAGTTGAGAATTCTTTGTTTAGCACTGCACCCCAAATTTAATAGGGTTATTTGGTTCTCTGAATTCTAACTTCTTGAGTTCTTTGTATATATTAGATATTTAGCCCTCTATCAGATTTAGGATTGTTAAAGATTTTTTCCCAAACTGTTGGTTGCCTTTTTGTCTTATTGACAATTTGGAGCACAGACTGAAAAAATGTACATCCAGAGACTTCCCCACCTGGGGATCCATCCCATATACAACCACCAAACCCATACATTATTTTGGATGCCAAAAAGAGCTTGATGACAGGAGCCTGACATAGCTGTCTCCTGATAGGTCCTGCCAGTGCCTGACAAACACAGAAGTGGATGCTCACAGCCATTAATTGGACAGAGCACAGGCTCCCCAATGAAGGAGATAAAGTACCCAAGGAGCTGAAGGGGTCTATAACCCTATAAGAGGAACAACAATATGAACTAATCAGTAACCGCACCCCTCCCCCCGGCCCCCGAGCTTGTGTCTCTAGTTTCTTATGTAGCAGAGGATGGCCTAGTCGGTCATCAATGGAAGGAGAGGCCCTTGGTCTTGCGAAAATTATATGCCCCAGTACAGGGGAATCCCAGGGCCAGGAAGGGGGAGTGGGTGGGTTGGGGATCTTGGTGGGGGGGGGTATAGGGGATTTTTGGAGAGGAAACTAGCAAAGGGGATAGCATTTGAAATGAAAATGAAGAAAATATCTAATAAAAAATATTTCAAAATGATAGGTACCTGAAAAATCCAGAATGAACAGGCCTGTAGACAACCTTAGTTCATGTCTATTGTTTTATTTTTGACTCCAGGGTCTTGCCCTGAGTTATAGTATTGGCTTCCCTCTAGGATTGAGTCTAATATGCAAGTCAATAAGTACTTTTCTTTATGAATATTATCTTTAGCCAAAGTAATTTATTACAGCAACAGAAAAGCATAGTAACATACAAGTACTGTATGTATACTTCCTTTAATAACAATTTTTTCTCCTGGATGATATGATGTAAACTAACAATAATGTAATATGTATTCCTTTTTAATCTCTATTAAAATGTAAGATTACAGTTAAAATGTATGTCGCCTTTTTCTCTTTGGCTCTTGCCTATTGAAGTTATGATTAACATTTATATTCTCTTTAAATTTATGTAGGGCATCATTTTGTAAAATTTAATAGAGAAATATTGTTGAGTATGTATGTAATTTCCACATTATTTTGCAAATTTACCTTTTTATGTTCTAATTATCCTTGAAGAAAAAATATACCTACAATGGAATTTCCAATGTTTGTTAGGATATATCATTTGATACAAATTAATTCATCTCAAATATTAATTGAGTTGTTATGCATCATCTGATTAATACGTAGAAAATGTTACGTTAGCTTTGCGTCAAGATAACAAAATACATGATATTGGCTGGACAAACATGCTATGATGAAATACTAGCACAGACTACTCAGGTAAGAAATATATCTATAGCATATGTACTGGAGATTCAAAGCAAACACCCAACCAATTCCATTGCTTTCCCCACTTATATGCATAGTAACTAGTAACATCATTGCCAGGAATAAAGGGGTTGCTCAATCACTTTGGTACCACACTGTCAGTGATATGATCCCTCCTTCTAAGAGTCCATAGCACTTCCAAATATGACCATGCTGATGAAGCATGATCATACATTGAGTCTTTGGGGGGAGGAAGATACCTAGGATCACTGCAAAACATTTATTAAATAAATAAAAATAGAGAAAATTTCATAAATTTGTCTTTAGAAATTTGCTCCTTAGAAATGGAAAGCTGTCAGCATTACTGGGTCCAAGAACTTGTTGCTTGATCATCAGTCTGAGAGATGAACCTACTACCACTATTCTGCTAATGGAAGCAGTGGTGAACTGATTTCCAATGAATTAGTGCTATATTTAAGGTAGTGTAGCTTTTCATCCTTCATGTCAAAACCTTCTTCTTGCAGTAGATGATTATTACCACGGAAACTTATAACAATTGAAGATACAGAAGATAAATAAGAAATTTTGGAATGCTCAGCTGAAAGTATGGCATTTATATCACATATCCCCTTGCCAAAGCTTAGGGATTATCATGGAAGCTGAGAGAGGATTTCAAGAATCAGATTACAAAGACATAGTATTTTCAGGACATAACAGGGTAGATTCCTACATGTACTCACAGCAGTTGTGACAGCATGCAGGGGACATGTGTAGTCTCAATTCTGATGAAAACACAGCTTGGAGGTGTGTGTGTGTGTGTGTGTGTTTATGTAAGAAGTCCCAACATTATCAAAGAAGCAAGTAGAACTTATAGCTATAAGAAGTAAAACAGTGTGTCAATTTTCTTTATGGCTATGGTTGATAAGTTGAGCAGGCCTCAAATGAAACAACATATCCAAGAGTATAAGGGGAACATAAACTGCACCAGATTCTTTCTTTTTCTCTTTCTTTCTCTTTCTCTTTCTCTTCCTCTTCCTCTTTCTCTTTCTCTTTTTTTCTTTCTCTTTCTCCTCTGTCTCTCTCTCTGTCTCTTTCTCTGTCTGTCTCTGTCTCTGTCTCTGTCTCTCTCTCTGCATTTAAAGTGTCACATGGTGTGGTACATGTAGCTGGAGTTAGGACAGAGAATGAATGCCCTTTTCTGAAAAGAAATTGAGGAGTGGAAAGAACAGTAGAAATGAGCATGAAGCCTGAGGAGGGACTTTGAAGAGAGGAAGGAGGGGAAACTTGTAAAAGATGTAAATATAAATAGATTTTAAAACATGTATTGAAATCCTCAAAGAACTAGTAAAAGAGAGAAAAATAGAAAATTGTTTCCACTAATATACAATTTAATGTGTATGTTATATTAGTTGAATGTAACTCTCATATTTGTTGTTATAAGTGCATTTCTTGAAACAATTGAATGAAAAACATGCTTTTTCTCTCCAATGTCTGTAAGCTCACAGAAATCCAGAACTATTTGAAGGTGAAATTGTATATTTCAAAACCACCACAAGATGGTGCCAAAGAACATACATTTAACTGCCTTATGCACTGTTGTATGATGTGTGTTTCATGTTGGTCCATTTCATAACCACAAACAGAGGAGCAACAAAGCTAAGGATTTGTTAGAAGAAAGAAATTTTACGTTAAAAAAAGAAGAAACTCACTGGTGTCATTTTTTTCCCTACAAGACATATCTATTTGAAGAACATCAATCTGAGCAACCATCACAGTAGCTGAGTGGGGCTCTTCTCTCCATGAGGCATCTGTCATAGTATGTTATTAGAGTCCACGATCAAGGACTATATATTTAGTTGTGAATTACAACTGAAGACTAAACTCAGAACAGTCTGATTGCCCACAAGCATTGGTCTCCACTAGAGAATGCCTATAAATTGCAATTTACACTACATTTTAATTTCAAATGCACATTTTAATTGATAAATTATTTAAGGACTAATTAAATTATTTTAAAGAACTAAATATTACCAAGATAAAAATTAAAAATTATATTTCAGAAGTAAAATATAATTTGGTTCCCTTAAAAACCTTTTTGTTATTTGCTAACAGTGAGTTGCAAATGATTTACCATTGTGAAGACGCATAGTTCCAGTATACAGTCACAACAAAACAGATCACAATCTTTATGTATAATTCAATATTATATCTGTCACAGTGGAGGTTTAGATATTTTTAAGATTTTTTTTAACTTCATATGAGACTATTATATTTATATCATTTCTTTTCCTCTCTCTTCACTCTATTTTTTTCCTGTACCCACACATTAGATTAGAATCTTTTGGAAATTTATTAGTTATTATTGGTGTGTGTGTGTGTGTGTGTGTGCGTGTATGTATGTGTGAATGTTTATTGGTCTATGACTGCTACTGCAAAAATAGGGCATCTTTGTTGAGGAGTAAGAGCTGCAGTGAGTTATCTGTAGGTATAAGGATAAGGTATTTGGAATTATACTGGTGTAGGTATTTACTGTTAGTAGGTTATCTTCTGGGGTCCACTGCCCACCAGCAATGAGTAGTGGGCTACGTTTATAATACCTGGCGTGAAATATTTCCTATTGAGCTGATCTTAAATAATAGGTTTTCAATGAGGATACAATTCCCACAGTTGTATCTTTTAGAATATCTTGCCATGTTTTTATTAATGCCGTTCATAGAAATTAAGGATGTACTGTGCTATTGACTGATTTTTCTCTCTTTCATAGCCTGTTCAACACTATGAGAACAAGTCTTCAAAGAGGAGAATTACAAGTCAGTTATAGCTTCACTTCTTCAAGTCCTTTGTCCCAACTATGTGATGTATTAAGTAATAGAGACATACCTTCAACTTCTGGGATGAAAACAAGGCCATTGACCACAGCATATACTGTTTTGTTTTGGAAGTTTCTTCAACTCCCCTGTGGAGCAGGTTAAAGAAGCTTCCCCTGGCACTATTATGTTTTTTATTTAAAAACATTTTTAAAGCTGTCTCTCTGGATGGAGAAATGATTATTTTGAAATTAGATTTTTCTTGTTTTCTTTTCATCATATCTTTATGTGATATTCAAAATAGTTGGCTTCATTAGGACACTTTCTTTTATAAATAATATTTTATTTACTCAGATCATTTCAATCCTCCACTATATCCCTCTCCTTTGACCTAGGATCCATACAGTTTCCTCTCAACTTTATAGTTTCATTACAGTCAGTGTTTGCCTAAGTATGTCTGGGCGTGGATCTATGGCCAAGGTCATGTGCATCCACGAGCAGCTGCACCCAGAAGGAGTGTGATTCTCTATCCTACAGAAAAATTATTGCAAGTCCATAATACTTTGTTTTTATTGAGTCTTTTTGTCAGCTCTTTTGGTTATGACCCTGCAAGACCATTTCTGTTGTGTCTCTTGCAACAGCCAGTAGTTTTAATTTTAATTCCTCATCACAGGAAACTAGAGAAAGGACCATAGGGATAGATAGAGAAGGACAATAGAGGAAAGTAGAATATAATGTACATTTGCAAACCTAGATATGGTGACATATGGCTATAACCCCATCAATCCAGAGGTGGAAACAAAGGGATTACATGTTTTAACTCATCTACACATTTTAACTCACCTACACAACACAGAGTGATGAGGCCAATATGGGATAGCTACATCACTTTTTGTCTCAAATGTGAGTAAATAAAAACAAATTTCATGGTATTGAAAAATGACTACCTCTAACACATGCAATATTTAGAAATAAGTATGAAAACACACATTGCATGAAAGATGGAAAAGCTCAATACATGGATAAAGAGAATCTAATCTAATCATGGAGATCAAATCTAGATCTACAGTAATTAACTTAGCATGAAAGAAATTGCTCTGTTTTCCCCTTTTTATTGGATATTTTATTTATTTACAATTTAAATATTGTGGATAGAGAATATAATTATTAAAATATTTTGTATGGGATACTCTTCTTTCACATGAGTGAGATACAATTATTCTACTAGATATCTCTGTGAATTTCTCTACATCTTCTAATTATATATGTATTTTACTAATTTCATTACCAGTATGTTACTTTTTCTGTGTTTAGAAATAGTAAATATGCTGGGCGGCAGTGGCACATGTCTTTAGTCCCAGCACTTGGGAGGCAGAGGCAGGTGGATTTCTGAGTTGGAGGCCAGCCTGGTCTACAGCATGAGTTCTAGGACAGCCAGAGCTATACAGAGAAACCCTGTCTCAAAAAAAAAAAAAAAAAGTAAATACTTCTTGATGACACCATTTGAAAGTCATGGAAATTTATTATTTTTGTCTCTTTCAGACTTTATTTATATAAAAAATCATTTCCTCATAAATGTTATTCATTAATTACACAGCTTTCAAACTACATTTTCTTCTAAAGTCTTCCTTGATTATATAAGAATATTGAAAGAGAGCGAATAGCAGTTTATGAGAACTAAACATTAACATTATGATAAAAACCATTTTTCTTTAAAAACAGTATCTTCTTCCTTTAGATTGGTGTCATAAAGCCTTGCAGTTTCAGGAATGCCTGACAGGATGACTCTATATGAAATTGATTCTGTTTCAGTTAGTCATAAGATTAATAGATCAAAATTTATTTCCTATTACCTACTATATCAATGTTGGCTTTCTACTGAAGTTCTATCTCTAACCCTTGTTTAATTTTTCTTTTCCTCCTCTATATTTTTTTAATACTTGGCATATGACTACCATCCCTTTTCTTTGATCATTAAAATACTGTGCAACCCCTTTACTTATTCAAGGGTGATCTGTCAGTAAAGCTGTGGTCTGACAAGTCTGTGCAGGAAGGCAGGCAGTTCCCTGAAACAAGATGCCCTCTTCTGTGTCTCTGTCTTGAACCCCTGTTTCAATATGATTCCTATCTTTATTACAATAATGTAAAGAATAGAAGAGCATCAGGATTGCTAAAACTGTTTAATTTTGACTTCAGGAAAGTACCAAGGCTTATATTAACTAGCATGATAAAAATTTCCTCCTATTCATATAAGTTCCTTGTTTCAAAAGTTGAACATTAAATACCTAACAATTCTTATATCTTGGGTAATCTAAGTTTCTGGGCTAATATCCACTTATCTGTGAGTACATATCGTGTGAGTTCTTTTGTGATTGGGTTACCTCACTCAGGAGGATACCCTCCAGGTCCATCCATTTGCCTAGGAATTTCATAAATTCATTCTTTTTAATAGCTGAGTAGTACTCCATTGTGTAAATGTACCACATTTTCTGTATCCATTCCTCTGTTGAGGGGCATCTGGGTTCTTTCCAGCTTCTGGTTATTATAAATAAGGCTGCTATGAACAGAGTGGAGCATGTGTCCTTCTTACCAGTTGGAACATCTTCTGGATATATGCCCAGGAGAGGTATTGCGGGATCCTCCACTTAGAATACCCAAGATATAAGATACAATTTGCTAAACACATGAAATTCAAGAAGAATGAAGACCAAAGTTTGGACACTTTGCCCCTTCTTAGAATTGGGAACAAAACACCCATGGAAGGAATTACAGAGACACAGTTTGGAGCTGTGACGAAAGGATGGGCCATCTAGAGACTACCATATCCGGGGATCCATCCCATAATCAGCCTCCAAACCCTGACACCATTGCATACACCAGCAAGATTTTGCTGAAAGGACCCAGATATAGCTGTCTCTTGTGAGACTATGCTGGGGCCTTGCAAACACAGAAGTGGATGCTCACAGTCAGCTATTGGATGGATCACAGGGTCCCCAATGGAGGAGCTAGAGAATGTAACCAAGGAGCTGGGGGGATCTGCAACCCTATAGGTGGAACAACAATATGAACTACCCAGCACCCCCAAGAGCTCGTGTCTCTAGCTGCATATGTATCAGAAGATGGCCTAGTTGGCCATCATTGGAAAGAGAGGCCCATTGGTCGTGCAAACTTTATCTGCCTCAGTACAGGGGAATGCCAGGGCCAAGAAGTGGGAGTGGGTGGGTGGAGGAGTGGGTGGGGGAGCGGGTGGGGGACTTTTGGGATAGCATTGGAAATGTAAATGAAATAAATACCTAAATAAAAAAAAACACCAAACAATTCAATTACAGCTTCTCAGCTTCTAAAATTTCCGTTTTTCTTTTCTTTTCTTTTTCTTTTTTTTTGCAGATTCTTTTTTTCTGATATTTTATTTATTTACATTTCAAATGCTATCCCCTTTCCCAGTTTCCCTACCTTGAAATTCCCTATCCCATCCTCCTTCCCCCTGCCTCTATGAAGGTGCTCTCAAACCCACACATTCCTGCCTCCCCACCCTGGAATTCCCCTTTACTGGGGCATCAAGCCTTCATACGACCAAGGGCCTCTCCTCCCATTGATGTCCAATAAGGCCTTCCTCTGCTACATATGCAGCTGGAGCCATGGGTCCTTCCATGTGTACGCTTTGGTGGTGGTTTAGTCCCTGGGAACTCTGAGTTTTCTGGTTGGTGGAAATTCTTGTTTTTCCTATGGATTGCACCTCCATTGGGGGCCCTGTGTTCCATCCTATAGATGACTGTGAGCATCCATTTCTGTATTTGCCAGGTACTGGTATAGCCTCACAAGAGACAGCTATATCAGGGTCCTTTCAGCAAAATCTTGCAGGCCTATGCAATAGTGTCTGCATTTTGTGGCTGATTATGGGATGGGACCCTGGTTGAGGCAGTCTCTGGATGGTCTACCCTTTCGTCTTAGCTCCAAACTTTGTCTCTGTCACTTCCTATTGATTGCAAACCCCTTCAGCTCCTTCAATACTTTCTATTACTCATCTATTGGGGATCTCTTGCTCAGCCTAATGATTGACTGCAAGCATCTGCTCTGTATTTGTCAAGCTACGACAGACACTCTCAGGAGACAGCTATATCAGGATCCTATCTTCAAGCACTTCTTGGCATCTGCAAAAGTGTCTGGGTTTGGTATCTAAATATGGGATGGATCCCCAGGTTTTTTTCAGTTTCTGTTTCACACATTGTCTTCATATTTCTTCCCTTGAGTATTTTGTTCCCCCTTATAAGGACTGAAGCATCCACCCTTTAGTTTTCCTTCCTCTTGAGCTTCATGTCGTCTGTACATTGTATCCTGGGTATTCTGAGATTTGGGGCTAATATCCACTTATCTATGAGTTCACACCATGTGGGTTCTTTTGTGATTGGTTTACCTCACTAAGAATGATATTTCCTGGTTCCATCCATTTGCCTAAAATTTCACAAAGCCATTGATTCTAATAGCTAAGCATTACTCCATTGTGTAAATGTACCACATTTTCTGTATCCATTCCTCTGTTGAGGGACATCTAGGTTCTTTCCAGCTTCTGGCTATTAGAAATAAGGCTGATATGAACAGAGTGGAGTATGCATACTTGTTATATCTTGGGTTTTCTTTTCAGTATATGCCCAGGAGTGGTATAGCTGGGTCCTCAGGTAGTATTATGTTCAATTTTCTAAGTAACTGATGGACTGATTTCCAGAGTGGTTGTACCAGCTTGCAATTCCACCAACAATGGAGTGTTCCTCTTTCTCCACATCCTTGTAGCATCTGCTGTTACTTAAGTTACTGATCTTGGCCATTCTAACTGGTGTGAGGTGCAATCTCAGGGTTGTTTTGATTTGCATTTCCTTGATGACTAAGAATGTTGAACATTTCTTTAGGTGCTTCTCAGCCATTTGGTATCCCTGAGTTGAAGATTCTTTGTTTAGCTCTATTCTCCAATTTTAATAGGGTTATATGGTTCTCTGGATTCTAACATCTTGAGTTCCTTGTATATATTGGATATTAGCACTCTAGCTGATGACTGATGAGGGTTAGTAAAGATCTTTTCCCAATCTGTTGGTTGCAGTTTTGTCCTATTGACAGTGGCCTTTGCCTTACAGGTGTATTACCATTTTATGAAGTGCCATTGGAAGTGTAATACAGCTTGAGATAAGGGGTGTTAATTCCCTCAGAAATTCTTTTATTGTTGAGCATAGTTTTCACTATCCTGGGTTTTTTATTATTTCAAATGTATTTGCAAATTGTTCTTTCTATCTCTATGAAGAATTGAGTTGAAATTTTGATGGGGATTGCATTGAGTTGGTAGATAGATTTCTGCAAGATGGCCATTTTTACTATATTAATCCTGCAAATCCATGAACATGGGAGACTTTTCTATCTTTTTAGATCTTCGATTTCTTTCTTCAGGGACTTGAAGAACTTGTCATACAGATTGTTCAGTTGCTTCCTTAGAGTCACATCAATGCATGTTATATTATTTGTGACTGTTGTAAAGGGTGTCATTTCCCTAATTTCTTTCTCCGCCTGTTTATCCATTGAGAAGTGTAAGGGTACTGATTTGTTTGAGTTAATTTTATATCCAGCCACGTTGCTGAAGTTGTTTATTAGGTTTAGGTGTTCGCTGGTGAAATTTTTTTGGGTCACTGATGTATAATAGCATGCCATCTTCAAATGGTGATGCTTTGACTTCTTCCTTTCCAATTTGTATCCCTTTGACATCCTTTTGTTGTCTAATTGCTATTGCTAGGACTTCAAATTCTATATTGAATAGGTAGGGAGAGAGAGAGCAGCCTTGCATCGTTCATGATTTAGCAAGATTGATTCAACTTTCTCTCCATTTAGTTTGATATTGGCTACTGGTTGGCTGTATATTGCTTTTACTATGTTTAGGTATGGACCTCCAATTCTGGATCTTTCCAAGATTTTTATCATGAAGGCATGCTGAATTTTGTCAAAAGCTTGCTCAGCATCGAATGAAATGATCATTTTGTTTGTTTGTTTGTTTGTTTTCCCCCTTTGAGTTTGTTTATACAGTGGATTGCATTGATGGATTTACGTATATTGAGCCACCCCTCTCTCCCTGGAATGAAGCCTACTTGATTATGATGGATGAACGTTTTGATGTGTTCCTGGGTTTGTTTTTTGAGAATTTTATTGTGTTTTTTTGCATCGATATTGATAACTGAAATTGATCTGATGGTCTCTTTTTTTGTTGGGGCTTTGTATGGTTTAGGTATAAGTGTAATCTTGGCTTTATAGAAAGAATTGGGTAGTGTTCCTTCTGTTTCTATTTTGTGGAATAGTTTGAAGAGTATTGGTATTAGGTCTTTTTTGAAGGTCTGAAAGAATTCTGCACTAAACTCATCTGAGCCTGGGAATTTTTTTGGGGGGGGGGGTTTGGGAGTGTTTTAAGGACTGCTACTGTTTCTTTAAGGGATCTAGGACTGTTTAGATGGATTATCTGACCCTGATTTAACTTTGGTACCTGGTATCTTTTGAGAAAATTGTCCACTTCATCCAGATTTTCCAGGTTTTTGTTTTTGTTTTGTTTTGTTGTTGTTGTTGTTGTTTTGTTGTTTTGTTTTGTTTTGTTTTGTTTTGTATAGGCTTTGGTAGAAGGATCTGATGACTTTTTTTGTAATGCTTTAGTTTCTGTTGTTATGTTTTATTTTCTGATTTTGTTAATTTGGAAACCATCTCTGCCCTCTGGTTAGTCTTCCTAAGGTTAATCTATATTTTCCATTTTCTCAAAAAAAAAAAAATAAAAAAAAACAGCTTCTGTTTTTGTTGATTCTTTTAATCATTCTTTTTATTTTTACTTTGTTGATGTCAGCCCTGAATTTGATTTTTTTTTTCCTGTTACCTGCTCCTGTTGGGAGCATTTGCTACTTTTTCTTCTAGAGTTTTCAGATGTGCTTTTAATCTGCTAGTATATGTCACTCCAGTTTCTTTTTGGAGGCACTCAGAGCTATGAGTTTTTCTCTTAGCACTGCTTTCATTGTGTTTCATGAGTTTTGATATGTTTGGCCTTCATTTTCATTGAATTCTGAAAGTCATTAATTTCTTTCTTTATTTTCATTGAATTCTGAAAGTCATTAATTTCTTTCTTTATATACTTCTTGATAAAGATATCATTGGATAGAGAGCTATTCACCTTCCATATGTATGTGAGCTTTCTGTTATTTTTGATGTTATTGAAGACCAGCCTTATTTCATGGTGATCTAATAGGATACATGGTATTATTTCAATCCTCTCATGTCTTTTGAGGCCTGCTTTGTGACTAATTATACTGTCAATTTTGGAGAAGGTACCATGTGATACTGAAAAGAAGGTATATTCTTTTGTTATAGGATGAAATGTTCTTCGTGTGTTAAAAACATTTGATTCATAACTTCTGTTAGTTTTACTGTGTGTCTTTGTTTAGTTTCTGTTTTCATGATCTGTCCATTGAAGAGAGTAGTGTGTTGAAGTCTCCCACTATTATTGTGTGATGTGCAATGTATGCTTTGAGCATTAGTGAAATTTCTTTTATGAATGTGGGTGCCCTTGCATTTGGAGCATAGATTTTCAGAATTGACAGTTCATCCTGGGAGATTTTTCATTTGTTGAATGTGAATTGTCCTTACTTATTTTTTGTTAATTTTTGGTTGAAAGTTGATATTATTTGATATTAAAAATGGCTATCCCAGCTTGTTTCTTAAAACAATTTGCTTGGAAAATCTTTTTCCAACGTTTTACTCTGAGATAGTTTCTGTCTTAGTCACTGATGTGCGTTTCCTGTTTGCAGCAAAACACTGAGCTTTGTTTACATATTCAGCCTGTTAGTCAATGTCTTTTTATTGGAGAATTTATTCCATTGATATTAAGATATATTATGGAAAAGGGATTATTGCTTCTTGTTATTTCTGTTGTTAGAGGTGAAATTATGTTTGTGTGGCTATCTAGTTTTGGGTTTGTTAGATTACTTTCTTGCTTTTTCTAGGGTGTAGTTTCCCTACTTGTGTTGGAATTTAAAGATGTGTAAATTTTTTTTTCATGAAATATCTTGTTTTCTTCGTCTGTGTTAATTGAAAGTTTTGTTGGGTATAATAGCCTGGGCTGGCATTTTTGTTCTCTTAGGGTCTATATGATATCGGCCCAGGATCTTCTGGCTTTTATAATTTCTGATGAGAGGTATGCTGTAATTCTGATAGGTCTGCTGTTATATGTTACTTGACATTTTTCACCTACTACTTTTTTTGTTGTTGTTTTTTGTTTGTTTTTTTGTTTTTCTTTTTAATATTGTTTTATTATGTATTTTCCTCAATTACATTTCCAATGCTATCCCCAAAGTCTCCCATACCCTCCCCCCCCACTTCCTTACCTACCCATTCCATTTTTTTGGCCCTGGCATTCCCCTGTACTGGGGCATATAAAGTTTGTGTGTCCAATGGGCCTGTCTTTCCAGTGATGGCTGACTAGGCCATCATTTGATACATATGCAGATAGAGTCAAAAGCTCCGGGGTACTGGTTAGTTCATAATGTTGTTCCACCTATAGGGTTGCAGATCCCTTTAGCTCCTTGGGTACTTTCTCTAGCTCCTCCATTGGGAGCCCTGTGATCCATCCAAAAGCTGACTGCGAGCATCCACTTCTGTGTTTGCTAGGCCCCGGCATAGTTTCACAAGAGACAGCTATATCTGGGTCCTTTCAGCAAAATCTTGCTAGTGTATGCAATGGTGTCAGCGTTTGGAAGCTGATTATGGGATGGATCCCTGGATAAGGCAGTCTCTAGATGGTCCATCCTTTTGTCACAGCTCCAAACTTTGTCTCTGTAACTCCTTCCATGGGTGTTTTGTTCCCAACTCTAAGAAGGGGCACAGTGCCCACACTTTGGTCTTCATTCTTCTTGAGTTTCATGTGTTTAGCAAATTGTATCTTATATCTTGGGTATCCTAAGTTTTGGGCTAATATCCACTTACAAAGTAACTCACACAATATGTACTCACCTACTACTTTTAATATTCTTTCTTTGTTTTGTGCATTTGGTATTTGGGTTATGTGATGGCAGAAATTTCTTTTCTGTTCCAACCTATTAGGAATTCTGTAGGCCTCTTGTAGGTTCATAGGCATCTCTCATCAGAATAGGGAAATTTTCTTGTATAATTTTGTTGAAGATATTTACCAGTACTTTAAGTTGGGAGTCTTCACTCTCTTCTATACATATTATCCTTAGGTTTGGTCTTCTCATTGTGTCCTGGATTTCCTAGATGTTTTGGGTTAGGAACTTTTTGCATTTTACACTTTCTTTGACTGTTGTATCAATCTTTTTTTTGGTATCTTCTTCACTTGAGATTATCTCTTCTCTCTTACATTTTATTGGCGATCTCTTTCCTAAGTTTTGTATCTCCAGGGTTGTCCCCTTTTGTGATTTCTTTATTATTTTTAATTCCATTCTAATTCCATTCTGAATGGTTTTCTTCAATTCTTTCACCTGTTTGGTTGTGTTTTCCTGTAATTCTATAAGGTATTTTTATGTTTTCTCTTTAATGGCTTCTACCTGTTTACCTGTGCTCTCCAGTAATACTAAGGGAGTTATTTATGTCCTTTTCAAAGTCCTCTATCATCATGATGAGATGTGCCTTTAAATCTGAGTCTTGATTTTCTGGTGTGTTGGAGTATCTAGACTTTGCTGTGATGAGAGAACTGGGTTCTGATGATGCTAAGTAGCCTTGTTTTCTGTTGTTTTGGTTCTTGCCCTTGCTTCTTGCCATCTGCTTTTCTCTGGTGTTAGTTGTTCTTGCTTTCTCTTACTGGATCTTGTTCCTCCTGTTGGCCTGTGCACCTGTACTCTTGGGTGTCTAAGCACTCCTGGGGAGACCCACTCTCTCCTGGGTAGGATTTGAGTGTATAGGGCCTTGGGAGAGACCTGTTCTGGGGCCCAACTGGAGACTGGAAGGATCCTATCCCCAGCTGGTCAGCTGTTCCTGTGCAGTGTGTGCTCCTGGCAGGTCCTGCTTTGGACAGTTTTTGGCGTGAAAGTGGTGATTTCACCTCTGAGCTTAGGAGTGAGAGCACTTCTGGGAGACCAGCACTCTCTTGGTAGGATTTGGGTGTGGAAGGCTGTGGTATAGCCTTAGCTCTGGCGGCACAGATGAAGATCGCAAATATCCTGTCCCCAGCTTCTCCATTGTTCCTGTGCCCTATGCTGAAAGTTTATTATTGATTGATGCATTTCTAAAATATAAATAAAGGGAATATAAGTTCTAAGGCAAAAATCCATTCATGTAACTCAAAACACACAGCAAATGTAAATTAAATGTAAAGAGAGAAACAACAATATTCTCATATCTAAAGAAAAATTTACAAAGGCTGCAACACATGACCTGTATTTTATTTTAAATAGAAAACACAGCTGTGATTAAAAAAGAATGACTTGGTTCTACCAGGCTATCTATCTCCTGCCTTAGAATTCCATGATTTCAGTGGGAGATTGAATTTACGTTCATGTTTTAACCTATTCATGTCTAATTATTCCTGGCAGAACAGAAAAACAATATTATTGAAATAGCTAAGAATAAAGTAAACCAATACAGATTTGTGCACATTAAATTACAAATCTTATATTATCATATGAATGGAATAAAGGCAAAGAAATTTTACAGTGCCTATGATCAGCAATTATAATATTAAGAAATCACATAAGAATAACAATCATAATGATTTCTTCAACCTTGATGCACTTAAGATATAATTCTGATTGAATTGTATCATGCAGGTATGACTGAAATAACAAAAGTAACACTTAATTATACCATGGGAAATCAGATACAGCATAAAATTATACATTAAATAAGCTAAGAGTAAGGAGGTGGTATGGTATGCAGTAAAGAACCACTTTAATAAAGAACTAATGATATAAGTTTAGTGCTATTAATCAGATGAACAAAAATAATTTACATGAGATTATTTTAATAAAATAAGAATACTTTGTTTTATATCCAACCTTTTGGCATGGCTAATTCAAAAGGACCATGAACTCAAGGCCTAAGAACTTGGCCAACCTACATAGATAGTTCCTGTCTCTAAACATACAGTAAAATGAATCAAATAACAAAATTCAACAATAAAACCATCTGAAGAAGGAAAGAAAAACAGAAAAGTGTAGACAAAAACAAACACCAAATATGGAGAGATTGTGAGAAAAAGGGAGGGAAGACAGAAGGGAGTTAAATAATCATATCTATAGCAAGTAAACAGAGATTGGGAGCAAACATGGTGTTATTGTCTGTCAGTCCACTGGGGAATTCTGTGCACATATCAATTTCCTAATAAAAGTAATATAAATGTAACAATTCCTGATTAGAAACAAGAATGTCTAAATTTCTAGAACAAATGATTAAGACTTAATCGTCAGTTTAAAATATCATATAAAAAATAGACTGGCTTGTTTTTGTTGTTGTTGATTTTTGTTTGTTTTTGTTTCATTTTGTTTTCTTATGAATGCTAGCAAAATCATAATAGCCACAAAAGGGGAAGAAACACTTCTCCACACAGTGAGTTGGACAGTGAACCCATGACACAGATATCCAAATATTTTTAAATACATAAATATTTTCATCAGTTAACATGTAAAAAATCATTAGGATACAATCAGTAGTATATAAGTACCAAAAAATATTTTAACCCATCTAAGTTAATTTGGGAATGAATTGATATTCTATATTAATGAAATATTAATATGCTAATGCTTGTCTATTATTCCAGTATTCCAATGTATGGTGGGAGGTTTGCTTCAATTTCAGGAAAGTTTAAGCTACAGATTGAGTTTCAGGACCACCAGATCCAGTTCTTTCTCGAAAACACACAAACTAAACAGCTAAAAAATGAAGCCAATAAAGGAAACAGTACCTAAAAAATGAACCTACCTAGCTTAATGAATGAATAAAGGAAACACATTTCTTATTCACTGCATTTGTAGAGGAAATGAACTAATTGCAGCAGTTTAACAAATCCTATACAGCTTTTGTTTCTGTCAATATTCTTAGTGAAATATATAAATTTATCAGTGATTTTTAACAATGCTCACTTATTAGTTCCTAGAAACCATTATAATAAACATAGAAAGAACAATAGAAAAATCAAATCAAAACCAGTACTATTAATTCTTTTCTAGTTTCCTGGAGCTTCTAGTTTTTCTCCAGTGTCTGAAAGCACAGCAAAAGTTGCACGAAAAGTGATTTTAGAGACTTACTCATATAGTGGGAGAATAATTCAAGTTTCTCTTTGTCACGGATCTACATAATTTTTCTCTTCCAAGGTTAAAAGATACAAGTGGATATAATGATACAAGCAAATAATACATGTTTTAAAGAATGTCATGAAATAAATTAAAATGTTTTAAATACAGGTAGAGATTTATAAGCAATACCATATAAAATGTTATAAAAATCAAATGCCTAGCAATGATTTCTTATATCTTTATTTAATGTTTTGAAAAATTATATGAAAACCTTAGAATGAATACAATAACACCATAAGCCCAAGTACTAATACTACATCATACACTGAACATATTTGCAAATGATATTAAAGATGATAAATGTAGTGCTTTCTTGGAATACCAATTGACTCTCTAATAAGAATTTCCATGTAAGGGGAAGAGGAAACTGAATTACAGTAGCATTAATTTAAATTCAAATACAATGATGGGTAATTTCATTTTATCATAAATTCATAGATTTTAGAGATTTTTAAAGATTCATTTTATTGTAAATAAGGGTTATTTTGACACATTTATATGGAAAACACATATGTATACATATACGTACATGTAAATGTGTAAAACTAAGTTTATACAGAATCCATCTTGGCTTTCAGAGTTAATATATTCCTTACTATTTTTTGCTAACCTTGTTACAGGACTCAAGGATGTGTATGCTACTTTAACAGAAGACCTGAATTCAATTCTTATATCCAAGTTTAGTGGATCACAGATAATGGTAACTCCAGCACCAGGAGATCTGGAACTGTTCTGGATTCTATACACATATGTACTCACATTCATATGATCACACATGAACATACATTTATACCTTGTACTTAAACATTAAAATAACATATTTAAATTTGTGTTTTACAGCCATTATTCCCAATATAGACATTTGTTAAAAGTATCATATTGAACCCCTGCTTTGTTAGATGTTACTAGATATTACTAGAGGTGTTTGATTTAAGGATTGCAATAATTAAGTTTTATATTTTTTTTCCTTGAAACTATATGTAAAAAGCAAAAATTGTAATGCCATTGCTTGTTTAAATGTATTATTTCTGGAGAATCCACAAATAACCCAGGAGTTAGGACTATAATTTTACTACTAATATTATTGTCTCTCTCTCCTGCATCATAAATGCTAATTCTGATTCTTTTTATTTTTTATTGTATTTTTTAAAGAATGTATACATTTTTATACAGTGTATTCTGCTGGTTTTATTTCTTAAGATTTCTTTCAAGTACATATATGTAAAAGTAACTGTTACACACCAGATGTGATTGTCATATCAGAAGCTTACTGCTAAATAACCCCACCATTTCTCTGACAGGCTGGGTCAACTCAGCTGTTCTGGCCTCTATTTCTCTCCAAGCTGACTGACCCAAGCTTGGCTTCTCAGATTTGCTCTCATTGTCCTCAATGTAACTCTGGTAATCTGTTCTAATCTTCTGGTTCTTCTGATTCTCAGGGTTGCTCTGTCTTCATCTGCAACCTGTATTTCTAAAACTGTCCTGCTAAAACAGCGAACAGCTGCAGCAAACAAGATGAGCATTTTGTTTGGTCAGACAGGAGGTATTAAGCAGGCAGGAAACTCAGAACTAAGTATTTCTGATCATATACCTGCTACAGAAGGAAGTGAAGATTTGGATATGAACAAATATATGTTTATTACACTGTCCCCTAAAGTTGAATGTACCAAGTTAGTCACTGGTATCTGTAGTCTTTTATGCTCAGAGCCAATGAGAATGATATTGGAAAGATGTGCCCTAACTTCTCAAAAATTTATTTTGCATCCAGTCATATTAGATGGGGATAGCAAGGAAGAAATAAAAATCATGGCATATGTGAAAAAAGGGATATCCAAATTATTACAGGGATAAAATTGCTCTACTGTTGTTGCTCCCTTTCATCAAGGGCAAGACCACTCTAGTAAAAAGAACAGGACTTTGAAAGTACTGGAAAATGTGTGTGTAGCGAACAGTGGTTAATGATCCGAGTCCCAAATTAATGCTACAAATGAACGGTGTTGACATAGAAAGTTTGGTGTTACATGAGCTGATGTTAATATATTTTCTCAAATTCTTGGAATCCAGACTTGATACTTCAGAATTGTTTGCACACAATTTATAGGTGTTGGTAAATTATCAAAAATCAGACAAGTCTCTGATAGATTACCTGTGTGGAACCAAAAGTATACACATGGGTGTTGAGAACTTATGTGGCTGACATACTCATAGGGAGAAGGGATCTTTTACAACAATGTAATACTCAAATTGTTACTTCTGCAATTCCAGGGACAGCAAATAATGAAAATAAGTGTGATATGGTAGATGCTTCTGGGGAAGATATTGATATGGTTGATAGAGAACAACCTAAAGTTTTGCCAATTATCTAAACACATGATATCACAGGGACTGAGTTTCCAAAATTATAAAAGAGGCCACAGCTGACTTATCAAGAGTCTTGCCCCTAAAATGGTTTTCAAACTGACATGTATGATAAGAATGCTGGCCCATAACAAAACAAAAATTGTAGGCACTTGTACAACTGGTATAAGAGCAGCTGGAGGCTCAACCAGCTATAGGAATTCCCCCATATTTGTTCTAAAAAAGAAATCAGGAGACTGAGGATGAGAACAGATTTAAGAACAGATAATAATGTAATTCAACCAATATGTCCTTTATAGCCTGGACTTTACTATCTTACCAAGATCATGGCCTATAATAATTGACATGAATTGGCTTAAACTGATTACTTTTGTTGTTCCCAGACACCACTTCTCTGAGGTTTAGCAGCTGAATCAGAAAAAAGCATTAACTCTTATAGAATAAAGAGTGCAAGAGGCATATGTGGATCAAATTGATCCTAAACTTGATTGTATTTTGCTCATTTTACCTTCAACTCATTCTCCTACTGGGCTCATTATGCAAAGGAATGTTTGTTAGCCTTTCCTCTAGGCTCTGTCCCACAGTTAACTGGCAACAGCCAGGTGTACCTGACTCTCTATAAAAAGGGCTGCTTGCCCATTTCTCTCTCTCTTTTACCTTCTTGTGCTCACTCTATCCTCTCCCCCCCCCCTGCGCATTCCCCTCCTTATTCTTTCTACACCTGCTCATGGCCCTCCTCTATCTCTTCTCTTCTCTTCTCTTCTCTTCTCTTCTCTTCTCTTCTCTTCTCTTCTCTTCTCCCCTCCCCTCCCCTCCCCTCCCCTCCCCTCCCCTCCCCTCCCCTCCCCTCTCCTCTCCCCTCCCCTCCCCTCCCCTCCCCTCCCCTCCCCTCCCCTCCCCTCCCCTCCCCTCCCCTCCCCTCCCCTCCCCCTTCTCTCTCTCTCATTCTCTCTCCCTTTCTCTGTCTCTACTCCTCTCTCAACTCTCCTCCCCAAGCCCTGAATAATGCCCCTGGTTCCTCAGGGAAAGGGATTCTTCAGCATGGGCCCACAGAGTCACCCCCTTCCCCAACACCTCACTTCCCATCCACCAAACACTTTTTATCTATCTTTTTATAAACACAACAAAGATAGTATTCTGGAATAGGTTTCCTTAGCTCATAAAAAAGTAAAATAAATAAATAAGGCTGCTATGAACATAGTAGAGAATGTGTTCTTATTCAGAGAATACCCCACCTGGAGTTCCATCCCATAATCAGCGACCAAACCCAGACACTATTGCATATAGTGCTGCAGGGACCCTGTTATAGCTGTCTCGTTTGAGGCTATGCCAGTGCCTGGCAAATACAGAAGTGGATGCTCACAGTCATCTATAAGTTGGAACACAGGGCCCCCAATGAAGAAGCTAGAGAAAGCACCCAAGGAGCTGAAGGGGTCTGCAACCCTATAGGTGGAACAACAATATGAACTAACCAGTACCCCCAGAGCTCTTATCTCTACCTGCATATGTAGCAGAAGATGGCCTAGGCCGACATCACTTGGAAGAGAGGACCCTTGGTATTGCAAACTTTATATGCCTCAGTACAGGGGAATGCCAGGGCCAAGAAGCAAGAGTGAGTGGGTAGGGAAGCAGGGTGGAGGGAGGGTGTAAGGAACTTTCAAGATAGCATTTGAAATGTATATAAAGACAATATCTAAAAAAAAATTAGTTAAAACAAAAAAACCACAAAAACAAAACAAAACAAAACAAAAACCCAACAACAACAAAAAATGAAGAAAAAAAAAAAGAAGACATATGTAGAAAAGTTTTCTTAATTAGTTATAAAGATAGAATAAGACTATGCCAAATGTCAGGAACAGAACCAGCTGAAATTGGAATACCTCTTACAAAATTTTTGGGTGACAAATGAAGATTTGCAAAGAGGTTATTTGTGTGAAATTAGTAATAATATCTGAAACATATACAGTTTCTATAAAGTACTAATTTGATTCTAACATGTACAATTCCAGAGGCACCAAGTTTTCATACTGATGGAAGAAAGATAGGAATGGTAGGTTATAAAGTCGAATAAAATAAGGAACGTGGTCAACATTCCATATATATCAGTTTATAAATCAGAATTGCATGCAATCCTTATGGTATTATTTGATTATTCTGAATCTCTTACCATAATAATTGATTATTTATATGGAAAATGAGCTGTTTTGCATGTAGACTGCTGAATTTGTTCTCAATAACGCAGCATTAACTTTGTTATTTATACCATTTCACCAAGTTATCAGAAGAAAAAACTATACATTACATATTACAAATATTTGGTCTCATACCAGTTTGGCCAGTCCACTTGCTCAAGAAAATGAGGAAATTGACCAATTACTAATAGCAAATGTTTTAGAAGCCTCAAATTTTCATGAGAAACAACATGTTTATGGAAGAAGTGGAATTAAATCAATTCCTATTACTTGGAAACAAGCCAAAGAAATAAAAACAACACACAAGCGAGCACACACACACACACACACATACACACACGCAGTTCCACATGTCCTCTATATAACCAAAGTCCATTACCTCCTAGAAGTAATGTTAAGGACACGTTCCCCCCAATAACATTTTGCAGATGGATGTTTTCTATTTTGCAGATTCAGAAAACAAAGGTTTATACACCATTCCATTGACACATAGGGTTTTAAAGGGCAACTTCTTTAAATTCCAAAGTGGCTCATTGTATAATTATACATTTAATGAAAATAATGGCAATTATGGAGATAGCTCCACAAATTAAAATGAACACTGCTCCCTCACATGTATCCAATAAGATAAAGCATTTCTTTGCATATAATGCATGTTACTGGTATACCACACAATCTCACAGGACAAACAGTTGTCAAAAAGAGCCCATTATACTTTAAAAGAGATCCTTATTAAATAAACAGGGAGAGTAGAACTCACCTGGGACAGACTAAATGATGCTTAGTTAACTCTAAAATGTCTTTTTATTGGTCATAAGGGTACAACAGCAGCTTCAAGACATTTTGTTGTTAAAAAAACCAAACAAAACCTGAGGAACTAATCCAACCAATATATACTATAAGGATATGTTGACATTACAATGGAAACTTTCAATAGTTTTAAGATGGAGACATGGTTATGCTTATGTATCTACAGGGATGAAAAAATATAATTACCAGCCAAACCTATCAAAATTAGATCTGACCTTGGAAAACCTTTCATCAGCTGAGACATGAGTGTCTTCACAAATGAAAATAGCCCAGGTGATTCAGTCTCATAGACTATTTGTCTCAGTTACTGATTTCTCCAAAATATGTATGCAAATCAACTTCAAGTATTGGGCTGACCATTTTCTTATATAATTGCTTCTGGATGAATTGGAGTGAAGAATTCCTATTTGGGGTCCAAGCAGAAAAAAATTATTAGTATTTTAAAAAGCTAGCTGTAGCATTTTTTTACCCAGGTTTTGTGTTACCTAGTATCAACGTTGTCTATTTCAGTCTCTGTGTTGTCTGTCCATTCTTTGTTGTCCATCAAGGGCCTGAGTTGCCTGTCCATTTTATGGTTCTTATAATTGTTTCTATTTTGTGTAAATTGATAATGTTAGAGAAAAAGTGAATTTTTTAAGACAGAAATGGGGATATGAAGTGGAAATTATATTTGTTAGAACCCATCTTTCAGTATACTAAAATAGCTAAGAACCTGAGATCACGTAGGTCTTGAGATCTAGGGAGAAACCTACTACCATTATGCTAAAGGAACTTAGTAGTAAAGTGACTTATTGCTATAACCATAGTACAGTGAATCATACAGCTTTTATATATAAATATAACCTAAAAGACAGTATATGTTGCTATGGGGTATTGGTATACCTTACAATTGTTTGTTTTTCATTGTTGGTCCTTACTGAAGAGGCTGTATGGTATAGGTTCTCCATGTTCTTCTTTGCTGGTCATCTTTTGTTGTATCTGCATGGAAAGCATGACACCAAAAAACTTCTGGTGCTTCTCTGGTACTTAACACTTCTTAACACTTCTGCAGACTAGGGTCTATTTCCAGAGTGCTGCTAGCTGATAGAGACTTGTTGTGGATAGCCCTGGGGCTAATTATATTTGATGTGCATTCTTTCTCCTGTCAGGGCCTTCAAACAAGGAATGAGTCAGCACTCAGGTGATTTCATGTAAACCTTCTTCCCACCTTAATTTGTAAAATAAAGGAGAGCTGATGATTTGCCAGATAAAGGGAAGGTGATAGCTCATTCTCTCTAGGACTTGAGTAAGAACTATCCTATGTTGCTGGTAAGAGTGCAAATATATAAATCCAGTTTGGAAATCAGTATGGCAGTTTCTCAGAAAATTGGGCATCAATCTACCTCAAGATTCAGTGATATCACTCCCGAGAATATGTCCAAAAGATGCTCTATCCAACCATAAGTTCCAAATTCTTACAGTTTCAGATATAATACAAAGGACTTCTCAGAAAATGATGACAAACTTGTTTTTGTCATAACTGCATTTAACATTAACTCCAAAAATGATTAAGGAAAATTTAAACTTCCTCCCTTAAAGCACTGCAGAGTAATCTCCTTTTCAAGACAACATGTACAATAGTATTTGTTTAAAAATATGAGAATAGTTATAAACGCTTTACATATCTGCTTTTCAAGACAGACACACCAGCTACTCTTCTAAGCTTCCATTGAAGTATTTCAGTCTTGTTTTCTTTTCTTTTTTAAATTTATGTCCCTCAAACTGCATCCTAAGCAATTCTCTACATTAAAACTTGTTTTAGGCCATAAAATAGCAATTTATTCTTTGTTCTATTTTTAGTATATTAGAAATCCACTTAGTTTTATACAGACACTAGAATAGGTAGTCACCCACATATTATTTCAATTAGCTGTAATGTTACCTTTTTCTTTACTAAAACAAAGAAACAAAACTGAGCTTCAAATACAAATGAGCTATTGTATTTTTTCATGCATATTATATAACATACTTCCAAAATAATTATTGACTTGAAATATACATTTTCAAAATTTACAACTAATTTGGTATAAAATACACTTATTTAATATATATATATAAAACAAAGAACTAGAGATTTGAATATGATTTTATTTTGTCTATTCTAGAATATGTATAGATTATTTTAACAACATCTAAATTTTCCTCACTCTTTCAGTGAATTGAATTTCTTTTATTTGTTTTGTTTTGCTTTTAAAATTTATTTACTTGGGTACTTTCTCTGGCTCCTCCATTTGGAGCCCTGTGTTCCATACTATAGATGACTGTGAGCATCCACTTCTGTATTTTCCAGGCACTAAAGGGGTCTCCAACCCTATAAATGGAGCAACAATATGAACTAACCAGTACCCCCAGAGCTCCTATCTCTAGTTGCATATGTAGCAGAAGATGACCTAGTTGGCCAACATTGGGAAGAGAGGCCCCTTGGTCTTACAAACTTTATATGCCCCAGTACAGGGGAATACCAGGGCTAAGAAGTGGGAGTAAGTGGGTAGGGGAGCAGGGCGGGGGAGGGAATAGGGAATTTTGGGATAGCATTTGAAATGTAAATCAAGAAAATATCTGATAATTTTTTTTAAGTATTGTAAGATCCCACGACTCCCCAAGGGAGACACTCACTCAAGCCTCGGGACAGCCGCGCACCCAAGAAGACACTGAGACCGTACTCAAGATGTAGAGAGTAAGATTTTATAAAGCAACAGCAAGCAAATACATGAACCAGAGCTCTGGGGTCGAAACTCATACACCAAGCAAGGTGCAAAGGAGAATCGACGCCCGGCCCAAATTTTTCACAAGCTTTTATAGGAGAAAGGCAGGGTGGAGAAAATACAAATGTGCGTCACTAAGGGGTTCTGCCAAGGGTTATTCCCAGGGACTTTCCAAAGGGGCTTTTCGTAACCTAGGGGTCGTGTCCTATATTTTGGCAATGTACTTGATTTCTTGAGGCTGTTCCAGGAAACCCTTATCTCAAAAATGTTCCTGGAACAGTCCTCAGTTGGGAGGGGATCGAACTCTGAGTTGAAGAATGTATTCTGGGGTGAAGAGTTCAGGAGTGTTCCGGGAACTATCCCAGATGGGAGGGGTAAGAGGACTCTGAAGAGTTCATGGAGAGTTCAGTTTTTCCTCTTTCATTCCCCCCTTCTTCTAGTGAAAAGCTCTAATCCTAGAGCGGGTTTTCGGCCTCCTGGAGGACCCGATATTGTTGCCTTAGCACCATAACTTGCACTGCATTTATTCTTTCTCTAATAAAAGCTACTAACTTATTGAGTATGCAAGGGCCAAAAGTAAGCAAAAGCATAAGTGTAATTAAGGGTCCTGCTATGGAGGAGAGGAGAGTGGTGAGCCAAGGGGACTTATTAAACCAGCTTTCGAACCATCCTTGTTGGCTTTCTCTTTCCCTTTTACGCATATCTAGGCGTTCTCTAAGTCTGGCCATAGAGTCTTTGATTACTCCTGAATGATCAACATAAAAACATCATTCTTTTAGGGCAGCACAAAGTCTTCCTTCTTTAAGGAATAATAAATCTAATCCCCTCCTATTTTGCAGCACAACTTCAGAGAGGGAAGTTAAAGATTCTTCTAATTTAGTTATAGACTGTTCTATAGTTCTAAGATCAATATCCATAGCTGTACGTAATTCTTCATAGTATTGGGGGTCTGAATTAAGGCAGCGGTCCCTGTACCTACTCCCGCTGCTACTCCCAATCCTAAAAGTACTGCCAGAGTTAGGGTAATGGGTTCTCTTTTCCAGCGGATTCGATGATCAAACTTGTCTAAAAAGGAGCTATCATCATGATACAGGAGTCTAGGAATAAGTTGAACTAAAATGCAGAAATCTTTGGAACTATTAAAAACAGATATAGATACACAAGGAGTGAGACCAGTATTGCAAGCCCATACTGTATCTATGGGGGGCACCAGATACTGACCACTTTTACTAGGCTGGATGTTCTGGGTCTGATTACAAAGGTGCCGTTTATCCTGAGGCGCCTGGCCTAAACAGAGCCCACTTCCTGAAACTGCTGCCAGAGTCAGCTTTCTGTTTTCCCCCCAAAGGCATTGAGAATGATCTGAAGTAGTATTATAAATCCTGATCTGAGCAATTCCTTCATAATAAGGGGGCCTAGAGGCATAGCATAACCAACATGATTGAGTCATATTAGGATTAGTCCTATTCAACACCAAAAAAGCTCCTTGGACTAGACTGACCAGACGGCTCTCTGTGTCTAGGGGCGATGGGGAAACTAAGGTCGTCCTCATGAGGGAAGTATTAGTCCCTAGGGAAGGTCTTGCTGTGTTGGGCTGTGGAGTTGGTGGAGCTGGTACAGCCGGGACTTGTGGGGGAGCTTGTACTATTGGGGGGCCCTGTTCTGTAAGGACTTTGTTGGGCCCTATGGGGGTTACCGCTAGGTCTCTCACTGTTAATCTGATCGTGAAAATGAACCCAGGGTCTCTTGGTGGAATGTATATGCGCAAACCCCACCTATTTCCTTTAAACCAACTCAAACGATTTTGTTTCCCTTTTTCGGTGAATTTTATAAGTAAGGGGTTGCAATATTTACCCTTGCATGGTCCTGGGGGGCTGTTTTTAAGAGCGCACCCACTCTCTGGATATTTATAGGAGTTCCTTTCTCCTTGGTCTGGCCTATCATAACCACTACCTCGTTTCACCGTGATTAGGTCCCAGTCAGAGGAAGGTTTCCAGTAGGCTTCCCCTGTCGTTTCACATGTCCATTTACCACAAAAATAATCTGATGCCCCTCCACATTCTTGTTGAAGCCTTCTGCTCCGACCCTGACCAGGGCAAACATAAAAATGTGCAGCTCTAAGATTAGCTCGGTAGAACTGCTCTGAACATCCATAGTTGCTCCCTATCCCACTCGGAACGCACTGCTGTTCAGGGTGTGGTTTAACAAGATCAGTATGATCGGGGAGGTCCCAATTGGGAGATCCTGCTGCTAATCTACAGATGTCAGGTGTGAGATCAGGCCACCAAGTCCAAAGGGGAAGGACTGCAGTGATTGCCCACACAATGTTTCCCTTTTCATTAAGCACTTCCCAAGACTGCTGAACTGGGGCATGAGGGTTGTGGTTCCCTAGGCTTAGGGTGGCGCCCACGACACAAGCAAAGTTTAAGAGGATTGTCAGTAGTTGCCACCGTCCAGTTGTCTTCATGGTTGCCTCTACCCTGGCTAGGAGCCTTCTTGACGTGGGAGGCGTGGATCCAGGCGGCGATTCCGTCTACTTTTACTGCCGTTGGAGTTGTTAACAGTACCAGATATGGTCCTTTCCACCGAGGCTCAAGAGTGCCGGTGCGATGCCATCTGACGAGGACCGAATCTCCAACCTGGAACTCGTGGGGCACTGCTGTGGTCCCCGGTGCATAAGCTTCTTTGATCTGGTCCCAGATCTGTGTCCTGACAACTTCTAAGGCCTTTAAATGGGTAAACAGAGCAGAGGGTGAGGAAGAGTCAACACAGGGATCCAATATCCCGCCAGACTCAGTCAAGGGGGGCGGTCCCCCATGCAGGATTTCATAAGGGGTGAGACCAAAACGTCCAGGTGTGTTTCGGACTCTAAGGAGCGCAAAGGGAAGGAGGGTCACCCAGTCTTTACCGCCGGTCTCAATAGCTAATTTAGTTAGGGTCTCTTTTAGAGTCCTATTCATTCTTTCTACCTGTCCTGAGCTTTGGGGTCTATAAGCACAGTGTAATTTCCAATCAGTCCCCAATTGTGTGGCCAATCCCTGACTTACCTGGGCAACAAATGCGGGCCCGTTGTCTGAGCCAATTACCTTAGGGATCCCAAACCGGGGTAGGATTTCTTCAAGGATCTTCTTGGTTACTACCTGAGCAGTTTCAGACTTAGTGGGAAAGGCCTCTACCCACCCTGAAAAAGTGTCTATAAATACCAGCAGGTACTTGTTACCATACATTCCTGGTTTAATTTCAGTGAAATCCACTTCCCAGTAAACTCCGGGGCGATCCCCTCGTTGTCTCTTTCCTTGTTCTTTATAAGGTCGGGCAGCGTTAGTGAGCGCACAAGCCCGACAGGACTCCACTACCTGTTGTACCACCGTATTTAATCCTTGGATCTGATATCTGGAATTTTTAATAAGTTTCAAGAGTTTGTCAACCCCTAAATGGGTGAATTGATGCAGTTTCTGGACAAACTCTCTTCCCTCTTTGGCAGGTAGCTTGATATGCTCTTGGGAAAAATAGGGAAGCCGGTCCGCAGTCCAGATGAGCTCCCTGATATCATATTCTTCTTTCTGGTCCTGGCGTGCTACTTGATGAGGTCCTGACGTTGGCTCGCCTCCCCCCACCAAGACTGCTGTTTCTAGAGCAGCTTGCTTCTGGCAGAATATACAATTAGGATGAGTCACTGGTGAGGGTCCTGACGAGGGCCCACTTTTTTCTGCCAAAGCCATCACCCCCTGGGCTGCCTGCTTTGCTGCTATATCAGCCATCTGATTTCCTTGGGCCACAGGATCCTGACCTTTTTGGTGGCCCGGACAATGAATAATAGCCACTTTCTTTGGCATATGTATAGCTTCTAGGAGGGCTAAAATTTCTTCTTTGTTTTTAATGTCCTTACCTGCCGAGGTAAGTAGCCCCCTCTGTTGGTAGATGGCCCCATGGATATGGGCTGTAGCGAAAGCATAACAGCTGTCAGTGTAAATGTTAATCGCCTTACCTTCAGCCAACCACAGGGCTTGGGTTAGTGCCATAAGTTCAGCCTTCTGAGCCGAAGTTCCTTCTGGAAGACCACTCGCCCAAATTACCTGTTTTCCATCTACTACCGCCGCTCCTGCTCTCCTTTTTCCCTCCACCACAAAGCTGCTGCCATCTGTGTACCAGGCAGGCACACCCGGCCAAGGCTGATCAGTTAGATCTCTCCTCGTTCTGGTTTCCTCAGCCAGGACATCAGCACATTGATGTACAGGAGTGGAGTCGTCCGCCAAGGGGAGGAGGGTAGCAGGATTGAGGATGGCAGGTGGAGCAAAAGTCACTCGATCATTTAGCAACAAACTCTGGTAGTGGGTCATCCGGGCATTAGTCATCCATCGGTCAGGGGGCTGACGTACAATACTCTCCAGAGCATGGGGCGCGATTACAGTCACATGCTGACCCAGAGTAAGCTTGTCAGCGTCTTTAACAAGCAGGGCTACTGCAGCAATGGCTTTCAGGCAGGAGGGCCAGCCGCTGGCGACTGGGTCAAGCTTTTTAGATAGGTAGGCCACTGGCCGCTTCCAGGGCCCCAGAGTCTGAGTCAAAACCCCGCGGGCTACTCCAGCTCGCTCATCAACATATAGGGTAAAAGGCTTAGTCAGATCTGGCAAAGCCAGAGCGGGGGCTGCAAGCAGGGCTGCCTTTATGCTGTCAAAGGCTTTTTGGTGTTCCTCAGTCCAGGTGAATGGGACTTTTTCTTTAGTAAGTGGATATAGAGGGGCTGCCAATGTTGCGAACCCTGGTATCCAGAGTCTGCAAAAGCCCGCCGTCCCCAGAAACTCACGTACTTGGCGCGGGGTGGTAGGGGTTGGGATCAGCATTACAGTCTGTTTTCTGGCCTCGGTGAGCCACCGCTTTTCTTCCCGGAGGGTGTACCCTAAGTAGGTCACCTCGGTGCGACATAGCTGGGCTTTCTTAGCCGATACCCGGTACCCCAACTCACCCAGTTCATTCAGGAGCCTCTTGGTTCCTTCAAGGCACAGTTCCTGAGTTGAGGCTGCAACCAGCAAGTCATCTACATACTGTTAGAGAGAAATCTGAGGGTTCTGCGCCCTAAAAGGCGCAAGGTCACGGTGGAGTGCTTCATCAAAAAGAGTAGGAGAGTTCTTGAATCCTTGGGGCAATCTTGTCCAGGTTAGCTGGCCCGTATATCCTCCTTCTGGGTCCCTCCACTCAAAAGCGAACAGTGGCTGGCTATTAGGGTGCAATCGAAGGCAGAAAAAAGCATCTTTTAAGTCTAAAACAGTGTACCAAGTCCGCTCTGGCGGGAGGGAACTTAGTAGGTTGTAAGGATTTGGAACAGTAGGGTGAATGTCCTGCACCCTCTTGTTAACTTCTCTTAAATCTTGCACTGGTCGATAATCATTAGTCCCAGGCTTCCGTACTGGCAGTAGAGGAGTGTTCCAAGGGGATTGGCAAGGCACTAGAATTCCTTGCTCTATCAGTCTCTGAATATGTGGCCGGATGCCTTCTTTAGCTTCCTTACTCATAGGGTACTGTCTGACCGAGACTGGGGAGGCATCGGCTTTTAATTCTACCACGCCCGGAGGCACTTGTTTAGCTAATCACATCCCTGCCTGCTCAGCCCATACTCCAGAAAAAGCAGATAGCCATTCAGGGTCTGGCAATTGTTTGGGACCCTGCTCATGTAGGCGATACTCTTCCTCTAAATTTAAAACCAAACATGCTATAGGGGTCTCTCCCCAGGTGATTTCTGGTCCCTTTGAGGTGAACTGGACTTGAGCTTTAAGTTTGGTCAACAAGTCTCGTCCCAGAAGGGGCACAGGGCATTCAGGAATCACAAGAAAAGAGTGAGTTACTTGATTTTTTTCCTACTTCCAAAACTCTCTTAGTAGTCCAGGGGTAAAATTTACTGCCAGTAGCTCCTATTACCATAGTCTTTTTACTTCCTAATTGTCCTAACGGCTTAGTCAAAACTGAATGTTCTGCTCCTGTGTCTATTAAAAAATTAACAGGAGTCCCCTCCACAGAAAGTGTTACCCTAGGCTCAGGGAGGGGATCCGAGCCCCGACTTCCCTAGTCTTCTTTCATATCCAACACCTTGGGTTCTCTTGGCTTCTTTTTGGGGCAATCTTTGGCCCAATGTCCTTTTTCTTTACAGAATGCACACTGGTCTCTTTCAAGTGGAAGTTTCTGTTCTCTTGGAGATCTTCTTGCCCTGTTGCCCAGGTACCCTGACTGTTCTTTTTCTGCCTTTTTTGCACCTACTACTATGGCCAAAATTCTGGTTAAATTTCTCTCCTGGCGGCGATCACGCCGATTTTCTCTCTCTTCCATCTCTTTCTTTTCCCTCTCTTTCTTTTCGTCCTCCGTCTCCCTCTTGTGATACACTTTCTCAGCTTCTCTCACCAAATCCTGTAAAGTATAATCTTGGAGCCCCTCTAGTCTCTGCAACCTTTTCTTAATATCAGAGGCGGACTGACCAATGAAAGCCATAGCCACGGCTGCTTTTTGACTCTCTGAAGAGGGGTCAAATGGTGTATACCTCCTGTAAGCCTCCATTAGTCGTTCTAAGAAAACAGAGGGCGGCTCCACTGGCCCCTGAAGGACCTCTCTTACCTTGGCCAAATTAGTAGGTCGCCGTGCGGCCCCTTTGAGCCCCGCCACTAGAGTCCGACGGTAGACCGTGAGACGCTCCCTACCTTCCGCGGTGTTGTAGTCCCAATTAGGGCGAGTCAAGGGGAAGGATTCATCTATGAGATTGGGGAGATTAGTGGGGGTCCCATCTTGTCCTAGGACATTCTTCCTGGCTTCCAGCAGAATTCTTTCTCTTTCCTCCATAGTGAAGAGGACCTGCAAAAGTTGCTGGCAATCATCCCAAGTGGTTTGATGGGAGAACATAAGCGATTCAAGGAGCCCAATAAGCCCAGAGGGGTTTTCTGAGAAAGGAGAGTGGTTAGTTTTCCAATTATATAAATCAGAAGAGGAAAAAGGCCAGTACTGCAAAGGGATGAGATCATTAGGTCCTGGCGCCGGCCCCCCCACATGTGCTCTAAGTGGCAAGGCAACTGTTGAATCTGGCCCCCCTTCCTCTCCAGGGCTTCGGCCTCTACGGCTCCTAGTCCCCCCTGCCGGTCCCTGTGCCCCTCTCGCTATTGGTCCCTGTGGCGGGGAAGCTGCAGGCGGCTGCTGGGGTGGGGGGTAAGGGGGAGGTTGGGAGTCCATCCAGAGGAGGTCGTCAACCTCTGGATAAATCTTGGGAGGTGCTGAAGGACTGGATTTTTCAGCTGCATCAGACTGGACAACCGCGACCATCAGTTTCGAAGGATTTGGGACCCACGGCTTGACCCACGGAGGTGGGAACTGAACAAGATTTTGCCAAGTCACAATGTAGGGGATCTGATCAGGGTGACCTCCTTCTTCCTGGAAAACAATTTGCCTGACGGCGGCGATTAGTGACAAGTCAAAAGCACCCTCCGGTGGCCAGCCCACTCCAAATGTCGGCCACTCGGAGGTGCAGAAGGTCTGCCAAGGACCCTTTCTAACCTCCACAGACTGGTTGTGAGCTCTGACCCTCACCTCTCCCCAATGCTCCAGAGTTAGAGACAGGGGAGAGGAGGCAGATTGTCCCATTTCTAGAGTAATAGCAGACACAACAAGAGCAGACACGAGACTGAGACAAAAAAGAAACCAAAAACGGCAGCGACTTCGCGTCGCCCACAAGCAACTTACAGATTCAGATGGCCTCTCCAAGGCCGGCCGATTTAGACCTTCCACTAAAGTGATGGTCTCTTGGCCTTCAGAGGGGTTCATCAGGCGTCCCTGATCCTCCCCTATTCCACCTGGGACGTCTCCCAGGGGCAGATCGGACGGTGGACACCTGGGCACGTCTGTCCTTATCCACCCCGCGCTCCCTCCCAGAGCGCGGTCTCTGGTGCTCATAATGAGCACAGAGCGTCACGCAAAACCAAAACTGCGATCGCACCAGATACAGAATGGCCTACCTGGCCTCCAGAAACAAACAGAACACAGACACCAGACCAAAACAGAATAGAAAATCTTACCTCTGAGTGGGTTCAGGACTTCTGGGTGGTCGCGCTGGTTCCCGGCCAACGCACCAAATGTAAGATCCCACGACTCCCCAAGGGAGACACTCACTCAAGCCTCGGGACAGCCGCGCACCCAAGAAGACACTGAGACCGTACTCAAGATGTAGAGTGTAAGATTTTATAAAGCAACAGCAAGCAAATACATGAACCAGAGCTCTGGGGTCGAAACTCATACACCAAGCAAGGTGCAGAGGAGAATCGACGCCCGGCCCAAATTTTTCACAAGCTTTTATAGGAGAAAGGCAGGGTGGAGAAAATACAAATGTGTGTCACTAAGGGGTTCTGCCAAGGGTTATTCCCAGGGACTTTCCAAAGGGGCTTTTCGTAACCTAGGGGTCGTGTCCTATATTTTGGCAATGTACTTGATTTCTTGAGGCTGTTCCAGGAAACCCTTATCTCAAAAATGTTCCTGGAACAGTCCTCAGTTGGGAGGGGATCGAACTCTGAGTTGAAGAGTTCAAGAATGTATTCTGGGGTGAAGAGTTCAGGAGTGTTCCGGGAACTATCCCAGATGGGAGGGGTAAGAGGACTCTGAAGAGTTCATGGAGAGTTCAGTTTTTCCTCTTTCAGTATTATATAAAAAATACTTATTTACTTTATATATGTGAGGAAACTGTCTTTAGACATGCCAGCAAAGGCCATCAGATTCTATTACAGACGGTTATGAATCACCGTGTAGTTGCTGGGAATTGAACTCGGGGTCTCTGAAAAAGCTGTCAGTGCTCTTAACCACTGAGGCAACTCTCTATCTAGCCCTGTGAATTGAATTTCTTAAATGTTGTAAGATACAATATCCGGCAAAAGGTTGGCCTTTAAGCTTAGAAGGATAGATATCCAAGAGAGGCTATTGCTCTCCTAAGGTAGTTCATTAAGACCCAGACCCTCAAAATTCATGGAAGATCTATCCAGATTTGGAAGACACTTGCCCTATAGTTTTAGGATACTCTTACCCTGGCATCTGCTTTGAGACTGTGGAAAATTGAAATATAGCTATAAATCTAAAGCTCCATTTACGGATGTGAAGTAATCTTTTCTCTATGAGTAGAGTTTGGTTTATATCCAGGGCAAAAGAAGATCTTGTCACAGGCTCTGGCCTCAGTGCAAGCTTAGATTTTAATAGAGCTCCATATTCATCAGAAGAATGTGAAAATTCCAAGGTTGATAGTGATTTGTCATTCAGACTTTAACAGCTTTTTATAGATGATTCAGCATAGTTCAGTTCTTGGGTCAAATAAAACACACACACACACAGACACACACACACAGACACACAAAAACAACAGCAACAACAACAAAAACCCAACTCACTATGGTCAATACTTTACAAAGAGAACACATGCTATGTGATATGTTTTGTTCATATTACAGAGACACTGAGGAGTCACAGCTGGAATAGCAAGGGGAAAATATATGTTGTTTTTTTGTGTGTTTCTTCACCTGGCAGGGGTAACATAGAGGATACACTTTTATTCAAAATGCAAAATACATTAATATCTGTGTACAGTGGTTTTTGTTTTTTGTTGCTTTTCTCAGAATAGTCCTATTGGAACTCCATAATGTTTTTGCTAAGTGATGGGCATGTAGTCTTCATTATCTTACCAAAATATCAGCGTTTCTGTAGGTCTCAGCATTTGAGTTATTTGTAGACATAACCTAATTGGCTGCCACAACCCTGGTAGGAAACTAGACATAGTTCAGGCATTGCTATTGATTTTCTATACATTGCTATGTGAGAGTAATTGTATATTTACAAAAAACCAAAAACCAAAAACCAAAACCCTATTATTTTACTGATGAATATGTAGTTCATTCTATTAGAGACTTAGAAGGCCACATTCCTGGGTTCCTCCAGTTGCCCATTGTGCATGTAGTGTATATGTGCTGTAGGTGTATATGCTGTGCTATAAATCAGGTCAGGTACAGACAGTAGTACAGACAAGGATTCCAAGGCTATTACATTGTCTAGTCTATTGGAAACTGTATCTATTTCTGTTGCCCATAGTTTTAAAAAGTGAGAATGTCTGGAGCTACCAATTGCATTCCATCAACCGACCACCTCAGGGTCCAGCTTTCTCCCAGGCAGCCTTAATATTTTAAAACCAGCCAGATAACCCAAGCACTGAGCATGCAATCTATGGTCCTAAACTCATCAGATATCTTATACACCCCCAGGCCTACATGGTGTCCCTGCTCCTCTCTAAAGCCTGGCCAAAAATCCCAATACTTTCTGCATCCCCCTCTCTTCTTGTTCCACCAGGAAATCCTGCTTTTTGCATCACCCAGTGATTGGTTTCTGCCATCTTTATTGACACAATCAAGAAACAATTAGGGAACTAGATTTTAGTTAACAGCTCCTCCCCCTACATATTTCCAATTGTATTGTAGGAGAAGGGTGTTATCAAAACAAGGAATGAATGGAAGAGGTTGCTCTAGAGATGCAAGTGGAACTAGTGAAACTGAATGTAAAGCTGGATCCAGAATAAGTGAAAGAGCAAAACCCTGTCAGTACCAAAACTGAGACTGTAAATATGGGCTTTGTGATTCATCTGGACAAGTGCATTGCAGAGTATATAGATCAATGATCATACAAATGTTTGTTTGGCTGATGATTATCATACATACACATGTGTAACTTTATATACACACATTTGTATAGTTTTGTATTGGTAACTATCATCAAGAGAAGTACCATGAAAGAGAATAAAAAATTTCATTTCCAGAGTGGTAAATAATCTGAGACTATATAGGTCATGAGCGTACAGGGAAAAGTTCTACTATTCTGTAAAATGACTTGTAATAACATACTGTTACCCTTAGTTTACATCTCCAATCAACCTACATCAAGCAATGATTTTCCACTAGGTGATGATTAACAGAGAGAGCCACAACTAGATAATGTTTGGAAAGAGAGAGACTTTGGAAGACTCGGGCCTCCGTTAGATAATTTTATCAAGTTCTTCTCCTCAAGGCTCAGTCATATAGGCAAAAGTGGAGGTATAAAGACTGTAAGAATCCAAAATTCTCACAAGTCACAGTGCCTTCCAGGGAAAACAGGATATGTGCACAAATAAACTCACAGACTCTGACAGGAAGGTGACAATCTGCATAATTTCAACACAAACAAAATCCCAGCACTTAGAATGGAAAGTACAAAAAAAGTTCCATCACTGAGCAAGTAACTATTTGCTTGATACCTACTGGAAAACTGAAAATCATTTTTTCTACAATGGAGTGTCACTGGATATATCACGTACATAGCCCCATGCCCAGAAATAGAGAGCCACCACAAAATAGATTTCATTTTCCCTTCTTTTTTTTTTTTTTTTTTTTTTTTTTTTTTTTTTTTTGGTTTTTCGAGACAGAGTTTCTCTGTGTAGCCCTGGCTGTCCTGGAACTCACTTTGTAGACCAGGCTGGCCTCAAACTCAGAAATCCGCCTGCCTCTGCCTCCCAAGTGCTGGGATTAAAGGCGTGTGCCACCACCGCCCGGCTTCCCTTCTTTTTAAGGACTATTTGTTTTAGAAATGAACTTTTTTTCTTCCATTTTTAAAAAAGTATTTTTAAATTTTTATTTTCCTTTTTAAAAAATTTAATGTTTATTATTTTTTAAAAAGAGTGAGAGAGAACATGAAGTTTAGTGGTGCATAAAGAGGATCTGAGACCGATTGAGGTAGCGAGAAGCATATCATCTAAATATATTGTATGGAAATGTTTAAATTAAAAATTCCATAAACAGAGGCAGCAAGCATTAATCTTACTTCTTAAAGATCTGATATTTTATTTTGTGATGTATCTTTAGCCTTCTTTGATGAAAAGCACTGTTATATCATCTGTCTCTATAAAATGGTAGGATCAACAAAAATTGGGGTATGTATGTGCAATAGAATAAATTACAGATTTTAAATGACAAGGTTAAATATAAAGCCTGGATGAACCTCACGAGTATCATGCCAGGAAAATCAAGTAGTACACAAAAGGTCATCCATTGTACATTGTGCATTATACAGCATGGCTAAAACAGCAGTTCTAAGGCTTGGGCCTGGATTATTGATTACCAGCAATTGAGAGGAAGAAAAATGAGCTCTGCTCAGTTTAAGTTGTGCTCCTTTAAAGTTATGTCAGTTCAGGTGAAAATATCTCCCACTGAAAATATTCAATGAAAAGTCATTGTGACTATTTCAAATCTTCTTTTGAGTTGTTAGTCAGGAGAGTCTAAGAGAATCTCCTCTCAAACAGTATTCTCTTATAACTCATATTACTCTCATTGCTGCTCATATTAGTTCCCCCCCAAAAAAATTAAAAAATGAAGAAAACAGTTCCTGAAGAAGATACCACATACTTCAGATAAAGGATATAAAGGAATATATATATATATATATATATATATATATATATATGATATGGAAGACTCCTCCTTGAAAATTAGCTGTTGTATCAGAAGCCATGAAAGCTGGAGAAAAGCAATAAATAGTCCCATACACTTGTAATGTCAACAAACAATGACCAGCTTGACAAGTTATTCCAAAAATTCAGTAGTGACATTTATATCCTGGAGTAACCAACAATCACCTCTTGCATTTATATTCTACTCTATAGAAAGGTATTTATGGCTGTTTCAAACTTTACCTGTGACTGTTAATTTTCTGAAACCTGCCACTATGTGTTTCCTAAACTTGAATAGTTGCTAACTGCATTGTAATACTTATACTCACGGGATAAATGTAGCTTACACCCATTATTGAAGAAGATTCATGTAGCAAATGGAGACCATTAAAACAAAGAGCAGCTATCATCATCAAGCTGGGAACATGGCAGAATCCAGGCAGGTGTGGTGCAGGAGGAACTGAATGTTCTATATCTTCTTCTAAAGATTGCTAGAATAATATTGGGTTCCAGGCAGCTAGGACTAGGCTATTAAAGCCCACACCCACAGTGACACACCTACTTTAACAAGGCCATACCTCCAAATAGTGCAACTGCCTGGGTCAAGCATATATAAATTATTACATGCCAGTCCCTGGCCCCAATATGCTTGTTGGGGGTCGTTACTAGCGATAGCATAGTAAAAAAGTACATTAAGTCCAACTTGCAAAGTCCCCATAGTCTATAGCAGTCTCAATAATATTAAAACTCCAAAGTTCAAAGTATCTTCTGAGAGTCATTCAATCACTTAGTTACAGTCCCCAAGGCAAGACAGGAAAACGGCTGCACAAACTCCAAATATCCCCGTGCCTGATGTCAAAGTGGTCTTCAGATCTCCAACTTCTTTTTCATGTTTTTTGACTGCAACAAACTTCTTTCTCCAGGGCTGGTTCTACTCCAGGTTCACAGCTTTCCTTAGCTAGTATCCCATGGCTCTGGTATCTTTAACATCTTTGGGTCTCCAAGATAATTTCAACTTCATAGCTTCTTGTTCCAATGTCTGGGTTCTACACATGATTTTCTGGGCTCCTCCAAAGGGCTTGGTTCACATCTTCAGCTCTGCCCTCTGTAGCATTTTAGGCTCTGGTTGACTACACTATATTGCTGCTACTGTTCTTGTGATCATCCCATGGAACTGGCATCACCTATGCTCTGGTGTCTTCTGATATATAAGGTCTGAGTTGGTGGGTGGGAGGAGGAACTGAATGTTCTATATCTTCTTCTAAAGATTGCTAGAATAATATTGGGTTCCAGGCAGCTAGGACTAGGCTATTAAAGCCCACACCCACAGTGACACACCTACTTTAACAAGGCCATACCTCTTAAAGTCAAATGGGAGGACAGATAGGTTGGGAGTTTTGTGGAGTGGAGACCAGGAGGGAGGACAATGGTTGAAATGCAAATCAATAAAATAATCAATTACAAAACAAACAAACAAAATAAAATAAAATGTTCTTCATAAGACTGAATTTTAGTAACCATAGGACAGAATTTAGTAACCATAGGACAGGTTGTTTTGAGACTTCTTTATCCAAGCAGTTAATCTAAATGTCTTCACCTTAGCCTCAGGCAGCCTTTTTGGCCAATGGCAAAAAGCAGTCACATTCTTCACTATGATATCACAACAAATTTTACATATTCTACATATTAAAATTCTTCTCCACTAAAACCCCTTGGGCCAGGTATGTCCAGTTCAAATCACTCTCAGGACCAAAGTCTTCCAAATTCCTAGTAGGATAGTCCATTAAACCCTACTTAAAGGATTCTACTGCTTCTGAAACCCAGTGTCCCAAAGTGCACATTGTGCCAAACAAAAGCATGGCCAGGACTATCACAGTAGTACCATAGTCCATGGTACCAATTTCTGTCTTTTGTGTTTGTTATTTTTTGTTTTCGAGTCAGGGTTTCTCTGTATAGCCCTAGCTGTCTTGGACTCACTTTGTAGAGCAGGCTGACCTTGAACTCAGAAATCCTCCTGCCCTTGCCTCCCTTCACCCCCCATGCCCCTCACCCCCACCCCTGAGTGCTGGGATTAAAGGAGTGTGCCACCACTGCCCAGCCCAATTTCTGTCTTAGTTAGGGTTTTACTGCTGTGAACAGATACCATGATAAGCCAACTCTTATAAGGACAACATGTAATTGGGGCTGGTTTACAGGTTCAGAGTTTCAGAGGGAACATGGTGGATCCAGGCAGGCATGGTTCAGAAGAAACTGAGAGTTTTACATCTCCATCTGAAGGCTTCTAGCAGAATACTGGCTTCCAGGCAGCTAGGGCTAGGGTATTACAGCCCATGCTCAGAGTGGCACACCTACTCCAACAAGGCCACACCTACTCCAACAAGGTCACATCTCAAAATAGTGACACTCCCTGCTTCAAGCATATACAAGCCATCACAATACCTATGTGAAATTATCTAAGAATTAATAAAATAATATACACTATCATTTCTATATTTAGTTATCAATATATTATCCAGAATCTCTTAAATTTAGATTGTATGATATTGTTTCCAGTATAAACACACACTTGACTCCCTTGTGTTGATTGTACATCTTCCAACATCATTATTCCAAACTATTTTCCATAATTCTTTGTTTTTGTTTTTGGGTTTTTTGTTTGTTTGTTTGTTTTTGTTTTGTTTGTTTTTCGTTTTTTGTAAATGCCAAATTTTCTATCTTGGTAAATTGTAGGTTTCTGATATACAAGTTTTTTTTTTTTTTTCCCTTACATTCTAAAAACTTTTAACCTCTTTCAGTTACATTTTGGTATCAGCTAAAATCTGCTATATATTACTGAACAAGCAGTGAAAGAAAAGGATACCTCTCTTTATTTCAGTTATTAGGGATGAAGGATTTACCATGTTTTCATTAGATGGAAGCTTACATACCTGATATTTTGCTAGATATTTGTTAGACTGAAGGATTTTATTTGTGAATAAATATTTTTATATATTAATTTTAAAAGTATGTTGGACTGAGAGGAGAGAAGTGATGGGAAACTGTGGCCAAACAAAAGAAAGAAAGAAAAAAAGAAAGAGAGAAAGAGAGAAAGAAAGAAAGAAAGAAAGAAAGAAAGAAAGAAAAGAAAGAAAAAAGAAAGAAAGAGAAGAAGGAAGGAAGAGAGAGAGAGAGAGAGAGAGAGAGAGAGAGAGAGAGAGAGAGAGAAAGAGAGAAAGAGAGAAAGAGAGAAAGAAAGAAATCAATTTTTTTCCTATGAATTTGTTGAGTTTATCTAGTTTCCCTTTTAAAGTTCATAAAAATGTTCAATAAATTGAAACAATTCTGTTTATAGGATAATTCTCATTTGGCCATTGTGCATAATTCTATTAACATATGGCTGGATTCTTTTAGCTAAAAGTCTTGTTTTTATTTTACACAATAATGTTAATGAGAGATACTAGCTTTGAATTTTAGTTTTGTTTACACTACTTTCTGTGGGAATTTTACAGTTATTTATGCCTGGTCTTGAATAGTCCCGTTTCCCTCAATGTGTTACAAAAATAATGCAATTTTCTAATTATCCATGCTTTCATAAACTGGCTCTTCTTCTGGGTCTCCAGATTGTTATTACATTTCCATATGATGCCATTGTTTAAAAGTGTTTCTCTTTGCTCTCTCTCGTTCCTCCTAGGAATTTGGAGACAGGGTTTTCCTAGGGAGCCCTGGCTGGCCTGGAATTAACACTAAGCTAAGAATGACCTCAAAATTGTGATTATTTCACCTGCATAAGTATAGTAATATTATCTATCTTAATTGATATTATATTAAGAGGATAAAATAATCTTTATTTGGAAGACATACTATACCATATAATTTTTTTTTGTCTTTGACTTTTATTTGTAGATGACCATGTTTTGTTTATGATGAAGCAAGGAGTGTACAACCACTCCCTGACATATTTCTGGGAAATATTTCTTATTCAATAGCATATTCTAAGTCTGTTTACTCCAAGAGAAATTGAAAGTACTATCTTATAAAAAATGTTTACTTTGTAGAATTACAAGTCTCTGCATTTCTATATGTTTTTTGTATTCCTTCTTTGTTTCCTTTCTTTCTGTTTGTTTTGTACTGTTGTTTTTTGTTTTGTTTTGTTTTATCTTATTTTACTTTATTTTTCAGATGCCTGTTTTTTTTTTTTGAAAGAGAGAAAGGGTATGGAGAGGAGAAGTGGAAGGATATCAAGAGACGGTATATGAGAGCAACAATAATTAGAATATATTATATTAAAAAAATTCATTTTCAGTAAATGAAAAAACAAAGACAAGAGGAAATGAACAAATTGAAGACAAGTAGCAGGACAAATGGGAAAGTGATAGAATTGGATGGATTCTAAGAGTAGAAAGAAGAACCAGAATCCTTGATTCACTTTTTAGGTAGTCAATATTTACTCCCATGTTTTGCTGTCTCTCTAACTTCTATTCATCTGCAGTCCCTTCTTGACCTTTATTTTTCATAATGTGGCAATGAGTTCCAGAATTGAGGTTCAATAGATAAGAGATATTTGCATCAAACTCATGTTGTATCTCCACAGGTGATTACTGTTTATATCATCCGTATCTTTTTCAGAACCAATGGAGTGAGTGGCCATAGAGTCTGCCTACAAATCTTAGGACCAAACTATATTTAATTCTTAAAAATTGAGTCATGCATTACTGGCTAATTTATAACTTGTGTTCATAATGAGCTTTACATCAGACTGGTCTCTATTTTGTTGGTAGTGATGAGATTAGAACCTAAAATCTTATACATCATAGATGAACATTTATCTGTTGAGTAAAACTTACACAAATAGTTCTCTTTATTTTTATTTAATATTTCAACAAATAGTTTGCATATTTTACTTTTACTTAATATTTCAGGGTACTTGTCCCTTTATTTTTTTTCAGCTATATTATTTATTTGTTTGTTTTCTTACTTCCTGTAAGGTTGTTATGTTTTTATACATAGTACATGCATATTTACAACAAGAAAAGCCAAACATGCTGGGTGTGGTGGCACATGCCTTTAATCTCAGCACTCAGGAGGCAGAGGCAGGCAGGTTTCTGAGTTCGAGGCCAGCCTGGTCTACAAAGTGAGTTCCAGGACAGCCAAGGCTATTCAGAGAAACTCTGTCTCAAAAAACAAAAACAAAACAAAACAAAAACAAAACGAAACAAAACCAAAACAAAACAAAACAAGCCAAACACAGCGACTATTTTTATCCCATACTCCCAACTTTTTTTTTTTTTTAAGATTTATTTATTTATTATATGTAAGTACACTGTAGCTGTCTTCAGACACTCCAGAAGAGGGAGTCAAATCTTGTTACGGATGGTTGTGAGCCACCATGTGGTTGCTGGGATTTGAACTCCTGACCTTCGGAAGAGCAGTCGGGTGCTCTTACCCACTGAGCCATCTCACCAGCCCAACTTTTTGAAAGTTGCTCTCTCTTAGTAATTTTGGACATGAAATCATTCTAAGGGTCAAGAATCTTCATTGTCCAATTACATAAAATGTTAAAAACTAAAGAGAAGTTCATAACCTCTATGAATATTAGTGTTGATATTATCTCAACTGAATAGAACATATGTCTTCCATCATGATGAGTATTACAATGAAAAATTGTAGTGATGTTTTTTCACCTCAAGCTTTAAAAGATTTAAAACAAAATTTCAGGCACATTTTGAGCTCTTCTGAAAGTTTCTTTTTATTGACTGTGTATTTAACACACTGTGTTTCATCTGGTTTATTGACTAAATAGTAATTTATAGTCACAGGACCATAAACTTAAATGAGAATTAGGGACAACTCAGAATTTATGGGCTAATGATCATTATTACAAAATTGACAGACAGAAAATATGGAATATTTTTAGAGTTTGACTATTTGTTTTTCTTAACTTTGGTATATTTTAATTACTTAATTATATTAACTGTCTAATATAGAATCATTTTGGCAATTTGATTCACGTATTTTATGTATTGTTATCATATGCAATTCCCATTGCACTTTCTTACTCTCTTCCTGTCCTCAGGAACTCTTTCCTCCCTGTTATTCCAGATGCTTTCTCTGAGAACTAGATTTGAAATTTACTATTGTGAAGAAAGAACAGTGATGAAAATACAGAACATCAAAAATGTGATGGAATAAACTAGGATTAGTTTGTAGGATTAGAAATGTAATCTAGGAAATTGAAATACCTTAATTTGTTTGCTCAGTGCTTGTGATTGTTGTGATTGTTTCATATTGGTAATGTCTCCCTCTACTCTGATGTTTGTGTTGCCTTCAAAAGACTTTTTTTCATATTAATTAGCTCTTCAGGAAGAAAATGGACATATAACCTTTTTCTTAGGGTCTGACCTGAGATGAAATACCTTTTGCAGGGGAGAATATCTGGGAAAGGAAGCTTATAGGCGAAACACTCATAGCCTCTTTGTCCCTCCTTAGCATGGAGAACTCTGTTTTGGGCCTGTTTGACCATAGGACATGATTCTTTTATGTGAGGAGCATGACATGTATTCCAGGTCAGGAGTCTGGCAGGGAGCTGTGTACTCCCTGAGTCTCCCTGGTCTCAACTCCTTCTGCACATGAAGTTTCCTGGCATGGCTTTATGTCCCAAAATTCTTCCTTTTTTCTTTTTATAGGAGAGGTGTGACTGGAAATGGCTGTAGAGAAAATTTTGGCTAGGGTGGAAATATAAAAATAAAACACAACACTAGCCAGAGGAGTAGCACAACATAAGTCAAAGGGGTAGCACAACATAAGTCAGAGGGGTAACAAGGGGTGAGGGATTGGAAGACAAGGGATTATTGAACCAATTAATTGTTCAGTTTTTGTATTAATGTTGGTTTTAACCAACATTTGATTAATCTATGTAGACATTTTTTCTATTATGTAAATATCACCAAATAGCCATTTTACTTTGGGAAGAGAGTTCATCTTCAGCTTGAAGGTCCCAAGTCTGTACTTTGCAGGTTTTCCTGTTTTCTGTGGATCTCATCATGTTTGTTTACAGAGTCTGCAATCAGATGAGGTGTTTGTATGAAGGCAGCTTTATCACCCCAGGCAGGACCAAGGAAATAGAAGATCAGTCTCTGTCTGTTCTGTGGCAGCAGCACTGTCTTTTTCCTTTTGTAGAAATGAACCAGTAGAGTAATCACACCAGAGGAGTAGAAGCCCAGCAGGGGGATGTCTGTATAAGGTGGTTAGGTTAGTGTTAAGCCCAGAATAGTTGGCCACAAAACTCATTGTGATCTATTTTTATGATCTTAGAAATGCAAAGGTGTTTGAGGAATTAAGTCCTTGAAGGCATCCTTTATGTCTGCTTTGGATAGCAGAGCAAAAGAATATCATGTTAATTATTTATCTGGGATATACAGTAAGAGCTTATCTGTAAAATGAAACTGGTAGTTAATTAAACATTGAGTAATAGTTACCAGCACAGTTGCTTTGACCTTTAGGAGTGGACTAAATATGATTTTTGAAACTTATAAGAAATTTTAAATAAATTGAAAATTTTTAGGAGAATTTTAGGATAGAAGACACAAATGCTAGGAAGAAAAATAAACATTTAAATAAAGAAGTGTGAAGTATTTGGGTTAAAAGGCACAGACTGTACAGATTAAATTAGCAGAATAAACCCCATTTTGTTTTTAAGACATGGGGCAGACTGTTCTTCACCTTAATTTTGTTCTGAGTCATTTTAAGGAAGATAAGGCTTGGAACCACTATTGCAGCTCAGAATATCTGGCTTTTAATGTTAAATGGCCACCAGAGGGGGACCATTCATTTCCCTATGGTGTCAGCTGTCAGGAGGCTTAATGGGACAATGTAATAACTAGGAGGTGATCATCCTGAAATGACCTGCTTCAGATTATTATATAATCTGCGACAGGTGTGCCCTTATTAAGAAAGGCTGTAAGGGATTCATTTCAGGAAAGATCCCTGCTATTAATATACTTTTCCTGTTATTATTAAACATGTATAACAATCACTAAGGAGAAGCACACCCTTTTGGAGCAAATCTCCACAGATCAGCAAAGATGTACTGTCTTGTAGCGATGCTATATAGACAAATAGATGACTTAAGTCTTAATGATGATCATATAAGAATTCCTAAAATTATATCTGTGATTATTAAGCTCTTTTATAGTGGGACTGCTATTAGGTTCTTTTCTGATAATCAAAACTGCATGAGAATTTTGCCAATCTCCAAAGTGTCACCAGTTAATTGCTCTTAGATAGTAACCAAACTTTCTTCTACTAGAAAGAAGAGAACATTTTAAGAGGTTGTAAAAGAATTAACCAAAGGTCATAAACAGGGAACTAACAATTTATGATAGATGCTTGGGTAGAAGATAAAATATTGACTGGGTTGATCTATATAAAACTTCACTAATAACTTAGTTATGGTTTTTACCCTTCAGTGAAACAGTGGAGCTGAGACAGGTGATGGATGTTTAGCCAGATAATTACTCTTAATAGATATGCATGTAAATATTCTCTGTTGTAAACTTCTATCTCAATTTATGATTAGATTTTTGTGTGAACTTGTGATGAACTTTGTAATATGTGATCATATATTCTGAAAGATGTATAAATACTGAAGACAAAGAAGAGAGAGGAGACTATTTTGCCTTCCCCCACTTAAGAGTAGAATTTTTTTCTCTTTCCCCACTTAGAAGAATATTTCCCTTTCTTATTTATTTTTAAATATTTTATATTTATATATTTAAATATTTCCCTTTCTTATATAATATTTCACTTAGGATATTCCCACTTTCCCCCTTAGATAGCTTTCATAGGAAACTTTTACAATTTAGTAATAAATTCTATAATCACTTCTCTAAATGTCTTTTTTCTTCCTGAGACTTCAGACTGGTAGGTTGAGAGAGCTGTGCAGTTCCTGCTGAGATAGTACAAAGACTGTTTACTTAATCCTTTGCAGTTTGAGAAACAGGTGTTAAGTGTCAGAAACTGCAGTTTCTGGCCTCAGAGGATCACTGAAGACAGGACAGCTACAATAGCATAGTAATTTAGACTTATATAAGTAAACATTTTATTATAGAGCAACCCTAAATATCTCGTAAGATAAAGTTTTACCCCCGCATTTCATAAGACAAAGTTGAACCCTCCACCGATGCTCTTCCCACTTCACTGCTTCAAGAAGAACAACAAGAAAGAAGAATCCCTCCTGATCCATCCATTTGTCTAAGAATTTCATAAGTTCATTGTTTTTAATAGCTGAGTAGTACTCCCTTGTGTAAATGTACCAAATTTTCTGTATCCATTCCTCTGTTGAGGGATATCTGGGTTCTCTCCAGCTTCTGGCTATTATAAATAAGGCTGCTATGAACATAGCAGAGCATATATCTTTATTACATGTTGGAGCATCTTCTGGGTATATGCCTAGGAGTGGTATTGCTGAATCCTCAAGAAGTTCTATGTCCAATTTTATGAAGAACTGCCAATCTGATTTCCAGAGTGGTTGTACCAGCTTGCAATACCACCAGCAATGGAGGAGTGTTCCTCTTTCTCTACATACTTGCCACATCTGTTGGTGGCCAACTTGCCTACATATTATTACAGTCATGATACTGTAGGTTAAAGATGCAGATAAATTAACTTTCAGACAGAATTTTATTGTGATTTACTCTCAGGCAATTGAAGAGGTACTCAAACAGCCTTCTGATTGAAGACTCAGTTGTGGCCACATGATTCATTATCAGACTTTACTAATCAACACTGGCAGAATTATTTTCCAGGTGCCTGTTTTCCTGAACCTATACTACCTTGATTCTGACTTGGATTGTCCACTCTGTCAGGGTGACAAGGTTCTGGCCCAAGTATGCAGTACCTGACCTGACTTGAGGGAATTTCCTCTCCAGGGGCAAAACTAACCTGGTTTATGAATGGAAGCATATTTATACACGAGGGTCAGAGGAAAACGGGCAACAATGACACCAAAATGGAGGAAATCTGGACTCCATCTTTTCTTCCAGGCATTTCAGCTCAAAGGGCAGAGCAGATACAATTAACACAGGCCATCATTATTGGAAAAGGACTGGCTGTTTACATCTACACTGACAGCCAGTTGTGCATTTACAACCACTCATGTATATGGAGCCATTTACCAGGAACAAAGGCTCCAAACAGCAGAAAAAAAAAACTATCAAAAATAAAGATAAATTTTAGAACTCCTTAAAGCCAACAAAACTGACAATCATTCATTGTCCAGGACATCAAAAAGAAACAACACCAGTGGCTAGTGGTAACAACCTAGCTGACAAGGCTGAAAAGAAGGTAGCTTTATAGGAGACTGCCATGTCTATGTTAGCCACTGTCCTACCTGATCCACTGAGAACAACCAGTATATACATACCAAAGAGAAATTAACTGAGTGAAAAACCAGTCCATGTGTCAATATCTAGAGGGCTGGAGGTGATTTACTAAATGTAAGCTAGTATTATCTGCATCTTTAACAGGAACTGTTCTCAGAAAAATCCAAGGAGACACCCACATATGTTTCAAATGAATGGCAGATGTGGTCACCGAAGTGACTTTTAAAGATATACAGAGCACATGAGGATATAGTGACAAACTGTAAAACTTGCCAATTGGCCAATACTCTTAACAACTCCAAACATCCAGGTTCCCTACTGTGAAGTAAGTTACCAGGGGCAGGTGTGTGTGCCTATTTGGAAATTGATTTTACAGAGGTCCAGAGAGGAAAGTTTAGCAATACTTTCTGCTGGCATTTTTAGAAACTTTCTCTGGATGGCCAGAGGCATTCCAAACCAACGCTGAGACAGCAAAGGTAGTGGCCAAAAAATTGCTGGAGGATATCTTACCCAGGTGTGAATTTCCTTATATGATAGGGTCAGACAATGGACCATCAGGTGTCCTCTGAGCGGTCCAAGAAGCAGGTGACTGAGAGAGACACAGATTATTACACCCAACCAATGGACTGAAGTTGGGAACCGCTGTAGTTGAATTAGGGAAAGGCTGGAAGAAGCTTAGGAGGAGGGCAACACAATAGGGAGGCAAGCAGTCTCAACTAACCTGAACCCTTGAGATCTCTGTCACTGAGCCACCAACCAGGCAGCATAGAAGAGCTGGTCCAAAGCCCATGATGCATATACATCAGAGGCATGCCTGGTCTGGCCTCAGTGAGAGAGGCTGCACCTAACTCCCTAGATACTTGAACCCCCAGGGAGTAAGTAGGCCTGGTGTGGGTGAGGTGGAGACATCCTCTTGTAGACAGAAGGGAGGACAAATGGGATGAAGAACTGTGGGAGAGCAGATTGGGAGGGGTTTAATGACTGGACTGTAAAAAATTAAAAGTAATAGTAAAAAAATGCAAAGAACAACTGAATGATGGTGTGCAATTCCAAATGATATGTGTACTAATAAGCACTATACTTAAGGCTGAGACAATGTTGTGGATCACAGAAGTGTAAAGAATATATGAAATGTTTGTTTGTTTGTTTGTTTAAAATAAAAAAAAATATTTATTCATCTTACATCCCTTTTACTGCTCTACCCCCAGTCAAGTTCAGCCACAATACTTCCTTCATCACCCGTCCCCCTCTCCTCTAAGAAGGTGGGGCCCTCCCTGGGTATCTTCCCATCCTATTACTTTAAGTCTTTGTGCGGTGAGGCACTTCCTCTCCCACTGAGGCTAGACAAGCAACAGCTTTTGTGATATACCCTGCTACAATTGTTTGGGACTCACATGAAGACACAGCTGTGCATTTGCTACATAAGTTTGGGGAGGCCTATGTCCAGCCCATGTATTGTCTTTTATTGGTGGTTAAGTCTCTCAGAAACCCAAGTGCCCAGATTAGTTGATTTCATCAGTCTTCCTGTGAAATTCCTAGTCCCTTAGGGGCTTCAATCTTCCCTCCTATACTTCCATAAGTGTCCTCAAGCTCTATTCACTGATAGGTTGTGGGTGTCTTTATCTGTCTACCTCAGCTTCTGAAAGGAGACGTTCAGAGGACAGCCATGCTAGACTTCTGTCTTCAAGCATAACCGAGAATTATTAATAGTGTCAGTTATTGTCCATGTGATTGGCCTCAAGTTGGGCCAGTTATTAGTTGGCTGTTCCATCAGTCTTTGCTCCATACCCAATCCCTGCATTTCTGGTAGACAAGATACATTTTGGCTCCAAATTTTATCAGTGGGCTTTCTGTCTGGCCACAGTAGGCAGCCTCCCCAGGCTCCATATGCCAATACCGTGAGTCACAGCTAAGGACACTCCCACAAATTCTTGGGCAGCTCCCCATATCCCAAGTCTCCATCTCTTTCTGATGATGCCCCACAGCTCTTCCCCCACCAGTTGCACATTTCCATTTATTCTTAAGGCCATCTGGCCATCACTCTGACCCTCCCCACACATCACCCTGAATGCCCTCCCCTTCCCTCTTGATCCCCTCTGCCACCCAGTTTCCTCCCTTCATATGCCCATTCTATTCTCCCTTCCAAGTGAGACTCAAGCGTTCATGCTTGGGCTCTTCTTCCTATCCAGCCTTCTTGGGTCCATGGAGTACAGCATTGGCATCCTGTATTTTATGGCTAATAATGACTTATAATTGAATACATACCATGGATCTCCTTTGGACACCAGGTTACCTCACTCAAGATGATATTTTCATGTTCCATCTATTTCCCAGAAAAATCCGTGATGTCTTTGTTTTTCATAGCTAAATAGTATTCCATTGTGCAAGTGTACCATATTTTCATCATCCATTTTTCAGTTGTGCAATAGACACATAGGTTTCAAGTTTCTGGCTATTATAAGTATAGCTTCTATAAACATAGTTGAGCAGCCATTTTTCAAGACAGTGTAACATCTTTTGGCTATATGTCCAGGAATAGTATAGCTTGGTCTTAGAACTATATACAATTTTCTGAGAAAATGCCAATTTGTTTCCAAAAATGTTCCTACTTCCATCAGCCTTGTAGGACTGTTCCCCTTGCTCCATGTCCTCACCAGCATGTGAAATCACTTGAGTTTTTGATCTTCACCATTCTAATAGGTGTAATACGGAATCATTGAGCTATTTTTGATTTGTTTCTCTAAGTGCTTCTTGGCCACTAAAAATTCTTTTACTGAGAACTCCCTGTTTTGCTCTCTGCCCATTTTTATAATTTGGTTAATAAAGTTGTTGATGTTTAATTTCTTGAGTTCTTTATAAATATTGGATATTAATCCTCTGTTTGATGTAGGGATGGGGAATATTTTTTTCCCATTCAGTAGGCTGCCATTCTTTCTTATTGACAGTGCCCTTTGCCTTACAGAAGCTTTGCAGTTTCATGAGGTTCCATTTATCAATTTTTGATGATAGAGCATGAGCCATTGCTATTTAGTTCAGGAAATTCTCTCCTGGACCAATAAATTCAAGAATATTTCCTACTTTGTCTTCTATGGAAGCCAATGTATTTGGTTTTGTTGATGCCCTTGATCCACTTGGACTTGAGTTTTGTGCAGGGTGACAAATACATATTTATTTTCATGCTTCTACATGCAGACATCCAGCTAGGCCAGCACCATTTGTTGATGATGCTTTCTTTTTTCCATTATATATCTTTGGCTTCCTTATCAAAAATCAAGTGTCCTTAGGTGTATAGTTTATTTCTGTGTCATTAATTCAATTACATTGATCAACATGTCTGTTCCTGCACAAATGCCATGCAGTTTTTACCACTAATTCTTTATAGGACTGCTTAAGTTCAGGGATGGTGATTCATTCTGATATTCTTTTATGACTCAGGATTGTTTTGGCTATCCTGAATTTTTTTTTCCATATGGCCCTTCCAGTGTTTAGAGTCTTTGCTGATAAGACAAGTATAATTTGGATATATCTGCCTTTGTGTGTTACCTGCCCTTTTTACCCTTGCTGCTTTTAATGTTTTTCTTTGTTCTGTATTTTTTGTGTTTGTGTGTATCTTTTGTCTTATGTGGCAGGAGAATTTTCCTTTCTTGTACAGTCTTATTAGTGCTCTATACATTTCTTTTATGTTTCTAGGCATCTCTTTCTTTAGATTGGGAAAGCTCTCTTCCATGATTTTGTTGAAGATACTTTCTGGGCATCAGAGCTAGGACACTTCCATTCCTATTAGTTTTATGTTAGGTCTTTCCATGGTATCCAAGATTTTATGAATGATTTATGTCAGGAGTTTTTTTTAGATTTAACATTTTCTTTAACTGATGTATTAATAATTCTATTGTATCTTCTACACCTGAGACTCTTTCTTCCATCTCCTGAACTCTGTTGGTGATGGTTGAATCTGTTGTGCCTGTTTACCTCCCTAGGTTTGCCATCTCCAGGATTCCCTCAATTTGTGTTTTCTTTATTACTTCTATTTCTAATTTCAGGTCTTACATAGTTTTATTTATTTCCTTGGTGTGTTTAATAATATTTCTCTGTATATCTTTACCTCTGTATATGTTATTCCCCTTACAGTCTACTACCTGTTCCATTGTAATTTCCTGTATTTCTTTAAGAGATCTATTTATTTCTTTTTATAGGCTTTTATAATGTTTATAAGATAGGCTTTAAGGTCATTTCCTTGTGCTTCCATTATGTTAGTATATCCAGGTCTTGCTCTAGAAGGGAAGCTGTGCCCTGAAGGTGTCCTATTGCCCTGGCTGTTTTTTTTTTTGTTTTTTTTTTTTTTTGTATGTTTGTTTGTTTTGGTTGTGTTCTTTTGAGGGCCTTTAAGTCATTTGGATAACTTTGGTCCCAAGATTATCCCATTGCAGTAGGTGCTGTGAAGGAGGTTACTGTTCCTAGTTTGGGAGGCCTTTAATGATTATTTTTGTGTTGTATGGTTTTGTATCTGCAGGTCTGTATGATTCAAAAGGTGCAGTTCCAATCATGGTGGGCAGTGAGGTAGCAGGAGAATTGATGTCTGTCTGGGCTAGCAAGCTTTAGGTATGTTGACCTGCCCAGAGCAATCAGAAAGTAGGGAAGATGGGTGGGGGAAGGGAACCTTATCTCTATAGTTCAAGCTTAGCAGGTCTGATGAACACCTGAGGAGAGGTAGTGAGAAATGGAGGTTCCCCTGAGATAACAGGCTTCTCAGATTAATTTGTTTTGCTCCAGAGATGACTGTATGAGTTTTAACATCAGGACATCTGATTGAGACAATTTCTTTCATTTATGCCAGGTAAGATGTATCTAGGAAATTTTTATAATATGATTGCCTTAACAATACCTGACCAATAATAATATCAAATTTCATAAGTGCCCAACCTATGATAAAATTCTCAGGTAATTAATGATTACTGAAAGATGAAAATTCATTTGTGCCAGTTATGGACACCTTAATTCATTATGTAATACCAAATGGTCAGGCCTAAAATCATATATTGTAGTAACACTGTGAACTAAATGGGATGTATTTGTTTATTAATTTACACACACATATACACCAACACAGACACAAAACACATTAATAACAAGTAAAAAAGAGACAATAAATTTAAGAAGAAGTAGAAAACTGTTGGCAGATTGGGAGGGAGGAGAGGCTGACAAAGAATGATGTAAATAACACATACACACATATACATATTTAAAGAAATTAAAAATATATAAATGGGAAAACTAATATTGAATGAGTTATGTGGATTAGAGAGATGATTTGTTATTGGCAGAAGAGGAATTAGATCTTTGAATGTTGACCTACTTAGTGCTCCCTGCTCTATCATTCTGTGGAATGATACAGGATATGAATTATGTTAATATCTGAATGATCAATTATTTAAAAAGCTCTAAAGATCTTCCCTCAACAATCTTATTAAGCAACATGTAAAAAGTGATGTTAAAATATGTCAAAATGCTTTTAAAGTTATGGTATTTGCCACAAGTTATAAATTGTGCCCATGTTTATTGAAAGAATAACTTTAATTAAACCAAAAATTTTAGTGAAGGCAGTTGCTTGTATTTTTTCACTAGGAATGTACCTTGAGTGCTCCCCAGATTATATCCACTTTACTTGTCCTATGATGCCAATAAATCACCTTCATCTTTAAATAAGCTTAAGTCACCAGGCCTTCTCCTGAGTACTTAGGATAAAGTTTATAAAAGTGAATACTTTAAGTGATTACTCAGATGGAAAGTTTTGCTGTCACCTTTCACTTTGTGTGTTATAAATTATACTCATACATCTCAGCAGTGACATCAGATTAATGATGTATTTCAGAAAGTCAGTCATCAGCAGGCCATTTCTTTAATAATGTATCCTCTCAAGTCATCAGCACCATAGCATTACAAAGATATTATATACACTGTGGTTTTCAACAACCAATCATCCATGCAATTGCATATCACTCTAGTGTCATGGCCCAATAATCCATCATGTACAGCTTCTCTAATAGGGAGTGTCAGTTAGTGCTGCCATGAAGTGACTGAAGAACTGGGGTCAGCTGAAGATTTTGTATTTCAATTATTCATTGCACTGAATGTAGTACTTATTGCATGTCTGGAATCAAGTGAGATATAGTGTGATTTCTCTGCAAGTACAAAAATGTCAGTACTTTTCTCAGACTTACATTTTGACCTGTGGAAAAGTTGAGGTCATTGGAAAGCATCTAGAGATACATTTCACATCAGAAGAAAGTAAAGAACAGTGCCTTAACTATAATGGGTGTTATTTTGAATAGACACTCAAGCAGTCTTTGAAAACAGGACAAGACAATATTCGTATCAACAGAGTACTTTTTTTCCTACAATTGTATCATTTTTCCAGTGTTAATCCAGGTTTCTATCAGTGTGTTATAACCTGTGCTCTCCAGATGAGCCCTTCCTGCTTCCCAAAGACACACAAATAAAATCCTTGATTCTAATTTTTCAGAAGGTAATATTTTTGGTATTTTTCCAAGTTTTTAATTTTATGAATCTCTTCTTATGTTCTAAGATCTTAACAATTAATATGTAAAGTTCCACATAGAATATTTAAATAAATAAATTTAACAATATGTTATATAATTATTAAAATGTATTACTTAGAAATGTTATTTTGAATATTATTTATATAATTACTTTTTATATTACTTTGAATAGTGGCGAAAAATACCTATCTTGTTCATGGGGACGATTAGGGTTAAGGGTATAGTTAATATAATAAATCATATAATCACCAATAAAATAGACTAAGCATTAGTGGGAACATCTGGTGTGGTTCTAAGAAGAAACATGCATTTACATTCCTCTGTATAGGTGAGAAATGATCTGTCACCCTTCTTTGCCATGAAACAATCTCTTCTTTTTTTTTTTAATTAAATTTTTAGCAATTTTTTAAAATTAGGTATTTTCCTTATATACATTTCCAATGCTATCCCAAAAGCCCCCCATAACCCCCCCCCCCTCACATCCCCTAACCTCCAATCCCACTTCTTGGCCCTGGAGTTCCCCTGTACTGAGGCATATAAATTTGTAAGACCAATGGGCCTCTCTTTCCACTGATGGCCGAGTAGGCCATCTTCTGATACATATGAACTTAGAGACACAAGACAAGCTCCGGAGGGTACTGATTAGTTCATATTGTTGTGCCACCTATAGGGTTGCAGATCCCTTTATCTCCTTGGGTACTTTCTCTAGCTCCTCCATTTGGGGCACTGTGATCCATCCAATAGCTATCTGTGAGCATCCACTTCTGTGTTTGCTAGGCCCTGGCTTTTTCTCAAAAGAGACAGCTATATCAGGCTTCTTTCAGCAAAGTATTGCTAGTGTACGCAATGGTGTCAGCATTTGGAGGCTGATTATGGGATGGATCCCTTGGATATGGCAGTCTCTAGATGGTCCATCCTTTTGTCTCAGCTCCAAACTTTGTCTCTGTAACTCCTTCCATGGGTGTTTTGTTCCCAATTCTAAGAAGGGGCAAAGTGTCCACACTTTGGTCTTTGTTCTTCTTGAGTTTCATGTGTTTTGCAAATTGTATCTTATATCTTGGGTATTCTAAGTTTCTGGGCTAATATCCACTTATCAGTGAGTACATGTGAGTTCTTTTGTGATTGGGTTGCCTCACTCAGGATGATGCCATTCAGGTCCATCCATTTGACTAGAAATTTCATAAATTCATTATTTTTAATAGCTGAGTAGTACTCCATTGTGTAAATGTATCACATTTTCTGTATCCATTCCTCTGTTGAGGGGCATCTGGGTTCTTTCCAGCTTCTGGCTATTATAAATAAGGCTGCTATGAACATAATGGAACTTGGGTCTTTCTTACCAATTGGAACATCTTTTGGCTATATGCCCAGGAGAGGTATTGTGGGATCCTCCAGTAGTATTATGGCCAATTTTCTGAGGAACCATCAGACTGAATTCCAGAGTGGTTGTACAAGCTTGCACTCCACCAACAATGAAGGAGTGTTCCTCTTTCCCCACATCCTTGCCAGCATCTGCTGTCACCTGAATTTTTGATCTTAGCCATTCTGACTGGTGTGAGATGGAATCTCAGGGTTGTTTTGATTTGCATTTCCCTGATGATTAAGGATGCTGAACATTTTTTCAGGTGCTTCTCAGTCATTCAGTATTCCTCAGGTGAGAATTCTTTGTTTAGCTTTAAGCCCCACTTTTTAATGGGTTTATTTGATTTTCTGGAGTCCACCTTCTTGAGTTATATATATATATATATATATATATATATATATATATAGGATATTAGTTCCCTATCTGATTTAGAAAAGATCAGGAATTCAAGGCCCATATCTGAACATGACAAATGCAATCTACAGCAAACCATTAGCCAACATCAAAATAAATGGTGAGAAGCTGGAAGCAATCCCACTAAATTCAGGGACTAGACAAGGCTGCCCACTTTCTCACTACCTATTCAACATTGTACTTGAAGTCCTACCCAGAGCAATTTGACAACAAAAGGAGATCAAGTGGATACAAATTGGGAAGGAAGAAGTCAAAATATCACCTTTTGCAGATGATATGATAGTATATATAAGTGACCATAAAAATTCCACCAGAGAACTCCTAAACCTAATAAACAGCTTCAGTGAAGTAGCTGGATATAAAATTTACTGAAACAAGCCAATGGCCTTTCTCTACACAAAGAATAAACAGGCTGAGAAAGAAATTAGGGAAACAACACCCTTCTAAATAGTCACAAATATTATAAAATACCTTGGCATGACTCTAAGAAAGAAGTGAAAGATCTGTATGATAAGAACTTCAAGTCTCTGAAGAAAGAAATTAAAGATATCAGAAGATGGAAAGATCTCCCATTTTCATGGATTGGCAGGATCAATATAGTAAAAATGGCTATCGAGTCAAAACAATCTACAGATTCAATGCAATCCCCATCAAAATTTCAACTCAAATCTTCACTGAATTAGAAAGAGCAATCTGCAAATTCATCTGAAATAACAAAAAACCTAGGATAGCAAAAACTCTTCTGAAAGATAAAAGAACCTCTGGTGGAATCACCATGCCTGACCTAAAGCTGTACTACAGAGCAATTGTGATAAAAACTGCATGGTACTGGTATATCGACAGACAAGTAAACCAATGGAATAGAATTGAAGACCCAGAAATGAACCCACACACCTATGGTCACTTGATCTTTGACAAGGGAGCTACAACCATCCAATGGAAAAAAGACAGCATTTTCAACAAATGGTGCTGGCACAGCTGGAAATTATCATGTAGAAGAATGCGAATTGATCCATTCCTATCTTCTTGTTCTAACTTCAAATCTAAGTGGATCAAGGAACTCCCCATAAAACCAGAGACACTGAAACTTATAGAGGAGAAAGTGGGGAAAAGCCTCGAAGATATGGGCACAGGGGAAAAATTCCCGAATAGAACAGCAATGGCTTGTGCTGTAAGATCGAGAATTGACAAATGGGACCTCATAAAATTGCAAAGCTGCTGTAAGACAAAAGACACAGTACATAAGACAAAAAGGCCACCAACAGATTGGGAAAGGATCTTTACCTATCCTAAAGCAGCAATCTCTTTTTAGCTCACTTGATAGTCATTGGAGAGAGACATCTTTCTAGTACCTGCACTTTCAATTCAATCAGAACTCCTCCCTTACTCTCTCTCCTAATCCATGTGACAAATGGGCTTTTACATTCTCAATGTTTAAATTATGAGCCACCAGAAATGATTTTATTAATGGAAAATTTCACCTGCTCCATCATCTATTGTCAAGAGAATTATACAGCAAAGTATAAGAAGGGAAGTCTCTATGAGATTTGAAAACAGAAAATTATTCAGTGTTGATAACTCAAATGAGTTCAGGTAAATTTGTCATGAGAGATTATATGTAAATAAGAATTACAATATTGAGCATATATAATATGAAGTAATAATAATCCCTGTAGAAATAAATAGATGAGTCTCCCCAACAAAGGAAAGAAACATTTCAAAACTTGGTGTTTTAAGAGCTAAAAGGAAGACAAGTGAGATAATTGTGTGGTGTTTGGAGTTGTTAAGTTCCTTAAGTTATAGCAAGGGTAATGAGAACTCTCTTGAAATTCTCATTGACTTTGCACAACATATCTTTGATTCCCATTATGTTATTTAATGTGTGCATGTGTGTGTGTGTGTGTGAGAGAGAGAGAGAGAGAGTTAGAGAGAGAGAGAGAGAGAGAGAGAGAGAGAGAGAGAGAGAGAGAATAAGAGAGAGAGAATTAGAGAGAAAGAGAATGAGAGAGAATAAGAGAGAGAGGTAATGTGTAAATTCATGAGTAAGTGTGATGGTCAGTGCCTTAGGGTTTTATTGCTGTGAACAGATACCATGACCAAGGCAATTCTTGTAAGGACAACATTTAATTGATGCTAGCTTACAGGTTCAGAGGTTCAGATCATTATCATCAAGGCACCATCCAAGCAGGCACGGTGCAGGAGGAACTAGCGTCTACTTCTTTATCTGAAGCTGCTAGCAGAATATTCGCTTCCAGACAGCCAGGACTGGAGTATTAAAGTGCAGGCCCACAGTGCATGGCTACACCTACTCTAAGAAGTTGACACCACCAATTAGTGCCAGTCCCTGGGCTAAGCATATTCAAACCATCACAAGAAAAACTTGAGTACTGGATCTTACCTTTAACCTTCTTTTCAACAGGGTTTCTTTATTGTTGGACTAGACCACTAACTTCTAAGGTATTTCCAGTGTTTACTCCATCTTGCCTCAGGAGCACTAGGCTTATAGACACATGCAAGTGGATCTAGATGAGTTCTGCATACACATTCATGTTTGTGGCATAACATTTTGCCTACTGAGCACTCTCCCTAGCCCTGGATTCTCAGGGATTTTTTTTTTTTTTTTGTACTCACTGGGGGATAAATATACCCCCAGAGCCCATGTCTCTAGTTGCATATGTAGCAGAAGATGGCCTTGTCGGCCATCATTGGGAAGAGAGGCCCCTTGGTTTTGCAAACTTTATATGCCCTAGTACAGGGGAACACCAGGGCCAAGAAGCAGGAGGGGGTGGGTAGGGGAGCATGGCGGGGGGGGGGGGCGGGGAAGGTATAGGGAAATTTCGGGATAACCTTTGAAATGTAAATGAAGAAAATATCTAATAAAATTGATTATATATACACATACATACACAGTTTTGATAGTAGGATAGTGTACTTTTTAATCAGGAGTAATACTGTAAAGTTTGATATTCATATATACAATAGTGATCTCTGTTTTTAAATAAAATTTTATTGAAATGAAGGCTAATCATACTGTTTCTGTACTGTCAACTTACAAACATGAAATTTAACAGCTGTAAAGGAGGCTGAAAACTGTAAACCTTAAAATATTGGTTGTAAGACCCTTATAAAGATTCATATGTGGAGATTAGGTCCTGAATAAAAATGGTATCTAACATTGGCTCTTCATTCACAGGAGGAATTACGCATCAACTTGTTTAGGAGATTTCTAAATATAAAAGAAATAGTTTCCTATCTATTTATAGCTTTAAATTTTACCTGTTTCTCTGTCTTAGTAATACAGCCTCAGTAATTATAGATCAATTATTATTCTTGTTCTTGATTATCATGTGCATTCCAGGATTTATGAAAAGGTTTAATCTCAGCTGTCAACCATACTTTATAGAAAACTTTGTTTTGTTTTAAATTTTTTCTTTTTCTTAAATCACAATATTTTATGATTAAACAACTTAATTATATAGTTTTTAGAATTTTTTTAAAAAAATGTCAACATTGGATATTTTCTTTATTTACATTTCAAATGTTTGCCCCTTCCCAGGTCTCCAATTTGGAAGCCCCTAAATGATTCTCCCCTCCACATGCTTCTAAGAGGGCGTGCCTCCACCCAAATATCCACTCCTGTTTCCTGATCTGGCATTCCCCTACACTGGGACACCAAATATCCTCAGGCCCAAGAGCCACTCCTCACACTGATGTCCAACAAGGTCATCCTCTGCTCCATATGCAGCCAGGACTATGGGTCTCTCCATGTGTACTATTTGGTTGGTGTTCTAGTTTCTGGGAGCTATGAGTGAGTATGGCCAGTTGATACTCTTGCTCCCTCCATGGGGCTGCAAATCCCCTCAGCTCCTTCAGTCCCTTCTCCAACTCCTACCTCAGGGACCCAACGCTCAGTCCAATGGTTGGCTATGAGTGTCTGCCTCTGTATTTGTCAGGCTCTGGCAGAGCCTCTCAGGAAACAGCCATATCAGGCTCACATCAGTAAGTACTTCCCAGCATACACAATAGGTGTACAGGTTTGGTGACTGTATATAGGATGGATCCCCCGGAAGGAGAGTCTCTGGGTGCCCTTTCTTTTGGTTTCTGCTCAACACTTTGTCTTCACATCCCCTCCTCTGAGTACTTTGTTCTCCCTTCTATGAAGCACTGAAGCACCCACATTTTGGCTGTCCTTCTTAGGCTTTGTATGGTCTGTAACTGAATCTTGAATATTCCAAACTTTTGGGTTGTTATGCACTTATTAGTGAGTGCATACCATGTGTCTTTTATGACGGTTACCTCATTCAGGAGGATGTTTTCAAGTTTCATCCATTTGCCTAAGTATTTCAGGATGACATTGTTTTTAATAGGTGAGTAGTATATATTAGTCAATGTACCACATTGTCTGTATACATTACTCTGTTGAAGGTCACTTGGGTTGTTTCCTGCTTCTGGCATTATAAATACGGCTGCTATGAACAGAGTAGAGCATGTGTCCTTGTTATAAGTTGGAGCATCATTTGCATATATGCCCAGGAGTGATATTGCTGGGTCATCAGGTAGTACTATATCCAATGTTCTGAGGAACCATCAGATTGATATCCAGAGTGTTTGTCCCAGCTTGTGATCACACCAACAATGGAGGAGAATTGCTCTTTCTCTACATCCTCACCAGCATCTGCAGTCACCTGAGTTTTTGATCTTAGCCATTATGACTGGTGTGAGGTAGGATCTCAGTGTGGTTTTGATTTGTATTTCAACAATGACTAAGGATGTTGAACATTTCTTTAGGTGCTTTTCAGTCATTCAAGTTTCCTCAGTGAGAATCTTCTGTTTATCTCTGCATCCCATTTTATAATAGAGTTATTTGGTTCTCTGGAGTATAAATTCTTCTTTGTATATATTGGATATTAGCCCTCTTTCAGATGTAGGGTTAGTAAGGATCTTTTTCCAATCTGTTGGTGGTGCTGGTGGCAGGTTTTTTTGTTTAGTGTGTTTTCTTTCTTCTTCTTCTTTTTTTTAATGGCTTTGATTTCTTTTTTTTCCCAGTTTTTTATAAGGTATTTTCTTCATTTACATTTCAAATGTTATCCTGAAAGCCCCCATATCCTCCCTCCCGCTCTCATACCCACCCACTCCCACTCCTTGGGAGTTCCTGGTGCCCTGGGGTGCCCTGGTGTTCCCCTGTACTGGGGCATATAAAGTTTGCACGACCAAGAGGCCTCTCTTCCCAATGATGGCCAACTAGGCCATCTTCTGTTACATATGCAGCTAGAGACACAAGCTCTGGTTAGTTAACATTGTTGTTCCACCTATAGGGTTGGAGACCCCTTTAGCTCCTTGAGTCCTTCCTCTAGCTCCTCCATTGGGGGCACTGTGTTCCATCCAATAGCTGACTGTGAGCATCCACTTCTGTGTTAGCCAGAACTGGCATAGCCTCACAAGAGTCAGCTATATCAGGGTCCTTTCAGCAAAATCTTGCTGGTGTTTGCAATGGTGTCTAAGTTTGGAGGCTGAATATGGGATGGATCCCTGGGTGCAACAGTCTTTAGATGGTCCATCCTTTCATCTCAGCTCCAAACTTTGTCTCTGTAACTCCTTCCATGGGTGTTTTGTTCCCAATTCTAAGAAGGGGTGAAGTATCCACACTTTGGTCTTCGTTCTTTTTGAGTTTCATGTGTTTTGCAAATTGGTATTCTAAGTTTCTGGTTAATATCCACTTATCAGTGAGTACATATCATGTGAGTTCTTTTGTGATTGGGTTACCTCACTCAGGATGATACCCTCCAGATCCATCTATTTGACTAGGAATTTCATAAATCCATTGTTTTTAATAGTTGAGTAGTACTCCATTGTGTAAATGTACCACATTTTCTGTATCCATTCCTCTGTTGAGGGGCATTTGGGTTGTTTCCAGCTTCTGGCTATTATAAATAAGGCTGCTTTTATAAGCAATTGTGATAAAAACTGTGTGGTACTAGTATAGTGACAGACAAATAGACCAATGGAATAGAATTGAAGACCCAGAAATGAACCCACACACCTACGGTCACTTGATCTTCGACAAGGGAGCTAAAAACATCCAGTGGAAGAAAGACAGCATTTTCAACAAATGGTGCTGGCACAACTGGTTGTTAACATGTAGAAGAATGCGAATCTATCCATTCCTATCTCCTTGTACTAAGGTCAAGTCTAAATGGATCAAGGAACTTCACATAAAACCAGAGACACTGAAACTATAGAGGAGAAAGTGGGGAAAAGCCTTGAAGATATGGGCACAAGGGAAAAATTCTTGAATAGAACAGCAATGGCTTGTGCTGTAAGATCGAGAATTGACAAGTGGGACCTCATGAAACTGCAAAGCTTCTGCAAGGCAAAAGACACCATCAATAAGACAAAAAAAAACACCAACAGATTGGGAAAGGATCTTTACCTATCCTAAATCAGATAAGGGACTAATATCCAATATATATAAAGAACTCAAGAAGGTGGACTCCAGAAAGTCAAATAACCCCATTAAAAATGGGGCTCAGAACTGAACAAAGAATTCTCACCTGAAGAATACCGAATGGCAGAGAAGCACCTGAAAAAATGTTCAACATCCTTAATCATCAGGGAAATGCAAATCAAAACAACCCTGAGATTCCACCTCACACCAGTCAGAATGGCTAAGATCAAAAATTCAGGTGACAGCAGATGCTGGCAAGGATGTGGTGAAAGAGGAACACTCTTCCAATGTTGGTGGGATTGCAAGCTTGTACAACCACTCTGGAAATCAGTCTGGCGGTTCCTCAGAAAATTGGACATAGTACTACCGGAGGATCCAACAATACCTCTCCTGGGCATATATCCAGAAGATGTCCCAACCAGTAAGAAGGACACATGCTCCACTATGTTCATAGCAGCCCTATTTATAATAGCCAGAAGCTGGAAAGAACCCAGATGTCCCTCAACAGAGGAATGGATACAGAAATTATGGTACATTTACACAATGGAGTACTACTCAGCTATTAAAAAGAATGAATTTATGAAATTCCTAGCCAAATGGATGGACCTGGAGGGCATCATCTTGAGTGAGGTAACACAATCACAAAGGAACTCACACAATATGTATTCACTGATAAGTGGATATTAGCTCAAAACTTAGGATACCCAAGATATAAGATACAATTTGCTAAACGCATGAAACTCAAGAAGAATGAACACCAAAATGTGGACACTGTGCCCCTTCTTAGAATTGGGAATAAAACACCCATGGAAGGAGTTACAGAGACAAAGTTTGGAGCTGTGATGAAAGGATGGACCATCTAGAGACTGCCTTATCCAGGGATCCATCCCATAATCATCTTCTAAATGCTGACACCATTGCATACACTAGCAAGATGTTGCTGAAAGGACCCAAATATAGCTGTCTCTTGTGAGACGATGCCGGGGCCTAGCAAACACAGGAGTGGATGCTCACAGTCAGCTATTGGATGTATCACAGGGCTCCCAATAGAGAAGCTAGAGAAAGTACCCAAGGAGCTAAAGGGATCTGCAACCCTATAGTTGGAACAACATGATGAACTAACCAGTACCCTGGAGCTCTTGTCTCTAGCTGCATATGTATCGAAAGATGGCCTAGTCGGCCATCACTGGAAAGAGAGGCCCATTGGACTTGCAAACTTTATATGCCCCAATATAGGGGAATGCCAGGGCCAAAAGAATGGGAATGGGTGGGTAGGGAAGTGGGGGGCGCTATGGGGGACTTTTGGGATAGCATTGGAAATGTAATTGAGGAAAATATGTAATAAAAACTATTAAAAATTTAAAAAAAAATAAGGCTGCTACGAACATAGTGGAGCATGGATCCTTCTTACCGGTTGGGACATCTTCTGGATATATGCCCAGGAGAGGTATTGTGGGATCCTCCAGTAGTACTATGTCCAATTTTCTGAGGAACCACCAGACTGATTTCCAGAGTGGTTGTACAAGCTTGCAATCCCACTAACAATGAAAAAATGTTCAATATCTTAATCATCAGGGAAATGCAAATCAAATCAACCCTGAGATTCCACCTCACACCAGTCAGAATGGCTAAGATAAAAAAAAATTCAGGTGACAGCAGCTGCTGGCGAGGGTGTTTTGGTGGCAGTTTTATCCTATGTAGAGTGTCCTTTATCTTACAGAACCTTTGCAATTTTATGAGGTCCCATTTATCAATTCTTGATCTTAGACCTGTAGCCATTGGTGTTCTTTTCAGGAACTTTTCCCCTGTGCCCATGTATTCAAGACCCCCCCCCCAACACACACACAACTTTCTCTTGTATTATATTCATTGTATCTGGTTTCATATGGAGTTCCATGATCCACTTGAACTTGAGCTTTGCACAGGTAGATATCATATCATCTGCAAATAGTGATATTTTTCACTTCTTCATTTCCATTGTGTATCCCTTTGATCTCCTTTTATTGTCTAATTGCTCTTGGTAGAACTTCAAGTACTATATTGAGTAGATGAGAGAGAGAGAGAGAGAGAGAGAGAGAGAGAGAGAGAGAGAGAGAGAGAGAGAGAGAGAGAGAGAGAGAGAGACTGTTGACTGCCAGTTGAACCAGCATCATTTGTTTAAAATGCTGTCTTTTTTCCAATGGATGGTTTTAGCTCCTTTGTGAAAGGTCAAGTGACCATAGTTGTGTGGGTTCATTTCTGAGTCTTCGATTCTGTTTCATTGATCTACCTGCCTGTTATTGTATCAATACCACACCGGTTTTATCACTGTTGCTCTGTAGTACAACTTGAGGTCAGGGATAGTGATTTCCTCAGAAGTCCTATTATTGTTGAGAATAGTTTTTTTTTTTTTTTTTTATTCCAGATGAATTTGGATTTAGTGGGATTGCTTCAAGTTTCTCTCCATGTAATTTGATGTTGGCTACTAGTTTGCTGTATATTATTTTTGCTATGTGTAGGAATGGGCCTTGAATTCCTGATTTTATCATGAATTAATAACGACTTTTGTCAAATGCTTTTTCATCATCTAATGAAATGATCATGTGGCTTTTTTCTTTAACATTGAGGGATTTACATATATTGAACTATTCCTGTCTCCCTGGAATGAAGCCTACCTAGTCACGGTGAATGATCATTTTGGTATGTTCTTGGATTTGCTTTGTGAGATATTACTGATTATTTTTGCCTAGATTTTCCCAAGGAAAATTGTTCTGAAGTTCTCTTTCTTTGTTGGGTCTTTGAAGGGGTTTTAGTACCAGTGTTACTGTGGCTTCATAGAACGAATTGGGTAGTGTTCCTTCTGTTTCTAATTTTCTGGAATAGTTTGAAGTGTATTGTTATTTGGTCTTCTTTGAAGGTCTAGCATAATTCTGTACTAAATCCATCTGGTCCTGATTTTTTTTTGAGACTTTTAATGACTGCTTCTAAAGCTTTAGGGGTTATAAGACTGCTTAGATGGTTTATCTGATCCTGATTTAACATTATGAACTAACCAGTACCCCGGAGCTCTTGACTCTAGCTGCATATGTATCAAAAGATGGCCTAGTCAGCCATCACTGGAAAGAGAGGCCCATTGGACATGCAAACTTTATATGCCCCAGTACAGGGGAACGCCAGGGCCAAAAAAATGGAAATGGGTGGGTAGGGAAGTAGGGGAGAGGGTATGGGGGACTTTTGGGATAGCATTGGAAATGTAATTGAGGAAAAGATATAATAAAAAAAAAACATAGGTATTTGGTATTTGTTGAGAAAATTGTCTGTTTCATCTAGAGAGTCCAGTTTTCTTTAGTAAAGGCTTTTGTGGTAGGATCTTATAATTTTTTGAATTTCTTCAGTTTCTGAAATTATGTCTCCATTTTCATTTCTGATTTTATTAATTTGGATACTGTATCTGTGCTCTGTGTTTAGTCTGGGTAAAGGCTAATTAATCTAGTTGATTTCTCAAAGAAATTGTTCCTGGTTTTGTTCATTGTTTGTATAGTTCTTATTATTTCTACCTGGTTTATTTCAGCCGTGGATTTGATTATTTCCTGTCATCTATACTCTTGTGTGCATTTCTTTCTTTTTGTTCTAGAGTTTTCAGATGTGCTGTTAAACTGCTAGTGTATGCTCTCTCCAGTTTCTTTTTGGAGGCATTTACAGCTATGAGTTTTCCTCTTATCACTGGTTTCATTGTGAGTCATGAGTTTGGTAATATTGGGTCTTACTTTAATTAAATTCTAAAAAGTCTTTACTTTCTTTCTTTATTTCTTCCTTGACCAGGTGATCAGTGAGTAAGGCATTGTTCGACTACCATGTCTATGTAAACTTTCTGTTGTTTTTCTTGTAATTGAAGAAGAGCCTTATTTAGTGGTGATCTGGTAGGATCCATGGGATTATTTCATTATTCTTGTATGTGCTGAGGGTGAATTTGTGATTGATTATATTGTCAATTTTGTGACGTTACTGTGAGGTGCTGAGAAGAAGGTACATTCTTTTGTTTTAGGATGAAATATTCTATAGTTATCTGTTAAATTCATTTGGTCCAGCATTTCTGTTTGTTTTACTATGTCTTTGTTTAGTTTCTGTTTCCATGATCTGTTCTTTGATGAAAGTGGGTGTTAAAGTCTCTCAGTATTATTGTGTGAAGGGCAATATATGCTTTGAGGTTTAGTATAGTTTCTTTTATGAATGTGGGTTTCCTTGCATTTGGAGCATAGATGTTCAGAATTCAGAGTTCATTGTGGTAGTTTTTTCCTTTGATGAGAATTAAGTTTCCTTCCTTACTATTTTTTGGTATCATTTGGTTGAAAGTTGATTTTAGTCAATATTACAATGGCTACTCCAGCTTGTTTCTTGAGACCATTCACTTGAAAAATTGTTTTCCAGCCCTTAACTCTGAGGTAGTGTTTGCCTTTGGCATTGAGGTGTGCTTCTTGTATGCAGCAAAATCTTCAGTCCTGTTTACATATTCAGCCTGTTATTATATAGCTTTTCGGGGGGCGGGGGAGGGATTGAGTCCATTGATGTTAAGAGATATTAAGGAATAGTGATTGTTGCTTCCTGTTATTGTTGGTGCTACTTTTATGTTTGTATGGCTATCTTCTTTTGGGTTTGCTGAAAAAAGATAGCTTTCTTGCTTTTTCTAGTTTGTAGTTTCCCTCATCTTGATATTATCTATCTATTATTCCTTGTAGGGCTAGATTTGTGGAAAGATACTGTATAAATTTGGTTTTGTCATGGAATACCTTGGTTTCTCCATCTATGGAAATTGAAAGTTTTGTTGGATATAGTATCCTGGGCTGGTATTTGTATTCTCTTAGGTACTATGTGATATCTGCCCAGGCTCTTCTAGCTTTCATAGTCTCTGGTGTGAAGTCTGGTGTAATTCTGATTGGCCTGGCTGCATATATTACTTAACCTTTTTCCCTCACTGCTTTTAATATTCTTTGTTTTGTGCATTTTGTGTTTTGACTATTATGTGATGGGAGGAATTTCTTTTCTTTTCTAGTCTACTTGTAGTTCTGTAGGCTCCCTGCATGTTTATGGGCATCTCTTTCTTTAGAATAGGGAAGTTTTCTTCTATAATTTTGTTGAAAATACTTACAGGCCTTTCAAGTTGGGAATCTTCCCTCTCTTCTATACTTGTTTTCCTTAGGTTTGGTCTCCTTATTGTGTCCTGGATTTCCTGGATGTTCTGGGCTGGAGAGTTTTGCATTGTATATTTTTGACTCTTATGTCAATGTTTTCCATTGTATCTTCTACACCTGAGATTCTCTCTTCTACCTCTTGTATTCTGTTGGTGATTCTTGCATGTATGGCTTCTTATATCTTTCTTAGGTTTTCTATATCCAGGGTTGTCTCCCTTTGTGGTTTTTTTTTTATTGATTCTCTTTTCATTTTTAGATCCTGGATTTTTGTTTCAATTTCTTCACCTGTTTGGTTGTGTTTTCCTGCAATTTTAAAGGGATTTTTGTGTTTCTTCTTTAAGGGCTTCTACCTCTTTACCTGTATTTTCTTGTACTTCTTTAAGGGAGTTATATATATATATCCTTCTTAACGTTCTCTGTTATTATCATGAGATGTGATTTTTAAATAGGAGTCTTGCTTTTCTCGTGTGTTCAGGTATCCAGGGTTCACTGCGTTGGGAGAACTGGGTTATGATGATGCCACATAGCCTTGGTTACTATTGCTTATGTTCTTTTCCTAGCCTCTGACCATGTGGTTATCTCTGGTATTAGCTGCTCTTGCTGTCTCTGACTGTGGATTATCCCTCCTACAAGCTTGTGCATCAGTGATCTTTGGAGACCAGTTATCTCCTGAGGGAAACTGGGTATGGAGAGCTGTGGCACAGGGTCAGCTTTGGGGTGCAGACAGAAACTGGATGTATTCTGTCCCGGTCTGTTCCTTAGTTCTTGTATCCTGATGTTTCAGGGCAAGTCCTCTTGTGACAGGAATGTGAGCTGTAGTGGTGGTCTTACCTGTGCTCAAAGGTGTGTTCATATTCCTGAAATGCCAGCTATCTCCTGATAGTATTTGAGTATGGAGTGCTGTGGCACAGGATCATCTACTGTCACAGAAGTAAACCAGAAGGACCCTGTCCCAGGCTGCTCCTTGGTTCCTGTGTTCTAATTAATTACATTTTAATTAGTAGCTATAATGGAAATATTTATTATTACCTAATGAATCAACATAAGTAATTTACCTAAATGTTACTCTTTGTTATATTATTTCTACTAATTTTATTATAATTACATATATTAAGTTCACAATGATGTTATGATATATACAAAATAAGGAAAGATTAAATCAATCTCATAAACATATTTTTTTCAAAATATCATTTGCCATAGTGATATTTGAAGTGTGTTTTCAGCAACTTTGAATTTTATAATACTTCACTGTTAATTATTGTCATTGTATTGTTCAATGACTCTGAAAAGACTCTACTCCAATCCAACAATAGATTTCCACCTTGTACAAACATTTTCTCTTTTGTTTCAATGCAATCCCATGTAGGTTGGGAGGAACAACATTAATGCTGCTATTTCCATGTGTTTGAGTGTTGAAAATACCACACACAGCATGTAATTTCATATTAAGTATGCATATACAAAAATAAATGCTTCACAAACACTAATCTGAAAATCATGTATATTTATATAGATTTTGTGTGTGTATATATATATATATATATATATATATATATATATATATATATTTCACAAAGGAATAGTTACTAGAGTTAATCAAATTGATCTATCAGAGAATTTCCTTGGACAGTTTATATGTGAGTTTGTATTTCTTTTATGTATTCGATGAATGACTGTACTCTAATCTCTTAGCGTGTACTCAGTATTCAGCATATTATTTTTTTTAACCATAGTTGCTATACTATGAGATCTATCTATCATTAGACATTAGCGCATTAGTTATGCCACCTTATTTATTCAATTAACTTTCAAGTTAATAACTTCAGAAGTATTTCTCCTCCTTCTAACCTTGAAACCTAGGTGTGCTCTGTGTTTCAATTTGGTAAGTTTATTTGCTTGTGTTTTTATACTTACATGCTTTTCACCTTTACTCACACAAACAAAAATATAGTATATTTATATATGGTCATCCTTGCTTTTTATTTAACATAAATAAATTCTTCCAGGTTCATGAATATAAACACGAAAGATATATTCTTTGGATACTGAATAATATTACATTTCATAAGTATTTTTATACATATTTCCTCAAAATGTATCTAGCAATTCAGCTGTCAATAATTTCTGAAAGTGCATTCTCTGCAATTCAATTTCAGAACAATTAAATCAACAGGGTGCAGACTTCAGCTTTTAGAACACAAAAGATAATTTGGAAATAAAGAAAACAGTTGACTGATCAGAAATTCATAAGAAACACTATGTACATATGAATACTATTGATATAAAACTACTTGAGAATGTTTTTCTTTTATATGAGTCAAATGAAGACAAACATTATGAGATGTATATGTTTCATTTTAAAAACTATGAAAGCTATGTATGATAGCTCAAACTTATCATTTTATTTCTCAAGAAATAGAATGAGTGCTATCATTTTTACCATCATTATAATTGTATTCAATTTATTTATTTATTTTTGTTTTTTATATCATATCACCAATGTGCAGATTCATGGTGTTCACATTCTACAACATTGCCATTGTGCATATTATATAGAAAATTGCTAACTCTGTGTTTTTCAAAATGTCTTCAATAAATTACAAGTTAGTTCAGGATAAAAGGATATGTGGATATTTTAAATCATAAAGTATTTCAATATATTCATTCAACTATCTAAAAAGATATGTATTATATATCTACTGATCTACAAAAAAAAATAAGTCAATACAGTCTTCTCATGATTTGTGATGATTCAAATCCTTTGCACATTTTATGATGGGAGACTGTAACTAACATTCAGTAAAAACCATTCCAAACATTTCCCATTTTAACTTAATCTGGGCTAGCAATACCAGGTGTATTACTGTCATGGTGTAGGAAGCAGGGGCTGTGAAACACAAGGTGAAACATCTGGCTCAGTGCAGTGCATCCTAAAGTTTAAGATTGGGTATTAGGCTTTCATGTGTATGTAGGTTTTGTTTTGTTTTTGTTGTTATTGAAGACCAGCTTTATTCCATGGAGATCTGATAGGATACATGGGATTATTTCAAACTTCTTGTATCTGTTGAGGCCTGTTTTTTTAACCGATTATATGGTCATTTTTGGAGAAAGTACCATGAAGTGTTGAGAAGAAGGTATAGTCTTTTTTGTTAGGAATAAATATTCTGTATATATCTGTTAAATCCATTTTGTTCACCACTTTTGTTAGTTTTACTGTGTCTCTGTTTAGTTTCTGTTTCCATGATCTGTCTTTTGATGAGAGTGAAGTGTTGAAGTCTCCCCATATTATTTTGTGAGGTGCAATGTGTATTTTGAGCTTCAGTAAAGTTTCTTTTATGAATGTTGGTGCCCTTGCATTTGGAGCATAGATGTTCAGAATTGAGAGTTCATCTTGGTACATTTTTCCTTCAGTGAGTATGAAGTGTCCTTCCTTATTCTTTTTGACATCTTTGGTTGAAAGGTGATTTTAGTTGATATTAGAGTGGCTACTAAATTAAGGAAAAGTGATTGCTGCTTCCTGTTATTTTTGGTGTTATTTTTATGTTTGTGTGGCTATCTTCTTTTGGGTTTATTGAAAGAAGATTACTTTTTTGCTTTTTCTAGTGTGTAGCTTCCCTCCTTGTGCTGGTGTCCTTGCCCTTCCCTCTCACTATGTGGTTATCTCCAGTGTTAGTTATTCTTGCTGTCTCTGAGTGTGGCTTTCCCTTCTGCAGGCCTGTGTGTCAGTACTCCTGGGAGACCAGTTCTCTCTGGGATGAATTTGGATATGGAGAGCTGTGGCACAAGTTCAGCTCAAGGGTGGAGAGAGAAACCTAAAAGATCCTCTTCCCAGCTTTTTCTTGGTTTGTTTGTTTGTTTGTTTGTTTGTCCAGATATCTCTGGGATGATCCCTCTTGCATCAGGAATTTGAGCAGAAGTTGTGGTCTTACCCATGCTCCCAGGTATGCCAGCAATCCTGGGAGACCAGCTCTTTCCTGGAGGTATTTGGGTATTGAGCACTGTACACAGTATCAGCTCTGGGTGTAGACCATGAGTGGTTTCTTGAATTTGATGTTAACATGGCTTAGATCATATCACAGAAAAAGTCAATCATACAATAAAAATAATAAGATACTACCAAATGAATTATTTCATAAATATATATATATATGCATACACATATTTGTATAGTATATATAACTATAGACAATACAATGTGTATGTCATTGTATGTTATATGCATACTTATATGTAATAAATATGTGTATGTGTGCATGTATGTAGGTCAGGGTAACGTGACAGGAAACCTCATGAGGTTGAGCTGGTTTGGAAGCCCCAGAACTCAGAAAAGGATGGTAGGAGTTTTACCTGCTTCTGACCAGGACCCTGATATATGACTTCAGCACCCAGTGGAGAGTATTGTGACCATCAGTCATTTAAGGGCAACACTACCACCCTAACCATATGTAGGCATCTCAAAGATCTCAGATCAAACCAATAGAAAGCATCTGCTGACTGCTTCACCTGTTGTGCTCCAGTGGAAAAGTCTACCTGGCCAAAGAGTTTATTAAAACCATATATGGTGCCACCTTGGTCTTTATTTTGACTGACTTGTTGATAACATTCATTTCTATTGTGGTTAATATTAATGATGAATGTTTGAGTGTTTTGGGATTCTAGTTCAGTATTGGAATCCTGAGTAGTATGGGAGGTGGGGCTTGTTTTTGTAAGGGAGTCACAAAATTACAAAGTTGTTGTGTGGTATATTGTCAGGGGTAGGAAACTATGAAGTTTGGCAGGTTTTGATCAAACAATTTTGTAGGTCTTTAGCTTTTGTGGCTCAGGGAGTGGGCAGGAGAACTATATTTCTACTGTTGAGTGGGGGGAGGTGATGTAGGGGGAGACACCATGGGAGCTTATTAGTTTTTCAAATAGAGTCCTGTCCTCTGATGAGGGAAGGAGGAGAAGGGGAATCACATGGTTTATTTAATGTTTCCTCTAAGGGAAAAGGAGGCAGGGGTGGGTAGATGGATTTTATTTATCTTATTAGTTGAGTAAGGGATGTGACCATAGAATTGTGACTACTGCTTCTGTCATTTCTATGAATTACAGGTGAGCACAACTAATTCCAGGCTAAATATGGAATTGGATTCAATTGGGATTCAAGTGGGCAAGGCTTGTTGTACATCAACATTTTTCTTCATATGATTATTTACATGATTTTTGATTATTCACATTATTATTTCTGTCTTTCTGACAGTCTTTCCTTATTAAAGGAATTATATTCCTCCTAACAAGACAAAAATTGGAAATGGACACTATCAACAGAATTATTTGTATCTTCTGTTACTTATCCAGTATAAAATGATCATTCTTAGAAACAGACATAATAAATAATAAATAAATCACATTATTTAGACTTAGCAAATTGTGTTTATTATAGTTAAACATACATACATACACACATACACATACACACCCACAAAAAATATATATATCACATACCCATGCATGTTACAAACAATATAAGAAGAGACCATGAATTTCAAAGAGATAAAAGAGAAATATGATAGAGTGTACTGAGGGAGGAAATGGAAGGAGGAAATAATGCAATTATATTAAAATACCCAAATAATTTTTAAAAGTAATTAAAGGTCCTCCTCAGTATGTGTTTGATGTGGATAAAATCGTTCACACCTTTATTTTAGTTATTATGAGAGTAGTTATGAATTAAAAGTGAAAACCATGATTCTTTTTGTTCAGTGGAAAAGAAATTCATATTGCAGTAGTTACATTTTCTGGAAGAATCATTTATGATCTAGACATTTGTTTTCATAATATGTATGCTTATATAAACAATTACAAATTGCTTTTTTAGTAAGATTTTACTAATTCACATGTCAAAACAAGAAATCCTTTAATGCTTTAGTAAAAGAATGGATAAAAACATTTGAGTCCTTAAAATGAGATGTTAATGGCTAAAGTTATCACTCACTAAAAGTTAAATTTTCCAGATTATTTTTCTTATATGAATTAGCTGGTGAAATTTTTTCTGCTCTTGATAATATGGTGCTCAGATTGTTTCATTGCAGGGTAGACCTGGCAAATTTTATTTTTTATTTTATTTATTAATTAATTAATTTTATTTTATTTTTTATGTATTCCCAGCTGGACTTTTTATATTTAAGTATTCTTTTGTATTTTATGAACTTTAAATCTGGGTTTCTGCAGCAGATCAAATTATATAATTATAAATATAGAAACGTATTTCAGACAGAAAGTACTAGTTTTGTGCTCTTCAGGATTTGAACACTTCAAATTTCTCTTTTATATAGTTATCTTCAGAATACATTAAATTCTATCCTCTGTAATTTTAGTACTAGAAGTTCAAAATATTATTCATCTTTAATGTTTTCAAAAATTGAGGTTAGAAAGATTGTTCTGCAGTTAAGAGAACTGGCTGATCTATTACAGAACTTTAAGTTTATTCCCAGTACCTACATGTTGGTTCACAAACTTCTATGACTTAAGTCTCAGGAGATCTAAGTCTTTATTCTTACATCCATTGGCATAGATAGAAACATAGGCAAAACACAGACACATAAAACAAATATGAATATTATAAGAATTTTAAAAATTAATAACTACCATTTGCTTAGAACATTTATTATTAGTATCCATCTAAAAATAGTAGATATATGTACTAGTATATATACATATTGTTATTCCCTATTTCATAATAGCTCTGTATCGTTAACATGCAAAGTACTAATTTTTTCTTTCCTCTCTGTCAATCTGTCACTCTGTCTCTCTGTCTCTCTCTTTGTCTCATTTTTCTATTTTTGGAATATGGCCTTGCTATGTAGATTTGTTTTATAATATTGATTTGGTATGCAATATATATGATAAGGTAGTCTTAAACTCTTAGCAAATTTGTTGGTGTGGACTTCCAGTACTACAGTCATGCTACACAATGCCAAGGTCTCTGTGCAAGCAATGTAAAACTATAGGAGTAAAAATAAATCCATATTTATCACTCTGTACAAAACTCAAGTTGATCAAAGACCTCAAAGTTAAAGCAGATACACTAAGTCTATTAAAATAGAAAGTGGGGAATACCTTTAACTTTTTGTTACAGGAAGTAACTTCATGAAGAGAGCACCAGTGGCTCAGGTTCTATCATCATCAATGGTTTAATCAATGGGACATCATTAAACAAACAAACAACAACAACAACAAAAAACTTCTGGAAGGCAAGTGACACTGTCAATAGGACAAAACAGCAGCTTATACATTTGAGAGAGTGCTAATATCCAGAATATATAAAGAAATATAGAAGCTTGACACCAACAACCCAAATAACCCAGTTGAAAAACTTGGCACAGAGAAAACACGAATTCTCAAAAAGGAATCTCAAATGGCTGACAAGTTCTTAAAGAAAATTTCAATGTCCTTAGTCATCAGGGATTGACAAATCACAATTACCCTGAGATTCCATCTTAGACTCCTCAGAAAGTCTAAGTTAAAAAACTTAGCACATGCTGCCTATGATGTGTATGAAGAAGAACACTCATTCATTGCTGGTGAGATTGTAATTGTGTAAAACCAGTTTGGAAATGATTTTGACATTTTCTCAGAAAAATAGGAATAATTCTATGCAAAGACCCTGCTATAGCACTTTTGGGCATACACCCAAAAGATGTCCAATTATACTATAGGGACACTTGCATAAATATGTGCATAGCAGCTGTATTCATAATACCCAGAAACTGGAAACACTCTAAATGTCCCTCAACTGAAGAAAGTGTGATTTGGCCTTCTGGATTCCCTGTGCTTCTGGAGCTGATCCTATAGCATAGGACTCCTAACTTAAAGGGCCAGTAAATGTCTTCAACAAAATTATATAAGAAAACTTCCCCAATCTAAAGAAAGAGATGCCTATAAACATAAAAGAAGCCTACAGAACTCCATATAGATAGGACCAGAAAAGAAATACCTCCTGTCACATAATAGGGAAAACACCAAACACACAAAACAAAGAAATAATATTAAAAGTAGTAAGGGAAAAAAGTCAAATAACATATAAAGGCAGGCCTATCATAATTACACCAGACTTCTCATCAGAGACTATAAAGGCTAGAAAGGATAATAAAAATGCAAAAGGATAATAGGTGGAAAACACCAACACAAGAAGGGAAACAGCACATGAGAAAATGCAAGAAAGTAATCTTTCAACAAACCCAAAAGAAGATAGCCACACAAACATAAAAATAAAACCAAAAATAATAGGAAGCAATAATCACTATTGCTTAATATCTCTTAAAATCAGTGGACTCAATTGCATGATAAAAAGACATAAACTAACAGATTAGATATGTAAACAGGACCCAGCATGTTGCTGCATACAGGAGATGCACCTCAGTATCAATCACTACCTCAGAGTAAAGGGCTGGAAAACATTTTTCCAAGCAAATGATCCCAAGAAACAAGCTGGAGTAGCCATTCTAATATTGACTCAAATCAACTTTCAACCAAAAGATATCAAAAAGGATGAGGAAGGACACTTCATACTCATCAAAGGCAAATCTGCCAAGATAAACTCTGAGTTCTGAAAAATCTATGCTCCAAAGGCAAGGACACCCACATTCTTAAAAGAAACTTTACTAAAGCTCAGAGCACACATTTTGCACCTCACAGAATAATAGTGGGAGACTTCAACATGCGACTCTCATCAATGGACATATTGTGGAAACAGAAACTAAACAGAGACATAATAACTAACAGAAGTGATGGACCAAATAGATTTAACAGATAACTATATAACATTCCATCCTAAAACAAAAGAATGTTCCTTCTTCTCAGCACCTCATGGTACTTTCTCAAAAAATGACCATATAATCAGTGGCAAAACTGGCCTCAACAGATTCAAGAAGATTTAAAATATCCCATGCATCCTGTGAGATGTGAGAAGGCTGGTCTTCAACAGTAATAAAACAACAGAAAGTTCACATAGACATGGAAGCTGAACATTGCCCTATTCAATGATAACTTCTACAAGGAAGAAAAGAAAGAAAGAAAGAAAGAAAGAAAGAAAGAAAGAAAGAAAGAAAGAAAGAAAGAAAGGAAGGAAGGAAGGAAGGAAGGAAGGAAGGAAGGAAGGAAGGAAGGAAGGAAGAAAGAAAGAAAGAAAGAAAGAAAGAAAGAAAGAAAGAAAGAAAGAAAGAAAGAAATTAAAGACTTCTTAGAATGTAATGAAAATGCAGGTACAACATAACCAAATGTATGGGACACAATGAAAGCCATGCTAAGAGGAAAAATCGTAGCTCTGAGTGCCTCCAAAAGGAAATTGGAGAGAGCATACACTAGCAGCTTAACAGCACATCTGAAAGCTCTACAACAACAGCAACAACAACAACAAAAACAAAAACACCCAAGAGGAGTAGACAGGAGGAAATAATCAATCTCAGGGCTGAAATCAACCAATTAGAAAAAAAAATCTATAAAAAGAATCAACACAACCAGGAGCTGTTTCTTTGAGAAAATCAACAGGATAGATAATCTCTTAGCCAGAGTAACCAATGGGCACAGTGACCAGGAGTGGGCACAGGATCCAAATTAACAAAATCAGATATTAAAAGGGAGATATAGCAAGAGAAACTGAATAGATTCAAAAAATTATCAGATTCACCTGCAAAAGCCTATACTCAACAAAACTGGAAAATGTGGATGAAATGGACAATTTTCTGGACAGATACCAAATACCAAAGTTAAATGGGGATCAAAACAAAACAAAACAAAACACCTCAACAGTCCCATAATCCCTAAAGAAATAGAAGCAGTCATTAAAAGTCTCTAAACGAAAAAAATGCAAGGACCAGATAGGTTTAGTGCAGAATTCTATCAGATCTTCAAAGAAGACCTACTAAGAATACACTTCAAATTATTCCACAAAATAGAAACAGAAGAAACACTACCCAATTTGTTCTATGAAACCATATTTATGCTCATGCCAAAAAACAAAGACCCAACAAAGAAAGAGAACCTCAAACCAATTTTCCTTATGAATGTTGATGCAAAAATACTCAGTAAAATTCTTGCAAACCAAATCCAAGAAAACACCAAAACAATCATTTACCACTATCAAGTAGGCTTCGTTCCCGGGAGTCAGGGATCATTCAATTTACAGAAATCCACCAATGAAATCCACTACATAAACAAACTCAGAAAAAAACAGCAACACATGATCATTTCATTAAATGCTGAAAAAAAAACATATGACAAAATTCAGCATCCCTTTATGTTAAAAGTCTTGGAATGATCTGATCAGGAATTCAAGGCACATACTAAAACAAAAGCAAAAGCAATAACAAGCTAACCAGTAACCGACATCAAACTAAATAGAGAGAAACTTGAAACAATCCCACTAAAATCAGGGACTAGACAAGGCTGCCCTCTCTTTCCCTGTCTATTCAATATAATACTTGAAAGTCTAGCTAGAGAAATTAGAAAACAAAAGGATGTCAAAGGAATACACATTGGAAAGAAAGAAGTGAAAATATCACTATTTGCAGATGATATGATAGTATACTTAAGTGACCACAAAAATCACCAGAGAATTCCTACAGCTGATAAACAACTTCAGCAAGTGGCTGGGTATAAAAATAAATCAACCAAATCAGTAGCCTTCCTATGCTCAAAGGATAAACAGGCAGAGAAAGAAATCAGTGAAATGACACAATTCACAATAGTCACAAACAATATAAAATATCTTGGTGTGACTCTAACCAAACAAGTGAAAGATCTGTATGATAAGAACTTCAAGCCTCTGAAGAAAGAAATTGAAGAAGACCTCAGAAGATGGAAAGACATCTTCCATGCTCATGAAATTGCAGATTAATACATAAACAATGATCATCTTGCAGAAAACAATCTACAAATTCAATGCAATCCCCATCCAAATTTCAACTCAGTTCTTCATAGAGTTAGAAAGAGCAATTATCGAATTCATTTGGAATAACAAAAACCCCAGGATAGCAAAAAGTACTCACAACAATGAAAGAACTTCTGAGGGAATCACAATTCCTGATCTCAAGCTGTACTGCATAGCAACAGTGATTAAAAACTGTGTTGTATTAATACAGTGACAGGCAGTTAGATCAATGAAATAGAATTGAAGACACAGAAATGAACCCACACAACTATGGTCACTTGATCTTTCACAAAGGAGATAAAATCATCCAGTGGAAAAAAGACAGCATTTTCAACAAATGATGCTGGTTCAACTGGTATTCAACATATAGAAGAATAATAACGGATTCATTCTTTTCTCCCAGTACAAAAGTCATGTCAAAGGGGATCAAGCACCTCCACAGAAAACCAGATACACTGAATCTAATACAAGAAAAAGTGAGGGAAAAGTCTTGAACACATCGCCAAAGGGGACATTTCCTGAAGAGAACACCAATGGCTTATGCTCTAAGAGCAAGAATTGACAAATGGGATGTCATAAAATTGCAAAACTTCTGTAAGGCAAAGGGCATTGTCAATATACAAAATGGCAATGAACAGATTGGAAAAAAAAAGTTCAATAATCTCACATCTGATAGAGGGCTAATATCCAATACATAAAAAGAACTCAAGATGTTAGACTGTAGAGAAGCAAAGAACCCTGTTTAAAATGGTGAACAGATATAAAGAGAGAATTCTCAACTGAGGAAACTGGAATGTCTGAGAAGCAAGTAAAGACATTTCCAACATTCTTAGTCATCAGGTAAATACAAATCAATGTATATGTAGTGCTTTTTTAATTTTTTAATTTGATGGATTGATTTTCTTCCTGTTCTAATATAATCTCATTTTTATGTTAGGAAATTTTTCTTCCATGATTTTTTTTGAAGACTTTTTTAGGAGTTTTGTGCTGTTCCTATTATTCTTAAATTTGGCCTTTTCTGTCTTTCTTTTCTTTTCTTTTCTTTTCTTTTCTTTTCTTTTCTTTTCTTTTCTTTTCTTTTCTTTTCTTCTTTTCTTTTCTTTTCTTTTTCTTTTTTCCTTTTTCTCTTTAAAGATTATTGGTTGTTTATTTACATTTCAAATATTATCCCTCTTCCTGGTTTCCCCTCTAAATCTCCCTATCCCACACCCTATCCCATGCTACTATGAGGGTGCTCCCACTCCCACCCTCTCACCCACTCCTACCTCAACCACCTAGCATTCTCCTATGCTCAGGCATCAATACCTTGCAGGACCAAGGGTCTTCCCTTCTATTGATGTCAGATAAGGCAATCCTCTGCAACATATGTAGCTGAAGCCATGAGTCAGTCCATTTGTATTCTTTGTTTCTTGGTTTAGTCCCTGGGAGCTCTGGGGGTATGTGTGGAAGGCAAACTGATTGAACTAGATAATATCATCCTGAGTGAGGTAAAACAGTCTCAAAAGAAGATACATAATATATACTGACTGCTAGGTGATATTAGGAACAAAGCTCAGAATACACATAATACAACTTACAGACCAAATGAAGATCAATAAGAAGTAAGACCAAAGTGTGATGCTTCAGTCCTACCTAGAAGAGGGACCAAAATGATCATGGGAAGTAGAGAGTGGCAGGGACTTGGGGGTAAGAGAGGATAGGGAGAGGAAAAAGAGGGCTCAGGATTAGCTGTGGGAAGATTCTGGGGAGATGTACAGATGGTCAGGAAATTGAACACAGGTGCATAACAACAGGAGTTGGGGAACTGGGGTTAGCCACTAAAAAGTCCCAGATGGCAGGAAAGCAAGACTCCCAGGATCCAAAGGGATAATGGCATTAGCTGAAATATCTTACAAAGGGGCAAGAGAACCTGTAAAGGCCATATCCATAGGTTAGACAAGGCCTCTGTTTGAGGGATGGGGCCACCCACATTTCTCAGAAATTTAACCCGCACTTGTTTCTGTCTAAATACAGGAACAAAAAGTGGAGTAGAGACTGAAGGAAAGACTCACCAGAAACTGCCCCACCTGGGGGTCCATCCTATATACAGCCATTAAACCCAGTCACTGTTGCTGATGCCAGGAAGTGCTTGCTGACAGTAGCCTGATATGGATGTCTCCTGAGAGGCTGTGCCAGAACCTTACTGATAAGATGAAGATGCTTGCAGTCAACCATCAGACTGTGCACAGGCACCCCAAATGGAGGAGTTAGGGGAAGATCTGAAGGAGCTAAAGGGGTTTGAACCCCATAGGTTTGGACTTTTCATAGTGTCCCACATTTCCTGGATGTTTTGTGTTATGAACTTCTTTACATTTTGCATTTTTTTGACTGATGTATTAATTTCTTCTAGCATGTCTTCAATGCCCGAAATCTTCCATCTTTTGTCTTCTGATATCCTGACCTCTATTGTCTGATCCATAGGTTGTTCTGGCGTACTGAGAAGTCCTGCTGTAATCATGATCATCTAGCCAACACCAGGGAATACATACTACCTAAAGAGCAGTGTAAGAACACAATCAACCCAAGCCAAGGCAATATAGCACCACCAGAGCCCAGCTATCCCACTAAAGACATGCATATTCTAATGATACTAAAGCACAAGAAGATGATCTTAAATTTAATCTCATAAAGATGATATATATCTTTAAAAAGGAAATTAATGAATCCAGAAATACAGGAAAATACACATTCAGACAGGTAGAGACACTAAAAAAGGAATTAAATAAATATAAAGAAATATAGGAAAGTATAATCAAATACATGAAGAATATGAATAAAATGGTCTAAGACATCAAAATGAATGTAGAAACAATGAAGAAATTGCAAATATATTTTTTTCTAATTTAAAACCAAATCTTTTTAGTGACCTAGTAGAATAGTTTACAAGTTCTCATTTCAAGTATATTAATTCAATTTATCATGTTGGTGCTTCATGGAAGTAGAGGAAGTCACAGAGTCATATTTTTATTTTCCTTCTTAATTTTTAACAAAATAAAAACATTCAATTTATGTTATGGTTTCAGAGGTGTAGAGTTTATGATAGCCACATTAAAGCATGGGTACAGGGAAAAATGACATCTCCCTCTTGGAGCCACAGTCAGAAGCCAAAAAATCGTACTAGAAATAGTATTAGAAACCTCAGAGACACTGAAACTTATAGAGGAGAAAGTAGGGAAAAACCTCAAAGATATGGGTACAGGGGAAAAACTCCTGAATAGAACACAATGGCTTGTGATGGAAGATCGAGAATCTATAAATGGGACCTCATAAAGTTGCAAAGCATCTACAAGGCAAAAGACACGGTCAATAAGACAAAAAGACCACCAATAGATTGGGAATAGATTTACCTATCCTAAATCAGATAGGGGACTAATATCCAATATATATATAAAGAACTCAAGAAGGTGGACTCCAGAAAATCAAATAACCCCATTAAAAATGGGGCTCAGAACTGAACAAAGAATTCTCACCTGAGGAATACCGAATGGCAGAGAAACACATGAAAAAATGTTCAACATCCTTAATCATCAGGGAAATGCAAATCAAACCTACCTTGAGATTCCAACTCACACCAGTCAGAATGGCTAAGGTCAAAAATTCAAGTGACAGCAGATGCTGGTGAGAATGTAGGGAAAGAGGAACACTACTCCATTGTTGGTAGGATTGCAAGTTGTAGAACCACTCTGGAAATCAGTCTGGTGGTTCCTCAGAAAACTGGACATAGTACTACCGGAGGATCCCGCAATACCGCTCCTGGGCATATATCCAGAAGATGTTCCAACCAGTAAGAAGGACACATGCTCCACTATGTTCATAGCAGCCTTACTTATAATAGCCAGAAGCTGGAAAGAACCCAGATGCCCCTCAACAGAGGAATGGATACAGAAAATGTAGTACATTTACACAATGGAGTACTACTCAGCTATTAAAAAGAATGAATCTATGAAATTCCTAGGCAAATGGATGGACCTGGAGGGCATTATCCTGATTGAGGTAACACAATCACAAAGGAGCTCACACAATATGTACTCACTGATAAGTGGATATTAGCTCAAAAACTTAGGATACCCAATAAGATACAATTTGCTAAACGCATGAAACTGAAGAACAACGAAGACCAAAGTGTGGACACTGTGCCCCTTCTTAGTTTTGGGAACAAAACACCCATGGAAGGAGTTACAGAGACAAAGTTTGGAGCTGTGATGAAAGGATGGACCATCTAAAGACTGCCATATCCAGGGATCCATCCCATAATCAGCTTCCAAACGCTGACACCATTGCATACACTAGCAAGATTTTGCTGAAAGGACCCAGATATAGCTGTCTCTTGTGAGACTAGGCCGGGGCCTAGCAAACACAGAAGTGGATGCTCACAGTCAGCTATTGGAATGATCACAGGGTCCCCAATGGAGGAGCTAGAGAAAGTACCCAGGGAGCTAAAGGGATCTGCAACCCTATAGGTAGAACAACATTATGAACTAACCAGTACCCTGGAGCTCTTGACTCTAGCTGCATATGTATCAAAAGATGGCCTAGTGGGCCATCACTGGAAAGAGAGGCCCATTGGACTTGCAAACTTTATATGCCCCAGTACAGGGGAATGCCAGGGCCAAAAAATGGGAGTGGGTGGGTAGGGGAGTGGGTGGGAGGGTATGGGGGACTTTTGGGATAGCATTGGAAATGTAAATGAGGAAAATACCTAATAAAAATATAAAAAAAAAAGAAACCTCAGCCAGTGACAGTCTTCATCCAAAAAGTCCTAGTTCTTTCCCAAATGCTTGGTCAAGTGTAAGATAAGTATTCAAACACAGGAACATTCAAGAAAAGATAGACTTAATGATTTATTTTTTTCTCAGTAGGTTCAGCTTCATTTTTTCAGCAGTTACCATGGATGTTATCTCTGACTGTCCTACCAGTGGACTCAATGATACCATCCCACATTCTTTCTCACAAACACACACTTTTGTCCTTTACAATAATTAGAAAATGATTAGCTTTATCTTCTTATTACAGTTAATACATGATTACTTATAATTTTTCATTCATGGTACAATTTCCAACAGGATGCATAACAGATCTTAAATCTAATATTATCTAGGAGTGCATTTTTTAAGTGTTCTCTTTCTTTCTCTCTCAAACATGAAATTATGTATTATGATAGGGATGTTTATTAATAATACTGTGGTTCTTATTATATAAATATACATATTAAAAACCCACATTCATAAACAATGAATGTACATAATTGATTTATGTCAGTTATACATTAATAAGGAAAAATAAAAAGTCAAAATTTAAATTACATATTTTAAAAATATATAGAAATTTAAATTCAATATATTTCCATTATATTTTACAATGCTCTTAATAATATTTGTTAGGATTCAAATTTTATACTTAGTGACAAAAATATTGTTTAAATAGTTGTGAGGTCGGGAGCAGAGACAGGACAGGGGGAGCATATGATGGAGAGAGAATATGTGAGAAAGAAATGTGTAGCTGTATATTTTTCAAATCCTGCTTTAATAAGGGTTGTTAAATGCTTCAACCTCCCTTCTAGCCTTCCAGCCAAACGTAGAGGAAAAGAATGGTTAATAGGAAATAGAGGATTTGGACCTGTTTAGAGGTAGTTCCTTGGGATGGTTCCAGTCTTCATTGTCAGAATATCAGCAATCAAGTTCAAAACTGCAAACACAAATCAGTAGCAGTAGCTTGATGCAGAAGAAATTCCTGGTCTCAGGCAAATGGGTACAAGTCTGGAGAAGTGGCCAGAACCGTATGAAAAGTTCTCTCTACAAAGTAACAGCTAATGAAAATCAGCAAATAATGGCAAAGAACTGAAAAACAATACACGCAAGAGCTTCTTCTCACTGTCTGTGGAGATATGTGTATATTATTTCTGACCATCACACACCCTCTCAAGCATCTGCTCCAGCAATATATCACATGTCCTCTCACAAGACAGCTTCCAGAAAATTACCATGTGGCTGATTCCAGATGTGTGACCTAACTCATCCTCCAACAAACCAAAAAATTTCAACTTCAGAGATGTGTCCTAGTCTAGGGACACAATAGACAGAGAAAGGAAAAGTTAGAAAGAGGAAAAAAGGCCCTCTGGAAGTGCATTGTATGATTTGGAACACGGACTCAGTGCTAGCAATTATCAAAAGAAATTATTTTATATTCAGTTAAAACGTATGAATAATGTTCTGCTTTCCAAATAGAAAGCTTTATTTGCAGCTGTAGAGTGAAGTATATCAAAAAGGTTTTAAATGAAAGTAGAAATAACAATTTGTTCCAGAGAATCATATTTTACCACTAGGCTCTTCTGTTTGCAGCATGTCAGACTGTCATCAAGTTCGGACATGATAATTGTGTGCAACAGTGACAGGAAAGCAGAGTTGTGCTCTATGAATATTCTTCCTGTCAGCAATACTGACTTAGAACACATCGGGCTGCCTCTGTGACTTGCTTCAGAGTGCTGCTAACTGTGCTGAATTTCAAATATCACTTATAAGTAAAATTTGATCTTAATATTTAATTAAGCCAAATCAATGGAAATATAAATTCACAAAAGGTTTGCACAAAGTAATGTCAGAATTCAGAGTTTTGTTGCAGCTGTCTTACTAAAAAGGTGACAAATCACATAGTCTGACATTCCTAGATGATCTACAATGCAGATTCAGATGAATAAGTAATAGTTTTTAAAACAAGAAAAATTCATTTCATCTTCACATTGTTTTACAATGAAATAATCTACAGATCATACCTTATATATTTTAATTGTTTATTAATAAAACATTGATTGAACTTTGCTTTGTAGAAGTGTGTAATCTTTTCTAATATAAAATCATGACATTTCTAGTTTCTATTGTTTACTTAAATCCATACTGTATGTCTATTTGATGTTCATGACCAATTGCTACAAATAAAATATATTTAATTTGTTTATCTTCACTAGCTATGGACAACTGAATTACTTTCGGCTGATATGACATTTATAGTATCAAACATGTTCACTAGTATTTATATAACCTGTGAATATTATACAACTCATTGTTTGGTTTTGTTGCTATCACTTAACCTAACAAACTGAAATAAAGCTTCATTTCTCCAGGATTTTGTCAAGAGTTGCAAGTGTGCAAATGAGGGATTTTGGTACAAAATGTAAAAGAAGCCAGAAATAGCACCAATAGTGGACATATTAGTTTCCAATCAACATAGTCTTCTTTGCTCTGCACTTTAGAGCCTTTGATATTCAGCATGTATATGGATATATTGTTATTTTAACATTCAACATACAGCACAAATAGGACTGGTGTCTAACTGTAATTCACAATATTTACCTCTCTTCCGTCTTCACTGGTAGCACAATACACAAAATTAAACACATGTGCTTATCATACACTTGTTATAATTCACTTTTTATTTAAAATGTTGAGTTTGAATAATAGATATTAAACTTCTATTTTTTCTCTCTTCTGTCTTAAAAAATTGTATATGAACTAAAAACTAATGCATTGATAATAACAAAAATATATCCTAGCATATAGGTTTCACAATAATTATCTAATAAATAATAAAAATCTTCTACTATAATTTGGTAGTAAATTTAGAAAAAAATAGGAATTTTTTTCTAAAATTACTTTTTAGTTTTATAAATTATAATATAATTATATCATTTGTTTTTCCTTTCCATCCCCACAACACACACACATACATAAATATATGTATGCATATATGTATATGACTATATACACATAAGTATATTTATATGTATACACATATACATATACATATACACATACACATACACATATACATATATATTCCTAAATGGAAAAATACAAGTTACTCAGACTGTATAATGTTACAAAAATGTATGATTTAAAGGGTTCACTATTCAGCAAAATAATTGTACCCCTTCTTTGGGAAGATTATATATTTTCTGCTTTAAGAACTCTTCAATTGCCTTAACCTCTTTGTGAAAGTTAAGGTCACATGGATTTTTCTCTGTCCACTTTGTAATGTCTATGGTTATTGTCCTTTTTCAGCTCTTGTTGTGCAGTCATGTTGGTCAGAGTTTGTGGGAGTTTCTTATGATAATCGTAAGAGAAAAAAATTCACAGAAAACTTCCTCTTTTTCTAGATCTGACTTTTTTTTGTTCCTTCCCATGCAAAGTTTCCTGACCTTAGGTAGGAGAGCTATATAAAGATTGATTCTGACTATGCATCCTTGGTAGTCTTGAAACCTACTGTGTACACAATTTTGTTTTACAACACAGAAAGACCATTTTTAAAGTGCTTTCTGGGTACTTAGATAATAGGTGAGTGATACCTCACCAGGCCATATAAATGTTAATAATGAACTTAAATGTGATAGTGATGATTATATGAATTGTATTCAATTAGATTATTTCCCTAGAGTACATGTCTTTAGAGACTTATTATTGGGATTAGTTGAATCTGGGAATAAGTTATTGAACACTGGTAGTTCTACCCTAATAAAATAAAATAAATGAGAGAAAATATGAAGACCAAAGAGAATTTTTAGATGTTAAATGTTTAATTCTTTGAAAATAATAGGAAAATTATAGAACTGCAGAAATATTAAAATTAAGATGAAAATGAAAAACCAATATGAGGAATAAAATGGGCTCTTATATTTAAAGGATATGATGATAATACCTGTTAATTCATGTTAGTAATGTAAAGTTTACAGGTATTTAAAACTAACTAGAAAGGGATACTATTAATGAATTATAACATTGTATTATTTAGCTCAAGATTCAAGGTGAGTCAGCATTTAAATATAAGCTAGTGTGATTTTGCCTGCTAGCAGGGGCACAAATATATGAGTTATTTAGATCCAGAAAATAATTTTATTTTATATAAACCAGAGATGCACTCATAATGAATATGTGCCTAGAATGAATCAGAATGTCCTCATTCCTCAGGAATACTGTGGAAAACTTTTCTTCTAAACTAAGCACTTATTGTTATCATTTTGTCTTAACTCCACCCCTCAGTTACCTGGCAACAGCCACGTAGGCCTGGCCCACTATAAAGGGGCTCCTTGAAGAGAAACGGATTATGTTCTATGGGGGTGTAGTCAGGCATGAGGAAAGGGGATGTCTCAGCAGGCCCATACGGAAGCATCCCTTCCCTCTGAGGGAACAGTCTGAATATAGTTTATCTAGGGCATGGGAAGGCAAGTTAAGAGGGTAATAGAGGTAAGATGGTAGAGAGAAGTAGAGGCTGGCCATGAACAAATGAAGACAGTGGGGCAGGGAATGGGAAAGGGAGGGGGAAAGGAGGAGCCAAAGGGGACAAGAGAAAAGCAAGAGAATAAGAGAATAAGAGAGGAGTGGGCAAGCAGCACCTTTTGTAGTGGCCTGGGCCTACTTGGCTATTGCCAGGTAACTGTAGAGTGGAGTTTAGACAGAATGCTAACACTTATTATCACGTGTTTCTAGTTTCTCACAACCTCAGAAACTGTGTTTGGATGTAGGAATGAATATATGTATATGCATATGTATGTATGCCACATTTAATGTCCTGTGGGAGTTTCATGTCATTCTTATTATAGAAATGATCATCATGAGGTCATCTCATGACCTCAATGATGCCATTTAAGACATTAAAAGGCAGGGAGAATACTCTAAAATGTAACTCAATATGCCTCTTCCTGATTACTAGAATAGTGTTGAACTAAACTCTACATGGTGTATGATCTACCACCTTTCTACTTTTATAATATTCATGCAATCTTTAGTGTTTTCACAAAGTTTTCATGGTTGGGTCTTCCAAATTCTCTCTAACAGTTATTGTTCATGGAGGACTCTAAGGTCTCCAGAACATCACAGGCCTTGTTTTGTTCTTAGGTATTTTCTTAGCCACTCTTCTATTACTGTCAAGAGATACCATGATCATGGCTACTCTTATAAAGTACAATTACTTGGTAGCTTATTTACATTTTCAAAGGTTTAGTCCATTATCATCAGAGGGGGAACTTAATACACAGGTTAGAAATATAGTACCTGGCTTGAGCTTTTGAAATCCCAGATTGAGGATTTGAAATCCCAGATCATGATCACAACTACTCCAGCAAGACCACACCTCCTAATCTTTCTCAAGTAGCACAGGTTCCAAGCATTGAGGTATATGGGACTATGGAGACCATTCCTACTCAAATCACCATAGATACAGTCAATAAGTACATGATAACACCCTATATTTGAAGAAATCACAAATTGAGAACTAAACGTCTTATGGCTTAGAGGTAATAACCTGCCTTTGGGGTGCTATGCAGGCTGTTATTGGAGAAAACAATCTTAGTGAGTACTGGACACTACACCTCAAGGAATGCCCACTAGTACAATAGAGGCATAACTGTTAAAGCATACGTAACTGATCTCTCATTCATTATGAGACTGCTCCATAGGACAGAGTTTAAATCTGGCAGTGTCGTCTTGATCAAAAGCCAAGGATGGATGTTCATATGTCACAATGTAGGTTTTCTAGTTTTTATTTGTTAAATGGTAATGCTGTCAATATAGCTTTTAAAAATTAGTTTATTACAATAGATATGAGCTGCTTTTTATTTTAATCAGAAAATCTTACATTTGCAAAGTGCAGGAATCCACAGAGAGATGTATAGTTGACTGTAGTGCTGAGTATATCAAACAGACTGGTCAGCCGTAAATAGAAATACATAAGCTCTTCCTCCAGATAAGGAAAGAGTCACTGAAGAGAAGGTAGAAAAAAACTCTAAAAGCTGTAGAAGATGGAAGATGCTTTTTGAAAGAATGTATGTAGCCAAGAAATGGATGGTCCTGACTTAGAAGATCAAGCCATCTAAAATTCCCATATAGATGCTGAAGATGCTTTCTAGTCTCTACTCTTTACTGAAGAGCTGTTTCCAGTTGATAGTTTCTAGCCTCCAATACTATCAACTATACTACATGGGTGTAGTATATATGTGTGTGTGTTTGCATTTGCATATGTATATATTTATGTATCATAATTTATATTTATACAATATAAATATGAAAATATATTATTTATACAATAATATATTTATATATTATTTATATATAATTATATATATTTACTTATAAATATATCTTCAAATGGGTTGTATATATTGAGAGTGATATGGGTTATTTAGAGTGGAAAATGGGAGCTAAATATTATCATATCTCATTGTGTTATGTGTGAAGTTCTAAAAAATATAGGACAACTAAAAACATCAATTCTTTAACAGTTGTTGCATGAACTTTCTTGTGAAATAATATTGCTACTTAATTTGCATTAGTCTTCCTGTCAACGCCATCAAAAATTTTGACCTTTATTAATATTTCAGAATATATAAGTGGGAAAAAGTGTCCACACAGTATCCTCTAAGTAATAAAACTCTGTAGCCTTGTGAACAGGATTAACACCTCTGTAACTTTGACTTATTTAATGGATCCAAGTGACTGGTATTGAGTATAGTTAGAAGTATAGCATACCACCTCAATTTTTTACTTTCAATATTATTTTCAATATTACAGCATTGAAAGATTCGAGAGCAAAGCTCTTATTTCTGAATTCTTTCTGACTTTGAGGACTATTATGTTTGAGTAGATATTTATTTGTTAAGTTTCATAATGTCTTTCAAATTCAATCTTCTTTGTTGCTTTCAGGGATGGGTCTTTTATGAGGTAAATAAAGTATTTCTAGTGGGAACAAGAGTAAATGAGGACAATAAATCTCAAAATATATTCTATTGTAATGTAGAGCATCAAAAATATATAAGTTAATGTAAAAATTCATGGTAATTTAGAAAAAGTAAATTTAGTATTATATAGTTTTCCCTTTCTCTTAGGTTTATAGTTGATCAGTATAGCAATGACTATTCATAAGACAATCCAAGACTATGAATAAATTCTCAATATCAGTACTTTTATCTTTTGGAATTGGTAATTTTAAATCATAGTGTCCAAATGACACTAGAATTCCTTCCAACATTTTATATGTCTGATTACCTGATTCTTAGTCATATTTTACCAGTGCAGGATGAATTGTGGTATTGAAATATGCATACTTCACTCACAAACTTTAGGACCATAAAATTCTTTGTATTATTATCATTAACTGGAAATCTTAAAAGTATTACATAAGTTTTAAAATATAAATCCATAATTTATAAAAAGAAAAGATATGAATATCCTGGAAGTCTATTGTGTAGATTAAGAGTTAGAACTCATATGGTTGAAACACATCTTGAAAACACCGTAATAATCTAACTTACAGATATTTTGATTACTATAAACCATTTGTAAGATATGGTAAAAGGGTTGTTTTTAGCCAGTGATAAATCTAAAAGTGCAGATGACTTCCTTGAGGGGAACAAAATATGATCTGTCTTTACTGGAACTTATGAACAGTTCATGATAAAGGAGGAGAATATTCAACTCTTAAGGCCTGATTTTCTGTTTATCTGAATGCTTATGTGCAAGAGCCAGAAGCCACAATCTTTGACTTCATGAATATAAAGGAAGCTGCCAGTGCCCAGAACTATAACACAGCAAGTTAATGATGAGGGATTTAAATTATGTTCCCTATATCCTGGCAAAGGTGATGCTGCTCATAACCCTTGAAGAAACTGGTAATCTATGAACACTCATGTTCAATAAGATACACATACATTATAGGTTCAAACTATAGTTAAATTAAAAATTACATGCATGAAAATTTTCAGTAGTCACAAAATTATAATATGTCTACAATACTTGTCCTTGAGGTACAAGGTCTTAGCATTGCAGAAATTATAGATAAATATTAGTGACTGTACCTCCAGGAACCATGGAGAATTAGCAAATCATTACCAAATAGAAAAGGTTTAGAAGAACAGTTTTTTTTTTTTTTCTAATTGTTTTCTGCCTAACTGACAATCAGCTCAGACTAACTCACTTAACACATTTACATTGCACTGGACAAAGCAGAAAAGCTGTGCATGCTGAGGAATTTGTAGTCAGACATGTAAATATATTTGTTTTCACAGAAAGTCCACAGCTGTGTGAGAAAGAGATATTCCTGGCCAATGTTAGTTGGTAAAGAGTAAAAGACACATGATGATGCATACAAAGCACACAAAAGTCAATGAGACTTTTGTTTCACAAATTGGTAAATAATTTCTAAAACACCACATAACTGCGGAATGGGAAAGAACATAATTAAAATATATTGTATTTTTAAAAGCCAATTAAAAATTTCAAAAATCTATATGGATAGATAAAAATTGATGAAAAATTCAGAAATTTGGATGAGAGCAAGAAGAGTTTGGAGGGGAGGTTGAAGGGAGCTAACAAAGGAAGATATGATATAAGAACATTATAATAATAAAATATAAAAACCTCTAAAAAAAGAAAACAGAAAACTATCAAAGTAATGCAAAATACTATGAAGTAAATAGTCTATTGTAGAATCATTGTAAATGCTGTATAAATTACCAAGATTAGCACATATAATTCCTATCATGTATTAAATATTATTGATAGTAGAATCACAAACCAAAAGATCATAATTTCACGTTTTAATTCATATGAAGATATCAAGTAATAAAATTTAAGCAGATATCACAAAAATGTTATATTAAAATGGGGAGAAATAACAATTAGTAAGTGAAGTTTTACTATATTTTAAGTTGTATTCCTTCAGTGAGGAAAATAATATGAAGTATTTCTATTCCACTGGTTTATATTTAGTAGTAAATGATAATTTGACCCATTCAAATAGATATCAACAATGTTATTAATGTGAGTACTGAAGATTTTCTGTGCTGTATTGAATAATATATACATAAAAAATGAAACAGTAAGTATTCAATGGAAGTTATTATAATAAAATAAATTTGCATGTATATGCATATTTCTAATACAAATGAGTTAAGCTTCATATTATATATAATATGTGAATATAATATGCTTATAAATTCTGTAGTCTTCTGTCATATGAAGTTTAATTTTTCTTCTAGTTTTCAGTGTTTATCTGTAATCTGCAAATACAAAATGAAAATTTTTTTTTAAAAAATATTCTATTTATTTATATTCTAAATTTTACCCCCTCTTCCTGGTCCTGCCAAGAAGAGTTCTTCATCTGATTCCCTTGCCCCTTTTCATCTCAGAGGGTGCTCCCCCATCCACCTATCCAATCTCTCTTACCTACTTACCGCCTCCACCCCCATCTCACCCACCTGTCCCCATCTCACTACCCCCATCCTCCTCTGGGGCATCAAGTCTCTACAGAATTAGATGTATCCTCTCCCTCTGAGGCCAGAAAAGGCAGTATTCTGCTACATAGGTGCCAGGGGCCACAGACCAGCCAATGTATGCTCTTTGGCAGTGGCTTAGTCCCTGGGAGCTTCTAGGGGTCTTGGTTAGTTAATACTGTTGTTCTTCCTATGTGGTTGCAATCCCTTTCAGCTCCTTCAGTCCTTCCTCTAACTCTTCTATAGAGGTCACAAACATCAGGTCAATGGTTGGCTGTGAATATCTGCATCTGTCTGAGGGAGATGCAGGTAAAGCCTCTCAGAGGACAGCCATGCTAGGCTCACGTCTGCAGGCAAAACATGGAATCAGTTAAGTGTGACAATTATGGGAGAGCTAGTAACTAATATTTTTTAAAGCCTGCTGATAGGAATAAAAAAATACAACCAATGTGACAGCAACAGGAGAAAATTTTCAGATATAATTATACTTTTATCATGCCTGTCTTCCCAAATACCATGATGAAATTGCACATGTGATACTCTGCCCACATTTGATGAATCAATTTTTTGTTCTGTGTATCCATGCAGTAACATCAATCAGTGGCCTAATGATTTATCAGATTTTCTGCTATAGTGTGGCAATGTTTGCATTCAAATAGTTATTATTTGACTTCATACATCTCCAAAGTAAAAAAAAAAATCACTATACTCAAAATTTAGAAATGTCATAGTGAAGGTAAAACATTCTATATTTAAGTAAAAATTTTTAACTGTATTATTTTATGGCCTGTTATCAAAGATTCTCTCACTCACTTCTATGAACTCCTAAATGGAAGCACCTTAAGAGTTAGGAAATAAACTAAACCTGCAAGGTTCTGGAAGTAATCAAGTAATACAAGCTTAGATGTTCTTAAAACTTGTGAGATAAGAAAGGTTTCCTATCTACAGGCATGTAAAAACCAGCAACTGCTAAAGCAAAAGGGACTGGAAAGCTGAGTTGCCTATGAGGCTAGCACTGAATTCTGGGAGTGCATCCTTTATGAATTACCATCCATGATGTAATGGGCATTTCAATGGCACAGCTGCCTACGAATTATCCATGTTTAAACCTTTCCCCTGTACTCTCTTAAGTAATTCCAATAAACAAAGTGATTCACTATGCCAGGTACAGATACAATTCTTTTCACTTGATTCAATTTGTTCTTTTTTTGGTCTGTGCTAGGACATGGTTAAATCTCCTCAGAAAAGTCACATAGCAGTGTGGAAATATATTTTAAGGAATAAGGCACCTTAAAAACCAGTTGATAGAACAACAATATGAACTAACCAGTACCCCCCAAATCTCGTGCTTCTAGCTGCATATGTATCAGAAGATGGCCTAGTCGGCCACCATTGTGAAGAGAGGCCTCTTGCTCTTTCAAACTTTATATGCCCCAGTACATGGGAACACCAGGGCCGGCAAGTGGGAGTGGGTTTATAGGGGAGTGCAGGAGGTGGGAGGGTATGGGTGACTTTTGGGATAGCATTGGAAATGTAAATGAAGAAAATACCTAATAAAAATAATAATAAAAAAGAAAAAAAATTTTTTTTTTGCTCCATCTACTGTGAGGATGAAGACCATTCTCAGCAATCAGACTGTCTACATTCCTGAGAATGTCGAAATCACTCTGAAGGGGCTCATAGTCATTGTGAAGGGCCCTAGGGGGACTCAGCAGAGGGACTTCAATCACATCAATGTGGAGCTGAGTCTTCTTGGGAAGAAAAAGAAAAGACTCCGGATAGACAAATGGTGGGGTAACAGAACATCAAGGGTGTAAATCTTTAGTAAGTATTCCAACTAGCATTGAGATTATTCTGAAAGTGATATATGATCAGAAACAGTAAATCTCTCAATATGTTCAGAGCTACAACATTGGAAAACTCTTTCACAAAGCATCATAAACAGCGTGTTGGTTCTTTCTGTATGAGATCTAAGTTACATTGTCAATAGAATAATGTAGCTGAGTAGATAACAGGTGAGGAACACCTTCATCTAGGAAAGCTGTTAAAACACTTTTTTTTTTAACACTAATGGCATCATAGAAATAAATGGCAATAATATAGTTTGAAAATGATCATCTCGCCGGGCGTGGTGGCGAACGCCTTTAATCCCAGCACTCGGGAGGCAGAGGCAGGCAGATTTCTGAGTTCGAGGCCAGTCTGGTCTACAGAGTGAGTTCCAGGACAGCCATGACTACACAGAGAAACCCTGTCTCGAAAAGCCAAAAAAAAAAAAAAAAAGAAAATGATCATCTCTCAATTTAAAGAAATATTAAATATGTATAAATATTGTATATTTATATGCATGTCTCATCCTTTATAATATCCCAGTACACTGAGCATTGCATATAAAGCAGAAGTATAAAATCCTTGCAAAATAAAACACTATTTTCTTTAAAAGGCTCTTCTATATACAATAATTAATAAGTACATTTAAATTTATCTTTCCTATGTGAATCAACAATATTTCATTTCTTGTACTGAACAATAAATCTATAAAAGTACATTATGCAAAATTTTTATGCGAGAGAGAAACAATCAACTGAGAGGGTTTAAATTATTATGGTGTATTCTGTATTTAATGCAGTTCTCCCACTAAAGTTAAATACATACTCATAAAAACATAGAAAATAACATAAAGTACTAATAATATTTCTGATTAATTAATTTAAACTCATGGTTCCTACACTCACTTATGGAACTATTGCCATGAGATTTGATAACTACTTTATGACTACTCCTTAATTACAGGGGGACGAATCCAAGGAAACAAAGATGGAAAAGCCATAGAAAGACTCACAGGTACATTTTAGTTTGGGTAATAAAAGGTTGAAATGCCTTATTTGTGTACTAATTTCAGAACTTGTTTTCTTTATAATTAAGAATGAAAAGATCTTTATTATAAAAATCAAATGTAAAATGTTTTCACAAAATTAATTATCTTCTTTCTATGAGGACAAAACACAGGTGATCTGACGCTGTTGATATGATGAAATATGTAGATAAAAGGTGTCCATAACAAAGACCAAAGTGTGGACACATTGACCCTTCTTAGAATTGGGAACAAAACACCCATGGAAGGAGTTACAGAGACAAAGTTTGGAGCAGAGATGAAAGGATGGACCATCTAGAGACTGCCATACCCAGGGATCCATCCCATAATCAACCTCCAAACGCTGACACCATTCCATACACCAGCAAGATTTTGATGAAAGGACCCTGATATAGCTGTCTCTTGTGATGCTATGCCAGGGCCTGGCAAACACAGAAGTGAATGGTCATAGTCAGCTATTGGATGGAATACAGGACCAGAGATTTGCCTATCAAATATGTATATATTTGGCTACCTATATGTAGAACACAAGTCTAGAACATCAAAAACATCTAGCGTTCAAGTAGCTAAAGGGGTCTGCAAAGCTATAGGTGGAACAACAATATGAACTAACCAGTATCCCTGGAGCTCATGTCTCTAGCTGCATATGTATCAGAAGATGGCCATCATTGGGAAGAGAGGCCCCTTGGTCTTGCAAACTTTATATGCCTCAGTATGGTGGAATGCCAGGGCCAAGAAGTGGGAGTGGGTGGGTAGGGGATTGGGGGGAGAGGGTCTGGGGGACTTTTGGGATAGCATTTTAAATGTAAATGAAGAAAATACCTAATTAAAAAATAAATTAAAAATTGGAAAATGAAGGTATAATAGAAACGCTGTAGTTCTGGAAAGGGCAGTGTAAGGAAATAGAGATGACAGTCACATACCAACCAAGAAGGTGGCTCCAAAGGAAACTGATACTACTTAAACTTGACACCAGGACTAGATACCTCAACCTTGGACTTCCAATTTCCTGAACTGTTCTAAACAATTCTCCATTGCATAAAGCAACAGTTGAGGTACTTTGTTACCTCAAACTTAGCAACCTCACATTGTGTGTAGATACATGTGTACTATATAAGGGTGTGTGTGTGCATGTGTGTACAATGTTTCCACATAGTGTTTCATGTATATTTTTAAGATTAAGTAACATTTCCTGTAATGTCAAAAAAAAAGTGTTCATAGGAAAGTTCACCAGTGGGTTGTTGTACATGTGTGAATTCAAAGGCATCTTCAGCAGTTCGTTATACTTGGATGATGTATGAAAACATCGTGAGAGTGGTGAAAGCATGACAATACTCTGTAGATGAATTAGACCTCTTGCTTTGATATGTTTCAGTAAGAAGTGTCATATCTTCCATATACATGTCCATTATAGAAAGATAATGTACACAAATGTGGAGAGCATTCAGTATCAATACTGAAGATAATGAAGGGTTAGAGTAAATTTCCAAGTCAACTCGGTCATTATATGCCAATTCTGTAGCAAAAGTCAATATTCCAGATTCTTATATTGCCATGAAAATAATTAAAATATGTATTAATAAAGTATAAATCAGGCTGAAGAGGCATATTTCAAAAGTACATATAGTCCAGCATTGTTTGCTAAATATTCAATAGATTAGTGTGAAGAATTATTTTTGGGTTCAACATTGAAATCTTAAATGCAAGTAATTTCATATTTGGTGTAAAGATAGCATTGGTTTTATGCACTCAAATCATTTAAATTTATTAATCTTGTATGTAAGGTGCTAAAGTTTGTATATGCTCAACCCAGGGATTGGCACTATTAGAAGGTGTCACCTTGTTGGAGTAAGTGTGGTCTTGTAGGAGTAGATGTGTCAATGTAGGCGTGGGCCTTAGACTCTCACCCTAGCTGCCTAGAAGTCAGTATTCCACTAGCAGCATTCAGATAAAGATGTAGAACTCTCAGCTCTGCCTGCATGATACTTGCCTGGATGCAGTCATGCTTCTGCCTTGATGATAATGGACTGAAACCTATAAGCCAGCCCCAATTAAATGTTGTTCTTATAAGAGTTGCCTTGGAGCCAGGCGTGGTGGCGCACGCCTTTAATCCCAGCACTCGGGAGGCAGAGGCAGGCGGATTTCTGAGTTCGAGGCCAGCCTGGTCTACAGAGTGAGTTCCAGGACAGCCAGGGCTATTCAGAGAAACCCTGTCTCAAAAAAAAAAAAAAAAAAAAGAGTTGCCTTGGTCTCGGTGTCACAGCAGTAAAACCCTAACTAAGACAAAAGTGTATATTGCTCAGTGTTAGAGCCCTTTCATAACACTCATGAAAGCTTGGATTGGATACACAGTTATACAATAAACAACATAAACAACAACAACAACAGCAGTAACAACAAACCATCTTTTTGTTACAGACATTTCACAAAATCTTGTTAATTCTTGAAGTCTCTGACATCCCATCAATAGGATATCACTCACACCTCCGATCTCTTCTTTCTTGGCACCACAGGACATATACCTATGCTTCAGTGGCAGGTTTTCATGATAGTAGTTTAGGGAACATTTGTAATAGATGTGTGACTTTACTGTTTGCTCCAATTTTAATAGTGATTTTGAATTTGACTATGATATAGAAGAAAACTAGAATCTTCATGTCAATTACACAACAATCAACATTCAATTAAGTATTGAATTTTGTTACCTTTGGAGAAATATTATATTGATGTTTAAAATTGCACCACTTATGTATGATGACATATTGTCTAGTCTTACTTCATTTCTTGGTAAATTTTTCATCTAGCTAAAGATACCCAGCATGTTATTTCTGTCTCTTATTGTCTTTAAGTGGAGTGGGTGGGTAGGGGAGTAGGGCCAGAGGAGGGTATAGGGAACTTTCGGGATGACATTTGAAATGTATATAAAGAAAATATCTACTAAATAAATAAATAAAGAAATAAATAAATAAAGAAATAAAGAAAGAAATAAATAAATAAAAATTGTTAAACCAACACACACAATTCACTTACAGTAACCTGCTTCCCAAATCTGTGGGGGGTCCCCACATCCCATAGTAATGATCATTGAGTTAGTTGTTGTTGCAACCACAATTAAAAGTATTGTGATCTCAATTTTTAGCTCTCAACTATTCATGTCCTGCCTTCAGGCAGAAAGAATCAAAAAAACAAGGAGGGAAGTAGAAAAAAATACAGGAAAGAAGGATGCAATAACTCCAGATCTGATATTTATCTATATTACATTTCAGGCTTATATTATTACACTCATATCTGAATTCTCTGCTTTCCACTGCTTCTCTTGAGAAATAATGCATGTAGCCCATCTTTTTATATTCATAAACAATGTTTAGAAAAAATTCTTTCCTGCTTTCTAATAGACATCTAAAGCACTAAGATCTACAAATGGCTGCACACTTGTTAACGATACACAAGCATTAGGGACTGCATCTTCTCTTTACCCATTTGTTTGGGGTCTCCTGTGATCCACATGTGTAGACTTTTTGTGCGTTAAATAAACCTAATGCTTTTCTTACATTGTAATAACATTATGGAAAGAGGCTGTTTGGCAGAGTGTCCAATTCGTGGGCAAAAAAAGAAGAAAGAACAGAGAAGAAGAAAAATGATATTACTCCTCATTGCTTTTAAAAATCATAATCATAATCTTATAAAATATTAAAATAACTGAAAGCGATATAAGCTATTTCTACTATAATGTTACACTGTGAGCAATTCCAGACATGTGTCTGTAAATAGCAAAGATTGTATTGATTGATTGCTCAGCTGATTGGCCCATTTGAAGACAGCTTATATGTTTGGGGTTAGGTGAGGTGTATATCTTCTGTCTTTAGAATTGGGAAAAAGAAGCCTTATACAGATAAAAGGTACTTCAGATTTTAAAAATAAAAACAAAAATAAACAAATAAATGATATGTAAAATAACTTTCATTGATAATTGCCACATTTATAGACATTCCTGCTCTCTTTGTATTAGCATTAAAAAGCCATCTAGGCATGAAACACCATTACAAGAGGTAACACATTCCATATACATGAAAATAAATTCAAAGTCAAATTATTTAAAACATGTTATTCAGCCAGGCGTGGTGGCACACACCTTTAATTCCAGCACTCAGGAGGCAGAGGCAGGAGGATCTCTGAGTTCAAGGCCAGCCTGGTCTACAGAGGGAGTTCCAGGACAGCCAAGGCTACACAGAGAAACCCTGTCTCATAAAACAAAAAACAAAAAACAAAAAAATAAAAAACAAACAAGATAAAACATGTTCTTCAGAAGAGAGAAGGACCCAGACACTAAGATGAATAGAAAGTGATCCACCATATTGAAGAAAATCTAAGAACTTTAATGAAACAAATATTACTCAAAAATTGGTCATATATGAGTTCAAGGTTTTGTGGTATATTGGAGTTATGTACTATGCAATTTTGATAGGCTTACATTGAGATACATTGGAAAGTAGAGGTGAGTTTGCAGTGGAGTAAATATTAATGGATTTAGAACTCATGACTCAATCAAACTCATTGTACTAAGATATGGAAAATCACATTGTTTTAAGCATATTAAGGATTTTTTGTTGTTTAACAATGTACATATATATTAAAATACTTTTTAAAGATGTAGTACTTGTTCATTATGTGTGGCATTCACAGTAAAGCAACTTACACATGACTAATGCTAAGTGGTTGCTAAAAACCATACTATTATGGTTAAAGCAGACTATAATTTTCAGGAAATTGGTTGTACATTATATGCATATTTAATTAGGTCTCAGATTATCAACCAAGTGGGATAATGAACATTTTACCTTAAAGTTATTTTTAAGATCAAAATTTCCTATTTTTGTTCATTTTTCAAACCATAAACATTTAATCTGTTTAGATTATGTGCATGTATGTTTTCTTTAAAGAAACTTATTTGGGACAATTTCTGACTGTAATTTCAAACAACAAATAACATATTTTGCATAAAAAGGAAATACATTTATTTTTGCTATCCTCTTTCACAAGATTTTGATTTTAACTACCAAAATATACCAAAAATGTATTTTAAAATTCTAAATGATAATTTACTAATGTTTTATAAAGGATTATTATTAATATTATTATTATTTTAGAATATTTAAATTATTTTATGTACATCTCAAATGTTGCCCCTCTTCCTATGCTGCCATCCTTAAAAGACCCAAGCCATTTCCCTTCCCCTTTGAATCTAAGAGGATACATTCCCACCTACCCAGTCCTGCCTCAACTTTCTAGCATCCCCCTTTGCTAGGGTAACTGTTCCCCAGAGGACCAAGTGCCTCCCATTGGTGCCAGATGATTTATTCCTCTGCTACATATGTAGCAGGAGCCAAGGATCCATACATGTTTTAAACTCTTTGGTTGGTGGTTTAGTCCCTGGGAGTTCTGTGGTATCCAGTTAGTTAATATTGTTGTTCTTACTATGAGGTTACAGTTTCCTTCAGTCCCTTCAGTCCCTCTCTAACTCTAACATTGGGGTTTCTAGGATCAACCCAATGGTTTCCTATAAGCATCTGCATCTCTCTTAGGTGCTGACAGATCCCCTCAGAGGACAACCAAACTAGGCTCCTATATGGATCTGCAAGTTCTTCTTAGCATCAGCAGTAGTGTTGGGTTTGATGTCTGCAGAAGTGACAGATCCCAAGGTGGGACAGTCTGTGGATATTGTTTCTTTCATTCTCTGCTCCATTTTTTGTCTCTGTTTCCTTTAGACAGGAAAAATTCTGGATTAAAAATTTTAAGATGTGTGTATGGCCCCTTTCCTCAACTGGAGGCCAGTTTACTGGAAGTGGACTCTTCAGGTCTTATTTCAGCCTCCCAATCAAAACCTCACATTTAAATAAAGCCCAGGACCAGATGGCTTTATTGCAGAATTCTACCAGATCATCAAAGAAGAGCTAATACCACCACTCATCAAACTATTCCATAAAATAGAAACAGAAGGAAAACGACCCAATTCATTTGATGAAACCAGTTACTGTGAAACCTAAACAACATAAAGACCGCACTGGAAAGAATATTTCAGACCTGTTTTGCCAATGAATATCAATGCAAAAATATTCAATAAAATTGTGGCAAACTGATTTCAATATCAAAACCATCATTCACAAAGATGGCTCAATATTTGAAAGTCTATTAAAGTAATCCACTACATAAGCCAACCCAAGGAGAGAAAATCACATGACCATTTCATTACATGCTGAAAGAGCATTTGATAAATTAAAACACCTCTTCTTGTTAAAAGTATTGAGAGTACAGATTCAGTGTAATACCCATCAAAATTCCAGATCAATTCTTCATAGAATTGAAGAGCATTCAAAAAATTCATTAGAAAGAGCAATTCAAAAAATTCATTTGGAATAACAAAAAACCCATTATAGTAAAAACTATTCTCAAAAATAAAAGAACTGGAATGACTATCCCTGACCTCAAGCTGTACTACAGAGCAATTGTGATAAAAGTTGTGTGGTATTGGTACAATGACAGGCAGGTAGATCAGTGGAATAGAATTGAAGACTGAGAAAAGAACCCACACACATATGGTCACTTGATTTTTGACAAAGGAGCTAACACCACCCTGTGGGGAAAAAAACCCCAGCATTTTCAATAAATGGTGCTGGTTCAACTGTCAGTCAACATGTAGAAGAATGAAAACTGATCTTATCTCCCTTTACAAAGTTCAAGTCCAAGTAGATCAAGGACTCCATATAAAATCAGATACACTGAATGTAATAGAAGAGAAAGTGCAAAAGCTTCAAAAACATGGGCCCAGGGGGAAATCTCCTGAACAGAATACCCATGGCTTATGCTCTAAGATCAAGAAACAGCAAATGGAACCTCGTAAAACTGCATAGCTTCTGTAAGGCAAAGGACACTTTCAGTAGGACAAAAAAGCAACCAACAGATTTTGAAAAAAATCTTTCATCCAATTGAGGGCAAATATACAATATATACAAAGAACTCAAGAAGGTAGACTCCAGAGAAACAAATAACCCTATTAAAAATGAAGAACAGAGCTAATCAGAGAATTCTTAACTAAGGGAATTCATTTGCCAGAGAAGCACTTAAAGAAAAATTCAAAACAGAAAAAACTCTGAACCCAAAATATCCAGGAAATTCAGGACACAATGAAAAGACAAAATCTAAGAATAATCAGAATAGAGAAGAAATAAGATTCCATCTCAAAGGACCTGAAAACGTCTTCAACAAAATGATAGAAGCAAATTTCTCCAACCTAATGAAAGAGATAAAGTTACAGGAAGCATAGAGAGCACCAAATAAATAGAAGCAGAAAAGAAAATCCACTTGTCACATAATAATTAAAACACTAAACGTACAAAACAAAAAATGAATATTAAAAGCTGCAAAGGGAAATGGAACAAGTAACATACAAGGGTAGACCTATCAGAACTACACAAGACTTCTCAACAGAGACTATGAAAGCCAGAGGAGTCTGCTTAAAGGTCAAGAATACTCTAAGAGAAAACAAATACCAGCCAAAGCTATTACACACAGCAAAACTCTCAATCAACATTGATAGAGAAAACAAAATATTCCAGGACAAAACCAAATTCAAACAGTATCTATCTACGAATCCAACCCTACAGAGGATCCTAGAAGAAAAACTACAACACAAAGAAGGTATCTACATCAAAGAAAAGAGAAGATATTAAGCATCTTACAACAATGCCAAAAGGAGAGTACCACAATCATAAAGCCACCTACAAAAACGAACATATCAGGAACCAATAGTCATCTGTCTTTAATATCTCTCAATATTAATGGACTCAACTCACCCATAAAAAGACATAACCTAACAGACTGCATATGCAAACACATCCAGCATTTGTTACATATGAAAAACACACTTTGATAACAAAGACAGACACTTTCTCAGAGTAAATGGATGGAAAAGGATATTCCAAGCAAAGGTCCCAGAAAACAAGCTGAAGTTGCCATCCTAATGTGTAGCCTCCCTCAGCCTCTAAGCAGGATGATCCAGACTTGGACCTTGCTGCCACTAAGAAGGAGATTACCTAGGATAGAGCCTTCTGACCTTGATGACTCTATTTGCTCTTCTCCAAGACTCTGCTTCCTGCTGAAATGTCCATAAGACATTCTGGAGACACACCCTGTAGATCACCTATGGGCTGGCTTCAGGCACCAAGAATGGGCTGGAGGGGGATGGGCCTACCCTCTTTATAAGCAGGGACTCTTAGTAAACTTCAGGGGCCTTGATCAGAAACTTGTCTTGGCCTCCATTATTTCTCTCGCTGTTTCTTCCCATACAGCTCAGGCCTCCCACTCAGGAACCCAGTTAATGTGGCCACAGGCAGCTTACACTAATGTAAAATAAAATAGCCTTTCAACCAAAATTTATCAAGTGTGATGAGGAGGGACACTTTCTATTCGTTAAAGGGAAAATCCAACAAGAGAAAGTGTCGATTCTGAAAATCTATGCCCAAAATGCATGGGCAACCACATTCATAAAATTAGCTTTACTAAAGCTCAAAGCACACACAGAACTCCACACATAATAGTAGGAGACTTCAATACCCCACTCTTACTAATGGACAGGTCATTGAAACAGAAACTAAACAGAGACACAGTAAAATGAATAGAACCAAGTGGCTAAGAATCAAATGGATTTAATAGATATCTACAGAGTAATTCACCCTAAAACAAAATAGTGCACCTACTTCTCAGCACCTCATGTTACCTTCTCCAAAACTGACCATATCAATAGTCACAAAAGAAGCCTCAACAAATACAAAAATATTGAAATAATCCCATGCATCCTATCTGATCGCCATGGCCTACAGCTGGGGTTCAATAACAGCAAAACCAACAGATATCCCACATACATGTGGAAACTGAACAACTCTCTACTCAATGGTAACTTGGTCAGGGAAGAAATAACAAAGTAAATTAAATACGTTCTGGAATTTATTGAAAATTTTAACACATCATACCCAAACTTATGGGACACAACCAAAGCAGTGCTACGAGGAAAATTCATAGCACTAAGTGCCCTGGTTAAAAAAACAAAAACAAAACAAAACAAAACAACAAAAACACACAAAAAGCCAACAAACAAACAAACAAACAAGCACAAGTGGAGAGATTTTACACAGGCAACTTAACAGCCCACATGAGAGCTCTAGAATAAAAACAATCAAACATAACCAAGAAGATTAGAAGGCTGTAAATTTTCAAACTCAGGGCTGAAATCAATGAAATAGAAACAAAGACAACAAAACAAAGAATCAAGAAAACCAAGAGCTGTTTTTTTGTTTTTGTTTTTTTGTTTGTTTGTTTGTTTGGTATTGTTTTTGTTTTTGTTTTGTTTTGTTTTGTTTTTTAGAGAACCAACAAGATAGACTATACCTAGCCAAACTAACAATAGGACCCAGAGGCAGTATCCATTTTAACAAAATCAGAAATGAAAAGGGATACATAACAACAGAAATGGAGGAAATTCAAAATATCATCTGATCCTACTACAAAAGCCTATACTCAACAAAACTGGAAAATCTAGATGAAATAGATGGTTTTCTAGACAGATAACACAAGCCAAACTTAAATCAGTAGCAGGTAAACCATCTAAACAGGCCCATATCACATAAGGAAATAGAAGAATTCATTAAAAATATCCCAACCAATAAAAAGCCCAGCTATAAATGGATTTAGTGCAGAATTCTACCAGACCTACAAAGAAGATCTGATACCAATATTCTTCAAACTATTACATAAAATTGAAACAGAAAGAACACTACCGAATTCATTCTATGTATCCACAATAACTCTGATACCTAAACCACAGAAGAGCCTAACCAGAAAAGAGATCTTCAGACCATTCTTGCTTATGAATATTGATGCAAAAATAATCAATAAATTCTTGTAAACCAAATCCAAGAACACATCAAAACCTTCATTCACCAGGATCAAGTAGGCTTTATTCCAGGGATGCAAGGTTGTTTAATATACAAAAATCAATTAATATAATACACTATGTATGCAAACTCAAAGAAAAAAATCAAATAATCATCTCCTTAGCTACAGAAAAAGCACTTGACAAAATACAGCACCCATTTTTTTAAAAGTACTTGAGAGATCAGGAATTCAAGGCCCACAACTAAACATAATCAAAGCAATATACAGCAAACCAACAGCTAGTAACACATTAAATGAAGAAATACATGAAGCAATCTCAATAAAATTGGGGACAAGACAAGGATGCCCACTTTCCCAATATTTATTCAGTATAGTACTTGAATGCTAGCTAGAACAATAAGACAACAAAAAGAGATCAAGGGGATACAAATTGGCAAAGAAGAAATAAAAGTATTACTTTTTGCCGATGATATGATAATATATATAAACAACCCCCAAAAATCTACCAGAGATTTTTTCCAGCCAATAAACTACTTCAGCAAAGTGGCCACATATAAAATTAATTCAAATCAGTAGCCACCCTCATACAAATGATAAACAGGCTGAGAAATACCCACAAGTGTTGTAAAATATCTTGGCGTAACTCTTACCAACCAAGTTAAAAATCTGTATGATCATAACTTCAAGTCTCTTAAAAGAGAAGTTGAAGAAGATCTAAAAAAAATGGTGCAATCTCTCATGCTCATGAATTGGCAGATTTAACATAGTAAAAATGGCCATCTTACCAAAGGCAATCTACAGATTCGTCATAGTCTTCATCAAAATCCCAATACAATTCTTTAAAGATGTAGAAAGAGCAATTCTCTAATTCATCTGGAAAAGCAAATAAAACAGAGTAGATAAGACAATTCTTATCAATAAAAGAAAAGCTGGGAGAATCACATCCTTGACTTCAAGCTTCACTAAAGTGTAATAGTGATAAAAATTGCATGGCATTGGTACAGAGATAGACATGTCAATCAATGGAATAGAATTGAAGATCGAGAAATAAAACCACACACAAACCACACTCTTATGGACATTTGATCTTTGACAAATAAGCTAAATACAATGCAAAACAAAACAAAACAAAACAACCAAACAAACAAACAAAAAAAAAAACCTTCTTCAACAAATGGTTCTGCTCTAACTGGCTGTCAATATGTAGAAAAATTAAAATAGACCCATATTTGTCACCTTGCACAAAAGTCAAGTCAAAGTGTATAAAGGAACTCAACATAAAACCAGATACACTGAATCTAATGGAAGGGGAAGTGGGAAAGAACCTTGAACTCATTGGCACAGGGGGAAATTTTCCAAACATAACTCCAATGGCATATGCTCTAAGATTATGAATTGATAAATTCAACCTCTTGAAACTGAAAAGCTTCTGTGAGGCAAAAGACATGCCAATAAGACAAATCAGCAATCTATAGATTGGGAAAAAATCTTTACTAACACTACATTGGATAGAGGGCTAATATCCAAAACATACTAAGAATTCAAGAAGCTAACCACCAAATAAATCAAACAACCCAATAAAAAAAATGGGATATAGAACTAAACCAAGAATTCACAACAGAGTAATCTTGAATGGCAGAGAAAAACCTAAAGAAATATTCAAAGTGATCAGGGAAATGCAAATCAAAACGACCATTTTACACCAATCAAAATGGCTTAAGATTAAAACTTCAGGCCACAGCCCACGTTGGTGAGGATGTGGAGAAATAGGAACACTCCTCCACTGCTGGTGGGATTGCAAACTGGAAATCAATTTGGAGGTTCTCTGAAAATTAGAAATGGATCTATCTGAAGATCCTTAAAACCACTGTTGGGAATATACCCAAAAGATGCCCTACCATGCCACAGTAGCACGTGTTTCAGTATGTTCATAGTGGCCTTGTTTGTGGTAGCCAGAAGTTGAAAACAACCCAGATGTCCCTCAACAGAAGAGTGGATAGAGAAAATGTGGTTCATTTACACAATGAAACACTGTACAGCTATTAAGAACCAGGACATCCTGAGGTTTAAAAGCAAATGGATGGAAATAGAAAATATCATCCTGAGTGAGGTAACTTAGTTTCAAAGGACATGCATGGTTGTAGTCCCTAATATGTGGATATTAGCCAAAATAAAAAGAAAAGTACAGAATACCCAAGATACAGGCCACAGAGAAAACAAACAAACAAAAAAACCAAAAACCAAAAAAACAAAACAAGACAAAAAACATCAACAAGCTAAAGTGCCAAGTGTGCAAGTGAGGAAGCCTCAGACTCACTTAGGAGGGAGAATAAAGCAATCACTACAGGGGAAGGATGGAGTGATCTAGCAGGAAAAATGGACTGGGTTGGTGGGGCATTGAGAGAAGAGAGGCCCCAGGGAGTTTAGAGGTCTGATGGGGTGGGAGGTGGGTACATCTTTGTGGAGATAGAAGGGTGGCAAGGAGGTATTGGATGTGGAACAGTTGGAGGGTGGAACAGTAGGGGAATAAAATCTGGAATTTAAAATTAATTAATTGACCAGTTAATTAATTAATGGATAATTTTTAAAAAAATTCATGCCTTCTCAAAAATAAAAAGATACACTGAATTTACTCTTGATAGTCTTCAGATAAAAGTATCAGGAATCATAAAGGTAGAAAGGACTGAGTTCCTGAGAACCAGCAGAAAGAATTGAAACAGGCAACCTCAGAAGGTAGTAGTTTGGGGGTTCCCTCCAGGATGTACCAGAGTCTTGCATGGTGAGAGATTCAAAATCAAAAGGAGAGACCTTAGACCAAGATGCCTTACAGTGGGGAGAGGGAACTTGTAGAACCCACCTCCAGCAGGAAGACAGGGCATCAAGTGAGGGATGGGTTGCTATCCCACAGTCAAAAGTCTGACCCATAATTGTTTCTATCTGAAAGAATTGCAGGGATGGAAATGCAGAGGAGCCTGAGGAAAGAAGGTTTAGTGACAGGCTCAAAGTGTGTTCCAGCCCAAGGGGATGACCCAAGACCTGACACTATTACAGAGGCTATGGGGCACTCACAAAAAGGGACCTATCATGACTGTCCTCCGAAAGACCCAACAGGCAGCTAAAAGATCTTTGTTTGGTGGCTCAGTCTCTGGGAGCTCCCATTTGTTCAGGTTAGTTAACCTTGTTGGTCTTCCTCTGGGATTGCCATCTCCTTTGATTTCTTCAATCCTTCTCCTAAACTTTCCAGTGAGGTACCAGACCTCAGTTCAATGGTTGGCTATAAGTGTCTGTGTCTGTCTCACTCAGCTTTCCATAAAGCTTCTCAGAGGACAGCCATGTTAGGTTCCTTTTAAATGGGTTTGGTATTGAAAGGTGTGGTAAGTGTGTATTTATTAATAATATATAAAATGTGTGTAATAGTGGCTGTTCTGTGCAATAAGCTAAACTATGATCCACTCTGTAGGCTGATCATGAAAAAAGAATAGACTAATGAACATTTTCAAAACATGAAATGACACCTATTCTAAGACTTACTAATATTATATCATTTAAGTTTGAAATTATTCACAATAAACAGTGTAAAAATAAATATGACTTTGGATACACTATTATCCCTCAGTTATCATATAAACATTTTGTTTATAATAAAAATAGATATTTGAGAGTAGCGAAATATAGATTCAACTTCTTGAATTAGGTGTGCTTTTTAAAAATGATGTATATAGACCATAGAACTCACTGATTTTCAGGTTAGTTTACATCTTCATAATTTATTTCTTCTTTGAATTTGAAAACTGTTCATTTAACACCTATGAAAACAAGTATGAATAAAAGCAAATAATCTACATCCCTACAGATCTTCAGCACCATATTTCATTCCATATTTTCTGTCAGTGTTGATCACAAAACCTAAAAGTGTCATGTTATTTCTTTCAAAGGAATATATTAGCTTCTTTTAACTTAAGTTATTGGTTTGAATTGTTGCAGATTTTATTTTATGGTTCCTGATTCTTTTATCTGAAGACTATCAAGAGTAAATTCAATGTATCTTTTATTTGTGAGAAAGTAAGTTTTTTAATCTATTTATGAATTAATTTAATAATTTATTTGTTTATTTTAAACTCCAGATTTTATTCCCCTACTCTTCCATCTTCCAACTGTCACACATCCAATACCTCCTTGACGCCCCTCTTTCTCCACAAAGATGTCCCCACCTCCTACCACATCAGACCTCTTAACTCTCTGGGGCTCCTGTCTCTTGAGAGTTAGGTGAATCTTCTCTGACTAAATCCAGACCTGCAATCCTCTTTTGTATATGTGTTGGGGGCCTCATATCATTTGGTGTATGCAAGTGAAAGAGTCAGATGCATACATATGCACCCAGTCAATGGACAAAAGCTGTTGACCCCAGTGGTTGCTTTAGAGATAAGCTGTAAGAAGCTGAAGAGAATGACTGTGTAGGAGGACCAGCAGTCTCAATAATCTGGACCCTGGAGATCTCTTAGACACTGTACTGCCAAACAGGTAGCATACACAGGATGTTAGGAAGCCCAGGGAACATATGTAGCAGAGGACTGACTGCCTTGTCTTGCCCCAGTGAGAGAGGATGTACCTAGTCCTATAGACCTGGATGCCCCAGAGAAGGAGAGGACCAGGAAAAACACCCTCTCACGGGAAAAGAGGAGGGGTAAAATGGTGGGGAACTCTTGTAGAAACATTTGGGATGTAAATAAATAAATAAATAAATAAATAAATAAATAAATAAATAAAATAATTAATTAAAATAATAAAGAAAAGATGTTACCCTCTTGAAATTGAACAGGCCAGTCAAAAGTATCAGCATATAAGGAAGAAAGTAGTGATAAAATGAGGACAGATATTGTATTATTGCACAGTCTACATATCATTTTGTGAAACAGTATCTAAAAGAAAGAGGAATACCCCCCAGAGGAATCTCAATGTTAAGAAGCAAATTACAAGGGAAGCAACTAGATTATTAAACTTTGCAGAATTAAATTACTATGATTTTGAAGTTTAGCAAAAATTTTACAAAAAAGTTTACAAATAATTTTAAAGTAAATACCACAGAATAAACATATATTACTATATTCCTACATTTAAATGGAACTATTTATCATGCCAAGAGTCTGTGATATTTCAATAGGCTTCCTGTCATTGGTGTAAGATGAATGATGAATCAAGTGTAAAGCAAGTGTCCTTAGTAATTTATTTGGTCATGAGTTATGGTTGGATTCAATTGAAAATTACTAGATAGGTTTGCCTCAGGCAAGAGTCCTAGAATAAAGAAAATAAAAGAGATTAAACAAACATTCTGAGAATTTAATCATTCCAAAAAGTGTGCTGGATAAATGTTCTGCTATAGTTGCCATTAAGTCAGAAGACAATTTTGCATCCTTACAACATAATCTCAAGGCAGGAGTTGTCCAAGCAGCAGTGCAAATGATATATTCACAGAATGCTAGAATAGATAGTGTAAGTCATTACTTACGCTCCGTGTTTCCTTATAAATGAGGAGATGCAAAATGGCAGGAACAAAGCTTGGGGTGTATCTATTTTCATAGCATCTCAAGTAACTTTCAATCTTTCATCATCCATTTACTTGATCGCATACCAACTTTTTTCATAGTTAATATCTGTAGTCCATTGTAAAGAGCAATGTAATTAAGTTACTTAAGTTAATTATTTAAATAAATTGAGAAAGTTTAATTGTTAGTAGTGAACACTGGGAGAAAAAACATTTGTATATAGTTAAGGTTATTTAAACTAATATTCTCTATATTATTCAAGTTTTGAATAATATAATCAGTGCAGAAAAAGAACAGTAACAGATACAGGTGAGATTATAACCTCAACGCATTTATGTGATTAGCATGCCTTGATATTTAATGACGGAAAATATATATTTTCCATTTCTATGATACTGAAAAACACACACACTACAAAAATCTTTTGTGTTGTTTTTTCAAGGTCTAAATATATATATATATATATATATATATATATATATATATATATATATTTATGACTGTACCATCCTTACATTTGATCATATAAATTCTATCAAACATAACTTATTTTTTTCTCACATACTGACAGTCTTCAACAATTCAATGCAAATTGACAGAAACTCAGCAAACATCCTTGATGTCTTTGGAAATTTGTTGATCCTGTTGATGAATTCATATATTCTTTTTAATTCTCTAAACCTACAATGCTGCCTCATGAATTTCTGGTAAACACACACACTCACACACACACAAACACATATACACATACAAACACACACATCAAAAAAATCAAACAAACAAAACCCAGGAACTTTAGTTATCTTTTCATAATCCAGACTATCCATACATAGACAGCAATGTCCAAATTCTCAACTGTGTCCTCTGGTTCATGTACTTTTTGTCTCAATTCTATGCTTTTGCCTTTCTCCACCATTATTGTATCCTCTTAATTTTTTAAAGCTCATTATTTCACCTTCTGAAATTGTAGATTTCATATTCACAGCAATTTCAATGATGGAGTAAAAAGGCAGGCATTTCTAAATAATTTTTCTTAAATATATTCTCCTTTTGAAAAAAAAAAGTATATTCTCTAGAAAGTCTTTATGTCAGAATTTTCCCTGTGACTTTTCTAGATGGTGTGATGGCAAGTATAACTGTGGCATGGGCAAGCAAGAGGAATCAGAGTTTTTACATGGTCTCCCTGCTGTTGATTTCCTCTAAGGTCAGATTTATGATTCTGAGAGAGAATGCTATTTTGACCAGGGAGGAAAATAACCATGACTGATGACATGGGTCAGGTGACTTTGAACAGTAATTAAATTAATAACAATGATACAGTGTTAGTTAATGAGACAGTTAATGTTAGGGAATCTTTAAATATGAATCCCATAGTCTCTATTTCTTTACTTAAGTATATTTACCATTATCTGACTTAATAGAATTGCAAATTCATACTGACCTACATGTTCAGAACTTTAAAAACTGCTTTTTAAAGAAAAATTTATTCCTAGGTAGGAGAACAAATACTTTCTCATATTTAGCTCTTATTAGTAAAAATACATCAACTAAGTATTGAAATTGCCTACTATACTAGCTAGTTTTTTGTCAAATTGACACAGCTGGAGTTATCACAGAGAAAGGTGCTTCAGTTGAGGAAATGCCTCCATGAGATCCAACTGTAAAGCATTTTCTCAATTAGTGATCAAGGGGGAAAGGCCCCTTGTGGGTGGGACCATCTCTGGGCTGGTAATCTTGGTTCTATAAGAGAGTAGGCTGAGCAAGCCAGTGGAAGCAAGCCAATAAAGGACATCCCTCCATGGCTTCTGCATCAGCTCCTTCTTTTTGAACCTGCTTGAGTTCCAGTCCTAACTTCCTTGGTGATGAACAGCAGTATGGAAGTATAAGCTAAATAAACCCTTTCCTCCCCAACCTGCTTCTTGATCATGATATTTGTGCAAGAATAGAAACCCTGACTAAGATATCTACCCATATGCTCAAGAGTTGAAATGCAGAGAGCTGAGCATACTCTTTATACATTTGTAACACAAATGCTACAAAAAATGGCGTCTTCCAAGATAGTCCTCTACTAAATTTTTTTTTAACTTAGATATTTTCTTCTCTTAGATTTTAAATGCTATCCACTTTCCCAGGTTCCTCTCTGAAAGTCCCCTATACCCTTCCCCCTCCCCCTGATCCCAACCCACTCACTCCTGCTTCCTGGCCCTGAAATTTCCCTGTACTGGGGCATATAATCTTTGCAAGACCAAGGGCCGCTCCTCCCATTGATGGTCAAATAGGACAACCTCTGCTACAAATGCAGCTAGAGACATGAGGGGTGGGGGGTACTGGTTATTTCATTTTGTTGTTCCTCCTACAGGGTTGCAGACCCCTTCAGCTCATCGGGTACTTTCTCTATCTCCTTCATTGGGGACCCTGTGTTCTATCCAATAGATGGCTGTGAGCATCCACTTCTGTATTTGTCAGGCACTGGCATAGCCTCGCAGGAGATAGCTATATCAGGGTCCTGTCAGCAAAATCTTGCTGGCATATACAATAGGGTCTGGATTTGGTGTTTGTTTATGGGATAGATCCAACTTCAGTGCAGTAGCTGGATATAAAATTAACTCAAACATATCCTTTCTCTACACAAAGGAAAAACAGGCTGAGAAAGAAATCCGGGAAGCAACACCCTTCACAACGATCACAAATAACTTAAATACATTGGTGTGATTCTAAATAAGGAAGTAAAAGGTCTGTATGATAAGAACTTCAAGTTTCTGAAAAAAGAAATTGAAGAAAATCTCAGAATATGGAAAGACCTCCCATGCTCATGGACTGGCAGGATTAGTATAATTAAAATGGCTATCTTGCCAAAATCAATCTACAGATTCAATGCAATCCCCATCAAAATTCCAACTCAGTTCTTCACCATGTTAGAAAAGGCAATTCGCAAATATGTCTGGAATAACGGAAAACCTAGGATAGCAAAAACTATTCTCAACAATAAAAGAACCTTTGGTAGAATCACCATGCCTGACCTCAAGCTGTACTATAGAGCAATTGTGATAAAACTGCATGGTACTGGTACAGTGACAGACAGGTAGATCAAGAGTAGAATTGAGGACCCAGAAATGAACCCACACACCTATGGTCACTTGATCTTTCACAAAGGTGCTAAAACCATCCAGTGCAAAAAACAAAACAAAACAAAGCAAAACAAAACACTTTTCTTATTGAAGTTAATAATCTTTCTCCTGCTATTGCTCTTATACTAACTAGATCAGCTTCTGCAATTTCTTCGAATAACATTTTAAATGAACCCTATATGCTCTAATGTTTATATTTTAAAAGCTCTATATAAGAAGATGAAAATCTTATATCTTTATTGGAATTTTTATTTTTATCATACAGAAAAGAATACTGGTCTCAAAAATCTGATACTCTTCAGGAGATAAACATCAAGTACAATTCTTTTATTTTCCTTCAGTGCAAATTAATAATAATCATTGAAACACTGGATGTAATTTTCTCTCCCTCTCCCTCCTCCTCCCCCTCTCCCCCATCTCTCTCTCTCTCTCTCTCTCTCTCTCACACACACACACACACACACACATATGTGGAGAGGACAGTTCTTGATTTTAAGTCACATTAATAACATCAAGTACATAAACTAAGTTGAGCAGTGTTTCAGGCACTGTTGTACATACAAGTTGGTCAGGACAATAAGTAATATGCTTTATATTCTACTGGAATAACTCGATAAATATAAATGGAGAACAGACTTAAGAGCTGAATGACTTGGGAAGTGTACTATAATTTGATATTTAATAAAAAGTTGTAGCACAGAACAGTAACTCTGACAAAAATTGAATATTCTACATAAAAATTACATAAAAGTGACAGATATTTTAACAGTGATGAGGAACAATGATAAATGTCAAAGAGGCTGTGCTATAGGTTATTTTCTAAACTTACTGACACAGCAAAATTTCACATTACTCTTTGACACTCTAAATTTAGAAAAATATATTAAACACCCTGTTGATTCAAATAAAATATGCCAGTGCTTTTTGAAAACAATGCACAATCCATTGCAGAACAAAGGAAAAGAGGCTTTATATGACTCATATTATCAACAAGTTTATGCGAGAAAAGTTAAAAATTCATCTAAAGTCAACTTAAGCCATTGTATTGAGAAAATAATACACAACTTCATGGGGATTATGAAAATATAAATTTATTGTAGTTATAAAGCCATTACAAATTTTATTGTAGCTCATGTTAAAATGACCCTTTGATCTTAAGTAGAAGATTAAATCTACCCTCACTTAAGCAAGTTTTCTGTTAACTGTAAGGTGTATAAGTGTGAAGAATATAATTTACTTAAACCACTTGAAAAATCAAACCACGGCAATCATTTAAAATTTATCAATATATCAGCTTGCCAGAAGACTTCATTTTAATTATACAATATAAGAGATGCTACTTCAAGCTAACCTTGTATTCATTTCTTTACCAACATTTTCTTATCTCCCTGGAAGCACTGATGAAAAATAATTGTAAAGGGTATGTTTCAGTTTGGAAATACATAAATCGTTTCATAAACTATTGAAAATTGTTCCACAAAATAATAGTACCATAAGTATTTTGAGAAATTTTTGCTAATTATACTTTTATACTAACTAAACAGTTTTATCTTGTCTTGTCTGCTTACCACTTAATGAAGCTTAACATCAGAAAGCACACAATATATCAGGGTCCTTCCAGCAAAATCTTGCCAGTGTATGTCTCTTGTGAGGTTAGAGTATGCCAGGGCCTAGCAAACACAGGACTGGATGCTCACAGTCAGCTATTGGACGGATCACAGGGCCCCCAATGGAGGAGCTAGAGAAAGTACCCAAGGAGCTAAAGGGATGTGCAACCCTATAGGTGGAACAACATCATGAACTAAGCAGTACCCCGGAGCTCTTGACTCTAGCTGCATATGTATCAAAAGATGGCCTAGTCGGCCATCACTGGAAAGAGAGGCCCATTGGACATGCAAACTTTATACGCCCCAGTACAGGGGAACGCCAGGGCCAAAAAGTGGGAGTGGGTTGGTAGGGGATGAAGGGTGGAGGGTATGGGGGACTTTTGGGATAGCATTAGAAATGTAAATGAAGAAAATACCTAATAAAATATATTTTAAAAAAAGAAAGCACGTAATAACTTACTGATAATAAGAATATTTGACCCAGATCTAGGGCTGAAATCTTTAATTTAAGTATACAGGGGCAGAAGAGGGTGGATCTTTATGTCTTCAAAGACATCTTAGTCTACACAAAGAGATACAAGACAGCCAGGACTATATATAGACACCTTTCCTCAAGAGCAATAACAAAAACAAAGAAAATACACATGATGACTTTGCTATATTTACTACAATGATGCTTTCTTCTATTTTTCATTCTAGTGCATTTATATTCCCATAGTATTTATTCAAGGAGTATTTAGCAAATAGTTTTTCTCCTAGAGAGATATTCAGTGCTGATTGGTGGTAAATCAAATTTCTACATTTTTTTCTACATAAAACTTTCTTTTCTTTATAAAATAGCTATTTTTAATTTTTTGTGCATGCTCATTTCCCCACCTCAAGTAGTCCCATTAACACTACCTAAAAGAGATTCCCTTCCTGCCCTATATAGAGAAAACCATGTTTATTGTTTTTTCCTATTCCAGTAAAATTTATATTGTTCAGATTGTCCTGGGTCAGAGACCTGTTCTCATGACAAGTCATCTCCAGGTATAATATCTTTAAAGAAAATGGACTCTCTCCCTCACAGCCACTGTCAGTTAATAAAGGGTTTGTTTGCTCACCTATCTACCTCTACACTGGGATGTTGTCTAGTTGGAGTTTGTTTGACTTTTTGCATAGTGTCAAAATTATGTGAGTTCAGCCATCTATTGGACCACATATGAAGCATTGTTAGACATCTATGAGAGGAGAGGCCCTTGGTCTTGTGAAAGCTAGATGCCCCAGTAAAAGGGAATGCCAGGACATGGAAGCAGAAGTGTGTGAATTAGTGAGCAGTGGGAGAGGTAATGAAATAGGGAAGTTTTCAGAGGGGAAATGATGAAAGGGGATAAAAAATTCAATGTAAATAATGAAAATATCTAATAAGAAAGTAAACAAAAAATATGTGAGTTGACATGTAAATTATTCCTGATATTTTAGGAGAACACCATTTCACTTTTTTAATATTATTTTTATATTTTCTTTATTTACATTTCAAATGTTATCCCTTTTCCTGGTTTTGCTCCTAAAGCCCCCTGTACCATCTCCCCCCCCCCCACTGCTTCTTTGAGTGTGTTCCTGCACTCATTCACCCACTTCTGCCTCCCCACCCTGGTATTCCCCTATACTGGGCCATCTAGCTTTCCCAGAACCAAGGGCATCTCCTCCCATTGATGCCTGACAAAACCATCTTCCACTAAATATATGGCTGGAACTATGAATCACTCCATTTGTCCACTTTGGTTGGTGGTTTTGTCCCTGGGAACTCTGAGGGGCGGGGGAAGTCTGGTTGGTTGATACTGTTGTTCTTCCTATGGGTTGCAAACATGTTCAGCTCTTTAGTCCTTTTGCTAACTCTTCCATTGGAAACCCTGTGCTCAGTCCAGTGGTTGGCTATGAGCATCCACCTCTATATTTGTCAGGCACTGGCAGAGCCTCTCAGGATTTTGCTAGCATGCACTTCATGGCATCCACAATAGTGTCTGCATTGATGATCGTATATGGAATGTATCTGTAGGTGGGGCAGTCTCTGGATGGCCTTTCTTTCAGTCTCTGCTCCTCACTTTGCTTCCGTATTTCCTCCTGTGAGTATAAATAAGGGGGCTATGAATATGTGGAACATGTGTCCTTGTTATATGGAAGAACATTTTTGGCTATATGCCCTGGAGTGTCATAACCAGGTCCTCAGGTTATGTCCAATTTTCTGAGTAACTGCCAGATTGATTTCCAGAGTGGTTGTACAAGCATGCAATTCCACAAACAATGGAGGAGTTTTTTTTTTTTCTTTCTCCACATCATTGCCAGCATCTGCTGCCACCTGAATTTTTGATTCAGACTTGTGTGAGGTGGAATCTTAGGTTTGTTTTGATTTGCATTTCCCTGATGACTAAGGACGTTGAACATTTTTTTATTTGCTTCATGGCCTTTCCATATTCCTCAGTTGAAAATTCTTTGTTTAACTTTATATGCCCCAGTACAGGGGAACGCCAGGGCCAAAAAGTGTGAATGGGTGGGTAGGGGAGTGTGGGGGGAGGGTTTGGGGGACTTTTGGAATAGCATTGGATATGTAATTGAGGAAAATACGTAATAAAAATATTGATATAAAAAGATGTTCTATCATTCATAAAGACAATAAATAAATATGTTAAATTAATTGGAAATAAAGAAAATGGGTACATTTAAAAGGGGGAAAAAAGAAAATTCTTTGTTTAGCTTTGCACAACATTTTAAAAATTTATTTAATGTCATCAACAACCTCTGGCTCTTACAATTTTTCCTCTTCATGTATCTGTGAACTTGTGTATGTGGAGCTGTTCTGTATGTTCCACTTAGGCTATGTATGCCATGCCCTGTTTATTCAGGGCATGTTGACCAATCAGGTATCTTTATGCTTACTGCCAGCTTCTATAAGAACAAGCTCCTGTAAAAAAGACTAAGAAATTTTCTGATCTGTGGTTAGAGCAATAAATTTTTAGGAGTCCTTGGCTTTCATCTTCTTACCTTTCTTAAGTATCATTTTAATTAAATTTCATAATATTTTCTGTAACTAATGACTTCAGTTCTGGATTTCTAGATGAGGTATGAAGCAACTAAATTTCAAATATCTCCAAATTCATCTTTTACATTCTCACTGATATGGCTTTCTAATGCAACCATTTAAGAATTGTCATCTATTTTTACACTTATTGTCTTCTTGTTGTATATTAGGTTAATACTGTTACCATTTACTTCTTATAAATACATTGTTTAAAATTAATTTCTTGGTTTTATTACTTGATTTATCATGCTTCATACATCCCAACTTCCACAACTCCACTAATGAAATGGATTCCATCTTAAAATTTAAGCATGATATTTTAGTCCATTTCACCTAGCCCAGTAAAATAGAATCAACATTTTCAGCATGGAACCCACATATCAGAGCATATTTAACTGGTTAGGTTTTCTCTTTTTGATTCATTTGTGTATTTTATTAATTATTTGAGAATCCTGTATAATGTGTTTTAATCACCACTCCTCTACTTACTCATGGACTCTCCTGGTTTCTTCTCCATGAAACTGCATCTTTGTAGTTTTCTATATAATCTTGTCCAAATTCTGCTTCCCTTATAGTTATAGAAGTGTAGCTTTCTATTGGCATTTGTAAACTAATTAGGAGCAACACTCTTAAATCTCTCTCTCTCTCTCTCTCTCTCTCTCTCTCTCTCTCTCTCTCTCTCTCTCTCTCTCTCTGACTGTCTCTCTACCTCCCTAGTCTCTCAGCACCTACCAATGACTACCTTGTCTAAATGTAGGACTTTCCCTCTCTATGTTGAGATTTGGTCTGGATTGAACATTTCCATTTCTTGTGCATGCTGTCACAATCTCTGAATCCACTTTTGCAGAATTCTTATGGATTCCTCAGGACACTGTTATCCAAACAATCAGCCCAAGGTAGTATTTCCAATAGTTGTTCTGTTATGATGCCTGAGATTTTGGAGGTAGAGACATATATGTCAATTAGGAGCTGTTCATTTATCGGTCCTTTTCTTTCAACCATGAAGAGATATGGGTCCCAGTGTTAAATACCATCTGGAATTAAAAGCTTCTTGCATGAGGAGCCAGAGATAAATTTATGAATTTATGGGTACAATGATCAGTCTGTAGGAGTCAGTTTGGCAATATATCCACCTAGATCTAGCAGAGTAATAATAGGTTCTTTTCTATAGTCTATGACCTGTATAGCCATAAGTTCTTGGTCTGAAAATGGTGCCAGGATGGGTTTTATCCTGTGGATTTTAACTTAAATCCAATCATAAAGTGGTTGGTCACCCTCATTACTCTCATGCCACTATTGTAGCAGGTGAAATGACTTGGTAGGCCAGAAATAATCTTATCTCACAGCTCAGAGCTGAATAAGATTTATGAATACTTTTTAAATTCATAAGCATACATAGACTTTCTCAACAGTATGAAAATTATTCACTATGAAGTTTTAAATCAATATCAATTTAGTACCTCCATGCTCCGTAACTTCAATATATGTTATTTTGACCATTAGTTTATTACCATCAAGTTCTGTATGATAACCAACAGGGATGTCATTAGCCTATAATGTCTTTGGTCTTTCAACATTACTGAAAGAGGTAACTCATTCCTGACACTGGGCCTTTTATTAGCCTGTGTTGTTTACTACTCTTGTTTTTTTTTTTTTCCTTCATTTGGTAAGTTAATATAAATTCCTTTCATGTGCATGTACAACTAAACATATAAAGCCTTCTATAGTAGTAGCTAGGTTTCCAGATGACCTTTTGAAAAGTCTTTATTGTTCTATTCTTCCCCTTAGTTCCCATACTCTGCCTTCTCATCTCCCACACTAAATTAACCCATCTTTTTCCTTAACCTCTTTTAAAATGTTATAGCATTTCTATTGGCTAGATAATATTCCATTGTATAACTTAACCAAATTTATATCATCTATTCATCAGTTGATACATATCTAGACTTGCTCCTCAGAACTGGCAGGAAATCCATTTAGTCTTTTATTAAATATGTAATTCTGAAGGGTTAGTGCTATAAATCCTTTGTATAGTGTCAATCTAGCATGATTTTGAATTTGCTTATCACACTGAATATATGTATATATACATGTGTCTGTGCATAGCTACATATTATGTTGTGGGTGTGTGTGCATGTATGAGTTTGCATATGTGTGGATGTGTCTATATATTAATAGATATGTACACATAAGTATTTGTCAACATATGCATGCATTTTTATGTGTGCATAGTGCCTGTGGTTATGTGTATGAGTTTGAGTATGTATATGTGTACATGTGTACATGCACATATGTGTTTGCATGTGTGTTATTATATGTTTCTGTTTGTGAATATATGATTGTGGGCATGCATTTGTACATGCATGTATATGCATGTTCATATGTGTATATGTGCCTGTGTGCATTTGTGTGTTGTGCTTAAGTGAATATATGTGTCTTTCTGTGTGTGTAGTGAGTTTATGTGTGTGTTTGTGTGTCTTTGTATGTGTGTATGTATGTGTGTATGCTTTTATGTGTGCATGCATGGGTAGGTGTCTGTAGAGGTGACATGTATGAGAGTGTGAACATTTTTGTGTATGTGTATCATGTATATGTGTGAGTACTAAAATGGTTCTCTACTTCTGTTGTATATTTTGGTTACATACTTATGTTATGTCTTAGTTTCCTAAAATATGTCTTTCAATATAATGCATTTTTGTTTTTACTGTATGCAGCAGTCCTTACTTAGCTACTTGATTAAAATGTGCATGTATATTCATTTCTCATTTTTGTTTATAATAAAACTTCAATAGTTTAATATATGCCAGACTTGATTAGCATTTGCAGTTGATAGTACTATATTTCTGCCTTTATTTTATTACTCTTTATATCCTTAAATATCCTTATGCTTCTCATCTAAATATTTGTCAACTTTAAGCTTTCTGTGATAAATCAATTCTTAACTTTATTTTTGTTTACCCTTTGCATCTCCTCTTATGCACCTTGTCTCATGTTGCAGCATTCTGAAATACACTATTTTTTATTGATTAGAAATGTGAAAAATTAGTTGTGTTTGGTATCTGTGATTTGATCCAGATATTGTTTAAGCATATATCAAAATCTTGGAATAGACAAGATATAATTCACAGATCCATATTTTCTTAATTTCTTTAATCTGTGTGTTAATATTGCTATAACACATTTGTCTGTATCAAAATTATTTCTCATGTGGCTTATTTATTTATTTATTAGTTATTAATAATTAGTTATTTAATAAGCCATCATAGCCTCATTGTGTTAGGAAACAACCAAGGAAAACTCCTTTGTCAACATAAATTTTATCTCGTCTTATGACTCTGGTGTCTTAGAAGTGACATGGTTACAGAATTATCTTTACATAATTTCCAGAAATTGTATTTCTCTCCTATGATATGAAGAATAGTAGTATAACAATATAATCTTATGTCTTTTTAAAAGTCCTCCAAAAGTTGACCATGCTTCAGTGCATATATGGGCAACACAAATTGGACCTTTGTTTTTTTCTTCTTTATTTTGGGCATAAGGAAAGGTCACAAGGGTTGGAGGGGGCAGACTTAGGAGGAGTGAGAAGTAAGTGGGATCAGGGTACATGGTGTGAAATTTCCAAATAATCAATAAAAATATTATTTGGGGGAAAATGAACAAAAATAATAATGATTAAAGAAAATTAAATTATTTTTGTCTTTAAAAAAAAAGTCCTCCAAAAGTAAGAAAAGGTTTAATAGGGAAAGGAGAGAGCATTCACAAGGCAAGAACATATATACTGCTCTTTCAGAACACACATGAATTTACTTTTTAGAACCCATTTGGCAATTAACAATTGAGTATAACTCCAGCTACAGACTACTCTACACCTCTCATTTTTGCACACACACACACACACACACACACACACACCTCAATTTCTTATCAAATAAAGTGTTAATCCCTGAAAATATATTAAGAAAATTTATGCAACTACGCAGGGTGTTATTTATGTTTATAAGATTGCATGAATATATCTGTATTAATGTAACAACAAGTAACAAAAAGCAAGGAGAGCATTGTAGGATATGTGAGAGGGCTTGGGGGGAGAAAAGAGAAGGGAATTGTAACATAATATGAAAAATAAAAGACAAAACATACACTATACCTGCACAAGATCCCAGCAAGAGATACAGCACTAAGACAAAGATGTGAACATGAGGTCTCACAATTTACAAGGACAATATTTAAGGTATTTGCACTTGATACTTTCTGGCAGAGTTTTGTTTTCTGTTTTTGGTTTTTTTTTGTTTTTTTGTTTGTTTGTTTGTGTTTTTTTGTTTTTGTTTTTTGTTTGTTGGTTGGTTGTTTTGTTTTGTTTTTGAAATCCGTAGACGTACTAACCACACTTAAGGGAAGACCATATGACCAGAAGTAGTTGTCAAACAATAGTAGTTGGTACTTTTGTGGACTTTGTGCCCCATCTGCTTAGTTTTGGCATTGGTGTACTTTATTACAATTAGATACTAGCAAGAAGTTACAGCATTACTGATGTTAGTAATATACTATATATTTCCAAAGGAGAGGAAAAGGGCTGAGGCAAGAATTTAGCCAAAATAAATGATAAATGATGGAAGAGATGGACATATTTAGTCTTGTTTCATTCAATATTTTACATGGTACCTTACTAGTATGTATAATTTTTTATTTTATGTATCACTAAAATAATTTAATAGATCATTTTAATTAATACTGTGATAATTATGTACAACATATTTTTATCATATTAATTTCCCACTGCTCTCACTATCTCATTTGAGATTCATAGCATTCTCGCTAGAAGAATCCTTAGTATTCCTAATTTAAATTTTATATAAATAAATCATTGTAATTTGATCACCCAACCTTAGACTAAAGGATAGATCTGAAAATGCATTTCTATGTTTTCTAATATCAGATGGAAAAAAATTTTCACATATATTACCATTTGATTTGCACAAGATGCCAGACAAATAATTTCCAGGATATTTCTACTCATTTTTCTCAAATATAGAAAATACCTGAATGAGAAATCTGAGAATACAGATCTCCAAAAGTGTCCATATTTATTTTAATATTTTCCTGTTTAATAGTTTACTATTTAATAGCTGAAAAGACTATATTTTTGGTTTCATTACACTTCTCAACCATATAAACTCACTTATTCTTATATTCATATTCTATTTTATTCTTGTCATAGGAAAAACTTTTATACATAAAATATCAGTAAAATATAATTTGGACTACTACTTAAGAGCAATATGTTCTTCATTTGCTATTTCTTTTATATATTGAAGATAATTATGAAGCAGAAAAATTATCATAATCCCTTTCAATTTTATGTACTATGAAATAATTGCAGAATCTAGTAAACTATTTGATTATTACTTATAGACTTTGAGATTAAACGTGTGAGCATATATTTACATTAATATATTTCATTGTAAATCCTAATGGCTTGCTTTACATTTTGTGGAAAACAGGAAGAAAATAATCACTTCTACCCAAATACTTATAAAGAACAATAAAGTGATCATTTATAACTTCATAATTAAACATCGTATGTAAATATATTATTCTTCATGAGAAGAGATACTTTTATAAGCAAATGGTTTTAAATTACATTATGAAAAACATTTTGTGTTTGCAATTATTATAATGAGATGTAACTTTGCCAATTTATACTTCATTTTATATAAATATTATATAGGTAAATATACAAATATTTAAATATAAGGTGCATTTTCTCTATGCCATATGAGAGTATCAGATCCTTTATAGATGGTTGTGAGCCACCATGTGGTTGCTGGGAATTGAACTCAGGACATCTGGAGGAGCAACAAATGTTCTTAACTGCTGATATGTCTCAGCAGCTCAATGTATATGTGTTTTAAAATAATATGGTCTTAAAGTTTTGTTATAATTTTTCTTTTGTACATGTACATCAAGACATGATGAATATAATAGACTTAAATTGAGTATTAAATATGAAGAAAGATTGCCATGAGAAATAAAGTAATATTTCAAGTCCTCACAGAGATACATTCTAGATAATCACATTAAACCTTTGCCGACTCGTCCATCTTAAGGCTTGGATTAGTAGAAATATTTAAATTTCTGAAGTTCAGTATGATTTTTCTAAAGTCTGAAACTTTAATGTATAAAATATAAGTAATCAGGACAAATTCTGAAAGAGCTGGAATTTAGACATTAGAAGTTATTAAGAAGAATGATCAGCAACTTAGAAAACATAAGTGGTGATGAGAAAACTATTTTCATGAGCTACAGGTGGCAAAAGAGCCTATGAATAATTTAAAGAAATGTCATTTCATACAAGTAAGAAATAGAATCTGGGAGCCAGGAAGATCCTCAGTGGATACAGCACTTGTAAGCTCAATGACAGCACTAGGAATCCCAGACCCCACATAAATCTTTGATAAACATGGCTTCACACTAGTAATCAGAGGCTTTGGGTTGTGGAACAGGGCTCTCATGGTAAGCTGGCTACGTAAGCTAGAAAAAAATAGCTACTTTAGGTGTCAGAGAAAGCCTTCCTCAGAAAGTAACATATGTAAAGCAAGCTGGGAAAAACCAGATACAATTTTTATAACCTCCATATGTACTTGAAGATATATGCATACTTACCTGTATACACATGTGCCCACATGCCTGCAACAACACGTACATTATTTAAAAGCACCATCCCTATTCAGAGACACATATACAAAAGAAAAAGAATGAAAGAACTTATGCACAGTCTATTTGAAAGTGATAGCTTTTTAAAATGATGTTTGTCTTAGTTCTGAGGATGGACCCCTGAGTTAATGCAAGAGAAGTAAGTCTTTTTTAGAACTTGAAAGAAATAATGACATGTTAAGCACTGTTGTTTCAGAACCAGGGCCCAAGGAACTCTAAGGAGACCTATAAGTCTCCTTCCTGCATACTAGCTATTCTTGTACCAAAAGGCACCATACATGCTTCAAAAAGAGGGAGTCAAAAAACAGCCCCACCTACCTATTACAACCATGAACCAAATTAATAACCAGAATTGAACAGTAATTTACCTCAGGAAGCAGCAGTGGACTGCATAACTTGGTAGTAGCCAGAAATTCTCAAATCTGAATTGAGACTCATTCAGCAAAAAGACACCATACCTGCTACAAGGCAAAAGACACCGTCAATAAGACAAAAAGACCACCAACAGATTGGGAAAGGATCTTTACCTATCCCAAATCGGATAGGGGACTAATATCCAATATATATAAAGAACTCAAGAAGGTGGACTCCATAAAATCAAATAACCCCATTAAAAAGTGGGGCTCAGAACTGAACAAAGAATTCTCACCCGAGGAATACCGAATGGCAGAGAAGCACCTGAAAAAATGTTCAACATCCTTAATCATCATGGAAATGCAAATCAAAAAAACCCTGAGATTCCACCTCACACCAGTCAGAATGGCTAAGATGAAAAATTCAGGTGACAGCAGATGCTGGCGAGGATGTGGAGAAAGAGGAACACTCTTCCATTGTTGGTGGGATTGCAAGCTTGTACAACCACCATGGAAATCAGTCTGGCAGTTACTTAGAAAATTGGACATAGTACTACCGGAGGATCCCGCAATACCTCTCCTGGGCATATATCCAGAAGATGTCCCAACCGGTAAGAAGAACACATGCTCCACTATGTTCATAGCAGCCTTATTTATAATAGCCAGAAGCTGGAAAGAACCCAGATGCCCCTCAACAAAGGAATGGATACAGAAAATGTGGTACATTTACACAATGGAATACTACTCAGCTATTAAAAAGAATGAATTTATGAAATTCCTAGCAAATGGATGGACCTGGAGGGCATCATCCTGAGTGAGGTAACCCAATCACAAAGGAACTCTCACAATATGTACTCACTGATAAGTGGATATTAGCCCAGAAACTTAGGATACCCAAGATATAAGATACAATTTGCTAAACGCATTAAACTCAAGAGAACGAAGACCAAAGTGTGGACACTTTGCCCCTTCTTAGAATAGGGAACAAAACACCCATGGAAGGAATTACAGAGACAAAATATGGAAGTGTGACTAAAGGATGGACCATCTAGTGATTGCCATATCCAGAGATCCATCCCATAATCAGCTTCCAAACGCTGACACCACTGCATACACTAGCAAGATTTTGCTGAAAGGACCCAGATATAGCTTTCTCTTCTGAGACTATGCCGGGGCCTAGCAAACACAGAAGTGGATGCTCACAGTCAGCTATTGAATGGATCACAGGGCCCCCAATGGAGGAGCTAGAGAAAGCACCCAAGGAACTAAAGGGAACTGCAACCCTATAGGTGGAACAACAATATGAACTAACCAGTACCCCGGAGCTCTTGTCTCTAGCTGCATATGTATCAAAAGATGGCCTAATAGGCCATCACTGGAAAGAGAGGCCCATTGGACTTGCAAACTTTATATGCCCCAGTACAGGGGAATGCCAGGGCCAAAAAGGGGGAGTGGGTGGGTAGGGGAGTGGGGGTGGGTGGGTATGGGGGACTTTTGGTATAGCATTAGAAATGTAAATGAGTTAAATACCTAATTAAAAAAAAGAAAAAAAAAGAATACTAGCTAACTGTTCAGTGTTAGTGACATCATAGGAGGCTGATTGATTACAAGAGCTGTAGGATCAGAGAGTTTGCTGTGAGGTGTCTCCTAGAAATGTCAGAAGCTAAACTCATGGAATCTCACCAGTGTGATTACCTAAACATGAGCTAATCTGTGAAATATCAGTAAAAATGCTAAAGTGGACAGGGAAAAGACCATGAAACATTTCTTCTGCACAAAGAAATATAGGCAATTAACAACTGTTCTCTATGATGAACATAACAATTGGTCATCCAAGTAAAAATTTGAAGCTTACTGGCCAGTCAGTTTAGACTATTTGGTGAGATCCATGTTAGTGGAGTGCCCTGTCTCAAACTAACAAACACATTTAACAAAGGAATAAACAATCACCAACCAACCTAGCAAACCCAAAAAGAAATGAGTAGACAGACCCTTAAGAATGGTTTCCAACTTTTTCTTCTTGTATCCATGCGCAACTATATGTTCATGTTAACCAACACACAAATACACATGTAAATATGAATGAAACTACAGACATAATACACATGCACACACAAGTTGAATACATGAAATAAATCTTAATATGAAAATGAATCCTAACATATAAGCTGATATAGAACAGAAACATACCTTAAGTCAAAATAATCAAGAATTCAAATGGAAGTACCCAATTTTATGGGAAGATGATATAAATATTATCATGTAATCTATTTCCAAAAACATACAAATATCTTGTTGAATAATATCAATTTATAAATTATTATCAACTTAAATTTTATTTATAAATTATTGTACCTCCAGGCATTTGTGCTTGTATAAGAAAATGGACATGTCGCAAATAAATTTTGAACATTATTATTGTTCAGACTACACATTTGATTTTTTATTTTTTTACTAATTCAACTAATATTAATGCAGATGTCATGCATAATTCTTTCCTTTCCTGATGGGAATACTGGGTTGAATTTAACCATTACTCAGAATATGCATTTGGAGATAATATTTTTTAAAAACATGAAACTAATGTTAACCCATAAATACAGCAATGTCTGATAGCTACAGACATTGGATTTGGCTTTGATAATGTATATTAAATAGAATTTCCACCTGTATCTTTATTTACAAAGGTTTGAATTACATGTAATAATGAATGCCTAAATTGAAATTATCTTAAAAGGCAAGTACTGTCTGTCCCTCATGCTATACAATTTATTCTTTCTTATGAAAGAGATGAAAATCAGGTTATTTGTATATATCTGTGTACTATTGTTATCTGAAGACAAACAGCCTTGTGATATTTCTTTCTGTTACAATTGGAAGAATTTGTCTTGGAACACAGAACTGTCCTAATAGGACAGCTATATTAAGGAGGGATTTCTCCTATCCTTTATTTTCTTAGTTTATAGTAATTTCCTCCCCAAAGGCTTTTCTCCTCCCTGAAGATTTATTGCATGTAAGCTCATGTCCTTTGATCTGTTTTCTGCTTAATAATTTATATTCTCTAAGAGAGTGGGAGGATATGGGTGGTGATAGAGATGTTAATACTATGGAGGACCGTGTCTGAGAGATCATGAGAACAGCTTAATTCTGTATTATCAGGGGTAAAGAAGGATAGCACTTAACTTCCCTAGTTCTTATAGCTTTTGTCTCATAATTCCATGGCAGTCCAATTTTCAATAATGTTAGGGTTTGCCAGTTGTAGTTTCACCTATTCTAATGACAGCAACCTGTGTGGTATAGTTCTTCTGGACCATGTGTATCAATCAAAAACGTTTGAAATACTTCTCCCATATTGCCTTTCTCTGACTTTCTCTGTTCTCACCTTTATTAACTTAATTTATTTTCCTTGCTCACCAATTCACTTCCGTGCCTACCTTTTCACTCAAGAATTTTTTTTTCTATAGAAATGTTATCTCACAGAACATTTCCAGAATCAACTTCATTTTGTAGGCTTCAAGGACTTGCCTTTAGGTATTAGGCTACAATATCTTCCTAACTCCTCTTTGCCTCCATGCCCATAAAACCTCTTTCTCTTTCTCTCTCTATCTATATCTATATCTATATATCTCTATCTCTATCTCTATCTCTATCTCTATCTCTATCTCTATCTCTATCTCTATCTCTATCTCTATCTCTATCTCTATCTCTATCTCTATCTCTATCTCTATCTCTATCTCTAACTCTATCTCTATCTCTATATCTATCTCTATATCTATCTATATATATATATACATGATTATGTAAATCATATATGTTATACATGTATTCCTTAGCTAATTTAATTTATAATGTGCATATGATGGATGGGTAATATATCTCTGAATATTTTATTCTGTATTTGATTTTACTTTCTCACGGTGTAGGATCTGTAACTAGAATACTTTGATTCATGGTAAATATCTAGTCATATATCTGGCATAAATGAATGTACACTATAACATACCCTTCTGCAGTAACCCAAAAGTCTAAGTGCTCTCTAAAGTGGTTATTTAGATAAGAAAGGAAGACAAATGTTTAATTTTACATCAACAGCCATTTGTGTAGTTTTAATGGATTAAATATGATAACTTATTATCTCCTAACTTTGTAGGAGCTTTATAACCCACACAATATTCTAATTATTTACAAAAAAAGAGGTCAATACTGTTGATTACTAGAAAGTTCAAATTTATTATATATGTACTAGCCCAAATGAAAAATAACTAAAAGTTGATAACTATACATATAAAGTAAATGCTAATATGGGATATAAAAAACTCATAAAACCTACTTTATACCATCTGTGAATTGTCAGGCTACATAAAGTATCTCTGAATGAGACTCTTTGGGAAGTTTTTGATAGGTATTTATGAGTCAGTAAATCATTTTAATAGAGATGGTACACCGAAGCTTTCAGAATAATTTACATGCAATTAATCATTGCCAATATTCTCTAATTACTTTTGTTAAAATGTCATTTTGTTAACTTATTTGTGTTGGGAGCCACTCAAGTCACAATGGACACTTGGAGTCAGAGTACTATCTGTTGGAAACGTCCATCTTTCTTCCATGTGTGCTCTTCTGTCATTTTAGAAATTGAATCTACAAAATTCTACATGGTAAACTGTGATGCTAATACAGTTTTTTTTTCTTTAGTGAGAAAAACAATAATAACAGCTGGGTGTGGAGATAGAGACAAGTCAAAGTGCATCAAAAAGAGGAATGATTCATTCATTACTGACAGATGAATTCAACACGAAAAATACTTGTGGCATAAGTAAGAGCAGTTCCCCAAGAGTTCATGCAAGTCCTAAAAGGACTATCCATAATTTGATTTACTATTGTTTCCTACTCCAAGCCTACAGCTGCTTCCTAAACTATGTGAGCTATCTAGAGGCTCCTTGACTACTATCTCATGATACAGAAACATGAATAGTGTCAGCAAGAGTAAAATTTTGCATTTTGGATTTTTTTTTTCAAAAAAGTGGAAAAAAGTTTATGAATAACACATATGAAAATATTGACATATGATTATGAGTTAATTAACAATCATTTATGAATATTTTATAGAATAGTATAAAACATATTATGAGTTTTGAAAACATAATTCATATTTTAAAGTGATTGTATTTATCAAATAATTTATTGTTACAAATGAAATATAAGCAACATGCAAAGAATGTGTTCATACTCAACAAACTATATAACATAAATGGGCAATATATTCATTGGATTAGATAACTTTAAAATTGTAGAAATACAAATTAAATAGCTAATATGTCTTAGTTTCTCAACCAGATGTCTAAAATAATGTGTGGTAATACATTGTGGTTAAATATGATTATAGGGAGATTTCAATGGACATAAATTTATTGAACAATTTTTCTATAGCATGTAACCCCAAGTGAATATGTGGCAAATTCACATTTACTTTGCTAAGGATAAAGAAGAAGAAAATACTTAGGTATATGTTACTAAAAGCAGAACTGTTTATATAATTTCTTGCATGTTGTTGTACAAATGAATTACATTTTTTTGTCTGTGACCATAGATTTATAAGAAAATGTATATAGAAAGAAAAGAAAGGGGGGCCTTGACATGCAAATTTTTAGTTTTAAATGACAGATAGCATAATTTGTCCATTTGATATATTTATGGGTTTTTATATGTGCATGGTGCATTTCTATATTAATTTTGTTTTTTGCAACTGCATGCAATATAGACAATTTACTATCCATTATTTTGGATCCATATGTTAAGCAATGTCAACCAGAAAGCTGTGAATTATAAGTGGCATAATCCAATTTATCCAGTTAAGAAAATATTCATGAGCATATACCTGTGTCAAGCTTTATTATAAGTAACCAATTCAATTTTCTACTAAAATCAATACTTCAATAGCAGTAAAATTTATCAAATATCATAAATTAAATCAAGTCATATTATATAATCTTCATATACATATATATATGTATGATATATATGTGTATATGTATATATGTTTATATGTATATAGTCATGTGTAATAATATGCTTTTAATTCACAAATGTTGAAGAAATACAAATAAAGTATTCAAGAATTAGAATGCCCTTTTCAATAATTAAACTATGATGTCACCCTTTCATTTGGGAAAGCAAAGAATTTCATGATTCTTATTTTGAGCATTAAGATTGCCATCAAATAGCTGTGGTGAGTGGACAAATCTGACTCAATAGAAATGCAAATTAAGTAGAAATGTTTCGTTTTGCAGCAGTTAATTTATAAGCTCATGAACAAAGTAACCTGGAGAATTGCCATATATATAAAGCTTAATTTTAACAATGGCTGTAATTTTAAAAGCTCATTTTGTGTAGAGAAAAAAGTAATACTGAAAAGTATAAACGTTTATCTTTCTAGCCTATGCTAAGAAATATTAATGAGAATGAGCTACAGATTTTAGAAGTAGTCTGTCATGTCAGATAGAACTCAGAAACTGATAGCATTTATTGAACATTTTCATCTTTTGCATACTGTAATGCTCTTAAATTCCCTTCTGTTCAGAAGACTGGGTGAGTAAAATTGCCTGAAATATCAAAAAATTAGCACACACGGTAGAGGTAAAATAAAATAACTGAATGCATAGGTACACCATTCACTCAATAAATATTCACTCAAATAAAGATTCACTCAAATATTTAAAACCTTACTATTGACACTGCGAATACAATATAAGTAATATGCAATACTTACAATATAAGTAATAAGTAATATAAGTAATATCAAAAGAAAATTTCTAAGAAAAATTTCTTCTTATTTTTAAGGTGTTTTAAAGCAACTGAAATAATGTCAATTTTGATAAATTAAAAGATGTTCTTAAAACAAAAGGTAGGAGAAAATTTTTACAATTACCACCTACTTAGTTTTGATTTATATTCTTATGGTTTTTACTTTTTTGAGAATTTTATTCCATGTGTATAGATCATATTCAGTAGCCTACCCTAACTCTACCATATTCAGCTCACATATCTTCCCACAAAATTTATGCCCATCTTTCTACAGTTTTAGCTTAAGAAGTCCAATTTATGATGTCCACATATGCTTGGGCCTGTGGCTTTTCATTGGACTCTGATAAACCTATGAGTGGCCATATCCTGAAAAAAAAAGCTTTTTCCTTACAGCTACTAATTGTTATCCTGGATACTTATCCTGGACTGAGATGATATGCTCACCAATATACTACCAGAATTTGCGAACCTCTGTAACTGTAGGAGATAGTACATATGCTTTTAAAATTCCTGATAGTTCCTATGTACATCTATATTGCTGTGTGTCACCCAACAGTCTTTCCACGTAGTCATCCACTGACTGTGCTAGTAATAATTTTTCAGATCTTTCTTTAGCAGTTATTTCTGAGCCTCCAGCATAAGAGTTTGGTACTGCCTTTGGGTCTGAACATTGCAAATCCCTTATTCTCTGTAGTTTGATCACTTGAGGGCTTATTTGTTAATCATCATTTGCTGTAAATAGAAGCATCTTTAATGAGGGCCAAAAGATGTCTTAATAACTAGGTACATAGATGTGTCATTAGGAATCAGTTTAATACAATGTTCTTTTACCAGAATAACAGTAGTAAGTTCTTGCCTAGGGTCTGTCTGTCTGTCATGCTCTCTGCCTGTCTGTCTGTTTGTCTGTCTATCATCATCATCAATCATCATTATCTCTTCCTCCCTCATGTGTGTGTGTGTGTGTGTGTGTGTGTGTGTGTGTGCGCGCGCGCATGCTATATGATTAATGTGCACAAAACTTTCAAAAGCTATATGTACATTGAAATTCCAGAATATCATATTGAGTGACCTGAATAATCATTCTCTGCCTTGCAAAGATGTCTCCTTACTGAATCTGGAGATTAATTTCCACACTCAGCTCCCTGACCAGTGAGTTGTGTGTATCCATATGTCTGAGCTCCATCAACACTACAAGAATAGACTTTAGCATGTTTGCTGGGCATCTGAACTCAGGTCCCCATGCTTTCACAAAATACTACATTACTATTAAAAAAGAAAGAGATTTATTGGGCAAAATAATGGAGGAAAAATTTAAGTTATTTTTTATTGGATAATTTCTTTGTTTATTTTTCAAATGTTAGCTTCTTTCCTAGTCTCCTCTATGAAAATACCCTATCCCCTCCCCTTCCTCCTTCTCCCCAATCAAACCACACCCATTTCCAGTCCTGGAATTCCCCTTTATTGGGGCATAGAACCTTCACAGGAACTAGGGCCTCTCCTCCCATTGATGGCTGACTAGGCCATCCTCTGCTATATATCCAGCTAGAACCACAAGTTCCACCATGTGTTTTCTTTAATTTGTGGCTTAGTTCCAAGGAGCTCTGGGGGGTACTGGTTAGTTCATATTGATGTTGATGGAGGAAATTCTTGCCTGTTTTCAAGTTCTGTCAAAGAAAATGTAAATTGCTCATGCAAATGAAACATTGAAAATTAAAATTTGAAAAATGATTATGAAATGACCTCCATTTATACAAAGATAACTTCAACAAGTGCCATATTTCAATGTATGAATGTTTTTATTACCTGAAGTATCAATGTAGCTTTGGAGTACCGGACAGTTTTAATTTCTCAGACCTGTTACAAAGGATATTGAAGCCCTTTTTGCTATAACTTAAAATCATTAATGATTTCATAACCTAAAAATGGAATATCTTACTTTATCCTTTACAAATTGAGTTTAGAAAAAAATCACATACTTGAGTCCTTATTAATCTCAGAGCACAGGGTATTTATGATATTCATGGTGATAATAATAACGATGATGAGTGGTGCTGATGATGATAGAGATGGTACTAATCTTACTTGATATGTGATGAGTTATATCCACAGTTCTGTGACCACTGCATATCTTGAACTAATAGTTGGTAAACTTAGAGTAAACTTGTGATTGAGTACTACTGAGCACTTTGTGGATACAACCAGAAATGTTGTTTACTCTTCTAGGTGTATAAAACAGGTGAATACTACATAGTATACACTAAGTAAAATGATATATAATAAGAAGATAGAATACATATTCCATAGTTATTAATTTATTCGAAACAAGAATACTATATTATCAATATACTTATCTTTGTGTCAAATGTCAATACTAAGTACATATTATAACATACATATAGTTGTAATTACCATATATCATCACAATTAATTTATCATATTTTCTTTGAATTTTCTTAACTAGTCTTTTAGTTTGTAAATAAATACTGTACACATTACGAGTTATTTTTAACTTTCAAATAATTAAAAAACAGTTGAGGAGACTTGAAACATTTTCCTATATAAGATAATACTCTTACAACTGGAAATAAACTACTGTAAACCAAGATTGAATGTACCTATTTGTTGTATATAAAGTAAGTTAAAAAGATAGTATTAATTTACGTGACATCTGGACTGTGCAGTGTATATATAACTGAAAAAAATAGTATGATATGTCATATATATTTGATTCTTAATATATTAGCTAAGATAGTTGTGATAAATTAATTGATCGCTTATATTTTCTGTTCAGAGAGCAGCTACTTATAGGTAAAATTTTTCCTTCAACACTGAGGAAAACAAATCCATTCTCATCATTGAGAACTCTAAATTTTGTAGGAAAATATCACAAGTTTGCTCTGTTTATTGATTGTGTTTTTGTCTGCTGCATTTTTTTAACTAAATAGGGGTATGGATCATATATGTTTTTTGTCCTATTCTAGGTAACTCAAGCTGACCTAAATAAGAAAAGTATACAAGTCCATGGGATGGTGCTTCCTATGTTTGCACTGTATATTATTCACTATTTAGTTAAACCTTTCTATTAATAGCCTGCAAGACACATTCAGAATCATGTTTCCATGGTTATTGTAAATACATTCACATTGACAATAAGGAGTAGCTATTACATATAAGGAAAATTACAAATGTAGAATAGTTACAACATGTTTTAGGAGGTAGTTTATTTGATGTTTGAAACTAAATATAATTATTTGAGGCGGACAACATGGCTCAGTGGGTAAAGTATTTAAGCACACTTAACAAATAATAGTTATAGGCTATGTGAGTGATGAACTTTCCAGATATGGGTTATTATCTGGATCCTCTACAAAGTTGCTAAATGGATATTAAATCAAATTCATTTATCTTTGCACATATATTATAAAAGATTTTAAATATTATCAGAGAAGTTTCTTTTTTCAATGGATGGTAAACAAGTGCAAAAACACACAATAGGTCTATGTTCAGAGAATGACTATATTTAGAGAGCTTATCTATAAATGAATAACTGTACCAGGGTATTCTATCTTCCAGGGACTTGGTAATAATCTAAGGTTTGTATAGACTGTGGAAGGTGGAATTTCAGAGAGAACATGTAGTAGAACCCTGTTTCTAGACAGGGAAGAGATAGAACCACTGCACTCATGAAGCCACAGAATAATAGGATGCCTACAGAAGACTCACAAAATGAAAAGCCATTAAAATTTGTAGCATGGGAGGGCATATGGCCACATGTAGGAAGCCGTCCTGCGGCTCACAATGACTGGGGTTACTCTTGGGAGGCAAACTGGGGCTGAAAAGAGAGGGGAACTAGGCGTTCCAGAGAAAAATGGAGCTAAGTCAAGGTTCCTGATCAAAGCTCAAATCTTTAATAGAAAACTGTGCTTATAAAGGCGGGCGGGGGGGGTGGCGGGCGCGGGAGGCCCATGCCCCGCTAATCCATTCTTGGAGCCTGGAACCAGCTGCAGGTGACAACCTGCAGGACAGGGTGTAGTGCAGGATAGGGTGTAGTCTCTGGAATAGCTTAGGGGCCTCTCAGCAGATAGCAGTGTCTTGAAGGAGAACAGCATCAGTGGCTGAATAATAGAGCATCTAGGCAGGAAGGCTCCACTCTAGGTAATCTCCTTTGTGGCAGCAAGGTCAAGGTCTAGATCAGCCTGTTTCAGACTGGAGGGGTTACAGCCACATTTGTACACCACATAAAAGTGTCATAAAAATTAACCTTGAATATTTTAGCATCTAAATTATGAAGTAGTTTCTTACTTCATTAGTCATGTTCATTCATCCTTTAACTTTAATGGGAATGAATTTTTTTTAATAACATATTTTTTTTTCTTCTTACCTGTTCCCTTGACTCCAAAAGCATGTCCCCACCTGCTCTAACTGGAACCCACCAGACATCCCCACTCCCTGGGATCTCAAGTCTCACAAGGATTAGATCCATCTTCTCTCTCTGAGGCCAGACCAGGTAGTCATCTGCTGATATGTGTCAAGGGCATCATACTGCTGGTATATGCTGCCTAGTTGGTGGGTTAGTGTCTGAGATCTCAGGAATCAAGGTTAATTGAGAATGGTGGTCTTCTCTTTGGGCAACCTTAATCCTCAGCTTCTTCCAGATTTTTCCCAATTCAACCAGAGGGTTCCCTAGCTTATGTCCATTGGTTGAGTGCTATCATCTGCCTTGGACTCTATCAGCTGCTTGTTGGGCCTCTTAGTGGGCAGCCTTGCTATACTCACATCTATGACCACACCACAGTATCAGGAACCATGTCAGTGCCCAGGGCGTCCCCTTGAGTTGGATCGAATTTGGGCCTATTACTAGACCTCTATTCTCTCATCTTCTCCATTTTTTGTCCCTGAAATTCCTTCATACAGGAACAATTCTGAGTCAGAGCTTTTCACTATGGGATGGCAAACACATCCCTCAACTTGATGGCCTGTCCCTCTATTGGATGTGGACTGTAAAAGTCCCCCCTCCCTACTGAAGAGCACATCATTCAAGGTCTCCCCTTTGAGTGTCTTACCTCCAAGTTCTCCAGGACATTCTAGAGGGTTCTCCCACCTTCTACCTCCCTAGGTTGCCCGTTTCCATTCTTTCTGGTGGCCTCCAGGATTCAGTTCTATTTCCCACCCATAATACCTGATAATTCTCTCTCCTTCCCCTTTTTGTCTCCTCTCCCACCCAGGTCCTTCCATCCCTCTGTCCCTCCATGACTGTTTTCTTCTACCTCCCAAATGGGATTGAGACATCCTCACTTAGGTCCTTCAGCTTGTTAACCTTCTTGAGTCCTGTGGAATGTATTCTGGTTATTGTGTAATTTTTGGCTAACATCTACTTATTAGTCAGTTCATACCTTACATGTACTTTTAGGGGTGAGTTACCTCACTCAGGATGATATTCTCTAGTTCCACATATTTGCCTGTATAGCTTGTGCTGTCTTGCTTCTTAATAGGTGAGTAATAGTATTCCATTATGTAGATGAACCACCTGCTTCAGGAAGAGGAGGTCCTGGTGGTGGAGGTGGTGGTGGAGGTCCTGGTGGTGGTGGAGAAGATGGTATGGGGAGGAATGGGATAAGGAACTGTTGGATGGGGCAAAGGGTAGAAAATGTCTGGATTATAAATAAATACAAAAAAAATACCTACAATAATTTTTTAGAAGGGTGCCAGTGTTCCGCCTAAGAACACAAATGTAATTACTGTATACATCTAGAAAATTTAAATTCCAAATTGGCCTCTGTCTTTCTTTAATTTATATCAGAGTGTCATTTTTAATAAAACTGATTAATAATGGATAATAATATAGATATAAAGTGCTGGCCTTGCAAATATGAGGGCCTTAGATTGATTCCCATAAACCATGTAAAAAAAATTCTAGGTTTGGTGGTGTGAGTTTGTTCTCTCATTGTATGATAGGCAAGAACAGGTGCATCTCTGGGACTCAGTATAAGCTCGCCTAGCCTAAACATGAAACTTCCAGTCCTAGTGAGAAACCTCATTTCAAAATTATCAAGGTGGACAGCTCCTTAGGTAAGTCACCAAGGTGTCTGACTTCCATACTTGTGCATGCTCATGTAAAAGCAAATATTAAAAATAAAATATTTTTTTTCTTTTCTATGTCTCTTTTTTTTAATTAGGTATTTTCCTCATTTACATTTCCAATGCTATCCCAAAAGTCCCTCATAACCTCCCCCCGACTACCCTACCCACCCACTCCCGCTTTTTGGCCCTGGCATTCCCCTGTAATGGGGCATATAAAGTTTGCAATCCAATGGGCCTCTCTTTCCAGTGATGGCCGACTAGGCCATCTTTTGACACATATGCAGCGAGAGTCAAGAGTTCCAGGGTACTGGTTAGTTCATAATGTTGTTCTACCTATAGGGTTGCAGATCCCTTTAGCTCCTTGGGTATTTTCTCTAGCTCCTCCATTGGGGGCCCTGTGATCCATCCAATAGCTGACTGTGAGCATCCACTTATGTGTTTGCTAGGCTCCCGCATAGTATCACTAGAGACAGCTATATCAGGGTCCTATCAGCACAATCTTGCTAGTGTATGCAATGATGTCAGCGTTTGGAGGCTGATCCTGGGATGGATCCCAGGATTTGGCAGTCTCTAGATGGTCCATCCTTTTGTCTCAGCTCGAAACTTTGTCTCTGTAACTCCTTCCATGGGTGTTTTGTTCCCAATTCTAAGAAGGGGCAAAGTGTCCACACTTTGGTCTTCGTTCTTCCTGAGTTTCATGTGTTTTGCAAATTGTAACTTATATCTTGGGTATTCTAAGTTTCTGGGCTAATATCCACTTATCAGTGAGTACATATCATTTGAGTTCTTTTGTGATTGGGTTACCTCACTCAGGATAAGTATTGATATTAGTTCATCTATGAAAGTATGATAGTACTCTGCACTAAAACTATTTAGCCCTGAGGATTTTTTGATTAGGAGAATTTTAATGACTATTTTTATTTCTGTAGGAGTTATGTGATAGTTTAGATGGTTTATTTGATCCTGATTTAACATTGGTACCTTGTATTGGTCTAGAAAACCATCCATTTCATCTAGATCAAGTTTTGTTGAGTACAGATTTTTGTAGTAGGATATGATTTTTTTTTTTAATTTCTTCAGTTTCTTTTGTTATATCTCCATTTTCATTTCTGATTTTGTTAATTTGTATGTTGTCTCTGTGCCCTCAGGTTAATCTAGCTAACTGTTTGTCTGTCTTCTTGATTTTCCTCAAAGAAGCAGCTCCTGGTTTTCTTGATTCTTTGTATAATTCTCTTTGATTCTACTTGGCTGATTTCAGCACTGAGTTTCATTATTTCCTGTCTTCTACTGCTCTTGTATTTGCTTCATTTTTTTTTTCTAGAACTTCAGATGTGCTGTTAACATGCTAGAGTATGCACTCTAAGATTTCTTTATGGAACCACGTAGAACCCTTTTAGCACTGCTTACACCTTATCTCATAAATTTAGGTATGTTGTGTCTTCATTTTCACTAAATTCTAAAACCTTTAATTTCTTTATTTATTTCTTACATGACCAAGTTATCATAAAGTAGATAGTTGTTTATCTTCTGTGTGTATGTGAGTTTACTGTTGTTTTTGTTGCTGTTGTTGAAGAACAACTTTAGTTTGTGGTGATCTGATATAATGCATGGGATTATTTCATTCTTCTTGCATTGGTTGTGGCTTATTTTGTGACAGATTATATGCTCAATTTTAGAGAGTCTACTATGAGATGCTGAGAAGGTATATCCATTGTTTTAGGGTGAAATATTTTGTAGATATCTTTTAAGTTAATGTGTTCCAAAACTTCCTTTGGATTCACTGTGTCTCAGTTTAGTTTCTGGTCCCATGATCTGTCCATTGATGAGAATAGGGTGTTAAAGTCTCCTGCTATTATTGTGTGATATTCAATGTGTTCTTTGAGCATCATTAATGTTTCTTTAAAAAATTTGGGTACTCTTTCATTTGGGGCATTCACAATTGAATTGAAATTTCTTCTAGGTAAAATTTTCCTTTGATGAGTATGTAGTTTCCTTTCCCATCTCTTTGATAACCTTTGTTTGAAAGTCTATCTTATTGGATAATAGAATTGCTACTCCACCTTGATCCACTTAGATTTGACCTTAGTACAAGCAGAGAGGAATTGATCAATTCGCATTCTTCTACATGATAACAACCAGTTGTGCCAGCACCATTTGTTGAAAATGCTGTCTTTCTTCCACTGGATGGTTTTAGCTCCCTTGTCAAAGATCAAGTGACCATAGGTGTGTGGGTTCATTTCTGGGTTTTCAATTCTATTCCATTGGTCTACTTGTCTGTCACTATACCAGTACCATGCAGTTTTTATCACAATTGCTCTGTATTAAAGATTTAGGTCAGGCATGGTGATTCCACCAGAGGTTCTTTTATCCTTTAAACTTTTCTCAAGTTTGTGCTAACCTAGGTTTTTTGTTATTCCAGAGGAATTTGCAGATTGCTCTTTCTAATTCGTTGAAGAATTGAGTTGGAATTTTGATGGGGATTGCATTGAATCTGTAGATTGCTTTTGGCAAGATAGCCATTTTTACAATGTTGATCCTGCCAATCCATGAGCATGGGAGATCTTTTCATCTTCTGAGATCTTCTTTTATTTCTTTCTTCAGAGACTTGAAGATTTATCAGACAGATCTTTCACTTCCTTAGTTAGAGTCACACCAAGATATTTTATATTATTTGTGACTATTGAGAAGGGTGTTGTTTCCCTAATTTCTTTCTCAGCCTGTTTATTCTTTGTGTAGAGAAAGGCCATTGATTTGTTTGAGTTAATTATATATCCAGCTACTTCACCAAAGCTGTTTATCAGGTTTAGGAGTTCTCTGGTGGAATTTTTAGGGTCACTTATATATACTATCATATCATCTGCAAAAAGTGATATTTTGACTTCATCTTTTCCAATTTGTATCCCCTTGATCTCCTTTTGTTGTCGAATTGCTCTGGCTAGGACTTCAAGTACTATGTTGAATAGGTAGGGAGAAAGTGGGCAGCCTTGTATAGTCCCTGATTTTAGTGGGATTGCTTCAAGCTTCTCACCATTTACTTTGATGTTGGTTACTTGTTTGCTGTAGATTGCTTTTATCATGTTTAGGTATGGGCCTTGAATTCCTGATCTTTCTAAGACTTTCGTCATGAATGGCTGTTGGATCTTGTTGAATGCTTTTTCTGCATCTAATGAGATGATCATGTGGATTTTGTCTTTGAGTTTGTTTATATAATTGGATTATGTTGATGAATTTCTGTATATTAAACCATCCCTGCATCCCTGGAATAAAACCTACTTGGTCAGGATGGATGATTGCTTTAATGTGTTCTTGGATTCGGTTAGCGAGAATTTTATTGAGGATTTTTGCATCAATATTCATAAGGGAAATTGGTCTGAAGTTCTCTATCTTTGTTGGATCTTTCTGTGGTTTAGGTATCAGAGTAATTGTGGCTTCATAGAATGAATTGGGTAGAGTTCCTTCTACTTCTATTTTGTGGAATAGTTTGTGCAGAACTGGAATTAGATCTTCTTTGAAGGTCTGGTAGAACTCTGCACTAAACCCATCTGGTCCTGGGCTTTTTTAACTGGGAGACTATTAATGACTGCTTCTATTTCTTTAGGGGATATGGGACTGTTTAGATCATTTACTTAATCCTGATTTAACTTTGGTACCTGGTATCTGTCTAGAAATTTGTCCATTTCATCCAGGTTTTCCAGTTTTGTTGAGTATAGCCTTTTGTAGAAGGATCTGATGGTATTTTGGATTTCTTCAGGATCTGTTGTTATGTCTCCCTTTTCATATCTGATTTTGTTAATTAGGATGCTGTCCCTGTGCCCTCTAGTGAGTCTAGCTAAGGGTTTATCTATCTTGTTGATTTTCTCAAAGAACCAACTCCTAGTTTGGTTAATTTTTGAATAGTTCTTCTTGTTTCCACTTGGTTGATTTCACCCCTGAGTTTGATCATTTCCTGCCGTCTACTCCTCTTGGGTGAATTTGCTTCCTTTTTTCTACAGCTTTTAGATGTGTTGTCAAGCTGCTAGTGTGTGCTCTCTCCAATTTCTTTTTGGAGGCACTCAGAGCTATGAGTTTCCCTCTTAGAAATGCTTTCATTGTGTCCCATAAGTTTGTGTATGTTGTGGCTTAATTTTCATTAAACTCTAAAAAGTCTTTAATTTATTTCTTTATTCCTTCATTGACCAAGGTATCATTGAGAAGAGTGTTATTCAGTTTCCATCTGATTGTAGGCTTTCCATTATTTATATTGTTATTGAAGATCACCCTTTTTCCATGGTGGTCTGAAAGGATGCATGGGACAATTTCAATATTTTTGTATCTGTTGAGGACTGTTTTTTGACCAATTATTTGGTCAAATTTGGAGAAGGTCCCGTGAGGTGCTGAGAAGAAGGTATATCCTTTTGTTTTAGGATAAAATGTTCTGTAGATATCTGTTAAGTCCATTTGTTTCATAACTTCTGTTAGTTACACTGTGTCCCTGTTTAATTTCTGTTTCCATGATCTGTCCATTGATGAAAGTGGTGTGTTGAAGTCTCCCACCATTATTGTGTGAGGTGCAATGTGTGCTTTGAACTTTACTAACGTGTCTTTAATGAATGTGGCTGCCCTTGCATTTGGGGCATAGATATTCAGAATTGAGAGTTCCTCTTGGAGGATTTTACCTTTGATGAGTATGAAGTGTCCCTCCTTGTCTTTTTTGATAACTTTGTGTTGGAAGTCGATTTTATTCGATATTAGAATGGCTACTCCAGCTTGTTTCTTCAGACCATTTGCTTGGAAAATTGTTTTCCAGCCTTTCACTCTGAGGTAGTGTCTGTCTTTTTCCCTGTGGATGGGTTTCCTGCAAGCAGCAGAATGTTGTGTCCTGTTTGTGTAGCCAGTCTGTTAGTCTCTGTCTTTTTATTGGGGAATTGAGTACATTGATATTAAGAGATATTAAGGAAAAATAATTGTTGCTTCCTTTTATTTTTGTTGTTAGAGTTGGCATTATGCTCTTGTGGCAGTCTTTTTTGGTTTGTTGAGGGATTACTTTCTCGCTTTTTCTAGGGCATGATTTCTGTCCTTGTATTGTTTTTTTTTCTGTTATTATCTTTTGAGGGGCTGGATTCATGGAAAGGTAATGTGTGAATTTGGTTTTGTCGTTGAATACTTTGGTTACTCCTTCTATGGTAATTGAGAGTTTGACCGGGTATAGTAGCCTGGGCTGGCATTTATGTTCTTTTAGTGTCTGTATAACATCTGTCCAGGCTCTTCTTGCTTTCATAGTCTCTGGTGAAAAGTTTGGTGTAATTCTGATAGGCCTGCCTTTATATGTTACTTGACCTTTTCCCTTACTGCTTTTAATATTCTATCTTTATTTAGTGCATTTGTTGTTCTGATTATTATGTGTCGGGAGGAATTTCTTTTCTGGTCCAGTCTATTTGGATTTCTGTAGGCTTCTTGTATGTTCATGGGCATGTCATTCTTTAGGTTTGGGAAGTTTTCTTCTATTATTTTGTTGAAGATAAATATTTGCTGGCCCTTTAAGTTGAAAATCTTCATTCTCATCAACTTCTATTATCCTTTGGTTTGGTCTTCTCATTGTGTCCTGTATTTCCTGGATGTTTTGAGTTAGGATCCTTTTGCATTTTGTATTTTCTTTGATTGTTGTGCCAATGTTCTCTATGGAATCTTCTGCACCTGAGATTCTCTCTTCCATCTTTTGTATTCTGTTGCTGATGCTCGCATCTATGGTTCCAGATTTCTTTCCTAGGGTTTCTATCTCCAGCGTTGCCTCACTTTGGGTTTTCTTTATTGTGTCTACTTCCCTTTTTAGGTCTAGTATGGTTTTGTTCATTTCCATCACCTGTTTCGATTTCTTTTCCTGTTTTTCTTTAAGGACTTCCACCTGTTTGGTTGTGTTTTCTTGTTTTTCTTTAAGGACTTGTATCTCTTTAGCTGTGTTCTCCTGTATTTCTTTAAGTGAGTTATTAAAGTCCTTCTTGATGTCCTCTACCTTCATCATGAGATATGCTTTTAAATCTGGGTCTAGCTTTTCAGTTGTTTTGGGGTGCCCAGGACTAGGTTGGGTGGGAGTGCTGCGTTCTGATGATGGTGAGTGGTCTTGATTTCTGTTAGTAGGATTCTTACGTTTGCCTTTTGTCATCTGGTAATCTCTGAAGCTAGCTGTTATAGTTGTCTCTGGTTAGAGCTTGTTCCTCAGGTGACTCTGTTAGCATCTATCAGCAGACCTGGGAGGCTAGCTCTGTCCTTAGTTTCAGTGGTCAGAGTATTCTCTGCAGGCAAGCTCTCTTCCTGCAGGGGAGGTGCCCAGTTATCTGGTGTTCGAACCTACCTCCTGGCAGAAGTTGTGTTCCACTCACCAGAAGTCTTAGGATCCCATGGGGATTCCTGTGTGGGTCCTTGTGTGTGTCCGGAGAGGAGGCTGGCAAGGCACCCAGGTGCTGGAGAGTGCTGGAAGGGACTTGTGCCCCTGCTCAGGTAGGGTTGTCTGCTTCCCTAGTTAAAGCAGTCTCAGGTCCCGTGCGATAGGATTGGAGCAGATGCTGTGTTCCACTCACCAGAGGTCTTAGGATTCCGTGAGGAGTCCTGTGTGGGTCCTCGCGGGTGTTCGGAGACTCAGCTGGCAAGGCACCCCAATGCAGGAGTGGACTGGAAGTTATGCCTGGATTTTTAGTTCAGGGTTTACTCTGAGTTAGTGTCTGTCTTTGTCACTGAGGTGTGTTTAATGCATGCAGCAAAATGCTTGGTCCTGTTTACATATCCAGTCTGCTAATCTATGACTTTTTTGGGGGGTAATTGAGTCCATTGATGTTCAGAGATACTAAGCACCAATGATTGCTTCCTGTTATTTTTGTTGTTAAAGGTGGAATTATGCTTTATATGGTTCTCCTCTTTTGTTTGCTGTGAGAAGATCAGTTTCCCGCTTTTTGTTTGTTTGTTTGTTTCTGTAATGGGATTAAATGTTTATTCTCTTGAGTTTTCCCCTGCTTCAGTACAGATAATTGAATTGTGTGCTGTTGTCACTGTTTATTTTTCTTTTTTTATTAGATACTTTCTTCATTTACATTTCAAATGCTATCACAAAAGTCCCCTATATCCTCCCCCCACCCTGCTCCCCAACCTACCCATTCCTGCTTCCTGGCCTTGGCATTTCCCTGTACTGGGTTATATGATCTTTGCAAGACCAAGGGCCTCTCCTCCCATCTATGGCCAACTAGGCCATCATCTGACACATATGCAGCTAGAAACAAAAGTTCTGAGGGGGTACTGATTAGTTTATATTGTTGTTCCACCTATAGAGTTGCAGACCCCTTTAGCTCCTTAGGTACTTTCTCTAGCTCCTTCATTATAGGCCCTGTGTTCTATCCAATAGATGACTGTGAGCATCCACTTCTGTATTTGCCAGGCACTGGCATAGGCTCACAAGAGAAAGACAAGTATTTCTTGTCTAATACCACGTGGTTAGCCCAGAAAGCATAGGTATATGTATGTATGTACACATACAACACACAATAATTGAAAAGAGGTATTTGGAAAAGAACATTGATTTCAAAAGAAGAATATATGGATGGATTTGGCATGAACCAAATGGTAAAATGGGGGGGGGGGCACTTAGATATATCTCAGTTATTTGTGCTTCTGTTTTTGAGAATTCTTCTTTTAGTTCCATGTCCCAAATTTTAATCTAGTTGTTTGGTTTTTTGGTAATTGATGATTGAGTTTTGTATATATTCTACACCCTACATTTTCATACTCCCACTGAATTTTACAGGATAATTAGCAAAATGCTAATTGCAGTCAGAAAACAAATTGATATAATTGATCAGATCAGTTCTCTAAAACACTAAAGTTTATACCACTCTTTGACTCATTGTCCTTGATATAATGCCCATGTGCTTAATTATATTAATTCATTATTTCTGTATATCTGTCTAGGCCATATTCCTTCTGCCTTTGATTTTACCACCTCATTTTTACTATTTAATCAGAAAGTTCATAGCTCTCAAATGGTATATATGGCATACTGATTCTATCTTATCATATTAAATTCATTATGAATATTCAGACATTTTTTTACCACTGCAATATGTATAAGAGGAAATTTCAATTATCTATTTTGATTTTCTCTATTTAACATCAGATATCAATATTATTGAATTCTATGTTAAATTGCATTCAACTTTAGTAGTCTTTGTTTATAAGCACATTATATGCTCCTATTTTTGTATATCTAGTGTGCTCCTACATTCCTCCCCTTTCATTAAATTTTCTTCCAATGATACATATTTTTCCGGACTGTACTTGCATAGCATATACATCAAAAAAAAGAATTAGCTTATTTTATTGAGTTTCTTCATGGTAACTTGGGAATATTTTTTGAGTATATTATAAGCAAATATATTATTTTGAGCAACTATATTATAAGACAACTTGATGTGTCTTAGTCACCTGACTTAGTTTGCTAGTATCACCTTGTCATCTCAATAATATATATATGTGTGTGTGTGTGTGTATACATATATATGGTGGATGGATAATGCTGGTTCTAACCATCCTACTATGTGCCCCAACTCTGAAATTCTATTGAAGTTATGGTCAATAAGTGTGAGTATAGAGCATCTGGTTTGTATCTGATAATGTTTTTTTCAGCATTTCACATTTATACTTATGACTATATTAATCTTGATATTCAATTTTATTCAATATAATATTCTGATTTCATTATTATGATTTTGCAGGTATTATTAATGAAATATTTCTATAGATTTCTTCTTGTAATATCAGATTTAATGTCTAAATGTGCTCTTATTAGACTCATTCTGCAAATTAATTAGTTGAGTGTTTTCAAAGAAAGTACAGAAAGAGAGAAAGAAGGACTGAAACAAACAAGAGAGAGAGAGAAGGGGGGATGGAAGGAGGGAGAGAAAGAGAGAAAACAAACTACAGAAACATAAGAGGTATTGTCAACAAAGTTACAGTAATAATGAGAGGCACAGTCAGAAACAAGGTAGCATCTGTGACAGGTGTGAGAGCATGGTTGCAGTAGACTGGGAAATATGTTGTTCGCCAATAGGGGGTAATAGGCTGGTATACCACAATCTGGTGATCCTGCAAGCTTTGCACTCCTTTACTCCAGTGTGCTGCCGAATCCCATGATTAACTTGTTCGTGAGCAATGGTAGATAATAAATAAATAAATAAATAAATAAATAACTGTAGTGCATACAGTTATTTTCTGGATTCGACCTTCTCTAAAGACCTCATGTGCTGTACTACAGCTGGAGGCCATATTGTTTTAAACAATGCATGTATTCGTCCAGTCTTTTCCTGTGACTTTAGGTCATTTTCAGACCCAAGGTTGCAGTGGAAGCTATGTTGGTGTGTGTAGTCTGTGTTACCGTTGGAGGTAGTTTTTTATGTCATCAAAGGCCAGTATAATGTCTGTGGTCTATGTTTCTTCTGGAGATTATGGGCAGGGAAGCTTCGTTTGCAGTGGTATTGATGACTGCAGACTCAGTTTAAGAATTATAGGCATTAAAAGTTTCTTTGACAACACCTACTCAAAAAAAGAAGAAATAAATTAAAAAGTACATATCTTCCTGTTTAAGCTGTCTATTCCTGTATTTCTAAATGATTAACTCTTTTTTATTTATTTTTCCAATAACCAATATTTGGCTTTGCTACTATTCCCTATTTATATTTGTTGGGTTTTCAGTAACTTTTGTTTGTAAAATAATTCTTTCTAGGTTATATGTTGTTGTTATTCTTGTGGTTTGCCCTTCTTGGCCTCTATGGAGAAACAATATTTTTTGCAATATAAGAAAGCTATAAAGTAAGTCGGGCATGGTGGCACACGCCTTTAATCCCAGCACTTGGGAGGCAGAGGCAGGCAAATTTTTGAGTTTGAGGCCAGCATGGTCTACAGAGTGAGTTCCAGAACAGCCAGGGCTACACAGAGAAACTTTGCCTCAACAAACAAACAAACACAAACAAAACAAAAAAGAAAGCTATAAATTTTATTATTTCTAAATTAGTCATAGGTAATGTCTAGCAAGATGCTAAAAAGCTTAGTTCTTTCCTTAGTACTAGATTGTATCAAGGTTATATACAGAAAAACAATTTCAACACTTTGTAAAGTTAATGCAATTTATAAGGAATAGCCTTGCTAGAATCTTTTCAAATTTCATTTTTACAATGTCAATGTTACCACTTCATGGAACATTATTGCTTGCAACTTGATAAACTGTGTTGCTCAAGACCTAGCACTCTGACAAAACTGATATTAAAGTTCAGTGGTGGGCAGTCATTTTTTCAATTGTGTTGTCAGAACTAACATGAGTGTTATTAAAGACCTACCATATTTCATCATTAACAATAAAATTCTTGATATACAGTTCTACACCAAAGTGATCTGCAGGTGCTTCCTATGGCACTACTTTTAGAATGTCAGAGATGATAAATGATGTTATGGCTACATGAACAGAGGAATGAAGTTTGATCATTTTGCCTTCCCTAATATCAGTATCATGTGCTTTTGTATAAATGGGGATAAGAACACAGTGATTAATACTTATGTTTTTTATGTTTATTATTAGATATTTTCTTTATTTACATCTCAAATTTTATCCCCTCTCCTCATTTCCCTGCTAAAAATACCCCTATCCCATATTTATGGTTTTTATATTGTTCAAAATACCAATGAAAATTGGAGATTCTGTTCAGTTAACATTAACAAATGATTGGAAATATCAAGAAAGCTAAACACTGTAACCTTTAAAAATGTATGTGCACTTTAGTTATAATGTAGGAAGTCTGAAGATCATAACCTTAAAGGTTAGATACATCAAAATTTAAGTTCAGTCCCTCATGACACTGAAATAATAGCCAGATGCATAAAGTTTCACCCAAATATACCTTATGTAAAAACAAAATGAGCAATTGTTACAGTGATTAAGCAGCAGATTAGATAGTAATGACATTTGAAGCAGTAGAAAACTGTATGAGTAAAATACTGATCACATGCTTGAGAAACTATGCATTTGTCCATTTCAAAAACATGACTAAGATTCTCATGTATTTCCCCATTGTATCTGTCAGGAAGAATAGAACATAAAAAAATCCTGATGGATTGTGGAAGAGTGGCACAATGGCTATACTCTTCAGGTCATCCCTTACTAATGATGTAGATTCTCATTAGGGACAAGTAACAAGATGTATTCATGGGTATGATGAACTGTGTGAAGTGTACAACTAAGTAATTTTTATACTTTACATTTTATGTCTAATTGAAATAACAGCAATGTTTTTTTCCCAATGACACAGAAATCAGCAGGCATAGCAGATTTGACAACTTTTTGAACATGCACAAAACTGACTTGTTGATGATGAAATCACACACTGAAAATATATTTTACATTTTTCAATCAGTTATTCTCTGAAATATTTATATTATTTTCATGAATTTGAGCCTATAATTATTATTTTTACAAATTTATTAATTCAGTTAAAGTCTAGAGACACTGAGAAATATAGAGTGGGTATTAAAACAACACTCACATTTAAATAATATCAAGTTTATCCCTTTCTAGTAACTTTTAAATAAATCTGTAATTATGATACATTTTAAAATATAATAGAAATTAATAAACGGTCTTATAGTATTTATTTTCTTCTTTATCTGTGTTAAAATTTATTTATGTATTTAGTGATATGGACCACAAATGCAATGAATTATAGCACTTGTTTTTATTTTGTTATGTAAATTAACACAAATTTATACAAAAGCAGAATTTTTGCAGATTTCTGTGAACACATAAAGTATGTTTGATATTTTGGGAAAATATTTCTTTCTACTTTACAAGGTACTCTATGTAGGTCTCTCTCTCTCTCTCTCTCTCTCTATATATATATATATATATATATATATATATATATATACACATATATATATATACATGCATACATATAGTCAGTTATAGACTTGTTTTAGCATGTTCTAATACTACAATCATAATTTCAGCTCCTAATCAACACGAAAGTCTTTACTCTTACCTATTGGGATTAATAACCTGTTGCTAGTTAGATAATAGCCCTTAGGGAAGAACCTACAGATATTATTCTGCTAAATAGTCAAAATAATAAACTGATTTCTTAGAACTTATAATTAATGGCATCTACTAATGTATCATTCAGTCATTTTAAGAGTAACTTTTCATGATGTTAACATAGAAATCCACAGTCTTATAAAGTGAAGAGAATAAGTGACTTTGAATGGATCAACCTTTATTCTGACAACAATATTTCAGCCACTTCTCCAAGGATCACAAATCATTGTGGAAGGGGTAGTGGAAGGATTGTAAAACCCAGAAACAATGATTACTCTAAGGAAACTGTGTCTTCTGAACACTGCAGGCAGCTGCATATATGAATTTAGTAAATGTTATATCCTGCAGAAAATCCCTGAGACTCAAGGTAAACCCAATCCTAATAAAGGAGATAGGAGGTAGGCATGAATTTTCACCCAGTGGTTAATACTTGTGGGTCAACCCATAGCTCCTGGGATAGAGAATGTTTATTTTCATAAATAGTATATTCCATGTTAAGTTTGCCAGTCTCTAGTGTAATCTACACATTAAAAAAGTACATCTAGCATAAGTTTCAATTGATGCATTTTTAAAACTACATGAAGTTATGCAGATAACAGGAGGGCTTGGCTCCAAAAACATTTGAGGAATTATGATCAGAAGACATTTTGTGAAATTCCCAGACAACAATTTTTTTAAATTGAAAATTATATAAAATTTAAATAACTTAAAATAACTGCCATTAGTGAACTTTATGTTTTAATTGTTTTCTTTTAAAATTTTCTCTTGACATTTAGTAAATCAGCAGAACATAGTATTTAAATAACAATTTGGCTTCAAATTCTTTATGTTGTTAAATATAGTCTGTCACTTTTTCTTTGTAAAGAGATCAGATAATTGTTTAATGTTCCAATATTTTTACTTGTAGTATTTCTCTCTTTAATTAGTTTTTATCATTTATATATATGTAAAGCTTAAAGAAATGAATTTTACTCCTAGGAAGTACAAACAAAAAATCCAATGTTGTCAGTGGAACTCTGAGAAGACTGACTATATTCAGATCTCCCTAGGCTTCTCTTACCTCATTTTGCACCAGGCAAGCAGTTTTCATTTTGCTATTTTCTTTAACATCTTATAATAATGAAATTGCAAGTCTCCATGAGAAAACAGCATACAAGAATATGATATAGCTCATAATATTATTGTTATTCCCTAGAGTCATTAAAAATGTGAAACCCAGAATTTATATCTCAATTTTTAGGGATTCTGAGTGAAATATCTATTTTGTGTTTTTTTTAATATAATATTAAATTGAAGTAAACATAATGCACACTTATATTGACTCATTCTCTTTCTTCTCACATTTATTGCATGATATACTCCCTTCTTGATGTATGTGCTCCTGTGAGAACTTGATGTAAACATGAAAGTTATATTGTTTATTTAAACATTATTTTTCAGGCACAGTACATATATTCCTAATTTTCTTTTTTAATATTTTATTTATTTATTTGTTTGTTTGCTTGTTTATTTATTTAGATACGTTCTTCATTTACATTTCAAATGCTATCCCAAAAGTCCCCTATACGCTCCCCACTGCCCTGCTCCCCTACCACTCACTCCCAATTCTTGGTCCTGACTTTCCCCTGTACTGGGGCATATAAAGTTTGCTAGACCAAGGGGCCTCTCTTCTCCATGATGGCAAACTAGGCCATCTTCTGCTACATATGCAGCTAGAGACACGAGTTCTGGGTGTACTGATTAGTTCACATTGTTGTTCCACCTATAGGGTTGCAGACCTCTTCAGCTCTTGGGTACTTTCTCTGGCTGCTACACTGGGGGCCCTGTGTTCCATCCTATAGTTGACTGTGAGCATCCACTTCTGTATTTGCCAGGCACTGGCAAAGCCTCACAGGAGACAGCTATATCAGGGTTCTTTCAGCAAAATCTTGCTGGTGTATGCAATAGTGTCTGCGTTTGGTAGCTGATTATGGGATGGACTCCCGGGTTGGGTAGTCTCTTGCTGATCCATCCTTTCATCTTAGATCCAAACTTTGTCTTTGCAAGTCCTTCCATAGATATTGTATTCAGTGTCTAGGGAGGAATGAAGTATCCACGTGTTGGTCTTCCTTCTTGATTTTCTTGTGTTTTGGAAGTTGTATCTTGGGTATTCTAGGTTTCTGGGCTAATACCCACTTATCAGTGAGTGAATATCAAGTTACTTCTTTTGTAATTGGGTTACCTCACTCAGGATGATATCCTCCAGGTACATTCATTTGCCCAAGAATTTCATAAATTCATTGTTTTTAATGGCTCAGTAGTACTCCATTGTGTAAATGTACCACCTTTTCTGTACCCATTCCTCTGTTGAGGGACATCTGGGTTCTTTCGAGCTTCTGGCTATTATAAATAGGGCAACTATGAACATAGTGGAGCATGTGTCCTTATTACCAGTTGAAACATCTTCTGGGTATATGCCTAGGAGAGGTATTTCGGGATCCTCCGGTAGTACTATGTCCAATTTTCTGAGGAACCGTCAGACAAATTTCCAGAGTGGTTGTACAAGCTAGCAATCCCACCAGCAATGGATGAGTGTTCCTCTTTCTCCACATCCTCGCCAGCATCTGCTGTCACCTAAATTTTTGATCTTGCCTGGTGTGAGGTGGAATCTCAGAGTTGTTTTGATTTGCATTTCCCTGATGATTAAAGATGTTGAAGATTTTTTTAAGTGATTCTCAGTGCTTCAGTATTCCTCAGTTGAGAATTCTTTGATTATCTCTGTATCACATGTTTTAATGGGGTTATTTGAATTTCTGGAGTTAAGCTTCTTGAGCTATTTGTATATATTGGATTTTAGTCCCCTATCAGGTTAAAGATTGGTGAAAATTCTTTCCCAATCTGTTGGTGGCCTTTTTGTCTTATTGACAGTATCTTTTGCCCTACAGAAACTTTGCAGTTTTATGAGGTACCATATGTCGATTCTTGATCTTACAGCACAGGCCTTTGCTGTTCTGTTTAGGGAATTTCTTCCTGTGCCAGTATCTTCGAGGGTTTTCCCCACTTTCTCCTCTACAATTTCAGTGTCTCTGGTATTATGTGGTGTTCTTTGATCCACTTAGACTTGAGCTTTGTACAAGTAAATAAGAATGGATCAATTCATATTCTTTTACATGATAACTGCAAGGTGTGCCAGCACCATTTGTTGAAAATACTGTCTTTTTTCCACTGGATGATTTTATCTCCCTTGTCAAAGATCAGGTGACGATAGGTGTGTGGGTTCATTTCTGGGTCTTCAATTCTATTCCATTGGTCTACCTATCTGTTGCTGTACAAGTACCATACAGTTATTATCACAATTGCTCTGTAGTACAGCTTGAGGTCAGTCATGGTGATTCCCCCAGAAGTTCTTTTATTGTTGAGAATAGTTTTTGCTATCCTAGGTTTTTATTTTTTTTTGGTTTTTTTTTTGTTTGTTTGTTTGTTTGTTTTTTTATTCCGGATGAATTTGCAAATTTCCCTTTCTAACTCAGTGAAGATTTGAGTTGGAATTTTGATGGGGATTGCATTGAATCTGTAGATTGCTTTTGGCAGGATAGTCATTTTTACTATATTAATCCTGCCAATCCATGAGCAGGGGAGATCTTTCCATCTTCTGAGATCATGTTCAATTTCTTTCTTCAGAGACTTGAAGTTCTTATTATACAGATCTTTCACTTCCTTAGTTAGAGTCACACCAAGGTATTTTATATTATTTGTGACTATTATGAAGGGTTGTTTCCCTAATTTCTTTCTCGTCCTGTTTATCCTTTGTGTAGAGAAAGGCCAGTAATTTGTTTGAGTTAATTTTATATCCACCTACTGCGCTGAACCGGTTTATTTGATTTAGGAGTTCTCTGGTGGATTTTTAGGGTTACTTATATATACTATCATATCATCTGCAAATAGTGATATTTGCCTTGTTCCTTTCCATTTTGTATCCTTTTGATCTCCTTTTGTTGTCGAATTGCTCTGGTTAGGACTTCAAGTACTACATTGAATAGGTAGAGAGAAAGTGGGCAGCCTTGTCTAGTCCCTGATTTTAGTGAGATTGCTTCCAGCTTCTCTCCATTTACTTTGATGTTGGCTACTGGATTGCTGTAGATTGCTTTTATTATGTTTAGTTATGGGCCTTGAATTCCTGATCATTCCAGGACTTATATCATGAAGGGGTTTTGGATTTTGTCAAATGCTTTCTCAGCATCTAATAAGATTATCATGTGATTTTTGTCTTTGAGTTTGTTTATTTAGTGGAATATGTTGATGGATTTCAATATATTAAACCATCCCTGAATCCTTGGGATGAAACCTACTTGGTCAGGATGCATGATTGTTTTGATGTGTTCTTGGATTCAGTTTATGAGGTTTTTATTGAGTATTTTTGCATTGATATTCATAAGGGAAATTGGTCTGAAGTTCACTTTGTTGGATCTTTTTGTGGCTCAGATATCAGAGTAATTGTGACTTCATAGAATGAATTGGGTAGAGTACCTTTTGTATCTATTTTGTGGAATAGTTTGAAGAGAGTTGGACTATCCATGGATGGAGTTGCAGAGACAAAGTTTGGAGCTAAGTCAAAAGGATGGACCATCCAGAGACTGCCTTACCTGGGGGTCCATCCCATAATCACCCACCAAACCCAGACACTATTGCAAATGCCAGAAAGATTTTGCTGAAAGGACCCTGAAATAGCTGTCTCTTGTAAATCTATGTTAGTGCCTGGAAAATAAAGAAGTAGATGCTCACAGTCATCTAGTGGATGGAGCACAAGGCCCGCAGTGGAGGAGCTAAAGAAGTACCTAAGGAGCTGAAGAGGTCTGCAACCCTTTAGGTGGAACAACAATATGAACTAACCAGTACCCCCAGAGCTTGTGTCTCTAGCTGCATATGTGGCAGAAGATGGCCTATTCAGCCATCATTGGGAAGAGAGGCCCCTTCGTCTTGCAAACTCTATATGCCCCAGTATAGGAGAATTTCAGGGCCCAGAATGCCAGGGCCAAGAAGTGGGAGTGAGTGGATAGGAAAGCAGTGTGGGGGGAGGGTATAGGGGACTTCTGGGATAGCAATTGTAATGTATATGAAGAAAATATCTAATAATATTTTTTTAAAAGTTCCTACCCCAAAACATCCAAGAAATCAAGGACATAATGAAAAGTCCAAACCAAAGGATAGTAGGTATAGAAGAGAGTGAAGATTCTCAATTAAAGGACCAATAAATATCTTCAACAAAATTAGAGATGAAAACTTCCCTAACCTAACGAATGTGATGCCCATGAACATACAAAAAGTATTCTGAAATCCAAATAGTAAAATGACAAAATGGAATGCTGGAAGCAATCGATACATTCAATGCAATCCCCCTTAAAATTTCCACTCAATTCTTAATAGAGTTAGGAAGAGCAATTTGCAAATTCTTTTGGAATAACCAAAAACCCAGGATAGTAAAAACTATTCTCAACCCTAAAAGAACTTTGTGGGGAATGACCATCCCTGACCTCAAGCTGTACTATAGACAAATAGTTATAAAAATTGCATGGTACTGGTTCAGTGACAGGCAGGTAGATCAATGGAATAGAATTGAAGACCCAAAAATGAATCCATACACCTATTTTTACTTGATCTTTCACAGAAGAGCTAAAATCATATCCTGGGGAATAGTCAGCATTTTCAACAAATATTGCTGTTTGAACTGGCAGTCAGTAAGTCAAAGAATGCTCTTTGATCCATGCTTATCTCCTTGTGCAAAGTTCAAGTCCAAGTTAATCAAGGACCTCCATTTAAAACCAGGTACATAAAAGAAGGGAATGTGCAGAAATTCCTCAAACACTTGAGCAAAAGGGAAATTTTCTGAACAGAATACAAATGGCTAATGCTCTAATATCGACACTAGAAAAATGGGACCTTATAAAATTGGAAATCTTCTGTAAGGCAAAGGATACTATAAATAGGACAAATGGCAACTAACAGATTGGGAAAAGAATCTTTAACGATCCTACATCCTATAGAGGGCTAATATACAATATATACAAAGAATTCAAGAAGTTAGACTCCAGAGAACCAAATACTGTATTAAATATGGGCTACAGGGATAAATAAATAATTCTTAACTGAGGAATATTGAATGGTTGAGGAGGACCTTAGTCCTTAGTCATGAGAAAAATGCAAATCAAAACAACTCTGAGATTCCCCCTCACACCAGTAAGAATAATGGCTAAGATCAAAAACTCTGGTGAATTCTGATGCTGGCAATGATGTGGAGAAAAAGGAACACTCCTCCCCTCCATTGCTGGTGGGATTGCAAGCTGGTATAATCACTCTGGAAATAAATATGGTGGTTCTTCAGAAAACTTGACATAGTACTACCTGCAGACACAGCTATACCACTCCTGCACATATACCTCAAAAATAAATGATCCAACTTATAATAAGGACACATGCTCCACTATGTTCATAGCAGCCTTATTTATAAAAGCCAGAAGCTGCAAAGAACACAGATGTCCTTCAACAGAGGAATGGATACAGAAAATGTGGCACATTTACACAATGGAGTACTACTCAGCTATTAAAAACAATAACTTCATGAAATTCTTAGGCAAATGGATGGAACTAGATAATATCGTGAGTGAGGTGACCCCATCAGAAAAGGACACACTTGGTATGTAGTCAAGATAAGTGGATATTAGCCCAATAGCTTGGAATGTCTAAGATACAATTCACAGAAAATATGAAGGTCAAGAAGAAGGAAAAACAAAATGTGGATGCTTCATTCTTTCCTAGAAAGGGGAACAAAGTACTCATGGGAGGTAAACGGTGGGAGGGACTTTGGAGGAAAAGATGAGTAGGAAGGCAAAAGGGGGGCAGGTATTAGAGGAGTTGGATTAATATACAGAGGGTTAGAAATTTGAACAGAGGTATGTAGGAATGGGGGATGGGTAACTGGTGTTAGCAACCAGTAAGTCCAGGATACCAGGAACACAAGAGATTCCAAGGACCCAACAGGATTGAGAGTAGCTGAAATGCCCAACAAAGGGTAGGGAGAACCTGTAGAGACCATATCCAGAGGTTAGGCATGGCCCCCCTTGGAGGATGGGGCCACATACTCATCTCTAAATTTTTACCCCAGAAAGTCTCCTGTCTATAGGTAATATGGGGACAAAGTGTGGAGCAGAGACTACAGAAAAGGTCATCCAGAACCCTACCTGCAAATTCATCCCATATACAGACACAAAACCCAGACACTATTTTGGATGTGAAGAAGTGCTTTCTGACAGGAGCCTTTTATAGATGTCTCCTTAGAGGCTCTGCCAGACCCTGACAAATACAGAGGCAGATTCTTGCAGATAACCATTGCACTTAGCTCAGGGTTCCAAGTGAAGGAATTAGAGAAAGGACTGGATGAGCTGAAGGGTTTTGGAACCTCATAGGAAGAACAACAATATCACCAAACATATACCCAAGAGCTCCCAGGGACTAAACTACCAACCAAAGTGTTCATGTAGAAGGACCCATGGCTCCAGCTGCATATGTAGGAGAAGATGGCATTGTCTAGCATCAATAGGAGATGAAGTCATTGGTCCTGTGAAGGCTCATTTCCCTAGAGTAGGGGAATGCCAGGGTGTAAGGTGGGAAGGGTTGCTTGTTAGAGGGAGCATCCTCATAGAAGCAGGTGGAGGGTGGATTGGAGAGGAGAAACTGGGAGAGGGGATAACATTTGAAATATAAATATTTTAAATATCCAATAAAAATAAATTTCATTGCTCTGTTTAATATATAGGGACAAAATGTTAATAGCAATAGTAGTATATGAGTAGGGGACTGGGCGGGGTTGAAATTAGGCTATTTATGGGGAGGCTATTAAACAATGATTTGATTTACTTCTGGGCTATATATCTTTCTGTCATTTTTATAATTTTTTTACTATAGCCAGTGAGTCCCTGATCACCCTGAAATGATTCATGTAAAAACATCATTTCTGTTTTAGAGCAGTACATAGCCCACCTTGCTGTAAGAACATCACATCTAACTCTCTTTTATACTGTAGCACAACTTCTGTCAGAGAGTTTCTCCATCTTTCTAAGTGTTTTATTTTTCTTTCCAATTCTGTAATGTCATCACCTATGGCTGTATTTAAGTTGGCATAGATGGAACTCTATAGGACTAGCATGAATATGCCAGTCCCTGCTCCTGTGTGACCCAGACCCATCATAACTGCCAAAGTAATTGTAAGGGACTCTGTTTTATGTCTGATAAACTAGTTGTCCTTATCAAACAATACACCTATTATCTCTCATCAGCATGGTAGGCAATTCTTGATACAAGCTGTACCAAGGCTGGAAGGGAAAAGCAAGGAAGGAGAGCTCATACTTCCTAGAATTAGCATTCTGAAAGTCCAGACTAGTTTCAGTAGCCCAGGCATTGCAGTCAGATCCTGAGTGGGTTCTCAGAGTTTTTAGAAACCATCTATTTCCATAGGCCAGGTTAAGCCACTCATTAGGGTTCTTCTTGTTCCCTGAGTAGGTCAGCTGCCCAGGTGGGGGTATGTTGTCAAAGGTGCAATCTGTTCTACCTTCAATGCAGTGAGTTTGGTTCCGGTGGGGTAGCTGTTTCATACAGAGCATCCAGTTTAGGCCAGACCTGCATGTGGAGCCATTGGATGGATTTTGTGTTCTCCAAGAGGCCCTGGTCCTTGATGTCTGAAATGACTTCTGTCTGTAAGTTAGTGGATAATGGGGGGTTGTTTTTCAAACATAATTTCAAAGGGTGCAAATCCCTTCTGATAGGGTGAGTTCCATACTCTATAGGGGGCAACAGGGATGAAAGTTACCCAGTTACCACCAGTCACCAAGGCTAATTTAGTTAGGGTCTCTTTTAGATTTTTACTTACTTTTTTTTTTATAACCTGTCCTGAACTCTGGGATCTATATGTATAATGTAATTCTAATCAATCCCATGCTGTGGCAAATCTCTGACTTATCTTGGACACAATATCTGGTCCAGTATCTGACCCTATCATCTGTGGAAGTCATAACTTGGTAGAATGTCTTCAAGTTATTTCTTTGCCACCATCTGGACAGTCTCCTGTTTAGTCTGAAACCCTTCAGTCCAACCTGAAAAGCTGTTGACAAACACAAAGAGATATCTGTACCCAAATATTCCAGGAATATCCCCAGTGAAATTGACTTTGCCCAAAGCCCCAGGTTGAGTGTTTATTATCTGTATCCCTCAAGTTGTGGTGTTCTTAGATGCATTAAAGATCTGGCAGGCTTTGCAGCTGTCCATGATTTTATCAATATTGGATCTAACATACTAGACCTTGAGCTCTCATAACAAAGCAAATCTTGTATTCTCCAGGTACCCATATGAGTTTATCAGTGTATCTTGTTTAGTATTTGATCCCCTATACCAGCAGGAAGGATTACTTTTCCATCTGCAGACCACCTACATCCATCCAGAAATTGAGTCATAGGCAGTTGCTTGATCCACCAGAGGTCCTCTGCTGTATATTTGGCAACAGCCAGTAATTGGGAGTACCCTGGGTCTGGAAATTCCATAGTTAAAATAGGCTCTGCTTTCAGAGCTATTTCCTTAGCTGCTTGTTTTGTTAGGATATTGCATCTGGTAACTGGATTATCTTCTTCTTTTCCATCCCCTAGACAGTGGATAATCACTAATCTTTTGGGGAGCCAAGGAACCATTAACAGTGCCAAGATTTTTTTTTTTAATTTCCTTCTGCAGTCATCAGACCCATTGGTTTGTATTTTGCCTTATGAACATGAGAAGTTCTACAGGTGAACTGTATGTAAATGTAGACATTTAGCATTTTGTCATTTCCTAAAGTCAGAGGCTTTGCTAGTGTAACTGGCTCAGTCAATTGAGCTAATGTTGCAACAGGTAAAGCCTCTGCCCAGATAACTTCTTCCTTTGACACCATTTTCCTCCTCCCCTGTATACGACTGTAAATCCTGCAAGGAGATAATATCATCAGTGAACCAGGTTCCCTCTGTGTCTAGGAGAGACTTGTAAGTCCATTCAAGTTCTGTGCACTTGTGGCAGGATTTTAAAACAGTCCTGAATTGGTGTCTCCAAGTCTGGATTGGACAGCAGAGGAGTAGAATGTCTGGAAGAGAATTATAGTGGGCTTCAACAATGGAGTCTGATAATGTATCATTTGTGAATCACTAAGCCAGTGGTTTAGAGTTGTTTTAAGATTTGTTCCAGCCGGGCGTGGTGGTGCACGCCTTTAATCCCAGCACTCCGGAGGCAGAGGCAGGCGGATTTCTGAGTTCGAGGCCAGCCTGGTCTACAAAGTGAGTGCCAGGACAGCCAGGGCTACACAGAGAAACCCTGTCTCGAAAAAACAAACAAACAAACAAACAAAAACAAAAAACAAAAAAAAAAACCAAAAAACAAAAAAAAAAGATTTGTTCCATGGTTTGAAGAGTGGTAATGACCAGACTTTATCTCAAAGTGAACTAATCTGTATCCTTCATGAAATGAGCCACTATTGCCACCATTCCAAAGCAGGGTGATTATCCTGCAGCTACTGGATGGAGTTTTTTGGACAGATAAGATACTGTATCTGGACCATGGTCCTTGATGTTGGGTTAGAGCCCCTTTGACTATTTTCTCTATGTTCATTTACGAGTAGGTTGAAAGGTTTGGTTCCACCTGGCAACCCTATGTCAGGGTCTGACAGGAGAGCTTGTTTCAGTTCTTCCAGGGTCTTCAGATGCTTTCAGTACATGCGAAGCCCTAATGTTCCTTGGTGGTTTAAAATAGGGACTTACACATATCCAGGGATCCACAGGCAGCAAAAGCCCTCCATCATCAGAAATTCCCTCTCTTCCTTTGCATTTTTGAGTCTGGAGTTTTTCAGGACTGTTTCTTTTATGGCTTAGGATAGATATCTCTTACGTCTTTTGAAGACTTAGCCCAGATATTGTACCCCCTTTTTGCAAATTGCCAGGATGTTCCTGGCAGATGCATAGTACCCTAGTTTCTCTAGGGTCTCTAAAGGTGCTTAGTGACTTTCAGGGATAGTTTCAGTGTGGTGGCTGGGAGAAGCAAACCACTTACATATTGTAAAAGGGTTATTTGGGGATGCAGGGAGAAAAACTCAAATAAGTCCTTGTGCAAAGCCTCATCAACAATGGTTGGAGAGTTATTGAAGACTTGGGGGAAGGTTATCAAGGTGTGGAGGTTCTCTGAAAAGGGGGCATTCTGAATTTTTAAATTATATAAACCACGAGTAGCAAAGGCTCAATGAGGATGAGTCTATTTGCCTTGGACATGGCAGGTAACATGACTGAAGGGAGATCTGTAGAGTCAGGTGCATTTGTTTGTTCTTCTGGGGTGCCCTCTTTAAATGGGCCAGTCTTGGCTCTTTGAATGAGGAGGGCTCTGTAGCTGAAGCCAGGTATTCCTGCACAGCTCTTCTTTTATGTTAGTGTACCATAAAGATGGGACTATTGATAGGGAGGAGAACATGAGCTTTCTATTTTTTTTTTCTTTTTAAAGTTCATTGACAAATTGTGTCCATGTACATTGACCTGCTGAAGATGTCTTAAGACCAAGTTGGTTGGGGTGGAAACAATCCGTGTCATTTTGGCTATCTCAGTCACAGAATAGTAAAGTATCACACACACACACAAAGACAGTCACAATGGGATGGTAAAACATAGCCAGCAGATTCCTCTGCTTGCATAGAAGAGAAAGGGAAGATAGGATGGCAGCTGCAAGCCATGTATTGAGGTTCCGTGTCTGCTAGTGGGGTTTCAAACCCACTCTGTGTTCTTCTGAGAAATTAACACCAAGGGCACTCTGTTACCCAGGGACAGGAGTATCTTCCAAGTCCCTGTGGCTATGAACCTCTAGTGTATGTGAGGCAGAGGGGGTTTCACATCCAATTTTGTGATCTCTCTCAACATATAGTGAAAAAAAATCCCATAGCCAATGCACACAGACACAAATCTGACAGACAAGTCACTGACACAAATCCAACAGAAAAGCACGGACAAAAAGATGATTACAAAATATACCTTACAAAGTATCAATAGCACTTTGCATTGATAACTTAATAGAATGTATCTTTGTAAAATGTGTTAGAAACTTATGCATGTGATAATCCTTCACAGTAAGCCAAATCTTGCTCATTACATATCTCAGTTCCATTTGTAACTTATTTTACAAGATTTTTTTTTCAAAATTCTTTTCAGGCATTTTCTAATCTATTAGTGAAAACTTACTGTTATTAATGGCACAAATATGCATCAGAAATCTGTTATTCATCATTTTACTTCAATGAATTATGAGAAATAGATAAAAATGATCACTGTAATGAAATCATATTTGGGATCAACACATTATAAAATATTTTTATTTATTCCAATCACACCAATGCGCTGGCATTATTTGTTGTGTAGCCAATACCCAATTAATAGGCTTAAAAACATTTTCTGAGATAATTGAGTTTGAATATAGACTATGACTAGGAAAAATGTGTTTGGTAATTTTGTGATAATGGTCACATAAGTATGTCTTAAAAGGTACTGTATTTGGATAGCAAAACGCAGTAGCAATGGATTGGTTAAAAAACAATCCTTTTTTTTTTTTTTTCTTTATGTACCTCTGTGTTCCTGACAAATAAAACAGTAATTATCAATGAATGCAAAATAAGGCAATTAAATAAACAAAATAAAATAAACAATACATTATCAAATCCCTCAGTGAAATACAATGACAACCTCAAATTCGGAATATGTTTGCATATTTCTGCACTGGATCTTAGCCAAAAGGCCGAGAAGTGGTGCATATTTCTGAAAGTGAAATAAATCTTTTCAATGTAGCTTCAAGAAGCCTTTTTATGCCTCCCACTTACAATTCTCTGTCTGATTTCATATTTAGCCTTGTTTTCACAGAAGGCCTTTTGTTAATGTAATCAGTAAATACCTTTTACTCATCATGTTTGTGGCAATTGCTGGCTTACATGCTTTCTTGCTGGCCAATGATTTGATTCATGACTTAGAATGTCAGTTCTTAAAAGAGCAATTTCACTTTCCATGGCCAGTTTCAGTATCAGCTTCTAATCGAATAGGAAGGATCCAATATAGTTCTCTGCCAGAAGGCAATAATCCTTTACCCTAAGGTTTTCTATCTTATATTGAACTAAAAACATGCTGAATCAGGAGATTTTGTTTATATTTAGTACAACTCTGTCCTACTTTAACTTAGTCTCAGAAAGTAGTTTTGCCAGCTCAATGTCTCAGATCAGCAGAAGAAAAAATATAACAGGTACATATACTACTAGTATTTAAAGAATATTTTGATTGTAGTTTAGAAATATTGCATTTCTAAAATCATAGTGATGCAAGATTAATTACAAAATAATTAAAAGTAAATTAAATTGAAAGAGGTATGTATTTGAGTGTAGATTTAGAGTTGATTATCTCTAATGATCATTTTGGGACAACTTTTCTTGTCAAATATTAAATTAAGTAAAATGAACAAATATAAAAATGTATCTTCATTTTTATATTGACTCAGTGTAATTATTTGAGCTTATAATATTGATGCAGCATATTCTCCTTTTAAATTAAAAAGTATATCAAACTGGCAAATATGTCTCTGGATACTTTTTAATTTCTGCAAACCATTTAATCAAATACACCTATATTAATGTGCAGTGCCAAACCAGGCTGAAATCAGAGAACAATCACTAAATGTAAACTCAAATTAAAAAGCTAAGTGATTTCTCTCTTTTCTTCTCAAAGATTGATACATTTACATTTTATATTTATGCCTCTGATTAATGACAAACTACTATTTTCTGAAATCCAAGGTCAATAAACAGCTACCTTTGGTCTGCCATATAACTGCCCATCATTTTCAAATGTTGTCTCCTGTAAGGGTTATCTTTTCTCCTGATCATACGTGGTCTTTACAAAAAATACGTTATCTTTTGATAATTCTGATTCTAGGACATTCTATTCAAAATACTTACAGTGTAATATTGATAACATTGTTTGTAAATTGCAGTAGTTTTCAACCAGCACTGTAAAAGTAAATTAATTTATCCTTCATTTTCCTCTTTGTCAACTGCTTTCCTTTTGTACATAAGGAACCTATTCATGTAAATTCACAATAAAATTTTAAAAGAGTTCTTAGTACTGCAGATGTTCTCAATGGAGTGGAGCTTCTTCATTATGTTCAAAATCTTTTTTTTTTTTTTTTTTTTTTTTTGGTTTTTCGAGACAGGGTTTCTCTGTATAGCCCTGGCTGTCCTGGAACTCACTTTGTAGACCAGGCTGGCCTCGAACTCAGAAATCCGCCTGCCTCTGCCTCCCAAGTTCTGGGATTAAAGGCATGCGCCACCACTGCCCGGCTATGTTCAAAATCTTGACCTTGATACTCTACACCAGAAAAAAGAGGAGCTAGCATACAATGGTAGTACAATAAGTAAAACAATGCCCCTTCAAGCACAAGTACATAAGAACAACCTATACCCAGATGAATGAATGAATGAATGAATGAATGAATTCAGAGTGGAATGCTGCATTTTTGTTTATTTCCAGCATTTGAATGGCAGAAATAGGTTCTCCAGAGCTCAGTGGTCAGAAATTCTAGCCCTATTGATGAGAACCAGGCCAATGAAAGATCTTTTTGCACAAGGGTTAGATGATGTTCCTCACAATGAGTCTAAATATTACCTTCATACCTTCATATACATGGTCATGCACATGTACAGGCACACGCTCATTAACAGACATGCAATCATGGACACACATACATATACATGTGCACATGCACATAAACATACATGCACATACACACACACACATACACACACATACACACATGTACACACACTCACACACAGAGAAAAATGGATACAAACCAAAACAAATAAATATAGCACGTTGTGAAAAAAGGATCCAGAAAGTTAAATATCAAAGTACTAATAATACAATTAACAAACTGACTATATTTGATGCATATTTATTTGATCAGGAGTGGGATTCCAGATATAATATGATTTCAATTTTTTTTTTTGGTTTTTTTTTCATATAAAATTATTTTTTATTACATCTTTTCCTCAATTACATTTCCAACGCTATCCCAATAGTTCCCCATACCCTCCCCCTACTTCCCTATCCACCCTTTACCATTTTTTTGACCCAGGCATTCACCTGTACTGGGGCATATAAAGTTTGCATGTCCAATGGGCCTCTCTTTCCAGTGATGGCCGACTAGGCCATCTTTTGATACATATGCAGCTAGAGTCAAGAGCTCCGGGGTACTGGTTAGTTCATAATGTTGTTCGACCCATATGGTTGCGGATGCCTTCAGCTCCTTCAGTACTTTCTCCAGATCCTCCATTGGGGGCCCTGTGATCCATTCACTAGCTGACTGTGAGCATCCACTTCTGTGTTTGCCAGGCCCCGGCATAGTCTCACAAGAGACAGCTATATCTGGGTCCTTTCAGCAAAATCTTGCTAGTGAATGAAATGGTGTAAGCGTTTGGATGCTGATCATGGGATGTATCTCTAGATATGGCAGTCTCTAGATGGTCCATCCTTTCATCACAGCTACAAACTTTGTCTCTGTAACTCCTTCCATAGGTGATCTGTTCCCAATTCTAAGGAGGGGCATAGTGTCCACACTTCAGTCTTCATTCTACTTGAATCATGTGTTTAGCAAACTGTATCTTATATCTTGGGTATCCTAAGTTTTGGGCTAATATCCACTTATCAGTGAGTATATATTGTGTGAGTTCCTTTGTGATTATGTTACCTCACTCAGGATGATGCCCTCCATGTCCATACATTTGTCTAGGAATTTCATAAATTCATTCTTTTTAAAGCTGAGTAGTACTCCATTGTGTAAATGTACCACATTTTCTGTATCCATTCCTCTGTTGAGGGGCATCTGGGTTCTTTCCAGCTTCTGGCTATTATAAATAAGGCTGTTATGAACATAGTGGAGCATGTGTCCTTCTTACCGGTTGGGACATCTTCTGGATATATGCCCAGGAGAGGTATTGATGGATCCTCCGGTAGTACTATGTCCAATTTTTTAAGGAACCGCCAGACTGATTTACAGAGTGGTTGTTCAAGCTTACAATCCCACCAACAATGAAGGAGTGTTCCTCTTTCTCCACATCCTCGCCAGCATCAGCTGTCACCTGAATTTTTGATCTTAGCCATTCTGACTGGTGTGAGGTGGAATCTCAGGGTTGTTTGGATTTGCATTTCCCTGATGATTAAGGATGTTGAACATTTTTTCAGATGCTTCCCTACCATTCGGTATTCCTCAGGTGAGAATTCTTTGTTCAGTTCTGAGCCCCATTTTTTAATGGGGTTATTTGATTTTCTGGATTCCACCTTCTTGAGTTCTTTATATATATTGGATATTAGTCCCCTATCTGATTTACGGTAGGTAAAGATCCTTTCCCAATCTGTTAGTGGTCTTTTTATCTTATTGACGGTGTCTTTTGCGTTGCAGAAGCTTTTCAGTTTCATGAGGTCCCATTTGTCAATTATTGATCTTACAGCAGAAGCCATTGCTGTTCTATTCAAGAATCTTTTCCCTGTGCCCATATCTTCAAGGCTTTTCCCCACTTTCTCCTCTATAAGTTTCAGTGTCTCTGGTTTTATGTGAAGTTCCTTGATCCACTTAGATTTGATCTTAGTACAAGGAGATAGGAATGGATCGATTCACATTCTTCTACATGATAACAAACAGTTGTGCCAGCACCATTTGTTGAAAATGCTGTCTTTCTTCCACTAGATGGTATAAGCTCCCTTGTCAAAGATCAAGTGACCATAGGTATGTGGGTTCATTCCTGGGTCTTCAGTACTATTCCATTTGTCTACTTGTCTGTCACTACACCAGTACCATGCAGTTTTTATCACAATTGCTCTGTAATAAAGCTTTAGGTCAGACATGGTGATTCCACCAGAGGTTCTTTTATCCTTGAGAAGAGTTTTTGCTCTCCTAGGTTTTTTGTTATTCCAGATGAATTTGCAGATTGCTCTTTCTAATTCGTTGAAGAATTGAGTTGGAATTTTGATGGGGATTGCATTGAATCTGTAGATTGCTTTTGGAAAGATAGCCATTTTACAATGTTGATCCTGCCAATCCATGAGCATGGGAGATCTTTCCATCTTCTGAGATCTTTAATTTCTTTCTTCAGAGACTTGAAGTTTTTATCATACAGTTCTTTCACTTCCTTAGTTAGTGTCACGCCAAGATATTTTATATTATTTGTGACTATTAACAAGGGTGTTGTTTCCCTAAATTCTTTCTCAGCCTGTTTATCCTTTGTGTAGAGAAAGGCCACTGACTTGTTTGAGTTAATTTTATATCCAGCTACTTCACCAAAGCTGTTTATCAGGTTTAGGAGTTCTCTGTTGGAATTTTTAGGGTCAATTATATATACTATCATATCATCTGCAAAAAGTGATATTTTGACTTCTTCCTTTCCAATTTGTATTCCCTTGATCTCCTTTTGTTGTCGAATTGCTCAGGCTAGGACTTCAAGTACAATGTTGAATAGGTATTGGGGGAGTGGACAGCCTTGTCTAGTCTCTGATTTTAGTGGGATTGCTTCAAGCTTCTGACCATTTATTTTGATGTTGGCTACTGGTTTGCTGTAGATTGCTTTTATCATGTTTATGTATGGGCATTGAATTCCTGACATTTCCAAGTCTTTTATCATAAATTGGTGTTGGATCTTGTCAAATGCTTTTTCTGCATCTAAGGAGATGGTCATGTGGTTTTTTTCTTTGAGTTTGTTTATATAATGGATTACGTTGATGGATTTCCGTATATTAAACCATCACTGCATCCCTGGAATAAAACCTACTTGGTCAGGATGGATGATTGGTTTAATGTGTTCTTGGATTCGGTTAGCGAGAATTTTATTGAGTATTTTTGCATCAATATTATTAAGGGAAATTGGTCTGAAGTTCTCTATCTTTGTTGGATTTTTCTGTGGTTTAGGTATCAGAGTATTTTTGGCTTCATAGAATGAGTTGGGTAGAGTTCCTTCTACTTCTATTTTGTGGGATAATTTGTGCAGAACTGGAATTAGATCTTCTTTGAAGGTCTGGTAGAACTCTGCACTAAACCCATTGGGTCCTGGGCTTTTTTTTGTCTGGGGGACTATTAATGACTGCTTCTATTTCTTTAGGGGATGTGGGACTGTTTAGCTCGTTAACTTGATCCTGATTTAATTTTGGTACCTATTATCTGTCAAGAAATTTGTCCATTTCGTCCAGGTTTTCAAGTTTTGTTGAGTATAGCCTTTTATAGATGGATCTGATGGTGTTTTGGATTTCTTCAGGATCTGTTGTTATGTCTCCCTTTTCATTTCTGATTTTGTTAATTAGGATGTTGTCCCTGTGCCCTCTAGTGAGTTTACCTAAGGGTTTATCTATCTTGTTGATTTTCTCAAAGAACCAGCTCCTTGATTGGTTGATTCTTTGAATACTTCTTCTTGTTTCCACTTGGTTGGAACACCCCTGAGTTTGCTTTTTTCCTGCCTTCTACTCCTCTTGGGTGAATTTGCTTCCTTTTTTTCTAGTGCTTTTAGATGTGTTGTCAAGCTGCTAGTGTGTGCTCTCTCTAGTTTCTTTTTGGAGGCACTCAGAGCTATGAGTTTCCCTCTTAGAAATGCTTTCATTTTGTCCCATAGGTTTGTGCAACTTGTGGCTTCAGTTTCATTAAACTGTAAAAAGTCTTTAATTTCTTTCTATATTCCATCCTTGACCAATGTATCATTGAGAAGAATGTTATTCAGTTTCCACGTGAATGTTGGCTTTCTATTATTTATGTTGTTATTGAAGATCAGCCTTAGTCCATGGTGTTATGATAGAATGCATGGGACAATTTCAATATTTTTGTATCTGTTGAGGCCTGTTTTGTGACCAATTATATGGTCAATTTTGGAGAAGATCCCATGAGGTGCTGAGAAGAAGGTATATCCTTTTGTTTTAGGATAAAATGTTCTGTAGATATCTGTTAAGTCCATTTGTTTCATAACTTCTGTTAGTTTCACTGTGTCACTGTTTAGATTCTGTTTCCATGATCTGTCCATTGATGAAAGTGGTGTGTTGAAGTCTCCCACTATTTTTGTGTGAGGTGCAATGTGTGCTTTGAGCTTTACTAATGTGTCTTTAATGAATGTGGCTGCCCTTGCATTTGGGGCATAGATATTCAGAATTGAGAGTTCCTCTTGGAGGATTTTACCTTTGATGAGTATGAAGTGTCCCTCCCTGTCTTTTTTGATAACTTTGGGTTGGAAGTCGATTTTTTTCGATATCAGAATGGCTACTCCAGCTTGTTTCTTCAGACCATTTGCTTGGAAAATTGTTTTCCAGCCTTTCACTCTGAGGAAGTATCTGTCTTTTTCCCTGAGATGAGTTTCCTGTAAGCAGCAGAATGTTGTGTCCTGTTTGTGTAGCCAGTCTGTTAGTCTCTATCTTTTTATTGGGGAATTGAGTCCATTGATATTAATAGATATTAAGGAAAAGTAATTGTTGCTTCCTTTTATTTTTGTTGTTAGAGTTGGCATTCTGTTCTTGTGGCAGTCTTCTTTTAGGTTCGTTGAGGGATTACTTTCTTGCTTTTTCTAGGGCATGATTTCTGTCCTTGTATTGTTTTTTTTTGTTTGGTTTTGTTTTTGTTTTTGTTTTTGTTTTTTTTTCTGTTATTATCCGTTGAAGGGCTGGATTCGTGGAAAATTAATGCGTGAATTTGGTTTTGTAGTGTGTTGTGGCCTGCCCGCAGGCCACAACACGAACGGTTCAACTGAGAATGGCAGTTCAGCCTGAAAAGAGAGGAATCTAGATGGGGCGGAAGAAAAGAATGGAGCCAAGACAACAAACGTTCTGATCAAGGCTCAATTTTACTATTTTGAGACACTCAGTTATAAAGGAAGGGGGAGGGAACCCAACTTCCCGCCAAGTAACTCAGGGTCCAGTAGCAGGACGAACACGTGTGTGCCTCCAGGCAGCAAAGGCAGGTTCCAGGAGTAGGTAGGCGTGGCAGGACGAATGAGCACGTAGCTCCACCCTTGAGCAGGCAGGTTCTAGGCTGAGGGAAGGGAGGCCACATTTCCTCCCATTCGTTAACAAAACAAAAATTAAAAAGGGGGTGGCCTGTCACAGAAAAATTATCTATGTTCAATAGTTCTGCCTGAGTATTTTAGGGCTAAAGAAAAAACCTGTTTCCGTGGGATTCCCTAACTTTTCTAATGGTAAACTGTATCTGGCTAAGACTGTCTTTAAAGCACTGATGGAATAGCAGCGCTGGGCTGTAGGCTCTGACTTTATAATGCTAATTAGTGCTGAATAGGTAGCTACCTGTTTGCATTTTAAGTAGGGCGTTGGAACCCTGGCTGAGTTTAACTAAACAATTTTAGAATAACACTGAGCTGATAATCCTCCACAATTTTGGGTGACAGGCAGGGGAACAGGGAGAAGGGGGTAAGACTGGCTGGCTCCTAGTACAAGGCCAGTTGGCTTATTTATTTATTTATTTATTTATTTTTTGGGTGGGAGGCAGTGAAGGGCTTGCCCTTACGACAGCAAGGTCTCCAACCTCTCTCCCCCCTATTAATTAAGTTTAAATAGGCAATGCTTAACAGAGGTGATCAAATGATTCTTTTCATCCATAGATGAGTGGGCCTTTAACCTTGACTTGGGTGGACATTGACCTGATTCCTCCCGTGAGCATTGTAACAACTCACATCTGTGGCTCTTGGTATCTTTTGGGGAGGGGAGGCAGAGCCTTAAGTATTTTTGGTTTTTAGCTGGAGTCAGATACCAACCTCTTTCAAATCAGGTGTGTCGCACAGGGAACTCAGAAACGGTCAAACTGGACCTTCCCTCCGCAGTAATCTCCTGCGCCAAGCGGTACCCATACTGTATTCATATGATTATGAATCAGTAGCGCAGTTCTGAGTTTATGCGCGGTCTCTATATGAGACTTGTCAACCTCAGATTTAGCAAGGCCTAGACAAGAATTATGTCAGTATTAACACCATTAATTTTGGTTAAACTAGGAGCTGAAAGTCTTTCCTCTTCATCCCTGTTATTCCCAGTAGCCTGAGGAACTAAGGACACCTTGCAGTAACAGCAAGGGTGAAAAGCCAGAGGCCAGCTAAGGGACTAAGCCCATCTCTATCAAAATAAGAACTAATCTCTGTAAATATATATGAAATTTCTACTTCCCTAGCTCTCCTGGTAAATCTAAATCTTATCTTAGACTAAAAAGCCACATGCTGGGATGTCCTTGGAAGGGAGATTAGCAGTACCACCTGTTTGCTCTTAGGGGCGGAGAATGTAGATTGACCTGCTTGAGAAAAGGAAGAATTCTAAACAATGAGAGTGTAGCAATGTAAATTTTCTGTTTGGAGAAGTCAAGGTACTTTATTTAGATGCAAATTGTAAAGCTAAAGCTAATCTCAAATTAGAAGTAACTGGGTGCCAGCGGCGTTCCGCTGCAGACTGACCTTTAATGTCAGTTTGCAAAAAGTTTAGGACAAATAGGTGAAGGCAAGATGAGCCTTTGGTGACCTTGGGGGAAATGCTCTGAATTAACTTTGCTAGGTAATTTAGAATATAGGAATCTCTAATAATTGAACTGAATATTAGACCAGTCTAAGATTGAGTTAGAATGGCTGGTCACACTGAAGAAGAGTGAAAAATCATTATGACTCTATTAAATGACTAATTTTACTAAGTCTGAATATACAGTCTCTGATGTACTATTGCCATAAAGTTAAAAGGCTAGAAGCTAGTCTAAACTGGAAAAATGACAAGCAAGGATTTAAGGTAAACTTCCCTTGAGAAGCATTAGTTAATAAAATACTTTCCACTTAGGGAACAATATATACTGAAAGATTAAAACTTTTGGCTTCTTGTAAAGAAGCAGAAACAATAAACATTTTTCTTACATAATGTAAAGCTATATTAGCCATACGTAGAGGCAAAATTTTCTAGTGATTACCAGTTTACTAGAAGCAAAAATCTTTGAATTTAAGCATTATTTTAAACGTTTGAATAGATCTGTAACACTGTTAAAAAGAAATTTTCTTGAACACAGGGAAAAACTTTTTTAGGCATTGTTTGCAAAACAAAAGAAAGGGCCACAAGCCGTTCTGGGGCTGCCCAGAGCCCTGTATTGACTCAAAGGTAAAATACTTTTTAATCTGAGCATCAATCTTAAATTTGCAATCAAACTGCAAGCTGCAGTCAATGGAACAATGGCAGTTTTAACCATAATTTTTAAGTTTTTGTGCAAGGTTAGGATAATACCTACAACTTTGGGAAAGCAAAACCTATGTTTAAAACAATTTATCACTGTTAAAATCAATATTAGAAGCATTACTATCATATTACGAAGTTTGGATATCAATTAATATCTATGAGTACCTATTAAAGCAAGCTTTAATGCTTTAATAAAGAGGCATTGCTTTATATCTTATCTTAAATTTTACTATTTAGGATAGGAACCACATTAATCATTATCTAAACTAGAAATATCTTAAGAGACTCAGCCTCTGAAGCTTAATCTCAAACTCTAACTCGCTTCAGGGCCTCACCAACTTTCTCCCAGGTTCCACAATCTATCGTTTCTTCTTCTTTGAACCATGGACAACAGCTATCTATCTTATCTAAAAGATTTCTGACTTTGAACCCTTCCTTCTTCCACCTAAGCAGTTTTCTAAAAAACTGCGGCACACCGCCTGTCTCCATATCTAGTTCCGATTAATGAACTACTGACCCCAAGCAGAAACAGTGTTGGGTCAGCACTGATTCAAACTTGATTCGTATCCTACCGCATCCTCAGCAACACTTTACAAAAATGAAATTTTTTAGGCTAGCGCTAGCATGTGTACCTGTCCGTTGCTCCGATGCTCCTCCGATACGAAGATCCTTTCCTTTCTTGTGGAGCTCCACACAGCAGTCGTTTCTCTTAGCATCCCTCTGCCATTCTTCAGGTCCCAGTTCTGGCGCCAACTGTTGTGACCTGCCCGCAGTCCACAACATGAACGGTTCAACTGAGAATGGCAGTTCAGGCTGAAAAGAGAGGAATCTAGACGGGGCGGAAGAAAAGAATGGAGCCAAGACAACAAACGTTCTGATCAAGGCTCAATTTTACTATTTTGAGACACTCAGTTATAAAGGAAGGGGGAGGGAACCCAACTTCCCGCCAAGTAACTCAGGGTCCAGTAGCAGGACGAACACATGTGTGCCTCCAGGCAGCAAAGGCAGGTTCCAGCAGTAGGTAGGCGTGGCAGGACGAATGAGCACGTAGCTCCACCCTTGAGCAGGCAAGTTCTAGGCTGGGGGAAGGGAGGCCACAGTAGTGGAACACTTTGGTTTCTCCATCTATGGTAATTGAGAGTTTGGCCGGGTATAGTAACCTGGGCTGGCATTTGTGTTCTCTTAGTGTCTGTATAACATCTGTCCAGGCTCTTCTGGCTTTCATAGACTCTGGTGAAAAGTCTGGTGTAATTCTTATAGGCCTGCCTTTATATGTTACTTGACCTTTGTCCCTTACTGCTTTTAATATTCTATCTTTATTTAGTGCATTTGTTGTTCTCATTATTATGTGTCAGGAGGAATTTCTTTTCTGGTCCAGTCTATTTGGAGTTCTGTAGGCTTCTTGTATGATCATGGGCATCTCTTTCTTTAGGATTCGGAAGTTTTCTTCTATTATTTTGTTGAAGATATTTTCTGGCCCTTTAAGTTGAAAATCTTCATTCTCATCAACTCCTATTATCCGTAGGTTTGGTCTTCTCATTGTGTCCTGTATTTCCTGGATGTTTTGAGTTAGGATCCTTTTGCATTTTGTATTTTCTTTGATTGTTGTGCCAATGTTCTCTATGGAATCTTCTGCACCTGAGATTCTCTCTTCCATCTCTTGCATTCTGTTGCTGATGCTTGCATCTTTGTTTCCAGATTTCTTTCCTAGGGTTTTTATCTCCAGCGTTGCCTCACTTTGGGTTTTCTTTATTGTGTCTACTTCTCTTTTTAGGTCTAGTATGGTTTTGTTCATTTCCATCACCTGTTTGGATGTGTTTTCCTGTTTTTCTTTAAGAACTTTTACCAGTTTGGTTGTGTTTTCCTGTTTTTCGTTAAGGACTTCTACCAGTTTGGTTGTGTTTTCATGTTTTTCTTTAAGGACCTGTAACTGTTTGGCAGTGCTCTCCTGTATTTCTTTAAGTGAGTTATGAAAGTCCTTCTTGATGTCCTCTACTATCATCATGAGAAATGCTTTTAAATCTGGGTCTAGATTTTCGGCTCTGTTGGGGTGCCCAGGACTAGGTGGGGTGGGAGTGCTGCGTTCTGATGATGGTGAGTGGTCTTGATTTCTGTTAGTAGGATTCTTATGTTTGCCTTTTGCCATCTGGTAATCTCTGAAGCTAGCTGTCATAGTTGTCTCTGATTAGAGCTTGTTCCTCAGGAGACTCAGTTAGCCTCTATCAGCAGACCTGGGAGGCTGGCTCTCTCCTTAGTTTCAGTGGTCAGAGTATTCTCTGCAGGCAAGCTCTATTCTTGCAGGGAAGGTTCCCAGATATCTGGTGTTCGAACCTGCCTCCTGGCAGAAGTTGTGTTCCAATCACCAGAAGGATCCTGTGGGGAATCCTGTGCAGGTCCTTGCAGGTGTCCGGAGACTCCTCTGGCAAGGCACCCCGATACTCGAGTGGACCGGATGGGACTTGTGCCCCAGCAGAGGCTGGGTTGCCTGCTTCCCTAGTTAATGCAGTCTCAGGTTCCGCACGATTGGATTGGAGCAGATGCTGTGTTCCACTCACCAGAGGTCTTAGGATCCCATGGGGAGTCCTGTGCGGGTCCTTGCGAATGTCCAGAGACTCCTCTGGCAAGGCACCCCGGTGCTCGAGTGGACTGGAAGGGACTTGTGCCCCACCTCATGCCAGGTTGCCCTCTTCCCTAGTTAATGTAGTCTCAGGTTCTGCATGATTGGATTGGAGCAGACGCTGTGTTCCACTCACCTGAGCTCTTAGGATCCCATGGGGAGTCCTGTGTGGGTCCTGGTTGGTGTCCGGAGACTCCTCTTGCAAGGCACCGGAGTGCTTGTGTGGACTGGAAGGGACTTGTGCCCCAGCAGAGGCTGGGTTGCCTGCTTCCCTAGTTAATGCAGTTTCAGGTCCCACTCAATTGGATTGGAGCAGAAGCTGTGTTCCACTCATCAAAGGTCTTAGGATCCCGTGGGGAATGCTGTGCGGGTCCTTGAGGGTGTCTGGAGATTCCTCTGGCCGATTTCAAATTTTAAACATAAAGAGTAGAGAATAGCTTGTAGACTGGTTGGAAAAATTAAAATATAAATAAATTTTTTATTTTTTTATTTTTATTTTTTTATTTTTTTTTTTTTTTTAGTGATGAGTTTCACAAGGACATTTATTGCAAGTGTATGATGTACTTTGACTGTATCATTCCAGGAGAAAACCACCATTCTCTTCTATCCACCTTCATTCAGTAGGTACTCTTCCTTTTTCACTTTTGGTTCTTTGAGACAGAGTTTCTCTGTGTAGCTCTGGCTGTCCTGGAAACATCTGGAAATCACAGTTGATTACTTTTCTATTTCTATTCTTGTATTTACATTGACCCCCAGAACAATCATTAAAATGCAAAATACTCAGAATCCTAAAAAGATGATTCCAAAAGTCCAAGAGTGCTAAGGTACTTGGTGGAAGGTCTGAGGATTGTATCTGTGTGGAATAGATCAGCTAGATCCACTTATTCAGAAACAGTCTAGGACATTCATGCAATGTTCCATTAAGAGGAGCCCTCTGAGCCCTCTGAGTTTTAATGGCTAAAACATGAATTCTTTCATTCACTTAATTAAGATTTATGGAGGCCCCACATAAGAAACTACACCTAGAAAAGTCAATAAAATTGACAAGTTTGACATAGAAGAACATGAGCTAACGCTTATTAACTATTTTGTTCAATGAACTATTTCTAAGAACTTCATATACTGGATTACTATATTACTACATGAATTATTATTTGAAAAATTAGTAAAAACTACAATCTGATTTTGTAGGTGGAAAGTAAACTTGTGCAATTTACTCAGATTGCCCCTTGTGGACATTACCACATAGTAAATATGGTATACAGAGAACCTACTGCCAACATTTTGCTAAACAGAAAAAAACTTGAAGTATTTCCACTAATACAGGAACAAAACAAGGATGTTCACTCTCCCCATTCGTGTTCAATATAGTTCTGGAAGGCTTAGCTACAATGGTAAGATAAATGAAGGAGATAAGGGAATATAAATAGGAAATGAAGTATCTCTATTTGCTGATGATATGATACATAAAATATACTGAAGACTCTGTTAGAAATTTCCTATAGTTTATAAACATATGCAGCAAAATAGCAGTATAAAAAATTAACACCAAGAAACGAGTAGCACTCCTAGCTACAAATGACAAACATACCAAGAAAGAAATAAAGGAACCAGTAATCCCATTTACAATAGCCTCAAATTTTTGTGTGTGTGTGTGTTTGTGTGTGTGTGTAAGAAAAAGACCGAGAAAGACAGACATTCTTAGAATAACTATAACTAAGATAAAGATTTGCATAAGAAAATTATAAGACATTCAAGAAAAATACTGAAGAAGATACAAGATGCTGCTCATGAATATACCCCTCATAGTCATGGATCCATATGATTAATATTGTGAAAATATCCATTCTACAAAAAACAACTTATACATTCAATAAAATCTCCATCAAAATTCCAATGCAATTATGTGCAGAAATTTAAAAATAATTTTAATTTCTTTATGAACACACACACACATAAAGGCTAGTTAAAATATTCCTGGACAATAAGAGAACATCTTTGATTCTAAGTTATGCTACAGAGCTATAGTAATAAAAGAAAAGCATATATTGGCATAAAAAGAGACATGCTGACAAAAGGGATGTAATTGAAAACCTGGATATAATTCCATGTAGATACACCCATTTTTTGTTGTTGTTGTTTTGTTTTGTTTTGTTTTTTACAAAGACACCAAAAAATACATAGTGGTAAAAGACTGCATTATTTTAAAAAGTAGTAATAAAATAAAAACAAAAAATGAAACCCAGTGTTGATCAGATTGGATAGCTATGTACAGAAAAATGAGACTCTTACCCAGCAAAAAACTCAAGTCCACATGGATTAGGTACATCAAAAAACTAAAACTGCTTTAAAATTTTTTTTTTTTTTTTTTAGTGGTCTAATTAGCTCGTCTTTTTTTTTTTTATATTTTTATTACATATTTTCCTCAATTACATTTCCAATACTATCCCAAAAGTCCCCCATAGCGCCCCCCACTTCCCTACCCACCCATTCCCATTCTTTTGGCCCTGGCATTCCCCTATATTGGGGCATATAAAGTTTGCAAGTCCAATGGGCCTCTCTTTCCATTGATGGCCGACTAGGCCATCTTTCGATACATATGCAGCTAGAGACAAGAGCTCCAGGGTTCTGGTTAGTACATCATGTTGTTCCAACAATAGGGTTGCAGATACCTTTAGCTCCTTGGGTACTTTCTCTAGCTTCTCCATTGGGAGCCCTGTGATACATCCAATAGCTGACCGTGAACATCCACTCCTGTGTTTGCTAGGCCCCGGCATCGTCTCACAAGAGACAGCTATATTTGGGTCCTTTCAGCAAAATCTTGCTAGTGTATGCAATGGTGTCAGCGTTTAGAAGCTGATTATGGGACGGATCCCTGGATACAGCAGTCTCTAAATGGTCCATCCTTTCATCACAGCTACGAACTTTGTCTCTGTAACTCCTTCCCTGGGTGTTTTGTTCCCAATTCTAAGAAGGTGCACAGTGTCCACAATTTGGTCTTCATTCTTCTTGAGTTTCATGCGTTTATCAAATTGTATCTTATATCTTGGGTATCCTAAGTTTTGGGCTAATATCCACTTATCAATGAATACATATTGTGTGAGTTCTTTTGTGATTGTGTTACTTCACTCAAGATGATGCCCTCCAGGTCCATCCATTTGGCTAGGAATTTCATAAATTCATTCTTTTTAATAGCTGAGTAGTACTCCATTGTGTAAATGTACCATAATTTCTGTATCCATTCCTCTGTTGAGGGACATCTGGGTTCTTTCCAGCTTCTGGCTATTATAAATAGGGCTGCTATGAACATAGTGGAGCATGGGTCCTTCTTACCAGTTGGGACATCTTCTGGATATATGCCCAGGAGAGGTATTGCTGGATCCTCCGGTAGTACTATGTCCAATTTTCTGAGGAACCGCCAGACTGATTTCCAGAGTGGTTGTACAAGCTTGCAATCCCACCAACAATGGAGGAGTGTTCCTCTTTCTCCACATCCTCGCCAGCATCTGCTGTCACCTGAATTTTTCATCTTAGCCATTCTGACTGGTGTGAGGTGGAATCTCAGGGTTGTTTTGATTTGCATTTCCCTGATGATTAAGGATGTTGAACATTTTTTCAGGTGCTTCTCTGCCATTCGGTATTCCTCAGGTGAGAATTCTTTGTTCAGTTCTGAGCCCCATTTTTTAATGGGGTTATTTGACTTTCTGGAGTCCACCTTCTTGAGTTCTTTATATATATTGGATATTAGTCCCTTATCTGATTTAGGATAGGTGAAGATCCTTTCCCAATCTGTTGGTGGTTTTTTTGTCTTATTGATGGTGTCTTTAGCCTTGCAGAAGCTTTGTAGTTTCATGAGGTCCCACTTGTCAATTCTCGATCTTACAGCACAAGCCATTACTGTTCTATTCAGGAATTTTTCCCCTGTGCCCATATCTTCAAGGCTTTTCCCCACTTTCTCCTCTATAAGTTTCAGTGTCTCTGGTTTTATGTAAAGTTCCTTTATCCACTTAGACTTGACCTTAGTACAAGGAGATAGGAATGGATCGATTCGCATTCTTCTACATGTTAACAACCAGTTGTGCCAGCACCATTTGTTGAAAATGCTGTCTTTCTTCCACTGGATGTTTTTAGCTCCCTTGTCGAAGATCAAGTGACCATAGGTGTGTGGGTTCATTTCTGGGTCTTCAATTCTATTCCATTGGTCTATTTGTCTGTCACTATACCAGTACCATGCAGTTTTTATCACAATTGCTCTGTAGTAGAGCTTTAGGTCCGGCATGGTGATTCCACCAGAGGTTCTTTTATCCTTGAGAAGAGTTTTTGCTATCCTAGGTTTTTTGTTATTCCAGATGAATTTGCAGATTGCACTTTCTAATTTGTTGAAGAATTGATTTGGAATTTTGATGGGGATTGCATTGAATCTGTAGATTACTTTTGGCAAGATAGCCATTTTTACAATGTTGATCCTGCCAATCCATGAGCATGGGAGATCTTTCCATCTTCTGAGATCTTCTATAATTTCTTTCTTCAGAGACTTGAAGTTTTTATTATACAGATCTTTCACTTCCTTAGTTAGAGTCACGCCAAGATATTTTATATTATTTGTGACTATTGAGAAGGGTGTTGTTTCCCTAATTTCTTTCTCAGCCTGTTTATTCTTTGTGTACAGAAAGGCCATTGATTTGTTTGAGTTAATTTTATATCCAGCTACTTCACCGAAGCTGTTTATCAGGCTTAGGAGTTCTCTGGTGGAATTTTTAGGGTCACTTATATATACTATCATATCATCTGCAAAAAGTGATATTTTGACTTCATCTTTTCCAATTTGTATCCCTTTGATCTCCTTTTGTTGTCGAATTGCTCTGGCTAGGACTTCAAGTACAATGTTGAATAGGTATGGAGAAAGTGGACAGCCTTGTCTAGTCCCTGATTTTAGAGGGATTGCTTCAAGCTTCTCACCATTTACTTTGATGTTGGCTACTGGTTTGCTGTAGATTGCTTTTATCATGTTTAGGTATGGGCCTTGAATTCCTGATCTTTCCAAGACTTTTATCATGAATGGGTGTTGGATCTTGTCAAATGCTTTTTCCGCATCTAAGGAGATGACCATGTGGTTTTTGTCTTTGAGTTTGTTTATATACTGGATTACGTTGATGGATTTCCGTATATTGAACCATCCCTGCATCCCTGGGATGAAACCTACTTGGTCAGGATGGATGATTGTTTTGATGTGTTCTTGGATTCGGTTAGCAAGAACTTTATTGAGGATTTTTGCATCAATATTCATAAGGGATATTGGTCTGAAGTTTTCTATCTTTGTTGGGTCTTTTTGTGGTTTAGGTATCAGAGTAATTGTGGCTTCATAGAATGAGTTGGGTAGAGTACCTTCTGTTTCTATTTTGTGGAATAGTTTGTGAAGAACTGGGATTAGATCTTCTTTGAAGGTCTGATAGAACTCTGCACTAAACCCATCTGGTCCTGGGCTTTTTTTAGTTGGGAGACTATTAATGACTGCTTCTATTTCTTTGGGGGATATAGGGCTGTTTAGATCATTAACCTGATCTTGATTCAACTTTGGTACCTGGTATCTGTCTAGGAACTTCTCCATTTCATCCAGGTTCTCCAGTTTTGTTGAGTATAGCCTTTGGTAGAAGGATCTGATGGTGTTTTGGATGTCTACAGGATCTGTTGTTATGTCTCCTTTTTCATTTCTGATTTTGTTAATTAGGATGCTTTCCCTGTGCCCTCTAGTGAGTCTGGCTAAGGGTTTATCTATCTTGTTGATTTTCTCAAAGAACCAGCTCCTTGATTGGTTGATTCTTTGAATAGTTTTTCTTGTTTCCACTTGGTTGATTTCACCCCTGAGTTTGATTATTTCCTGCCGTCTACTCCTCTTGGGTGAATTTGCTTCCTTTTGTTCTAGTGCTTTTAGGTGTGTTGTCAAGCTGCTAATGTGTGCTCTCTCTAGTTTCCTTTTGGAGGCACTCAGAGCTATGAGTTTTCCTCTTAGAAATGCTTTCATTGTGTCCCATAAGTTTGGGTATGTTGTGGCTTCATTTTCATTGGACTCTAAAAAGTCCTTAATTTCTTTCTTTATTCCTTCCTTGACCAAGGTATCATTGAGAAGAGTGTTGTTCAGTTTCCACGTGAAGGTTGGCTTTCTATTATTTATTTTGTTATTGAAGATCAGCTTTAGGCCATGGTGATCTGATAGGATGCATGGGACAATTTCAATATTTTTATATCTGTTGAGGCCTGCTTTGTGACCAATTATGTGGTCAATTTTGGAGAAGGTACCATGAGGTGCTGAGAAGAAGGTATATCCTTTTGTTTTAGGATAGAATGTTCTGTAGATATCTGCCAGATCCATTTGATTCATAATTTCTCTTAGTTTCACTGTGTCCCTGTTTAGTTTCTGTTTCCATGATCTGTCCATTGGTGAAAGTGGTGTGTTGAAGTCTCCCACTATTATTGTATGAGGTGCAATGTGTGCTTTGAGATTTACTAAAGTTTCTTTAATGAATGTGGCTGCCTTTGTATTTGGAGCATAGATATTCAGGATTGATATTTCCTCTTGGAGGATTTTACCTTTGATGAGTATGAAGTGTCCCTCCCTGTCTTTTTTAATGACTTTGGGTTGGAAGTCAATCTTATCAGATATTAGAATGGCTACTCCAGCTTGTTTCTTCATGCCATTTGCTTGGAAAATTGTTTTCCAGCCTTTCATTCTGAGGTAGTGTCTATCCTTTTCTCTGAGATGAGTTTCCTGTAAGCAGCAAAATGTTGGGTCTTGTTTGTGTAGCCAGTTTGTTAGTCTATGTCTTTTTATCGGGGAGTTGAGTCCATTGATATTAAGAGAAATTAAGGAAAAGTAATTGTTGTTTCCTATTATTTTTGTTGTTAAAGTTGGCATTTTGTTCTTGTGGCTGTCTTCTTTTAGGTTTGTTGAGGGATTACCTTCTTGTTGTTTCTAGGGCGTGGTTCCTGTCCTTGTATTGGTTTTTTTCTGTTATTATCCTTTGAAGGGCTGGATTCGTGGAGAGATAATGTGTGAATTTGGTTTTGTCGTGGAATACTTTGGTTTCTCCATCTATGTTAATTGAGAGTTTGGCTGGGTATAGTAGCCTGGGCTGGAATTTGTGTTCTTTTAGTGTCTGTATAACATCCGTCCAGGATCTTCTGGCTTTCATAGTCTGTGGTGAAAAATCTGGTGTAATTCTGATAGGCTTGCCTTTATATGTTACTTGGCCTTTTTCTCTTACTGCTTTTAGTATTCTATCTTTATTTAGAGCATTTGTTGCTCTGATTATTATGTGTCGGAAGGTATTTCTTTTCTGGTCCAGTCTATTTGGAGTTCTGTAGGCTTCTTGTATGTTCATGGGCATCTCTTTCTTTAGATTTGGGAAGTTTTCTTCTATAATTTTGTTGAAGATGTTTGCTGGTCCTTTGAGTTGAAAATCTTCATTCTCATCCACTCCTATTATCCGTAGGTTTGTTCTTCTCATTGCGTCCTGTATTTCTTGGATGTTTTGAGTTAGGATCTTTTTGCATTTTACATTTTCCTTGATTGTTGTGCCGATGTTCTCTATGGAATCTTCTGCACCTGAGATTCTCTCTTCCATCTCTTGTATTCTGTTGCTGATGCTCGTATCTATGGTTCCAGATTTCTTTCCTAGGGTTTCTATCTCCAGTGTTGCCTCATTTTGGGTTTTCTTTATTGTGTCTACTTCCCTTTTTAGGTCTAGTATGGTTTTGTTCATTTCCATCATCTGTTTGGATGTGTTTTCCTGTTTTTCTGTAAGGACTTCTACCTGTTTGATTATGTTATCGTGTTTTTCTTTAAGGATTTGTAACTCTTTAGCAGTGTTCTCCTGCAATTCTTTAAGGGATTTTTGTGCTTTCTCTTTATTGTCTTCTGCCTGTTTAGCAGTGTTCTCCTGCATTTCTTTAAGTGTGTTATTAAAGTCCTTCTTGAAGTTCTCTATCATCATCAGGAGATATGCTTTTAAATCCGTGTCTAGCTTTTCCGGTGTGTTGGGGTGCCCTGGACTGGGCGAAGTGGGGGTGCTGGGTTCTGATGATGGTAAGTGGTCTTGGTTTCTGTTAGTAAGATTATTACGTTTACCTTTCGCCATCTGGTAATCTCTGGGGTTAGTTGTTATCGTTGTCACTGTTTAAAGATTGGAGCAGAAGCTGTGTTCCACTCACCAGCAGTCTCTAAATCCTGCGGCGGGGGTCGTGGGTAGCTGAAGGTACCCCGGTGCTGGTCCAGCCGGAAGAGGCCTGTGGTCCTACACAAGCCGTTTTTCTGCTTCCCTAACTAATGCAGTCTCTGGTCCCGCGTGCAATTGGATTGGAGCAGAAGCTGTGTTCCACTCTCCAGAAGTCTTAAGATCCTGTGGTGGGTGTTGTGGGTAGCTGGTGAGTGTCAGCCGACCCTGCGCCCCAGCTGCCCCGGTGCTTTTCTGACGGGAAGAGGGTTGTGGCCCTATGTAGGCCGGATTTCTCTCTCCCCAACCAGAGCAGTCTCAGGTCCCGCGTGATTGGACTGGAACAGAAGCTGTGTTCCACTCACCAGCAGTCCCAAAATCCTGCGGCGGGGGTCGTGGGTAGCTGGCGGGTGTCAGGCAACCCTGTGCTCCCACTACCCCGGCGCTGATCCAGCCGGATGAGGCCTGTGGCCCTACTCAGGCCGGTTTCTGCTTCCCTAACTAATGCAGTCTCAGGTCCCGTGCAATTGGATTGGAGCAGAAGCTGTGTTCCACTCACCAGCAGTCCCAAAATCCTGCGGCGGGGGTCGTGGGTAGCTGGCGGGTGTCAGGCAACCCTGTGCTCCCGCTACCCCGGCGCTGATCCGGCCGGATGTGGCCTGTGGCCCTACTCAGGCGGGTTTCTGCTTCCCTAACTAATGCAGTCTCAGGTCCCGCGCAATTGGATTGGAGCAGAAGCTGTGTTCCACTCACCAGCAGTCCCAAAATCCTGCGGCAGGGGTCGTGGGTAGCTGGCGGGTGTCAGGCAACCCTGTGCTCCCGCTACCCCAGCGCTGATCCGGCCGGATGTGGCCTGTGGCCCTACTCAGGCGGGTTTCTGCTTCCCTAACTAATGCAGTCTCAGGTCCCGCGCAATTGGATTGGAGCAGAAGCTGTGTTCCACTCACCAGCAGTCCCAAAATCCTGCAGCGGGGGTCGTGGGTAGCTGGCGGGTGTCAGGCAACCCTGCGCTCCTGCTACCCCGGCACTAATCCGGCCGGATGTGGCCTGTGGCCCTACTCAGGCCGGTTTCTGCTTCCCTAACTAATGCAGTCTCAGGTCCCGCGCAATTGGATTGGAGCAGAAGCTGTGCTCCACTCACCAGAAGTCTTAAGATCCTGTGGCGGGTGTTGTGGGTAGCTGGCGAGTGTCAGCAGACCCTGCGCCCCAGCTTCCCTGGTGCTTTTCTGACCGGAAGAGGGTTGTGGCCCTATGTAGGCCGGATTTCTTTCTCCCCAACCAGAGCAGTCTCAGGTCCCGTGTGATTGGACTGGAGCAGAAGCTGTGTTCCACTCACCAGCAGTCTCTAAATCCTGCGGCGGGGGTCGTGGGTAGCTGAAGGTACCCTGGTGCTGGTCCAGCCGGAAGAGGCCTGTGGTCCTACACAAGCGGTTTTTCTGCTTCCCTAACTAATGCAGTCTCTGGTCCCGCGTGCAATTGGATTGGAGCAGAAGCTGTGTTCCACTCTCCAGAAGTCTTAAGATCCTGTGGTGGGTGTTGTGGGTAGCTGGTGAGTGTCAGCCAACCCTGCGCCCCAGCTGCCCCGGTGCTTTTCTGACGGGAAGAGGGTTGTGGCCCTATGTAGGCCGGATTTCTCTCTCCCCAACCAGAGCAGTCTCAGGTCCCGCGTGATTGGACTGGAACAGAAGCTGTGTTCCACTCACCAGCAGTCCCAAAATCCTGCAGCGGGGGTCGTGGGTAGCTGGCGGGTGTCAGGCAACCCTGCGCTCCTGCTACCCCGGCACTAATCCGGCCGGATGTGGCCTGTGGCCCTACTCAGGCCGGTTTCTGCTTCCCTAACTAATGCAGTCTCAGGTCCCGCGCAATTGGATTGGAGCAGAAGCTGTGCTCCACTCACCAGAAGTCTTAAGATCCTGTGGCGGGTGTTGTGGGTAGCTGGCGAGTGTCAGCAGACCCTGCGCCCCAGCTTCCCTGGTGCTTTTCTGACCGGAAGAGGGTTGTGGCCCTATGTAGGCCGGATTTCTTTCTCCCCAACCAGAGCAGTCTCAGGTCCCGTGTGATTGGACTGGAGCAGAAGCTGTGTTCCACTCACCAGCAGTCTCTAAATCCTGCGGCGGGGGTCGTGGGTAGCTGAAGGTACCCTGGTGCTGGTCCAGCCGGAAGAGGCCTGTGGTCCTACACAAGCGGTTTTTCTGCTTCCCTAACTAATGCAGTCTCTGGTCCCGCGTGCAATTGGATTGGAGCAGAAGCTGTGTTCCACTCTCCAGAAGTCTTAAGATCCTGTGGTGGGTGTTGTGGGTAGCTGGTGAGTGTCAGCCAACCCTGCGCCCCAGCTGCCCCGGTGCTTTTCTGACGGGAAGAGGGTTGTGGCCCTATGTAGGCCGGATTTCTCTCTCCCCAACCAGAGCAGTCTCAGGTCCCGCGTGATTGGACTGGAACAGAAGCTGTGTTCCACTCACCAGCAGTCCCAAAATCCTGCGGCGGGGGTCGTGGGTAGCTGGCGGGTGTCAGGCAACCCTGTGCTCCCACTACCCCGGCGCTGATCCAGCCGGATGAGGCCTGTGGCCCTACTCAGGCCGGTTTCTGCTTCCCTAACTAATGCAGTCTCAGGTCCCGCGCAATTGGATTGGAGCTGAAGCTGTGTTCCACTCACCAGCAGTCCCAAAATCCTGTGGCGGGGGTCGTGGGTAGCTGGCGGGTGTCAGGTAACCCTGTGCTCCAGCTACCCCGGCGCTGATCCAGCCGGATGAGGCCTGTGGTCCTACTCAGGCAGGTTTCTGCTTCCCTAACTCAAAATATAAATAAATTAAATAAGCTTCTTTTTTGTCACTAGTAGAATTAAAGTTAGATAGAAAATAAAAGTCAACTTTGATTTTTAAAATAAAATTGGTAGTAAGAGTTAGTAAATGTTCAGAAATATAGTTAAAACCATGATTTGTTAACATGATCTGAAAGTGAAGTGTGATTTTATGTATGAGTCAAACCTCTGTTTCAAATATCTATCCTGATTCATTAAATAATTACTTTTATCTCAGTCTATTAATGAATTATTGATGACACTAGCCCTTGTAATAGAAAAAAAAAAGTATTTGGGGAAAAATGATGAAGGAAAAGACAAGAATTCAGACAGAAAAATCCAAGAAACCAAACGGAATTGAAAAGAGAAATGATTAGGATAGTAAAATGAAAGAAAGACCAACCAGGGACTGCCACAACTTAGGATCTATTCCATATGCAGACACCAAACCCCAACACTAGTACAGATGCCAAGATGTGCTTCAATACAGGAACTAGCATGACTGTTCTCTGGGATGACAACCATCGGTTGGAGCATAGAGATGCAAATGGAAGAATTCGAGGAAGGACTGAAAGAGTTGAAGGGGAATGCAACCCCATAGGAATGAAAACATTATCAATTAACCAGATACCTCAGAGCTCCCAGGGACTAAGAAACCAACCAAAGAGCATAAATAGGCTGGTGTGTGGTCCCTGCTACTTACATAGCAGAGGTCTGCCTTGTCTGGCCTCAGTGGAAGGGAATGTATTTGATCATGTAGAGGGTTGATGCCCCAGGGAGGAAGGATCCTAGAGGGGTGAGGTAAGAATGGGTGGGTAGGTGGGGCAACATTTTAGGGTTGAAGACGAAGGGGGAAATGGAAGTGAGCTCATAGATGGGGGAAACAGGAAGATGGACAACATTTGAAATGTAAATAAATAAAGTAATTAATTAAAAACTTTTAAAAATGGCAATCTCAGTTTGCAATCCCACCAGCAATGGATAAGTGTTCCTTTCTCTACATTCTCATGAAGTTGTGCCAATGATTTCAAGTCTCTTTCCTACTTTCTCTTCTATTAGAGTATCTATTTTCATGTTCTTCTCATTAATCCACTTGTATTTGACCTTTGTGCAAGGCGAAAATACGGATCTATTTTCATTTTTCTACATACAAGCTGCCAGTCAGACAAGCACTATTTATTGAAGATGCTTTATTTTTCCCATTATAGATTTTTTACTTCTTTGTTGAAGATCAATTGGCCATAAGTGTGTCGTTTTACTTCTGGGTCTTCACTTCTATTCCACTGATCAAACTTTCTGTCTCTGTACCAAAACCATGCAACCTTTATCACTATTACTCTGTAGTATGTCTTGAGGGCAGGGATGAGGATTCCCCCAGAAGTTCTTTATTGTTAAGAATTATTATCACTCCCCTGTGTTTTTTGCTTTTCCAAATGAAGGTGAGAATTGCTCTTTGCATGTCATTGAAGGATTGTGTTGCAACATCCTTCACAATACTCACAAATAATATAATACATCTTGGGATAACTCTAACCAAACAAGTAAAAGATTTGTAAAACAAGAACTTCACGTCTGTCAAGAAAGAAATTGAAGAAGACTTCAGAAAGTGGAGAGATTCCCCATACTCATGGATTGGTAGAATTAACATAGTAAAAATGGTCAACCTGCTAAAAGTAATCTATACATTCAATGCAATACCCATAAAAATCGTAACGCAATCACTGAATTGCTCTCTCTCTCTCTCTCTCTCTCTCTCTCTCTCTCTCTCTCTCTCTCTCTCTGTGTGTGTGTGTGTGTGTGTGTGTGTGTGTGTGGTTGTGTGTGTGTGTATTGCTCCCCTAAGTTACTTCTATTTCCTGTCTGTTTCCTGTCTGAGAGTTAGGTGTATCCTATGTTTAACTAATTTGGCCAAATCTTTCTCTGATTAGTCCCTGCCTCACAATTAGATGTGAGCACTGAAAACACCACTAGTAATTCACTACAGCACTGAAAACACCAACTAGTAATTCACACTCACACACACACACACACACACACACACACACACACACACACACCTATCTCCATAGGCAGTAATATTAGTAGATATAGCCAAGGCTTATTAAGAATGGTTGCTTCCAGAAGCAGGATATGGAAAATGAAGAAGTGACTAGCTATTTCATATAACTCTTTGGCACTAGAGATAGGTTCATCTCCTACCTCTTTAGATTAAGTCTGGTTTTCCTGCCTAGCTTCCTTCTTACTCAGTTTTAAACACACTCAGGTCTAGATAACTTCCTCTGAGTGTCATGTCTTTTCCAGCCTCAATACCAGAAGTGATGCTACCTAGAAACCAAAGGAGATGTTTACTCTTCACTTTCTGTCCAGGCAATCTAAACTGATTCTCACTTATTTACGTCTCACCTATGAAGCATGTTACAGTTTCATGAACTTCACTTTGAATTCACTTCTTTTCATTGAAAAGAACTTTGTGGAGACACAAAATGTCTTTCTTTACTTCCTTTGAAGGTAATTTATTTAATTCTCTATGAACTTTTTGTAAAAAGATGAAGAAGGAACTATTACTTTCCATGTTGGATTAAAGCTTTCAACTCCCCCTTAGAAGCAACATTCTCAGCTACTAGGTGTTTGTGCTGGTGATATTGCTATTTTTTGGTATTATTAAGTTTAGATGATAGCCAATATTTCCTATTATGATAGGTGAGTTACCTGGCAACAGCCAGGTAGGCCTGACCCACTATAAAAGGGGCTTCTTCCACTCTCCTCACTCTCTTCTTCTTCTTCTCTTGCTTTTCTCTTGCCCTCTTGTTGTCTTGGAAGATTCCCTTGCCCCTCTCTTTCCAATTCCCTCTCCCCTCTCTCCACTTGCTCATGGCCTCCACTTGCTCATGGCCTCTACTTCTCTACTTTCTCTCTCTCCCTGTCTTTCTCTGTCTCTACTATTCCCTTGACTCCCCTCCCCATGCCCTAAATAAACTCTGGTCCTTCAGGGGTAAGGGATGCCTTGGCATGGGCCTGCTGAGATATCCCCTTCCCCCATATCTGTCTATACCCCCATAGAATGTATTCTCTTTCTCTTTCTTTTTATTATAAACACATCACAGTACCATATGAGGTGTTTATAAAGAGATAAAGAGAAGGTATTATAGAGAATAGTTTAATCAGGCCATGGGGAGGGGAGTTAAGATGGTAGTAGAGGCAGAGAAATGCAGAGAGAGGGAGAAAATAGAGAAATAGAGGCCAACCAGGAGCACATGGAGGTGTTGGGGGGAAGGGACTGGGAAGGGGAAAGCAAGGGCAAGAGGGAAGCAAGAGAACAAGGGAGCAAGGAGGGGGCAAGCAGCCAATGTTATAGTGTGTCAGGCCTGCCTGGCTCTTTCCAGGTAACTATGGGGTGGAATTTAGACAAAATGTTAATATTCACTGTCCAAAAACATTCCTATTTCTTTCACCATACCTTCAATGATTTTTGACAATACTTAAATTATTTCAGGTGATAAAATATGTTATTTTGATTTACATGTTTTGATGAATAGTAATTTGGGGGAACTGATTCATTAATGCTGTCATTGTGTATGTTTCTTTTTCTTTACTTTCTTTTTAAATGTCTTTTTAAAAATATTTTTTTATTTATTTACACTTCAGATTAATGAACCCCCATCCACCATCCAACTGTTCAACATCTCTTATGTCCTTCTCACAGTGTGCCTCCACAAGGATATCACCACCACAACTCCTGAGCCAACTTGACCTCTAAACTCCCCGGGGCTCCAAATCTCTTGAGGGTTAGGTACACCATCTCTAACTGATCCAAGACCCAGCAGTCAACTGTTGTATATGAGCTGAGGATCTCATATAATCAGGTATATGCTGCCTGGTTGGTGGTCCAGTGTCTGAGAGATCTTGGAGGGCCAGGTTAATTGAGACTGCTTATTCTCCTACATGGGAGCCTTCCTTGTCAGGTTCTTCCAGCGTTTCCCTAATTCAGTGTCCTGTCCAGCAGGACCTAGTTATTCCGTGGGTCAAGGAGGACCGAGGCCTGCAAGAGAAGCGGGCAGAGAAAGGGGAGCAACACCAAGCAGAGTTGTCAAGGTCTATTTAATGAAGGCTAGGAGCCTGATTATAAGCACATAGTGAGAGAAAATAGGGAGGGGTCGAAAGGGCATAATAAAACACATAGAAAGGGATGGACATCTGGGGTGGATGCTGATTACAGGCTTCTTGCAGCTTATTTTGAAATGTCCGCCCCCTAACAGTCCCGGGCGGCCTTCAAACATTCTGCAGTTTATCTTGAAGTGACATAAACAGTCCCAGGCACCAAATAGAGACATGGAGGAGGAGTTGAAGCTGCCTTTATCTAAGCAGTTCTAGGCGCCAAGTGAAGACATAAAGGAGGGAGTGAAGCTGGCAGTCTCAGGTGCCTGGTGGAGACAATGAAGGAGGAGGTGACATAATTCCCTTCAAAGGGTCAGCCGGATCTTTAGGGTGAGAGTTACTGGCAGGACCTAGTTTCCCACAGTTTGGTCTCTCACAATTTAGCAACAGGGGTCAGCAGCTTCAGTCCATTGGTTGTGTGTAGTATCTGCATATGACTCTTTCAACTGCTTGTTAGGTTTTTCGGAGGGGAGTTTGATAGATCCATTTTTTTTTAATTTTTAATATTTTTTATTATGTATTTTCCTCAATTACATTTTCAATGCTATCCCAAAAGTCCCCCATATCCCCCACCCCCCCACTTACCTACCCACCCATTCCCATTCTTTTGGCCCTGGCATTCCCCTGTATTGGGGCATATAAAGTTTGCAAGTCCAATGGGCCTCTCTTTCCAGTGATGGCCGACTAGGCCATCTTTAGATACATATGCAGCTAGAGACAAGAGCTCCGGGGTACTGGTTAGTTCATCATGTTGTTCCCCCTATAGGGTTGCAGATCCCTTTAACTCCTTGGGTACTTTCTCTAGCTTCTCCATTGGGAGCCCTGTGATCCATCCAATAGCTGACTGTTAGCATCCACTTCTGTGTTTGCTAGGCCCCAGCATAGTCTCACAAGAGACAGGTATATCTGGGTCCTTTCAGCAAAATCTTGCTAGTGTATGCAATGGTGTCAGCGTTTGGAAACTGATTATGGGATGGATCCCTGGATATGGCAGTCTCTAGATGGTCCATCCTTTCATCACAGCTCCAAACTTTGTCTCTGTAACTCCTTCCATGGGTGTTTTATTCCCAATTCCAAGAAGGGGCACAGTGTCCACACTTTGGTCTTCGTTCTTCTTGAGTTTCATGCATTTAACAAATTGTATCTTATATCTTGGGTATCCTAAGTTTTTAGGCTAATATCCACTTATCAGTGAGTACATATTGTGTGAGTTCCTTTGTGAATATGTTACCTCACTCAGAATGATGCCCTCCAGATCCATCCATTTGCCTAGGAATTTCATAAATTCATTCCTTTTAATAGCTGAGTAGTACTCCATTGTGTAAATGTACCATAATTTCTGTATCCATTCCTCTGTTGAGGGGTTTCTGGGTTCTTTCCAGCTTCTGGCTATTATAAATAAGGCTGCTATGAACATAGTGGAGCATGTGTCCTTCTTACCGGTTGGGACATCTTCTGGATATATGCCCAGGAGAGGTATTGCTGGATCCTCCGGTAGTACTATGTCCAATTTTCTGACTTGCCAAAAGCAATCTCCAGATTCAATGCAATCCCCATCTAAATTCCAACTCAATTCTTCAACGAATTAGAAAGTACAATCTGCAAATTCATCTGGAATAACAAAAAACCTAGGATAGCAAAAACTCTTCTCAAGGATAAAAGAACCTCTGGTGGAATCACCATGCCGGACCTAAAACTTTACTACAGAGCAATTGTGATAAAAACTGCATGGTACTGGTATAGTGACGGACAAGTAGACCAATGGAATAGAATTGAAGACCCAGAAATGAACCCACACACCTATGGTCACTTGATCTTCGACAAGGGAGCTAAAAACATCCAGTGGAAGAAAGACAGCATTTTCAACAAATGGTGCTAGCACAACTGGTTGTTATCATGTAGAAGAATGCGAATCGATCCATTCCTATCTCCTTGTACTAATGTCAAGTCTAAGTGGATCAAGGAACTTCACATAAAACCAGAGACACTGAAACTTATATTGGAGAAAGTGGGGAAAAGCCTTAAAGATATGGGCACAGGGGAAAAATTCTTGAATAGAACCGCAATGGCTTGTGCTGTAAGATCGAGAGTTGACAAGTGGGACCTCATGAAACTGCAAAGCTTCTGCAAGGCAAAAGACACCATCAATAAGACAAAAAAACCACCAACAGATTGGGAAAGGATCTTTACCTATCCTAAATCAGATAAGGGACTAATATCCAATATATATAAAGAACTCAAGAAGGTGGACTCCAGAAAATCAAATAACCCCATTAAAAAATGGGGCTCAGAACTGAACAAAGAATTCTCACCTGAGGAATACCGAATGGCAGAGAAACACCTGAAAAAATGTTCAACATCCTTAATCATCAGGGAAATGCAAATCAAAACAACCCTGAGATTCTACCTCACACCAGTCAGAATGGCTAAGATCAAAAATTCAGGTGACAGCAGATGCTGTCGAGGATGTGGAGAAAGAGGAACACTCCTCCATTGTTGGTGGGATTGCAAGCTTGTACAACCACTCTGGAAATCATTCTGGTGGTTCCTCAGAAAATTGGACATAGTACTACGGGAGGATCCAAGGATAGATCCATTTTTTGAGAGTGCTCCATAGCCTCAGTAATAGTGTCAGGTCCTTCAGCTGGATCCCACTTTGGGCCTGCTGTTCAACCTTTATTTCCTCAACCTCCTTTCCACTTTCATCCCTGTAATTCTTTCAGATAGGAACAATTATGGATCAGAGTTTTGACTGTAGGATGGCAACCCAATACCTCACTTCATTCCCTGTCTTCCAGCTGAAGTTGGGCTCTATAATGTTCCTCTTCCTATTGTCTGTCATTTCATCTGAGGTCTCTCCTTTTGAGTACTGAAAGTCTCTCACCCCTCGTGTCTTTGGTACATTTTTGGAGGGTCCCCCCAAACTCCTATCTCAGGGGGTTGCCTGTTTCCATTCTTTCTGCTGGATCTCAGGGCTTCAGTCCTTTTCCCTCACCCAATACCAGATCAGGTTCCCCTTTTCCCACTACTGTCCACTTTTCTGCTCAAGTCCCTCCTTCCCTTCCCACTTGCGATGGCTTTCTTCCCTCTCCCAATTGGGACCGAGGCATCATTACTTAAGACCTTCAGCTTGTTGACTTTTTTGAGGTCTGTGTCTTGGATATTCTGTACTTTTCTTTTTTCTTTTTTTGGCTAATATCCACTTATTAGTGAGTACATACCTTGTACATAATTTTGAGTGAGTTACCTTACTCAGGATGGATATTTTCCACCCATTTGCCTGCAAAACTACGACATCCTCTTTCTTAAGAGTAGAGTAATATTCCATTATAAATTAACCATATTTTCTGTATCCATTCTTCTCTCATGGAACATCTGGGTTCTTTCTAGCTTCTATCTATCACAAACAAGTCCACTATAAACATAGCAGAACAGGCCCCTGTGGTATGGTGGCACATCTTTTGGTTGTATTCCCAAGAGGGGTATTGTGGGGTCTTTTGGTAGATCTAGTTCCAATTTTATGAGGAATCGCCAGGTTGATTTCCAGAGTTATTGTACCAGTTTGTAATCCTACCAGCAATGGAGGAGTTTTCCTCTTTCTCCACATATCCTAGCTAACATGTTGTCACCTGAAGTCCTGATCTTAGCCATTCTGATCCAAAGTGGAATCTCAGGGTAGTTTTGATTTGCATTTCTCTGAACACTAAGTACTTTGAACATTTCTTTAGGTGCTTCTCAGCCACTGGAGATTCTTTTGTTGTGAATTCTCAGTTTAGTTCTAAACCACATTTTTTATTGGATTTATGATTTTTGTGGTTAGCTTCTTGTGTTCTTTATATATTTTGGATATTAGCCCTCTATACATTTTCATTACTAGTATAGTAATTTGAAAATTACCCTCATAAATGTAAGCTGAAGGGAATCTAAATGAAGCTCTGTTGCAAGATTCTTTTCTGCAGTGTGTGGTGTCCAGTTTGTAGCCCCTGACAGAGAAAAAATGTATTAGCAACAACAACAAAATATTACTTTCAGTGTTCCAAGCAGTTTGTATTTTTCAGCATGCCCTCTCTTCTATTTCTGTTCTCCTTTTCCCAAAACTGTAGATATTGAATATTCTCCTGGATCATGTTTGACAAATTCAGCATAACACCATTTAAGAAATCCTACACTTACTCTTCTGCAGCTGTTAAATGATAATAACTCCCAAACTACTAGTGGAAATTTTTCTCCACACACCATTCCACACCTTGATTGAATGAAGTCTTGTACATGCTATAAGTACTCTAATGGCTTTATATGTATAACTACCTTGTTTTTCCCTCAACATAACATTTCCTGTAATATTTTGTCACATATGGATGTTTTAATCTTTTGTCCATTTCTCATGAAGTACGCTTTAGCTTTGAACATGAACTGTGAGAAACCAATGCTGAATCATGGTTGAGTAGTATGAAATCTCTTACTCATTTTATCATGTTCAGGTGTGCATTGTGTTGTAGCTGTCCTGTATAGGGATAACAACAAGAAAAAGAACAACAATAACAACATTAACAACAAATCATATTGAAAAAGAAATGAAGGGAAAATCCCACTCATAATATCCTTAAAAATACAATGAATTCTCAGAATGAAGTTAGCCAGAGAATTGAAAGAATTAAATAAAATGCTTATATCTTTGAAGAATTAAATTCAAAATTAAATCAGAAAAAAGGAAGAAAAATTCCTTTCTAATGATTGAGTAGATTAATATCGTAAAAATGGACAGGTAATGCAATCCTGATCAAAATCAAATGTAAATCTTCACAAAATAGGAAAAGTATTGTGAGATTTATTACCACATTCAGATACACACAGACACACACACACACACATACACACACACACACACATACACACACACACACACATACACACTAGCCAAAACAATCTTAAACAAAAAAGGCTTATGTATTATAATTCTTTACTTTACAGTAAGCTATAGAACTGTACCCATTAAACAGGATCATTCTGAAAGTATATACATTAGTTAGTGGAGTACAAATAAATACCTAATTATTAGTCTGTGCAAACAAAAGCAATGAACTGTAAAAAGTAGACCAAAATTATAATGGAGGAAACACCTCATGTTCAACCAATGTTTTTATAAAATTACTTAGCTAGAAATTAAGTCTGATATCTTACCCCAGAGAAAACTCAATTTCAAGTATATCATGGATATATAAGACTTCACATGTTGAATTGGACTGAGGAGATCTTAATAAATATACTAGAACTTATAGACAGAGTTATTAACAACAATAATTGACAAAAATGGGACAATATGAAACCAAAAAACTTATGTACAGAAATGTACATCATCATTCATTCTAAAATTCAGACTATAGAATCACAAAATATCCTTATCAGCTCCATGTCTGAGGTAGGGTTATTTTCGAGATCATACAAACAACAATAACACTGAAACTATAAGAAAAATAACCAATTTAAAAATGAGAAAAGAAACTCTGCTGAAAGTGTTTAAAAGATGAAATAAATATTTTAAAAGGTTCTGAAACTTTCATCACCAGTAAATCATAAGTGAAAACTACTAGGAGACTTCAACTTAACTTATTCAGGTTGGATAAGATGTTTACAAATAATTGCAGACAGTGCTGTTGTTAGGGTGGAGAAAGTAGACTATTTGTGCACAACCATACCATAATTGGGTACAAAATTGAAACCCAATTATGTAGTTTTTCCAAAGGCCATAAATAGACCCACCAAATTATGAAGGAATATCACACTTAGACATATACCCAAAGCACTCTACATTCTATGGCATAAACAACTTCTCATTCATGTTTGTTGCTGTTTAATTCACAATATTAAAAAAATATGAATAACATATATCTGTTAACTTATGAGTAAAGAGACATATACAAGGATAATATTATTCAGTAGTTAAAAAAGACAATATTATAAAATTTGCAAGTAAATGTGTTGAACTGAAAACAGTAATCTCGAACGATATATCCTAGATAAACATATATTTTCTCTCTTAGCTAATATTTAATGATATTAGCTAAATATTTAATATTTTAATTAGAAAACTCTTAGAGATCAGGAAATGAGTAAGGGTCTGGGCACTGGGGTACAGACTTTTAAGGGTACCAAAATGAAATTCGGTAATATAAATGGGTAAAGAAAAATAATGTAATGGGAATTTATCAATGGAATTTGTTTTTTATTTTTATTTTTTTGATTAAACTAATACATTGTATTTTAAAATATACAACTCAGTATTGACATTTTTAAGTCATCAAAATAATTTATAATAGTTACATGCCTCTAAAATACACATGACATCTTCTGTAGCTAAAAGAATATGCACCCAACCAGTTTTTAAAATCTATTTGGAACATTAAACATGATAGAAGTAGAAAAACTCTCTTATAAAGTCCTTTCTGAAAGGAAATTGTGAAAAGTAACTGATTTGACAGAAACTGTTCCATCTCCAATTGAGAATACTCAGCATAACTGTGGCTTCACACCTTTAATTGAGTAGTGTTCCTTCTGTTTCTATTTTGTGGAATAGTTTGAAGAGTGGATAGAGTTACACACACACACACACACACACACACACACACAAACACAAACATACACACAAAACCTGGCACTGGTGTTTTTTGGGTTGGGAGACTTTTAATGACAGTTTCTATTTTATTAGGGGATATGGGACTGTTTAGATGGTTTCTCTCATTCTGATTTCACTTTGGTATTCAGTATCTGTCTAGAAAATGGTTCACTTCAACAAGATTTTCCAGCTTTCTTGAATATAGTCTTTTGTTGTAGGAGCTGGTGATTTTTTTTTAATTTCCTCAGTTTCTGCTATTATGCCTCCTTTTTTTTTGTTTTTTTCTTTTCTTTCTTTCTTTCTTTTTGTTTTTTTTTTTGTTTTGTTTTGTTTTGTTTTGTTTTTTGGTTCTTTTGAGACAGGGTTTCTCTGTGTAGCCCTGGCTGTCCTGGAACTTACTTTGTACACCAGGCTGGCCTCGAACTCAGAAATCCACCTGCCTCTGCCTCTCAAGTGCTGGGATTAAAGGCATGCACCACCATGCCCGACCCCTTTTCACTTTTGATTTGGTTAATTTGAATACTGTCTCAATGCCCTCTGGTTAGTCTGTCTAAGGGTTAATCTATCTTCTCAAAGAACCAGATTCTGATTTTGTATATATTCTGTATAGTTCTTTTTGTTTCTACTTGGTTGATTTCAGCCCAGAATTTGGTTATTTCTTTCTGTCTACTCCTATTGCATTCATGTGCTTTTTTTTGTTCTACAGATTTCAGGTATGCTATTAAGATGGTAGTATATGCTCTGTCCATTTTGTTTTTTGAGGTACTCAGAGCTGTATTTTCCTCTTAGCACTTCTTTCATTTCACCCCATAATTTTGGGTATGTTGTGCCTTCGTTTTCATTAACTTATTAAAGTCTTTAACTTTATTTCTTTATTTCTCCCTTGACCAAGTTTTCATTGAATAGAGTGTTGTTCAGCATCCATGCACATGTGGTCTTTCTGTTGTTTATGCTGTTATTGAAGACAAGCCTTAGTTCATGGTGACCTGAAAGGATACATGGAATTATTTCAATTTTCTTGTATCTCTTGAGGCCTGTTTTGTGACCAATTAAATGCTCAATTTTGTTGAAGGTACCATGTGATACTGCAAAGAAAGTGTATTCTTTCATTTTAGGGTAAAATATTTTTATAGATATCTGTTAAATCCATTTGGTCCATAACTTCTGATAGTATCAATGTGTCTCTACTTAGATTCTGATTCTCTGATCTGTCCATTGATGGCAGTGTGTTGCTGAAGTCCCTGTGTGCTTTTAGCTTTAGTAAAGGTTTTTTTTTTGTTTTTTTTTTTGTTTTTTTTTTTTTATAAATGCAGGTGCCCTTGAATTTGGACCAGAGATGTTCAGGATTGAGAGTTCTTCTTGGTGTATTTTTCCTTTGATGAGTATTAAGTGTCCTTCCTTATCCTTTTTAATAACTTTTGGTTGCAAGTTGTATTTATTCAATATTATAATGGCTACCCTAGCTTTTTTCTTGGAACCATTTGCTTGCAAAATTGTCTTCCAGTCCTTTACTCTGAGTTTGTATCTTTCTTTAACACTGAGATGATTATCCTGTACACAGCAAAATTTTGGGTTCTTTTAAGTATCCAGTCTGTTAATCTATGTCTTTTTATTGAGGAATTGAGTTCACTGATGTTAAGAGAGATTATGAAGTAGTGATTGTTGCTTCTTGTTATTTTTGACGTTATTTTTATGCTTGTGTGACTATCTTCTTTTGGGTTTGTTGAAAGATTACTTTCTTGCTTTGTCTAGAGTGTGCTTTCCCTCCTTGGCTTGGTGTTTTCCACCTATCACTCTTTGTTTGGCTGGAAAGATATTGTGTAAATTTATTTTCGTCATGGAATATCTTAGTTTCTCAAACTATGTTAGTTGAGGGTTTTGCTCTATATTGTCTAGCATTTGTGTTCCCTTAGGGTCTGAATGAAATCTGCCCAGGATCTTCTAGCTTTCATTGTCTGTGGTGTGATGTCTGGTATAATTCTGATAGGTGTACCTTTTTATGTTACTTGACCTTTTTCCCTTACGTCTTTTAATGTTCTTTCATTGTTTTGTGCATTTGGTGTTTTGACTATTATGAGAAGGGAGGGATTTCTTTTCTGGCCCAATCTATTTTGAGTTCTGTAGGACTCTTGTATGTTTATGGACATCTCTTTCTTTAGGTTAGGGATGTTTTCTTCTATTATTTTGTTGAAGATATTTACTGGCCATTTGAGTTGGGAATCATTGCTCTCTTCTATACATAATTACCTTAGGTTTGTTCTTCTATTTGTGTCCTGGATTTCCTGGATGTTTGGGGTTAGGAGCTTTTTGTATTTCACCTTTTATTTGACTGTTGTGTCAATGTTTTCTATGGTATTTTTTTACACCTGATATTCTCTCTTCTATCTCTTGTATACTGATGGTGATACTTGCACCTATGACTCCTGGTCTCTTTCCTAGGTTTTCTATCTCCAGGGTTGTCTCCTTTTGTGATTTCTTTATTGTTTCTATTTCCATTTTTAAATCCTGGGTGGCTTTTTTTCAATTCTTTCACCTATTTTACTGTGTTTTCCTGCAAATATTTAAGGGATTTTTGTGTTTCCTCTTTATGGGCTTTGAGCTGTTTACTTGATTTCTCCTGAATTTCTTTAAGGGAGTTATTTATGCCATTAACTCCTCTATCATCATCATGAGATGTGATTTTAAATCAGAGTGTTGCTTTTCTGGTGTGTTGGGGTTTCTATGACTTACTGTGGTGGGAGAACTAGATTCTGATGATGGCAAGTAACCTTGGTTTCTGTTGCTTATGTTCTTGCCTTTGTTTCTAATCATCTGGTTATCTCTGGTGTTATCTGCTCTTGCTGTCTCTGACGGTGGCTTGTCTATCCTGCAAGCCTGTGTGTGAGAACTACTGGGAGACCAGTTCTCTCTGGAAAGAATTTGGGTATGGAGAGCTGTGGCACAGGGTTATCTCCAGGTTGCAGATGGAAACAAGAATGTTCCTGTCTCCAGCTGTTCCATGATTCCTGTATCCTGATGGCTTACCACAGGTCCCACTTGGGCCAGGAATTTAAGCAGACATGGTGGTCAGCTTCTCAGCACTCCTGGGAGACCCACTCTCTCACTGCATATTTGGATAAGTAATATTGTGGCACAGGATCAGCTCCAGGCTCAGAAGGACTCTGGAAGGATTCTGTCCCAGGTTGCTCCATGGTTCCTGTATGCTGAGGTTACAGTGGACAGCTATGAATGGGAATTGCAAGGATCTAGTCTCACATGGCTAGTTCTATCAGCTGGTCTTCTGTGGAAATAGGTTCAAAACAAATGTATCTGATCCTCACATGTCTGTTGGCTTTTAGTTCAGATATTCTTCTGTGTCAGCCTAATTTGTGCCTCCTTGCTCTGTCCCAGTTCCTCACCTGCTCAAATCTCCACTCAATGGAATTCGGAATGAAAAGGTTAAGTAGAAGAGAGTGTAGGCACGGACAAACTAAAGATTTTGCAAGGGCCTGAGAAATTAAAGTCACCATATTTGGATTATAGGAACTCACATTGATTATCTTATTGATAGAGGACTTTTCTAAGAAACATATGAACAGAATTTCTAATCATGATAGGAAAGACAAAAAATAAACAAATAAACCTTTGAAACCAAAGGTTTCAAAATGAACCAAACAAAACAAAATAAAACAGACAAACAAAAACAAAACAAAATTTGAACTGAGACAAAAGAAAACATTTGACTAAAATTTATATCAATGAACCAGTGAGTTTATTGAGATTTCTTACAGTGATTTAATATTAGTTATATCACCAAGACATCCAATTGGTCAATTAGTTACAGTTTCATTAGAGAATATGTATCTTAATTAAATGCTTTTGTAAAATGCCCCAACTTCATCAATCTCTATGGAAAAAGAAGGGTTTCATGAGTAGTCTATGAATGTTTCTGAGCCTTGTAATCCTTATGTACCTAGTGATCCTGTTGAGCTTTTGCTTTTACCCACAATCAGGTATTCATCAGGTGTTTCTTAAGAATTCTCCCAGGAGAGGATATAACTAACCCTGCAGAGGTTTAATGTGCTAGGTTTGAGGGATACCCAAGTGGCCCTCTCTCAGAGTAGAGTGGGATTAGGACCATGAGGAGGGGATTGTGGAAGGGGATGATTGGGAGGGGGCAGTGAGCAAGATATAATGTGAATTTAAAAATAAAATCTTCCAGGAGCGATCATAGCTGCTTTGATAAATGATTTCAACATTCCAGCAAAGTATTTATGCAGTTCTAATTAATTCCCAACAGCCCAACATATACACCTCATGGATAGATTAGGTTTCTATGCCCTGAATACTTTACAATGGCTATAATTTTCAACACATGACACTTTGAGTAACACACTCAAATCATATGCAAACTTTCATACACTTGAAGCAAATTGGAATAATTAATTTCAATTTTCTCTTACATTCTACATAACATTACTTGTCACTATATGATTGCTCTAACTTCATTATACAAGAATTTATCTATTAGTACCACCTCTATTGATCACTTTTTTCCATCCTTGTTATATCAGCTCCACCTCCAGCAGCAGCACAATAATTATCATTTTAATCTGCTTAGAATTTTGTAACTATTTTTGGTTTAATATGTGTCAGTACAGAAAAATGAAAACATACTGAATATTTTAAACAATACACTTCTTCTTTCTGTATTTATTTTATCTTAGGAAAGCCTAAATATATAAAATCAAGAGATATGTCAATGTTGTTATTTTCACTGTTTTGATACAGACTTTTACTTTGTAGCCCATATTGACTTCTTTAACAGTCATGCAGACCTCAAAACCATCAATTAGAGGATTAGAGGTGTGTTATTATAATTGGTTAGGGAATTCACAGATAGTGTAACTAGTCTTCATTTAGTACATCCTGCCTTCTAGTATCTCACTAAACTATGACACCCTTAAAAAATAAGACAGATGAGATTTTAATGAAAGGCTCAAGTAACCAAATATAAAACAGAAAATCACTACTAAAATGAAATTATATGAAAGTATTCTAATAAGAAGTCTTCAGTATTTAAAATCATAAATTCTATATTTGTAATATATAAAATATTTTAGGAAAATACTTTATAACTTTTAATAATTTTCATATATATATATATATATGATCTATATCTATAGACAGATATATATCTTCTTAATGAGTATCATTCTCTATTTCTTAATATTGAAGATTAATTAATAATTAGACTGTTCTAATTATTCCACTAGTTAAGATGTAGATGATCCCAAGAGGTGTTAAGAAACAATCACTTTACTTTTTTTTTTTCAGTTCTGAGCCCCATTTTTTAAATTTTTTTTTATTACGTATTTTCCTCAATTACATATTCAATGCTATCCCAAAAGTCCCCCATACCCTCCCCCCCCACACTTCCCTACCCACCCATTCCCACTTTTTGGTCCTGGCATTCCCCTGTACTGGTGCATATAAAGTTTGCATGAACAATGGGCCTCTCTTTCCAGTGATGGCCTACTAGGCCATCTTTTGATACATGTGCAGCTAGAGTCAAGAGCCCCGGGGTACTGGTTAGTTCATAATGTTGTTGCACCTACAGGGTTGCAGATCTCTACAGCTCCTTGGATACTTTCTCTAGCTCCTCCATTGGGGGCCCTGTGATCCATCCAATAGCTGACTGTGAGCATCCACTTCTGTGTTTGCTAGGCCCCGGCATAGTCTCACAAGAGACAGCTATATCAGGGTCCTTTCAGCAAAATTTTGTTAGTGTATGCAATGGTGTCATCGTTTGGAGGCTAATTATGGGATGGATCCCTGGATATGGCAGTCTCTAGATGTTCCATCCTTTTGTCTCAGCTCCAAACTTTGTCTCTGTAACTCCTTCCATGGGTGATTGTTTCCAGTTCTAAGAAGGGGCAAAGTGTCCACACTTTGGTCTTCGTTCTTCTTCTGTTTCGTGTGTTTTACAAATTGTCTCTTATATCTCGGGTATACTAAGTTTCTGGGCTAATATCCACTTATTAGTGAGTACATATCATTTGAGTTCTTTTGTGATTGTGTTACCTTACTCAGGATGATACCCTCCAGGTCCAACCATTTGCCTAGGAATTTCATAAATTCATTCTTTTTAATAGCTGAGTAGTACTCCATTGTGTAAATGTACCACATTTTTTGTATCCATTCCTCTGTTGAGGGGCATCTGGGTTCTTTCCAGCTTCTGGCTATTATAAATAAGGCTGCTATGAACATAGTGGAGCATGTGTCCTTCTTACCGGTTGGGACATCTTCTGGATATATGCCCAGGAGAGGTATTGCGCGATCCTCCATTAGTACTATGTCCAATTTTCTGAGGAACCGCCAGAGTGATTTCCAGAGAGGTTGTATAACCTTGCAATCCCACCAACAATGGAGGAGTGTTCCTCTTCCTCCACATCCTCGCCAGCATCTGCTGTCACCTGAATTTTTGATCTTAGCCATTCTGACTGGTGTGAGATGGAATCTCAGGGTTTTTTTGATTTGCATTTCTCTGATGATTAAGGATGTAGCTCACTTTACTTTTGAAGGCTTCCAAACACTAACTAAACTGTAATGAATTCACTGAGACAGGTGATAGGCTATGACAGTATTTTCACTCCTACTTGAAGATCTTGAGGTTTACTGTCTGAGCACACATATGATAGTGCATAATTGGAAAACATTCTTGGGAAGGAAGACTAAGTTTTCCATAGGACTAGTTAATCATAGAATATTCTTTTGGGTGGGAGGCTGAAATGAAATGACTTTGATGATTCTTTTCTCTGTTTTCTAGTGAAGACTATGCTGAGATATATGGGAATATATGTGAATATTTGAATATTTTTTTTAAAAAATCACACATTTATGACAAGTCTTAAGGATAGTACTATTTTCATCACACTTACACATTGTTAAGTACAACCAGAAGGACCTATGAGCTGGCTCATTGACTAAGGACCCTTGTACCAAGTCTTCCAAACTGAGTTAGGATTTCAGAGTACACAAGTTGGAAGAATAGATGCCATTCTTGGAAGTAACACACTGACAACCATATCTGAAATCTTCCATACAAATATGTATACATAGTCACAGACATGTAACAAATATATGTGTAAAGAGACAAAACAATAACACTGTGAGAAATAAAACAAGTTTTCAAATTATTTGTTTTTTAGTCATGTGGAAGACTATTAGACTGTGAAAAGATAATTTTTTATTCCCTTTACACTGTACCTCATACTATAATTTCTATTGACGAAAACTTGTAAGACACAGATGCTATATATAGGAACTGGGAAAGATGAGTAGAGTAGACTTCACTGGGAAGGGAGATAAGGGATAATACAGAGGGGACAAAAATGAAGGGGTTCAGAAACCCTAAGGGATTCTTTTAAATGCTATGGAGAATTTGTTTTAAAGGGTCTTGAGGAAAAGAAAATGAGAAATAAAGTTAAATTGTACTTATGCTTCCATGGGTGTGATGCTCCTAACCATAGACTATCTAACAAAACCCCCAATGCTAGGCTCATATGAAGAATATGAGAGACCATATATGGCATAGCTTATCTTACATTCCAGTAAAAGAAGATAATATTATAGTGCCAAGTATACCATACACTTCAAACTTGACTTTGAACAGTGAAGTAGGTTATGAATTGGAAATTCTCCAGGGCTAGAGCCCATATTTCCAGAGGGAACTGTGCAAACAACAGAGTAATCAATAATCCTATCCAAATGTAATGCATACACACCATAACAATGATCAGAAAAATAGTTGCAATATTGACATATTCTGGGGTAATCAACAGCTATCTATTAAGCATAATACCTACTTAATAGAAGTATATTTATGCCTAGTACTGTAAACTTATCCTCATATACATAAGTACTGAGGATATGGTCCCTGGAGGAAAACATTTAATTCAACTTTGTTAAACCCATATAAATTCTAATTGCTCTCCTGATACATATACTCAGAGATAAATATAGTTCTTCAGCCCTCACCAAAGAAATTTCTTTATCTAGCAAATGGGAGCTAATGGAGAAAGCCACAACTTGTGAAACTTTAGGAGACACCTGACAATGCCCAACTAATAGTTTTTTTTTAGCACAAGCTTTATTTCTAAAGCTCAGTAAACATTATGGAAGAGGAGGTGAAAAGATTAGAAGAGCCAACAAAACAGGATGTTTTATGCAAAGTAGTATTTATAAAAATAGAAATAAAAAGATGTCTTGAGGAATGTGTATCTAGGGAAAATTGGGGTTCTATATGATCCAAATATATTATATGTAATTCTCAAAGAATTACTAATAACATTGAGGTATTCTATATTTAAAACCTATTATCAAATATGTTTTATATAATTAAATTAATATTATTAAAAATCTTCATGTTCAACCACATAACAGTGTGCTCTAAAAGGAAACTTTTACAGCAGTACCATTTTGAAGTGAAAATACTGTTCATGTGTAGATATAGGTTGCTTGTGCCTTAGACCTTCCACTGCCCAACCCTATTTGTGATTGGGGGTTGGAGGTGAGGTGGTATAGGATACATACTCCAGGAGTAGGTGAGATATGGAATGCTGGTGCAAGCTCCTTTAGTACCCACCACTCATGCCCCATTGGTCTCAAGAAAGCATCTCTAATATTACTAAAGAGCAGTTGCTGATTGGCTGGCATTGTCTGTGTCACCAATCCTTGGACCTTCAGGTAGACTTCAATTAGGTCCTCCGCAGGAGATGCCTTTGTGACTGCACAACCACCAGCATTTATGCAGAGGTGACTGCAATGTTCCTCTTACATTTCTAGTCTTTTACTTTTAGACTTGACAGCTATCGGACACTGGGTTGCCATTGAATTGACATTGTTGATCCTGTCTTGGAGTATTCCCAGTATACCAGATTGTGCCTGTCCTAGGTTGTTCTGTCTTCCAGGGTTTTACATGTCATTGACTGCCAGCCCTCAAAGAGATATCTCTCTGGAGGCATGTCACACAAGGGATAGATGAGGAACAACAAAGATGGTGGTCTCAGGGATCTCTGCCACCCAGGATTTTATCACTTCCTTGGGTGGGCCACACTTGAAATTTTCAAAAGCCACCACCACTTGAAAGATCACCTTAATTGTAGACTGCTGTCTAAAGATATGCTTTGTGAGACACTTAAAAATAATAATTATTGGTATGATAATTTCTCCTGCCATAGCATGACTATTTACAAGGGGTCAAACAGCCTCTTAATATTGTTCCATTAAAGAGACTGCCATCTTTTAGAAGAGCAAGTGGGTGTAAATCAAGTAACTTAGAGGGGCCACATGAATCCCAGTGGCTTATAGTAGGGTCTTATTAGAAACAAATGGGATCACTTTTAAGATAGGGAGTAATATTGGAATCAACATGTGAAATAAACCTCCACGTGCCAAGTGTGACGTTAATTGACAATATCGGGAAGTTCCCAGTGAATTTTATATTTAGCATAGGCTGGTAGTACTCTCAAGGGATAGGAAGTCACAAGAAAGTGGGAATTTGGAGGACCCATGGACAGCAATGCAGGAATGGGAGTGATATGCTTCAGGAACCATTTAGAGATTTGTAATCAGTAAGAGGAATATGAAGTTCCATGTCTAACATGGTACCATAGGTTAGGTTACCATGGAAGTTTTCATAGTTATATTGTGTAGCTGGATACAAGGGCCAACAGAGGAGACATTGGTAGTAAAGCAGAGAATTTCCTTTATGGGACAGCTACATTCTAATCATCATATAGTAGTGACTAAGGCCATGAAGGGCAAATCCAAACTCACATTGAAAGAGAAAAGAAAAGGGAAGGCTGTGGGGAGTTAAGGGCCACAGGTTAAAGAATGGGGGTGGGGCACGGGCACCAAACTCATCGACCCTCCTAGACAAAAAATAAATAAATAAATAAAATAAAAAATACAGTACATTATATCTCTACATCATGGTCGTCTTCTGGATCCTTCATTGCCCTCTGGTCCAGAGTCTTGTGAACATCTCTTGAGAGCACCCATATTGGTACAGCTATATTTTGGGGAAAACACAACCTAACCTTGATCACTTGTCAGAAGCAGAGTGGGTAACTACCATTGACAGATCCTGCCTCTATCCAACAGGAAAGAGTGCCCCTTGTCAAAAATACCCAATGTTTGTAAGTAGGGCTCAGTCCTTTCTTATTGAAGGAGCATAATTTCACTTGGAGCAGGACCTCTATCAATGCTAGGTGTGGATATTTTTTGGATTCTGGGGAGCTGACCCAAGCAAGTTCATTTTTCAAGGAGTGATTTGTTCTTCCTATGATTCCTTGGCCTTGAGGATAATAGGTTATTCAAAAGGAGTGACTGATCTTCCATGAGGATAAGAAGATGCTAAACTGCTGAGATGAGTAATCAGGTCCACTGTCAGTCACCAGTAGCCATGGCATTCCCATTACCAGCAGTGCTAATTTCATGGCCTTAATAGATAAGATATTTGTACAGAAAGGAGAAAGTGGGCATCCCTGCCTTGTCCCTCATTTTAGCGAGATTGCTTCAAATAACTCTCCATTAAATTTGATATGGACAGATAGTTTGATGAATATTGCTTTTATTATGGTAAGGGCCTCGAATTTCTTATCTCTCCAATACTTTTTAACATGAATGAGTATTATAATTTCTCAAATGCCTTTTCAGCATCTAACTAGATAAACATGTGATTTTTTTCTTTGAGTTTGTTTATATAGTGGATTACACTGATGGATTTCTATATATTGAACCATCTCTGCATCCCTGTGATGGAGCCTATTTGATCATGGTGAATGATAATTTTGATATGTTCTTGGATTCTATTTGCCAACATTTTTTTGATTATTTTTCATCAATATTCACTAGCAAAATTGGTTTGAAGCTTTCTTTCCTTGTTGGGTCTTTGTGTGGTTTAGGTATCAGAATAACTGTAGCTTCATAGAATGAATTAGGTAGTGTTCCTTATGGTTCTATTGTATGGGATAGTTTGAGGAGTATTTGTATTAGCTCTTCTTTGAAGGTCTGGTAGAATTTGGCACTAAAGCCTTCTGTCCCTGGGCTATGTTTAGTTCAGAGGTTTTTAATGACTTCATCTATTTTCTTAGGGGAAATGAGATTATTTAGATAATTTATCTCATCTTGATTTAATGTTGATACATGATATCTGTCTAAAAAGTCATCCATTTCATCTACATTTTTCTGTTTTGTTGACTAAAAGGCATTTGTAGTAATCTGAGGATTTTTGAATTTCCTCAGTTTCTGTTCTTAAGTCTTCCCTTTTATTTTTGATTTTCTTAATTTGGATATTATCTATGTTTCCTTTAGTTTCTCTGGCTAAGGGTTTATATCTTGTTGATTTTCTCAAAGAACCAGATTTTAGTTCTGTTGATTCTTCTTATAATACTCTTTGTTTCTAACTGGTTGATTTCTGCCATGAGTTTGGTTATTTTCTGCTTTCTCCATATCTTGGTTGTGTTGACTTCTCTTTTCTTCTAGAGGTTTCAGTTTTGCTGTTATTAGTGTAGAATCTCTTCAGTTTCTTTATAAAGGCATTTGTTGCTATAAATTTTCCTCTTAGCACTTATTTTGTTGTGCCCCATAAGTTTGGGTATGATATACCATCATTTTCATTGTATTCTAGAACTCACTGGTACAGGGGTAAATTTCCTAAACAGAACTCCAATTATTCAGTCTATAAGATCAACAATTGATAGATAAGACTTCATAAAACTAAAAAGCACTCTCTAAGACCAACAACTGATAAATGAATGAGACTTAATGAAACTAAAAAGCACCTGTAAGGCAAAAGACAACATCATAGGACAAATCAGCAAGACACAGACTGGGGAAAATTTTTTTGATCATCCCCAAGTCCAATAGGCTAAAATACAAAATTTATAAAGAGCTGAAGATGCTAACCTCTCTTCCCCTCCCAATAAACCAATTTTTAAAATGTGGTAGAGATAAACAGAGAATTTTCAACTGAGGAACACTGAATGGCAAAGAATCACCTAAAGAAATGTTCAACATCCTTTGTCATGAGGTAAATGCAAATCAAAATGAACATGGGAATCTACCTTACACCAATCAAAATAGCTAAGATCAAAATCTCAGTAGACAGCACATCCTGGTGAGAATGTGAAGAAAGAGGAACACTCTTCCATTGCTGGGAGCATTACAAGCTAATACAATGACTTTGTTAATCATTCAGGTGGTTTCTTAGAAAAACTTATTGGAAAAAAACTCTACCTGAAGACCCAACTATACCCCTACTGGTCATATACTCAAAAGATGCTCCAAAATATAACAAGGGCACATGCTCTACTGGGTACATAGCAATGTTATTAATAATAGCCAGAAGTTGGAAATAAACCAGATGTCTCTCAAACAAATTATGAATACAAAAATTGTGGTTCATTTTTCACAATGGAACACTTTTCAGGTATTAATAATGAGTATATCATGAATTTTGCAGGCAAATGGGAAGAATTCGAAAATATCATTCTAAGTGAGGTAACCCAGACCAAAAGGATTTACATAGTATACACTCACTGAAAAGTGGATAGTAGTCAAAAAGCACAGAATACCCATGGTAGACTTCACAAAACCTAAGACATTAGAAAAAAAAAAAAAAAGAAAGCTCAAGTAAAGATGCTTCAGTCCCACTTTGAAGGGACTAAATACTAATGGGAATAAGAGGGATAGACAGTCCTGGGTGGAAGAGGGGAGAAGGAGGCAAAAAGTGTCTGGATCTGGTTTGTGTAGAGATGTGAGACAAGCCCAGACAGTAAGAAGAATGAATGCAAATATACAGCATATAGAGATAAGGATGTGTGGGGAGATCCTCTACAACATACAAGGGGCTTAAAATGTAAGAGTCTCCCAGAACTCAATGTGATGACATTATTCAAAAAGTCCAACAGTGAGGAGATGGTCCCTGAAGATTCCACCTTCAGGTTTTAGGCATTTCACCTAGTAGGTGGATGGGGATATAATGCACCTTCAAGTTTTTGACCCTGAATATTTCTTGTCTAAAAGAAGTGTAGGGACAAAATAAAACATAGAATGATGAAAAGGCTGATCAGAGTCCTTCCCAAATAGAGGTCCATCCCAAATGTCACACCAAACGTGTTATTATTACTGATTCTTTGAGAGGCTTTCACAGCATCTGACTAAGACATGTGCAGACACTCATAGCCACCTATTGTTCTAAGTCCAGGGACTACAGTGAAATTGTTAGTGAAGGACTTACGGAGCTGAAGGAGACTGCAACCATATAGGAAGATCAACAATATCAACTAATGGGGCACCTCATAGTTCCCAGGGACTAAAGCACCAACCAGAATATACATACATGAGCTGGTCTATGACTCCTGCTACCTATGTTGCAGAGGACTACCTAATCTCGCACTCGGTGGAGAGGAAGTATTTGGTTCTGTGGAGTCTTGGTGCCACAGTGAAGGGGGATGCTACAGGGGAGGCAGGAGTTGGTGGGTGTGTGGTAGAGTGCTCTCTTAGAGGACGATGGGAGATGGAGGTGGCATGGGGGGGACCATGGAGTGAAGACTAGGAATAGGGACATTTGTCATGTAAATAAATAAATAATAAAAACATAAAACAAAACAAAATAAAAATAATGATAGTGAGGCATTTATTTTTTTCTACACAAAGGACACATCAACCATACTAAGCCCACAGAGAACAACATTGTGACATTTGTAGGCATTGGTGTCTTTAGAGAAAAAAGATGAAGGGCCATTCAGGCTGAGACACTGAAAATATACAAGGAATTAAGGCTGGCCTTTCAAACTGAACTATGTCTGACAAGAAATCCATAAAGTTGATACTTTTGTGTCAATCTTTCACCTACTTGACTTTTAAATTTCAACATTAACAAGTTAATAAATCTTACTAATGTCCTCAACAAAAGTCACTTATGTTGTTATTATGTTTCTAAGAGAACTGCTACAGTTTAGTTCATAACCAGTCTTAGTGAGTGTAATCATTTATATTTCTGTGAACTGTAGTTGTTTCCAAAAATCAGAAAATGACTCAAGCTAAATATGAAGACTTACTATTCTATACAAATATATAAATCTAAAATATTTTGATTGCCAATAAAATGATACTATGTTTATGTTTTCAGAATCTACTTGCTGACCATGGAGGTAAAGAAAAGTTTTATATAGGGATATCAACAGGATAGAAAATACTAATAATGTATATAAAGCAAGATACCATGTTAAACTTGAAGTTTTTGTGTTTTCTTTTTCCTCCCTAACCTTCAGATTTCAAGTCAGAACTCTATACATTCTCAGAAGTACATTGTGATGTTACTTAGACTACATTTACATGTGTGTCATAAAGACAGATAAATGATGCTACCATTGATAGTGGTGCAGCTTCCATGGACTTCTTCCCTTTCCCCTTAAAAGATTCTAATACTTTCATGTGTAATCAGGGGAAACATTCAGGTGATGGATGAAAATATGTTTATCAAATTCTAGTTCTGACAGCCATTTCTTGTTTGCACATTTCTCTTTCTTTTTTTTTCACATTTAGGAAAAAAAGACATCTACTGAAACTCAGAGATACTGATGTTTCACAGTGGACAGGACGAACATTTTAAAAACAAAGAACTATGCATGATAAAGTCAATGTTTCAATCACTCTCCTAGATAGTTACTCTTAGTTTTTGACACAATTAATGTGCACCTGGATCAGTCATTTTGCTTTGTTTGTCTACTGAATCTATTAGTGATATTCAAAATGTCACTCAATAATTCATGAGGTTTTTTTTTTTTTCCTTTCTGCTTTTGGAATACTAGAAAGAATATTTGTTTTTATCTGAATACTTTGATAAAATGACTAGAAAGGTTGTAATATATCTGCTAAATTCCAGATAAATGCAAAATTATTACCATCTACTGAAAAATCCAAATTCTAAAAGAAAGGAAAATACGTCACCAGGAAGGTTCTAAATGCATCAATGGCATTAAAAGTATTAGGATATTAATGTGAACTATATTTTGGAGAAACTGCCAGTCTTCTAAAAGAAGAAACATCATTAGTACTATTTCAATAATATTTCCTTTATCATTTTTTCTTGAAAAATATTGATACAGTTTGAATATTAAATCATTTTTTTACTGATGCTAGGCAAATCCCTTTAAAGAAATTCATCATTATAATTAGGACACTTATGTTTTTTGCCTTTAAATATAAACCCTCATAATTGATTCATATTACATTTTTACTTTCCTTCAAAATATTCTTTATCTAGAAGAGCAATCGTTTTCTTCTAAAAAGATGGAAAAACTTTTTCAATTGATACTATGCAAATTTCAAGCTATAGTGGTATGGTTCAGGAAAAATGTGTCTAGTGGTTTATTTATATGAATAAAATCACTTCTTAATACATAACTTGAGTTCTAGTCTTTTTCTTGCTGTTTCTTATGTGTCCTTTCAATTGAGCCCTGTCTTGCCTGAAATTTACAAAGTATGTGAGTATGCCCTCCAATTCAGATATCTGTTGCCTATTTCCAAAGTAGTGGGTTTTTACCTACACCTAGTCCTAGAGCCATAGTCTGAACACTATCATATGTGTATCAATGGAATATTATACAAGTTTGTCATATTGTCATAAAAAAAACTCAAAGAAGAATGGTTTATTTTACTTTATCTGTCTTGATCACAGTCTACCAGGAACTGAAGTCAGGGCAGAATTTCAAGGATGGAACCTGAATGGGGAATTCATGGCCGATATGGAAGAGAGACTTTTCTTACTGACCTACTCAGGTCTTGCTCAGCTAGCTTGTTTGAACAAACCAAGATCATATAACAAAGGATAGCATGATCCACCATGGGTTTGACCTCCTACTTCATTCATTAATTAAGATAATACCCTATCGGGAGGATATGGGGGACTTTTGGGATAGCATTGGAAATGTAAATGAGGAAAATACCTAATTAAAAAAAAGATAATACCCTATTGTTTTGCCTATATGCCAATTTAACGGAGGTGTTTTCTTAGCTATATCTTTTCTTCCCAGATATATCTATTTTTGTGTGACATTGGCACAAATTATCCAGAACAATGTTCAATATTCAGTTCACACAGGATTGTACTTGCTACATTTTCAATATTTTTCTTTTTGCTAAATGTCAAAATGTCGAAACTTACTTGCCATAATTTTGGAGAAAATCGCTAATAAAAGATATATGTCAAAAAAGACACATCTTCACTAACTGATTAGCAAGCACTACAGAAAAGCTGCATATGTATCAAAAGATGGCCTAGTCGGCCATCACTGGAAAGAGAGGCCCATTGGACACACAAACTTTATATGCCCCAGTACAGGGGAATGCCAGGGCCAAAAAAATGGGAGTGGGTGGGTAGGGAAGTGGGGGGGGGAGTGTATGGGAGACTTTTGGAATAGCATTGGAAATGTAATTGAAGAAAATACATAAAAAAAAAAAAAAAGAAAAGAAAAGGAAATGTAAAGAAAGGTACTACTCTTTGTTATGCAACTGTGAAACAGTGCCTCTTAGTACCCAAGGAGCTAAAGGGATCTGCAACCCTATAGGTGGAACAACATTATGAACTAACCAGTACCCCGGAGCTCTTGACTCTAGCTGCATATGTATCAAAAGATGGCCTAGTCGGCCATCACTGGAAAGAGAGGCCCATTGGACATGCAAACTTTATATGCCCCAGTACAGGGGAACACCAGGGCCAAAAAATGGGAATGGGTGGGTAGGGAAGTGGGGGGGAGGGTATGGGGGACTTTTGGGATAGCATTGGAAATGTAATTGAGGAAAATACATAATAAAAAAATATTAAAAATTTAAAAAAAAGAAATTCACAATTCAAGAAACAATTTTAACAGTGGTCAAGTCCTTGTAATAGATACAAGCCTGTCAGTGACCGGAACTTGGGCTCCTCCTCCAGATCTTTCAGTAAAAATTCTGTTCTCAAGAACTACACAGAGTTTAATCCCAGCACTCGGGAGGCAGAGGCAGGCGGATTTCTGAGTTCGAGGCCAGCCTGGTCTACAAAGTGAGTGCCAGGACAGCCAGGGCTATACAGAGAAACCCTGTCTCAAAAAACCTTAAAAGAAAAAAAAAAAAAAAAGAACTACACAGAGAATAATATATTGTTATAGAAGCTTAGAATTAAAATCACATATTTAAAATAACTATTCCATGATGTTACTTGGACTTTCATATAATTCTCAAGGAAAATTGAAAATGTGAGGAAACCATTTGAAGTACACACATCAAAATTCATTTTTATTAGATATTTTCTTTATTTACATTTCAAATGTTATCCCCTTTCCTACTTTCCCCTCCGGGAATAAAATCATTTTCTAATTTTGGACATATATTGTCAATAATACAGTTTCTGTTATAATATGCTTTGATAGTAGAAATTGGTTAAGTATAATTAAATGTACATTTAAATAAATACTTTCAGCTAATGTTCTTATTTGGGCAGTCACTCTTTATATGGTATGATACATTCCATGAAGCCTCAAATTATACCTTGGAATACAAAAACATGCAGGAATTTCTTACAATTGTATTTACCAACAAAATGCAATCATGGCATGCTATTATTAGCATATTGTGATTTAATTTTTAAGTTATTCAAATAGTTATAGTATAAAACTAGGTACAGAAAGTCTACTTCTCATAGTATGTTACTTTATAATTAGTGAGAACATTGAACAGTTAGTATGAGTGCTGTTCTAATCAGTCAATTACTCAAACATGTTATATAGTATATAGCTTGAAATGTGTTTGAGAATACACATTTAAGAATTTACCCTCTGCCTCTTACTTTTTAATTATTATTTGTAATGACATGTCAACATTTTATATGTGATTACATGAGCCAATTATTAATAGACAATTACAAATTGCTTAGCTATAAATTATAAATTATAATGGTTCTTTTACTTTTCAATAACTGAAACTAAAAATTCTTCATTTTGAGAAATCAATATGAAAATACCTTGACAGAAAAGATTACCCATCCATTATCATCTGGATAATGTCCAATGCTCCTCCAAAATTGATTTTTCAGCAATGTCCTCCTGATGTAGTCTGACGGAATTGAAACAGAGAAGAATTAAAATGAATGAATGAAGGGGGGAACTATCTATGTTTAATTCCAGTTTCATCAGAAATCGATTAACTAGCTGGCTTTAGGTCCAAAAGAATTAATTTTCCTCGGTCTCCAGTATAATTAACAACAGTATGCCCATCTCCCCAAATATTCATTAAACAGTCAGTAACAATATGAAATTCAAATTAAAATTGGGTAAAAGATTAAATAGAAGTAATCATCTCTGAAAAGAATCATACTCCATCTGAGATGGAATCATTTGAGCAATACAAAATATGGAAATACATTTTGTGTTACATTTAATTATCATTAATTCCAGAACTGCAAGCTGGCAGCTATTTTAGGCTCGTTACAGGGATTGAAATGCACTAGAATATTAATAGGAATCTATTCCCATTGGAATAATGGGACTGTGTTTCAATGTTAAATGATATTTTAAAACATCGTTTAGATTTCCATTAAATACTTAGGTTTTAAATCACAATGCATACTACAGAAAAGTGACTGACAGAGTGCTTATTATGTGTTCAACATAAACAAACAGAAATATCTTCTGATTGGTAATTCTAAAAAAAAGCTTAAGATCCTTTAGGGAGTTATACTATGACTTCTATTTTTGTTATAAATTTTAGTACTCTTGATTATTTTGAAAAATAAATAATTTTATCTGCTTTATTATAAAGGAATTCTCAAGGCAAAATATAAAACCATGTTGAAATACAGAAAATGCGGTTTTTCTACCTTCCTTTCTCATGCATCCAAGATACAACCTTCATAATAATCCAACATGAATGGAATGAAACATGCATTACCCTATGTTTGAAAAGGACTACATATTTCACAGATCATGACAGAACTTACATAGTTCCTTTCAGGTGTTCCTGGATAAATGTCCGTGTTGACATGAGCTATTTTTCAAGGAAATTATTATAATTGTAATTTCAAATTTATTTTTTATACTAAGGGATATTTATAATAGCATTGAGCTAGTGCAAATTTATATTAAAATAATCTCAATCAGAATTATATTAAACAGTTAGAATACATATCATGAATACTTTTAAATATTTAAAATATTTATGCTATCTTTTGTTTCTTTCTTTACTTTTTCAAGACAGGGTCCCTCTGGTAGCTCTGGCTGTCCTTGAACTCAGTTTATAGACAAGACTGGCCTAGAATTCACAGGGATCCACCTGTCTCTACCCCCTAAGTAGTGAGATTAATGATTTGTTCCTAAAATGCTTGGCTTTATGGTTTCATTTAATCATACACATTTATAAATCATACTGTGTTTTATATTAGAATTTGAAGAAACTGTAAGACTTCCAATATTGGCCATCAATTTACTTTTGATAACTTCTAAAACATTTTTCAATAAAAGCTAGAATTAGGAAGCAATTGCCTCATTATAGTAAACATCATTTTGATGCCATAAAGTGTGTGAAAAATAAGCTTCGGAGAAGAAAATAAAGGAGGTGTGTTCTTATGTCTTGAGGTATGTGTATGCTTTCATCTAAGGTTATACATAGACCAGGATAGCAATGAATTGAGATGTACCCAAACAAAATGGTATGCTTCCTTAAATCACTATAAGTTTTATTTTGTAATTCTTTGGTAACTAGATGTCATGGTTTTGAATGTGTAACTTGTGGATAACTAAATAGAATTGCAGTATCAACATGATGAACACACTTGTATGTGAACAGTCTGAATGTAGAAATCTCTCAGAATTCTATAAAATGTAGTCTAGTTCTATAAGAAACTATATTGTATATAGATGATTTATAGATATAGATATAGATGCAGATGTAGATACAGATATATTATTTTACACATTACATCTCGCAATTTAAGATTGACTCATTCTTTTTGAAGACTACGAAAGTGTTGGACATTGGTGATGTTTCACACCTAAAATAACATATTGATAAGAGCAGCACATTTTAATAGTTGAAAAAAATTAAAATATAGTAAATGAAAAACTTAAAATAGGTGATCATTATAATAGTAATACAAATAGAAGCTGAATATCCTATAAATTAAAATTTTGATTCAGGGAGTCCAAATACCATCATTGATCAGCTGAACTGCCAATAATGAAATGAAGTCAAATACTCAAACTCTAGAAAGAGAATATATCAATTGACTGCATTGGAAAGGCAGATATTACAAAACTGAAGGAAACACTAGTGAAACAGGTAATATACAGAAAATACAGAGGAGCAGAGGCAGAGGTCAAAAGAGGCCTGCAGTTACACCTGAAGTTGCTGTATCAACAAGATTTTATCTTTTAAAGTCATCACACATCCTTTGACAGGAGGGGAGAACAGCAGGCAGCCACTTGTTAGTCCCTAAATGAGTGAATCATACTGTCAGCACACCACAAATATCACAAGACTACAGTGTCAGCAACTTTTCTCTGCATTTCCTCAACATCTCATAAACTCAGCACAAAGTATATTGGCTTCATAAAACTTTGGGGAAATTAAAACACTCACTGTTCTCAGAAAGGACAAGATGCATATTGTACTCTAAAAATATCAATAACAAAATATAAGAGAAACTTGACAAGTATTTTGTACATACTTGATATCTCATTTAACCCCTTGTCTTTGTTTTTTCACAACAGCATCTAAGATTATGTGAGATTTTTCAACCAAAAAATAATTTGCTTTCCTTTGAAATAACAATCTCTCTTCATATTAAAATATAATAAAATTTAACTAAGTCGCATGCACTCTAGGGTTTTCTTGAATTCACCATGTAGACAAAAATGACTTCTGATTCTACTCAATCTGCATTCCTAGTGAGTAGTATAGTAGTAGTGTGCTCTAAGTGGCTGTAACCCAGAGCACCCTGCAAACTAAACAAAGACCTTAACAGATGGTAAGTAATGCACATTTTACAATTGTGTTTAATGGGGTTACTGACTTTTAGAATTTAGTTTCTTAAGTATTTGAAATATAAAGCCCTTATGAATAATGTTGCTTGCAAATATTTTTCTCACATTCTGTAGACTTTTTGTTTTGAATGCAATTTCAGTTCTTGAACAGAAAGTTTAGTTTACTGCACTTCCACTTTGTTTTTCCTACCTCTGCTCAGCATCATATTAAAAAAAAAAAAAAAAAAACAGCATGCCAAAACCAAAGCTACTGAGCATTGTAATTTCAAGCCTTCGATAGTTTAAGATATAGTTTATTTTGAACTGAATTTTAAAAACAAAATAAAGATCCACTAAGCATATCAATGTCATTCATCATCAGTGATAAGGGCATAAAATGGAGGTACAATTACTATTCTATATATATTAAAATGGATATTACCAAAAATGTCAAGACACCAATAAAAAGGAAAAGGAAAGAAAAAAACTGTATACTTCATTGGTGGGGATGTGAGTCACACCTTTGAGGATGTAGTTAATTTCAAATGAGCTTCTGTTCAATCCAACAGTTCTGTCTGTGTATTTTTAAAAGGACAGAAAAATAGAAAGAGAAAGAGATGCATTCACTGTTATGATCAGTCAGCAAATATGTCTATGGTCAAGACATAGAATGAGGATTTGTGGAAATGAAAAATCAATAATTTTCCCTGTTATTTAGCCTTTGTAAAGAAGGAAACCTTGTAACAACATGGAAGAAATTTGTTTTGTCAATTCAAGAATGTAAGAAAAAAATAATATGAGGAAGTATTATGAAAGTCTGTATTTTCGAGATGTAATTGCCTTTGCACACATGAATTCACAGCAGCCATCTTTACCTATACAACATCTGCACAGAATCATGGCAGTTAAATTTATACCATGTAAGGGAGAAGTGCTTTAGTGGCATCAAACATAGCTAAAGGCAATTCACGGCTAATTAGGACATGATAGACACCTTTTGCGGGGGGGGGGGGGGGGACATACCTACCAGTTCCTACCAGTGAATTGCTCCACAATCACTTGCAAAAGTAGGATGCTAATTGGAATTCTACATGAAATATAGCAAACCAACAGCCAATATCAAATTAAATGGATAGATACATGTAGCGATCCCACTTAAATTGAGGCCAAGACAAGGATGATCACTCTACCCATATATATGTATATCTATATCTATATCTATATATTCAATATAATACTTGCAGTTCTAGCTATAACAATGAGACAACAAAAAGAGTTCAAGGGGATACAAATAGGAAAAGAAGAACTAAATATATCACTATTTGCAGATGCTAGTATGCCTGTTTATCCTTTGTGTAAAGGAAGGCTGCGGATTTATTTCAGTTATGTCCCACAACAGAAGAATAGGTACAGAAAAATGTGGTTTATTTAAACAGTGGAATACTACTCAGCTATTAAGAATGAAGACATCCTGAGTTGGTTTTCTTTCTTTCTTTCTTTCTTTTCTTTTCTTTTTTTATTTTATTTTATTATTTTTTTTTTTAGAGAAGGGTTTCTCTGTATAGTTCTGGCTGTACTAGAACTCACTTTGTAGACCAGGCTGCCTCGAACTCAGAAATCCGCCTGCCTCTGCCTCCCGAGTGCTGGGATTAAAGGCGTGTGCCACCACACCAGGCAGATATCCTGAGTTTTGCAGGTAAATGGATGGAAATAGAAAATATCATCTTGAATTAGCTAACTCAGACATAAAAGGGCAGGCATGGTATGTACTCACTAATAAGTGGATATTAGGAAAAACAAAAACAAAAACAACAACAACAACAACCAAACCAAACCAAACCAAACCATCCAAAACCAAAACCAGTACAGAATGATCAAGATACAGTCCACAGAACTCAAAAAATGTCAACAAGCTGAAGTGCCAAAGCGTAGATGACTCCCACTTGAGAGAGTAAAGAAAGCAATCACAAATTGGGAGGAAGGGAGGGAGGGAGGGAGGGAGGGAAGGGGGGAGGGACCTGGGAGGAAAATACACAGGGAGTATGAGTGTAGAGGAAAGGGGGAACCTATTCTTGTATTGGGTAAGGGAAAGGGACTGAGGCTCCAAAGGCCAGCAGGAAGAATTGAAACAGGCAACCATGGAAAATAGGAGGTTGGCAGGACCCTCCCGAATGCACCAGAGACCTGGGATGTGAAAGACCCTCAGGACTAAAAGGGACGGACCTTAGATGAAATGCTCAACAGTAGGGAGAGGGAAATTATAGAGCCTACCTCCAGCAGGAAGACAGGGCATCAAGTGAGACATGAGGTTGCCATCCTACAGTCATATCTCTGACCCATAATTGTTCCTGTCTGAAAGAATTACAGAGATGGAAATGGAGAGGAGCCTGAGAAAAAGCCAGTCCAGTGACAGGCCTAAAGTAAGATCCAGCTCAAGGGAAGGTCCTAAGGCTTCACACTATTACTGAGGCTAAGGAGCACTCACAAAAAGGGACCTATCATGACTGTCCTCTGACAGACTCAACAAACAGCTGAAAAAATCAGATGAAGATATTTTCCCCAATCAATGGACAGAAGCAGCTGACCCCTGTTCTTCAATTAGGGAAGGCTGAAAGAAGCTGATGAGAAAGGTGATCCTGGAGGAGGACCAGCAGTCTCGAATAATCTGAAATCTGAGATCTCTCAAACACTGGATAAACAGACAGCATATATCACATTATATGAGGCCCCCAACACATATACAGTAGCAGACTCTGGGTCTGTGTTCATTCAGAGATGGTGCACCTAATCCTCAAGAGACTGGAGGCCCCAGGGAGTTAAATGTCAGGTGGGATGGGGGTAGAGGAATCGCCATTGAGATGAGGTGGGGTGGGGAGGAGGTGTGGGATGTGGAGCAGTTGGAGGGTGGATGGAGGGGGCAGGGAATGGTATATGACATGTAAATAATAAATTAATTAAAAAAGTAAACTAAAATGAAAAGAAGTGCATTTAAAAAGAAAAACAAGTTCATTTTTTGATATACCATGACATCCATCACTCACTTGAGTCATTTTTAATGCAAATTATATAACAATTACAGAAACTAAGAACAGATCCAGAACTCAGATTTTGTGATTTTTATCTTCAGTTTGCAAACATCAATGCTATTACAAGGATAGTAAATAATATTCAATTATCATATTCCTTAACATCCTTCACTTGCCTTCACTTCTCGGATCACAATAATCTTTTATTCATCTCATGCTGCGTTTAAGTAAAGAAGAACAGATGAAAAATACATCTTGTAAGTTAATTTAATCCTGTGACATAGCTTTGATTTACTTTTATGTTTTATATCTTTTGGTAGGTAGAACATGTTTTTTTAGGCACAATAACTAGGTTGCTGGAAAATAGAGGAATAGATATTGGCTATAATTTACAAAATAAATTGTGAAATCCAGGTAAAAATGTAAATTAGGGAGACTTAGTAATCCTTACTCCACTTTGTGTGAGTTATGTCATTCACTTTAGACTTCTTCATCAAGGCAAATGTGTTATTGACTAAAGTTCAATAACTTTGGCTCAACTGAGAGATAGATAGACAGATAGATAGATAGATAGATAGATAGATAGATAGATAGATAGATGATAGATAGATAGATGATAGATAGATAATTAATAAGGTGGCCAATCATTAAATTAATAGTATTTACAAATGTTTGTCACTTCTCTGAAAATTATCTGGTAAAAACATTGTCACATGCTATGTAAATAAACAAATAATTTTTGCTTTTCTTTTTAATAACCTTATGAACAGCACACAAATATTAACCAAAGAATATCATCATTAATTTGCAATGAATACCTTCCTATATCAGTGGGTAAAATGAACAAGCCTTTTTTTCCTACTACCCTATTCCATAAATAACTGTAGACCCCAACATTTTTCTGAGGCATTAGTTTCTTATCCCACATAGAATTTTGCTATAGTCTTAAATTTGGTCATCATCTATACATGGGGCTAAAATTATTACAAATTGAAATCAGTGTTGGCAAGCCAAACATGAAAAGACAGAGACACAAATAATGGTTTAAATGATGGTTAAATATTCAGATATTATTGACAGTTAAAAAAATACTCTGTGATGGACTGGAAAGTGGATACCAGCAGCCCAAAAACTCATTATATCCACAACAGAAATCACAGACCATATGAAACTTAACAAGGAGGAGGCACCAAGTATGGATGCCTTAATTCTACTTAGAACTGGGAACAAAATATTCACAGAAAGTAGAGAAATGGAGGGACAAGTGAGGCAGATAGGAGGGGGAGGGAAAAACAGGGGACAGGATCAGGTACAGCAATAGACAGGAAAGAAGTCAAAAGGGTCAAGAGAATGAATAGGCATATCTAAGAGTGGAAGTAGGATAAACCACTAGAAAGTCCCAGACACCAAGGAAACAAAAGGTTCCCTGGACTCAACAAGAACCCAGATGCCCCTCAACAGAGGAATGGATACAGAAATTATGGTACATTTACACAATGGAGTACTACTCAGCTATTAAAAAGAATGAATTTATGAAATTCCGAGCCAAATGGATGGACCTGGAGGGCATCATCTTGAGTGAGGTAACACAATCACAAAAGAACTCACACAATATGTATTCACTGATAAGTGGATATTAGCCCAAAACTTAGGATACCCAAGATACAAGATACAATTTGCTAAAAGCATGAAACTAAAGAAGAATGAAGACCAAAGTGTGGACACTATGCCCCTTCTTAGAATTGGGAACAAAACACCCATGGAAGGAGTTACAGAGACAAAGTTTGGAGCTGTGATGAAAGGATGGACCATCTAGAGACTGCCATATCCAGGGATCCATCCCATGATCAGCTTCCAAACGCTGACACCATTGCATACACTAGCAAGATTTTGCTGAAAGGACCCAGATATACCTGTCACTTGTGAGACTATGCAGGGGCCTAGCAAACACAGAAGTGGATGCTCACAGTCAGCTATTGGATGGATCACAGGGCTCCCAATGGAGAAGCTAGAGAAAGTACCCAAGGAATTAAAGGGATATGCAACCCTATAGGGGGAACAACATGATGAACTAACCAGTACCCCAGAGCTCTTGTCTCTAGCTGCATATGTATCTAAAGATGGCCTAGTCGGCCATCACTGGAAAGAGAGGCCCATTGGACTTGCAAACTTTATATGCCCCAATACAGGGGAATGCCAGGGCCAAATGAATGGGAATGGATGGGTAGGGAAGTGGGGGGGGCGGTATGGGGGACTTTTGGGATAGCATTGGAAATGTAATTGAGGAAAATATGTAATAAAAAATATTAAAAATTAAAAAAAAAAACTCTACAGGTAGGGATGGAATTTCATGCCCCACTCTTCTCTCCATGCTGATATCAGTCACTAAATTCCTTATTGTCACTAAAAATTAATGTATTGCCCTCTTTCTTTATTAAATTTATTAATTAATGTTAAAAAACAAAACAAAAAAAAGATTCAAAAATTAAATTTCTGCAGTTCTCTTTGTTTCATAGTTCGTAACATTTTAAGTAGAAATATTTCACTTAAGGGCAGCTCATGCTTGCTGAGATCTTAACCAATCTTCTTAGAGTTGACCTCAGTATATCTAGTTTCCAAAGTGAAGGAATTACAGATCCTTGAACAGTGGTCATGTAGATAAATAGAAAGGCTCAGCAAGAACACTGGAGAAAGTGGAGTTAGAAAGGTGAAAAAGAAAGTGGACTGTTCTCAATGGGCAGTCAGTAACTAGAGGTTGGAGATGATCATGTTTCATGTTCTAAATTATCATATGAAGTTAGTTTTAAACAAGAATTGGAATATGTAAAATCATTAATAATTTAAAATTTTGTAATACATTTTGCTTCTTTACTAAAATGAAAAACCACTCTGCCTTTAAGTAAATCACATGACACATAAATATTAAATCTACAGAAATAATGCAGTGGTTGGGCAACCAGTGAATAAGGCATGTTTCCCTATTATTTATTAAAGATTCCATTATACTTGTGCTTAATTTAATCATCTTCTTAGCACTGTGGATTATTACCAGGGCCCTCTGCATCTCAAGCAAGCACCCTAGCACAGGGATACTTTCCCAGGCCCAAGTGTCCTTTGTATTTCACCAAAGTCACATAATTCTTATTATGCAATAAAAAAGAAGCCTAAATTTTCTTATTCTTTTTTTTTAAACACCCCTGATCTCTTTTTTTCTTCTCTTCCTCCTCTTTCACGCTCGGATCCTTTCTCCTTTCTTACATTATGAAAAGTGTTTTAAATCTCTACTTAGTTTAATCTCTGGCAAATAGCTCTGATTTTCTTTCTTTCTTTCTTTCTTTCTTTCTTTCTTTCTTTCTTTCTTTCTTTCTTTTTTCTTTCTTCCTCTCTCTTTCGTTATTTCTTTTCTATTTTTGACTTTCTATAATTTTGTTATGATATTGAAAATCAAGAGAATTTCATGTAAATATCCAGATGTTAGAACATCTGGAAACTCCCTGCCATGTGCAGATATGATGCAGAATTGAGGCTAAGCTTTCCTAGGACCATCTAAATAACCTTCCCTCCCTAGGATTCAGTGGAGTTTGCAATGTCTGAAGCTCATTTATTAGGTCCCTTTCTAGATCCAAGGTGGTCCCAGTTCAGTTGAAGGCATGTGTCCTTTGCTTCTCTCTCCTTCCAACAGGAGAGATATTCAGAGAAAAGTGTTGCTGAAGGATGCAAGCACACGAGGCCAGCATGGTACTTTGTTCCTGAATGTCACTCTGGGAGGCCAGAAGTTTGTCCTTCAGGGGACAGTTCACAATGGGCTATACCATGCCATTCTCATCCTTGAGGATATTTTCACCTTTGACTTTGGCGAGCAGCTCCTCGAGGCTGTGGAGGTGATATTTTGGGGACACAAACTCAAACAGACTGTTCACAGGATGATGAGCTGGACAAAGTGTTTCTCTATTCTTTCTAGGTGGCACACGTCTTGTTTCCCCTCCCAGGCCACATTGGCCAGAGGCAGACAGAACAGATGTAACATCTTTGGGGCTGCCTGACTTTGTACTTGGTGCCACTGCAGGATGAACACTTCATTATGCCAGCCCCATGGCTGTCACTGCACTTGTAGTAGCCATGCCTGTGACATTTGTGACATTCTGATGACAAGAGGAAATACCCATTCACTGACTCTGGACTCACTGAGGTCTCCTTTTGATACCCGGAGATGGTTTACTGCCTCAGCTCCTGACATATAAGGTTTCCAGCTGTAGCAGTGCATGAAGCTGAGCAGGGGCCACCTGGGTCATCAGAAGAACATTGCTGTGTTTCAGGACTGAAGACCAACATGCAAGCTCCTGGGACTTCCCGAGGACTTCTAAGGGCAGGAAGAAGACCTGCCTTTCATGTCCTTGAAGTTGTCACTCACAGCTAGGCAGTATCTTTTGGAACTCATCCAAGGGCATCACAGGACTCTCAACTCAAAGCTGAGGTCAGCCATATCTCAGAGCCAGAACAGGAAGGAAACTTCAAATTTCACCTGCACAGATGCTCCAGACTTCTTTATCTTCTTTATCTCCAGGATTCTTCTTGACAGTTACAAAATTAATACCCTTCTGCTACTTAATGATTCATTATGTATGTGTAACCAGTATCTGGATTTCTGTAGATTCTGATGCTTTGAAATAAAATTTAAAATAAATAAATACGAAGCAAACTTTTAAAAATACACTGGACTATTGCTTTGGGTTTTCAAGTAATCATAGTAAAAATGCTTTGCTGGCTGATTTCATGTTATGGACTGGATACTTTTCTCCATGCACAGTCATAAAATTCCTTTGCCATTTTTTCAATTACCAATAAAACTTGTCAGAGAGCCATGCTCAAAAGTGAGTCGTTAGCTGAAGTCAGCTCTTTTATTTATATTTATTAGACCCTGCAGTACCTTTGGCATTTAATATCCCAAACAAGATGTCAGCATCCAAATAATTATCTATTACCCTAATGTCACATAATGTTCGGAATAATTTCATTCACTGCTCCAGATATAACCTATTTAGCCAATTCTAAAAAGAGCAAAAGCTGCTCATTTTCTGTCATAGACATTATTCTCGGGAAAAATCTGTGATGTAATAAATTACAATGATACCTGATGTTGAGTAAGCATGAAAAACATGTTTTTTTGTTTTGTTTTGTTTTTGTTTTTGTTTTTTTTGTTTGTTTGTTTTTTACAAATGTGTGTTTATAAGAAAACCTAAAGGTTTGGTTGATTCACATGAGTTAAGCAGGATTTTTACTCTTATTTTAATTTTTTTTTGCTGCTATATTACATAGTACAAAGGATTCTAATGGAAAACAAAAAATTAAAATACCTACTCTAAATCATTACTGTTAATGACAAAAATTATGATATCTATATTATAAAGCACTTGAAGCCAAAAATAATAAAGAAAAAGAAATAAAATAAATAAGAAAATATATATAAAATAAGGACTCTTGCAAAAGAAAAATAATGGTGATATGTCATTACCAGGATTAAAGTGGTCAGAGGTATCACAAATCCTATATGATTTCCACACTGAAAGCAAAACTCATGAATTCCATGGAACACTATCCTTTTCTATTCACCTCATATATGAGTGGTTTTCTGGTGAGTAGAATGTATTTGCTTTCCCATGAATGTCAAAGAATCAGAGACCTGAAAGAGAAGGTCTGATACCAGTTCTGTCTCTTTTATGAACATATAACATTGGAGAAAATAATTTATTTATATACATCAAAGTTTTTACCTTTTGACAATGGTGGATTATGAGATTCAAAAAGCTAGTAACCTCTAGGTAGCCAGAAATAAATATGTTGAAGCGAGAGCTAAGTCAAAGTCTGGTTTTAACTGATCATGTCCCCATATGTTCTCTGAACAATCCAGGTTTCTGGCACCAACAGTGACAGTCAGTAAATTCATTATAAGTAGTAGCTTTGGAATACAGTGTAGATCTCTGGGCATAGACAAGCTATGAAATTCACATGTACCTTAGTAAACCAGTGAGTTTATTAACGAACTTAAGGTTGTTTCTTTCTCAGATTAAAGAAGCAAATTTTGTAGAAGAAGCCTCATGTGCAACTGTCTCTTAAAGAACTTTTCATTTACATTCTATTTGGATTGTCTTAAGATGTATGTCACCTAAGATATCCTACACTCATCTTGTATCTTCATTTGAGTGCAATTTCCTAAAAAGCAAAATATTTAAGCCTCTCATCTAGTGAAGTTTCCAGGCTAACTAATATATTTTGTATACACAATATTCCTGAGTCAGAGCCACTTTCTTTCACCTTGAGCTAGTTACTCCTGTTTCTTCTTTTTCTCCCCTTATTAGCTGCATGACTTCCATCTGTTAAACAAATAAAATAATGTAAAAACATGGGAAGAAAATGAATGGTCCACACAGAGTTCTAAATATTATTTTACTAATTATTATCTTAAAAATCATTAGGAAAAGATAGTGTTGGTAGTTGTGAACACCTTGAGAATTTACCTAGAACCTTCTGAGTGAGTTATGTAGTAACTTTGCTGTTTGGACAGAATTATACACATACACGAGGCTTGTCCACCCATAAATGTGAGCACAATTACAATCAACTATGGAGCCATGCTTTATTAAACTCCAGTTATTACAGGAAGGCTTTTACTGTACTAATGCAATGTACTTTTCTATTGGTTATTTTATTTATCTACATATAAAATATTATCTCCCTTCCCAGTTTCCCCACCACAAACACCATACAGCCTTCCACCTAACCCCTCTCCCTGCTTCTGTTGGAGTGATCCCCTAATGCCCACAGATGCCTGCCTCAGTGCCCTAATATTCCCCTATGAATTTTCAATTTAAAAATTTTGGATGAGTTCATAGAGACAAGATTTATCACAAAGGTAAAACTTTGACTTAGAAATGTCTGATGATGTTAACAAAGAAACCTATACTACCATTCTGGACAAATGCTGTTTATTTAGATATTTCAATGATAATGAGAAATTTCTTACAAATTATTTTACTAACTTAAGTACATGACACCATTCTACTGGAAAAAAAAGTCTTTTTTTAACAAATAGCTTCAAATTTCTTATTGTACCATATAAGAGAGATAAAACACTAATTACTTTAAATAGTTACTAGAATATTTCAAATAGAAGACTTCTGACTATTGTACATTATTTAAATTTTAATAATAGCTATGTGCCAGCTTATAAAAGTTAACAGTTAACTAAGTAAATGATGTGCTAGTTTAAACACTGTCCATCAAATGAAAATAATATACATTAAAAATAAAAGCATGTAGAAAGGATTTGGGGGAAATATTGTTTGAGTATTTGAAAGGAATCAGGTAGAAAATAAATTATTTATAAAGCCCATTTTGTCCTATTTAACATAAAATCAAACTTTAAAAACTCAGTATTCAAACATACAAAGAATTAAGTTTCCCTGAACTAAGTAAAGAACACTGAATTTGACACTTTTGGACATACAAAACAAGCTTGAAATTTTTAATGTCAACATTATTTTCTACACATTTCAGAGATCTCTCTGCACTGCAAACCACTTTTCCCCAATTTGGAAAAATCAAAATAGAAAATTTGGAATTTTGGGCACTGACATAACATTTTCTATTCTTTAAGAATAATTTTAGTACAGGGGAACGCCAGGACCAAAAGGTGGGAACATGTGCGTAGGGGAGCGGGGGGGGGGGGGGTATGGGAGACTTTTGGGATAGCATTGGAAATGTAATTGAGGAAATATGTAATAAAATATTTTAAAAAAGAATAATTTTAATGTTGGTTAAGTGTATAGACAGGACATCCCTTTTATAGTTTTGATGGTGAGGACCCCTTGCTATTCTATTCTCTCTTACACAATTCACAACTCTTTTCTTCCTCTTCTTCTTCTTCTTCTTCTTCTTCTTCTTCTTCTTCTTCTTCTTCTTCTTCTTCTTCTTCTTCTTCTTCTTCTTCTTCTTCTTCTTTTTCTTCTTCTTCTTCTTCTTCTTCTTCTTCTTCTTCTTCTTCTTCTTCTTCTTCTTCTTCTTCTTCTTCTTCTTCTTATGGTTTAGAGCTTTGTTGTAGAAAGGCAGAGAGAAAGAGAGAAGGTAGAAAGAGAGAGGCCAGACATGGCCACATGGAGAGAGGGGGGAAGGGTAGAGAGAAAGAAGGCTAGAGAGTAAGAAAGGTGAGTGATAAAGAGAGCCATAACTCTTTTCTAATAATAAGGGAAATGGGCTTATTCTACAAAATATCCCACTATTATTACCTCAAGCATTCCAATTCATCATATAAGAATGAAAAACCTTACAAGTTCTCAAGAGATCCCTTGGAAGATATGGTGACTTCATTTAATACAGTATTCTGCAGAAGATACTGCATCAGAAAATGAAATAAAGAATTCAAAAAAGACCAGGTGGTGGTGTTTCACACCTTTAATCACAGTGCTCAGGAGATAAAGTCAGGCAGATCTCTATACGTTCAAGGCCAGTCTAGTCTATGAAGTGAGTTCCAGGATAAACAAGAGTTGATACACAGAGAAACACTGTCTCAAAAAATAAATAATAATTCAACAAATAAGATTGAATATAAAATGGTGGACTCCAGTTAAAATTATTGTACAGATACCAGTCGGTTAATTGCAGTACAAGAGAGACACATTAGGAGTTACTAACAGGAAAATTTGAATGTATAGTTTATGATAATTTCATATACTTTTCAACATTTTTCTGTAACTATAAAAATGGTTCTAAACTAAGAATTATTTAAAAATCAATTCAGTTTGCTCTTCTCTAAAGTTTTCCCAAGCTTAGAAGCAGTCATAAGAATATATGTTGGCAAAATTCCTGAAATATGCATAAACTTCATTAATGTCCCCATATAAAGTGCTATAAATTTTTAACCTAATATTTGTCTTTCATTTGCCCAAGGCTTCATGTCAATTACCTAAAAGATGCTTAAAATGCTTATGAGATACCATTCATGTTTTCTAGTAGTCAATTATAGGCAACATTACAAATTTAACCAGTTGGAATTTTTACAGTTTGCAATTATGGTCTGGACAAGGTTGCAATAAGAGCAGAGAATATACATCTTAATCTATGTGTAAGGGGCCACATAGACATTTTGGAAGGGATGTTTGTAAGTTTCTTCTTGAAAATATATAAAATTATTTAAGCTCCAATGGGAGACAGCATTATATAAAATGAATCCAACGGATAACACTCAATAAAAAGAAGGAATATGTACCAAGTAGGATCTCAGTTGTCTATTAAATCTATGTACCTAGGGGATAGATAACAGTCTCAAATATATGTGCTGTTAAATAACTTACATATGGTTTCTATATTATAATTGAAGATTACCTACTCTGTAAACATGTTATCACCTTTTATCTCTTCATATAAATTGCTTTTATTGTAAAATTCATCATTAAATATATTCCCTATTGAGTTATGATGTACTTGTTTAGCATGAGAGATTTAATAAAATCTTTGACTAATAGCTTCATATTATTGCAACAATTTCTTTTAGATCAGGTTTCAGAGTGACTGCTATGAAGAAAATGCATATAACATTTTTCTCTTTGAAAGACTATGAACTAACCAGTACCCCCCAGGCCTCCTTGGAACTAAACCACCAATAAAAAAGAAAGAAAGAAAGAAAGAAAGAAAGAAAGAAAGAAAGAAAGAAAGAAAGAAAGAAAGAAAGAAAGAAAGAAAGAGAAAAACAAAAGAAACATGGTGGAATTTGTGGCTCTAGTTGCATATGTAGCAGAGAGTTGTGGCCTAGTTGGTCATCAATGGGAGGAGAGGCCCTTGGTTCTGTGAAGGCTCTAGGCCCCAATATAGGGGAATGCCAGAACCATGAATGGGAGTGTGAGGGTTGGGTAGCAGAGGGTCACGGGAGGGGCTAGGGAATTTTTGGAGGGGAAACAGGAAAGGGGATAATATTTGAAATGTAAAAACAGAAAATATCTAATAAAAAGAACTCTAAAAAAAGAAAAAAAGAATATGCTAGGTTTGTTTTCTTGGATTCTTGCAAACAGAGAAAATGCCAGGACCAAATGGAAGTAAGCAGATGTCACTCATTATTCATCAAATACACTCTTCACTATTTTCTCCAAGAGTAAAACAATGTAGAAAGTTAGTTTTGCATAAATTTCCCATACTACTTTAAAGTCCTTGAAGCACCACATCACCACCCACCTCCCCTATATAAAAACAATAAAGGAACAAGAACCTTCAGCAGTAGCTAAAACTACAACTCCTTAAGTCTTAATCTAGACAGCCTTTCTCCATCACACATGCTTGCTCTCCCTCCATGTTCAAATAAATGTTCAGTGTCAAAACATAGCTCTTTTCTAATTGTAATTCCTTGATTACGTTAATAAAGAAGAGCACTGTGAAGATGCACCTCACAGTGAGGAGAAAATTTCACCCACTAAGTAACACATCCCCTAGTGTGGTGATTAAATTAACAGTATTGTAACTGAATATGAGGAAATTGTTGGTTTGGGAAGCTTTTCTTATACACTATCTCATTAAGTGGTCACAAGCTTTCTAGGGAAAGATCTTACACTTCTTTTGATTTAAATTACTTCAACAGTAACCTTTATTTTGTTAATGTTTATTTAACGAATGGAAACCGCAATAAATCCTTGATAGAAAACATCTATACAGGTATATGTGCAGTTATATTTTATGTTTTTTGGATTTCTGGAAATTTCTTGATGTTAGTCCCAATATAACCTCCAAAAACAATTTTTGTTTGGTTTTGAACATAGCATTTAATGACAAATACAGATTCCAATCTGTCATGGTGTAATTATGTCCACACATCTGTAATTACTTAAGGAAGATCAAAGACCAACTCTGGATCCACAATGAGTCCAAAACCATAATGGGATATATAAAGCCATGCCTTAGAACCTGAAAACAGTATTAGGCAGCATACTTTTTTATTTAGTCTGCTTGGTTCCAAGACAAAGGACCTGCCTTTGTTCCTTAGAACCCTTGTGGCAGATGGAGACCTGGTTGTTTTCTATGCACCATGGTATATGTGTACCAACAAACACAAGCAAATCCACCTATCCACCTAATTCTTTTAAACCAATATTAATAAATGCCTTTATCTTGTTGAGAATAAATATTGACAACAGCTCATTGAGAGAATATTATAGTTATGTAAATAAAAATGTCTAGATTATATAGATTAAGTGATGAGCATTTTTAGTAACGTGATAGAGTATGCTTACCAATCTGCATCAGAGCTTAGATCTGCATGATATTAAATATATAGTTTCCTAAGAATTTCCTTTTTGTTAGATTCTTGGTATTCAAGAAGTCCTTACTATAAACAGCACCTCATATTTTGCTATGGGTTGAACACTCTAATCAATAGTACTGTATTCAAATATCTAAGTACTGTCATTTCTTATCCAATGCTACAGAGGTTCAAATTCTGTTTACATTGATCTTTTGTCATCCTCCTCCAAAGTTGAGATTTCTAAGTATGTTATTAATTAGTAACACTTTGACTATAATCCTGTTCAAATAGCATACTTTGAATAATCAGTTAGTCTATATGAAATAGATCAAATAGATTTTTACACTGTCTAAATTGATTAAATTATTGGTTTAGTATAGTTGTTACTAGACCGAACAGTTCTAACTGACTTGTATTTTTATTGGCCTCTAAGTGTAGCTTATGGTTGTTGAATTTCTTAAGATTAACAAAGCTCAGAACACACAAAACATAACAGGGTATATGGTAAGCATGACACTGCTCTGAGTCATGTTATTTTCTGTGTCAAAGACTGGCAGTCACATTCCAGGAACAATATGAAATTGATGGTATGCATGGAACAAAATGGGTATAGCTATGCTGAGAGATGGGGTATTGCCAGGTCTTAAAACTTTCTCCTTTAGAGGCCCTTGTTGTTGCGAAGATCATATGCCCCAGTACAGGGGAATGCCAGGGCCAGGAAGTGGGAGTGGGTTGGTTGGTGAGCATGGCAAGGGTGTATAGGGGGCTTTGGGGATAGCATTTGAAATATAAATGAAGAAAATATCTAATAAAAAAAATACTCCCGCCTTTGACTTGTTCCAGTGAGTCATGTCATTGACTCAAAACTTTCCTCTGAGCCCAAGTGGACCAGTTAACAAGATCTTATAGCAGCCTTTATTGGAATTTTGTTGGCTTTCCCTCTCTCTCTGGTTCTTTATTTGATTGCATTTAGGTTTTTTTTTTTAATGATGTCTGAACAATTAGCATAAAAGCAGCATTGTTCACCTGCAGCCATATGAAAACTTCCTTGTTACAAGAAGAGAAGGTCAAGCCCTCTCCTGTTTTGAAATATGACTTCAGTTAATGAATCAAGAGAAAAAGATAAATGACTGATTTTTAAAAAAGAACTTGACAGTTCTTGATTGATTTTTAACATACGTATTTAAAATCTTAATCTCTGTTAATTCATGTGATTGCTCCCACACTAGCAGACTGTTCTGTGTGCTTGCCAAATAGGAGTGAAACTAGTCCTGGAGTTGCCCTGGCTAGTTGGGATTGGTATCAAAGTCCTGGGTGTTCCCAGCTTCTGTATCCAGAATAATTAGCATACCTGAGGCAATAAGAAGACCTAAAGAGTCTAAGTACCTCAGTTTCTTCTATTCCTAACGGGGAAGGAAGAACTCTTGGAGTAGAGGAAAAGGCAAGCAAGGTTGGAGAAGAGTCTTTTAGTCATATAGTGATAGAAACATATTGCTTGGTGATGAGGTCTTGCTTAGAGGCTGTCTGATCCGGGTTAGGGAGAGCGTTTTTAACATTTTGTTAAGACAAACAATGTATAATCAAAATTTCAGGTGATAACAGATGCTGGTCAGGATGTGGAGAAAAAGGAACACCCTGTTACTGGTGACCCAAAATCTCTGGATAGTGAGCATCGTCCCAGGGCTAGTATCAGACACATAAAGACCTAGTCCCTTACATCCCATACATTATGTATAAAGTTTTTTTTTATGTTAGTTAGAATGGGGTTGATATTTCCAAGTTTTTCAGAGTGTTTCTCCATCTTCTGTAACTGAATACAATTATAGTTATTGGTGACACAGGGAGCTAAAGGTCCACAGCCCCATGTAGCATAAAAGTATACATCTTGAACCTAGAGTCAGGGTTTTCATCTGAGGAACAGACATATAATTGAAGGGTAGCCAAATCATTTTTCATACTCTGGATACCACATCGAAGAGACCTAGAGAATGAGGCAATATACATGCTTTCAGCCTTTAAGCGCCTATTGCACTTTAGCCCAAACAATTTGCATAAGTCAAATTTCAGGGTGGGCATACCATAAGCAGTAATATTAGTAATTAGGCTCCTGTATGTATTTCAAACCAAACTTCATATGTGTTGTTATGGAGCTTGTGCCTCAGCATCTCTAGGCAACACAAAATAGAAATCTTTTAACCAATCTTACTTTTTGTTTTGTTTCATTAATTTTTTTAATCAAAAACATTTTAAGATATAATTTTAAGTTTAAATTGTTATGCAGTAGGAGATAACAAATACAGTGTCTAAATCAATTAACTAAATACTGCTTGATTGTCAAAGATTAAGTGACCATAGGTCAGAATGGCTAAAATCAAAATTTCAGGTGATAACAGATGCTGGTCAGGATGTGGAGAAAAAGGAACACTCCTCCATTGCTGGTGAGATTACAAAATGGTACAACCACTCTGGAAATCAGTCTGGCAGTTCCTCAGAAAATTGGACATAGCACTACTGGAAGATCCAGTAATACCTCTCCTGGGCATATACTTGGAAGATGTTTCAACCTGTAATAAGGAGACATGCTCCACTATTTTAATAGCAGTCTTATTTATAACAGTCAGAAGCCAGAAAGAACCGAGATATCCCTCAACAGAGGAATGGATACAGGAAATGTGGTATATTTACACAATGGAGTACTACTCGGCTATTAAAAACAATGAATTTATGAAATTCTTAGTCAAATGGATGAATCTGGAGGATCTCATCCTGAGTGAGGTAACCCAATCACAAAAGAACACACATGATATGCACTCACTGATAAGTACATATTAGCCCAGAAACTTAGAATACCCAAGATACAATTTGCAAAACACATGAAACTCAAGAAGAAGGAAGACCAGAGTGTGGATACTTCGTTCCTTCTGAGAATGGGGAACAAAATACCCATGGAGGGAGTTACAAAGTTCAGAGCTGAGACTGAAGAAAGGATCATCCAGAGACTTCTGCCCAACCCCCACCCCGATTCAACTCATAAACAACCACCAAACCCAGACACTATTGCATATGCCAGCAAGATTTTGCTGACAGGACCCTAATATAGCCGTCTCTTATGAGGCTATGCCAGTGCTTGGAAAATACAGAAGTAGATGCTCACAGTCATCTCTTGGATGGAACACAGGGCCCCAATGAAGGAGCTAGAGAAAGTACCCAAGGAGCTGAAGGGGTCTGCAACCCTATAGGAGGAACAACAATATGAACTAACCAGTATCCCCTCCCCCCAAAAAAATCCCTTGTGTCTCTAGTTGCATATGTAGCAGAGGATGGCCTAGTCAGTCATCAATGGAAGGAGAGGCCCTTGGTCTTGTGAAGATTATATGCCCCAGTACAGGGTAATGCTAGGGCCAGGAAGTAGGAGTAGGTGGACTGGGGAGCAGGGCAGGGGAAGAGTATAGGGGACTTTCAGGATAGCATTTGAAATGTAAATGAAGAAAATATCTAATAAAAAATAGAATTATAAAATATATTGCTTGATTGTATTTCCCCCTTCCTACCCCTCCCCCAATGTCCCCTCTGTCACCTACTTCTGTGAGTGTGCTCTCCAAAATTTCAATTCACTCCTTCCTCACTACCCTAACATTCCCATATTCTGGGGCATCCAGCCTTCACAGGACCAAGGGCCTGCTCCCATTCCAATGATGCCAGATAAGGTCATCATCTGCTACTTATGCAGCTGGAGCCATGGGTCCATCCAAGTGTACTCTTTGGTTGGTGGTTTTGTCCTTGGGACCTCTAGGGGGTCTGGATAGTTGACTTTGTTGTTCTTACTATGAAGTTGCAAACTCATATCTCCTTCTACTACTTCAGTCCTTCCCCTAACTACACCCTTGGGGTACCCAGTTCAGTCTGATATTTGGCTGCAAGCATCAGCATCTGTATTTGCCAAGCTCCGGAGGAGCCTCTCAGGAGACAGCTGTATAAGGATCCTGTCAGCAAGAACATCTTTGTCTGGGTTTGACACCTGCATATGGGATGAATCCCTAAGTGGGGCAGTCTCTGGATGACTTTTCCTTCATTCTCTTCTCAACTATTTGTCCCTGTATTTCCTTTAAACAGGAGCAATTCTGGGTTAAATTTTTTGAGATATGTGGATGTCCCCACCTCTCAACCAGGGGTGGTGTCTAATCCCTGGATATGGTCTCTAAAGTTTCTCTCTCCACTTTGTTGTGTATTTCTGCTAATGTTAACCCCTTTGGACCCTGGGAGCCCCTTGGTTACCTGGAATCTGGGAATTTATGGTGGCTAACCCCAGTTCCAGATGCCCTTTTGCTGTTCAATACCTCTGTTCAATTTCCTGACCCTCTGTACATCTCCCCCATCTCCTCTCACACCTCATCCTGCCCCCTATTTTCCTTTCTTCCTTCTTTCTCTCTCCCAAATGACCCCCACTACCTCCCATGACTGTTTTAGTCACCCTTCTATGTAGGAATGGAGCATCTACATATTTGGTCTTCCTTCTAGGACTAATATCCAATACATAAACATATCTCAAGAAGTTAGATTCCAGAGAAAAAAATAAGCCTACTAAAAACAGAGTACAGAGCTAAAAACGAATTTTCAACTGAGGAACCACAAATGACCAGGAAGAACCTAAATAAATGTTCAACATCCTTAGTCATCAGAGAAATGCAAATCAAAATGGCCCTGAGATTCCACCTCAAACCAGTAAGAATGCTTAAGATTAAAAACGCAGGTGATAGCAGATGCTGGTGAGTATGGAGAGAAAGAATAACCCTCCACCATTGCTGTTTTGATTGAAAGCTGGTAGAACCACTCTGGGAATCCGTCTGGTGGTTCCACAGAAAATTGGACATACTACTCCCTGAGGACCCAGCTATACCACTTCTGGGCATATACTCAAAAGATGCTCCAACATATAACAAGGGCATGTGCTCCACTATGTTCATAGCAGCCTTATTTAATAGCCAGAAGCTGGAAAGAACCCATATGTCCCTCAACAGAGGAATGGGTACAAAAAATGTCATACATTAAAACAAGGGAGTACTACATATCTATTAAAAACAATGACTTCATAAAATTCTCAGGCAAATGGGTGGAACTAGAAAATATCTTACTGAGTGAGGTAAGCCAATCATAAAAGAACACAATGGTATGTACACAAAGATGAGTACATATTAGGAGAGAAGCTCAAAATTCTCAAAATACAACTCACAGACCATATGAAACTCAAGAAGAAAGACAAAAGTGTTTTGTTTTGTTTTGTTTTGTTTTGAGAAACCTCCTTGCTTTCTTCTTCTTCTTCTTCTTCTTCTTCTTCTTCTTCTTCTTCTTCTTCTTCTTCTTCTTCTTCTTCTTCTTCTTCTTCTTCTTCTCCTCTTCCTCCTTCTCCTTCTCCTTCTCCTTCTCCTCCTCCTCCTCCTCCTCCTCTTCCCTCCTCTTCCTTCTCCTTCTTCCTCCTCCCTTTTCTTCTTTATTTATTATTCATTCTATTTGTTCCAAATATTATCCTCCTTCCTTGTCTCCCCTCCACAATCCTTCCACCCCATATTGCCACGTTTTGCCTCTAAGAGGGTATACCCTACCCTCCCACCCTCTCCTGCCTCACTCTTCTACAGTACTCCTTCTCTGGGGCACCAATACTCCACAGAATCAAGAGACTACCCTCCTAATAATGCCAGATGAGGCAATCCTCTGTTACATATTTAGGATGAGCCATGTCGTGACCATGTATATCCTTTAGTTGATAGTCCCCAGGAGTTCTGAGGGGTCTGGTTAATTGATACTGTTCTTCCTATAGGGTTTCAATCCCCTTCTGCTCCTTCATCTCTTCCCCTAACTCTTCGACTGGGATACCCAAAGTCAGTCCAATGGTTGGTTTTGAGTATATCTATCTCTCATAGTTGCTGCCAGAGCCTCTCAGAAGACTGCCATACCAGGTTAGCAAGAATATCTTGGCATCAGCAATAGTGTCACGGTTTGACATATGCAGATGGAATGGATCATATAGTGGTGTGATCTCTAAATGTCATTTCCTTCAGCCTCTGCTCCATTTTAGTCCCTGTATTTTCTTTAGACCGTGACAATTCTGGGTTAAAATTTTTGAGATCTGTGCGTGGCCCCATGTCTCTACTATTGGCCAAATCTATATATTGTAGGTAGTCTGTTCAGGTTCTATTTCTCTGATGTTGAGTAGTTCAGCTAATATCATCTACATTGAGTCCTGAGAGTCTCTCACACCTCTGGTGTCTGGGACTTTCTAGTGGTTGCACAATTTCCCACCTCCACTGCTATTCATTTCTATTCATTCTTCTAGCCCTCTGGACTTCTCTCCTCTCTCTTCCCATATGTAGTCTTATTTCCATCCCTTTTTCCTCCTTCTCTTTTCTCCCACCCAGGTCAGTACCTCTCTCTGCCTCCTGTGATAATTTTGTTCCTCCTTCTAAGTGAGTTTTAAGCATCAATATTTTAGCCTTCCATCTTCTTAAGCTTCAAATTGTCTTTGAGTTGTATTATGGGTATTCTGAGATTTTTGGATGAATATCCACTTATCAGTGAGTATTTACCATGTATGGCTTTTTGTGTCTGGGGTACATCACTCATAATGATATTTTTTAGTTTGATTCATTTGCCTACAAATTTTGTGAAGTGGTCATTTTTAAAAGCTGAGTAGAATTCCATTGTTTAAATGTACCACTTTTTTCTATGTCCATTCTTCCGTTGAAGGACAACTGGGTTGTTGCCTGCTTCTGGTTAGTATAAATGAAGCTGCTGTGAACATATTGGAGCAGGTGTCCTTGTTATGTGGGGGAGCAACTTTTGGGACTGGTATAGCAGTGTTTTCAGGTAGAGCTATTCCAAATTTTCTGAGAATCACCCAATTTATTTCCAAAGTGGTTTTACCAGCATTCAATACCACCAGATACTCAGCAGTATCTGCTTTCACCTGAGATTTTGATCTTAATAATTCTAATTGGTGAAAATTGGAATCTCAGGTGTTTTGATTTCCATTTCCTTGTTGGCTAAGGATGTTGACCATTTTCTAGATGCTTCTTGGGTATTTGAGATTCCTTAGTTGACAATTCTTTGTTTAACTCTGTATGCTATGTTTTAATTGGGCTTTTGGTTTTCTGGAATCTAATTTAAGTACTTAGTATAGTGTGGATATTAACCATCTATCAGACGTAGGTTTGGTAATGACTTTTTCCCAATCTGTAGGTTGCAATTTTGTCCTATTGACAATGTATTTTGACTTAGAGAAGATTTTAGTTTTCTGAGGTACCATTTGTCTTAAAGACTGAGCCATTGGTATTCTGATCAGGAATTTTTCTCCTATGCAGATGTGTTCCAGGCTCATTCTCACTTTCTCTTCTACTAGTGTCAGTATATCTCATTTAACGTGGAGGTTCTTTATCCACTTTGACTTATTATTTGTACAAGGAGATAAAAATGGACCAATTTGCATTATTTTACATGCAGACCTCAAGTTAGAAAATGGTGTATTTTTTGTACTGGATGAATTTGGATCCTTTGATAAAGATCAAGTGAGCATAGTTGTTTGGATTTATTTCTGGGCATTCAATTCTATTCCATTAATCTACATGTCTATCCCTTTACGAATACCATGTAGTGTTTTTTTTATCACTATTAAAAGTGATAAAAAAAAAAGCTGTAGTAGTTTGAGGTAAGGGATGATTATTCTCTGAAGAATTTCTTTTTTTTTTCTTTTTTTTTATTGGGTATTTATTTCATTTACATTTCCAATGCTATCCCAAAAGTCCCCCACACGCTCGCCCACCCACTCCCCCACCCACCCACTCCCACTTCTTGGCCCTGACTTTCCCCTGTATTGAGGCATATAAAGTTTGCACAACTAATGGGCCTCTCTTTCCACTGATTGCCGACTAGGCCATTTTCTGAGTCATATGTAGCTAGAGACATGAGCTCCAGGGGGGTACTGGTTAGTTCATGTTGTTGTCCCACCTATAGGATTGCAGATCCCTCTAGCTCCTTGGGTACATTCTCTAGCTCCTCCACAGGGGACCCTGTGGTCCATCCAATGGCTGACTGTGAGCATCCACTTCTGTGTTTGCTAGGCCCTGGCATAGTCTCACAAGAGACAGCTATATCTGGGTCCTTTCAGCAAAATCTTACTAGTGTATGCAATGGTGTCAGCGTTTAGAAGCTGATTATGGGGTGGATCCCTGGATATGGCAGTCTCTAGATGGTCCATCCTTTCATTACAGCTCCAAACTTTGTCTCTGTAACTCCTTCCATGGGTGTTTTGTTCCCAATTCTAAGAAGGGGCAAAGTGTGCACACTTTGGTCTTCATTCTTCTTGAGTTTCATGCGTTTAGCAAATTGTATCTTATATCTTGGGTATCCTAAGTTTCTGGGCTAATATTCACTTATCAGTGAGTACATATTGTGTGAGACCCTTTGTGATTGGGTTACCTCACTCAGGATGATGCCCTCCAGGTCCATCCATTTGCCTAGGAATTTCATAAATTCATTCTTTTTAATAGCTGAGTAGTACTCCATTGTGTAAATGTACCACATTTTTTGTATCCATTCCTCTGTTGAGGGGCATCTGGGTTGTTTCCAGCTTCTGGCTATTATAAACAAGGCTGCTATGAACATAGTGGAGCATGTGTCCTTCTTACTGGTTGGAACATCTTCTGGATATATGCCCAGGAGAGGTATTGCAGGATCCTCCAGTAGTACTATGTCCAATTTTCTGAGGAACCGCCAGACTGATTTCCAGAGTGGTTGTACAAGCTTGCAATCCCACCAACATTGGAAGAGTGTTCCTCTTTCACCACATCCTTGCCAGCATCTGCTGTTACCTGAATTTTTGATCTTAGCCATTCTGACTGGTGTGAGGTGGAATCTCAGGGTTGTTTTGATTTGCATTTCCCTGATGATTAAGGATGTTGAACATTTTTTCAGTTGCTTCTCTGCCATTCAGTATTCCTCAGGTGAGAATTCTTTGTTGAGCTCTGAGCCCCAATTTTTAATGGCGTTACTTGATTTTCTGGAGTCCACCTTCTTTCTTTTATTGTTGAGAATTGTTTTCATAATCCTGAGGTTTTTGCTACTGCAGACAAAGTTGAGAATTGCTCTTTATATATCTGTGAAGAATTGAGTTAGAATTTTGATGGGGATTATATTGAATCTGTAGATGGCTTTTGGAAAATTAGCCACTTTACCATATTAATTCTACCCATCCATTAGCATAGAATACCTTTCCATCTTCTGTGGTCTTCATTGATTTTTTTTCTTCAGAGACTTGAAGTTCTTGTCATATAAAACTTTCACATGCTTGATTAGAGTAGTGCCAAGATACTTTGCATTATTTGTGAATATTATGAAAGGTGTTAATTCTATAATTTCTTTCTCAGATCTTTATCCTTTTTGTATAGAAAGTTGGCTGATTTGTTCCAGTTAATTTTGTATCCAACCACTTTGCTAAAGTTGTGCATCAGGTGTAGGAGTTCTCTGGCAGAATTTTTGGGTTCCCTTATATGTACTATCTTAGAATCTTAAAATAGTGATACTTCTACTTCTTCCTTTCCAATTTTATCCACTGGCCTCCTTTTGTTTTCTGATTGCTCAAATTAGATGTTAGAGTACTGTATTGAACAAATAGGGAGAGAGTGGGCAGCCTTGTCTTGTTATAGATTTTAGTGGGTTTTGCTTCAAATGTCTCTCCATTTAATATGATATTAGCTTTTGGTTTGCTGTATATTTCTTTTATTATATTTAGGTATGTTTCTTGAATTCCTTATCTTTGGAACACTTTTAACATGAAGAGGTATTGCCAAATGATTTTTCAGCATCTAATGCGATGACCATATGATATTTTTCTTTGAGGTTTATATATATATTGATGGTATTTTTATATTGATGGTTATATTGATAGTATTTTTCTTTGAGTTTCTCTGTTTTATCTACAATGAATTATATTGATGGTATTTTTCTTTGAGTTTCTTTTTTTAATATAATGAATTATATTGATGAATTCCCATATATTGAATCTTCCCTACATACTGGAATGAAGCCTTCTTGATTTTGGTGAATGACCATTTTGATGTGCTCTTGGCTTTGGTTTGAGAGAAATTTAGAATATTTTTGCTTTGATACGCATAAGCGAATTTGGTCTGAAGTTCTCTTTCATTATTGGGTCTTTGTATGGCTTTGGTGTTAGTGTAACTGAGGCTCCATAGAATGAATTAGGTAGTATTCCTTCTGTTCCTATTTTGTGGAATATTTTGAGAAGTATTGGTATTAGGTCTTCTCTGAAGCTCTGATATATTCTGCACTAAAACTATCTGGCCCTGCTTTCTTTCTTTCTTTCTTTCTTTCTTTCTTTCTTTCTTTCTTTCTTTCTTTCTTTTTTTTTTTTTTTTTTTTTTTTTTTTTTTTTTTTTTTTTTTTGGTTAGGAGACTTTCAATGACTGATTCTATTTCCTTATTTCCTTAGGGGTTATGGGACTGTTTATATAGTTCATATGGACCTGTTTTAACTTTGGTACCTGGTATCATTCTAGAAAATCTTCCATTTTTATCTAGATTTTTAGTTCTGTAGGCTTTTGTAGTAGGGTCTGTTGATTTTTTTTTTTTAATTTCCTCAGATTCTGCTGTTATGTCTCCCTTTTCATGTCTGATTTTTTGATTTGGATACTGTCTCTGTGCCCTTTAGGTAGTTTGACTAAGGTTTTACAATCCTGTTGATTTTCTTAGTGAACTAGCTCTTCATTTTGTTGATTATTTTCATAGTTCTTTTTGTTTGTAATTGGTTGATTTCCTGTCTGAGTTTAATTATTTTCCATCTCCTTTTGGGTTTGTTTACATCTTTCTGTTCTACAGTTTTCAAATGTTCTGGTAAGTAACTACTGTAGGATCTCTCCATTTTTTAAAAGAATGTACTCATTGGTAAGAATTTTTCTGTTAACACTGCTTTCATTGTATCTAATAAGATTCATTATGCTATACCTTCATTTTCATTAAATTCTTTATTTCTTCCCTTCCCAAGTTATCATTGGGCAGAGAGTTATTGATTCAATGAGTAGGTGTCCTTTCTGTTCTTTTTTATTTTATTTTATTTTTTAAATTCCAGCCTTAGTCCATGGTGAACTGAAAGAATGTGTGAGATTGATTCAAACTTCTTGTGTCTGTTGAGGCTTGTTTTGTGTCTGACTATATGGTAAACTTTGAAGAAGGCACAACCAGATGCCAAGAAATTATATTATTTTGTTTTAGGCTGAAATGTGTTTGATTCATAACTTCTGTTAAGTTCACTGGGTCTCTATTTAGTTTCTGTTTCCATGATCTGTCCATTGGTGAGAGCGTAGTTTTGAAGTCTCCTACTATTAATTTTGTGAGGATCAATGAGTATTTTGAGCCTTAGTAATGTTTCTTTTACAAATGTGGGCACCCTTTTATTTGGGGCATAAATGTTCAGAATTGGAATTTCATCTTGGTGGATTTTTCCTTTGATGAATGTAAAGTTTCTTTCTCTATCTCTTTTGAAAACTTTCGGTTAAATATCTATTTTATTGGTTATTAGAATGGCAAATCTGACTTGTTTCTTGGGACCATTTGCTTGGACATCTTTTTCCAGCATTTCATTCTTAAGTGTGGGAAGCCACATGTACCATTGCAGGGTGGTGCTGGCTTCCACTGGCCACCACGCATACATAGGTAGTAAAGGTTTTATTTGCCAAGATGAGGTTTTGAGAATTAACCAATCAGATGAGAGAGAAGTTAACCAATCAGATGAGAGAGAAGTTAACCAATCAGATGAGAGACAAGTTAACCAATCAGATGTAGACATGCAAATGTGGTGGTAAGCATAACCCATGCATAACCAATCCGGGTGTGAGACACGCCTCTCCAATGCCTATATAAGCAGCACCAGTTCTGGGCTTGGGGTCTCTTCGCCTCTGCAATCAAGCTCTCCCAATAAACATGTGCAGAAGGATCCTACTGCAGCGTTGTTCTTGCTGGCGAGTTGGGCACGCACAAGACTTAAGTAGTGTCTGTCTTTCACACTGAGGTATATTCCCGGTGTGCATCAAAAAGCTGGGTCCTGTTTATGTTTCCATTCTGTTAGCCCATGTCTATGTTTGATGTTGGTAAATGTAAATTATAAATGTAAAGTCTAAGAAGATGGTTAAGAATTGAGGGAGCCATCTTGGGTCCCGGGTCCCTCAGAGACCAGTCTATGCAGGCCACTTGCAGACTGCAAAGGGTCAACAAGTGGATGGCAAAAGCGACATGGCTTCTGGGACAGCCCTCATTTTGGGCTCCATACATCCAGGCACCTTCCCCACCAGAGAAGAGGTGTCAGACCAGGAGGGCTCTGACAACCATAGCAGATGAGAGAAGCATCTTGTGTCCAGCATCCCTCGGAGACCAGTCTGTGCAGATGAGCAAGCAGACTGCAGAGGCAACACATCCTCTGTGACAGGCCCTGTTTTGTGCTTTCATCTTCAGCCAGGAGGCAGTTCTGAATGTCAAACCTCTGTGCACCTTCCCTGCAAGAGGAGAGCTTGCCTGCAGAAAGTACTCTGACCCCTAAGACTCAGGAGAGAGCTGGACATCCAGGACTGCTGTCAGAGGCTAACAGAATCACAGGAGGAACAAGCTCCAACCAGAGACAACTATAACTACTAACTCCGAAGATTACCAGAGGGCAAAAGGCAAACATAAGAATCTTACTAACAGAAGCCCAGACCACTCACCATTATCAGAACCAAGCACTCCCACCTCAGCCAGTCTTGGATACCTCAACACAAACGAAAATCAAGACTTGGATTTAAAATCATATCTCATGAGGCTAGGAGAGGACATCAAGAAAGACATTAATAACTTACTTAAGGAAATACAGGAGAACACTGCTAAAAAGCTAGAAGTCCTTTAAGAGAAAACACAAAAATTTCTTAAGGTATGGGCCTTGAATTCCTGATCTTTCCTAAATCAGATAGGGGACTAATATCCAATATATATTTAGAGAACTCAAGAAGGTGGACTCCAGAAATTCAAATAACGCCATTAAAATATGGGGTACAGAGCTAAACAAAGAATTCTCAACTGAGGAATACCGAATGGCTGAGAAGCACCTGAAAAACTGTTCAACATTCTTAATCATCAGGGAAATGCAAATCAAAACAACCTTGAGATTCCACCTCACATCAGTCAGAATGGCTAAGATCAAAATTTCAGGTGACAGCAGATGCTGGCGAGGATGTGGAAAAAGAGGAACACTCCTCCATTGTTGGTGGGATTGCAAGCTTGTACAACCACTCTGGAAGTCAGTCTGGAGGTTTCTCAGAAAATTGGACATAGTACTAACAGAATATCCAGCAATACCTTTCCTTGGCATATACCCAGAAGATGTTCCAACCAGTAATAAGAACACATGCTCCACTATGTTCATAGCAGCCTTATTTATAATAGCCAGAAACTGGAAAGAAACCAGATGTCCCTCAACAGAGGAATGGATACAGAAAATGTGGTACATTTACACAATGGAGTACTACTCAGCTGTTAAAAACAATGAATTTATGAAATTCTTGGGCAAATTCATGTATCTGGAGGATATCATCCTTTGTGAGGTAATCCAATAACAAAAGAAGTCATTAGATATGCACTCATTGCTTTGTGAATATTAGCCCAGAAAATTAGAATACCCAAGATACAATTTGCAAAACACAAGAAAATCAAGAAGGAAGACCAATGTGAGGATACTTCATTCCCCCTTAGAATAGAGAAAAAATACCCGTGAATGAAGTTACAGAGACAAAGTTTGGAGCTAAGACGAAAGGCTGGACTATCCAGAGATTACTACCCTACCTGGGGATGCATCCCATAATCAGCCACCAAACCTAGACACTATTTCATATAGTAGCAATATTTTGCTGAAGGGACCTTGATATAGGTGTCTCATATGAGGCTATCCCAGTGCCTGGCAAGTACAGAAGTGGATGCTCCCAGTCATCTATAATATGGAACACAGGGCCCCCAATGGAGAAGCCAGAGAAAGCACCCAAGGAGCTGAAGTGGTCTGCAACCCTGTAGGTGGAAAAACAATATGAACTAACCAGTACCCCCAGAGCTCGTGTCTCTAGCTGCATGTGCTGCAGATGATGGCCTTGTCAGCCAACATTGGGAAGAGAGGCACCTTGGTATTGCAAACTTCATATGCTCCATTAGAGTGAAACGCCAGGGCCAAAATTGGGAGTGGGTGGGTACGGGAGCCAGGCGGGGGAAGGGTATAGGGAACTTTCGGGGTTGCATTTGATATGTAAATAAAGAAAATATCTAATAAAACTTTTTAAACAATAAAAAAAGATGTTTAAGATTGAACATTGTAAGAAGGTGTTTTAAGATATATAAATGCAAGTCATAGAGATATAAGAAAATGAGTTAAGATATATTTCTAACTAAATGTAGATATGCAGTTAGGCCTGTACCATTTGATGAGGATATTTTCATTTTTCTGTTGTATGTTTCTGACTTTTTTTATCAAAACCAAATTGTCAATATATGTTTTTGATGATTTCCTTGTCTTCAATTAGATTCCATTGATTAATATTTCTGTTTCTGTACAATTCCATGCAGTATTTTTTATCTTTATTGCTCTGTAGTACAACTTGAGGTCAGGGATAGGGATTCATCTTGATTTTATTTTATTGTCTAGGATTGTTTTAGCCTTCTGTTTTTGTTTTCATATGAAGTTGAGAATTGTTCTTTATGATCTATAAAAAAAGTGTTGGAATTTTGATGGGGACTGCAATGAATCTGTAGAATGCTTTACATAAAATGGCCATTTGAAGAATGGATAAAGAAATGTGGTACATCTAAAGGATGGAATACTATTCAAGTCTCAAAAACAAAAACATAATGAAGTTTGCAGGGAAATGAATGGAACTTAAGAATATTATCCTGAGTGAGGTAACCCAGTATCAAAAGGAAATTCATGACTTGTGCTCACTTATAAGTGGATATTAGCCATAAACTCTATGTATCATGTTACATTCCACAGACCCAGAGTAGGTAAACAAGAAAACCTCAGCAAAGAAGCTTGAATCTCACTTAGTTAGAATTGGGAATAAAACAGTCAAAAGAGGCAAGTGGAGGGATAGAAATGTAGGGAACGGAGATGGGAAGAGGAAGGTGTTCAGGATCAGGAGAAGGAAAGTGCAGGAGAGATAGCTAGATGTCCATGAAAGTGAATGCAAATCTGCTACCGACAGGGATATGAAGGTGGGGGAATTTTCAAGAACAAGACAGAGACCTGGGATAAGGCACATGCCTAAGAATCAGTAGGGATGAACTTAGCTGTGATCTTTTACATTGGGAATATAGAACCTGAAGAGGCCACCTTCTGTAGCCAGGCAGTAACCCCAGTGGAGCAAAAGAGACTTCAAGAAAATCACAAAATTTTTAATGCAAAGTTTATCCTGTCTGCAAGAAATGTAGGTAGGGGAATAGAGCAGAGAATGAGAAAATGACTTTCTAATAACTGACCCAATTTGAGACCCATCCCTTGCTCAAGCACCAATCCCTGACACAATCAATGATTATCTGTTATGCTTGCAATAAGGAACATGTTGTGGTCTGAGACGCTCCACTCAGCAATTGACTCAGACAGATATTGACACCCACAGCGAAAGAGTGTATGAATTTGGGCACTATTGTAGAAGAAAAGGAGGAAAGATCATGAACCCTGAAGAGTATAGGACCTCCACAGGAAGACCAACATAGTAAACTAACCTGTACCCTTAGGGGACTCAGAGACTGAACCAACCAAAGAACATATACGGGCTGGAACTAGGTTTCTCCATTCATGCAGCAAACGTATAGCTTGGTCTTCATATGGGTCCTGAACAACTGGAACTGAGACTATACCAAAAGCTGCTGCCTGTATATGAGCTGTGGTTTTTTTATTTTGATGTTGTTGTTTTGGTATTTTTGTTTGTTTTGTTTTGTTTTGTTTTTTGTTTTGTTTTGTTTTGTTTTGTTTTGATTTGATTTGATTTGTTTTTTTGTTTTTTTGTTTTTTGGGTTTTTTTTTTTTTGCTAAGCTGTCTTGTTTGGCATCACTAGTAGAGAAAGCACACAGCCTTGCATGACTTGAAGTGCCGTGGTGGAGGGATATACAGTCGTGGGAGCACCTGTTCAGAAGGAAACATGGGATATGGGAAGGCTAAGGTGGGACCAGGATGGGGGCTGTGAGTGGGGTATAAAGCAAATGAGTAAAAAAATAAAAGGAGGGTGGTGGCTAGAGGCTGACCAGAGTTCAGACAAAATAAAAGGAAGTGGGGTAGTTTTCAAAAGTAAGCGATTCCTTAATTTTCTCAAGTCATTTTTTTAAATATTGTAATCCTCTATTTTTTCATTAAAACTCCTTAATTTTTAGTCCTGTTATTATTGCTATAATTTATACAGCAATATACCTGACATAATAAAAAGGAAAAGAAAAAAACAAAACAAAACCTCAGGAATGTTATATTCAATTAAAATCATGTTGAATTAAGTTTTTGAATGAAAACTTTCTTTTATATTCATTATTTCCATCTGTGGATTCATAGCTATCATAATACGGATTGCCTGGCCTTTTGTCATCATAGTTGTCCCTCCTTCATGGGTCCATAATTTGATTGCTGTTATACATTACAATTTCTAAAGTCATTATAGTTATTTTCATTAAAATTTCCTCCTTTATTATAGGCAACATATATTAATAAAGACATTACAATAAAGTACTTAATAAGTTTTAAAATGTCCCATTGCTTTATATATTTGAGTATTTTTTCAGTGTTTTTTTTTGCAATATCAGAGGAGATTATCATTTTTAAGAGTGAAGTCACAGAGCATAAACATATTTTTTTGGAATATAACACCAAGTTTTAAAAGTTTAAACCTAATTTTTAAAAGATAAAATTACTTTTAACCGTTTAGCAATCCAGTGTTTCTAAGATCAGCATCAAGGTCACTATTTTATTGTTACAAACTCTTGCTATCAATAAAAAGTTCAGATATGAGAATGCATAAAGGTGAAGCTTTATTACCTCATTAAAGAAATACTGTTTTAAATCCTATCTTTATAATCTAAATTTTAGGACAGGAATTGCCTAAAATGAATGTTTCTTCAAATGTTAGTTAGTATTGCATAAATGATTTCCAGAGTTATATTTGTAATTATATTTTGGCTGATTCTTCATCATGAATGTGTCTTTTATTTCTTGATTTACCGTGTAATCTGTAACAAAAACATACCTAACCGTGAAATTATTTTTGACAAAAATGCTCATCTTTATTTCATACCAAAAAGAAAAAACCCAAAAAAACAAAAAACAAAAAAAACCCACACCATTTTAAGTATAAAACAAGCAAATTGGTAATACAGCACTTGTCAATAGCCTCCAGTTACAGAATTATGTGAATATGTTTATAAAGTAAAAATATCCTAGATGATAAGTCTGTATTTTACCTGATACTTTAAGATATAGCATCAAATTCAAATCAAATACCTGCAACTTTTGCTGGTAAGTGACTAAGGATGTCTGATTTGATGTCCTAATGTCCTTATGCTATTCAAAACCTGTCAAATTCTGAGCACCATCTTTAAGTCTACCCTTGCTTTCATTTAATTTCCATGCTTTCTTTGAGAAAGGAATGTAAGAGGATGCTATATTTGCCACTGAGAAATTACATTTTTAGAAAACAATAGATCTTTTGTTTTGATTTTATTTATTTATTGTTTATTTATTCTTTTATTCACTTCAGATTTCTGTAGTATTATTATTGTTGCTGAATTATGTGCATTCAATTCTAGCATGAATCCTCTTTAATAGTTATAACTTTTTAAATCATTTTTATATTTTAAATTTCAAATGGTAGTCCCCATTCTTGTTTCCCCTCCAGACACTCCCAGCCCATTCCCTCTCTCTGATTTCCCCTTTGCTAATATCAATGAAGTTTTCAGTGACTGATATTGCTATATTTTTGCAAATGTGGGATGTCAAAATTATTCTTATTTATTTGTTATTTACATGTATATGGATAAGTTATAACATATCTCATATGTACACAAACCACTGTTATCATGTTCTCACTCAATAGAAAGGAGTTAGTAAAATATGAAATATCAGCAGAGACCACATCTGTAGTAAATATGGAAAAACATGTTTCTGCCACTTGTGGCTTCTTCTCATGATTGCACACCTTACTTATATGGCTCTTCTTAACCCTCAAGACACAATTGTTTGACCCTATAAGAAAACATACTTTTATTATCCTTCTAAAATATAGCAATAAAATGATATCTACTAAAATTATGATATACATATAGAACAGAACATTAGTCAGCCTTCAACAGGAAAGCATCTCTTGCAGTAGATGAGAACTAACACAGAGACTAACAACCAAACAATGCAAAACAAGTGAGAAACATGTCAGCACACAGTCCTAAATGTGATGTCTTTATCTATACTTCCTCAACCACAAAAATGCAGTAATCTGTAAAGAAGAGGAGGCAGAAAGATTGTAGGAGGCAAAGGTAATGGATAACTCCAAGGAAAGAGTGTACTCTAGATAGAACAGGAATGAAGCATCTGTAAATTACCAAAAGAAAAGACCTTCTTTCATTAAAATTAGAAATCTCATAGAAGTGGGAAAAAAAATATGGTTGCAAAATTGCATCCCTAAAGAAAACCTATTTCTAATTAATTGATGCTTTCCAGGAAAGTATAATTTAGTTTTCTCCAATGGATTATCATTGGGTATTTCAATGACATCCAGTTTGTCAAGTATGAAATACCAGAAAAGACCACACCTGTCATAAATAGAAATAGACACTTAGGAAGATGAGTAAGAATATTTCCATGCTCAGGCATAGTCGGCTTTTGTACAGGTTATGTGCAGGTTGTGTGTGTTTGTGTATGTGTGTGTGTGTGTGTGTGTGTGTGGGTATGTGTGTGTGTGTGTGTTTGTGTATTTGTTTTAGTAATTTTTTTCTAATGTTTAAGGTTTCTTATTTATATTTTATCACTTTTCCTTTTTTGAGAGAAAGAAGTATATGATTTTGGAACGTAAGATGAATAGAGAGATATGGAGATGCATGTGTGTAAGGGAAAGGAAGGAATATGGTTAATATATATTGTAGAACAAAATTAAATTAAGGTTAAGTAATCAAGCTGAGTACTAAAGTTTTATTTGAATTCTTCAGCAGAATATAAGCTAAATGTTTTGAAGCTATGTCTTATTGACTGACAGGATAAAACCCTTGCAAAGGAAACCAAATTCAGTTATTCAGTTCCTATCACCGACCTCAGGCAACAAGCTTCAACTCCAGTTCCATGAAACTCAGTGGTGTGGAGATAGTAGGAAGTACCACAAAAAATATATATATTGCACATTGGTATATATAGAAGACTGTTTTTTGTTTTTTTGTTTTTTCTTGTGAGTTTTTTTGTTGTTGTTGTTTTGTTTTGTTTTATTTTTGTTTTTAACCTCTCCATTCTTGAAGGTGGAATTATTGTGCTGGTTAATTTTATGTCAACAAGACCAAAATTAGAGTTATTTATATAGGTTGAAACTTTCATTGAGGAAGCATTTGCACAAGATTTGTTTGTTAGCAATCATGTGCTACATTTTCCTGGTTGATGACTGATCAGTGTTAGGACCAAGCACTGTGGTTGGTGCCAATCCTGCAATAGTAGTCCTTCATGCTATAAGAAAGAAGGTTGAATAAACAATAAAAGTGAGTCAGAAAGCAGTGTTTCTCCATGTCTTCTGTTTCAGTTCCTGTATAGGGTTTCCTGCCTTGAGTCATAACCCTGACTTCTCTCAGGAATGAAATGTGACCAATGAGTTATATTATGAAATTAAAACCCTTTTCTCCTCAACTTGTTTTCGGTCATGATGTTTTATCATAACAATAGAAATAATAACAGATGCAATAACATTGATTGGAATATAATGCATACGTACATGACTCATCTCCATGTTATGATTTCAATTAAAACTGTCTTAGATATGTTTATTCATTCTTTAATTCTGAAGTGCATAATTAAACTTTTACTTCATTTTATTTTCAATGCTTTTGGAAGCATATAGTTTTCTTCGTTCTCTCAATATATAAATATAATATATCATATATAATATACACATATTATGATAGTTTTACTGTCATATTATCTATAAAGTATAAACAAAATATAATTATTAAGATTATTTAAAAGACACATATATAATATAGTCTCATATTGTTTACATTTATAATATTTGTATTCCTTTTCTCATGTATTAGATAAAACAAATAAAACCTATTTGGTGAGATGAGGTTGAAATCTGGTTGTGTAAATTATAATTCAGAAGATGCTAGCCAGTATTTAAAAATTGGACCTCAAAGGAAATGAACTAAGTTTATTTAACTAAAGATCATGTGATATAATCCTAGAAGCAAAGACTAAAAATTCATGTTGTCAATTCACCTATCATTTTCAATTCAGACTTTTATTTGAGTAATGTCAGTATAAGGAAAATTGAAAATTTGTTCTATAAATCATTATGGACTTTCAATTTTGAGTGTAAAAGATCATGTAAGTAGTCTTTAAATATAGATCATTTTATTAGTTATGTAGCGATGTGATTTTCATCCTGAATTGCTTCCTAAAATTATTTATAAATTATGAGTAATAGAATCATTATTTCTAGAATATACTCCATCATTATACATGTATATTACATCTTCTTAATTACACAATATTAAATACTATTTTATGGTTTCAGAAAAAAACATAATAAACTGTTTATTATAACAAATCTCTCTTTGATGTTAACAGACATCTAATTTAAATGTGTACCTCAACTTTCATGTAGCAAAATACAAAAAAAAAAAAAAAACCAACTAGGGGCTAAAGAACGGAAGATGCATTCTGTAGCAAGTGATTTATTGGATTTGTATGGTTTATAGAAACACTCTTTAAGTGTTATATGGGGAAAATAAATGTACAGCTCCTGGTCTTGATGAACATAGGAAATAATTTTCACTGACAAAACACAACCACATCTGGAATTGAATATTTTCCTTAACTGGCAAACCAACAGATGTGAGCAAACATATGGCTTGAATTCAATTCTCAAATACTGTTTATAGTGTGAATAGAATCAGAGAGAGATTAAACTTCTTCTATTCCCGGAAGAATTTCTGAATCATAATTTTACTGGCAGAGTATTTAAAATTCTACTACTACTTATTTTGAACTTTATCAATACCTTGATATTTTCATGTAGTATGCATATATATTATATATAATTATATATTATATAGTATTATATAATTAAATATATAATTATATAATATATATGCATTATATATATATATGATCCTTTTGTCTGTTCAATTCTCAATTACTGAGGAATTAATACATGTTAGGTATAATGATAGAGATCAATGACAAACACAATATTATCCATTAAAGAGAAATACTAAGATAACATTGATTCAGTCATCATTTCTGAATAAAAAGATTAATAAACAATGTAAGGTTTGAAAATCTGTATTTAAAATGCAGATGGTTGGAATAATTTGCAGCCCCTCCTTTCTACAAAATCATATTTTTACTATCTTCAGTGCATGAATATGTGACATAGTATGTTGTTAAAATCATTAATACCCTATTATATTAATATAATATGTTTCATTAGTGTGAATCTAATTTTATTTAACTATATTTCAGGTAAGTATTAGTTAGGCTAGAGACAAATTCAAGCACTTTATGTCAGGTACTTTTAGGGGGAGGTTCTGATACAAAAGTCTGGTTCTCTAATTGGTTCTTGATTTGGTTAATAAAGGAGGGCAGGAGCCAAATGCTTGGCAGAAGGGACAGGTGAGACTTTCAGGTCTCAGAGAAAAATGATATGCAGCCAAAGAGAAGGGGCTTTTCTGGCAAGCTTTGGAAGAAGAAGTATGAAACAGTCATGTAAGATCTCAGGGAAGCTTGAACCAGCATCCTCTGTCAACAGCAGCCATGGAGGAGGAGGAGGCTAGCTGATAAGAGACATTAAGCATAGCACATGAGAAGAGATGAGGATAATAAATTATTAAGGGCACACATTTCCAGGTGGGAGGTATTTGAGCCCAACAATTGTGCTAGTAAGCAAATCTAAAGTAATAGAGCTGTCTGAGTGTTTTTAATGTGCTGAGCAAAGGTGGGTAGAGAGAAGCCCGGCTGCAGTTCCAAGGCAAAGGTTGTGGCTGGCAACTTGGCAAAGCTAAGCTAGGAGAAAGAAAAGGATGTACCACATTTTCTGGGTCCATTCCTCTGTTGAGGGACATCTGGGTTCTTTCCAGCTTCTGGCTATTATAAATAAGGCTGCTATGAACATAGTGGAGCATACGTCCTTATTACATATTGGAGCATCTTCTGGGTATATGCCCAGGAGTGGTATTGCTGGGTCTACAGGTAGTACTATGTCCAATTTTGGTGTTTCATCAAACTGATTTCCAGAGTGGTTGTACCAGCTTGCAATCCCATCAGCAATGGAGAAGTATTCCACTTTCTCCACATGCTCACAGCCAACCATTGTACTGAGTACAGTGTCCCCAATGGAGAAGCTAGAAAAAGGACCCAAGGAGCTGAAGGGGTTTGCAGCCCCATAAAGGAACAACAGTATGAACTAACCAGTACCCCCAGAGCTTTCAGGGACTAAACCACCAAGCAAAGAGGTGGTACTCATGGCTCCAACTACATATGTATCAGAGGATGGCCTAGTTGGTCATCAATGGGAGGAGAGACACACGGTCCTGTGAAGTGAAGCCTCTATGTCCCAGTTTAGTGGAATGCCAGGACCAGGAAACAGGAATGTGTGGGTTGGTGACCAGAAGGAGGGGATAGGGGGTTTTGAGAGGGGAAACCAGGAGAGGGGATAACATTTGAAAAGAGAGAAGCTAAGAGCGAGCCAGTGGAGTACAACAGCTCCTGGGCAAGCTGGAAGTGGGGCTGGCAGCACCTGATTTCAGAACTAAGACAGAATGAGCCAGAGTGTGGGATGCACTTCAGGAAAAGACAGTAGCATGATTTTTAAAATTATATGCTAGAGGTACTCCGAGGCAGTCTCTCCAAGTCAGGAGGAAAGAATTTGGGGATATCTAAACTGAGAATTCCTTCATCTCAGATTTGAACCTTTCAGACCTGTAAAAAAAAAATCTTTCTGTGTATGCATGACACAGACTGTGAGATTTTTGTCATAGTAAGTAAATATTGCAAACAAATATATTAATAATAGATCACCTAAGTATTTATATTAAAAGTACCATGGTGATCTCAAAATTTGGCAACACTTTGCCTGTGCCTGTTTGTCATCAGAACTAGAAAGCCCTTTGTAAAGTGGTTTTAGAAATAAGAGTGTGTCTCAATATTGACATAATTCTATTAGGAAGAATTGAAGTTTGTCATTATTTTAACTTACATTATATTTTCAAATTAGATTTTATTAATAAGTTTCTTTGTATTGGCAATAAGATGAACTTTTCACTAAAATACAACCAATCAAAAATTAAAATCCAGAGGAAGAAACAAACAACACTCTCTAAGAATAAAACAAGTAGTATGATGGAGAAACTTTTAAATATATGTCCAGGAGAAATATAGCTGGGTTGAAATACTTCTAATTTTCCACGGAAATTTCAGATTGGTTTTCAGAGTGGTTGTACCACTTGCAATCCCACCAAGAATGGAGAATTGTTCCTCCTTCTCCACATTCTTGTCAGCATGTGCTGTCACATGAGATTTTGATATTAGCCATTCAAATTGCTATAATGTGAATCTAATCATTTTTAAATTGCATTTCCCTTATGAGTAAGGATGTTGAGCATTTCTATAAGTGCTTCTCACACGTTAGAGACTCATCTATTGAGAAGTCTCTGTTTAGCCCCTGAACCCCATTTTTTTTCAATTTTTTATTAGATATTTTCTTCTTTTACATTTCAAATGCCATCCCAAAAGTCCCCCATACCCTCCCCCCACCCTGCTCCACTACCCACCCACTCCTACTTCTTGGCCCTGGAATTCCCCTGTACTGGGGCAGATAAAGTTTGCAAGACCAGGGGGCCTCTATTCCCAATGATGGCCAACTAGGCCATCTTCTGCTACATATGCAGCTAGAGACATGAGCTATGGGAATACTGGTTAGTTCATATTGTTATTCCACCAATAGGGTTGGAGACCCCTTTAGCTCCTTGGGTAATTTCTTTAGCTCCTCCATTGGGGGCCTTGTGCTCCATCCACTAGGTGACTGTGAGCATCCACTTCTGTATTTGCCAAGCACTGACATAGCCTTACAAGAGATAGCTATTTCAGGGTCCTTTCAGCAAAATCGTGCTGGCATATTCAATAGTTTCTGCATTTGGTGGCTGATTATGGGATGGGTCCCTGGGTGGGGCAGTCTCTGGATGGTCCATCCTTTTGTCTCAGCTCCAAACTGTCTCTGTAGCTCCATCCATGGGTGTTTAGTTCCCCATTCTAAGGAGGGATGAAGTATCTGAACTTTGGTCTTCCATCTTGTTGAGTTTCATGTGTTTTGCAAATTGTATCTTGGGCCATCTAAGTTTCTGGGCTAATATCCACTTATCAGTGAATACATATCATGTGAATTCTTTTGTGATTGGGTTACATCTCTCAGGATGATACCCTCCAGATCCATCCATTTGCCTAAGAATTTGATAAATTCATTGTTTTTAATAGCTGAGTAGTACTCCATTGGGTACCACATTTTCTTTATCTATTCCTCTGTTGAGGGACATCTGGGTTCTTTCCAGCTTCTGGCTACTATAAATAAGGCTGCTATGAACATAGTGGAGTATGTGTCCTTCTTACCAGTTAGAACATTTCTGGATATATGCCCAGGAGAGGTATTGCGGGATCCTCCAGTAGTACTATGTTCAATTTTCTGAGGAACCACCAGATTAATTTCAGAGTAGTTGTACAAGCTTGCAATCCCACCAACAATGCCACCAAAAAAAGTTTACCTTTTTCTCCTCATCCTCTCTAGCATCTGCTGTCACCTGAATTTTTGATCTTAGCCATTCTGACTGGTAAGAGATAGAATCTCAGGGTTGTTTTGATTTGCATTGCCCTGATGATTAAGGATGTTGAATATTTTTTTTCAGGTGCTTCTCAGCCATTCCATATTCCTCAGAAATCCTGAGAATTCTTTGTTTAACTCTGTGCCCCATTTTTTTAAATGTGTTTATTTGATTTTCTAGAGTCTAGCTTCTTGAGTTCTTTGTATATATTGGAAATTAGTCCCCTATCTGATTTAGGATTGGTAAAAATCCTTTCCCAGTCTGTTGGTGGCCTTTTTGTCTTTTGCCTTTCAGAAGCTTTGCAATTTTATGAGGTCCCATTTGTTGACCTTACAGCACAAGCCATTGGTGTTCTATTCAGGAACTTTTCACCTTTTCCCATATTGTTGAGGCTTTTCCCCACTTTCTCCTCTATAAGTTTCAGAGTCTCTGGTTTATGTGGATTTCCTTGATCCACTTAGACTTGAGCTTTGTACACAGAAATAAGAATGGATCAATTCACATTCTTCTACATGATAGCCACCAGTTAAACCAGCACCATTTTTGAAAATGCTGTCTTTTTTCCACTGGATACTTTTAGCTCCTTTGTCAAAGATCAAGTGACCATAGGTGTGTGTGTTCATTTCTGGGTCTTCAATTCTATTCCATTGATCTACCTGTCTGTCACTGTACCAGTATTAACTCAAACAAATCAGTGACTTTTCTCTACAGAAAGAATAAGCAGGCTGAGAAAGAAATTAGGGAAACAACACCCTTCATAATAGTCACAAATAATATAAAATACATTGGTGTGACTCTAACTAAGGAAGTGAAAGATCTTTATAAGAAGAACTTCAAGTCTCTGAAGAAAGAAATTGAAGAAGATCTCAGAATATGGAAAGACCTCCCATGCTCATGTATTGGCAGGATTAATATAGTAAAAGTGGCTATCCTGTCTAAAGCAATCTACAGATTCAATGTAATTCCCATCAAAATTCCAACTCAATTCTTCACAAAGTTAGAAAGGGCAATTTTCAAATTCATCTGGAATAGCAAAAAAACCTAGGATAGCAAAAACTATTTTCAATAATAAAAGAACCTCTGGTGGAATCACCATGCCTTATCTCAAGCTGTACTACAGAGTAATTGTGATAAAAACTGAACCCCATTTTATAAAAGGGTTACTTGGTATTTGGAGTCTAGGATCTTGGGTTCTTTATATATTATAGATACTATTCCCTTATCAGATATAGGCTTAGTAAAGATCTTTTCCTCATATGTAGGTTGTCCTATTGACAGTGTCTTTTACTTCAAGAAGCTTTTCAGTTTCATGGCATGCTATTTGTCAACAAGTATTCTATTATTTGTCATAACTAGAAGCTGGAAACAACCCCGGAGCCCCTCAAATGAAGAATGGATACAGAAAATATGGTTCATCTACACAATGAAGTACTATTAACTATTTAAAAATGAGGACCTCATGTATTTTGCAGGCAAACAAATGGAACTAAAAAAAAAAAAAAAAATCCTTGCCGTAGACCCTCTGGGTCCCTCTGTCTGTGTGGAGCGGGGTCTCTCTATGCTGGTGGGCAAAGCGTGGATGAGCGACAAACAGACACACAGGAGAGTTCATGTGGAATCTGAGTGTAATTTTCGAATCTAGCATCAGACTTTATGCAGAGGACAATAAGGAAGTTGGGTGACTTATTTGCAAGGTACAATTGAGGTAACCGGAATCTTACATAAAACAGGAATGCAAACACAAAAGGTCTAACAGGAACCACCTGGGATAGAATTCATTGATAACAGCTGGGATCAACAAGGGCTCCACCTAAGATTCACTAATCTTAGAAGCCAGGGTCAAGGGCTTCATGCCCTTGCCATAGTTCCTATTTTAGTCTCTTGTATAGTCCACCTTCCCCTTAGGCCATTGTAAATACGTGTGTATGGGTGTAACTCTGTTACAGTTCTAAGTATCTATTCTGGTTTCTCCTTTGGTCTGAAACTTCCTTCTTCCTTAGTGATGGTAAATTCCTGTGTAAAGGAGTGACTTAGCTTTTACAATCTTACTAAATTCCAAGCCCATGATCTTGCTCAAGGACATTTCTAGGACTGTTGGAACACTGGCGGAAGGTTTTAGCCATGTCAAAATTCAATTTTAAAAAGCACTTATAATAGAAAAATACTGAAAGAGAGCACGTGGATCCATACACTAGACTAACGCGGGAATGGAAAATTAATGTATGGGTAGGGAATGCTAGACTCCAGGAGGAGAACTTCCTTAAAACTCTTTTGCCTCATGAGTGACTTTTTAGCCTTTCGGCTTGCCCAGCTGACTTGACCGGAAAGAGTAGCAAATCCTGAGTGAGGTAACACAAAACCAAAATGGATATTTATGGATGGTATGTACTTACTGATAAGTGGATATTAACCAAAAAGTAAATACTACTCATGATACAACCCACAGCGTGTAAGAAGTTTAACAAGAAGTAAGATCCAAGTAAGGATGCTTCAGTCTCACTTAGAAAAGGGAACAAAGTAATCACCAGAGGCAATAGGAGGGAAGGACCTGGATGAGAGAGGGAAGAATGAAAGGAAAAGTAGGTAGGATCAAGTATGGGGAGACACGGGAGAGAAGTCCAAAGTGTCAGGAAAATGCATGAAAATACACAGTTCTGGGAGTGTGGGGGACAGGGAGGACCTCTAGAATGTTCTAGAGGCCTGGGATATGAGAGGTTCCCAGGACTCAGTGGGGAACATCCTTAGTCAGAATGCTCAGTTGTGGAGAGGTGGAACCTGAAGGGATCACCTCCAGTTGTTGGAGAGGACCCTCATTGGAGGGACAAACACCAACCCACCTTCAAAATTTTTCACCTGGAATTATTCCTGTTTAAAAGAAATTCAGGGACAAAAATGGATCAGAGACAGAAGGAAAGGGCATCACAGTGACTGGACCAATATATGATTCTTCCCATGCACGGGCACCAAACTCTGACACTATTACAGTTGGTATGTTCTGCTTGCAGTTAGGATGCTAGCATTTCTGTCCTTATTCTTTACTTCCAGTGACTCGACACTGGAAATCATCCCAATTACTCAGAACAATCTCCAGTGGAGTGCAGTGTTGCTGTCCCATGCCCAAAATTTTTCATCTGTTTCAGTTCAAGAGCACACAGAAAGACAATCAAGATGCAGACAAATTGCTCCTGACATGGGAGAAAGTATCCTGTTAGCCAGGTGATATTGCAAGCCAGGCCAGGTCTAAAGGAGGGGAGTCTTCCCGACTCCATCCAGAGGATCTGGAGCATCCTCCAAGCTCCCGCAGTCATTACATTGAAGCAATTCTGCTTGTTGCTCTTGACGCACCCCTACCCCCCAAACACCATGATGCTTGCAAGCCCCCAGATGCTTGCAAGCAAACAGAAAGTTCAAACAGACTTACAGACTCAGACTGACAAACACCAAGAAAGACAAAAATCGCTGTCATACTGACCTCCAATTTACTCATGTGTGTCCACACAGGGGGTCGAATTCCTGGCCAATGCACCAAAAGTAAGACTCCACTGAGTCTTAGCTACTGAGGACACCCTGAGTGAACCATATGGAGTTGGAGATCAATACAAAAGCAATAGGAGTTTATTGTTCCAGCATGTTGTGGTCATCCTACTCACACAGGAGAGGCGGCAACACCCGGGCAGCCAGTTCTACCAGTTTTGTACAGAGCAACATCCATTAGGCACAATGTGATTGGCAGAACAGTGCAACTTTTAAACTGATTGGTCCTTAGAGAATGAGGTAGCAAGGGATGGCCAGTTGTAGGTACCACCAATGGTCTTCCTAAGGAATGTAATCAGCCTTTCTCTTCCAGGAGAGGAGGTGTATGATGGAATTTTCCAATGGCTCTGAGCTGACCTCTTCAGGCTGATGCACTAACAAAAACAGGCAGGACACTCAAAAGTCCATTATTTTTACAAATATGCAGTGGTCATTTCTCTCTTATAATATAGCAGAGAATGTTGCTATTTAAATTTACATGTTTCCTTTTGTTAAGCAAGACTAATCAATATGGTTCAGGATAAGGTAAACAACTGAGTTTAATGTTCAGATTTTATGCCAAAGAGGATATGCAAATTACATTGATTTATTTTAAAAAGGCCAATTAGATAAAGTACGGCATTTCTCATCATCATGCATTCAAGAATGATGACATCTTTTGCCTTAGAAACACATGGGACTTTTTAGTCTTATTGATTTTCATCAAAATATCTTGATTTAGAGTCTAAGTTTGAAAGCCATTAAAGAATACATGCCTGCTGAAGTGAACATCTCTTATCAAAAAAAGTGCTACCCATGGATTGTTTCTTTTCCAATTCTTTCAAGTTTGAGTTCAGAAGAGGAAAGTGACCAAAAAACAATATCTAAATGTGATAAATACTGACTTCAGAAATTTCATTATCTCAATTATGCCAAAGGAAGCATGGAGCAAATTCTAAATCACGCTAAAATCTCCATTTTCTGCCATCTATCTTTATGCATTATTAGCTAGTATAAATTAATTCTCTGAAGAAAACTAACATAACTAGATGCATACATATATGGATTCCTTCCTGACCCTGTGAATCTTTCTCTTTAGAACTCTGCAATTGATTTTTTATGTTTATTTTATATTAATCTTAAAACTTTCACATCAACGATACTATTTTCTATGATCTAGTCATAAACAATAAGAGTCTTGAATTATTTTCACTGTCCTAAATGTGTTTATGTATGTCTTTTGTATGTCTCTATTCATATGTGTTGTATGAACACATATGTATATAAATCCTACAGGTGGGTGTCAGATATATTCTTCAGTTACCTTCTACCTTATTCTCAAAGCTATGTTCTCTCACTGAACCATGAAGTCAGCAATATGATCATATTGGCAAGCAACTGAGCCCCAAGGTCCTCCATTATTTGTATTCCCAGTTTTGACAATACAGGAGAAGACTACCATATCTGGCTTTAAATATGTGGACTGGGATCTGAGTCCAGGACTTCATGGTTGTATAACAAGCAGACTGAACTATCCTTCATGTCCTGAAATTCCATATTTAATTGCTAATTGTATGCCTTTTTCACAAATTGTTCATGTAGAATATTATTTTCTTTCTTTCTTTTCTTTTTCCTACTAGACCACCTTTAATTATTCTGCAGTTATTTAAAAAATTTAGTCATGAAACACTAATTGTGAATGATGCATGATTTTAAACAAAAACAATGTAAATTTAAAAATAAAATCATCTATTTTCTTCTCACTCCCAAGTAGGATTGAAACATCCTCACTTGAGCCCTTCTGCTTGTTAATGTTCTTGAGTTCTATGGATTGCATCGTAGGTATTCTGTAATTTTTTGGCTAATATCCACTTATTAGTGAGTACATGCCATGCATGTGCTTTGGGGTCTGAATTACCTCACACAGAATGATATTTTCTAGTTGCATCCACTTGCCTGCAAAATTCATGATCTCCTTAGTCTTATTAGTTGAGTAGTATTCCACTGTTTAAATGAACCACATTTTTGTATCCATTCTTTCATTGTGGGGTATTTTAGTTGTTTCCAGCTTCTGGATATTGCAAATAAGGCTGCTATGAACATAGTAGAGCAGGTGTCCCTGTGATATGATGGGGAGTCTTTTGGGTACATTCCACAAAGTGATATATCTGGGTTTTCAGGTAGATCTATTTCCAATTTTGTGAAAAACCTCCAGATTGATTTCCAGAGTTGTTGTACCAGATTGCAATCTCACCAGCAATAGAGGAGTGTTCCACTTTCTCCACACCCTTGCCAACATGTGCTGTCACTGGAGTTTTTTAATCTTAGCCATTCTGATTGGTCTAAGTTGGAATCTCAAGATCATTTTGATTCGCATCTCCCTAATGACTTTGCACCTTTCTTTTAGTGCTTCTCAGCCATTTGGGATTCCTCTGTTGTAGATTCTCTGTTTAGTTCTATACTCCTTTTATATATATATATATATATATATATATATATATATATATATATATATATATATATATATATATTGGACTGTTTGGTTTTTGGTAGGTTAACATTTTGAGTTCTTTATATACTTTGGATATTAGCCCTGTATTGGATGTGGGGATAGTGAATATTTTTCCCCATTTGTGGTTTACAGTTTACTGATTGTGTCAGGAAGCAGAGGAAGAGAGGTAGGAGAAGGGAGGGAGAAGGGAGGGAGAGGGCAAAAGGGGGATATGATCAAGTATGGGGGTAGGGAGACAGGGAGAGAAGCCCTGAGGGTCAGCAGAATAATTGACAATATGCAAACCCAAAAAGTGGGATGTGAAGGAACCATCTAGAAAGTACCAAAAACCTGGGATTTGAAAGATGTTCAAGACTCAAAGGGAGGAACTTTAGATAAATTGTACAACTGTGGGGAAAGGGAACTTGTAGAGTTTTCCTACAGTAGAATGGCAGGGCATCAAGGGGAGGGATGTGGCTGACATTCCACAGTCAAAAATTCTGACCCAGAATTGCTCTTGTCTAAAAGAATTGCTGGGGAAAAAATGGAGAAGGGACTGGCAGAAAAGGCAGTCTAGGACGGGATCAACTTGGTATCCATCTCAATGAGAGGCTCCAAGGCCTGACTCTATTACTGATGCTATAGTGTGGTGACATACAGGAGTCTAGGATGGCTGTCCTCTCAGTGGCTCAACAAGCAGCTGACTGAGACATACACAGATGCTCACAACTAACCATTGGACTGAAGTCAGGGAATCTGTGGTTGAATTAGGGTAAGGCTGGAAAAAGCTGAAGAGGAGGACAACCCCATAGGAAGACCAGCAATCTCAACTAAACTGTACCCCTGAGATATCTGAAACATTGAGACTCCAACCAGGCAGCATACATGAGCTGATCCAAGGGTTCCACACATACATGGCAGAGGACTCCCTTGTCTGGCCTCAGTGGGAGAAGATGTGCTTAACCCTTGTGAGATGTGAGGCCCTAGGTAGTGGGAGGTCTGCTGGAGGCAAGCACATCCTCTTGGTGGCTGGCAGAAGAAGGAATGGGATGAAGAAATGTGGAAGGGTGGACATGAGGGGGTAATAGCTGGACTGCAAAAAATAAAATTAATTAAAATTGTCTATATTACTATGAGAAATTCATTATTGAATGTAGGGAGTGCTAAATGGAATTAAGTCAAAATTGATATATTTATGTATTTTCTTCAGTAAAGATCATAAAGTATCCATTTTTTTCATTCAAAATCTTTAGAACTTTATGAAATAAGTTAATATCTTTAGTAGTTTATATTCATTTTTTAAAATAAGGGATTAAAATTTGACATTCCCATACATGTGTTTACACATGGGTGTTGGGACCCTAACTTGTGTCTATGTAGTTATACAGAGGGAAATACTTTTACAACTGAATTAACTCATCAAGACTCCTCTTACCAAGCTAAGTTTACCCTCTATATTTGAATTTACTACCCATTTAGTTTTATTCTTTTTTTTCTCACTATTTTCCCCATATGATAGAAGTCATGTGGTATTTATCTTTATAAAATCAATTGATTTCATTAACATAATTTTCCATCTCTTCTCTTACCAACTGGCTTTTAAAAAAACATGACAAAAATTTTATTTAAGAATGATGCCAATACTTTAAAAACTAAAGTTAGTATCTATGTCTGTATTGGTTTTGGTACCAGAAATGACCTTGCAAGCTACCAAAAGTAAAAGGTAAATGCCAACATAGCCACAAGCCCTCTGATCAGCAATGGTATATATATATTTTACATATATACAATGGGATTCATGAGAGTGTTAATGAGTGTGGTCACTGCCTAGGTACCTGTTTAATTTCCATTTTTTGCCTCAAGGCCTCTGTTTGCTTGTCTCATCCTATTCCAATGTATTACTTTTTCTTTTATCTTATCATAATTAATTTTATTACACCTTAGAAGAATGATCTTTTTTCTAATTTAAGAAAGGATCTAGAAAGAAGATTATGTGTAAGGAGATAGGAGGAGTAGACAGGGTGGGAGGAGTGGGGAGAGGAGGACTACAATCAGGATATATTATGTGAAAGAAAAATTATTATCAGTAATGGGGGAAAAGTATCATGCTCAAACTACTATCACTTCAATTTCATAGCTCAGCATTTATTTTAAAGGCACATCAAAACAGAATATATAGCTAGCTCAATTATAATCATTTAAAAGGAATGTTTAAAACTATTAAAATATTAAAATTGTATAAAATGTATATTGGAGGCAATAGTCACAATTTTTGTTTCAAAATTTAAAAGTATGTTATTTTATAAAATCGTGTCATTCAACTGAATTTCTTTAAAAAAATGTAGCTCACTGAAAATCACCAATGGTATCTCAGAAAAAGATAAAAATTTATCATCATTTGACATTAAAAAAAAACAACTTCTATTAATCTTTCATCTTTGACTGGATGTTGTATTACTAGAAAGTCACTGTAGATTGTGACTTCATGACCTTGAAAAGCTTCATGAAAACTTCTTTCATAGGACCAGTTTCTCTACCCAAGTTTTTGTTATAGCTGTTGCTGTTGTTCTTTTATTAGATATTGTTTTGTTTTTTCACTATGAAAAGTTCGATCACTCAGGTATTTATTTGGAAAGATTAGCAGCTGTGCACAAAAGTAAACAGAAGATCTGGGAAGAGCTGGGAATATATGTAAGTGTTCCAGATACTGTGAAAAATCATGAATATGCTAACAGCTGTAGTCCTAATAATAATGCCTGTGGGAACTTGCCATTACTCCTGACAGCCTGCTATCATTATTGTGCTGTCCACAAAAACCTCCACTGTCCCTCTAGCAATTTCTATCTGAACTTGCAGTGTGGGGGGCTGGTATGAAGCTTTGTATGGGTACAGGTGATTTGTTTAAGAAAAGCTTTGGGTTTGTGCCCTAGCTCTGGAGTACTGGTTGGGGCATTCTAGAACTTGAAATTTGTGGAAACAAAAAATCGTAGTTTTATTCTCTTTGTTCACATTCAGCATTTTATATTCATTGAATTGTACATATATTTTTCAGATTGTTACAAGTTGGGAGAGGAACTATGGGTGGGGGCAAGGTTGTGGAGACAGAGCCCATGAAGGTTCCTGAAATACAGACTCCAGAGACCAGCATCAGGGTGCAGAACTAACTTTATTGTTCATCACATAAGCTTATATATAGTTTTTTAGCCAACCATGGTAGGGATGTGCATTCAAGGGCAAAAGGTAAATAACATTCATTTTTCAGAATCTGATTCCATGAGTCTGTAGGGTAGAGGCCTATTTCCATGAAGACCAGTTAAGCAACCATTGTCCTGGCCTCTGTTCCTTTGTGCTGTCTCAGCAGTTTGCCGGGAGCCACCTTAGATCTTGTAGCACCATAGATCATGGACCATGGGTGGCAGACCAGAGCTCTTGAGGAGTGGAAGGGGCCCATGGCACTCAGCTCTCCATCCCACTTCTTCCTCTACCAAATTCACCTCCACATCCTCCAAAGTTACAAACATTAGAGCAATTTGTAAAAGCATTGAAAACTCAATTTTGACCTGTCTCATCAATATTTATATTGATTATATGATATGGCAGAATTCTACAGATGTTATTTTTCCATTATGATAGTTTTTCTAATATAGTATTAAGTATACTAATGTCACACATATCAAATGTATCCAAATAAATTAACTGCAAAATATTATCATGAGTAATCTCTGTCCCTCTTCTTCAGCTCCCTTTTCTTCTCCATTTCCTTCTGTCTTATAGCAATCTTTATCCTCCAGGATTAAGAATTAGGAAGCCCCTTAAACAGGAAAAAAAAAAGCATCTATCTTCTTGACAATCTTTTGTTTCCTTACCATGGTCTTTTGTTATTAAAGCACTTAGAGTTTTAAAGCGTAATCTGTGTGTGCACTTATATACATATTTCACAATGTATTTGCTTGAAATATAAAAGTGAATATATATTACATATATATATTCGCTATGTGTGTGTGTACTAGCAAAAGGTACACATTTGTCAGATTATGGTTGCATTTATGTGTAGGTCTATACATGTATCTTTCTGATCTTTCACAAAGTGTAACTCAATTGCTGTTTCTACTAAGCTGATTGATAACCTGCTATCATTATGTTTTTACTAACAGATATCATTTTTACCCATCAGATTGATTTCCAATCATGTTACTATTTAGTCACTAGTTTAGGAAAATCTAATATGAAACCTAAATGGAAGGAACATTGTACTTTTAATGAATTATATTTGTTAATTTTTTGACCAATATATTTGTGAAAAATGTTTTAATACCATAATCATTAACAAGGTCAAAGTTTACTCAGTTTAGATTGTGCTATGTATACATACACACATATATTTATACATATACATATATATTTAAACTCAAACTCACAAGGAACATTCAAGGAGTTTATAAAGTATGGTTTTCAAGAAGGTAAAATATTACAAATGTAAAGAAATATTGGGTCAGTGAATAGTCATGAATTTGTGAGGGTATGGGAAAAACATTGAAGAATTTGGATCCAGAAGAAGAAATGGTAGAACTGATACATAAGGAAGAAAAAAAGTATATTGGAATTGATCATTGATATGAATCAACTTCTGGTTATTCCCAAGTAATGGTTATAATCTCATTGAAAGAATTAAGATAAGTAAATATCCTTAATAGGATTAGTGGTCTATGAGCTATAGAATATCAAAACCACATATAAGCAATTTGCATACTTAGCATTAACTACATAGTTGTACAAATTCCTGTTTAACTTTCATGATGATTTAATTAGCCATTGAAGTCCCACTACTTACCATTTTATTTTATTTTATTTTATTTTATTTTATTTTATTTTATTTTACTTACATTCTAGCCACTGAAACCCCACCAGCTCCCCTCCTCTAACAGTTCCTTATCCCATTCCTCCTCATCCTTGCTCCAAGACGTTCCTCCACATGCCATGCTTCCCCTTTCACCAGAGAAAGGGATCTCAAGTCACAAGGCAGTCAGTCCTCTGCTATATATATATGGCAGGGGCCTCTGACCAGCCCCTGTATGCTGCCTGATTGGTAGCTCAGTCTCTAGGAGTTGCCTGAGGTCTGGTTTAGTTGAGACTGCTGGTATTCCTAAGGGATCGCCCTCCCCTTCAGCTTCTTCAATCTTCTCCTTATTCAACCTTAGCAGTTCCCAACTTTAGTCCAATGGTAGGGTCTAAATATCAGCCTCTGTCTCAGTCAGATACTGGTAAGGACTATCAGAGGACAGCCATGCTAGACTTCTGTCTGTAAGCACATCATAGCATTAGCAATAGTGTCAGACCTTGGTCCTCCCTTGGAACCATAAGATGGATTCCAAGTTGTGATGGACATTGAATTCCCCTTTTTTCAGTCTCTTCTCCATTTTTTCCATGCAGTTCTTTTAGACAGGAACAATTCTGGGTCAGAAATTTTAATTGTGGGTTATTAACTCCATCCATACACTCAAAGACCTGTCTCTCCACTGGAGATGGACATTGTGAGTTCCCTCTCCCCATTGTTGGACATTGGTTACGTCACTCCATTGAGTCCTGAGAGTCTTTCACCTCTCAGGTTCTAGTATATTTTAGAGTGTCCTCCCACCTATCACCCACTAGGCTGCATATTCCCATTCATTCTCTTTGCCTTCTGAGCTTTGCTCCTGTCTCCCTGATCCTTTTTCTGTTTTTTCCTCCCTCTCCCATTTTTCCCTCTCTTGGGCCTTCCTTCTTGTTGAACTTCCTGCAATCTTTGTTTTGTTTTGTTTTGTTTTTTAAGAAACTAAAATAAAACTTTATTTAGTCCATCTTTTGACACATGCAAGTGTACATTTATGTATTTAATTGAAAGGAAATATAAATATGCAATCATATAGTTTCACAGGTTTGTAGTCAAATCGATTTTCAAAACTGTTTTTCATGTCTAATAAACATTATTTTACTCGAATTTATTAAAATACTATTATTAATATTCTAATATAACACAATCAATATTTCATTATTTATCAATTATTAATCATTGATTAATTATATAATTAATAATTAATTATTTGAATATTAATTAGTGTAGTCAATATTTTATTAATTAATAATAATTAATATTTAAATACAATATGAAATAATATTATATATTATTTTTTCTTTTCACAGTAACCATAAATTCAAAGCCCTAAGGGTATTGACGCATTCACTACTCTCAGAAGTATATAAATAATATGTATTCGATCCTGTATATTTGATCTATCATCTCAGAGGAAGAAGGTGGGCCTTGAACGGAGTTTTCTTCTCACTTTCATAAGCCTTGACAAAGAAGTTAAACTTCTTCTTCTTCTTCTTCTTCTTCTTCTTCTTCTTCTTCTTCTTCTTCTTCTTCTTCTTCTTCTTCTTCTTTTTTAGTTTTTATTTATTAGGTATTTTCTTCATTTACATTTCCAATGCTATCCCAAAAGTCCCCCATACAATGCCAGTGCCAATCTCTGGATTCTAAGAGGGCTATTCTGTACTTTTTGGCTAATATCCATTTATCAGTGAGTACATATCATGTGTGTCCTTTTGGATCCAAGTTACCTCAGTTAGAATGATATTTTCTAGTTTCATCCATTTTCCTGCAAATTCATGATGTCCTGGTTTTTAATAGCTGATTAGTACTCCATTGTGTAAATGAGCCATATTTTCTGCATCCATTCTTCATTTGAGGAATATCTGGGCTCTTTCTAGTTTCTAACAATTGCAAATATGGTTGTTATGGACTTAGTGGAGCCTATTTCCTAGTTGTATTGTAGAGCATCTTTTGGTTATATGTCCATGAGAGATATAGGTGGGTCTTCAGGTAGAACTATTTCCAATTTTCTGAGGAACCACCAGATTTATTTCCAAAGTGGTTATACCACTTTGCAATCCCACAAGCAAAGAAGGAGTATTGCTCTTTCTCCACATCCTCCTTAGTCATTCTGATTGGTGTAAGGTGGAGTCTCAGGGTTGCTTGGATTTGCATTTCCTGATAACTAAGGGTGTTTAACATTTCTTTAAGTGTTTCTAGACCCTTCAGGATTCTCTGTACCCCACTTTTTAATTTGGTTATGTGTTTTTTAGACTTTAACTTTTTGAGTTCTTTATATATTTTGGATATTAGCTCTCTATTGGAGGTAGGGTTAGTGAAGCTCTTTTCCCAGTCTGCAGGATGCTCTTTTGTCCTCTTGACTGTGTCCTTTGCTTTCAGAAGTCTTTCCGTTTGACAATGTCACATTTATCAGTTGTTGGTCTTAGAGCCTGAGCCATTAGTGTTCTGTTCATGAAAATTTCCCCTGTGCTAATGGATTCAAGACTCTTTTTGGATTTCTATTCTATTAGATTCAGTGTACTGGTTTTTATGTTGAAGTCCTTGATCCATTTAGACTTGAGGTTTTTGCAAGGTGATAAATCTGAATCTGTTCACCATACGCTTCACCTAGTTATTTAGCAACAACAAAAAATTCTGTGTTAGTCAAAGTAATTTTATTCTATAAGCTTCAGTAATTGTTATAACCAGTTATTATAGTCAGGAAAATAAGCTTAGATGAGTAAAACTAATGAATTACATTGTAAGATTATGAAATCGATATAAACACAACTGATGTTTGCAAGGTATCATTGTTAGGTCTGTGCATGGCTAAGAGTTTATGCAATGCAAAGATCTAGGGGGACAGGTTTATTTTGTGGAGGTTGAAGAACAAAAGACTGTCTCATAGTGGGACATGAGAGAGACAGAATGAGCAAAACTATGGGGGGTATGGCAGGTGTCTGTGATGGCCTTTCTTGTACTACATCTGGCAGTGGCAGGAAATAGGTTAAGTGCTGCCACTGAGTGAGTGAAAGTCAAGCCAGCAGAGCATCTAATCTATAGTCTTCTGTTGTTTCTGTTCAATTATTAGCTGCATCCACATATACTTTAAAATTATTTCCTATTTTTAAGTTTATGGTTTTGAAAATGCAATCAATTTTGTTTAAATTTGATGTTTATGTATGTGTATCACATACTTCTTTGTAATATTTATGTTGCCATTGGAAGAGGTTATTAAAAGCTACAAAATTAAAATAGTTTTGTGTGAAAATATATTTTTATATTAATTTTGAAGTGTAAATTATATTCTAGTACTCAGTAGTAGCATGAGATTTTATTTAGTTATATATTTTTGAAATATTTCTCTAAATTATTTTAATATTGAAATATTTATAAGGCTACTCCCTAATATTTTTCATATATGTAACCCAGTACAAGCTAATATAAGAGAACTTCAGATTTGAAAACTGTGTTTGTCAAATACAGATTCACTATATACAGACAGTGTTTTGAAGACAAAGAAAGGAAAGCTTGGTAATACTAGGTTCAATCTCCTTCTTGGGATGGATTTTGATGTTTGGAGAAACAGTGCATAATGTGAGTCTGGGACAATAGAATAGAGTTGAAACTGTTTTCATCACTGTATTGCATGAGTAACAGAGAAAATTTATGGATTGAAATGTATTCATCAAAAGAGGCTTAACATAGTAAGTTACAAGTGTGATGAAATAACAAATGTGGAGACACACAGAGAAACTCAGAGAGAGAGAGAGAGAGAGAGAGAGAGAGAGAGAGAGAGAGACAGAGACAGAGACAGAGACAGAGACAGAGACAGAGACAGACAGAGACAGAGACAGAGACAGAGACAGAGACAGAGACAGAGACAGAGACAGAGGCAGGGAAACAATTAGAGACAGAGAAAGTCCAAAATAGACAAAGACAGACAGAGAACTGATTGCAAAATTATTTTTACATATACACTATATGTTGTGCCAGGAAGCATAAATCCCAAAAGACCAGCAAGGAGCCTGTTCTGAAGTAATTGCATTAGAGTCTCCTTATTACAAAATAGTTGGGACTTATTCACCAGCAACCCACAGTCTTTCACTGGGACAAGGTTTTATAGAAAACGAAAGTGGTGAGGTGTCCAGCCTGACAAGCATCTGACTGAATATCTATTGTAAGCTGACAGATGGGTGCTCTGAAGCAAGACCATATACAATCATGAACAGTCTGAAAGTATATCTGAAACAATCAGACTATTCATTGATTAACTGTTGCTAGGAAGTAGCTCAGAAGTACCTCTGCTAAGGAAAAGCCTTGGGGTCTTAACTGGTCCATTGGGTATAGCTTGGATTCTGCTACAGGTCATATTCTTTCTTTCTTTCTTTCTTTCTTTCTTTCTTTCTTTCTTTCTTTCTTTCTTTCTTTCTTTCTTTCTTTTTTTTTTTTGATGGAGGCAGGTCCCGAGATGACACCAAGTAGGTTTGGTGTCTCATATACATATATGACTAAATAAAAGAAATACAATTGAAATGAGTTCATGTGAAATTTCATGAGGCCCACAGTTCCCGAAACATGTTTAATTGAATTTCAAATGCTCTTTATTATTTTGGGGAAATTATTCACTAATTGTATTATTTTACTTTTTCCTCTCTTCAAAACTTGCCATATTCCTTATATACTTGATATTTGTAAATTAGTGAATAAATATACATATATAGTTTAAATGAAATTTTCTCATCTCTGCCTCACAAGTCAAATATAACTTAACAAAATTCCCAATATAAGGCCTAGAAATCCAGCCATTTTTGGAGTTGTTCACCAGGATTTTTCAAGATATTCCTCAAAATTATAAGCTAATGTGTTGTTCTCAGACATTCCCAACCATGATGTAGGAAGCAAGTCCCTCTTACCTAAGACACCATTTATTTTAGGTGAAGGACATGGAGGGTCCTGAACTGATCTAAATGTTTCTTTCTCCTCAAATAGTGTTCATGGTAAGAGATGGTGCTTTACGAAAGCTTCCAAAGGAGAGATGTGGCCAACATTAAACACTGAGATAACACCTTTGAAACACAACAGTGAACAGGATGGTACATTAACCCTAAGGTGAACTTGTGGCATGTACACCTTGGCAAGATCCAAGATCTCTGGAATTGCTCTTAAGTCTGGCTCAATAACAATAATATTGCAACTGGTAGTAAAATAAAATCATATTGTTTAGGCCATTCTCTTCCTGAATATATATCATTCACATGGTTTCTGAAATAATGAGGTCTTACATAGTCATTGTGACTCTACCTGGCCATGTCTTGGGATTGTAGGCCAAAATCAGTCCATGAGGACAAATGGAGCAGACATAACAGATGGGAGGTTCAGAAGTCCTGTGAGTACATTTGAAAATGATGACACAGGGACCAGCTGAGAGAAGGCAGATCAACTTTAAGTGGCATGATTCAAGGTTTATACAGTTTTGGCAACTGAAAATAGGATCATCCATTCTGGGCAAATGGTCATTAAGTGAAGGCCTAAGGTACCAAAATGCCTCATTAGCACAGGAAGCCACTCCAGGAATCTCAAGAGCTAGTTGAACCAGTTTGTCAAAAGCCATAATGGGACAAGCTAATAAAGCAGGTGATCATCCTGAAGTGGCCTGCCTTGGATCATTAAATAATCTGCGACAGGTGAGCCCTCATTAAGCAAGGCTGTGAGGGACTAATATTAGGAAAGATTCCTGCTATTAATATGCTTTTCCTGTTATTACTAAACATATATAATAATCACTAAGTGGGAGCACACCCCTCTTGAGCAGATCTCTGCAGATCCACGAAGATGTATTATCTTGTAGTGATGCTATATAAACATATAGATGACTTCTGTCTCAATGATGATCCTAAATGAATTCCTAAGATTATATCTGTGATTGTTAAGCTTTTTTTTATATAATGGGACTGCTCTTAGGTCCTTTTCTGATAATCAAAGCTGGAATGAGAACTCTGCCAGTCTCTCAAGTGTCACCAGTTAATTGCTCTTAGATGGTAACCAGACATTCTCCTACTCAGAGCACATTCCAAGAGGTTGTAAAACAATTAACCAAAGGACATATAAATAGCACTAACAATTTATTATAGGTTCTAGGACAGAAGATAAAATATTGACTGGGTTTATCTATACCAAATTTCAATTATAACTTAGTTATGGATTTAAACTGTCAGTGAACCTGTGGAGCTGAGACAAGTGATGGATGTTTAACTAGATAACCACTCCTAATGGATATGCATGTAAACATTCTCTGTTGTAAACTTCTCAGTTTTTTATTTGATTTTCTGTGTGAACTTTTGATGAACATTTTAACTTGTGATTATGTATTCTGAATGGTATTTAAGAGCTGAGGACAAAGAGAAGAGCCAGAACCAAAGGACTGGGCAAAAAGGAATGGAGGTGATAAGAACTGAGCTGAGGAGAAGATTTTAGACAGAAAACTTTTTAGATTAGAAGGAGAATGCAGAGTAGAATAACTTAGAAATTATAGGTAACATAAAATACTAAGAGAGCAATGTGCAGAACAGAGAGGAAGATGAAAAATGAAGATGTCCAGAGAGCAGAAAAAGCAGGCAAGCTTCTCCTTACCATGGGACCGGTTCTGTCCCAGGGTAAGTCCAAGGCAGGTTTAATCTTATTAAAAGAAACAAAGCTTTTTCTTACAAACATGAGTTTAATTCATTTAGCATTAAAAAGTCTTTTCTTTCTCTATGTAATAAAGATTGGAGTGCATTTTTCATCCAGAATGAGTGAGTTCTTTCTGCACCGGTGCTTGGTCTATTGCTCCATATGCATATGTAAGCATGGATGTGTGTATAAGTATGTGTGATGGTTTGTATATTCTTGGACCAGGGAGTGACACCATTTGGAGGTGTGACCTGGTTGTAATAGGTGTGTCACTGTGGGTGTGAGCTTAACACTCTCACCCTAGGTGCCTGGAAGTCAGTCTTCCACTAGCAGCCTTTGGATGAAGACGTAGAACTCTCAGCTCTGCCTGTACCATGCCTGCCTGGATACTGCCATGTTCCCACCTTGATGATAATGGACTGAACCTCTGAACCTGTAAGCTAGCCCCAGTTAAATGTTGTTATTTTTTATAAGACTTGCTTTGGTCATGGTGTCTGTTCACAGCAGTAAAACCCCAACTAAGACAGTATGTAATATGAGAATGTATACGTGTGTGTGTGTGTGTGTGTGTGTGTATGTGTGTTGTGTGTGTGTGTGTATGTGCTTAAGTATGTAATTGTGAGAATGCATGTAAACTGGGCCCAAGTGGGTTTGAATGAAAATGAATAAATTTCAGCATGAATGAAGCTGAATATGAATTTATGTGAGATTATGCATATTTGCTTATGTAAAAGTTTTTCCTTCTGTGAGTGTTATTCTCTTCTCCTAGTTCAAAAGAAGTTTATTGCTTTGAACTTCCCCTGTTGTGGGGCATTGGGCTATGCATAGATGGCCTGGTTTCTAGTCGAGGCTAGATGTTGAACTCCTATCCTGACCTTCACCTACACTGGATAAAGGAGTTCTTTCATATCTCCTGTTGAAGTTTCCGCCCCCTCAGCACCCACAAGAGAAGCATGATTAGTAGTCATGTGGGCAATGTCCCAAGCTTCTGCCCTTCAGGATAGACTCCTCCCAGTTACCTAGCAACAGAAAAGATAGCAGCATACTTTAAAAGGGGATATTTGGCCCCTCCTCGCTCTCTCACTCCTCTTGCTCTTACTCCTCTTACCCCTTGTGCACCCCGTGTTGAGTGGGGTCAGTGGCTTAGATGCCCACCCGGGGCCAAGTGGAAAGCTTCTGGCAGCCCTCCAGTGTCCGCCTGCCAGAGCAAAGGAGGAACTCTGACCCGATCTAGGTTATCCTACCTCCCCCCTCTTCTCCTATCCTCCCCTTTTAGTTCCCACACCCCTAGCCTGACAAGCAAGAGGCATCAGGAAAATAGGGAAAAGGTTATAGCAATTAATCCTTTATTTAATCCTGCTGTTTTAGGATGAGGTGCTAAGTTTCCGACCTCAGAGGTTTACAGAAGGTAGGTCAGCTACAATAGCATATTAACTTAGATAAGTAAATTTTTATTATACAGCAACCTTAAATTTCTTGTAAGACAAAGTCTTACCCCCAAAATTTGTAAGACAAAGTCTTACCCTCCACCTATGCTCTTCCCCCTCTGCTGCCTGAAGAAAAACCAACAAGAAAGAAGAATCAACCCACACAGGGGCTGAAACCCCCCTTCCACCCCGCACAAGTTTTTTTCAGGATAAAGGTAGTGGAACCTGTAATCTTAACCAAGACTATTTGATATTCTTACGGTAGAGGTGTGTGGAGATTAAGGTAAGAGGAAGTCCTGCTAGTGAAGGGAGTCCTCCATTATGTTCTGATCCCAGATGGCTACCAGATAGAACTCTACTATAACTAGCAGGACAACAGTCATAGTGTCAGAGCCTTAGAACTAAAGAGTACCTTTTTTGATCTGGGCCAAGATCAAAGATAATATTAAGATAATATCATGCAACAGATATCACACAAGAGATTTATTGGGACAGGGGACAAAAGGCCACCACAGAGCATGATGGTTTTGGATGGGGAGCATGATGATTCAGCCTTTATAGAGATGTAAAACTTGTGGGGAAAGTGTTTTGCATTTGACCACTGGTGATGGCTGGCTGCTGGTGCTGAGTCATTGAAAGCTAGCTGGGGAAGCACCTGGCTCATATCAAAAACAGTATATCAATATTTCCCATCTTCAGAGTGTGAAAGCAATTGGAACGTGTTTATAGCTTCTCAATGATAGTTATTTGTAATCTGAATTCTGAGTAGAAATGGAAAAGAACTTAATAGTACTTGAAGTTTTATAAAGCAATTTCAATATCATTGCAAACATGAAACCCCTATTTTGTACTACAAAGCAAAATTTCAGCAGGTCAAAAATAAATATTGACATTCCAGGCATGTCTTGTCCACACATACTCAGCTAGTAGCAAATGAAATTACACAGTTACGCAAAGTGAAAGACAGATAAACATTTGTTGGTATAAATCCAGTCACCAAATAGTACCCCTCTGTCATAATATTTGTTTTAATTGCAGATAGAGATGTTTTGATTATACCAGGCAGTCTGTCTTTATATATACCTAACAGTTCCTAATAGAATCTTTCCAGGAATTATTTTTTAAGACTGTATTGATCATACATAGTTTCGCCATGCTATGTCTCTGTTGATAACACATATATTTCTCAGGACAGTTATGCAAGGAAACCCCACTGCCCTCTACAGCTTACAGAGGTTTACTTAATGTGACAGAAGCTGCTTTTCTAGGGACATGAACATTTGCTTCCAAATACCTAGGGTTAATGAACACATCTAGAGGATCCATAGAAGTAGAAAAAGGAGAAAATTGGTTTTACCCCTGAGAAGAGTATTGAGAAAATCATAGTCATTCACAGGGCTTTCAGCCTGCATGATTCCAGCCTTCCCCATGACCAGAAAAGCAAAACTATTGCTATGCATATAAACTGCATAGCAAAAGCAAGGAGAGCTAGTTGCACAGGTAATTTGGTAATAAGCATAGAGGCCAGTAAATTCCCTACATGTCCTTGTCAAATATCAAGGAGTTTCCATGGACCCTGCACAATAAATTCCAGAGACTCTTCCATCAGTGAATATGCTATTGCCTGCAGATGATGCATGGCCACCACCTACCAGTCCTCCAAATGTAGAATTGAAGGAGATCTTTTGGCATTCTATAGGCAGTCTTATTGTCCTATTGATGGCTACCTTTCCTTACAGAAGATTTGCAGTTTCTTGAGGTCCCATATATCAGTTGTTGTACTCATTGCCTGAGCTATTGGTGTTCTGTTCAAGTTTTCTCCTGTGTTGTGACAATACACTCGAGGCTATTCTCCACTTTTCTTCTTTTCTTCACAGGTTCAGTTTAAATGATTTTATGTTGAGGTCTTGATACACTTCGACTTGAGTTTTATACAGGATGATAAATATGGATCTATTTTCACTCTTCTGCACTCAATCAAGTTAAACTAGTACCATTTTTGAATATGCATTCTTTTTTCCATTGTATATTTTTGGCTTCTGTGTTAAAAATCAAGTATCAATATGTGTGTGGATCTTCTTCTGAGTCTTCCATTTAATCCAATTGATCAATATTTCTGTTTTTTTGCAATACCATGTGGTTCTTATTAGTAGTGTTCTGTTGCACAGCTTGTGAGCAGGGGTAATGATACTTCAAGAAGTTCTTTCATTTTAAAAGATTATTTTAGATATCTGCTTTTTCTGCTTTTCATATGAAGTTGAGTATTGTTCTTTCATGTTCTGTCAAGAATCGTGTTCAAATTTACATTGAAACTATAGACAGATTTTTTAGAAAGCTGATCATTGTTATTGATAATCCTACTGACCCTTGAGCATGAGAGAGTTTTCTATCTTCTAGTATCTTCTCCAATTTCTTCCTTCAAGGACTTGAAGTTCTTATCATAAATTATTTTCACTTGCTTGGTTAGATTTATACAAATATTTATACATTATTTGTGGTTATTGTGAAGGTCGTTGTCTTCCTAATTCCTTTCTCAGTCAGTTTATATTTTGTGTAAAGAAGAGTTACTCAGGTGTTGAGTATATCCAACCACTTTGCTGAAGGTGTTTTTAGCTGTAGAAATTCTATGTTTGATTTTTGGGGGGCAAACTTATGTGTAGTATCATATTTTAATTACTTCCTTTCCTATTTGTATGCCCCTTATTTCATTTAGTTAGCCTATTCCTTCAGATAAAGCTTCAAGTATTACATTGAATAGAAACAGAGAAAGTGGGAAGGTATGTGTTTTCATGGATTTTATTGTAATTGCTTTAAGCTTATCTCTGTTTAATTTGATGATAACTATTGGTTTGCTATATATTGCCTTTATTTTGCTTAGTTATGTACCTTGTAGCACTATCACCAAAAGTCTTTTATCATAATAAGCTACAGGTTTTGTCAAAGAATTTTTCAGCATTTAATGAGGTGATCATGTGTTTGCTTTCTTTTCTTTCAGTTTGATTATATGATGGATTATATGGGTGTAATATTTTTGGATGTGTTTTTTATATTGAACTATCCCTACATACTCGAGATGAAGTAGGCTTCATCTGGGTCATGGCAGATGATCTTTGATGTGTTCTTACACTTGTTTTGTGAGTATTTTATTGAGCATTTTTACAGTTGTCCTTAAGGTAATTGGTATGAAATTATCTTGTTTGTTGAGTCTTTCTATGGTTTAATTATCAGGATGACTCTGGCCTCACCAAATGAGTTTGGCAATGTTCCTTCTGTTTCTGTTTTGTGGAATAATGTGAAGAATATTACTATTTAGCTCTTCTTTCTGGATTCTGGACTAAAGCCATCTGATGCTGGCCTTTTGAGAGGGTGGAATTTAAATTACTGCTTTTATTTTCTATGAGGAGGGTTTACAGAACTATTTCAATTGTTTTCACGATCTTGATTTAAATTTCTTAAGTACTATCTATCAAGAAAACAACCTGTTTTATATATTTTGTAATTTGTGGTATATAGATTTATGAAGTAAGAAAATGATTCTTTGGATTTCCTTGTTGCCTGTTGTTTTGTCTCTCTTTCATTTCTTATTTTGTTAATTTTAACATTCATGATCTACCTTTTGATTAGTTTGGCTAAGGGTTTATCTCTCTTGTTGATTTTCTCTATGAACCTGTTCTTTGTGTTGCTGATTCTTTGTATTGTTCTCTGTGTTCTTAATTTATTGATTTGAGCCCTGGGTTTTAGAATTTCCTAGCTTCTACACTTATTTTATTCAGGAGCTTTCAGTTGTTCTGTGAATTTGCTAATATGATATCTCTACAATTTATTTATGAAGACACTTAAGGATATGATCTTTCCTTTTAGACTCACTGATTCCACCGTGTTCCATAATTTTGGGTATGATATGCCTTAATTTTCAATTGACTTCTATAAATCATATTTTTCATTATTTATTTCCTTATCCAGTAGTCACTAAGCTAAGAGTTGTTTAATTTCCATGAAATGTTAGGCTTTCTGTTGTTTCTGTTGTTGAAGTCCAGATTTAATAAATGCTGGTCTAATAAGATACAGGGAGTTATTCCTATTTTCTTGTAACTATTTAGACTTGCTTTATGATGAGTAAATGGTATATATTGAATGAGGTTCCCTGAAATGCTGAGAAGGTATGTGTTTGGGTGAAATGGTCTATAAATATCTGTTAGATCTTTTTATTTTATTTTATTTTATTTTATTTTATTTTATTTTATTTTATTTTTATTATCCTTTAATCTTTTTTGGTGTCCAGTCATTTTCCTCCTCCCAGTCCACCCTTTGACTGTTCCTCATCTCTAATGTCCTCCCCTATCTCTAAAAGGATGTCCCCACTTCCCCACCCCACCAGTCCTCCCACTCCCTGGGGCCTCAAGTCTCTTAGGAGTTAGGTGCATCTTCTCTCACTGAGGTCAGACCAGGAAGTCCTGTGCTGAATATGTGTTGGGAGTCTCATACCAGCTGGTTTATGCTGCCAGGTTAGTGGCTCAGTGTCTGAGAAATCTCTGGGATCTAGGTAATTTGAGACTGCTGATCTTCATATCGAGTCACTCCCCTCCTTAGTTTCTTCCAGTCTTTCCCTAATTCAATCAGAGGGGTCCCTGATGTCAGTCCAAAGGTTGGAAATAATTATCTGTGTCTGACTCTTTCAGCTGCACGTTGGGCTGTTTGAAGGGCAGCCATATTAGGCACAAGTCTGTAAGCACGCTATAGCATCAGTAATACTGTCAGGCCTTGGAGCCTCCCAAGAGATGGTTCCCAAGTTGGGCTTGTCACTGTAACAACTTTTCCTCAGTCTCTTCTCCAATTTTGTCCCTACATTTCTATTTATACAGGAACAATTCTTGGTCAGAGTTTTTGACAGTGGGATGGCAACCCCAGGCATGCATTTGATGCCTGTCTTTCTACTGGAGGTAGACTATAATTTCTCTCTCCTCGAACTTGGACATTTCATCTAAGGTCCTTACCTTGTAGTCCAGAGAGTCTCTCAACTCCCAAGTTTCTGGAACATTCTAGAGGGTCCCCTTACCTCAAACCCCTCAAGGTTGCTATCCTTTCTGCTGTCCCTCAGGGATTCAGTCCTTTTCCTCTCTCTCCAATACCTGATCATGTTCCCTTTTTCCCTTCCCTGTCCCCTCTCCCATTCAATTCCCTCCCTCCCTCTGAACATGATTGGTTTCTTCTCCATCTCAAGTGGGACTGAGGCATCCTCATTTTGGATCTTCAGTTTGTTAAACTTTTTGAGTTCTGTGGATTGTATCCAGGGTATTCTGTAATTTTGGCTAATACTGACTTATTAGTGAGCACATTGCCTGCCATTTTGGGTCTGAGTTACCTCACTCATGATGATATTTTCTACTTCTATCCATTTGCCTGAAAATCTCATGATGTCCTCATTCTTAATAGTTGAGTAGTATATCATTGTGTAAAGAAAACACATTTTCTGTATCTAGTCTTCTTTTGTGGCACATCTAGGTTGTTTCTAGCTTCTTGCTATCACAAATAAGGCCACTATGAACATAGTGGAACACAAGCCCCTGTGACATGGTGGCACATTTTTTTTTTTTTTTTGGAGTGGTATAGCTGTCTCTTCAGGTAGATCTATTTCCAATTTTCTAAGGAACATTAAGATTGATTTTCAGAGTAGTTGTACCAGTTTGCAATCCTGCCAGAAATGTAGCAGTGTTCCTCTTTTTCCACATCCTTGATAACATGTGCTGTCACATGAGTTCTTGATCTTAGCTATTTGGATTGATGTATGGTGGAATCTCAGGGTTGTTTTGATTTGAATTTCCCTGATCACTAACGACTTTGAACCTTTCTTTAAGTGCTTCTCTGCAATTTAAGATTCCTCTTTTTAAATACTCTATTTATGTCTATACCCATTTTTTGTTTGGGTTGTTTGGTGGTTAGCTTCCTGGGTTCTTTATGTAGTTTGGCTATTAGCACTCTATGGTATGTGGAGTAGATCAGGATTTTTTCCAATCTATAGGTTTATCCTACTGAATATATACTTTTCCTTATAGAATTCTTTTTACTTTCATGGGGTCCCATTCATCAATTCTTGATCATAAAGCTTGAGCCAGTGAAGTTCTGTTTAGGATCCCACTTTCTTCCCCACGCTAATGAGTTCCAGGTTCTTTCCCACTTTCTATTCGATTAGATTCACTGTATCTGGTTTTATGTTGAGGTCATTAATCCACTTGGAATTGAGCTTTGTTCAAGGTGACAAATATGGGCTCTATTTCCATTTTGTTATGTACTGACTGTCAGTTAGACCAGCACCATTTATTCAAGATGCTTTTTTTACTCCGTTGTATATTTTTGGCTTATTTCTCAAAGAACAGGTGTCTTTGGTATATAATTTTATTTTTCAATCTTCAATTCTATTTCATTGATCAACCAGTCTGAACCAATACCATTCAGCTTTTATCACTCTTGCTCTGTAATATAGATTGAGGTCAGAGATGATGACTTCCCAGAAATTTGTTTATTGTTAAGAATTGTTTTCACTATCTTGGGTTTTTTTTCATATAAAATTGCAAATTGCTTTGCCCATGAAGAATTTTGATGTAATTTTGATGGGGTTTGCATTGAATCTCTACATTGCTTTTGTTAGGATTGCCATTTTTACTATGTTAATGCTACCAATAATTGAGCATAGGAAATCTCTCCATTTTTTGAGGTCTTCTTCATTTTTTTTTTTCTTGAGAGACTTGAATTTCTTATCATACAGATCTTTCACTAGTTTGGTTAGTTACCCTAAGATATCTTATATTTTTTGTGACTATTGAGAAGAGTGGAGTTTCCCTAATTTCTTTCTCAACCCTTTTAACATTTGTGTAGTGGTAGGCTACTGATTTATTTGAATTAGTTTATATCCAGCCATTTTCCTGAAGTTGTTATTCAGCTGTAGATGTTCTCTGATAGAATTTTTGAGGTTGTTTATGTATGTTATCATATCATCTGCAATTAGTGATACCTTTCCTTCTTTCCAATTTGTTCCAATTGATTTTTTTTTTTTTTGGTCGTATTGCTCTAGCTATAACTTCCAGTACTACATTGAATAGATATATAGATATGGGGTGGGGAGTGAACATCCTTATCTTGTCTTGATTTTAGTGAGCATCTCTCCATTTAATTTTATATTGGCTGTTGGTTTGCTGTATACTGTTTTAATTTGTTCAGGTATGGGTCTTCAATTCTTGATATCTCTAATAATTTTATTTTGTATTTTGTTCAATATCTAGTGAGATAAACATGTGATTTTTTTTAAAATTTGAGTTTTATATAGTGGATTACTTTAATAGATTTTCATATATTGAATCAACTTTGCATTCCTGGGATGAAGTCTATTTGAACATGATGAATGGTGGTTTGATGAGGTCTTGGATTCAATCTGTGAGAATTTTATTGAGTAATTTTGAATCTCTATTCATAAGGGAATTGATCTGACATTCTCTTTTGTTTTGTTGTGTCCTTGTGTGTTTTATGCATTGGAGTATTTGTGGCTTCATAGAATTAATTAGGTAGTATTCCTTCTGATTCTATTTTATGGGATAGTTTGGGAGTGTTGGTAGAAACCTGCAGTAAAGCCATCTGGCAATGGGCTTCCTTCCTTCCTTCCTTCCTTCCTTCCTTCCTTCCTTCCTTCCTTCCTTCCTTCCTTCCTTTCTTTCTTTCTTTCTTTCTTTCTTTCTTTCTTTCTTTCTTTCTTTCTTTCTTTCTTTCTTTCTTCTCTTTCTTCTCTTTCTTCTCTTTCTTCTTTACTCTTTTTTGTTTGTTTGTTTGCTTGTTTGTTTGTGGGCCAGTTTAGATAGCTTATTTGCTTTTGATTTAACTTTCATATGTGGTATTTCTCTAAAAAAACTCATCCATTTCATCTAGATTTTTCCTGTTTTTGTTGTTGTTACTTTGGTTGATTTTTGTTTTTGTCTTTGAATATAGGCTTTTATAGTAGGAGCTGATGATTTTTTTTTTTAATTTCCTAAGTATTTGTTGTTATGTCCCCCTTTTCATTACTGATTTTATTAATATGCATACTTTCTCTGGGTCCTTTAATTTTTTTGGCTAGGGATTGTTTGTCTTATTTATTTTCCCAAAGAACCACTTTTGATTTTGTTGAATCATTGTATAGATTTCTTTGTTTCTATCTGATTGATTTCAGCCCCGATTTTGACTATTTCCTGTCATCTACTCTGCTTGGCTGTGTTTGCTTTCTTTTCTTCTAGAGGTTTAAGGCGTGCTGTTAAATTGCTTGTGTAGGATCTTTCCATTTTCTTTATCAGGGCACTTAGTGATATCAACTTTCCTCTTAGCACTGCTTTCCTTGTGTCTTTGTGTCCCATAAGTTTGGGTATGGTATGTCATCATTTTCATTGAATTCCTGGATGTCTTTAATTTCTTTCTTTATTTCTTCTCTGACTACATTATCGTTGAGTAGAGAGCGTTTTAGTTTCCATGTATATGTGGGTCTTCTGTTTTGTTTTTTTGTTTGTTTTGTTTGTTTGTTTTTGTTGTTGTTGTTACTATTGAAGACTAGCCTTATGTCACAGTGATCTGAAAGGATGCGGGGGGTTATTTATTCTTGTATTGTTTGAGGCTTGTTTTGTGAACCATTATATGGTCAATTTTGGAGAAGGTACCATGAAGTGCTGAAAAAAAGATGTATATATATATATATATATATAGATAGATAGATATAGATATAGATATATAGATACAGATACAGATACAGATACAGATATAGATATATAGATATAGATATGTGTGTGTGTGTGTGTGTGTGTGTGTGTGTGTGTGTGTGTGTGTGTGTGAAATGTTCATGTGAATAAATACCTATTAGTTTCACTGTGTCTCTGTTTATCTTCTGTTTCAATGACCTGTCTATTAGGGAGAGATAAACTCACTATTTTTTTTTTTGATTCAATGTGTGTTTTGAGATTTAGTAAAGTTTCTTTTATGAATGTAGGTGCCCTTGCTTTTGAGAGACAGATGCTTATATTTGAGAATTTCTCTTGGTGAGATTTTCCTTTGATGAATATGAAATGTCCTTCCCTTTCTCACTTGATAACTTTTGGTTGAAAGTCCATTTTATTGGATAATAGGATGGCAACTCCAGCTTGTAACCATTTGCTTGGAATATTTTTTTCTAGAATTTTACTCTGAAATACTCTCTGTCTTTGTTATTAAGGTGTGTTTCTTCAATTTTCTTATATCTATTGAAACTTGCTTTGTGATGAGTATATGGTAAATATTGGATAAGGTTTCCTGAAATGCTGAGAAGTTATTATCCTTTGTGTTTGCATGAAATGTTATGCTTAGTCCCTTTGTTTTATAGTTTCTTTTAATTACATTATTTCAATCTAGGTTATCTGTCCATTAGTGAAAATGGAGTATTAAAGTCTCCTACTATTAATGTGTATGGTTTAATGTGTGGTTTCTACTTTAATAATGTTTCTTTTAAGATTGTTGGTACCCTTACAACTGGGCCATACATTCTTAAATTTTGAGACATCATCTTGGTTTCCCCCCACCCCTTTGGTTAATATGAAGTGTCTTTATCCATTATTTTAATTTTGGGGGGTGGAAACCTCTTTTATTTAATATTGGAGTGCCAACTCCTTCTTGCTTATTTTGTGTGTTTGCATGAAAAATGTTTTTCTAGGCCTTTACATCTAAGGTAATGCCTATCTTTGAAGCTGGGATAGATTTCTTCTATGAAGCAGAATGATGGATACTGTGTTTGTATCTTTTTTGCTCTTCTGTTTCTTTTCATAGGGACATTGTTTATGATGATATTGAGAGATACTATTCTCCAATGGTTGTTAATTCCTGGTATTTTGAGGTATGTGGTAATAGTGTGTGCTTGAGTGTCTGTGTATTTGTGTGTGTGCACGCATGTTTTCACATGTGTGTGTGTGTATTAGTGTACATGTGTGTGTGCTTCCCCTATTTTTGTTTTGCTTGTGGAGAGTTATGTATTTCTTGTAACCTCCTTGGAATGGTGTTTCCCACTTGTATCTTTGGTAGGACTGGGTTTGTGGATAGATATTTTTTAAATTTCATTTTGTCATAGAATATCTTGTTTTCTCCCTCTGTGTTGATTGAAAATTTTCCTGGGTGTAATTGTCTGGACTGGCATCTGTGGTCTCTTATGATCTACATGACATCTGCCCAGGTACTTATGGCTTTGAGAATTTCCATTGTGAAATCAGTTATAGTTCTGATAGGTCTGGGTTTTATGTTACTTAGTCTTTCCCTCTTGCATCTTTTAATATTACTTTGTTGATCTTCTATACATTTAGAATTTTGTCTATTGTGTGTAGGAGAATTACCTTATTATCTTTTCTAGTATAATATAGTTGGTGTTATGTTTATTTCTACTATGTTTATAGGCTTTTCTTTCTTTATTGAAAATATTTTTCATTGCTTTGGAGCTAGGAATCTATTCCTTTTTCTCTTCCTATCTTTCTTAGGTTTGGTGTTTTCATGGTCTTCTAGATTTTATGGATGTTATGCATCAGTATTATTTTAGATTTAATATATTTTTGACTGCTGTACTTGTTTTTTTCTATTGTGTCTTTTATGCCTGAAATTCTGTTATATTCCTTGTATTCTGTTAATAAGGTTTACATCTGTAATTGCTACTCTCTTACCTAGATTTTCCATCTCCAAGATTCCCCCAAGTTTGTGTGTGTGTGTGTGTGTGTGTGTGTGTGTGTGTGTGTGTGTCTGTGTGTGTGTGTTTCAATTGCTTCTATTTCCCTTCTCAGGTCATGAATAGAAGGAATATTCATTTATTTAACCTGTTTGATTGCATTTTCCTATATTTCTATGAAAGAGGAAGGCAGGGTACTCAGGAGGAGGCATCTCCTGTTTTATTTGCTGGTGCAAAATATGATGTACATTGACACAACTGGTAATTGTGTATTTCATGGCAAATATTGTTTGTTTTGCAAGTCAATGTGCCTAATATGAAATTACAATCAATATTATGCATACTATGACTTTTATTGATATTATATAAGCATATCAGTTTGACTTTATGAGCATTGCATTAAAGCTAATTGAAAATAAGTGTGTAGTTTTCAAAAATATATAATTTCAAAAATTATATATACATATATGTACATATATGTATATATATATAATTATGTGCAACAAATGAGAAATTATATTATAGCAACCATTTGTTAAATGTGTTTTTAAAATACTCAGTTAAGTGTCATTCCACATTAAGAATCGTATTTTTGTAAGTAGAATAATAGAATAATGTCACTTAAGATTCATTTCAATGAATGTGAAGCCAAATAATAATATTAATTTTCAAAGATTTGACATTTTTAGTGAAATCAATATGTATTCTTACTTTTCTCATTGTATAGTTTTCTGATATTTTCAGTGTTTTGCCAGAAATACAGGCTAGTTGGGATTTAAAATCTGACATTCAGAGTGTCCAGTATGGCTCATTTATTAAAATTGTTTTTATTAAAATGAAAACTGTGGTAAATTTGGAGAATTTTTATTGCAAAGTGGTACTGTGTTTGATTGTGTTTGATTTTCTGACCTTTCTGTAACCATCTGGAAAATATCTAACAAGACACTTTCTATTTCAAATAAACATTGTCAATTCTATAACTGAATCTTGCCAAATACATAGCAGTAGTTGGTGTTTAACTCTGAATATTTGGCAAGAAGACTTAGACATTTGCGGGAAAGGCAATTTTCTTTGTTATAAACATTATGAGTTAATATCTCTGTCCAGTCAGTACAGCTAAATTTAGTCTTTCACATCTTTAACTGTTTTAACCTGTTTTCAGGTGATAGGATTAGCACTTTAACCATGAATATCCCTTGTTTTTGTGCATTTACTGTTGTCCTATTTTCTTTTTTAAATTGTATGACTAAAATAGGACATGTGTTTACAAAGAATTAAATTATGTAAGTGTGTATTGATGTCACATTAAGAAATTAAAATTTTTTTTTCTTGAGGTAGTTTATATCAAGAGTGAGAAATCCATTTTCTACTACCTCATATTTGTTTTGTCTGTCTGAGGTTTGAGGTCTGTGTCTTGTGCATAATCTTTTTATTTTATCTGGTTTATGCCTGTCCTAAATATTGTTTGTCCCTAACATGGGGCTATATTTATTGAACTTCACAGGTAGGATGAAACAGTAGAGAAAGGAGGACTTATTTTTATTTAAATATTTAACAGGGCATAACTGAAAGATTGATACACACTGTCAATTCCATAACCTCCAGCTTCTCAGATGCACAAAAACCTGCAGTATATGTGTGTGTGCAACCATCTGTACCCCCATCCACATCCAAAACACTAAACTGTTGACTACTAGTGGAAAAGAAATTTCTGGAATATGATGAGTGTTATGATTTTGTGTTTTATGTTTTCCCAACTATTGAGCATCTCCATTATTTATTATAATTGTGTTCACTATTATTTTCTAAAGAAAATATCATGTTATAGAGTCCATGCTGGCATGTAATTCACATTGTGGTTTGAAATGTGCTCAAATTCAGTAAGTTCTTCCTTCCGCAACCTCCCTCGTTAGTGAATTACATGTGATAGCCACATGGCTAATTCTTTTTCCTTTTTAAATAACACTGGCTTTATAGATATATTATAGTGTGATATTAATATTTTTACCATATTGATTAATTATCCTGAATATCTTTTCTGTGGTGATTTTTTTCATAACTCTTTGAGAAAATATCTTTACTTTTCTATAATTTACTTTTACTGATATTTATCATTACTGACCATGAATTCATGAGGGTGTTAGGTTTTGTGTAAAACTATTCCAAATTATGTCTGACATTTTTATTTCTTAGTAGTCTCATTCAAGTTATATTTTTAAAAAGTTCAACTGACACAACTACAAAAGTTATATCTTTATGCTTTAAATAATTATTGCCTAACACAAGTGCATGTGAGTTTTTATACCTATATTACAAGCATTTGAAATTTTAGTCCTGTAACAAACCATATGATATTTATCATTCTTTGTCAATATAAAAAATTTAAATCTAAGTGTTTAGTTTCTCAAAAGTCACATGGTAAAAGTATTGTTCCACCCCTTAAGTAATTTGGTAGAATGGATAAATACCTACTGAAGAAATATATCTAGCTTATTTGACTGAATAGATTGTTATAATAGACCTAAATAAATTTATTCATTCTAACTATAAATCCAAAATAACTGGAATTTAATTTCAGAATTATGACCTCAGTAATAAATGACAACTTGAGACCAAAAACAGAATGTAAAAGTTTGAATGATTATAATTTGCACAGCTGTGAACTTCTTCATAAGAAAGCATAAATTCAAATGATAAAATTATGTCATTTCCATTGGCAGGAAACTTAATCATATTGAAATATAGTCAGTATCAAAATTAAAGAAGCATGTATGAACATTTACTTTTTTAAAACAAAAATGACTGAATATTTGTACTTACTTTACATAAACATTGTGCTTTATGCTTTAAATATGTGTTTTACAGTGAAATTAGGACTTACTGTTCAGGAGAAGATAAGACATATAAAAAAATAGAGATGTATTGACCAAAAATATGAGGAAGGTTTAGGTTACATACTTCTACAAATAGATAAAGCTGAGATGAAATGACTTGAAATATATACCCAATTCATGGAAAATGAAAGTAGACTCAGGTATTGGAAGTGTCTGTGAATTATCTTTTAAATAAAACATTAAAAATTGTTACATCTTAACCAATCATAAGCAAAACATACAAAATATGTTTATGGATAGTCACTATAATATATTTTTGCTAATATATTTTGTTTGTTCATTTCTAATTAATATTAATTAGGGTAACAAAATCTGTCTAAAAGACAAATTATACTGTAAGAATCTCTGTTTGAGTTTATTTGTTGTCATAACCTCCTGGTCCCTTTACTAACTCCCAGAATTTCATTGTTAATGTTGAGAGTAAGGTACTTTACTCTACACCCATGGAAAATGGGTTTATGAGGGTATAATTGTTGATTAGTCATGTGATCTTTTAAGCAATCATATCAATGCTCTACCACCTGACAATGATGAATATAATAATACACTCTCAGAAAGAAAGCAATGTTGTAATATGAAGAAAAAATTCTGCTTATAAGGAACAAGGACTATTTTAATAAGAAGTGGACAGTGCAATTATTGTAGACTATGTTTAATGAATATATTTTCAGTTACCATAGATTTTTTTAAGCAAAATATGGGTATTGATAAGAAAAAGAAATAGCAAAATCTAAACACCATTATTGCTTACAAAGAAACCAAAAAATTGTTCTTCAAAAATCCAGGTGATAGATGACAACATACAATGAAATTTTCACTATATAACAGTTGGGATGTTGCTCTGCAAGATGAGAGCAAATTTTGAACTCCAGTCCTAAATGATTGGGATCAAAGACTTCACCACAGCTTCAGAGTTGGAAAGGCTTATTTCAAAACTTGAAGAAGTCTTGAATGACTGGAAAGTAATCAGACACTCTCTGGGTAATCCCATGGAAAAGGAGAAAAGGATTCCAGTTTCTGTCTTTATCCAGAGCTGATCCAGTCTGACAGTGCCTGGAGCTGATTCTGTGCCACAAAGCTCCTTACCCAAATACCGTCTGGAGGAAGCAGATCTCCCAGGAGTACTGACAAGCCTGTGAGCCCAGGTAAGACCATCACTTCTAATCAAATTCCAGGACCTAGAGGGCACTGCCCTGAGGCACCAGGACACAGGAACCAAGGAACAGCCAGGGACAGGATCCCTCTGGTTTCATGTGCACCCTGGAGCTGACCATGTGCCACAGCAGTCCATACCCAAATTACTCCCAGAGAGAACTAGTCTCCCAGAAGTTATGACACACAGGCTTGCGGGAGGGACAAGCCACAGTCAGAGACACCAAGACCAGTTAAGACCAGAGAGGCAAGGTGAGAGGCAAGGGCAAGAATATAAGCAACAGAAACCAAAGCTGCTTGGCATCATGAAAATCCAGATTTCCCACAACAGTGAGCCTTGGATACCCCAACACACCATAAAAGCAAGACTTTGATTTCCAGTTACATGCCATAATGATGATAGAGGACTTTAAGAAGGACATTAATAACTCCCTTAAAGAAATACAGAGCAGAGGTAAACAGCTTGAATCCCTTAAAGAGGAAAAACAAAAATCCTTTCAAGAATTGCAGGAAAACACAATCAAACAGGTGAAGGAATTGACAAAAACCATCAGACTGAATATGTAAACAAGACCCAACATTTTGTTATTGCATACAGGAAACCCACATCACTCTGAAAGAAAGATACTACTTCAGAGTAAAGGGCTGGGAAACAATTTTCCAAGCAAAAGGTTCTAAGTAACAAGCTAGCATAGCCATTCTAATATTGAATAAAAGCAACTTTCAACCAAAAGTTATAAAAAAAAAAGGATTAGAAAAGGATACTTCATACTCTTCAAAGGAAAAAATGTACCACAAAGAACTCTCAATTCTGAATATCTGTGCTCCAAATGCAAAGGCTTCCATACTCACCAAAGAAACTTTGCTAAACTCAAAGCAATCTTTGCACCTGACACAGTAATTGTGGGAAACTTCAACACCCCATTCTCATCAATGGACGGACTATGGAAACACACAAAATAAACAGAGACACATTGAAACTAACAGATGTTATGAACCAAATGGATTTAACAGATATCTGTAGAACGTTTCATCCTAAAACCAAAGAGTATACCTTCTTTGCAGCACCTCATGGTACCTTCTCCAAAATTGACCATATAATCAGTCTTATAACAGGCCTCCAGAGATACAAGAAAACTGAAATAATATCATGCATTATATCTGCTCCCCATGGATCTTCAAAAGCAACAGAAATCCCTCATAAACATGAAAGCTGAACATTGCCCTACTCAATGATAACTTGGTCAAATAGAAAAAGAAATTAAAGACCTTTTAGAACTTAATGAAAATGAATACCCACACTTATAGGACTCAATGAAAGTAGTGCTAAGAGGAAGACTCAACTCTGAGTGCCTCCAAAAAGAAACTTGGGAGAGCATATACTACCAGTTTAACAGCACACCTGAAAGCTCTAGAACAAAAAATTATGCCCAAAGGGAGTAGATGGCAGGAAATAATCAAACTCGTGATGGAAATCAACCAAGTAGAAACAAGAAGAACTATACAAAGAATCAACAAAACCAAGAGCTGTTCTTTAAGATAATCAACAAGATTGACAAACACTTAGTCAGATAACCAGAGAGCACACAGTATTCAAATTAACAAAATCAGAAATGAAAATGGAGATATAACAACAGAAACAGGAAATTCAAAAAAATCATGAGATCCTATCAAAAAAAAAAAGCCTATATTCAACAATACTGGAAAACCTGCATGAAATGGACAATTTTATAGACAGATACCAGGTGCCAAATTTAAATCAGAATCAGATAGTCCACCTAAACAGTCGCATAATCCTTACAGAAATAGAAGCAGTTATTAAAAGTATTACAACCAAGAAAAAAGCCCAGGACCACATGGGTTTAGTGGAGAATTCTATCAGACTTTCAAAGAAGGTCTAATACTCTTCAAACTATTCCACAAAATAGAAACAGAAGGAACACTACCCAATTCATTCTATAAAGCCACAGTTATACTTGGAGATTGAACAATTTCTGCCTAATCAGGATCTTTTCACAATTTTCTTTCATAGAGGACTTTATAAGAGATTTTTCTCTGCTTCTATCATGTTTAATGTTCCAAACAGATTTTAAAAGCCGGTTGAATGCATATAACTTTTAGCTTCAGAAGATATCATATATATTTAAGAGGCATTTAACTATTATAAATTATTTTGATATATTAAAAATTGTCAATACTGAATTGTATATTTTAAAATAAATTTTATTAGTTTAATAAAAATAAATTTAAAAAATCAAGTTTGGATGCACCCTAAATTCTGTACCACATAGCTATTCAATGTATTATGAACTTCTACTTTTTGAAACATGGGTAAAGTACATTTCCAGATGGCAAGCATGACATGAAATCCTCATGATTAAAATGAACAGTAAATAAATAAATATATAAATAAACCAAAATAAACAAAACCAAAAACAAACAGACAAATAAAGCAGTATTTTATTTTTGACATAACAAAATTTTCCAGAATGAATGTAAATAAAAGGGACATTTCTGAAAGATTAACATTGTTCCTATTATTTTATGAAAAGCATAATCTCCTGTAGGAATTATGCATAATTGATATATCTAATGCTTTTAAGAAAATAATAATCATGAAGAGAATATAGAAATACCTTCTAATATATATTGTTTATTGTTAACCCAAGTTTGTATTTGCTTTCTTGTGTTATAAAGAATCAGAATATATATATATCAATTATTTATATAAATATTTATTTTATAACAGTATAATCCTGTAGATAATTCAATAATTCAGGTAAAATTATTATCATCATCTAATACATGAAGGCAGATGAATTAGATTCACAATTACACACAATATATTTTGCTTGTCTTAGAGAAAACTACATTAGTTATTCTATTCAGACTATGGTTCATATAAAATTGTATAACTTAATCAATAACACATACACAATAAATTGTATCACAATCAAGGATAGTCCTATTTGACTATATTCAAGCATTCAATGGAGAAAAGCTGAATGATTTAGGTTTAAGGCCATCTTGAGATGCATAATGTTCATATAATTTTATTTAATAAATCATGGCAGCAGGTTCACTATCCATCTTTCTCTATGATCTTTAGCTATTGGCTGTTGGCATCTTTACTAATGAAAATCAAGTAGGGGCAGGTACCTGAAGCTATGTGAAAATGTCATGTAGTTCATTGCTGAACATAATTAGTATTAGAATACAAGCAGCTACATATCCATTTTTGTGTCCTATTAAATAGGACTTTTTCCCCTCAGATATACATTGAATATGTAAATTGTAAGTTATTTATAATATCCAGATAATCACATTTGGGGATTCAGTTACACTAGTCTATCATCTATCCTATATTAAAGTTTTTATAATTCTATAGCTGAATTATGTTTGATTTTAACTTGTATTGCCATCTGACAACAATCTTTTCAAATCTAGGTCATCTTCCTTAATGTTAAAAAAAATTAAGTTTGATTATGAGACTATAAGTAGTCCTCAAACCCATCAGAGGTTAAAATTAAGAAGGAGTTAAAATTATATTTATATTATTTGAATATGTATCATAAAGACATAGCTTAAGAGCTTATACAAATTATAGAGACAGCTGACTGCCTGGTCCATCCCTGATACTCCTTAAAATGATGGAGCATCTGTCTTCAGCCTTCTGGCTCAGAACCATCTGACAGATGTTAAGTAAGCAGGAATTATGAAGGACAAGCTCATCCTGTCTTGGTAGAGTTTAGCCATTGACTATTCAGAATTTGTTTCTCATGTTTGAACAACACTTTGTCTGTAGATGAAATAACATCAACTCTTGCCCAGTTGCTAAGTCTGTACAATTGAATCAACTACATATGGAGATAATGAGGCTCAATATCTTCAGAATGGGGTATTATCAGGAGCAGACCATGTCTCCTAGTAAAAAAAAAAATCTCTTAATAACGAAACGATTTTAAATGAAAATTTATATGAATCTCTGAAGCTTTTGAAGACTATATATACATATATATGTATACACACACACACACACATATATATATATATATATATATATACATCCATAGATATATAAAGTATTTGAACTGTTAAACTTTGACTACTCAAAGCTATTTACTATTTTAATAATATTGAAATCACTTTATTGTAATTAACTGAGTTAGAGCCTAATATAACCATGAGTTTCACTATCTGACAATTAGCTTACATTACTCAATCATCCTGAGCAGTTTGTTATAGTATCTATTAAAAGGACTGGGTCTAAGCCTTGTATTCTTGTATGAGTTGAATAGGCACTATGGCTATCTAAGAATGACAAAATTAATTTTGTATAAATATACAGATATTTATGTCAATGAAAACCTTAAACCTGTACCAATGTAAGAAAATAAAAATCTGTATGAAAATATAAAGTTTGTTCCTATGTAAGATTATGACTATAAAATGTTATATTCAAGAGTAAATTTAATATCATATACCTATTTGTCTAATTTCTTATAATACTACTTTAACCCTTTCATTTTACTTTTCAACCCTCTTCCCTTTACCTAAAATGGAAATGATAGAAAAGAAGAAAGGAAAAATAGAAATACCTGAGTCTAAGCTCTATTTAGTTTCTTCTCTGTCCTAAATTATGACCATTTCCAAACTATACCTTAAAATGACATCCTATCTGTTATAGTTATAGAATAACTATAACAGGACCAGCAAACCCAAGTAATTGGAATGATGATTCCCTATAGATTCTTCCTGCTAAGTTTGGATGATGAATATTTTTAAGATGTGGGGAAGGGTAGAAAATCAGAAAAAAAAATGGTTAAACTTAAGAAAGCTAGCTTTAGAATTTGGTATCCAGTCTCTGTCTGCTTAGAAAGTTCATGACTTAACTGAAGTCCTGACTGGATCCCCATCTATTACTGAAGCTCTTCTGGAATCAAGTCTGGAAACAGCATCAGGTAAGGTAGGGAGCTTGAACAACAGGTCATTTCAGCATCCCTGAGGATCAACATTGTCAGAGTTGTATCTTGGTGTTTCATTCTTCAGTATATACATCTTACAACTACATTTTTAGTTCTGTAAAGATATTTGTATGGATTGTTCAAGGTGCACAGATCAGTAAAGGTTGGATTTTTGTTCCTAGTTTGAGCATGTGAAACAACTGTGATTTTATATTTTAGTTTTATTAATGACCAAGTGGAATATGTCTTCATTCATGTCATTGGAAGGGTAGCATGGTGAATTTTAAGGAATTCATAACTAATACAATTTTTTGGTTTATTTTACCTAAAGTTTTAGCTAAAGAAATTTTTATGTCTAAGCCATTCCAAGGTTGTACCCAGTTGTAAGGATCAGAAATTTATGTTATCTGTCTCATTTGTCTACTTGAATTTTTCTTTCTTGTCTGGAGCCAAGGTCTTCAGAAGGATTTCCCCTATCAGTCTGATCCATATTACTTTGAAGTGATCCAAAGTCTTTTCTCCTATCCTGTTAACATAAATACAGAGGCACTCACCCCAAATAACATGTCCTTGGTACAGTAACCAATAATTGATTGGTTCAATTTATCGGCCTCCTTTTTCTTAGCCCCTACTTAACTCTGATTTCTCTCCCAGAGGTCACCAAACAATAACCACCTTCGTTTTGATAAATAAAAAAACTCAAAGCAATTAAAACAGTATTAAACAATTATTTTCTGTTGAGATAGTTTCTCTCGATCTCTGTACTCTTGTTTCCTACATATCAGATCAAAGGCCTGGATTTCTTTATCCTTCCATATATACTTAAAATATGTAAAGCAGTTGCCATTATTTCTCCCTTCTATCCTTAAGACAATGTAATTTCTACTTACCCTCCCTTCTATGGAGATCAATATCTCTTATTATTATTTGTTGATATAGGTTTTCACTCTATCCCCATGCCTTTGTTTCCTTTATTTGAGATCAAAGTTCTTGATCTTTTTAATTTTCCATGTATACTTAAAAACAAACAACTATTTTTCCCTTCTATCCTTAAGACAATGTCAGTTTCCTTTCTTCCTCCTTTCTACGGAGATTAGCATCTGTTTATATACAATTATATCCACCTTCTATTTAATTAACACACTTTCTTATGTACTTAGCTTCAATTAAATTCCTTTCTATTTTCTCTATGAGCCTATTTTCAGGCGAATTTATGATGAATGCCATGCTAAGCTATCCAAGAATTCCTACATTCCAAGAATCTAGGTGCTTTCAAACCCTTGATTTCTTAATTTGCCATCAATTCCTCCATTCTCATTTTGTTCAAGCCTGTTCTCTGCAGCCTGCCTTGTCTTCTCAGGATAAGCCTGCTCTCTGCTACCTGCTTTCTTCAAGCAGGAACTGTTAGCATTCACAGCTTAAGATTCCATCCCTGAATCAACCTGGGTGTATCCTAGCCTTAAGCTATGAACTCTACAATCATGCGTGTCAAACTTCTATCTTAGTCACAAACCTCCATAGCTTGGGGAAAAACCATGTGGCTCAGCTGTGCTTGTCTGAGAATTCAGTTCTCCCTGCCTCTTAATCTTAAAAGGAAGGCATATGTATTTCATTAGGGAATCTCCAGTTAAATTTTAAAAGTGACTTCTTGCCAGACACATTGTATACCATCTGTTGAAGTAGTAGTTATTAATTAACCTGTCAGTGGGTTCCCTACCCACCCCAATGGCTTTTTTTCATGAATGAAAGAGAGGCACAGAGCCTTTTTATTTTAATCTCCATAAAGAGTCAATAGCAGTGAAGGTCAGACAGAGGAAGGCTTTTAGACCTTGGGACCTGGAGTGGGAGGTAGAGAGGATCTTCCATGCTAGAAGATTGTATAGGAGAGGAGAGATATCATGCCTGAGAAGAGTGCAAGACATTTCAAGGGGCCAAGAGAGTATGGCCAAGAGGGCTGCCCAACTGGGTCCAAGGCAGCCAGTATAGAACATAGAATTAGTAAGTAATAACTCAGGAATAACTTCATTGATGTTAAGCAATGGCTCATATATGGCACTGCTTAAGGCAGATTAAAATAAGGCCGTGTGTACTGTCTTTCATTTGGGGACATAAACCATTGATGTGGGTAGCAACCAGATGAGGGGCTAATTAATAACCAATATTTCAACAGAATAATAAAACTATCTCAAATCAAGACCTGAGATGCAAATGCTCACAAGACCTTAACCCCACAAAATGAAAGATAGGTAACAGAGGAAAGCTGGAAGTATCAGAATCAACTTGCTCCAGGGGTGATAGGACCAATTAATCATCCAGTGTCTAAAAGTCAGTCCTGAAAACACACATAAAAGTAACATGATATGGACATCATATATATAATATATCATATATATATATATATATATATATATATATATATATATATATATATATGTGTGTGTGTGTGTGTGTGTATGTGTATGTGTGTGTGTATATATATATATATATATATATATTTGAAAAAATAAGTCATAATTTTAAAAGAGAGTTACAATGAGTATCTTGGAGGGTTTAAGGGAAGATAAAAATATTGTAATTAAGTTATAATCTATAATTAAGTTTTATAAAATTAAAAATTAAAGGTGAAATAATACCCCATATAAGCTGTAAAATTGTGAATACTTATTTTCCACTAAAAGCAAACCTCTTCTTTCATAGATCACATTCCTTACAATAGTATCCCCTCACTTCTCCCCTCCTACTCCTCCCCACAATGCCTCCCCCCTCTCTCGGGTCCTTTTCTCTTCCTCTTTCCTTTCTAAAAGTACTGTGTTCTCAGCGATTGTAATGCGGCACAGTATATCAAGTTGCTTTAAGAAAATAGAAACATCCCCCTTATATCAAGACAAGAAAATGCAACTGTGTAGGAGAAAAAGATCATAAAAACACACAAAATATCAGAAACAGCATCTGTTACTCTTTATGAGTCCCACAAGAATAACAAGCTACACAACCATGACATGTATGTAGATGACATAGTGCGGACTCACAGAGGTTCCTTGATTGTCAGTCTTACCTGGCTTAGCCCATATCAGTCCTCTTCACTTGTTTATATGAATTATGTTTATGGTGTCCTTGACCCCTCTGGCTCCTACAAGCTTTGATTATGTTCTTTTACATTATTCCTAATCTACACATTAGTTGACTATGGATGTCTACATCTGCTGTCATTCATCACTGAATGAAGCATATGTTAGTGAGGGTTTCTTTTATTATAATGGGACACCATGATCACAATTACACTTGTGGAGGAAAAAATTTAATTATGGTTGAATTACAGTCTCAGATGTTTAGTCCATTTTCTCATGGTGGAAAACAAGTTGGCACAATGGCAGACAGGGTACTGGAGGAGTTGAGTGTCCTAAACCTTGATCCATATATAGCAAAAGTGAATGCCACACTATTCGTAGCTTAAGCATTTGAGACCTGTAAGCCTGCTCCCACAGTGACACACTTTTTCTGTAAGCCAACAAGGTCACACCTCTTGATAATGCTACCCCATATGACCCAAGCATTCATTGAGTCAATGAAAGCCATTCCTATTCAAACCGCTACATCTACTTGCTGGCCTACATATGCTATAGCTGTACTATAATACAGAAATAAGTTCAGCTCACCTTCAATAGTCCAGATAGTCTATAGGAGTATCATCTCTCTTTAAAATTCCAAAACACAAAGTTTATACTCAATAATTGTAGCACTCTATACGATCAAAATGAAAAAGTAGATTTCATACACCCAGAACATAGTGGCACAAGATATACATTGCCATTCAGATAGGGAGGAGAGGGAGCATAGTGAAAAAATACTACACTTAGTCAAGACCCAAAACTAACAGCGCAAACTCCAAGCTCTGCATCTTTATATCTAATGGCAGAGTACTCTATAAATCTGCAACTCCTTTAAGTTTTGTTTGTTTTGTTTTGTTTTGTTTTTCTGTTTCCTACAGTACATTTCTCTCTTGGGCCCATTCCAATTCCTGTTTTCAGTTTTACTTGGCAGGGATCTCATGACTCTGGAATCTCCCCATATCTTGGGGTCTACTGAGAAATCTACATTTATCTTCATAGATTCACAAAATTGTTTCTCTGGTACTGCAAGCAGGGGCCACCCTGACACATACTTGGCCTTAGGCAGGTTTTTTCTTAGTTCAGGATGGAGATTCTATAACCCATTTGCTCTATCTTTGCTCTATCTTTAAAGTCCTATCCATGTGACCAAGAGAGCCAAGTTCTGCTGCTTGCTGAGGCTGAAACATGATCCCTTGTTCAATTACATTTTCAAGCATATGTTTGTTTTTAATGGTTCCCTTTACTGTCTAAGCATGGCTGTCATAGAACTCACTCTATAGACCAGACTGACTTTGAACTATATATTTTGTATTTTTACTTTTTTCTTACTCACTTGCTACTTTTCATCATAGATTTTCCCAATAACCAGCTCTTGCATTCATTTGGCAGGTAAACTGAGGCAGGCAGCCATTGGAGTTCAGAGCTTAGAGACACTAACAGGGGTGGATGTATATGTTGCTGTGCCCTGTGGCAGCCAGCAGTTAGAGAAGGTACTCAACAGACTTTTCTGTGAGGGAATAAAGCTTGATTTACTGGAGCTGGTACTTGCTGTGTCCACTCTGAGCTCTTTTCACACACATAATAAGTGGATGAAAAAAAGACAGAATCCAATAACTTCATGCATACAGATACATACATACATACATATATACATTCATATATACATACATACATACATATATACATAATACATAGTTAATGAATGGAAGAAAGAATGTTCCAAACCCCACTCACATAAACCTTACACATACACACACATAGTTGATGGATGGAAGAAATAGTGTTCTAACCCCCACATTTTATTCTTCCATCCACAGCTTATATATCCTAGCAAAATCATTCAAGCAGTATAGATTTACAATGTGATTATATTTTAGTTTTCTAGCGAATGGTTATGAAAACACAGTGTGTTCCCAAAATCTCTACAAGAAATAACGCTATGTAGTACAGGTAAGGAAAACAAACAATTTCTGGAAACCCATGTATAGTCACAAGTAAGCAACTTGTTATAGAATAACAAAGTCTTAACAAGTAAGGTAGTTCTCTTAGTTCTTTTGACTGGCAAGCAATAATTTGGGTTTTCAAAGAAAGGGAAATTATTTTATTATCTATCTTTAAATGTATCCTTGTAAGAATACTAAAAGAAACTCAAATATAAACTTTTACATAAAAATAATTCATATCTACCTTATATCTGTAGAATGTGTATCTACTCATCAGCAGTTTTTAAATGCTAGTGCTGCCATTGTTCTTGTTCCCTGACCATGTAAGGCCCATAGCTTAATGAATAAGAGTGTGCCTTTCTGAACTTCAAATTGTTCTCTAATCTCTGATTTTCTATATCAAAGCCAGTTGTAAAACATCTCAACCAAGCTTCACTAACAATTTTATTATTCAAAATGTTTTCTAAGAGTGGTAGTTTTTGCAAACAATATACTTTGCTAAGGTCTTTCCTAGGGTGGTGATTGAATCATTAATATGTTTCATCAGCAAAGAGTGAAAGAGATCAAACATTATTATTGTGAGTGCCAGAAATACTGTCTATTGAGGGGCAGAGAAACACCTTAGAGTTTTCATATAGTTCTTAGATTAAGAGAGATGTGAGGACAGCAGGCAGAGCAGAAAGAACTTTTAAAAGCATGAACTCATCAGAAAACATGGTCCTCGGGGCCATGCCACAGCAAGGATCACCCATATGGCTGTGGTAACCAGTCAACCTTAATCCATAATTTCTACAGTCATTTGTCATTCCTCATGACATCCCCTTGGCAGATATTTATGAGAATTGACAGTGATAAACAAATTGATAGACTCAATAATAGTCTGCCTGTGGATTAATCCAAAACTTTTCACTTTAGCCTCACTCAGAGTTTTCAGACAAAGGCAAAGTGCAGCTGCATTCTTTGTGAAAACATCAGAGCAGTCTCTAGCCCATATACTATAGGTTATTTTCCACTGAATCTTCCTGGGATAGAGCTCTATAACTCAAATTACCCTCAGAATCCATTTGTTCAACTGAGTGTTCAACTGAGTTTCTAATTCAAGGTTCCAAAATCTGCATTCCTCCAAACGAAAGTGTGGTCAAGCCTATCACACTGATACACAAATTCCCAGTATCAACTTCTGTCTTAGGGTATCTATTATTGTGAAATGAAGTCATAAGAACAGCAACTCTTATAGAGGAAAACATTTAATTGGAGATGGTATACAAAGGTTTAGTTCATCATCAGATGGAAAGCATGGTGTCATGAAGACAGACATGTTACTGGAGAAGAATCTAAAATTTCTGCATCTTGGTGCATACAAAGCAGAAGTGAATGTCATTCTAGGTCTAGCTTGACTATTGTAGACCTACAAACCAGCCCTAATGCTGACACAGTCTCCAAAAAGGCTTAACATATTCCAACAAGGTCCATTTCCTAATAATTTCATTCCAAACACCTAAAAACATGAGTAAGTGTGGTTTGTTCCTATTTATACTATCACAAAGCCTCCCTGATGATAATATTGCAGGGCTCTAGTTTGTAAGTACAACAAAGTATCACTAGGAATAATTTCAATGAATTTTTTATGCCGTGGTTTTTGAGTCTATTGTAGGTCTCTGTGCTATCCAGCCATTTCTTTCTGGACCTCCAGACAGTGTCAGACATGGGCTTCCTTGTAGTATGGGTCTCAAGCTAGTCCCATCATTGGTTTGTCACTACAAGTTATGTGCCAACTTTACCTTAGCATATCTTGCAGGCAAGACAGATTGTGAATCAAGGGTTTTGTGGTTTAGTTGGTGTTCCAATCCTTCCACTGGGAGATTATAGCCAGGTTACAGAAAATGCCTTTTCCTGGTTGCATATCCTCTATTATTAGGAGTCTTACAAAGTGTCAATCTCACAGATTCTTGAGAATTCTCATTGAATGTGGCATTTGTAATGAGGGCCAGCTGTGGTTCTGGATCCCCCTTTCCTCCTACAGTATCCATATGCCATAGCATACCAGTCTGGCAGGATAAAGCAGAGCCTAGAAAGGTTGGGGACCTTCAGAATCCAAGCACAGCTGGTAGTCAATGTGTAAGAGGAGAGGGGAACTTCAAGGAAGACCTTCTTTGTGGATTTTAATGTTACAGCTCTTTTAGGAGGCACTCAATAAAACAGCTCTCTTAGATGATCTTCAGGAAAATAGCTTGTGTGCTTTGTGGATACATTTTATTCATGGTAAAATAAAAAAAAGATATAGGTAACTTTGGAAATTAAGGAGTCTTCAGAATGATTGTAAAACCATTGGCTATAGTTTAAATTAATGCCCCATTTGTACAAAGAGGCATTCCAGGATAGCTAGGTGCTAACTGGATAAGTTCTAATGAGAAAAGGGGAAGTATAACCAGTAGGTCTGTCAAGGACTACTGATCCTTTTCCAGATAAAGGGTATGGAGGTTACAGTTCCCCAGACAAGGTCAGAGAAGTGGAATTCCAGGCAGTAAATGGAGTACTGATTTTTCTCCAAACTCAGAGGAGCTATATAGGCATGACATACTGTGACATAAATTAGAGGTGTCTCCACATATTGCTCTAGGTTTCTACATATTCCCCAAATGCACCACTCTGAAATCTACTCATCTGTCCCATCACACTCCAGATGTAAATATACACACCTATGGACATCAAAGTTATGATGAAGAACACAGAAATATACAAGTGAAATTGAATGAATGTTCAACACAAGGTGATATTTTAACTAGATGTCAGCATGTAAAAGAATAGAATTAGATTAGTATCCTTCTGCATAGAACTCAAGCCCAAGTGGATAAATGACCTCAACATAAAACCATATCCAATGAACCTAAAAATTGAGAATGTGAGGAATAACCTTGAGTGTATCACACAGGGTACAAATTCCTGAATACAACACCACTGGTGTAGGCACTAAGACTAACAATTAATAAATGGGAACTGGTGCAACCTAAAATCTTCTATAAGGTAAAGGACACCATCAAAAGTACAAAATGGCAGCCCACAGGATGAGAAAAGCTTTTTACCAACTCCACATGTGATATAAGGATGTGTGTGTGTGTGTGTGTGTGTGTGTGTGTGTGTGTGCATGTGTGTGTGTTTATACATTTCTCAAGAGACTATACATACCAAATAATACAATTTAAAAATGGGTTATAGATCTAAACAGAATTCTCAAAAGTGGAGCCTTAAATGCCTGAGAAGCACTTAAAGAGATGTTCAAATTTATTAGAAATTAGGTAAATGAAAATCAAAATGTCTCTTAGAACTTTCTTAACCCTTTTATGAGCTGTTTATAATAAAACAAATATTCCTATTTTCTGTTATATTCTCAATAGTATTTTATAAAAGATGTACCTCCCCACCTCAGGGAAAAAGGACTAAAGAAAATCCTGAACTGCATAACACCTTGATAATGGGTTCCAGTTTTATAAAATGATAAATAACTTCTATTTATTTACCTGCTTTTGACTATTCTATTTTTTATCAGAGCTTAAACAACATTTTGAACTGTAATATGTTCTGTGAAAGAGAACTACATGACATATTACAAATTATAATACAGACAGATGAAACTGAGGATTCAGAACACATTGCCAGTGGTTCTTGGTCTACTATGAATCAATCTACTGAGATAAATCAGAGAGTAAGAGTAAGAGGACTCTAACAAGCGAGGCAGACTAGAGAAAGGTATCGTTCTGTATAATTAAATTGGTGATGAATAATCATGGCTACCTCATGTCATTGATGATCATGTGGACTCAACAAAAATACATAATCTGGAAAAGCAAATTAGAAGGTATAAATTTCTATCTATAGCCTAATATCCTCAATAAATGATGGAGAGTAGGGTGAGTAGCTCATATTTGAGATAATTTGTGTTTTATCTGTGTGAGAGAATAAGGCAATTGTAAAAGGCTAGAACTATGGGGCATTTTGGACGTCCAAGGACAGTAAACCAAAAAGTATTTTGTAGTGTAACAGAATAACTTGCAACCTATTAAGGAAACATCACATACTTAATTGTACACCAACTTTAGCTCATTGACATTCATCTCATTCTAAAGTGAGTTAAAATTGAGTGAGAATTTAACAACTAATAGCACTTCTTTCTATCTAAATTTCTCACTTGGAAGTCACCATATTACATGGATATTATACTATCAATCTTTATAACATTGCAAATAACATTGGCATTGCAAGAACAATTGAAAAGAAAAATGATTACTATAAGTGTGATAATGGTCAACTGAAATTTTAGATCAGTTCTAGTAGCTCAGTGAAAGCTCATTAGGCATAGGTTCAGTGTAAGAAATATATTTTATTAGTTTTGTTATGAAAGCAGAGCATTCATATCAATTAACCCACAGCTTCTCTGTAACTCCGTTACCATCCATTTGCACTCCCATTGAGAAATCAGTGGTCCCCTGCATTATTGCTACTCTTAAAGAAGAACTCTCATTTATATCAGGATGTCTACTTAAGGAAAGATATTCTGTGGGGTTAAAATAAATCATATTATTCTCTAAGAATTAATGTCTTAGTTTTGGGTGTTCTTTTTGTTATTTATTATTTTATTTTATGGAGATTGGTGTGAGGGTTTTGGATATCCTGCAAATGGATTTATAGAGAGTTGTGAGCTGCCATGTGGGTCCTGAGAATTAGAACTGTGTCAAGCTAGAAGAGCATTCAATGTTATTAACCACTGAATGCCCCTCTTTTGTTAAAAAAAAAATGTTTTATATAAGTACACTGTCGTTGTCTCAAGACATACCTGAAGAGGGTGTCAGATTCCATTACAGATGGTTGTGAGCTATTGTGCAGTTGCTGGGAATTGAATTCAGGACCTCTGGAAGAGCAGTCACTGCTCTTAACCACTCAGTCAACTCTCCAGCCCCCACTGAGCACTTTTGATGTTTCTTATAACTTTGTGACAGATAAATGCCTTGAGCTTGTTCATATTGAGCTTGTTCATATTTCTAGGCACTTGGACATAACAAGAAGGCCATGAAAGATAGCCATTGAAAAGCCATAATGGGAAATTTTAGTCTCTCTCTCTCTCTCTCTCTCTCTCTCTCTCTCTCTCTCTCTTTTTTTTTTAAAGGAATGTTTTATTAGATATTTTCTTCATTTACATTTCAAATGCTATCCCCCCGCCCTGCTTCTAACCTCCCTGCCCCCTGCTTCCTGGCCCTGGCCTTCTTTTTTTTTTAATATTTTTACTAGGTATTTTCCTCAATTACATTTCCAATGCTATCCCAAAAGTCCCCCATACCCTTGCCCCCACTCCCCTACCCAAGAGCTCCGGGATACTAGTTAGTTCATAATGTTGATGCACCTATAGGGTTGCAGACCCCTTTAGCTCCTTGGATACTTTCTCTAGCTCCTCCATTGGGGGCCCTGTGATCCATCCAATAGCTGACTGTGAGCATCCACTTATGTGTTTGCTCTGCCCCGGCATAGTCTCACAAGAGACAGCTATATCAGGGTCCTTTCAGCAAAATCTTGCTAGTGTATGCAATGGTGTCATCATTTGGAGGCTGATTATGGGATGGATCCCTGGATATGGCAGTTAATCTTTGCAAGACCAAGGGCCTCTCCCAATTATGGCTCACTAGGCCACTTTCTGCTACATATGCAGCTAGAGACACAAGCTCTGGGGATACTGGTTAATTCATATTGCTGTTCCTCCTATAGGGTTACAGACCCCTTCAGCTCCTTGGGTACTTTCTCTAGCTCCTCCATTGGAGGCCCTGTGTTCTATACAATAGATGACTCTGGGCATCCACTTCTGTATTTCCCAGGCACTGTCAGAGCTTCACAAGAGACAGATATATCAGGGACCTGTCAGCAAAATCTTGCTGGCATATGCAATAGTGTCTGCGTTTGGTGGCTGATTATGGGATGGGTCCCCAGGTGGGGCAGTCTCTGGATGGTCCTTCCTTCCGTGTCAGCTACACACTTTGTCTCTGTAACTCCTTCCATGGGTATTTTGCTCCCCATTCTCAGGAGGAACGAAGTATTTTAGTCTTAATTCAATGTTTTCAATCTTTGCCTTTCATTTTTACTGTCTTATAAAATTAGGTGTAGGGACATTACCAAGTTTTGATAGTTAATTCTATGAAGAGACAGGTCCTAACAGAAGGTGTCAAGGGTGACCAGATTATCCGTGGCTTAATTTTTTGGAGGAGTAAGATTATCTAATGGTGAACTTGACATGTTTCTAGCATTCTCTCTATGGAATGGTCTAATGTAATTATCTTCCCCTTAGACCATAAGGAATAAAATAATGCAGGAAAATACAAGAATGAAAATAATTGTTAATCCCTGTAAAGCTAAATGGTCTAGAGATCTACATTTCTATTTATCCTACATATGCAGGATAAATCACTTTGCAAAATATCTATGTTTTTTAAAAGTCCAGATATAAGTGTCTATTAGCCTTCTTAGAGAATTTTGCTTTTTTTTTTAATACATGTATAAGATGTATGATCTAGGTGATGTAATTTGGTGTATACCTCAAATTCAAAATATGGGGAGATAGATAGTTTAAACAATTGGCGATATTCTTTGCTTTTATCTTTTTAAGAAGAGAAAAAGCAGGGATCTATTGTAAGTATCATCTTTGATATATCAAGCAAACAAGAAGAGCAGATGCTGCCTGTAAAAATACAAGAAACTGATTTACAAATCAGTTTTTGGGGATCTAGAGATTCAGTTTAATCAGCATAATTTTGGCAAATTTCTCTTTTCTTGAAAAAAAAAAAACACTCCAAATAACATGCAGCAAAAGTAAACTGTCTTTTGAAATATTTCTTCTGATGAGTCTTGGTTTGTGACATTGTACAGTTATTCCTGAAAAACTGATGTTCATATTAAGAGTACCATTGTATTTAAGTTACATTTATAATTATATTACATCACCCACATTTAACTACCTCATGGAAACCATGTCAGAAATTCACTGAAAGTAGTATAACTAGCAAAATTATTTGTGAAGTAATCTGTGAAGTTTTGTGGAGCATAATAGAGTCTTCTATTGATATATGACACCCAATTAAATTATAATGATGTGGTCAATGATCATTCTGACATTAATAACATACTGTCTAAACTCTGCGTACTAGATGTTTCAAAACTTTAACTAAACTTTGTAACTTTACAAAGTTTAAGTGGGACTACTTGACTAGAATTCCTTAACAAGGACAGAAAGATTTTTACAAATAGAATATTCTGTGAAATGAGTACCCTGGATGCTGATGAATATGTAAATATATCTCTTTCTAGTAGTGCTTTATTTATGTCATAACATAGCACTATATTTTTTTTATTATTTTATGCTCTCATAAAACATTTCAATGTTATTTCTGTTGTATTAGTATAGGAAATTTATTTTAGTGACATTTCAATATAAAGCAAACTTTCTTAGTGAAAGTCAATTTTATATGAAAAATATAGGCATATATATTCACATATATAGACTTTTTTGAATATGCTTTATTTTACACCTATATAATTTATCAGATTAAAGTTTTAGTTTGTATCATGAAGTTTTGTATTTACTTCATATTTCATTGTGTTTATTTCATATTTTAATACCTGAAGTATATATTCCTTATTTTCTAAATTAATAAAAGCTCAAAGTTACCCACTTGTATAATAATATTTTTAATGATTTTTTTTAAAATTAATAATTCTTGTTTGTGTATGTTGCTCTATTTTTTCTATCTCATCTCGATTCGGATTTTTAAAAATGCATTTTCTTTAATTATTCACTTTACTTCCCACTCACTGCTCACTTCCAGTTGTCTCTTCCCACACACCCTCCTTTCCCACTCTCTTCCTCCTCTGAGCAGATAAGAACCCCTCTTGGTATCTCCCCACCCTGGTACTTTAAGCCTCTGGGCTTCCGCTCCCAGTGAGGCCAGACAAGTAAATACACCCAGAAGAATATATCCCATATTCAGGCTGCAGCTTTTAGGTTAGCTTCCTTTCCAATTGTTCCAAACCCACATAAAGACCAAATTACAAATCAATATGCATGGAGGCATATGTCCTGCAGGTGTATGTTCTTTAGTTGGTGATTCAGTCTCTGAGAGTCCCAAGGGTCCAGGTTAGTTTACTCTGTTGGTATTCCTATGGAGTTGCTATCCTTTTTGGGGACCCAAAATCCTTCTTCCTATTCTTCTATAAGAGTCTCCTAATTCCATTCACTGTTAGCTGTGAGTGCATGTCTTTGAGTCAGTTGGTAGGTGGGGCCTCTCATAAGACAGCCATACTAGACTCCTGTCTGCAAGTATAAGAGAGTATTATTAACAGTTTCAGAGATTGGTGATTGAACATGGGGTAGATCTCAGGTTGGCCAGTTTTTGTGTGACCTTTCCTTCAGTCTCTGGTCCATCCCTAATCCATACATTTCCTGTAGTTAGGATAGATTTTGGGTCAAAAGTTTCGAAGTCGTGTTGGTGTCTCTATAGCTAGGTTTCTGCCTAGGCAGAGGAGGAAGCCTCCCTAGGCTCCATATCCCCAATTTTGAGTCACAACTAAGGATAACCCTATTGATGCTTGGATGCCTCTCCTACCTGAGGCTTCTTTCTCTTCCTGGATATACCCCCACAACCCTCCTGATGGCCACTCCCAGTCTGTCATTCCATTCTCCTTCTCAGATGAGGCTCAAGAATCTTTGCTTGTTTCTTCTTCCTGTTCATACTTCCTGGGTCTCTTCAGAGTACTACAGGGATTCTTTATTTTATGGCTAATTTCCACATAGAAGTGAATACATTCCATGCATATCCTTTTGGGACTGGGTTCCCTCACTCTGGATGATATTCTCCAACTTCATCTATTTGCCTGCAAAATGCATGATGTCTTTGTTTTTAATAGCTGAATATTATTCCATTGTGTACATATAGAACATTTTCTTTATCCATTCTTTAGTTCATGGACATATAGGGTTTTTTTCCAGTTTCTGGCTATTAAGAATAAAGCTAATATGAACATAGTTGAGCAAGTGTCTTTGTGGGATGTTGGAGCATCTTTTGAGTATATGCCCTGGAGTGCTACAACTCAATTATCAGGTAAAAAAAATTCTCAGTTTTCTGAGAACCCAACAAATTAATTTCCAAAGTGGTTATACAAGTTTGCATTCCCACCACCAGTGAATGAGTGTTTTCTTTTCTCCACATCCTTACCAGTGTATGCTGTGAGTTGAGTTTTTGATCTTATCCATTATTGACCCATGTAAGATGGAATCTCAGAATAGTTTTGATATTGCATTTCCTGATGACTAAGGACTTTAAACATTTCTTTAAGTCCTTCTCAGTCATTTGAATTTCCTCTGTTGAGAATTCTCTGTTTAGCTCTGTGTCCCATTATAATTGATTTATTTGGGTTGTTGGTATTTAACTTCTTGAATTCTTTATAAATTTTGGATATTTGTATTCTGTGAGAAGTAGGGTCGACGAAGGTTTTTTTTTTTTTTTCACAGTCTGTAGGCTGCTGCTTTGTTTTACTGACAGTGTCTTTTGCCTTACAAAAGCTTCACAGTTTCATGAGGTCGCATTTGCCAATTTTTTATCTTAGAGCCTGAGACATTGGTGCTTTAATCAGGAAATTGTCTCTTGTACCAATGCATTCAAGTGTATTTCCCACTTTTTCTTTTATGAGATTTAGTATATTGGGTTTTATGTTGAAGTCTTTGATCTACTTGGATTCCAGTTTTGTACATGCTTGTCTTAGTCAGAGTTTTTATTCCTACACATGCAATTAGAACAGAAACATTTGTTGAAGATATGCTTTTTTTCCCATTAGATGGTTTTTGCTTCTTCAGCAAATCAAGTGTCCAAGGTTTGTGGGTTCATCTGGGGGCCATTCATTTGATTCCATTGATCAACATGTTTGATACTGGGAGTGGTTCTAGAGGAACAGAAGTATAATGTTGAATCTTTTAAGAAACTAGATTTAAAGTAGAAATTCACCAATACCTTCAACTATTGAAACCTCTCCAGATAATCTCTTTCCTGGAAGAACATAGGATATTGAAGACCTGTAGTGAAAACTATATTTCAAACTTAAGGAAGCAAATTGTGGAGGGAAAGATTTATTGACCTTATACTTCCACAATGCTGTTCATCACTACAGGAAGTCAGAACTGGAACTCAAGCATGTCAGGAAGCTAGAGCTGATGCAAAGTCCATGGAGGCATGGTATTTACTGGCTTGTTTCCCATGACTTACTCGACTTGTTTTCTTATAGAACTCAAGTCTACCAGCCCAGAGACGGCACCACCCACAATGGACCCTCCCACCCTTGGAAACTCATTAAGAAAATGCCTTACAGCTAGATCTCATGGATGCATTTCTTCTAGGGAGGCTTCTTTCTCTATTATAACTCCAGCTTGTATCAAGTTGACACATAAAACTAGCCAGAACAGTGGTGATAAATAAGGATCTATTTTCATTCTTCTACCTGTACACATCCAGTGAGAACAGCACCATTTGTTGAATATGCTTTTTCTTCCATTGTATGTTTTTTACATCTTTAGCAAAGATCAAGTGTCCATAGGTATATGGGTTTATTTTGGGGACTTTAACCTGATTCCATTGATCAGCATGTTTGTTTCTATCCCAATACCATGTGGTTTTTACTTTTTGTCACTATTGCTCTGTCATACAGCTTAAGATCAGGAATAATGATTCCTTCTGAAGGAATGGTTTAGGTTCTTTTGGCTATGCTTGGTATTTTGTTTTGTGTGTATGAATTTACAAATTACTATTTCAATATCTATAAAAAATGTTTTAGAATTTTGATTGGGATCGTACTGAATCTGTGGATTGTTTTCGGTAAGATGGTCATTTTCACTATGTTAATACTACCTCTCCATGAGCATGGGAGATATTTACATCTCCTTGTATCTTCTTTAATTCCTTCCTTTGGAGAAGATTTAAAGTTCATACACATCAGAAGAAACATCTACCAAGATTATATCTCAATTTTGAGCATCTATGCTCCAAACAGAAAGGAAACCACATTTCAATAAGAAACATTGCTAAAGCTTGAATCTTCCATCGAAATCCATAATTGTGGGAGACTTTAACACTATACTCTCACCAACTGGCAGGTCACTGAGACAAAATCAAAACAGAAATAACAAAACATACCTTATGAATTAAATGGACCTAACAAACATCTATAGAGAATTCCACATAAACACAAAAGAATATACCTTCTTCCAAGAACTTCATGGGTCCTTCCCTAAAACTTACCATATAATCTGTCACAAAGCAAGTCTGAACAAATGCATGGAAATTGAAATAAGGTCTTGTATCTTATCCAGATAACTATGGTTTGAAGCTGGACTTTAACAACAGCAGAAACAGTAGAAAACCTAAATACTCATGGAAATTGAACAACTTTTGACTGGATCATTGGGTCAATTAAGAAGTAGATAAAGACTTTGTAAAATTCAATAAAATAAAGACACAACATCCCAAATTTATGAGACACAATGAAAGCTGTTCTAAGAGGAAAATTCTTAGTACTAAGCCCATCCATAAAAAATTAGAAAGTTCCCATATCATCAATTTAAATGTACACATGAAAGCTACAGAAAGAAAAGAAGCAAGCACAGGAAAGAGGAGTAATAGGCAGGAAGTAATTAAAATCAAGACTGAAACCATTCAGAAATAAAGAAATCAATACAATGAAACCAAGAGCTGGTTCTTTGAGAAAATCAACAAGATAGACAAAGCCTTAGTTAAACTAACCAAAATACAGAGAGACATTATTAAAATAAATAAGATAAGAAATGAAAAGGGAGAAATGACAACAGACACTGAAGAAATTCAAAGAATCATTAGGTAATTCTTTAGAAGCCTATACTCCAGGAAATTGGAAAATCTCAACAAAATGGATGATTATCTAGACAAATACAATTTACCAAAGTTAAATCAATATCAGGTAAACTATTTAAACAGCCCTATACCCATAAAGAAATTGAAGCAGTCATTAAAAGTCTCCCAATAAAAATTAGCCTAGGGGCAGATGGTTTTAGTGCCATCCATTCTACCAGACTTTCAATGAAGAGCTAAATCCAATACTAGCCAAAGGGAAAAAAATGAAAGGAATTGAAAGGAATATTGCCAAACTCATTCTATGTGGCCATAGTCACCCTGATATTTATACCAACAAGAACTCAACAAATATAGATAACTGCAGATATTTTAAAAATAAATGTTGATATAAAACTACTCAGTAAAATACTTGCAAATCAAATCCAGAAGCATATGGAAAATATCAAGATAAAGTAGGCTTCATTCCAGGGATGCAGATATTTTTCAATATATGAAAATCTATCAATGGAAGGGAATAAAAATCACATGGTCATCTCATTAAATGCTGAAAAGCTTTTTGACAAAATCTAATATCCCCTCATGTTAAAAATATTAGAGAAATCAGGGACACAAGGCACGTACTTAGCATAAAGCAATATGCAGTAAGCCAATAGCCACCATCAAGCTAAATGGAGAGAAGTTTAAAGCAATTCCAATAAAATCAGTAACAAGGCAAGGCTGCATACTCTCTCCATATTTATGCAATATAGCACTTGAAATCCTAGCTGCAGTAATAACACAACTAAATGAGATCAATGGGATATACACTGCAAAGGAAGGAGTGTAATTATTGCTATTGGTAAATGATAAGATAGTACACATAAGTAAAATCATAAAAAATAAACCAGAGAACTCTTATAGCCGATAAACTGCTTCACCAAATTGACTAGATACAAAATTTACTCAAAGAAATCAGTAGCTTTCCTTTATACAAATGATAAAATACCTGAGAAAGAAATTAGGGAAATAACACCCTTTACAATAATCATGAATAATATAAAATATCTTGGTTTAACTCTAACCAAGCAAGTGAAAGATCTGTATGGGGAGAACTTCTAGTCTTTGAAGAAATTGATTCAGATTTTTAATTTATTTCACCACTTTTATTTAATGTATTTTAATTTATCAGTTTTATTTCAAATTATAAATATTGATATAACTTAAACATAATTAGCATTTTTAAAGTACTGAGGAAATCACATTTTATTGTATAATACTGCCGGTCATATTGCCTTGTTCAGATAGTGACTTAGATGAAGTAAGCAAGGTACAATCCTGACTGTGCATAAGACATTACAACACACCTTTAATAAATCCTCAGTGCATTAAAGCATAAAGAACAAATGTATTAACCTCACAACTGTTAAAAACTTTGGAAATGGTAACTGGTTTTTCATTTATTTTGAAAGAAAAATTCCAAGAAAATCTCTAAATTCTATTAGGAGGATAAGTATAAGTATAAAACTTAGATGGTCTGAATTATGAAACAAATTGCAAGGCATGACAGATCAGTTACTGTTCTATTTTTCATATTATTAGTTAGAGAGCAAAGGACTGTCACTATGAATTGTCATTATTTCTTTAAATTGAAAGCAAACAAACCATTTGAGCCTTTATGTTAGTACAGTTCATGACTATATTTATCCTGCTATATGTTTATTTTATGATTTCAAAAATTCTTTTCTAATGTAAAAATTTTTCTAAAGTTAATGAAACTGAAAATAATGAACTATACCAGAAAGTTAAAGACAAAACAGGACTACTTTGCTCTCTGATAAGCAGTTAATTATGGTGACAAAATGTGTTTTTATATAAAAATGTTGGCTGTATTACAAAAACAGTTGCTTTAAGGAAGTGTAAGTGACACACAATATAAACTCAAGTTGATGTAGGAGTCTGCCAAAAGACCCTCACTCACAAAGACCACAGATACTGCCATCACTGAAAACCACAAGAGACTTTTAATTGACCCAACATGTTGGGGAACCCCCTCAGCACGCAGGCAAGAGAGAGACCCTGAACAAAAAAAGAACTCACTTTTTATAGCTTGCAAGGGGCAGATTTAGGCAACAGGGTTAGCCGGCTTAATCTCATTGGTGTAGCAAGTAACCCTTTCAGGCACTGATTGGTTTGCATAGGGTGACAACCTTTGGCCTAGTGGCACACTCTGCCTGCCCTTATGGTGGGTTATTATGATTAGTCAGCAAAGCAGTAGTGCATTTTGAACTTATGGGTCATCTATTAAAATCACAGGGAATTCTAGCGACAAGGTCAGGGCAATTTGTGTTTTTTCTCAGAATTCAGTGTGGGGCAGGGTAGACTATTTTTCTAGGAACTGCTAATCTTGTTTTGACAGCTGCAGGCTTAGTCTGGTCATTTTGACTACTAGTTTGAAAAGTCCTTTCAGAGGGGGGAAGGGGCTGAGAGGTCTTGAATTTATTTTTTTTATTTTATATTGTTAAGGAGAAATTTATATCTTGCATTGTTTACCAGAAGATTTAATCTGCCATGTTGTGTCAGGAAGATGGGACTATGGTAACAATCATCAAAACTGCACATGTTCCAACAAGAGAAACTCTGAGCACAGAATGAAAAGTTGTCGCCAAGTTCCATCCCTAACCAAGAAGTTAATTACAATGGACACCTCATGGGAAAGAAAAATCAGTTTTTTCAAATAAAATGTCACTGGATATATCATCCATACACCAGAACAGGACAAATGCCCAGAGTTAGCCTGCCAACATAAAGCAAACTCCATGTTGTGTGTGTGTGTGTGTTTGTATGTATGTATGCATGTATGTATGTATGTATTTATTTATTTATTTTAGTTTGTTTGTTTGGAGATCTATCTATCTATCTATCTATCTATCTATCTATCTATCTATATGTCTATCATCTATTTATCTATGGTCTTATTTTAGGAGATGTTTCACTGGGAGGGGTATTTGCTTTTCCAAAAGCCCATGTGATGCCTGTGCTGCTTCTTTCTGTCTCCAACTTTCAGATAGGATGCAAACTCACAGTGCACATTTGCTCACCATAATGAGGGTCATGAACTCATCCTCTGGAATGGTAAGCAAGATCTCTGTTGTTGTTGTTGTTGTTTTGAATCTTTGTTTCTGTGGGAAAATTCTGTGAATTAAGGTTTAAGTCCACTATGACTGCTTCCTGAATCTGTTCTCTCTGCCTTCATGAACTGATTTGGCCAAGGAGCCATGATAGCAGGGAGATCAGAAGGTTGCTCCCTATCTGGGGCGAGGGACATAGTTATGATTCTTGAATATGCAAACACTGGGTAGTAGCTGCCTCTTGCCAGGCCATCCCACTCCAAGGTACTGAACTTCTCTTTTCCTTTCTTTCTTCCCATTGTGTAGGACTGGAAACGGTTTGTGGAACAACTAATGCTTCTTGTTCCAAGCTAGTATCAAAAATCAACCAAAGGTTACCCCTCCCTCTTTCTGGACCTCAACAGACTGATTGGATGTAGGCAATGACCTTTTAACATCTCACAAAAATCCAGTGATGCAGCAGCCATTCAAATGTGACAAAGTTGGATGGCTGCCAGTTTCTTAATATGCAGTGTTGGTGCTTGCCAATTCCTTGTGGCAGAATAGCCGCAGGAACGTTGACAAAAGCTAGCAACAGTTCTCCTCTTTTTTCATATTGAACATTTCATCTTAAAAAAAAAGAATCGGTTCAATTGGGAAAATGATAGCCCTATCAAAATCTCCTATTTAAAAAAAAAAAAAAACAAAAATCAATCAAACAAACAAACAAACAAACAAAACTCAACAAAAAGCCACAGGAGTTCTCAATCCAATCTACTTCCCCATGCCCCACCCCTTTATGCTCAGGCCAGCATAGCAGTGCTCTTGCAGAAGAAAAGTCTCAACTAAGCATAGAAAGAGTGCCTATTGGGCTGGAACCAGTAGGTCACTATTTGAAAAATTTTTCCACCGCGCAGACAGCAAGGGGCTACATCTAAGATGATTCTGCAAACATAAAGCTTGAGATGGAAATGCCTTTCCTTCTGAATCATGGGATTCCATCTGCCATCTGCTTTCATGGGGGACTGGATAGACAGAAACATGTACCCTTTTTGCTGGTGAAACTGCTTCCTGGTTCTGGGCAAGCAGTGAATGTGCTCAGGCAGGGAATGGGAGGGCAGCTAAGCAAAAGGAGTAGTCATTCCTACACATTAGGTTAAGAGATGACCTATGACAAGGGTCACAGAGATAAAAGCCAAAGCAAACAAGCAGCAATAACAAAGTTGGTTTCTTCCATGGGTTAGGAACAAGAAGGTCCAGATCCTTGGGACAACTGGACGCACATGACCAAGTTAAATTATCTTGCCAGACTGACTACAAAACTGTCCTTGTCTGTTAGTTCAGCTGGTACACAGAGCTACAAACCTAATGATGTGTAGAATATAAAACCAGAGACACTGAAATTTATAGAGGAGAAAGTGGGGAACATCCTTGAACATATGGACACAGGGGAAAAATTCCTGAACACAACACCAATGGCTTGTACTGAAAGATCAAGAATTAACAAATGGGACCTCATAAAATTGCAAGCCTTCTGTAAGGCAAAAGGCATTGTCAATAAAAAAAAAAAAAGGCAAGGAACATATTGGGAAAAGATCTTTACCAATCCTAAACCCAGTAGAAGGCTAATATCCAATATATACAAAGAACTCAAGAAGTTAGACTCCAGAAAACCAAATAACCCTATTAAAAATGGGGTACAGGGCTAAACAAAGAATTTTCAATTGAAGAATACTTAATGGCTGAGAAGCACCAAAAAAAAAAAAAAAAAAAAAAAGTTCAACATCCTTAATCATCAGGGAAATGAAAATCAAAACAACCCTGAGATTCCACCTCACACCAGTCAGAATGGCTAAGATCAAATACTCAGATGACAGCAGATGCTGGTGAGGATGTGGAAGAAGAGGAACACTCCTCCCATCCTAGTGAGAATACAAGCTGGTATAGTCACCACTCTGGAAATCAGTTTGGTGGTTCCTCAGAAAATTGGACATAGTACTACCTGAGCTATACCACTCCTGAGTGTATACCCAGAAGATGCTCCAGCATATAATAAGGACACATACTCTATTATGTTCATAGCAGCCTTATTTATAATACCAAGGAGCTGGAAAGAACCCAGATATTGCTCAGTAGAGAAATGGACACAAAAATCTGGTACATTTATATAGTAGAGTACTGTGTAGCTATTAAAAACAATGAATTTATGAAATTATTAGACAGATTGATCTGGAGGATATCATCCTGAGTGAGGTAAACCAATCACAAAAGAACACACATGATATGCCCTCACCGATAAGTGAAGCTAAGAATACCCAAGATATAATTCGCAAAACACATGAAACTCAAGAAGAAGGAAAACCAAAGTGTGGATACTTCATTCCTTCTTAAAATGGGAAACAAAATACCCATGGAAAGAGTTACAGAGACTAAGTGTGGAGCAGATACTGAAGAAATGACCATTCAAAGACTGCCCCAACTGGGGATCCATCCTGTAAACAAACACAAAAACCAGACACTATTGTAGATGCCAACAAGAGCTTTCTGACAGGAGCCTGATATAGCTGTCTCCTGAAAGGAACTGCCAGTGCCTGAAAAATACAGAAGTGGATGAGCACTGCCACCCATTGGACAGAGCACAGGGTCCCCAATGAAGGAGCTAGGAAAGTACCCAAGGAGCTGAAGGGGATTGTAGCCCCACAGGAGGAACAACAATATGAACTAACCAGTATCTCCAGAACTCCCTGGGAGTAGACAACCAGTCAAAGAAAACAAATGGTGGGACTTATGCTGCATATGTAGCAGAGGATGGCATAGTCAGTCATCAGTGGGAGGAAAGGGCCTTGGTCCTGTGAAGATTCTATGCCCCAATATAGGGGACTGCTAGGACCAGGAAGTGGGAGTGGGTAGGTTGGTGAGCAGGTGAAAGAGGGAAGTGATAGGGGGGTTCAGAGGGCAAACTAGGAAAGGGGATAGCATTTAAAATGTAATTAAAGAAAATATCTAACAAAAAATTATAAATAAAAAAAAAAAGAAGAATGGGTAGGGATTTTCGTTTAGAGTGGAGATAACACAACTTGGAACAACAGTGGCTTCCCCCAGACTTTTAATTTTCATGCTTCTTTCTTTAACCATTTTTCCCTATTAACAGAATACCTAAAAGAACATTCGTGCTTTTAACTCAAAATATTTTACAGGGTAAAAGCAATGGTAATAGGGACATATCTAAAAACATTTTATCTTTTTACAAACTTAAAAGTTATTTTAATCTTCAGATAATCATTTTGCATCTCACAAGCCAAAGGAACTACATTAACAATTATTGCTTAATATTCAATTAATATCCACTTGAGCCAATTTATTTTTCACAGACAAACAGCTACATAATTAACATGAACTTTTCTTTTTCATCTATTCTAAGCAGACAGGATAAATAATTCTCAACTCTTCCTCTGCTTTCCATAATACAACACAAGTGACTTCCCACCTAAAGGATCTCAAAATAGGATTAAATATTTTATCACCCTTGCCTTTTTCCTAGATCTATAACAACTGTCATCCAATGGCTTACTGTGTGCATTAGCCTCTCTTTTCATTTGATGTGAAAAAAAAAAAAAACATATATAACCCCCTGTGCAGATATACTTCTGTCAGGGTTCTATTAATCTACAGGTCTAAAACTAGAACAAAAAGAAGGCAGCATTCTTTGGTAGGTGGTTTAGTCCCTAATAGATCTGGGGGTACTGGTTGGTTCATATTATTGTTCTTCCTATGGGGCTACAAACACCTTCAGCTCCTTCAGTCCTTTCTCTAGCTCCTCCATTGGGAACCTCATGCTAAGTCCAATGGTTGGCTGCAAGCATCTGCCTCTGTAAGGTTCTGGCAGAGATCTCAGGGGACAGCTATATTAGGCTCCTGTCAGCAAACATTTCTTAGTGTCTGGATTTGGTGTCTGTATATGGGATGGACCCTCAGGTGGAGAATTCTCTGGATGGCCTTTCCTTCAGTCTCTGTTCCCCCTTCTAAGAAGGACTGAAGCACCTACATATTGGTCTTCCTTCCTTTTGAGGTTCATGTGGTCTTTGAATTGTATGTTGGACACTTTAAGTTTTCAGGTAGGAGAATGACAGGTCAGGAATGCAGAAATGGGTAGGTGGGTACATGGGTGTGCACCCTCATAGATGGGATGGGGGTTTCTGGAGGGGAAACAGGGAGAGGGGATAACTTTTCAAATGTAAATAAATAAAATATCCACTAAAATAAATAAATAAATTCAAAAAAGAAGAGAGAGAGAGAGAGAGAGAGAGAAAGAAAGAGAAAGAGAAAGAGAAAGAAAGAGAAAGAGAAAGAGAAAGAGAAAGAGAAAGAGAAAGAGAAAGAGAAAGAGAAAGAGAAAGAGAAAGAGAAAGAGAAAGAGAAAGAGAAAGAAGGCAGCATTACCTCTGCCGGCCAGAGGGAGACATCTTCCTTGGACTTGCCTTCTCCACAAGCTGCCTTTGTTCAGCTACACTATCTGACTAGACACATTCAGAAGCAAGAAGTTGATAACATCCACAGACGACAGCCTCGAGACCCTCCATGGACAGATGAATTCTCCTGATGGGGCCTAATGGGAATAAATTTGAAAGACTTTGCATAGTAATGAGGACAAAAGTTATTTCTGTATAAATGAAGTAAATGTTGTTTGAGTCCAATGTTTATACTCTCAAAAATCTCTGTACAGATTTTCTCAAGATTTCAATTAACTGAGCAATTAAGTTGGTTCAATAATCCCTTATCTTCATGGCTTGTACCCCTCTATGTCCCTCTAGTTTATGTTATTTCATTTTGATGTTTACACACTGTCTCATGCCATTTTTAAAATAGCATACAGTAACATTGCAAAATCCACTGCTGACGAGCTTCTGGTTCAGTACTAAGCCATTTTCAACATAGAGGCTGAATACTTTAGTGACATTTCTCCATTAAAAATTAAATGGGGGGGAGATGTGGGAAAACTCTTGTAATTAACATCAAAATTCACAATGACTAGAAAGCTCAGCTCAGTATTAGAGACTCCCTTCATTAACCAGACTTGTCCTTTTCTGATCTTGTCTGGGGACTTCTAACCTTCCACATATGTCTCTCCCTAAGGAATGTCACCTAACTTTACTTAGATTATAGGATAAATTTACTCCCCACACCCTGATTAACCTGTTCAGCTAGCACCTGTGATTCCTGAAGTGTTTTCCCATGTTGCTCTTCAGAATTAAAAGGAAACCTCCAATATATAAGTTATATCAAAAAACAATAACAAAAAACAGTATGTAAAAACTTACATTGGAATACAATTTCAATAAAAATACAGTAATGACTAATAGACACAATCATAATGATTACATAAATGGTCACTAAAACCACCAAAACTAATATTAGAATTAGGAATTAGTAGGAAGGTATAAGTTAAAAGAAGTTAGAATAATGATTACTTTATTAAGATGACACAAATATCAGAACAAAACCTTAGTTGAAATCTATCAGGGATATATTCTTCCCAGGGAAAAGTTGCCTATGAAGGAAGAATTGCACATTAGAAAAATGAGCATATGCACTCCTGTTTGTCCTGATTGACTTCTATGCCCTTGGATCTAAAATTCATGTGTTATGTATTAAATTCCTCTGTGAATTAAATGGGCAAGAAGATATTACCTTGATGTTATATGCCACAGTCTTTAGATTGATCAATGACTCATAAATCAGAGCCAGCAGAAATACATTTACATAAGAGATGGCATGGAGTTCAAGGACAAAGCTCATAAAAATCAGGAGAAAGAGCAAAATAAAGAATTATGTTACGTCTTTCATGTTTCTTCTAGTATAAACCAATATTTTATGTAAACACTTTATTTTTTATTATGTAATTATAAGCATTTAAAATTAGCTATCATTAGCTTATTTTATCTTCCAATTGATTAAAATTTATAAGTAATTTACAGCTTTTTAAAATAAGTAGTATGTAAAACAGTTTCATGTGTTAAAATATAAAAATAACATGAATATAAATACAAAGAAATACATGTTAGCTCAGATTATATTTCTTGTTGCAAGATGTAAAATAAATATGATATATATTTCTTTCTTGTTAAGGCAACTGTGGTAGGTAGCATTTGTGGAGAGTGTACAAGTATTTTTATGTCATTTTATATAATCTCACTGTCATTTATTTTAAGGACACACAACACTCTTTACTTAAATCTCAGAACAACATAGAGAAACGTGTATTTGTAGTTAAAAAAAAGTTTTTATTGAATAGCATGCAAAATAATGTCTCCTGAGAATGTTTTTGTTCTTCAAGCTAGAAATTGTTACCTTACTAGTACAAAGATACTTTGGATATGTAAATAAAAATTTTGAAATATGGATATCATACTGTATAGTGTACATAGATTCAGTATAGTTATAAAGGACCTCACATGTAAAAGAAAAAGAAGAGAAATTGAGAAATCAGTTGTAGATGTGAAGATCTGAAAGTGTGGAATGTTGCAGAGGTTTGCATTTTGAAATATTATGAATATGGTTGAAATGAGATACTACTATTATGCATCAAAAACATTCTAGTCTTGGACAAGAAAAATGGCTTAGCAGGTAATATTATTTTTAGCCAAAGCACACAACCCCAGTTTGATACCTGGGATAGGCACAGTGGAAGGGTATTTCTATAAATTGTATTCTTACTTTCATTATGGGAACATCTACACATATAGGCACATACCACTTATACACATCCACAAAGTAAATAATAAATAAGAATTTAAACATTATTTTCAAAACTAAACATCTTAATGGCAGGCTTGGATTATAGAATTTGGCCCCATAAGTATCACAGCTGACACCTAAATTATCTGTGTAGAGATATAAATAAAACTTGGTTAATCTTGAATTCCCTTATTGTCACTGGTTCAAACTGGTGAAGTCTGATTGCAGGTTGGTTATTTTCAGCATATTTAAGGACAGCACACATTTCAAATAATCTGAAGACAATTGACTAAGTCCTATGTGTACAATAGTGCTTAAGACACATACATATTGAAACTCTTTATGAAGTACATACGGCTTGATATAAAAAGATGGGTTCGATTGACCCAGAAACAATGCTCAACATAAGGGTCTAGGGAAAATGACCGAGGAAAGCAAAATGCCTGTTGGAGTTAAGATTGGCTGGCTCTCATTTAATAGAAAAGTTATGTAGGCTGTGGTAAAGTTCAAGTGGTATCTTTTGTAAGAATAGGTTTTATGAACAGAGAAGCAATGCTCAAAACTTAGAAGGAAAAGTCTGAAATAAACAAACAATATTGTGGAGAACTACAGTGAAGCTTGGCCCTACTGTTAACAAAAGATCATCAGGTTGTAAACTATATCCTTTCAGTTGACTCTGGATGGAACATAGGCACAAATCTTCTTTCTTTGAAGAGACAAAACTACATGTTTAACTTGCCATTCTTTTCTAGTTTTTATGTCTGTGCCCAAGGACTTATTCTCTAGAGAACTTGAAGACTGTGAAATGTGAGCTTGAAAAATATAAGAATTTAGGTTGTTCGAAACTACCATATGGGAAATGTGGTAAAGACGTAATAGGAAAATACATCAAGCTTAAATGTAAGGAAAAGAATACTAAAAAACTGACAAATAAAAGACAAAGATTAAATACAGACACAGAAGTCTGGGGAAATTCAAAAGTCTTAAAATAATTTCCTTTGCTTACATTTTCAAGATGGGAATAGATAAGCAATGAAAAATTTAATTAAAGTTTGGTGATCAGGTTTTGTGTTATCTCTTATATTCAAATTTTATTTAAGAAAGGTTCAATTTTTTAATTGACTAATAAATCTTTTTACTGTTTCGTTATTCCTCTCTCATATAATAAACCCTGACCACAGATGCCATCCCCTTCCCTCTTCCCAGTCATGCGATCTTTTAATAAGGATGAATAAATCTTGTTTAGAAGTATTTTAAGATAAGTATTAAAATATATCCATGCTTTTATCAGTACATTTGTGAATATCTTATCTACAACCACCAATTCAAACAAATTCATTTAAGGGCTGAGCAACATCATATCAAAATTTTTAAACTCTATCTTCAAAAGTGTAAGTTAAAGTAATTCATAGTTTTATGTTTTCATTGTAAAATTAGAGTAGAAGCAATAATGTTGAAAACAATCATTAAATACAATTCAGTAACACAAATGACACTTTAATATAGATTTTTAGAAATAATATATAATACTGCACACTATGCACATTTATATATAGACATTATATAATGTGTGTTTAATAAACATATTAGAAGTTTTGCATGTTTTGAAGGATTTTCTCTTAAGTTATGTATATATGTGCATTTTTGTATGTTGGTATGAACAATTAAGGGCAGGTTTCTGTTCATGCTAGAACAGAGAATTGGATTCTCTGGAGCTGATATTATGGGTGGTTATAATCTGCCCAATGTGAGTTTTGTGACTGAACTTGCATCATATGCAGGACCCATCTCTCTGACTCTAGAATTGTTTTAATATGTTAATATTTAGACAGTAATTATTATTAAACATTGATGCATATAATAATAAAATTTTACCTTAATTGAGTCATTTTGTAGAATATAGTGATGCTACAGCTCTGCTTTTCAATGTACACACTCTGGGTTAAGGTATGATGTACACAAACCTGAAACTTAATAAGAAGATCCCACTAACATGGTTTCATCTTAATTCTGCATGCAAAAATCAAGACTGAAACTGGTGTTTAAATCATATAACTGTGGTATTTTCCTATTGAACCTCAAGCTATAAAACACATTAATGTATTTAATTATATGAAAGGAAACACATTTTTATGAAGATAATTACTAAATTTATCCCAAAGGTAGCACATGGTTCTGTTTAACAAACTCTAGGGGATCAAAGTTGGAAGGGAGGACTTCATAGATCAACAGGCATTTGATTTAGACATTAGCAAAAGAAGAACATCTGTATAATCATAAAATGTGATGGAAGAATTCTCATAGAAGGTAAAGAGAAAACAATAATGTGTATGTGAATAAATAGAAAAGATGTTCAAAACCATATTGAATAAAATGAGGGATAATTTTTCGCCACAGTGGACAACTGTTTCTGGATACATCCCTAAATTTTATCAAAAACCACTTAGTACACACATTCACCTGAACTCTTAAGTATTTCAAAATGAGTTCACTTGAGTAGCTATTCCTACTAACGTTGTCAAATTGTACCTTAAAATAGATGTCTATTACACTTGAATTGTACTGCAAAAAGAAACAAAATATTTATATTGAATGATACATTTAATAGAAACTCTAAAAATGATAAAGCAAATACTTTTAATTCCAATTAATAGTCTTTAAAATGAATATAATGTTTTAAATTTATCTAAATAAAAATGACATTTTTTAAATAGAATATAATTTAAAATAGGAGATAGAGTGATTTGAGTTTCCTTTTCAAAATGCTTATGTTAAAAACAGAATACCCAAGATACAAGCCACAGAACTCAAGAAGGTTAAAAGCTGAAGGTTCAACGTGAAGATTCCTCAATCCCACTTTGTAGGGAGAAGAAAGTAATCACGGGGTGGTGGGATTCAAGAGGAGACGAGTGGGACAGGGGGATGGAGGGATCTGGGTGGGAGAGGAGACAAGCAGGGTAAAAGGAGAACATGATCAGGTATTGGTGGGGTGAATAGGAGTGAAGCCCTGAGGGCTGGGAGAAAGAATCAAAACAGGCAACCTCAGAGGTAGAACGTGGGGGAAAGACAGCCCTCTAGAATGTACCAGAGAACTGGGAGGCAAGACACTCAACATTCAAAGCATAAATTAGCTAATATGAAGCTCCTGACAAATACACTGTGGAGGACTGTCTGGTCTGGCTTCAGTGAGAGAAGATGCACCTAACCCTCCTGAAACTTGAGGCCCCAGGGGGCAGGGAGGTCTGGTGGAGACAGGGTAGCAGGAATGGGATGAGGAACTGACTGAGGGCAGACCAGGAGATGGATAACAACTGAACTGTAAAAAATGTTTAAAAATAATTAGTTTTTTGAAAGAAAAATTGATTGGATAAAATAAATTCAAGAATTTTTATGTAAAGAGGAATCTATCAAATATTTTAACTTGTACAATTACAACAGAAAGAAAATGCACAAAAATGTTCTCGTATGTTTCAATTTTAGTGAAAGGAAGGATTTCTTAATATTGTATTTCTACTATTTTGATAATTTAAAAACTTGAGCATGATTAGTCTCCACTCTTCTAGAGGAATTACCAAAATTTGACTCATTTACAGTACTCATATTTTGTTAATAAATTTAACACTGTTTGTCTCCCAACTAAAATGGTATTCTATAATTTTCTGTTTTGCATTAGGAATTAAGGTGAAACACACTACGAGAAATTACATTTTCTCTGTACATGCCAAAGTTGGAGTACAGTTTAGAGTACAGTAAATTTATCAGGGGAGAAAAACGTCTATGAGGTCTCTTATTTTGTCATTGAATAGGCACATAAATGAGCATCCTTTGGAGGGAAATTGTAAATGCAAACTACTACATTAAGATAAATATTTAAATTGAATTGATTTTCACACAAAATAGATACATAAGTTCTGATAATCTGTAGCACACTTGTTTGTTCTTACTTTGTTCAGTACTGGAGTCTCTGTCCATCAAACCCAGGAACCAGGAACGTATTAGACAAGTGCCCACTAACTGTGCATTATAATCTCAAATTCTTACAGTTTGGTTATAGGCTTTTGTTTTGCATGGAGGCATTATTTAAATGAAGATAACCCAGGGTGATTTTTCTCCAACGTAAAGGTTTTCCCTGTGGTGTTAACAGCCTTGGTTGTCCTGGAACTTGCTATGTCAACCTTGAATTTACAGACATTATCCTGGCTCTGCTTCCTGAGTGCTGAGATTAAAGTTGTGTGCCACCATGTTGGCTCCAGGAATGTTTTCATGAGATATAGAACCACACAGATAGCATGTAAAGTGGTAGTAAACAGAAAGATTTAGCATTCAAGAACAACATAGAAGAAAATATGTAATTTATCACAGAAATGTTTATGGAAATTTTAATTGTATGAAATAATGAGGATAAACAATCTAAGAAATTGCCAACAGGAAGTGCAACAAAATATTTCATCATATCAACGTTTAAAATAAAGGCACAGAAGAAATTAAGGAAGAAGACATAAACCAAGACAATCCTGGTAAACATCTAGACCGCTTTAATAAAATTTGAAGCTTATAATAACATACTAGACCACATTTTACACTTTCGCTTTTTAGAGTCTGTGTACCATAATTTTTCCTACAGTAGGACTTTTTATATACCATTATCTATAAGATTCATCATTGATTTATGTCATATCATTCAACATTTAAAAATTATCATTATGAAGAAAATGAAACACAATTACCATGCTTAATTATAGTTCAATATAAAACATTAAGGCCACTTAACCTGTCTTTTGAAAACAGTAAATTTAAATGAGTAATTTTCATATGATTAACCTTGGTGCACCATAATAAATGCATCTCCCACAAATGAAAGTCTGGCAGGGACAAGAAACCTTAGAGAGAGCTTAAATCCATATCCTCATCTTACAAAGAATGGAAGAAAATAATCAGAAATAACATGTAATTGGTTCCATGAGAAACTATTTTGAAGTTATTTTTTTTAAGTTTTAAATTGAACTCTATTGAAAGATTTAAATTGGAATAATTTAAACAGAATTTTAAGTATCTAGTATTGAAATAGTTCTATTTAAATGACAGTTGTTTCCAATATTTTATATAGAATTTGATTTTACCATTTAATAATGAATATCAAATTCTGATTTAAAAAGTACAAAGAAAGGATTTTTTTAAAGTTCCTACAGTTTATTCCTTTAATAAATTTTATAACTAATAGTAAACTACTAAGTTTATATTTTATTAGTTTATTTTGTTTTTGAAAAGAATAGAGATATTTTTAACTTTCTTGCAAAAAGTCTCAATCATAAACTTAAGAAATTATAAAGCTGTTTATGTACTTGAAAAAGTAAAATAACTGGAGAAAATGGGAGTTAACTAATCGTGACAAATCTCAGGAAATGTATTGGGTGTTCTAAGTTATCAACGAATTAATTCTCATTTGGCAATAAAACATACATGAATAGCACTAAGAAAGACAGAAGGGCTGGTGTGTATATCAGTACTAGCTTTTGGTATGAAATTATTGTTTTAAAATATGAATTTTAAATACAAATTGATTTTGTATACAAATAAACACTTGCATAAATATCCATGTATATATATATGTCTAACTTCATATATGTGTATTAAAAGCCATAGAAAGCCAAATTACTGTTTCTTAATGCTAAGAAAACTACAGATGTCATTTTACCACTGAGATAATTAGGGTAACATTTGTAGTCTTTGTAGGGCCATTCTCTAGTGAAAGCAAATCTGTAATCTTCAAATGAAACATACAAAAAGTAGGTAAATGTCAAGGCGTAGGATATAAGATACTAGCATGGCTGCTGCTGTTGCATCTTCTTCTTCTCCCAATAATAATAATAATAATAATAATAATAATAATAATAATGATGATGATTACTGATGATAGTATTTTTGAGAAAGTGTTTTGCTATGTAGTCCAAATTGGTCTACAGCTCCTTATGTAGACCAGACTGATCTTTAACTAGTACAGATCAGTCACCTTTTGTCTCCCAGATACTGGGATTAATGACATGCTCTGTCATGCATGTTATGAATTTTTCTCTCTCATAAAGTAAGAAAATATCCTTCCCAAAATAGTTCAATAATTTAAGTGACACAGAAATTAGCCATACCTACCAAATTAAGTGATCCTGTCTTAAAGTTAAAGTGGCTAATGTTGTAAATATCATTAAGATTCAATTGGAGAAATTGGAATATCAGTATATGATGAAAACACAGGTTCATTTTAAATTTTTAATTAAATTCAACTTAATACTAAAATTAAAAATTTAAAATAACTCTAATTCAGTTTTAAATATAATGCTGAGACATGCAACTATACTTCTATCACTAGAAAACAACATTCTGTATTGTTCATAGATGCAAGATCATATGGATATTCTTTATGCTTTCATATGTTTTTACTAGATATAGAAATTTGTATTTATACTGACAAACATAAAAAGAAAGAATGGGTTAATGTTGGCAGAATGAGAGTACTTAATTATGTCCCCATTCCTCTCACATAAGTTTCTAGCATGATAAACTTATAAAGTACATGCAAAACTGTACTTAACACACTTTACCATTTTTATGTGGTTTTAATTTATGTCTAAATATATTTTAATGAGGTCAGTTCTGTACCAGTCTGTATAGTTCTGATGTTATCATTGCAAGAATAGGATCCTAAAGCAGGTATGGTCTATCAGGCAAGTCATCTCAGCACTCAGATGGGTGCAGCAGGAGGATTGCCATGAGTCTAAGGCCACCTTGCTCTACACAATGAGTTCCAGGTCAACCAGAACGTATATACACATGTTAGCTCTAGCTATTATGATAGATAGATAGATGATAGATAGATAGAGATAGAGAGAGAAGAGAGAGAAATGATGAGTGTATTCTTTCCATTATACTAAATATTATGTTATATATGACTTCAAAGTATCACATCGTTTTCTTTAGAAAAGGCAACATTGAATTTAAATTTAATTTAAAAGTATTACAAGTTTAAGATGACTTCATTCATTGCTGCACTCTGTCTTCTTCAAAAACTTACAATCCAGTTTTCTTTCAGCATTTCAATTTTGCTATTGACAATTCTGATATATTTTGCTCAATGTGTTGTTAAACTTTGTTACAATTTATTGAGTTATGGCTTTTATATATTTATAGATGCTTCTTATCCAATGATCTGCAGCAGTCTCTTTATTTTTATATTCTAATACTTTAGTAGGAAATGAATAAATCTGAAATAACAAAATGAAAAGAAACAGACTAGTTGAGAAAGAAAGCTCTATGGCAATAAAAACAACCCATGATTTAATTTGATTGCACAAAGAACAGTATGAGGCAAGCAAAGGAAAAAAAATTACCGAGTGTGTATTCGGAAGCATTGTTGTTATTTTTGTGCCCACTTACTATGGTATAATGATGAGTACTAGAGTCATATATAAGTGCTAATTAATAAATCATAGTTCTCACTGTGGCAATCCCTTTTTACATGTAGACTAATTCCCAAGGAAGACATATAACTTGTAAAACCTTTCAAAATCGTAATCTAAGGCTTTTATTACATTTTTTTGTGAGTTCCACAACATGGAGGTCTCCATAAATTTCTCCTGAGAAGTTAGAAGAATGTTAAGTACACAACACTTTATTTAAAAGCAGATTATTTTATGGTGGTTTTATTAATGCCTTCAGTTTATTACTATAGACACCAGTTTTCTGACATAAGATTTGTGTGAACGTTCCAACACTAGGACATTTATAATGTGTATTGTAAAGATTTCTTAAATGTTTCCAAATTAATTTCCCACTAACTATATTCTTCATCTGAAAATTTTACTGACAAGCCTCTTCCGGTCAGAAAAGCACCGGGGCAGCTAGGGCGCAGGGTCGGCTGACACTCGCCAGCTATCCACAACACCCACCACAGGATCTTAAGACTTCTGGTGAGTGGAACACAGCTTCTGCTCCAATCCAATTGCACACGGGACCTGAGACTGCATTAGTTAGGGAAGCAGAAACCGGCCTGAGTAGGGCCACAGGCCTCATCCGGCCGGATCAGCACAGGGGAAGCTTAAGCGCAGGGTCGCCTGACACCCTCCAGCTACCCACGACCCACAGGATTTTGAGACTGCTGGTGAGTGGAACACAGCTTCTGCTCCAATCTTTAAACAGTGACAACTATAACAACTAACCCCAGAGATTACCAGATGGCGAAAGGTAAACGTAATAACCTTACTAACAGAAACCAAGACCACTCACCATCATCAGAACCCAGCACCCCCACTTCGCCCAGTCCAGGGCACCCCAACACACCGGAAAAGATAGACATGGATCTAAAAGCATATCTCATGATGATGGTAGAGGATATCAAGAAGGACTTTAATAACTCACTTAAAGAATTACAAGAGAACATGGCTAAAGAGTTACAAGTCCTTAAAGAAAAACAGGATAACACAATCAAACAGGTAGAAGTCCTTAAAGAAAAACAAGAAAAAACATCCAAACAGATGATGGAAATGAACAAAACCATACTAGACCTAAAAAGGTAAGTAGACACAATAAAGAAAACCCTAAATGAGGCAACACTGGAGATAGAAACCCTAGGAAAGAAATCTGGAACCATAGATACAAGCATCAGCGACAGAATACAAGAGATGGAATAGAGAATCTCAGGTGCAGAAGATTCCATAGAGAACATCTGCACAACAATCAAGGAAAATGTAAAATGCAAAAAGATCCTAACTCAAAACATCCAAGAAATACAGGACACAATGAGAAGACCAAACCTACGGATAATAGGAGTGGATGAGAATGAAGATTTTCAACTCAAAGGACCAGCAAACATCTTCAACAAAATTATAGAAGAAAACTTCCCAAATCTAAAAAAAGAGATGCCCATGAACATACAAGAAGCCTACAGAACTCCAAATAGACTGGACCAGAAAAGAAATACCTCCCGACACATAATAATCAGAACAACAGATGCTCTAAAAAAAGATAGAATACTAAAAGCAGTAAGAGAAAAAGGCCAAGTAACATATAAAGGCAAGCCTATCAGAATTACACCAGATTTTTCACCAGAGACTATGAAAGCCAGATCTTGGACGGATGTTATACAGACACTAAAAGAACACAAATTCCAGCCCAGGCTACTATACCCAGCCAAACTCTCCATTAACATAGATGGAGAAACCAAAGTATTCCACGACAAAACAAAATTCACACATTATCTCTCCAGGAATCCAGCCCTTCAAAGGATAATAACAGAAAAAAAACCAATACAAGGACAGGAACCACGCCCTAGAAACAACAAGAAGGTAAACCCTCAACAAACCTAAAAGAAGACAGCCACAAGAACAGAATGCCAACTTTAACAACAAAAATAACAGGAAACAATTACTTTTCCTTAATATCTCTTAATATCAATGGACTCAACTCCCCGATAAAAAGACATAGACTAACAAACTGGCTACACAAACAAGACCCAACATTTTGCTGCTTACAGGAAACTCATCTCAGAGAAAAAGATAGACACTACCTCAGAATGAAAGGCTGGAAAACAATTTTCCAAGCAAATGGTATGAAGAAACAAGCTGGAGTAGCCATTCTAATATCTGATAAGATTGACTTCCAACCCAAAGTCATTAAAAAAGACAGGGAGGGACAGTTCATACTCATCAAAGGTAAAATCCTCCAAGAGGAAATATCAATCCTGAATATCTATGCTCCAAATACAAAGGCAGCCTCATTCATTAAAGAAACTTTAGTAAATCTCAAAGCACACATTTCACCTCATACAATAATAGTGGGAGACTTCAACACACCACTTTCACCAATGGACAGATCATGGAAACAGAAACTAAACAGGGACACAGAGAAACTAAGAGAAATTATGAATCAAATGGATCTGGCAGATATCTACAGAACATTCTATCCTAAAACAAAAGGATATACCTTCTTCTCAGCACCTCATGGCACCTTCTCCAAAATTGACCACATAATTGGTCACAAAACAGGCCTCAACAGATACAAAAATATTGAAATTGTCCCATGCATCCTATCAGATCACCATGGACTAAAGCTGATCTTCAATAACAAAAGAAATAATAGAAAGCCAACCTTCACGTGGAAACTGAACAGCACTTTTCTCAATGATACCTTGGTCAAGGAAGGAATAAAGAAAGAAATTAAGGACTTTTTAGAGTTCAATGAAAATGAAGCCACAACATACCCAAACTTATGGGACACAATGAAAGCATTTCTAAGAGGAAACTCATAGCTCTGAGTGCCTCCAAAAGGAAACTAGAGAGAGCACACATTAGCAGCTTGACAACACACCTAAAAGCACTAGAACAAAAGGAAGCAAATTCACCCAAGAGGAGTAGACAGCAGGAAATAATCAAACTCAGGGGTGAAATCAACCAAGTGGAAACAAGAAAAACTATTCAAAGAATCAACCAATCAAGGAGCTGGTTCTTTGAGAAAATCAACAAGATAGATAAACCCTTAGCCAGACTCACTAGAGGGCACAGGGAAAGCATCCTAATTAACAAAAAAATCAGAAATGAAAAAGGAGACATAACAACAGATCCTGAAGACATCCAAAACACCATCAGATCCTTCTACCAAAGGCTATACTCAACAAAACTGGAGAACCTGGATGAAATGGACAAGTTCATAGACAGATACCTGGTACCAAAGTTGAATCAAGATCAGGTTAATGATCTAAACAGCCCTATATCCCCCAAAGAAATAGAAGCAGTCATTAATAGTCTCCCAACTAAAAAAAGCCCAGGACCAGATGGGTTTAGTGCAGTGTTCTATCAGACCTTCAAAGAAGATCTAATCCCAGTTCTTCACAAACTATTCCACAAAATAGAAACAGAAAGTACTCTACCCAACTCATTCTATGAAGCCACAATTACTCTGATACCTAAACCACAAAAAGACCCAACAAAGATAGTAAACTTCAGACCAGTATCCCTTATGAATATTGATGCAAAAATCCTCAATAAAGTTCTTGCTAACCGAATCCAAGAACACATCAAAACAATCATCCATCCTGACCAAGTAGGTTTCATCCCAGGGATGCAGGGATGGTTCAATATACGGAAATCCATCAACGTAATCCAGTATATAAACAAACTCAAAGACAAAAACCACATGGTCATCTCATTAGATGCGGAAAAAGCATTTGACAAGATCCAACACCCATTCATGATAAAAGTCTTGGAAAGATCAGGAATTCAAGGCCCATACCTAAACATGATAAAAGCAATCTACAGCAAACCAGTAGCCAACATCAAAGTAAATGGTCAGAAGCTTGAAGCAATCCCTCTAAAATCAGGGACTAGATAAGGCTGTCCACTTTCTCCATACCTATTCAACATTGTACTTGAAGTCCTAGCCAGAGCAATTCGACAACAAAAGGAGATCAAAGGGATACAAATTGGAAAAGATGAAGTCAAAATATCACTTTTTGCAGATGATATGATAGTATATATAAGTGACCCTAAAAATTCCACCAGAGAACTCCTAAGCCTGATAAACAGCTTCGGTGAAGTAGCTGGATATAAAATTAACTCAAACAAATCAATGGCCTTTCTGTACACAAAGAATAAACAGGCTGAGAAAGAAATTAGGGAAACAACACCCTTCTCAATAGTCACAAATAATATAAAATATCTTGGCGTGACTCTAACTAAGGAAGTGAAAGATCTGTATAATAAAAACTTCAAGTCTCTGAAGAAAGAAATTATAGAAGATCTCAGAAGATGGAAAGATCTCCCATGCTCATGGATTGGCAGGATCAACATTGTAAAAATGGCTATCTTGCCAAAAGCAATCTACAGATTCAATGCAATCCCCATCAAAATTCCAACTCAATTCTTCAACGAATTAGAAAGTGCAATCTGCAAATTCATCTGGAATAACAAAAAACCTAGGATAGCAAAAACTCTTCTCAAGGATAAAAGAACCTCTGGTGGAATCACCATGCCGGACCTAAAGCTCTACTACAGAGCAATTGTGATAAAAACTGCATGGTACTGGTATAGTGACAGACAAATAGACCAATGGAATAGAATTGAAGACCCAGAAATGAACCCACACACCTACGGTCACTTGATCTTCGACAAGGGAGCTAAAACCATCCAGTGGAAGAAAGACAGCATTTTCAACAAATGGTGCTGGCATAACTGGTTGTTAACATGTAGAAGAATGCGAATTGATCCATTCCTATCTCCTTGTACTAATGTCAAGTCTAAGTGGATCAAGGAACTTCACATAAAACCAGAGACACTGAAACTTATAGAGGAGAAAGTGGGGAAAAGCCTTGAAGATATGGGCACAGGGGAAAAATTCCTGAATAGAACAGTAATGGCTTGTGCTGTAAGATCGAGAATTGACAAGTGGGACCTCATGAAACTACAAAGCTTCTGCAAGGCTAAAGACACCATCAATAAGACAAAAAAACCACCAACAGATTGGGAAAGGATCTTCACCTATCCTAAATCAGATAAGGGACTAATATCCAATATATATAAGGAACTCAAGAAGGTGGACTCCAGAAAGTCAAATAACCCCATTAAAAAATGGGGCTCAGAACTGAACAAAGAATTCTCACCTGAGGAATACCAAATGGCAGAGAAACACCTGAAAAAATGTTCAACATCCTTAATCATCAGGGAAATGCAAATCAAAACAACCCTGAGATTCCACCTCACACCAGTCAGAATGGCTAAGATCAAAAATTCAGGTGACAGCAGATGCTGGCGAGGATGTGGAGAAAGAGGAACACTCCTCCATTGTTGGTGGGATTGCAAGCTTGTACAACCACTCTGGAAATCAGTCTGGCGGTTCCTCAGAAAATTGGACATAGTACTTCTGGAGGATCCAGCAATACCTCTCCTGGGCATATATCCAGAAGATGTCCCAACCGGTAAAAAGGACACATGCTCCACTATGTTCATAGCAGCCCTATTTATAATAGCCATAAGCTGGAAAGAACCCAGATGTCCCTCAACAGAGGAATGGATACAGAAATTATGGTACATTTACACAATGGAGTACTACTTAGCTATTAAAAAGAATGAATTTATGAAATTCCTAGCCAAATGGATGGACCTGGAGGGCATCATCTTGAGTGAAGTAACACAATCACAAAAGAACTCACACAATATGTATTCACTGATAAGTGGATATTAGCCCAAAACTTAGGATACCCAAGATATAAGATACAATTTGCTAAACGCATGAAACTCAAGAAGAATGAAGACCAAAGTGTGGACACTGTGCACCTTCTTAGAATTGAGAACAAAACACCTAGGGAAGGAGTTACAGAGACAAAGTTCGTAGCTGTGATGAAAGGATGGACCATTTAGAGACTGCCGTATCCAGGGATCCATCCCATAATCAGCTTCTAAACGCTGACACCATTGCATACACTAGCAAGATTTTGCTGAAAGGACCCAAATATAGCTGTCTCTTGTGAGATGGTGCCGAGGTCTAGCAAACACAGGAGTGGATGTTCACAGTCAGCTATTGGATGTATCACAGGGCTCCCAATGGAGAAGCTAGAGAAAGTACCCAAGGAGCTAAAGGGATCTGCAACCCTATTGTTGGAACAACATGATGTACTAACCAGAACCCCGGAGCTCTTGTCTCTAGCTGCATATGTATCGAAAGATGGCCTAGTAGGCCATCAATGGAAAGAGAGGCCCATTGGACTTGCAAACTTTATATGCCCCAATATAGGGGAATGCCAGGGCCAAAAGAATGGGAATGGGTGGGTAGGGAAGTGGGGGGCGCTATGGGGGACTTTTGGGATAGCATTGGAAATGTAATTGAGGAAAATATGTAATAAAAATATTAAAAAAAAAGAAAATTTTACTGTTTGCTGTTCATTTATAGTGTATTTCTTTAAATATTACTTACTTTATATTAAGCTCATATTAACTTTTAAATATGCATGTATAATTTTATATTGAAAATAAAGAGTAGTGATTATGCATACTTCTACATTGAATTCAGGCAGATATTTATAAGAATTTGTCCTAATTCTATACATTGAAAGACATTTCATTGCTTAATAATGTGATTTTCAAATAGTCCTATTACTTTTTTTTTTTTTTTTTGGTTACTGGAGAAAGATAATCATTTCTTGCTTTTTAACTACATTTGAATCTATTTGGAACAAGTGTTTTATAATTATATATATTGTAAAAATGAGTCATCATTTTGTTCTTGCTTTTGCTTCATAATTGTGTCTATACATATTGCTAGATAGAAAAGAGAATGTAAAAACTATGGTGTTGGTTAATGGTCTAGTTTGGGCCAGTGATATGCATGACTGTCTAAAGCACTCACCACACAAACCTGATAACCTGAGCACAATTCTTAAAAATGATTTGGAGGTATAAGTCAATAAATTAACTTTATAAAGTCCATTAACCTCTATTAGAATGTGGATTGCACTTGTCATTACATTCACACATGCTCCCCCCTCTCTCTCTCACACACACACACAAATAAATAATATCAAATTAAATGAAAAAAAAATGACTGAGTCAACGCAGAAATGTCCAGACTTGTATAGTTATAAACACATATATATATATACAAATATGCAAATGTACATATATCGATAAAATAGTTTAGTACCTACTAAGGTAATATCAATACAGGTAGGATGATCCTTAAAGATACAGTATATAAGAGTTAAAGAATGGCTACAATGGACAGAATTATTGAACTGTATTTTTCATTTTCATTTTTGTGTATATGTGCTTATGTGCATGTGTTCTGGTTGGGATGTAAGTTCACAGATACCGCAGCACTCACATTGAGGTTCTAGGACTTTCAAATAGCAATGAGTTGGTGATACTTTGTCTTGTTTCAAAATGACAGGGGAAAAATGGTAAAATTTAATACTAAAGGCAATGTGTAATAAGTAAGATCTGTTGACTTGAAACAATTTATAGGACTATCAAATAGAACGTGAAGCCAGGAGCATTGAAATGGAACTAAAATGAAAGTAAATATAAGGTTAAAGACAGTCACTGCAATAAAGAAATATGATTTCTTACCTGGTCTAAAGATACTCAATAAAATTCTTGCAAACTGAATCCAAGAACACATCAAAACAGTCATTCACCAGTATTTGACAAAATTCAGCATCCCTTCATGTTAAAAGTATTTGAAAGATCAGGGATTCAAGGCCTATACCTAAACATAGTGAAAGCAATATACAGCAAACCAGTAACCAACATCAAACTAAATGGAGAGAAACTTGAAGAATTCTCACTAAAATCAGGGACTAGACAAGGCTGCCCACTCTCTCCCCACCTATTCAATATAGTACTTGAAGTCCTAGCCAGAGCAATTCGACAACAAAAGGAGATAAAAGTGATACAAATTGGAAAGGAAGAAGTCAAAATATCACTATATGCGGATGATATGATAGTATACTTAAGAGACCCCCAAAATTCCTCTAGAGAACTACTAAGCCTGATAAACATCTTCAGCAAAGTAGCTGGATATAAAATTAACTCCAACTAATCTGTGGCCTTCCTCTACACAAAGAATAAACAGGCTGAGAAAAAATTAGGGAAACAATACCCTTCACAATGGTCACAAATAATATAAAATACCTTAATGTGACTCTAACTAAGCAAGTGAAAGATATGTATGACAATAACTTCAAGCGTCTGAAGAAAGAAATTGAAGATCTCAGAAGATGGAAAGTTCTCCCATGCTCATGGATTGGCAGGAATAATATAGTAAAAATAGAGATCTTGCTGAAAGCAATCTACAGGTTCAATGCAATCCCCATCAAAATTCCAACTCAATTCTTCACAGAGTTAGAAAGAGCAATTTTTCATATTCATCTGGAATAACGAAAAAACCTAGAATAGTGAAAATTATTATCAACAATAAAAGAATTTCTGGTGGAATCACCATCCAGGACCTCAAGCTGTACTACTGATTAATAGTGATAAAAACTGCATGGTAGTGGTACAGTGACATGCAGGTAGGTCAATGCAATAGAATTGAAGACTCAGAAATGAAACAGTCATCAACTGGACAGAGTATAAAGTCCCCAATGAAGGAGCCACAGAAATACCCAGGGAGCTGAAGGGGACTAAAGCCCCATAAGAGGAACATCAACATGAACTAACCAGCACCCCGAGAGCTCCTTGGGACTATACCACCAATCAAAGAAGACACATGGTAGAATTTGTGGCTCTAGCTATATATGTAGCAGAGGATGGCCTAGTCAATCATCAATGATAGGAGAGGCCCTTGGTCCTGTGAAGGTTCTATGCCCCAGTATAGAGGAATGCCAGGACCAGCAATGGGAGTGGGTGGGCTGGGGATGAGGGAGCGGGGATAGGGGATTTTCAGAGGGAAAACTAGGAAAGGGGATAACATTTGAAATATAAATAAAGAAAATATCTAATAAAAAATAATTGAAGATTCAGAAATGAACCCACACACCTAAAGGACTCAGAAATGAACCCACACACACTTATAGCACTAACTGCCTTCATAAAGAAAATGGAGAGACCCTACACTACAAACTTAACAGCACACCTGAAAGCTCTAGAAAAAAAAGAAGCAAACAAACAAAAGTGCAGTCGAAGGTAGGAAATAATCAAATCAGGGATGATAGCAACCAATTAGAAACAAAGAGAAAAATATAAAGAATCAACAAAACCAGTGGCAGGTTCTTTGAAAAAATATGTAAACCTTTAGCGAAACAAACTAAATGGTACAGATACACTATCCAAATTACCAAAATGATTCTTAGTGATAACCCATACCCAAAAGGACATACATGGTATGTGCTCACTGATAAATGAATATTAGTCTGAAAGTTCAGAACCATTTTTGAAAGATAGAACATCTTTAGAATTTCAACTTAATATACACTTTCTTTGTAGTTTATTTTACTTTGTTTTGACTGTCCTGAAAATGAATGCATTTTGAACATTTTGCATATCTGAGTGAATTAGAACATTTGCCTTTACAAGTTTGAAAAGGGAGATATGTTCTGTGCTATTTCTTTGTGTTAATAAAGGGCTTTGTGTTTCCCTAGTATTTCACTCGAAAGGTGTTTTCTGCACAAGAACTTTATTGTTGAGAACACATTGTTTGTAAGAAAACAGAAAGTCCCATAGTTTGAGGATTAAAAAAATGTAAGCACAATAAAACTATTCAAAATATTTCATTCATTGCATAGATGGACATGGTCAAAATTTGATAGAAAATAAGTGGTAGTACCATATCATTTACTTAAGAGCTACCTACTCTATGCTTGTTTTTTAATGAGATTAAAGAGTTAGCTACATAGTCTGTGGAGATGTAGTGTTCCATTAAAAGAAATATATTAACATAAATTTAAGACATTTTTTCAAGTTCAGTTTTCACTTTTTGACTTAGAAAGTACCCTACAATTATTATAAAATATTCTGCCTTGAAATTTTGTTTTCGATAGAAAGAAAATATCTCAGGTTCATTAATGCTAATATGGAAAGAATTTCTGATAAATAATTTTCCCTAAGAGCCTAACTTTTGATTCTTTGAAGTGTACTATTTATTCTGCTTTTGTCCTATTAAGCAAAATTTCAGTATACTGATCTCAATATGTAAATACACATTTACTTCTTTGTAATTTGATGGCTATAACTTAACTAATGTTTTGTATAATATGATTGGTAGCATTTGTATTCTGTGAAAATGCTTACAGAAAATTGGTTTGTTTTAGAAAACTATGATTTTTCTATATTAAGTTAGTAAATTTCGTTTTTCATGAAAGAGTTTCTGCAAATATGTTAGCATTTGTTTTTTTTTTAAATAGCAATTAGGTGAAAATATAAAAAATTTCAAGAATAATTATGCAATATTTTGGACCAGTATGTTTGTATATATGTATGTATGTATGTATGTATGTATGTATGTATGTATGTATGTATTTGGCTTTCACATTCAACAAGAATTTACTTGGACAACCTTTATTACTTTGAGGACTTTGAATCAATCTTGATGCATTCAATTTGTTCCATTTTTGTATTAGTGAATTGTTTGACTTAAAATTCTCAAAGTGGCTGGTGTTTACTCTCCACCTAAAGTCTACAATTCAAACAGCATAAATCTCTAAAATAATGGTTTTGAGAGATATTAACATTTAGCTAATGATGATAAATATATGAATATTTACTCATGCTCATTGATCCACTTTTGTATATGTTAGCATGTATCATTTTTCATCCCAAAATAACAATCGGTAAAATTATTGTTAAATGTGTTTTTCTTCATATCTCTGTGTGTGTGTGATCTTTGTAAATTCTTATTTACATTGTCTTAGTCCTTAAGTATTATTTCCACATCCTTATTTACTGATTGCTCCTTGAGAGATTGTATGTAATCCTTTTACTATTTAATGTAAAATTGAGAACTCACTTTTTTCATTATACAATTTCAGTTGAAGAAATTTTCTTGTAAGGGATACCTTAATCATATTAAATGTTAATAAAACATCTAGTTATTAATGATCAACATACTCCATCCACACATTTAAATATTTTGAAACTAATTTCAAAACTGAAAGTTAAATGAAAAAAAATGTGCTCATTCCATGTATGTGTGAAGTAATGATAGTATATGTAGTCACAGAGATTTAGATTCTTCAGGACATATGAAGGAATGTGGATGCCATTTATCATACAATATGTAAATTAATATATAGACAATGTTGCAAATATTTAACTTATGATATGCCAAAAAGCTTTATTTACAATTAGATAACTGGGGAAACATCTGTAAAAGTGTATCTATAGTTCACTCTGCTAAAATCTGTCAAATAAAAAACAAATAATTTTTTTCAAGTCAGGCTCTACAATCAAAAGATAGATTCTTATGGTTACTTTTTGAGAGAGAACAAATTTCACCTTTCTAAAGGGTTTCCAATGTCTTCATATAAGTTTCTACTTATCAAATTAATGATTATGCCCTCCATTGTCTCAGAGAAAAGGGTGCCAGGTTCATTGATTGCTACTTAACTCAGAAAGGTGACTGCTAAAGTATATTACATGTCTAATTCAGCTTCTAAAATATCAGAGCATGAAATTGCATATCAAACATATATTAAGAGTGTAGTTTTGATTGTTTTTATAAAGATATGTCTGTATGGCTAAGGTTATAAATGCTGAAGCTGCTAAAATACAGATCAGGTTTGAATTTTAAAAGGTAAAGATTTGATACTCTATAGAGGTTAATTCAGCAGTGCCCTGGAAAGATTAATGGATAGTGGTTAAAATTTTTAATATGGTGGTCAGGATTTTTAATTTAATCAATGTAATTCAAGAATTATTTTATAAAATTACACATCTACATATTTTATATGTTCCTATTTTACTTTTGTAGAAAATTATTTCTGTAATTTATGACTACAAATGTCATGTTATCAATGGATTTACTCTTCACACCTACAGAAATGCAATGATTTATTTGTGCATAATCTGAACACTAAATACATAGAGGAAATTTAGAAAGCAGACATATGTTAATAGAGATTAATTTTGAAGCATAACTATTTTATATATATATATATATATATATATATATATATATATATATATATTCACCAAACACAAATGGAAAGTATTTTGGAAATTAATATCAGTGATTTTTTAGAAAAGAAAACAATTATAGTTTGTTATGCATTGACCTCAAGTCCTCATTGGATGTTAAATACACAGACTTTTTTGAAAAAGTAAATGATAAAAGCTTCATGTGATTCAGCATTGTTGTAAATCAAACTGAATCTGTTGTGCCAGTTAGAAGTATACATTTCTATAGAATTTTCTACTGAATTTTCTAAGTTTTATGAAAGGAATATTTGTGCTTTCTAAATTTCTTTTTTTTATTACGTATTTTCCTCAATTACATTTCCAATGCTATCCCAAAAGTCCCCCATACCCCCCCACTTCCCTACCCACCCATTCCCATTCTTTTGGCCATGGCATTCCCATGTATTGGGGCATATAAAGTTTGCAAGTCCAATGGGCCTCTCTTTCCAGTGATTGCTTTACATAGCAATTTCTTTATAAACATGGCATCTTCGATGAAGGACCATATTCTATCAGTCATGAAGATGCACATATTCACTTACTTGTTCTCCATTGTTTTATTTTTTCCAAGAAAATTTTAAAGATAACAGTAATTTCTGCAAATTTCTCCATAAAGCAGATACTACATATAGACATTGGCAATCTTAAAATTTATTGCAATATTATATTCTATATATTTTAAAAAGTATCAAAGTGCATTTACTATTATGATAACCTTAACAACTGTTCTCTATATGTGAGACAGCAGTACAATGATAAATTTATAGGGTAGGAAGTAGGATTCCAGTTTGATTTCCAGAGTAGTTGGACCACTGTGCAATAGAGGAGTGTTAGCCTTGATCTACTTCCTAACCAGCATGTGCTGTCACTTGAGTTTGCATTCATACCCATTCTGATGGGTGTAATATGGAACCTCAGAATTGTTTTGATTTGCATTGTTGAACATTTCTTTAAATGGCTGTCCTCCATTTGTGAATCTTTGTAATTAATTCACTGTTTAGTTCTGTACCACATTTTAAAACTGGTTTAATTGGTTTTATGGAGTCTAACTTCTTGAGTTCTTTATATATTTTGAATATTAACCCTCTATTGGATGTAGGATTGGTGAAGATCTTTTCCCAATATGTGGGTTACCATTTTGTCCTATTGATAGTGTCATTTGCCTCCCAGAATCTTTTCAGTTTTATTAGGTCCCATTCGTCAATTGTTGATCTTTTACCCTAAGTCATTGGTGTTCTTTTCAGGAAATTTTCCCTGTGTCAATGCATTTGAAACTATTTATTTCTCTTTTGCTAGACTTAGTGTGTCTGATTTTATGTGCAGGTCCTTGATCCACTTGGTCATGAGCTTTATACATAGTACAAACTATTGATCAATTTGCATTCTTCTTCATGCAGATATACAATTTGACCAGTACCATTTGTTGAAGATGCTTTATTTTCTCCATAGTATGGTGTGGCTTTTTTTAAAAATCAAAAATCAAGTTTCTGTAGGTATGTTAACCTCTACTATCCACAAATAACCCCAAGTTATTACTTACTATTTCTGTTTTATCTTGGCAGCCTTCTGGGCCATGCTCTTCCTAATCCTTCACAAGACAGCTATGCCTCTCCCTCTTGCACTATTCTCAGACATAATGTATCTCTTTCCTCCACACTCTGTCAGGATAGTGGATCCTCTCATTCCTCTTCTCCCTATCCCAAGACAGGGAACCCTAAATTTCTGGATCTGTCTGGCACGCCCACCCGACTATTGGTCATTGGCATCTTTATGTACCAATTAGAATCAACTGGAGGCAGGTTCCCAGACTGTACATTCAGACAATTTTATAAAAGAGTTTTTTGGGGGGGAACAAAATCAGCATTTGTAATACAAGCAGCAACACACACACACACACACACACACACACTCATACTATCTTTCATCAGTGAAAATTGATACTATGACTTTGTCTTTTCTAATTTGAATGCTTTTGTCGCTTTTGTTCTCTTATTGCTCTAGCTAAAACCTTAAGTACTATATTGAACAGATATTAAGAAAATGGACATAATTGTTCCAGATTTTATTGGAGTTGTTTAAGTTTCTATCCACTTAATGTGATGTTGCCTATCAGGGAACTATATGGTGCCTTTATTGTGTTTAGGTATGGAACTTGTATCTCTGATCACTCCAAGGCTTTTATCATGAAATGCTAAAGGTATTTTCAGCATTACTGAGAAGATCATGTGAGTTTTATTTTTCTTTCAGTTTGTTTTTGTGATTATATTGATGGATTTTTGTGGGTTGACCTATCCTTCCATCCATGATATGAAGCCTACATGATCATGGTGGATGATGTCTTTGATGTGCCCTTGGATTCAGTTTGTGTGTCTTTTTGCATCAATGTTCATAATGAAAAATTGGGTGGAATTCTCTTTCTTTGTTGAGTCTTTGTGTGGTGTAGTTATCAGGGTGACATTGACACCATAGCATAAGTTTACCTGTGTCCTTTCTGTTTTTGTTTTCTGGAAGAGTTTAAAGAACTATTGTTATTCACTCTTCTTTGAATGTCTGGTAGAATTCTGCACAAAAAGAACCTGGTCTTGGAATCTTCCTCCATTTATTGGAAAACTTTTAATGTCTAATTCTATTACCTTAGGGGTTATAGAAGTGTTTTGATTCTACTTGATCTTGATTTAACTTTGGTAAGTGGAATCTGTCAATAAAATCATACATTTCTTCTAAAATTCTCCATTTTGTGAAATAGAATCATTTGAAGCAAGAACTACAAATTCCTTTGAATTTCCTTATGTTCTCTTTCTATGTCCTCCCTTTCAACTCTTATTTTGTTTGTTTGGATACTGTCTCTGCTTTTAAGTTAGTTTGACTAAGATATTTTATAACTTGTTGATTTTCTTTAAATGCCACCTCTTAGTTTCATTGACTTCTTGTACTGTTCTCTTAGTTGCTAACTTACTGATTTCAGCCCCAAGTATGAGTATTTCCTGCAATCTACTTCTTTTGTGTCTGTATACTTTTTTTTTCTCCAGAGATTTTCTGTGTGCTTTAAAATTGCTAGTATGAGATCTCTCTAAATTCTTCATGAAGGCACTTAGTGCTATGAAAATTCCACTTAGCATTGTGTCTATCACATTCCATAAGTTTTGTTTTGTTGTGGCTTATTTTCACTGAATTCTAAAAAGTTTTTAAAATCTTTTTTTATTTCATCACTTTCACAGTAGTCATTGAGTAGTGTTTCCAGGGACTTGTAGGGTTTGTATAGTTTACATATGTTTGTAGGCTTTCTGTTGTCTCTGTTATTTTTGAAGTACAGCTTTAGTCCATGATGACCCGATAAAATACAATGGGTTATTTGTATTTTTTGAATCTCTTGAGGCTTCTTTTGTGATGGAATATATGAACATTTTAGAGACTGCTCTGTGAGGTGCTGAGGACAAGGTATAATCTTTTGTGTTTGAGTGAAATGTTCTGCAGATATATGTTCAGGCCATTTAACACATAATATCTGTTAGCCTCATTATTTACGTGTTTATTGTCAGACTCGATAATCTTTCCATTAGTTAGAGTGTGATAGTGATGTCACCCATTATTAATATGTGAGGCTTGATGTGTGATTTAAGCTTTAGTAATACTTCTTTTGTGAACATGGGTACCCTTACATTTGAGGCAAAAATATTTACAACAGAGATGTCATCTTAGTTGATTTAGCCTTTCATGGGTATAAAGTATCTGTCTCCATCTCCTGTGGTTAATTTTGGTTAAAAGTCTATTTTACTAGGTATTAGAATTGATACTCAAGCTTGGTTGTAAGTTCCATTTGTTTGCCTTGGTGTTGTCTGTATGCTTCTGACACTGAGTGTACTTCTCTGGGTGGCCAGGAGATCTAAGGGAACAGTATCCTGTTCACCTGTGTTTCCTATGCTCCAGGTCGAACTAAATCTTTCCAGAATACCAGAGGCTTCCTTGGTAAAAAAGCCAGAGTTTGAGACTCACAGTTGGTGATAGGAGACAGAGAACAGCTAATATTTGCTGCCACATCCCATGTGGAGCTGACATGTAGGGAATTGGTGGTAAAGGTCTAATTTGGATTTTCCTGGGATCTTGCTGTGCTCCTCCAGAGGGAGAATCTGGAACCTGATAGATGTAAGGGAAGTGAATGTACAGTATACAGCTCACCTCTGCTTGCTAATAACTCCTTCATGCTTTATCATGTTTGATAAAGCATGATATTTGGTGTTAGTGTTTTTTCTTATCATTCTGTATTGATCTCTAACTCCCTTCTCATTTGGGATGTGCTAACCATTTTTCTGTTATCTTCTTCATATTATTTGTGTTCTATCATTCTTATACACTCACATCCATTGTCTGTAAATTGTTTCCTAAACTCTGTGTTATCTCCACCTGGGGTAAATTCACAGAAAACAATGCAACATGTCTGTTCTTAGCAAAACATCCTCCCATGTGACTCCTTCAGCAAAAACATCCTTTCATGTGTCTGCTTCACCAAATCATCCTCTCATATACATCTTGTCACAAGTCATTTTCCAGAAGAACATTACATGACACAACTGAGTCTCCAAATAAACCAGCAATTTCCACTTCAATCAACATTTTTGAGAAAGTGATAGGTTATAAAATCAATTGAGAAAAATTGTTAACATCAACTGAAAACATACAAAAATGATCTCTCTCTCTCTCTCTCTCCAATTTAAAATAGCATCAAAGACAATAAAATATTGTTGAATAAACCTAACCAAAAATTAAGAAAGCTCTACAGTGAAAACTTCACATCTGTGAACAAAGAGATTGAGGAAGACAATGGGAAAGAGAAAGACTTCACATGTTTATTGATTGGTAGATTTCAAGTTGTGAAAAGGAACAGCCAACTATAACAAAGATGAAAGATAACAAGTAATAGTGAGGATAGCAAAGGCAGTAAATCTTGCAGTCAGGTGGTAGGAATATAAATTATTACAATGATTATGGAAAGCTTAGTGAATATTATTCAAAAAAGGAAAGACATAGTCTCCCCACTAAAAATAGACACAGAGGTGAAGTGTGTGCTGTAGTCAACTTTCACTGGGGACTCCATGTTTGCTGTTGCATTATTGATAGAAGTGAATGAAAAGAGTCTCTATAAGCATCCATAAATTTGGACATGTGTGAAGAAATTCTTAAACTTTAATACAGGTAGTTCAATTGAACTAATTTTTTTCTCTCTGAAGATTGATGAAATTTATACTGTTATCAATCAAATAAATAATTTATTTTATATCTATTATCATTAGGATATGTGTGTATGCATGTGTATCTGTGTTTGTGTGTGTAAATGGTAGGTGTTTTTGCTTATTCGTTGAAGTCAGAAGAGTCCATAGAATATTCTGCAGCTGGATTTACAGGTAGCTATGAGGTGTCCAACATAGAAAGAAACTGGACTTAAATACTTTAGAAGATTAGGGAGTATACTGGACACCTGGGTGTTCTCTCCAGTCCATACTTTCTTTAAATGTGTACTTAGTAAAATACATTCACATAAATATGAGTTAAAATAACACAATGACTTCATAATGTCTTAAAAATACTTAAATCCCATACTTGGGTGAATAAGACTGGCATATATGTGTCTATTATCTCATAATTTTGTATAATATGGTGTTATAGGAAGTAACCCATTCAATGGGGAATTAAAAGCAATGACTTTAGTTTATTTCTTCTGTATCAGTTTATTATTATTATTTTTATAAAATTCATGTACATGAATGTGTCATCTTGGAAGAAGCAAGCTTCCTTCTTCTAGTGGATCCTCTCTAATCACATTGGAAGTCTGTGGCACAAAAGAAGTAAATAACCCACAGACAAGAGCTGCCCATGTGCCAGAATCCCAAGAGTGGCTTTCAGATCAGTTGAATGCATTGGATTGAATATTAATATTTTTTGGTGCTAAAATATCTGCAAGGAAAGAAACCCAGTTCTGGGTGTGTGTCTAAAACATAGAAAGGCAGGTAGTATCTAAGATATCTGCAGAGCATAGTTGAAGTCACACACATGTGAACTTAGTCATAGTCTTTTATTTTAAACTATTTAGTTTAAATTATTTGAAATTAGTGTAGTGTTGGTCCACATTCTGCTCCACTGCTGGGGTGTGGGACATGCCTCTAGGGAAGGAGAATGCAGAGAAGCTAGACCTTGTTTCCCCATGCTGCTGCTATTGGGTGCTGGGGTATAGGATGGCTCCAAGACATTGCTCAGAGGGTGGAAAAATGCAGTATGAGATATAGCAGGCTAAAGTCATGTTTCCCTGTCTTCTGAGTCTCAATTTGCCACTGGAGAACCATAGAGAGAAGTTGGGAACAAAGTGTCAGAGGTCCGTGGCCCAAAGACAAAGTCATGGCCATTGGAGGCCTGTGGACTGAGGACAATGATAAACCTGGGGCCAGAGAAATGGGGAACTCTAGCTAAGCTCATTCGATAACATAGCTACAGTTGTCTGGAAGTGCAGAGAGGCCATATATGGGATATTTAGGTTGTGGGTGAAGGCCTTCTCCATGTTCCCCACGATGGGAGACAGTTCTTGGTTCCAACCCTTTTATTGGTTGTTCATCATGGAAAAAGGATGGATACCAACTTCGCAGTGTGGACCACATATTAAATTCCCTTTGCAGGGAGGGATATATATGAGGGGAACCTTATTGGCTGAAACCTCAAGGTTGCTAGATACCTCATTAGCATGGAAAAATCTTTTTTGGGCTATGTGATCAACATAGGGTGTGTGGACATGTGTTCCAGGCCAGGAATCTAGCAGGGAGAAGGGAGGTGTCTACCATCTCAGATGGATGCCTAGGTGCCAAAACTCAGACCCACTTTACGTTATCAAGGTTCCTGGCATGGGGTATTGTCCCACAGTGTAGTTTGATATATTGCTTCTATAAAAGTTTTGTTGAATTTATCTATTGAACTAGCGTAGTTTCTCTTACACAGTCCTCATTCAGAAAAAAAAAAAAAGCTTAATTTACAAAGTAGGAGAATGGAAAGAGGTGTGTATTGAGTTTTACATTTGTAACTTTATACTCTTCAAGTTAATTTACTATTGGCTAAGAATCTAAGTTATTTGAATACCACTTGAATTAAGGTAATATTTTTCTTCCCCCTCTCTCTCTCTCTCTCTCTCTCTCTCTCTCTCTCTCTCTCTCTCTCTCTCACACACACACACACACACACACACACACACACTCCCTCTCTGTCTCTCTCTTCCTTCCATGTGTGTGTGTGTGTTAGATAGAACATAACCTCAGGTGATCCAAGTACATGAAAAAAATTGAAAATTTTTCTTGTATTTAAACTCCAACTTCCATTGAATAGTTCTAAGAAAAAGTAACATCATGTCAGATACACACCATTTTAAAATGTACACAATTCAAAACTAATGAACAAAATGTGTTGTGTCCACTAGCATTCCATAACGAATTTCAATATACATGGATACTGGTTTCTACTCATTAATCTCAAACATAATGATATTCTGGGTACCACTTAACTTATTTGTTTGAGTTTCAACCTTCGTAATGTAGAAACACTAAAATCTTTGAATTGTAATAGATTATACATAAATTATATTTGACAAATATGTAACTTTTCAGAAGAAAGTAGAACCAACATAAAATAGTCTTCAGAGTTTCACAGAAATTTTAAATAAAATGCATAGTTAAATATTTTGTATTTGATATAGTGCTCTTCCCCACCCCCTTGTATTGTGGTGCTAAATATAGTACAAAATCAGGGTATCTTTTCTTCTGAAGAGGTACTCTGACAGTGGATCACACTCTCTGCACTGTAATTAACATATATTTGTATATGTGGATATATATATATACATATATACATATATATGAAATTTTCATTTTGAGTTTAGTTAATAATTGAATTGCTATTATAATATTCTGTAAACTAAACAGAAATGCATTCTAGAAATAGTCATTATTTTGTAATAGAATAACTCTGGCACACAAAAAAAAATAAAACAACACATACCCTGCAAATAATTGGAAGACAATATTTTGATGATATCCAAAATTAATTTGACTAGGTGAGTACTTCTCCATGAATATACACAAATGTAGAAATAAAAGCCTGGATCAGATCCATACAGTCATATGTCCTTTTCTGTAATATATTTCACATTTTAAGTTCACATTTTCATCCTCTGTGCAATTCTGGAAATGGGATGAAATGTATAGTGTGAATATTAGATATTTGTTGACCAGTAGATGGCAGTAGTGGTATAATTCTGAGGCTCTTAGAGCATCAGGAGACACAGGAGAAGAACAGTATTTGGCAGCTTCTTTTCAAAGGTTAGCTGCTATAAACATACTTCCTATCAAAAGAAATTTACTGCAAACCATCAGCCTATATCAAATTAAATGGAGACATACTTGAAACAATCCCACTGAAATCGGGGACAAGACAAGGATGCCCATTGTCCCCATATCTATTCAATTTAATACTTGAAGAGTTAGCTAGAACAATAAGACAACAAAAAGAGATCAAGGGGATACAAATTGATAAATAAGAAATAAAGGTATTACTATTTTCAGATTATATGATGGTATACAAAAGCGACCCAAAAAATTCTACTAGTGAATTCTCCAGATGACAACAACTTCAGCAAAGTGGCTGGATATAAAATTAACACAAATAAATCAGTACCAAAGGACAAACAGACTGAGAAAGAAATTAGGAATATAACTACCCTTTACAATAGCCACAAATAGTATAAAATATCTTGGGGTAATTCTAAAAAAACAAGTGAAAGACCTGTATGACAATAAGTTCAAGTCTCTCAAGAATGAAATTGAAAAAGATGTCAGAAATTGGAGAGATCTCCCATGCTCATGGATTGGCAGAATTAACATAATAAAAAATCTATGCATCCAAAGGCATCCTATAAATTCAATGCAATTCCCATCAAAACCCCAAGATAATTCTTCAAAGACATGAAAAGAGAAATTCTCAAATTCATCTAGAAAGCCAAAAAATCTAGAATAGCAAAAACAGTTCTTAACAATAAAAGAACAGCTGGGGGGGATCAGCATCCTTGACCTCAGACTTTACAACAGAGCAATAGTGATAAAAACTGCATGATATTGGTTCAGAGACACACATGTTGATCAATGGAATAGAATTGAAGACCTAGAAATAAAACAACACTCTTACGGTCACTTGATCTTTGACAGAGAAGCCAAAAATATGCAATTGAAAAAAAGAAAGCATCTTCAATAAATGGTGCTGGTCTAACTAGCTGTCTGTATTAGAAGAATGAAAATAGACCCATATTTTCACCTTGTACAAAGCAAGAGTCTAAGTGGATCAAAGACATCAACATAAAACCAGACATACTGACTCTAATATAAGAGAAAGTGGGAAAGAGCCTTGAACTCATTAGCACAAGGGGGAATTTACTAAACAGAACTCCAATGGCTCACGCTCTAAGATCAACAATTGATGAATAGGACCTCATGAAACTGGAAAGCTTCTAGGAGGCAAAAAACATAGTCAATAAGACAAATCAGCAACCCACAAAGTGGGAAAAAAATCTTCACTAACCCCACATACAATAAAGGGGTAATATACAAAATATATAAAGAACTCAAGAAGTTAATCACCAAAAATATAAACAACCCAATCAAAAATAGGGTATAGAACTAAACTGAGAATTCACAACTGAGGAATTTCAAATGTCAGAGAAGCACCTAAAGAGATGTTCAAAGTCCTTAATGATTAGAGAAATGCAAATCAAAATGACTCTGAGATTCCACCTTACACCAATCAGAGTGGCTAAAATCAAAACCTCAGGTGACAACACATATTTCAAAGGATGTGTAAAGAGAGGACCACTCCTGCATTGCTGATGAGAATGCCAAATGGTAAAACCACTGTGCAAATCAATCTGGAGGTTCCTCAGAAAATTGTAAATAGATCTACCTGAAGACCCAGCAATGCCACTCTTGTGAGTATACCCAGAAGGTGCCCCACAATGACAAAGACATACGGGTTATATTATGTTTATAGAAGCCTTATTTGTGATAGCCAGGAACTGGAAATAACCTAGATGTTCCAGGACAGAAGAATGGATGCAGAAACTGTGGCTCATTTACACAATAGAATTAAGCTACTAAGAATGAGGACATTCTGAATTTTGCAGGCAAATGGATGGAACTAGGAAAATATCATCCTGAGTGAGGTAATTTAGACCAAAAGGATGTGAATGGTATGTACTCAGTAATGAGTGGATATCATAGAACAAACAAAAAAAGTGCAGATTACCCAAGATATAATCCACAGAACTCAAAAAGGTCAACAAACTGAAGTGCCCAAGTGATGGCTCCTCAGTCCCACTTGGTAGAGAGAAGAAAGCAATCACAAGTGGGGAGAGAGAGAGACCTGGCAGGAAAGCCGATGGGTTTGGGGCAGAGTAGTGGGGAGAGTGGAATATGACATGGTATTGTGTGAGGGAAAAAGACTGAAGCCCTGAAGGCCAGCAGAAAGAATGGAAACAGTCAATCTTGCGAAACAGGAGGTTAGGGAGGACCCTGCAGAATGCAACAGAAACTTGGAAGGTGAGAGTTTCTCAGGACTCAAAGGGAGGGATCTTAGATGAAATGCCTGACAGTAGGGAGAGGGAACTTACAGAGCCCACCTACAGCAGGAAGATAGGACAGCAAGTGAAGGATAGGGTTGCCATTCCACAGTCACATCTCTGACTCATAATTCTTCCTGTCTGAAAGAATTACAAGGATGGAAATGGAGAGGAGCCTGACTAAAAGAATGTCCATTGACAGGTCCAAAGTGGAATCCAGGTCAAGGGGAATCCAAGACCTAACACTATTACTGAGGCTATGGAATGCTCACAAAAAGGGACCTATCATGACGGCCCTCTGAAAGAACCAACAAGGAGCTGAAATAGTCAGATGCAGATATTTGCACCCAACCAATGTACAGAAGCTGCTGACCTCTTGCTGCTGAAGCTGTTGTTGAATTAGGGAAGGCTAAAAGAAGCTGAGGGAACGGTGATCCTGCAGGAAGACCAGCAGTCTCAATTAATCTGGATCCCTGAGATCTCTCAAACAATGGAACACCAAGCAAACAGAATACACCAGCTGATATGAGGCCCCCCAACACATATACAGTAGAGGACTTCAGGGTCTCTGTTCATTCAGAGATGATGCACCTAACCCTCAAGAGACTGGAGGTCACAGGGAGTATGGAGTTCAGGTGGGGTGGGGGGGAACGCATCCACATGGATACAGGGGGGTGAGGAGGAGGTATGGGATGTGGAACAGTCACAGGGTGGATCAGGTTGGTAAGAAAATATGGAGTATACAAAAATAAAAATATATATATAATAAAATAAAAATAAGTAAAATAAAATACTGAAAAAAAATTTTAAAAATCACTACAAGGTGTTGTGGATAGCCCTGGTCCTAATTATATTTGATGTTAATTCCATTCTCCTGTGAGGGGTTGCAAAGAAGGAATGAGTCAGCATTCAGGTGATTTCCTTTAAACCTGCTTCCCACCTTAATTTGTAAAATGCAGGAGAGCTGATGATTGGGCAGACAAAAGGGAAGGTGGGGCAGAAGGAGAGGGGAAGAAGAGGAAATTGGAAGAGGGAGAGGGCACAGAGGAGGAGGAGAAAGAAGAAAAGTGGAGCTGTACATGGCCTGGAGAAACCATTAAGTACTAAGGGGTCTCATAGAGGTAGAAGATGGTAAAGTGGCGGTAGATCTGCCCAATCTAGGTGCACAGCATGTATTCATGTTAATTGTGTTGTGTTTTCATTGCCACAGCATGTTTAGGTTGGAGAGATTTACTGCAACAAAGTGATGCCCAACGTATTGATTTGAACTCAACTAACCTGAGATAAAAGTTCACTGCCCCCCAATCCCTGAATAGGGCTTGGGCAGTGATATAGCCTGCTGCAGTGTGGATTGGAAACATTTGAGTCTTAGTGGCCTACAGAGAATGACAGAGGCTCCCTCCCCCAACTCCCAAACAGAGAGCAACAGCCAGGAGCAGCAACTCAGCCTGAAGCTGTAGAGAACACAACTGCCTGCAAGGTAATTTTTGGGCAGACACAGTGAACTAATAGTGGCGTCTATGGCCAAGAGAGCCTTTCTGTGTTTGCTTCTCCGTATCCTTCACCCCCACATTGCCTCCACACTCTCAGGTCTAGGGCAGTCAGACTGGATCTTCTGACTGCTTGTTTATGCTGTGGATTGCCTAAAATCGACACACAAGCATACACTGCCAGCTGCAACCCAAATCAGTGACACAGACTACCATGCCAATCTTTCTACACTCAGCCCCTTCCTATGCATAAAGAATTGTGGAGATGAAGGTAAAAAGGGTCATGGACCAGGTAATTTATTGACATAAAAAGGAATATATAACCTTTTGATACTTAAAGATAGGAAACACAATACATATCTTTTTGGCTTTATGTGATGATATTTTGAATGGTTTGATAGGGATTTAAAGGAAATAGACACCTTACCATTTATTGGTATTGCAATATTTATTCTCTTGATTTACTCTGTCTTCTCAATAGACCAGGCTCTAGAAAAAAAAAAAATTCCTTGCCTTAGAAAAGAGATTACAAGTAATATTAGAACTAAGGGTTCAGGATTTCATAAGTCTAGAATTAAAGGTTCAGAATTTGATAAGTCAAAATAACCAACAGAAAGGAGAATGAGGGTTGGAGACAGAAGCTAGAAGAGATGCTGGAACAGAATTTTCTGAAATTCTGAGATGAGTCTGAGCAACAGAGAGATAAGCTTAAGACTTGGCAACATAATCTAGAGGATAATTTATTAAAGATAGCAAATCAAAATAAGGTAGATGCTGCAATATTAGAATTACAACATAAAGAGAACCTAAGAATATGGAAGCATGGTTTAGAACACAAAATACAGGAAACTATAGAACAGCATAAACAACAGAAAGAGAAGTTTAGGAATGGGCAACATAGCTTAGAGGAAACCCTAGAATTGAAGACACAGGAAACTATGGACCAAATTAAGAGACAAAAAGATGAAAATGAACTAAAGGTGCAGGCTTTCATAAGTCAAAATAAGCAACAGAAAGAAGAGAATGAGGGTTGGAGACAGGAGCTAGAAAAGATACTAGAATAAAGGATGCAGGAGCTCACAGATCAGACTGAGCAACAGAGAGAAAATCATGGGGATTGGAAGTTAGACTTTTTTTTTTTTTTTTTTTTTTTTTTTGGTTTTTCGAGACAGGGTTTCTCTGTGTAGCCCTGGCTGTCCTGGACCTCACTTTGTAGACCAGGCTGGCCTCGAACTCAGAAATCTGCCTGCCTCTGCCTCCTGAGTGCTGGGATTAAAGGTGTGCGCCACCACGCCCGGCACTGGAAGTTAGACTTTGAGAATAACTTTTTAGAATTAATCAGTCAAAATAATATAGACAGAGGCCTATCAGAATTGCAGTATAAAGAAAAAAACAAAATGTGGAGGCAGAACCTTGAACAGAGAACACAGGAACAGGGAGAGTGACAAAAGGAAAGATAAGAAGCATTGACAGAGACCTTAAGGGAGGAATTTAAATTTTCAATTAAGGAAAATGCTCAAGTAAAGACAGAAGACAAAATTAGAGAAAGCCAACCAAAAGTTATTAGAAAACAAACTTTAGTCTATCCAGTTAATATACAACAAAGTTATCCACAGGGTTATCAAGAATTTAAATGGCATCCTGTGGATGTGTTAGATCTGAGAAAATTTAAGGAAAGTGTCACTAATTTTTCAATGCATTTGCCATTTGTAAAACAAATCCTGACTTCGTGGACTATTTCAAACAGAATAATCCCCCAAGACTGGAAGGTTATGGCAAAACTAATACTAGAACCTGCTGCAAATTTACAATGGTTTGCATGGTGGAGAGACGAGGTGAGGGAGATTACAGGACTAAATAGAGCCAGGGGTAGAGAGATTTCCACAGACCAAATGCTTGGTGAAGGTCACTTTGGTGAGGTAGAGGTGTAGGCTGTATATGATGAAGAAACTCTGTCACTGTGTCGCTTGTCAGCCTGAAAGGCCTGGGATAAAGTAGCAGAATCAGGGAAAAGACTTGAACCATTTACTCAAGTCATACAAGGTCCACAAGAAACTGTCCCTGACTTTTTACAAAGGTTAACATCAGCTGTGGAAAGGAGTATATCAGATTCATCAGCAAGAAAGGCAATAATTAAGTCTTTAGCCTTTGAAAATGCAAATGCTAAATGCAAGGAAGTATTCAGACCACTGAGGGCAAGGTCAGCATCAGTAAAACAGTGGATTAGATATACAACTGGTGTTGGATCTCACTCAGCTGGTATGACTGTAATAGGAGAAGCTGCCACTAGACACCAACTAATCACCAAAGATTTCAGATGTTTTAATTGTGGTGATTGAGGTCATCTCAGAAATGACTGCAGGAAAAACCAAATACCAAAAGGAGGTCTATTCCTTATGTGTGACAAAGGCTGACATTTGATTAAGGAATTTAGAGCAACAACAGACAAATGGGGCAACACCCTGCCAAAAACCTCTCCCAGAGGGGCCTCTCTCAGGCCCCAATGTCAGACAGGGAGAGTTCTCTTCCTCAGAACAATTAAATGTCACTGCCTCAAAAACAGATGTTCTGAGACTAGACAAGGCTGAGGCAAGGCTTTAAAGATGGTATAAGGGGAAAGGAAAGGAAAAGAAAACAAAGAGGAAAGGAAAGAGGAAAATAGAAGAGTGAATCAAATTGCTTTAAAGATAGTATATAGATATATTGTTCTACCAAGTCTTACAGGATACTCATATTCTGTCTAACGTGGACGCCACTGGAATTTTGGGTTTAAATCCTGATATGACAAATTAGAAAGGCCTAAATAGGCTAAAATGTGTGTGATTTGAGTATTGTGGTGGTTTTATTGTTTCTCTGGGACAGAGGGCAAGCTACAGGTTTTCCTGGTTACCAGTTAAAGGATATGCTTATTTTGGGAAAAGGGGATTAAGGTATTTACACCTTCCAGAGTTATATGGATCAGATTTGATCGGGGGAGACCCCCTGAGAACTAGATTCTAGAGAATGGAACAAAAAGTTTATCTTGATGATACTAAAATGTTGCTTTGAGATTTATATATTAAAGGATATACAGCCTTGGTGAATTTCATCATCAGACATGATGAACTGACCTGCCTGAACTCCTGATGTCTTGGTTTTTCATCTGGATCCAGTCAAGCCACAGACATCAGAGACTAATACAATCATTCGCGTGGCCTCCTTAAGGTCAACCAACTCCTCCACTTCCCTACCCTTTCTCCTCCCTTCAAAAATATCTCCAAGCCCATATTCGGCTTGAAGAAATTATGAAGAGTCCTCATCCCAGTTCCCTAAGCTTTGGCACTGGGGTGGTTATTATAGGTTGTCTTTGATACTAAAAATTTTGACGTACAAGGCTTAGAATCAGTCCTTCTATTGCTGTTATTATAAACAGATTTGAAATGTTTACACCTGTGAGTTAAGGGCCAAATAAGAAATTCATGGCTGAGTTTATTATTAGGGTATTTTCAGTTATTTTAATTAGAAATGGCTGAGAGTAGTTAACAGACAACAGTCTAGTTTACTTCACATAGATGGTTGGTTTTCAAAAACATCAGAAGTCCACAGAATATGATGTTTAATGTTATTTATTTCCTTGATGTTGAGACCAGTCCGTTCCTTACAGCTTTCCCTGTCTTGGATTCAAAGAAGAAACTGAGCATCTTTTAGTTATTCCAGTTGTGGCAAAACAGCCACTAGGCAAGAATTGCCTCATTTCATCTACAGACATAATACTGTCCAAAGAAAAGACACAATTACAGGTTAGGACATCTTGATTCTGCTGAGACAGAGTAGGCTAGTCCTTAATATTCCTGTTTTTCTAAGTCTGTCACATGACCCTGGTCAGTAGGCTGAAGAAGTAAGGGAATTTCCAGATGATCAGCGGTCTCTATAAATTGGCTATGTTTTCAAAGCTGTTTTAGGCTATCAATATATTTTCAGTTAATATCAGTCATTCTTGAATTTCTGGGGGTTGAAAAACTACATAGTCTCCTAGCCAACCCAGGCTTTTGACTTTGATAGGACAATTTTGAGAGGATGGTTTTCAGATGGCATTCTATCTAAAGCCAGGCATAGGCATATATAGAATTATAAGTCTTTTAAGTAAGGATAGATGAAAGAGGTTCTGTTTAATTAACGAACATGATGGACTGGGTGTTAGGTCTCTTGTACTTTATAAATTACAAAATAGTAATAGTTATATTTAATTATGTCAGAGACAAAATAGTCTTTTAATTGGACAGAAAGGGGAAAATGTTGTGGATAGCACTGGGGCTAATTGTATTTGTTGTTAATTTCATTTTCCTGTGAGGGGTTGCAAACAATGAATGACAGCACACAGGTGATTTCCTGTAAACCTGCTTCCAACCTTAATTTGTAAAATAAAGGAGGGATGATGATTGGGCAGATAAAAGGGAAGGTGGGGCAGAAGGAGGAGGGAAAAAGAGAAAATTGGAAGAGGGAGAGGAGCAAAGGAGAAGAGAAGGAGGAAGAAGAAAAGCTGAGCAGAAGCAGATGGCTTGGAGAAACTGAAAGTTCTAAGGGGTGTCATAGAGGTGGAAAATGGAAGTGTAGCAGTAGATCTGCCCAATCTAAGCAAACAGCATGTATTCATATTAATTGTGTTGTGTTTTCAATGCTGGGGCATATTTGGGTTGGAGTGATTTACCACAACAACAAGGTATAAAGAAAGTGAAATTTCTTACCCCAATAATATAGTAATATATATAAACTTCGACTATTTTATCAAGGTACATATTGAGTAGCTTTGTGTTTAAATCATTAAGAAAGAAAAAGTGCATCTTCAACTTATAAAACCAAGGAAAAGTGAATAAAAGAAAGTAAAAAAGCATTTCTACCTGTCTCTGTTTCACAAACAGATATACACAGAAACACATGAATATGTCAACAAACACATATTCATATATCCATACACAAACATTCACACACATTCATTCATAAGCAGACACACACATACACACACACAGCATTAGTTAGCTAAGTATAACATGCTGGTTAACAGTCTCCAGTCAGTTTGTAACGGGAACTTCGTGTGTCTCTCCAATTAGTAGATCACGAGGCATATATAGCTGTCTCTTGTGAGACTATGCCGGGGCCTGGCAAACACAGAAGTGGATGCTGACAGTCAGCTAGTGGATGGATCACAGGGCCCCCAATGGAGGAGCTGGAGAAAGTACCCAAGGAGCTAAAGGGAACTGCAACCCCATAGGTGGATCATTATTATGAACTAACCAGTACCCCAGAGCTCTTGACTCTAGCTGCATTCGTATCAAAAGATGGCCTAGTCGGCCGTCACTGGAAAGAGAGGCCCATTGGACATGCAAACTTTATATGCCCCAGTACAGGGGAATGCCAGGGCCAAAAAAATGGGAATGGGTGGATAGGGAAGTGGGGGGGGGGTGTATGGGGGACTTTTGGGATAGCATTGGAAATGTAATTGAGGAAAAGATGTAATAAAAAATGTTAAAAAAATCAAAATAAAAAAAAAGAAAAAAGGGAGGAAGAAACTATTACTCTTCAATAATTGGCTATGATTATAGTGACTATAATCCAATTAGCTTTTTTTATTTTTCATGCTTTGTTGAAAACATTTTTCTGACATCATATATCCAGATTATGCTTTCTCCTTCTTCTCCTCCCAGATCCTTCATACCTCCTGTCCAGTTACAACCCATGTTATTACCATCTTTTGCTATAAAACAATATAGATTTCTAAATGAAAATAATAAAATATACCTTTCTAAGACAGTACAAGCCGGGCAAACCTTTAATCTCAGCACTTGGAGACAGAGGCAGGCACAATTCTGAGTTCGAGGCCAGCCTGGTCTACAGAGTGAGTTCCAGGATAGCCAGGGCTACACAGAGAAAACCTGTCTCAAAAACAAACAAACAAAGACAAAATAAACTGGGGAAGAGGTGAATTTAGCCTACCTTCTTCTGTGGCTGGAGTAGATTGGTAGGCCAGTGCTTTACCATCAAGAGAAAGATCCTGTGTTGTACAACAGATTGAGTTTTAGCATTGACAGAGATGATAATATGGAAATACTATTCTAGAGCTCAGCTAATCGGTAATATGGAAGCATGATATTTCTCAAGGCATAAAAATCATAAAAACATAACTTTCTTAATGATTTGAAAGGAACTCAGGGTGAATGTGGCCTGCTGCTGATAGTGATGAATCTCAGCTGCTCAAAATTGTTTATTTTCTTCGTTGTAAAGAAACATTTGTAATCTGTAAACAATTTCTGCTCTGTCTCCAAGTGTCAGTTTAGTTAGCATTCATAAGTATCATATCAGAAAGATAATTCTTAGACTATCCATTTGTAAGGAAAGAATCCTGAGGTGAATATCATTCATCTGGAATTTAGACTTTGTAATGTTCTTTTGGTGTCAGGATCATTTGTGACAATTTTAACAACTACAGAGCAATATAGGTAGTACAAGGAAAAGGATCCATACACATATGCCTAAGATCAGCCATATTCCTCACCATAGAAATCATAGTAGGATCATCTTTCTCTAACAGGTGACATAATGATTAAGACTTTAAAATAAGGAAGAAATAAGAAATGTATGAACAAAGCAGAGTGAGTTAAAGTTAAACATATATCTTATTTATGTAGACAAGTAATTTTAATAATGTAGAAACAGTAATCAATATAAGTTGGACTAAAAATGAGAAATTAGAAAGCAACTGGTGTGACAAATGAGAACAAAGTACCCTGCTACTGAAGTGTCCTTTAAATGTATTTTGTTGACTTCACGGAAAATTTACCAAAGCTTTTTGTACATGGGCCAACATACATCCAAAATGAAGAGGACTATGGTTGAGAGAAATACTGTCTTGATGAAGCACAATCCTTCCCACATGCTATTATATTAGTTCATTACATACTCAAAAGTAAATCAGAAATGTGGAAATAATAAACAAGTCAAACAATAAAAATGAGTTAAGACTGAAAATTTTATAAAAGATTTGGAAAAAGATTCTGTACAATAAATAGGAATGTTGAGCAGCATAATGTTGTTTCATTCAAAAGGAAATAATTGATTCTATGCTAAATAATATGAGTTTGAAGATGAATACCAATTTCAAAATTTGTACATCTTAAAGAGATACCAGAGAAAATATCAATATTAAATTCATTAAGGGCCAAACATCCTCAAAGAATATTTGAGGCTTATAAGTTTCTTTTACTCACTGAAGAAAAAAATACAAAGTATTTAATGACCATTCATTTCTCATTCTTTTTAATTCATTGGTACCAAAGTATTAATAAAAGCAATTAAATGACTCAGAAGATGACTGCTATTCATAGAAAGAACTTAGAATTTTTTGTTTTGTTTTGTTTTTTTTTTTTTTTGGTTCTTAAAGACAAGAAGGGGAGGACAAAAGTTTACATAGACTTTAGAAAATGTGAGAAGTGCTACTGTGCTGTGGGAGTACATACAAAGGGTTTTAATGGCTGATTTGGTAAGGAAAATTATCTGCCACACAAACAAAGGAACGTGAGTTCAAATGTTTAGCATCCCGTGAAAAGCAGGCCACAATGCCCATAACAGCCAGCTTTGGTCAGGAAGAGAGAAAGGAGAATTTCCAGGGTTCATTAATTAGTCACCTCTGTCAAGTAGATGAGATATAAGTTCAACGAGAGTCTGTGTCTCAAAAGATACAGTGGGAAGTAGCTGAGGAATTCACTTAATATAGACTTCAGTACTCTACAAGAACATGAATACATTTGCTGTGGATATATACAACCATGCAAACATAGCAACATAGACTTGCAGTGCCATATATTATATACATTTCTTATCTGTTAGTCTGGAAATATGATTGCAGAAGTAATAGTAATATTTGGAATTGGTACATGTTACATTTAATGAAATGTGTTTAGTTTATTCTTTCGTATTTAGTCCTACAAGAATTGCTACATAAATCATCAAACACAGACACACACACACAAACATCTATCTGTATATATATATATATATATATATATATATATATATATATATGATAATTTTCATATAGCAATTCTTGAGGAATAAGTAAGAAAAGCTAGGCTAAATACTTTTTTTTTGTTTGTTTGTTTGTTTTGTTTTTTTGAGACAGGGTTTTTCTGTATAGCTCTGGTTGTCCTGGAACTCACTTTGTAGACCAGGCTGGCCTCAAACTCAGAAATCCACCTGCCTCTGCTTCCCAAGTGCTGGGATTAAAGGTGTGTACCACCACCGCCCGGAGCTAAATACTTTTTATTAAATTGTTATAGGTACCAATTCAAAATATTACTTCTGTAATCACATTTTCAGATTAAAAGATAACGTTCATATCCCACATCTACTTGTAATGCCAGCCTGTCCAATATGAAGCTCCCTCAAGCATATTCCAAAACCAAACTAACAAACAATAATCAAAACAAAAAGAACATAATTCATTTTTTCCTAGAGGCTAGGTTTAAAGTCATATTTACTTTCCTCCACTTGAAAAAATCGAATAATATATTCTCAAGACAATAGTAACATATTTTTGTTGAATGTGAGCTGTTAAATTAGATACCCCAAGATGATGGAGAGGACAGTTTCATAAGATTAGAGGCAAATGTTGCATGCAGAAAAGCAGGCATCACAGAACCATCTAAGCTCTTTGATATAAGACATGGAGTTACAGGACTTGATATCTTTGTTTTCTCTCATTCCTCTTTTGTGAAATATTAATATATGCTATGTGCTATTAAATGTTGAAATGGTTAGATTTTATAATGTTTACAATTATAAGACTGCTTTCAGTTTCAGTAGATGCTTTGAACTTTTGAACACTCTTAAGACTACGAAGGTACTATGAAGACTTTTAAAACTAGACTGAATGATTTTTGTATCATGAAAATGTCACGAGCTTATAGGAACCAGGCAGTGAGTTTAGTAGTTTAAATGAGAATGTTTGTTCACTGTAGGCTGAAACATTTGTATGGTTGATTCTCAGTTGTTGGCTTTATGTGCCAAGGCTTAAATGTTTGGCCTTGCTTGATGAAGTACATAACTGAAGGTAGGCTTTGAGTATTTATACACTCAACTCTATTCCCTGTCTGCTTCATGCTTTTGGTTAAGATTATGAGTATTCTGCTTCTTAATCTAGTTGCTATGTCTCCTGCTTGTCCCCACCCTTCATTGCCCTGGAGGACTTTTATCCCTCTGGGTAATGTAACTGGAAATAAGTTCTTTCTTATTTCAAACTTGCCTTTGGTCACAGAAAAGTGACTATTTCAGAAAAGTGACTATTATATATGTCAGTAAGTCTGACGGATGTTTTCAGAGTTGGCCATTAGCTATATTGTTTATAATTATAACACTTTAATTAATATCATATTAATTCCTAGCAATTGGTAACATACAAATCAATGAATAAATCTAATTGCTACATATACAAGTACATGAACATAGCAGTAAGCTTTAAATTTTGATAATTTTTATTCTAAAGTGAATTAAATTTCATTATTCTGATTTTAACAGATAGAAGTGCAAATACTGGTGCATGATTAATTTTTTATATTGTAAGAGTTAGCTTGCTGACAATACTATCAGGAAGGAAAAGTTTATTCTGGGTTATGTTCTGTTCAGTTGGGAAAGTCTTGCTACAGTCAAGGAGCTGAGAAGATGAATGTTCTCATTTCACTTTTTCTTTTTTATTCTGTTGTCCACCTAATTTGATACCATTTAGAAACCCTAACACATGGATGCTGGCTGCTTGTCTTCACACCATAAAATCTAAATTGATGAATCTGACTATGAAGATTAATCAATATAAGTCCACCCCTTTTCAAAGTGTCACCTTATACATCATGACAAGAGGGTTGTAAAAGGCAGTAGGTCTGTTATTGGTAACTTGGGCCAGCATTACTCCAAAGCAATATTAAGATATTAGACTTTGCTTTATCTGTATATTTACCAGGATACTGATGACACTGATGGCATGATATACTATTCAATGCTATTTCATTATTGCATATCTGTAGCATAATTTGAAATCTGAGATGGTAATACTCTATCAATAATTATAATAATAAGGATTACTTTTATTATCTAGATTGTGTTTTAATTTGAAATTCAAGGTTTTTACATTTATTTCTGTGAAGTGTTGTATTGGAAATTTGATGAGCATTATATTGAATCTGTAAATAAATTAGGTAAGATGGTCATTACTCCTAGCAATCCATAATCATGAGAGGTATTATTCTTTTTTACTGTATTCTTGAATTTCATCATTAAATGTTTTAAAGATATATATATATAAATATATATATATATATATATATATATATATATATATATATCTTCATTTTGCTTGCATTTACTCCAAGGCCATTAGCTATATTGTTTATAATTATAACACTTTAATTAATATCATATTAATTCCTAGCAATTGGTAACATACAAATCAATGAATAAATCTAATTGCTACATATACAAGTACATGAACATAGCAGTAAGCTTTAAATTTTGATAATTTTTATTCTAAAGTGAATTAAATTTCATTATTCTGATTTTAACAGATAGAAGTGCAAATACTGGTGCATGATTAATTTTTTATATTGTAAGAGTTAGCTTGCTGACAATACTATCAGGAAGAATACTGTCAAGAAGCTATTCTGAATAATAGTTTCTTTTATTTTTTTCATTATGTTTGTCTTTTGTATACAAGAAGGATACTGATTTTTGTGTTAATGTTGTATCTTGCTTCATTGCTAAATGTGTCTATAATAGTGGTGTTTACAATATGAGTAGTGACCCAATTAAGGTGTTCAAATGACCCATAAATAGAGTTGCATACCAATCTGTCTATAAGATAATTATATTTTGACTCATAACAGTAGCAAATAAATGTTCAACACCATTAATAATCAGTGAAATGTGAATCAAAACTCTTCTGAGATTCCATTATACATCCGTAACTGTGACTAAGATGAAAAATTCAAGTGACAGCACATTGTGGAGAGGATAAGGAGTAAGAGGAACAATCTTTCATTGCAGTTATCAGTGAAAATCTATAAACTGCTTTGGAAATCAATCTTGCATTTTCTCAGAAAATTGGAATAATTCTAGCTCAAAACCCTGGTGTACCACTTGCACCATAATACAAGGACACCTGCTCAGTTGTGTTCCTGTTAGCCTGCTAGTAATACTCAAAAACAGAAAGAACCTAGATGTCCCTAAAGTGAAGAATGGATATTGATAATGTGGTACATTTACACAATGAAATACTACTAAGCTATTAAAAACAAAGACTTCATGAGATCTGCAGGCAAATAGTATATAATATTATCCTTAGGGGGGTAATATAGATTCAAAAAGACATACAAAATATATATTTACTATAAGTGGATATTACCCAAAAATTACAGGACAATTATGCTACAACCTACAGACCCAAAACAAGCTACGTAACATGGAGGGCCCAAAGAATGTTTTTTTCATCTTATTCATAAAAATTTTATGTCATAAAATAGACATTAAAAGTGGATGGAAAGAAGGAATTGTATGGGAGAGACAGTAGGGATGATGATAGGGTTGGGGATCAGATGTGGGTAGAGTGTGGGTCATGATGATAGGACTTAGAAAGAGAGTAAAATCAATGGGGGGCAATTTTGGAACAAGCTGGTGACCAGGGACTTGGAAATTCCTGGGAGGATATGAAGATTGCCATAGTGACTGAGAAATATTTTCAACTGTTTTGTATTCTTAACAGTTAGTGAGTTTAAAAAAATGAATTCTAGAAATGATGTCTGAATGTAAATCAATAAACTAAATAATTTAATTAAAAATGAGGTACAGATCTAAACAGAATTCTCAGCAGAGGTTTGTCAAATGGCCTAGAAAGATGTAAAGAATTTTGACCATTTTTAATCATCAGGAATATGTAAATCAAAATTACTTTGAGATTCCATCTTAAAACTTTTGGAATTGCTATGAACAACAACAAAATTCCTCCTGAAGCTGGTCAGGATGTAGAGCACTAGGAAGGATTTTTCTTCATTGCTAGTGGAATGCCATACTTGTGTAAAATCAATATGGAGGTTCCTCAGAAAACTTGGAATTGATCTACCTCAAGACCCAGTTATGGCATACTTGGATATATATCCAAAGAATATTCCATTCTGTCACAAGAAGACATGCTTAAGAATATTCAAAATAATATTATTCATAATAACCAGAAATTGGAAACAATGTAGAAGTACATCAATTGAAGAATGGAGTATTATTCGGCTATTAAAAACTTACCTAAAGACCCAACTATACCATTCTTAGGAATATACCCAAAAGATGCCACACCATGCCACAGGGGCACATGCTCCTCTATGTTCGTATCGGTCTTATTTGTGATAGCCAGAAGCTGGAAACAACCTAGATGTCTCACAACCGAAGAATGGATACAGAAAATGTGGTTCATTTACACAATGGAATACTACTCATCTATTAAGAACAAGGACATTCTGAGTTTTGCAGGCGAATGGATGGATCTAGAAAATATCATCCTGAGTGAAGGAACTCAAACCCTAAAGGACATGCATGGTATGAATTCAAATGGCCTAGTAAGTGGATATTAGCCAAGAAGAAGGAAAAAAAAAGAATAAAAAATAAATGAAAAGAAAAAAAGAAAAACCCATAGCGAGTACTCAAGATAAAGTCCACAGAATTCAAAAGGCTCAACAAGCTTAAGTTTCCAAATGAGGATGACTCAGTTCTACTTGGTAGAGAGGAGAAAACAATGACAAGTGGGGACAGAGGGAGGGACTTGGGAGGAAAAGTAGATGGGGTAGGAGAGCAGTGAGGGGAAAGGGGAACCTGATCTGGTATTGGGTGAAGGAAAAGGACTGAAGCCTTGAGGGCCAGCAGAAAGAATGGAAACAGGCAACCTCAGGAAATAGGAGGTTGGAGGGATCCCCAGAATGCACCAGAGACTGTGGAGGTAAGAGACTCTCAGGACTCATAGGGAGGAACCTTTGATGAAATGACTAACAGTAGGGAGAGGGAACTTATAGAGTCCACCTCCAGCAGGAAGGTAGGACATCAAATGAGGGATGGGGTTGCCATTCCACAGTCAAAGATCTCTGATTCATAATTGTTTCTGTCTGAAAGAATTACAGATATGGAAATGGAGAGGAGCCTTAGGCAAGGAAGGTCCAGAGACAGGCCCAAAGAGGGATCCAGCTCAAGGGGAGGTCCGAAGGCCTGATACTATTACTGAGGCTATGGAGAGCTCCTAAAAATGAATCTATTATGACTGCCTTCCGAAAGACCCTACAGGCAGCTGCACACAACCAATGGACAGCAGCTGCTGATCCCTGTTGTTGAATTAGAGAAGGCTGAAAGTAGCTGAGGAGAATGGTGATTTTGTAAGAGGACCAGCAGTTTTAATTAATCTGGAACCCCGAGATCTTTCTTATACTAGACCATTAAACAGACAGCATATACCAGCGAATATGAGGCCCCCAACACACATAGAGTGTGAGGAGCGGGTGTGGCAGCAGTCCCAAAGGTGCCAGGGACTGCAGCTAAGTCATATGACTTGCACCTGACTTCCTCATATAAACCACAAACATCTTGAGAGCTGCGCAGCTGTACCAGGATACCCATAAATCCATTTTGATGGAGATATGCCCCTGCTGCCCTGATTAGCTGAAGCTGCGTGCCTGGTGAGGTGGCGTGGCCTGCTGTGCTGGTATAGTGACAGACAAATAGACCAATGGAATAGAATTGAAGTCCCAGATATGAACCCACACACCTACGGTCACTTGATCTTCGACAAGGGAGCTAAAACCATCCAGTGGAAGAAAGACAGCATTTTCAACAAATGGTGCTGGGACAACTGGTTGTTTTCATGTAGAAGAATGCGAATCCATCCATTCCTATCTCCTTGTACTAAGGTCAAGTCTAAGTGGATCAAGGAACTTCACATAAAACCAGAGACACTGAAACTTATAGAGGAGAAAGTGGGGAAAAGCTTTGAAGATATGGGCACAGGGGAAAAATTCTTAAATAGAACAGCAATGGCTTGTGCTGTAAGATCGAGAATTGACAAGTGGGACCTCATGAAACTGCAAAGTTTCTGCAAGGCAAAAGACACCATCAATAAGACAAAAAAAAACCACCAACAGATTGGGAAAGGATCTTTACCTATCCTAAATCAGATAGGGGACTAATATCCAATATATATAAGGAACTCAAGAAGGTGGACTCCAGAAAGTCAAATAACTCCATTAAAAAATGGGGCTCAGAACTGAACAAAGAATTCTCACCTGAAGAATACCAAATGCCAGAGAAGCACCTGAAAAAATGTTCAACATCCTTAATGATCAGGGAAATGCAAATCAAAACAACCCTAAGATTCCACCTCACACCAGTCAGAATGGCTAAGATCAAAAATTCAGGTGACAGCAGATGCTGGCGAGGATGTGGAGAAAGAGGAACACTCCTCCATTGTTGGTGGGATTGCTAGCTTGTACAACCACTCTGGAAATGAGTCTGGTGGTTCCTCAGAAAATTGGACATAGTACTACCGGAGGATCCAGCAATACCTCTCCTGGGCATATATCCAGAAGATGTCCCAACTGGTAAGAAGGACACATGCTCCACTATGTTCATAGCAGCCCTATTTATAATAGCCAGAAGCTGGAAAGAACCCAGATGTCCCTCAACAGAGGAATGGATACAGAAATTATGGTACATCTACACAATGGAGTACTACTCAGCTATTAAAAAGAATGAATTTATGAAATTCCTAGCCAAATGGATGGACCTGGAGGGCATCATCTTGAGTGAGGTAACACAATCACAAAGGAACTCACACAATATGTATTCACTGATAAGTGGATATTAGCCCAAAACTTAGGATATCCAAGATATAAGATACAATTTGCTAAACACATGAAACTCAAGAAGAATGAAGACCAAAATGTGGACACTGTGCCCCTTCTTAGAATTGGGAACAAAACACCCATGGAAGGAGTTACAGAGACAAAGCTTGGAGCTGTGATGAAAGGATGGACCATCTAGAGACTGCCGTATCCAGGGATCCATCTCATAATCAGCTTCTAAACGCGGACACCATTGCATACACTACCAAGATTTTGCTGAAAGGACCCAAAGATAGCTGTTTCTTGTGAGACTATGCAGGGGCCTAGCAAACACAGGAGTGGATGATCACAGTCAGCTATTGGATGTATCACAGGGCTCCCAATGGAGAAGCTAGAGAAAGTACCCAAGGAGCTAAAGGAATCTGCAACCCTATAGTTGGAACAACATTATGAACTAACCAGTACCCCGGAGCTCTTGTCTCTAGCTGCATATGTATCGAAAGATGGCCTATTCGGCCATCACTGGAAAGAGAGGCCCATGGGACTTGCAAACTTTATATGCCCCAATATAGGGGAATGCCAGGGCCAAAAGAATGGGAATGGGTGGGTAGGGAAGTGGGGGGCACTATGGGGGACTTTTGGGATAGCATTGGAAATGTAATTGAGGAAAATATGTAATAAAAAATATTAAAAATTAAAAAAAAAGAATATAGAAATAGACAGTAATGAGTCCTGGCACTAGTGACCATAAAATATGTTTAGCAAAATCATAGAAGAAACTTTCTGAACATAAATCAAGAGAAGCCCATACACATAAAGAGGCTTATAGAGCACAAATCTGACTGGACCAGAAAAGAAAATCCTCCCACAACATAATAATCAAAACACAAATCTGAAGAACAAAGAAAAAAACATTAAAAGTAGTAGAGGAAAAAGGCCAGGTAAAATAAAAAGGCAGATCTATCAGAATTATACTTGACTTCTCAAAGGAGGTTCTGAAAGCTAGAAAATTATTAACAGATATCTGGCAACCTCTAATAAAACTGCAGGTGCAAACTTAGTCTACTAACAGTCAACATAGATGGAAAGTATAAAGTATTTCAAGAGAAATTCAAATTTAAATAATATATATCCATATAGCCAGCACTCAAGAAAATATTAGAAAAAAACTGCAACTTAAGGAAGATAAGTACATCTCAGAAAACACAGGAAATAAGTAATTCAAAACCAGCAAAAAACAAAGGAAGCACACCACAATACATCACACACACACACACATACATACACACACACAAACACAAATATCACCAACATCAAAATAACAAGAAGTAGCAATTACTGAACATTAATATCTCTCAATATCACTAGATTTAATTCCTCAATACAAAGTCACATGCTAACAGAATGAATCAGAAAACAGGATCCACCATTCTGCTCTATATAAGAAACACACCAAAGTAAATAAGACAGACGTTGCCTCAGATTAAGAGCTTAAAAAAAAAGTTTCAAAAAATTTGACCCAACTTATATTTGTAAAACAAACTTTTCGAAAGATTAAATTGTATTTTGAACCCCACATATCAATTATAAGAGGAAACTTTAAAACCCTACCCTCACAAACTTATAAATCATCCAGACAAAAACTAAACAGAAAAGTACTTGTACAAAGCAACATAATGAATCAAATGGCCCTTACAGACATCTAAGCAATATTTCACTCAAACCATTTTATATATATATATATATATATATATATATATATATATATATATATATATATATATATATCAACTTCTCAGCATCTCAGGGATACTTCTACAAAATTAACCATAGAGTTGGTCAAAAAATAAGTCTCAACAGATACAAGAATATTGAAATAACACTTAGTATCTTATCAAACCACCACGGATTAAAGCTGAACTTCAATTAGAGAAACAGCAGAAAGCCCACATACTCATGGAAACTGAACAACTCTCTAGTAAATGATATCTGTGTCAGGAAGAAATAATGAAAGAAATCAAAGATTTTCTAGAAATCAGTGAAAATGAAGGCAAAATATTCTAAAACTTTTGGGACAAAATGAAAGAAGTGATAAGAAGAAAGTTCATAGCACAAAATGTTTCCATATTTATGGAATATATTTGTATTGCACTCACTGATAAATGGATATTAGCCCAGAAACTTAGAATACCCTAGATACAATTTGCCAAACACAAGAAAATTAAGAAGAAGGAAGACCAATGTGTGGATACTTCATTCTTCCTTAGAATAGGGAACAAAATACCTATGGAAGGAGTTACAGAGACAAAATTTGGAGCTAAGATGAAAGTATGGACCATCCAGAGACTACCCAACACGGGGATCCATCCCATAATCAGCCATCAAACCCAGACACTATTGCATATGCCACCAAGATTTCGCTGAAAGGATCCTGATATTGCTGTCTCGAATGAAGCTATGCCAGTTGGCTGGCAAATACAGAAGTGGATGCATACTGTCATCTATTGGATGGAACACAGGACCCCCAATGGAGGAGCTAGAGAAAGTACCCAAGGAGCTGAAGGGGTCTGCAACCCGAAAGGGGGAACAACAATATGAACCAACCAGTACCCCCCAGAGCTCGTGTCTTTAGCTGCATATGTAGCAGAAGATGGCCTAGTCAGCCATCATTGGAAAGAGGTCCCTTGGTCTTGCAAACTTTATATGCCCCAGTACAGGGGAAAATAAGGGCCAAGAAGTGGGAGTGGGTGGGTAGGGGAGCAGGGCGGGGGGGAGGGTACGGGGAAATTTTCGGATAGCATTTTAATTGTAAATAAAGAAAATATCTAATAAAAAAAAGGAAAACAGAAAAACAGAAAAGAAAGAAAGAAAGAAAGAAAGAAAGAAAGAAAGAAAGAAGAAAGAAGAAAGAAAGAAAGTTAGTTCTCATAGCAGCAATTTAAAAGTATATCTGAAATCTCTAGGAAAAAGATACCAAACAGGAGTAGAAAGCAGGAAATAATAAAATCAGAGCTGAAATCAAACAGTTGTTAAAAAAAAAAAAAAAAAGAATAACAACAACAACAAGAAGGTAATCCCTCAACAAACCTAAAAGAATACAGCCACAAGAACAGAATGCCAACTTTAACAACAAAAATAACAGGAAACAATTACTTTTCCTTAATATCTCTTAATATCAATGGACTCAACTCCCCGATAAAAAGACATAGACTAACAAACTGGCTACACAAACAAGACCCAACATTTTGCTGCTTACAGGAAACTCATCTCAGAGAAAAAGATAGACACTACCTCAGAATGAAAGGCTGGAAAACAATTTTCCAAGCAAATGGTATGAAGAAACAAGCTGGAGTAGCCATTCTAATATCTGATAAGATTGACTTCCAACCCAAAGTCATCAAAAAAGACAGGGAGGGGCACTTCATACTCATCAAAGGTAAAATCCTCCAAGAGGAACTATCAATCCTGAATATCTATGCTCCAAATACAAAGTCAGCCTCATTCATTAAAGAAACTTTAGTAAATCTCAAAGCACACATTGCACCTCATACAATAATAGTGGGAGACTTCAACACACCACTTTCACCAATGGACAGATCATGGATACAGAAACTAAACAGGGACACAGTGAAACTAACAGAAGTTAAGGATCAAATGGATCTGGCAGATATCTACAGAACATTTTACCCTAAAACAAAAGGATATACCTTCTTCTCAGCACCTCATGGTACCTTCTCCAAAATTGACCACATAATTGGTCACAAAACAGGCCTCAACAGATACAACAATATGGAAATTGTCCCATGCATCCTATCAGATCACCATGGACTAAGGCTGATCTTCAATAACAAAATAAATAATAGAAAGCCAACATTCACATGGAAACTGAACAACACTCTTCTCAATGATACCTTGGTCAAGGAAGGAATAAAGAAAGAAATTAAGGACTTTTTAGAGTTCAATGAAAATGAAGCCACAACATACCCAAACTTATGGGACGCAATGAAAGCATTTCTAAGAGGAAAACTCATAGCTCTGAGTGCCTCCAAAAAGAAACTAGAAAGAGCACACATTAGCAGCTTGACAACACACCTAAAAGCACTAGAACAAAAGGAAGCAAATTCACCCAAAAGGAGTAGACTGCAGGAAATAATCAAACTCATGGGCGAAATCAATCAAGTGGAAACAAGAAGAGCTATTCAAAGAATCAACCAATCAAGGAGCTGGTTCTTTGAGAAAATCAACAAGATAGATAAACCCTTAGCCAGACTCACTAGAGGGCACAGGGAAAGCATTCTAATTAACAAAATCAGAAATGAAAAAGGAGACATAACAGATCCTGAAGACATCCAAAACACCATCAGATCCTTCTACCAAAGGCTATACTCAACAAAACTGGAGAACCTGGATGAAATGGAGAAGTTCCTAGACAGATACCAGGTACCAAAGTTGAACCAAGATCAGGTTAATGATCTAAACAGCCCTATATCCCCCAAAGAAATAGAAGCAGTCATTAATAGACTCCCAAAAAAAAAAAAAAAAAAAAAAAAAAGCCCAGGACCAGATGGGTTTAGTGCAGAGTTCTATCAGACCTTCAAAGAAGATCTAATCCCAGTTCTTCACAAACTATTCCACAAAATAGAAACAGAAGGTACTCTACCCAACTCATTATATGAAGCCACAATTATTCTGATACCTAAACCACAAAAAGACCCAACAAAGATAGAAAACTTCAGACCAATATCCCTTATGAATATTGATGCAAAAATCCTCAATAAAGTTCTTGCTACCCTAATCCAAGAACACATCAAAACAATCATCCATCCTGACCAAGTAGGTTTCATCCCAGGGATGCAGGGATGGTTCAATATACGGAAATCCATCAATGTAATCCAGTATATAAACAAACTCAAAGACAAAAACCACATGGTCATCTCGTTAGATGCGGAAAAAGCATTTGACAAGATCCAACACCCATTCATGATAAAAGTCTTGGAAAGATCAGGAATTCAAGGCCCATAACTAAATATGATAAAAGCAATGTACAGCAAACCAGTAGCCAACATCAAAGTAAATGGTGAGAAGCTTGAAGCAATCCCCCTAAAATCAGGGACTAGACAAGGCTGTCCACTTTCTCCATACCTATTCAACATAGTACTTGAAGTCCTAGCCAGAGCAATTTGACAACAAAAGTAGATCAAAGGGATACAAATTGGAAAAGATGAAGTCAAAATATCACTTTTTGCAGATGATATGATAGTATATATAAGTGACCCTAAAAATTCCACCAGAGAACTCCTAAACCTGATAAACAGCTTCGGTGAAGTAGCTGGATATAAAATTAACTCAAACTAATCAATGTCCTTTCTCTACACAAAGAATAAACAGGCTGAGAAAGAAATTAGGGAAACAACACACTTCTCAATAGTCAAAAATAATATAAAATATCTTGGCGTGACTCTAACTAAGGAAGTGAAAGATCTGTATAATAAAAACTTCAAGTCTCTGAAGAAAGAAATTATAGAAGATCTCAGAAGATGGAAAGATCTCCCATGCTCATGGATTGGCAGGATCAACATTGTAAAAATGGCTATCTTGCCAAAAGCAATCTACAGATTCAATGCAATCCCCATCAAAATTCCAACTCAATTCTTCAACGAATTAGAAAGTGCAATCTGCAAATTCATCTGGAATAACAAAAAACCTAGGATAGCAAAAACTCTTCTCAAGGATAAAAGAACCTCTGGTGGAATCACCATGCCAGACCTAAAGCTTTACTACAGAGCAATTGTGATAAAAACTGCGTGGTACTGGTATAGTGACAGACAAATAGACCAATGGAATAGAATTGAAGACCCAGAAATGAACCCACACACCTACAGTCACTTGATCTTCGACAAGGGAGCTAAAAACATCCAGTGGAAGAAAGACAGCATTTTCAACAAATGGTGGTGGCACAACTGGTTGTTAACATGTAGAAGAATGCTAATTGATCCATTCCTATCTCCTTGTACTAAGGTCAAGTCTAAGTGGATCAAGGAACTTCACATAAAACCAGAGACACTGAAACTTATAGAGGAGAAAGTGGGGAAAAGCCTTGAAGATATGGGCACAGGGGAAAAATTCTTGAATAGAACAGCAATGGCTTGTGCTGTAAGATCGAGAATTGACAAATGGGACCTCAGGAAACTGCAAAGCTTCTGCAAGGCAAAAGACACCATCAATAAGACAAAAAAACCACCAATAGATTGGGAAAGGATCTTTACCTATCCTAAATCAGATAAGGGTCTAATATCCAATATATATAAAGAACTCAAGAAGGTGGACTCCAGAAAGTCAAATAACCCCATTAAAAAATGGGGATCAGAACTGAACAAAGAATTCTCACCTGAAGAATAACAAATGGCAGAGAAGCACCTGAAAAAATGTTCAACATCCTTAATCATCAGGGAAATGCAAATCAAAACAACCCTGAGATTCTACCTCACACCAGTCAGAATGGCTAAGATCAAAAATTCAGGTGACAGCAGATGCTGTCGAGGATGTGGAGAAAGAGGAACACTCCTCCATTGTTGGTGGGATTGCAAGCTGGTACAACCACTCTGGAAATCAGTCTGGTGGTTCCTCAGAAAATTGGACATAGTACTACCGGAGGATCCAGCAATACCTCTCCTGGGCATATATCCAGAAGATGTCCCATCCAGTAAGAAGGACACATGCTCCACTATGTTCATAGCAGCCCTATTTATAATAGCCAGAAGCTGGAAAGAACCCAGATGTCCCTCAACAGAGGAATGGATACAGAAATTATGGTACATTTACATAATGGAGTACTACTCAGCTATTAAAAATAATGAATTTATGAAATTCCTAGCCAAATGGATGGACCTGGAGGGCATCATCTTGAGTGAGGTAACACAATCACAAAGGAACTCACACAATACATATTCACTGATAAGTGGATATTAGCCCAAAACTTAGGATACCCAAGATATAAGATACAATTTGCTAAACACATGAAACTCAAGAAGAATGAAGACCAAAATGTGGACACTGTGCCCCTTCTTAGAATTGGGAACAAAACACCCATGGAAGGAGTTACAGAGACAAAGTTTTGAGCTGTGATGAAAGGATGGACCATCTAGAGACTGCCGTATCCAGGGATCCATCCCATAATCAGCCTCTGAACGTGGACACCATTGCATACACTAGCAAGATTTTCCTGAGAGGACCCAAAGATAGCTGTCTCTTGTGAGACTATGCAGGGGCCTAGCAAACACAGGGGTGGATGCTCACAGTCAACTATTGGATATATCACTGGGCTCCCAATAGAGAAGCTAGAGAAAGTACCCAAGGAGCTAAAGGGATCTGCAACCCTATAGTTGGAACAACATGATGAACTAACCAGTACCCCGGAGCTCTTGTCTCTAGCTGCATATGTATCGAAAGATGGCCTATTCGGCTATCACTGGAAAGAGAGGCCCATTGGACTTGCAAACTTTATATGCCCCAATATAGGGGAATGCCAGGGCCAAAAGAATGGGAATGGGTGGGTAGGGAAGTGGGGGGCGCTATGGGGGACTTTTGGGATAGCATTGGAAATGTAATTGAGGAAAATATTTAATAAAAATATTAAAAATTAAAAAAAAAAGAATAGAAGGAATCACTGAAACAAAGAGTTGGTTTTTAGGGGGTGGGGGCGGGGAGGGGGAATCAACAAGATTAACAAACCAAACTAACCAAAAAGGTAAACTAACCAAAAGACAGAAAGAGAGTATCCAAAGCAACAAAATATGAAATGAAAAAGGAGACATAACAACAGACAAGGATTGAATTCAAAAAATCTTAGGTGTTAGTTCAAAAGCCTTACCTCAAAAATTTGGAAAACCTTAACAAAATGAATTATTTCTAGACAGGTGGTATTTAATAAAGATAAATCAAGATCAAGTAAATATTTAAACAGCCCAATAATCCCCAAAGAAATAGAAGCAGTTATTAAAATTCTCCTAACAACAGCAGCATCAACAACAATACCAGGCATTAAAAAAAAAAAAAAAAAGCTAATATAAACTATTTCAAAAAATACAAACAGAAGGAGCAGTGCCATACTCACCACAGTTACAATGATACCTCAACCACATAGAGACTCAACAATAACAACAGCAACAACAACAACAAAGTATCAGACCAATTTTTCTCATGAACATTTATGCAAAAATTCCCAATTAAATACTTACAACCAATTCCTGGAACACACAACAAACATTATCCACAATGATGAAGTAGGATTCATCTCAGAGATGCAGGGATGATTTAACATATGAAAGGCCATCAATTTAATCCACCATATAACCAAACTTAAAGGATTAAAAAATATATGAAATTCTCATTACATGCTGAAAAAGCATTTGACAAAATCAAACATATCAGAAATACAAGGCCATATCTAAACATAACATACAGAAAGGTAATAGCCAACATTAAATTAAATAGAGAGAAATTTAAGGCAATACCATTACAATCAATAACAAGGCAAGTCTACTCACTCTCTCCCTATCTATTCAATGTAGTACTTGAAGTTGTAGCTAGAGCTATAAGGCAGCTAAAGGAGATCAAGTGGTTACAACTTGCAAATGAATAACTCAAAGAATCAGTACATATAGATGCTATGATAGGATGCATAAGCAACCCCAAAATTCTACCAAAGAATTCCTATAGCTAAAAAACACCTTCAACAAAGTAGCTGGATACAAAATGAACTAAAAAATAAAAATAAAAAAAAATTTAAAAAAGTAGTCCTTCATTATACAAATGATCAATGAATGGGCTTAGAAACAAGTTAGGGAAGAAACACCCTTTAAAGAGGCCATCCATATTATAAAATATCTTGTAACTCCAACCAAACAAGTAAAAGAGCTGTATAACAAGAACATTAAGTAGCTGAAAAAATAAATTTTAGAAGATATCAGAAGGTGGAAATAACTCACATGATCAAGGATTGGTGGGATTAACATAGTTAAAATGGCCGTTTTACTAAAAACAATTTACAGATTCATGCAATTCCTATCAAAAGTTTAAAACAACCTCACAGACCTTGACAGAGAAATTCTCAGCTTCATATGGTAAAACAAATAACATAGCATACCTAAAGCAATCATGAACAATAAATCAACATCTGCAGGTTATCACCATCCCTGACTTGAAGCCTTACTACAGAGCAATAGTAATAAAAATTGCATGGTATTCATATAGGAACAAACAGGTCAACAGAGTCAAATCAAAGACTCTGAAATTAACCAACATACATACAGACACGTTATTTTTTATAAAGAAGTCAAGAACTTAAAATGGAAAGAAGAATGCATCTTTAACAAATGGTGCTGGTCTAACTGTATGTCTGCATGTAGAAGAATACAAATAGATCTATATCTATCATGCTGTACAAAACTCAATTCCAAGTTGTCCAGAGACCTAACCTTAAAACTGAATACACTAGTACTAATAAAACAGAGAATGAGAAATAGTCTTGGATGCATTGGTTTGACAAACATTGTCTTGAACACCGATGTCACAGGCTCTAGAATCAAAAATTAGTAAATATGACCTCATGAAAATGACAGCCTTCTGTAATTGAAAGGACCCTGTCTATAGGACAAAACACAGCCTACTGATCAGGAAAAAATCTTCAATAGCCCTACATTTGACAAAGGACTAGTATCCAAAATTTATACAAAAACCCAAAAAGTTAGAAATGCACAACTCAAATAAACCAATAAAAAATGAAGTATAGAATTCAATGGAGAATTCTCAGCAGATGAATCTTGAATGGCCAAGAAACACTTAGATGTTCAAAGTCCTTAGTCACCAGGGAAATCAATGTCAAAATGCCTTGGAGCTTCTCTATTACACCCCTCAGAATGGCTAGCACATGCTGGCAAAGATTTTGAACATTCCCCCATTACTGGTGGGAGTGCAAACTTTTACAACTATTTTGGAAATCAATTTGGCAATTTCTTCAAGATTTGGGAATACTTCTACCTCAACAACCAGCTATAACACTCCCTGGCATACACCTAAAGGATGCCACACTATATCATAGGGACACTTGCTCAACTATGTCCATATCAGCATTATTCATAATACTCAGAAAGTGGAAACAACTTAGATGTCCTTCAATTGAAGAATGGATAAAGAAAATGTGGAATATATACACAATAGTATACTATTCAGGTATTAAAAGTAAAGACATCAGCCAGGCAGTGGTGGCACACACCTTTTATCACAGAACTTGGTAGGCAGAAGCAGGCATATTTCTGAGTTTGAAGCCAGGCTTGTCTACATTGTGAGTTCCAGGACAGCCAGAGACACAAAGAGAAACCTTGTCTTTGCTCCTTCTTAGAATGGGAAAGAAAATGCCCCTGGAAGGAGTTACAGATGCAAAGTTCAGAGCTGTGACAGAAGGAAAGACCATCCAGAGACTGCCCTACCTAGGGATCCATCACATATACAACCACCAAACCCAGACACTATTGCATAGGCCAGAAAGATTTTGCTGACAGGACCCTGACATAGCTCTCTCTTATGAGGCTATGCCAATGCCTTGCAAATACAGAAGTGGATGCTCACAGTCATCTATTAGATGGAACACAGGGCCCCTAGTGAAGGAGCTAAAGAAAGTACCCAAGGAGTTAAAGGGGTCTGCAACCCTATAGGTGGAACCACAATCTGAACTAACCAGTACTCCCCAGAGCTGTGTCTCTAGTTGCATGTGTAGCAGAGGATGGCCTAGTTGGCCATCAATGGGAGGAGAGGCCCTTGGTCCTGCGAAGATCATATGCTCCAGGACAGGGGAATGCCAGGACCAGGACAGACGTGGGTGGGTTAGGAAGCAGGGCAGGGGAGGGTGTAAGGGACTTTCTGGATAGCATTTGAAATGTAAATGAGGAAAATATCTAATAAAAATGCCTTATAAAAACAAAAAGAAAGAAATAAAAAGACATCATAAAATTGTGCAAGTAAATTGATGGAACTTGAAAATATCATTATATGTGCTTATTAGCCATAAAATACAGGATTACCCTTGCTACACTCTACAAACCCACAGAAGCTAAAGAAAAAGGAAGGTCAAAGTGATGATGCTTGAATCTCAATTCAAAGGGGAATAAAATCATTCTAGGAAGCCTATGGATGAAGAGGACTGGGTGGGGAAAGAATAGGGAAAGAAATGTGAGGACATTCAGGATCTGGTACAGGGAGGGACAGGGAAGATGGCCAGATGGCTATGAGAATGAATATAATCTGTAGCAGCAGTGGGTTGTTGGTGGCAGGCTCATCTCAAGCACATGCCAAAAACCTAGGTAGTGAATACTCCCAAGAATTACTGCTGGTAACCTTAGCTGACACTCACAGCAGTAGGGATATAGAACCCAAAGAGGCCACCTCATGTAGCCAGGGAGGAATTCCAGTTGAGTAATTGGGACACCAGCCCTCCCACAAATCTTTAGATCCAGAATTAATTCTGCCTACAAGAAATACAGGGAAGCTGGATAGAGCAGAGAGTGAGGGGATGGCCATGCAACTACAGGCACAATCTGAGACCCATCCCATTGGCAAGCACCAATCCCTGACACTAGCAATGATATTCTATTATGATTGTAGACAGGAGCCTAGCATAGCTGTTCTCTAAGAGGTTCCATCCAGCCATTGAGTAGGACAAATGCAGAGATACACTGCCAAACACTGGATGGATCTTGGGAACTCTTATGGAAGAGTTCAGGGAAGGATTAGAGGTCCCAAAAGGAATAGGAACTCTACAGAAAGATCAACACAGTCAACTAACATGGATACATGGGGGCTTTGAATCTGAACCGCCAAACAAAGGGCATACAGAGACTTGATCTAGGCTCCCCTCTCCCACACATATGTAGCATATGTACATCTTGGTCTTTATGGAGGCCCAGAATGACAGGGCAGGTGATATCCCTAAATCTGTTACCTCTCTATTGAACACATTTCCAGAACTTGGCTGTCTTGTCTGGCCTCACTGAGAAAAAGGAGCTCCTAGACCTGCAAAGATTTGATATGCTAGATTGGGTGAATACACAGAGGGAGCCTCCACTCACTCAGAGAAGGAGAGGTCATATGGGGGAACAGACTGTGGGAATACAGGACTAAGAGGGGACACCGATTGGGATTTAAAGTGAATAAATAAAAACAAATAAAAAGAAAAAAATGACGTGATGAAACTCGCAGGCAAATGAACAGAACTAAAAAGAAAAAAATACAAAAGAAGAGAAAGAAAGAAAGAAAGAAAAAAAAGAAAGAAAGAAAGAAAGAAAGAAAGGAAGGAGGGAGGGAGGGAGGGAGGGAGGGAGTGAGGGAGGAAGGAAGGAAGGAAGGAAGGAAGGAAGGAAGGAAGGAAGGAAGGAAGGAAGGAGAGAGAAAGAGGGAGAGAGAGAAAAGAAGGAAATGGAGGAGAGGAGAAGAGAAGAGAAGAGAAGAGAAGAGAAGAGAAGAGAAGAGAAGAGAAGAGAAGAGAAGAGAAGAGAAGAGAAGAGAAGAGAAGAGAAGAGAAATCATTCTAATGAGGTTACCCAGGACCTGAAAGTCAATCATGGCATACACTCACTTATAAGTGGATATTAACCATAAATTACAGAAAAACCATACTATAATCCACTGACCCAAAATGGCAAAATTATAGGCAGGGCTCTTGGGTGGGGCACAAGGAAATCTCTTGGAATGAAAAATTGAATAGTTTTTTCAGAATGGACTGGCAGAGGATGGGAAGAAAAGAGACTGAATGGTTGGGGGAAAAAAAAGGAAAGAACTAGGAGAAAGACAAATGGAATTGAGAAACATTTTGAATAGGGTTGATATGAAAACCTAGTCATATAATGGAAATTCCCTGGAATTTTGTATACAAACTCAGCCATGGGCAAGAGATGCAGTCATAGAGGAGGATCAACACAGCCATAAAAACTTCTACATGCAACATATCTTTCCTAGAACATGTGCTGGAGTATTTGTGGCACAGAACTTCTGTGAGAGGACATTCAATAATTGTTCGAATTTGATGTCCATGTTTTGCAAATGAACATGGATGGGCAGGAACTCAAAGCACTACTTGGAGGAAAAAAATTCAATAAAATTATTACTATATTCTGCTATATTCATAGACCTGTTACTAGCACATTCATAATCAGAGAGATGCCATCAAGCAACTAATGGAAGCATATGCAGAGATTCACAGTCAAACACTGTGTGGACTTAGTAGAATCCCACAAGTATGGGAGACAATCATTTCTGAAGCCTGAGGGGTCCATAATAACATGAGAATAAAGTCCACAGATTTAGTTAAGCAGATCTAAAAGGTGACCGCAGAGACTAATGTGAGAATCCGAGACCCTAAGCTAGACTTTCTGTATATAAAATGATTTTGCAGCTTGGTGCTTTTATGGAATTTATAACAGTACTCTACATCTTTGCCTACTATTGTGACCCTGTTACTTTTACTGAGTTGCCATGACTTGTGGGTTTGTTCCAGTTTTATTGTAATTTGATATACCATGTTGGTATTTGGTAGCTATCCCTGGGAGGCTGCTTTTTTGGAGTGGGAGGTGGTAGATCTGGATGAGAAAGGAGGTGGAAGGGTGAAAAAGGATGAATGGAGAGGGAGGGAAACTGTTGTTCAGATTTAATGAGTAAGAGAAGAATAAAACAAAAAACAAATGTACTTTAAAATTTTATTTTGCACAAGGTGGAATGGAAACAAACAAATAAAACCATGCTAGCCTGGATGCAAGGGAAAATAAAATGAAACAAAACATTTTTTCTTGTTTCTGGAAGTGAAATCTGTTGCATCCTCAATAAAATTTCATGTAGAAACTTTTGAAAAAATAGAGATACAGAAGATTGAGATATACAACTCAAAATTATACCAAAATTTCCATATCCTACTACAGAGTTGTGTAGTGGATTAGCCCAATTCTGCTTGTATTCTTATGTTAATACTGGTTCCTTAAGACTTGATTGCTCCAAAGATAAGAGAGTATGCACATACATCCAAGAGACACTGTATAATCTTGCCTTCAAGTTCTTTCTGATTGGTGAATAAAGATGGCAACAGCCAATATATGGCCAGAAAAGATATAGGTGAAGTTTAGGATTTGTTGGCTTGGGGGTGGAAGCAGAAATACAATGGAGGGAAAAGATGAAAATAGGAGAAGCCACCATGAATTAGGTGAGTCATGAAAATGTAGCCCTGAGGGCAAACCATTGGGTGTTAGGAGCAGCCCAGATGAAACATAAAAAGTAATTACTCAAGTTTATTTATAGGAGAGTAGATTCTAATAGCATAGAGGGCAGTCATTGACCCAGATCTTATACTGTCTAAGGCTTATTGTAAATAATAAAAGTTGTGGGTCTTTTATTTTGGAACTGAATGATCAAGGCTGAGTAGAAATTTCAGATTGTGATTAAAAATTTCTACAAGAGTTAAATGCTTATTAATGCTCACTGTTGCTCTACTCACAATATCCAGAATACAGAAAAAGCATAGATTTTTCATGAAATGACAAATGAATAATGAAAGTATTTTACATTTATACTTCTGTAGTAAAAAAGGAATTCTCCAGGTAAATCAATGGAAATAGAAATAATAATTCCACATTAATACGTGCAGACTCAGAAAAACAAATAATCCATTGTTTTATCTAATTTATGTCTTCACTTTGAAAAGCAATAGATTACACGAAATAAGATAGGGCTTATTGGTGTGACTTTCAATGTAAGGAATATAGAAATAAATAGTATAAATACAGAAAAGGAATAATGGAAAAATAGGTCAAATGGAGTGTGTATGGGAATGCTGGATACAGTATAGAGTACAGAGAAAAGTGAGTAATTTAGAGACATTTTGAAAAATTGTAAGGAAACCTCCATCTCCTGTATCTCCTGCATCTCCTGCATTTACTGCATCTCAAGTGCTAGGATTAAAGATCTACATAACCACTGCCCAGCTATTAGCACTTTGGACAGTAGGCAACCAGTCTCTCAATGTAATTATTGAAGATAATAGCTTTTTGCTTTATTCTACTTTCTTGACACTTTTGTTCACAATAAATGGGATGAAAATGGAGAATTTCGCCAGGCATGGTGGTACATGCCTTTAATCCCAGTACTTGGGAAGCAGAGGCAGGCGAATTTCTGAGTTCAAAGCCAGCCTGGTCAACAGAGTTAGTTTCAGGACGCCAGGGCTACACAGAGGAATCCTGTCTTGAAAAGACCAAAAAAAAAAAAAAAAAAAAAGGAGAATTTCTTTTAATCCATTTGCCAATGTGTCAAAATTTATACCAATTCAATGGTTTTCCTCCATATTTTTGCAGTATATCTTTATTGTGATGACTCTAGCTTTGTTGTGCTAAACTGATAAGAACCATACTTGAATTCCTTGATATTTCCACATGAATTTTGATTTTTCTATTTTCATAAAGAATATCATATTAGATAATGTTTTTCTCTTATAGGTAACTTTTGGGTATTATAGGTATTCAAATTTCCATTTTCAAGGGGCCATAAATGATCTCTTGGTTTGAATAAAATAGAAATACATTCCAATCTAGAGCAGACAGAACTCTCCTTTCTCTTCCTAGCCATTTTTTTTTTACCAAATTAAATGGTTATTTTGATTGTAAGTAGCTCATCCCTTTATCAGTATTTGTGAGAAAAGAAATGACAGAACTACTTTGCCTTACTAAACAAGTAAGCATTTTCAGCTAGAGAAACAATGTTTTTTATAGAAACAATTATTTCTGTGAATAATAATAATGTATAACATATCATTTAAAAGGGCATCTGGACTTCTTCAGAAAGATTAATATTCAATATTAAAACATACTCAGGAAAACTAAAAGTAGTAACATAAACTCTTAATGTCCTTAGGTACCAGAAATCGATACATGTTTCTAATTCAGAGAAAAGATGAAAGAGGGAAAAATTGTAACTTTTATGAGACAGTTAAAATTGTATTCAATCCTGAGAATTTTTGGTGGTGGGACTGCAAGCTTGTACAACCACTCTGGAAATCAGTTTGGCAGTTCCTCAGAAAATTGGACATAGTTCTACGGGAATATCCAGCAATACCAATCCTTGGGATATACGCAGAAGAGGCTCCAACATGTAATAAAGACACATGCTCCACTATGTTCATAGCAACCTTATTTATAATAGCCAGAAGGTGGAAAGAATCCAGATGTCCCTCAACAGAGGAATGGATACCGAAAATGTTGTACATTTACACAATGGAGTACTACGCAGCTATTAAAAACAATGAATTTATGAAATTCTTAGGCAAATGGATGGCTCTGTAGGATATCATCCTAAGTGAGGTAACCCAATTACAAAAGAACACACATGATATGTACTCACTTATGAGTGGATATTAACCCAGAAGCTCAGGATCCTTCTTAGAACAGGGAACAAAATACCCATGGAAGGAGTTACTGAGACAAGGTTCGGAGCAAAGACTGATGGAACGACTATCCAGAGACTGTCCCACTTGGGGACCCATCCCATAAACAACCACCAAACCCAGACACCATGGCAGATGCCAACAAGAGCTTGCTGACAGTAGCCTGATAGAACTGTCTTCTGAGGAGCTATGCCAGTGCCTGGCAAATATAGAAGTGGATGCTCACAATCATCCATTGGGAGGAGAACAAGGTCGCCAATAAAGGAGACAGAGAAAGTACCCAAAGAGCTGAAGGGGTTTGAAGCCCCATAGGAGGAACTAACCAATATCCCCAGAGCTCCTTGGAACAAAACCACCAATCAAAGAAAACACATGGTGGAACTTGTGGCTCTAGTTGTATATGTAGCAGAGTATGGCCTAGTCAGTCATCAATGGGAGGAGAGGTCCTAGGTCCTGTGAAGGTTCTATGCCCCAGTTTAGGAGAATGCCAGGACCAGGAATGGGAGTGGGTGGGTTGGGGAGCATGGGGATGGGAGAGGGGATAGGGGATTTTCAGAGTGGAAACTAGGAAAGGGGATAACATTTGAAAGGTAAATAAAGAAAATATCTAATAAAAAAAGGAAAAAAATTAGAATCTGTTTCTCTCCTTGCAGTATTTTGAAGTATATATTATAGTAATTATTCTTTCTAGTTATAAAGAGCAATTATAATAGCAATATTTCCTATACTTTTATACTTAATGTATATTTGATTTATTAATCAAGTCTCTCTGTATCTTTGTGTGTGTGTGTGTGTGTGTGTGTGTGTATGTGTGTGTGTGTGTGCATGTGTGTGTGTGGGGGGGGGGGGGTGTACTGCAGAGACCATAATAGAACATTATATACCCTGGCCTTGCAGTAACTCATGGCTTTGAGCCACCTGACATAAGGACTGGCAACGGAACTTTGGTTCTCAGGATTACCACCATGGACTTTGAAAGCTGAGTCATTTCTCTAGCCCCTCAAAGGGGAAAAAAACAAAACAAAACAACAACAACAAAAAACTAACGAAATGAAAGTGCAAATTAAACATTAGGTAATTTAACACCAAATTTAATATCTTACTTTTTAATTAGTGTCAGGAGGACACATAGTTTACCCTTCAAAACAGGTCTAAAGTTTCTGTCCCTTATGTGACATTCAAAGAAACCTCCTAAGTTTGCTCTATGCTTTTCATTATTGTAATGATATTGTAATGCTATATTTACAATGAAAATAATCTTCATGTGAAAGACGTTTGATAATAAATCTGAGTAAAAATTTTTCAAAGACATTTAAAACACAATTTTCCAGTATTTAAGATGCAGAATGTATGTTTTAAACTTGAAATTGAAAGGCACAACCTGCTATTTCACTACTGGGTTAGGCTAAAAGTGTGAATCAAAAGCAATCCCACTAAAATCAGGGACTAGACAAAGCTGCCCACTTTCTCCCTACCTATTTAACATTATATTTGAAGTCCTAGCCAGAGCAATTCCACATCAAAATGAGATCAAAGGGATACAAATTGGAAAGGAAGAAGTCAAAATATCACTTTTTGCAGATGATATGATAGTATATATAAGTGACCCTAAAAATTCCACCAGAGAACACCTAAGCCTGATAAACAGCTTCAATGAAGTAGCTGGATATAAAATTAACTCAAACAAGTCAATGGACTTTCTGTATACAAAGGATAAACAGACTGAGAAAAAATTAGGGAAAAAACAGCTTTCTCAATAGTCACAAATAATATAAAATACCTTGGCGTGACTCTAACTAAGGAAGTGAAAGATCTATATGATAAGAACTTCAAGTCTCTGAAAAAATAATTTAAAGAAGATCTCAGAAGATGGAAAGATCTCCCATGCTAATGGATTGGCAGGATCAATATAGTAAAAATGGCTATCTTGCAAAAAGCAATCTACAGATTCAATGCAATCCCCATCAAAATTCCAACTCAATTCTTCAACGAATTAGGAAGGGCAATTTGCAAATTCATGTGGAATAACAAAAAACGTAGGATAGCAAAAGCTCCTCTCAAGGATAAAAGAACCTCTGGTGGAATCACCATGCCTGACCTAAAGCTGTACTACAGAGCAATTGTGATAAAAACTGCATGGTATTGGTATAGCGACAGACAAGTAGACCAATGGAATAGAATTGAAGACCCAGGAATGAACCCACACACCTATGGTCACTTGATCTTTGACAAGGGAGCAAAAACCATCCAGTGGAAAAAAAGACAGCATTTTCAACAAATGGTGCTGGCACAACTGGTGGTTATCATGTAGAAAATGGGAATTGATCCATTCCTATCTCCTTGTACTAACGTCAAATCTAAGTGGATTAAGGAACTCTACATAAAAACAGAGACACTGAAACTTATTGAGGAGAAAGTAGGGAAAACCCTCAAAGATATGGATACAGGGGAAAAATTCCTGAATAGAACAGCAATGGCTTGTGCTGTAAGATCGAGAATTCACATATGGGACCTCATAAAATTGCAAAGCTTCTGCAAGGCAAAAGAAACCGTCAATAAGACAAAAAGACCACCAACAGACTGGGAAAGGATCTTTACCTATCCTAAATCAGATAGGGGGCTAATATCCAATATATATATCATCAGGGAAATGCAAATCAAAACAACCCTGAGATTCTACCTCACAACCTTCAGAATGTGTAAGATCAAAAATTCAGGTGACAGCAGATGCTGGCGAGGATGTGGAGAAAGAGGAACACTCCTACATTGTTGATGGAATTGCAAGCTTGTACAACCACTCTGGAAATCAGTCTGGCGGTTCCTTAGAAAATTGGACATAGTACTACTGGAGGATCCAGCAATACCTCTCCTGGGCATATATCCAGAAGATGCCCCAACCAGTAAGAAGGACACATGCTACACTATGTTCATAGCAGCCTTATTTATAATAGCCAGAAGCTGGAAAGAACCCAGATGCCCCTCAACAGAGGAATGGATACAGAAAATGTGGTACATTTACACAATGGAGTACTACTCAGCTATTAAAAAGAATGAATTTATGAAATTCTTGGGCAAATGGATGGACCTGGAGGGCATCATCCTGAGTGAGGTAACACAATCTCAAAGGAACTCACACAATATGTACTCACTGATAAGTGGATATTATCCCAAAACTTAGGATACCCAAGATATAAGATATAGTTTGCTAAACACAAGAAACTTCAAGAATGAAGACTGAAGTGTGGACACTATGCCCCTCCTTAGAATTGGGAACAGAACACCCATGGAAGGAGTTACAGAGACAAAGTTTGGAGCTGTGACAAAAGGATGGACCATCTAGAGACAGCCATATCCAGAGATCCATCCCATGATCAGCTTCCAAACGCTGACACCATTGCATTCACTAGCAAGATTTTCTGAAAGGACCCAGATATAGCTGTCTCTTGTGAGACTATGCCGGGGCCTGGAAAACACAGAAGTGGATGCTCACAGTCAGCTAGTGAATGGATCACAGGGCCCCCAATGGAGGATCTGGAGAAAGTACTGAAGGAGCTGAAGGGATCTGCAACCCTATGGTTGAACAACATTATGAACTAACCAGTACCCCAGAGCTCTTGACTCTAGCTGCATATGTATCAAAAGATGGCCTAGTCGGCCATCACTGGAAAGAGAGGCCCATTGGACATGCAAACTTTATATGCCACAGTACAGGGGAATGCCAGGGCCAAAAAAAATGGGAATGGGTGGGTAGGGAAGTAGGGGGAGGGTATGGAGGACTTTTGGGATAGCATTGGAAATGTAACCCAAAAACAAAAAAACTCGCACAATATGTACTCACTGATAAGTGGATATTAGTCCAGAAATTTAGAATACCCAAGATATAAGACACTATTTGCTAAATGCATGAAACTCAAGAAGAAGGAAGACCAAAGTGTCGACACTTTGCTCCTTCTTAGAATTGGGAACAAAACAACCATGGAAGGAGTTACAGAGACAAAGTTTGGAGCTGAGACAAAGGATGGACCATCTAGAGACTGCCATATCCGTGAATCCATCCTACAATCAGCTTCCAAACGTTGACACCATTGCATATACTAGCAAGATTTTGCTAAAAGGATCCAGATATGGCTGTCTCTTGTGAGACTCTCCCGGGTCCTGGCAAACACAGAAGTGGATGCTCACAGACAGCTATTGGATGTATCACAAGGCCCCCAATGGAGGACCTAAAGAAAGTACCCAAGGAGCTGAAGGGATCTGCAATCCTTTAGGTGTAACTAACCAATACTCCCCCCCAGGAGCTCATCTCGCTATCTGCATATGAATCAGAAGATGGTCTAGTTGGCCATCAGTGGAAAGAGAGGCCCATTTGTTGTGCAAACTTTATATGCCTCAATACAGGGGAATGCCAGGGCCAAGAAGTGGGAGTGGGTTGGTAGGGGAGTGAGTGTGGAGCATGTGGGGGCCTTTTGGGATAGCATTGGAAATGTAAATGAAATAAATACCCAATTAAAAAAAAAGAGTGGATCAGTACCAGGGCTATCAAATATATACAGAGCTCATAAAGTTCAGGAAAAAGTTTTAGATATGTCACCCCTTGATTGGTAATCTATACAAATCAAGTGAATGACCAGGAAATTAGACAATGTAATGCTGTGTACATGGTTCACTCATCACTTTTACCTTCTTTATCATTCATGTCAGAAGTTGCCATGTCACATATGAGGGGAACATAGATATCTTGCATGGTATGAAGTATCAATTCTGCTCTGTGTGTTCTAGGAATCAAGTTCATTTTGACAGGCCTAACTGAAAACTTCTTTAACTTCTGAATCATCTTAACAGTCCTCATTTTTACATTTGTAAAAGAAATTTTGTGATCATTATATAAAATATGAAATGATTACACTACAAAGAAATCTACCAAGGAGGATGCATTTTATAAATTAAATCATAGAAAGCAAATCATGACAGTATTTCAATTACTTTTATAACTAAATCATAATTTAGTAATAGCAACATTAGGTCTCTATAAAGAATTAATGCAGTGGGAAGAATACATGTGCTGTGTGTGGGTAGAGATACCATAATCAAGCAGCTGTCAGTATCACTGTGGACAAGTTGGGATGATCTTATATCTCTAATGCATAACAAAAGTTCTCTACCCCATAAGTGCTGCAGATTGTAATAGACATAAACGAATCCAAGTAGTCCATTCTATTTGGATTATGATTTCCATAAATACTATGGATCTTCTTAGGGAGTGACCATGACTTGTTTCATTGTATATTTTTGTAATAACTTGATTCTTTGATCATTTGATTTCCAAATCAAATGTCTGTGGACACTATACATATGAGTTAGACCTACGGAAGAAAAAAATCAACAAAAAAGTTATCATATTTACATTAATATTCCTAGAATTTTAAAGAAGTCTCTAGACATTCCGCGTCTAGATAAGGTGCTACAAATCTGTAAACAGAGGGTTTAACTGCATTTCATAGCATTGATGGCTAACCCTGTTTTAAAACCTTAAATATATCTTCCTTTACATTATTTTCTATGTTTATTTCCCTACTTTTTATCTATGATCTGTTTTGCCATGCAAAAATATAGTCTTTTCTAAACTTCGAGTTAAAGTTTTAATTCCATTTCAAATAATCTGATATATTTAGCGAAAATCCTGCTTAGTCTGTTCCTGGAACCAATGTGAAATTGTTCTGTTTTCTCTGAGAATTTTCAGTATGCTTTGTTCGGACAAGATTAAAAGATGAAAGAACCTCAAGATTTACTCTTACAGCTTAAACTAATTTCTGGACAAATGACCTCATTTATCATGGTGAGGAATCACAGCTTTCGTCATTAAAACAGAGTGGCAGAGAGATTGTCTAATCTTTCCAATTTTTAACATCAGTGGCGTGGACAGAATTTAACCTACACCTAAGAGCACATCCTGCAACTCCAGACTTTCTTAATGTTAGCTACTCATTGCATTTGTGACAAGGACAAGGTGTCATTTTCCATGCATGTCTGCATGTTTCATCTTAGTGTCCATTTGAGTGAAGATTGATGGTTCTGAAAGTGAATAGAAAGATAAAGCTGCTTTATAATGCTGTGTCAGTCAAATCTCAAACTCCACTAACATTTTAATGTAAGAATTTTGCCCTTGGATAAGTAGCCCATATCAAACACAGGCTATAAGAAGGGGGAAGAGACCTTGGTTCAATGTGCAAGCCTTACAGTTCTCAGAAGGTGAAGGGAAAAAAATGGAACCTTAGAATAAAGTGAACATGTGCTGAATACCACTGCAATGCTGAGACATTTAAATGGCATACCTCTTGAAACATTACATCAGTTTGAAAGGATTTGTTCCATTAATTCTTAGACAGTTAACATTTCATACTGAAAAAAGGGTAATTAGTACCAGAATTTCCTTCAATCCCTTGAGAAGTTTTTGGCCTTATTACTGACAAAAGCTGTGCTACTCAAAGGTTACTATTATTTATTGCCATGGCTCCAAACCTTAATAGGAATCTTTTCAATAAAAATTTCAAAGACTTTCTTGCTTCTTTTCTTAGCGTTCCAAAATCGATGACTTGAAATAAGTCCATCTGTTAAGGGCTAAAATGGTTTTTCACATATATTTTGGCTGGAGATATAAATTGTCTTTTTAAAAGGAAGAATAATTGTGAATAACGATTTAATTTAAGAGGGAATTCGTGCTCAAAAAGTAAGGATTGAAGAGCTGTAGTGAGTTCCATCACTGATAGTGAACAGTGTATTACTGAATAACTAAAATAAAATGGATTCTTAATATGCATGGTTTTAAAATAAAGGGCAAGGATTTGTTTAGTTACAGCAAATGAACTTTTTATACATATTTCAAGAGTATAAAAATATAAGAAAATGATCTAACTTAAATAATATATTAAGCAATTGTATCTTTGTATATGACATGCATATATAAACAAAAACATTTTCATTTAAAGTTAACACATCTAAAACGTTCATTTAAATACTGAAAACTAGGCTTCACGATTCAGGGAGAGGTCTTAGAAGTTTAGGGCACTTGTATCACAAGCAATCTTGAATTCTTGAGTTCAAATCTTCAAAACCCCCCCTGAAAAATTTGGAATACTGTATGTGCCTGTACTTATTTATCCTTATTAAATGTGGATGTGAAAGTATTAAAATTCAAATATTTGAGTTTCCAGACTTCATTTTCCAAGTATTTTAAATAAAAATTATATATATATATATATATATATATATATATATACTTATATATATATATATATATATACATATATTATACTTTTCCAGGATTTTAGCTTTAAATCAATGTTTATACTATGTATTTTTTTAACTTTATCTCTCTACATATTTATTACAAAGAATTCATAAGTTATATGTTTGGTTATTCAATATTTTTGTCACCTACAGTTTTAAAACTCAAAGTATATAATTATTGTTAATAGTGGTAGCACTAAGCCTTTTTCAACAATTACAAGATAAGTCCTATGATGTATTGGCTTGCATAAGTTCCTAAAACAATGTTTATTTCTAATTTCTGTAAGAAAACAGTGTTTATCCTTGAATTACTTGCAAGCATACTATTATTTCTGCTGCCCTAAACCAGACCAGCTGTTGTACTCCTCCTTCTTTAGTGAATCCTTTGCCTAAAATAAACATTTCACAAGCAGCAAAGAGCTTCCCCCAGACAGACTGCAACTTCTCACCAATTCTCAATAGCTGGGAAATGGCTGCATCTGCATTTAAATTACTTGTTTATTCAACTCATTTATATAAAAGTGCACTAAACCTAAATTCAGTTCTGGAAGACTTCTTTAGACCTAGAGGACATTCCATTTCATAGAGTTTCTTCAGTAACTTGTCTCTAGCAGCTGTCAAACAAATCACCTATACAGTGCTGGATTGCAGCATCATTCAAATGCAACATCTTGGAAAGCCTAGTAAGAAAATAGAGTGTAAAGTAACTTTCTCTTAAATGGAGAGAATACCATTGCGATCTGAGACTATCTGCCATCCTCTCAGACTATATTAGCTAAACTGGTTTCCTCTGGCTAGAATAACTTCATTACCATCTGTTCATTAAAAACTGCTGTTCATTAACACTACTAACTTCTTTGAAATAATTTCCAAATACATGCCCCATATTTTGAAACATATTCAATCATTGCCATTAATTCAGTTGAGCACCCTCTATAATAAATGTAACATTTCATTTATTAAAATTCATTGCTAAGGATCAATTTTACTACTTGAAGCATATATTAAGAAACGTTATATGCGCCAGTACAGGGGAATGCCAGGGCCAAGAAGCAGGAGTGGGTGGGTAGGGGAGCAGGGTGTGGGGAGGGTATAGGGAACTTTCGGGATAGCATTTGAAATTTGAAATGTATATAAAGAAAATATCTAATAAAAAAATCCTTTAAAAAAGAAACTATTAAGTATAAAGAGGCCTACTACTTTGGAGCAATGGCACAATATAAGATTATGGTTTTTGTTTAAAAATAGAAAAATAGAAGTTCCGTCATTATCTGAGGAGCCACAGGCAAATGATGCCTAATGTATAAGCGATAGTCACCTTTTTCAGGATGTTGCTTCTGTGAATATTGTTTCCAGGGTTAGTTCCACATTTATACACCTATTAATTTCAGTAGGTTATAAAAATGAGGTTGAAAGATATCATGGTTTTCAGAGTCAGGGGTGTGGTTTTGATAAAAATACATCATATAAATGAATGAAATTCTAAGAGAACATGTGAAAAATATAGAAAATTAAAACCCAACAAAGAGTAGATTATTGAAAAACAGTTTTGTGGGCAACAGTGAAAGATCATGTCTTAATTTGTGAATGAAAGATAAGTTACCAGTTTACTGTGGGAGAGGGTGACTATGTTATCATCAAAAGCACCAGACAATAAAATGGAAAAATAAATTTTAGATAATTATTTATGTATAACTGGGAACTTTAGCTCCGAACCACTCTTTGTTCTTCTTGTCTCAAGGCATATCAAAAGCCCAGTCAGCTTTTGCTTCCTGTTGCTATAGTTTTGGTTTTAGACACTAAATATTTAATTTTTTCTCTAACTATAAATTATTAGTGACCAGAAATACCTCTGGTTTTTAAATTTCAAAACAACTGGAAGTTATTTGCTTTTGGTTTTGTTTGTTTTCTTAATAAATTTGTAGCCTAAATTGGGTTTAAGTGTCATGTAAAACATAGGTTGTTTTTCTTATCCTGTTCATTCTGTCTTGATGCATTAGAGTCTAGAATTACCAAACTGAGGTTTTGTTCTTCAAGTGAAAAATGTCTACCATCTTTTGGTAAGGAAAAACATTTTTATCTTAAAGTGAATAATCATATAAATTATGCCTATTGATGTTTTTCATTTCCTGTTTTAGGTTACTTTATTGTAATTTAAAGCCATAATATGGAATATGCAATAAAAACTTGGTATAAACATCTATGTTTGTGAGGTTATGTATTTGTCTATGTGTTCCAAGGTTGATGTTTTCTGTTTTAATTGTTATCAACCTTGTTTGACAAAATCGAGTCTCTCAATGAATCTAGAACTCAGAAAATTGGCCAAATTTTAGTTGATATTTATGCTCATAATTCCAATTCATAAGCACCCAAAATTGCTTATTGGGTGCTAATTGCTTATTAGTCTCATCTTATAAACACAAATGAAATTATTGACTTTTAGTATTTACTTTTTCCATTTAATAACAGTGTATTTGTGTCCACTGAACATTATGATGTTGGTTTCTCTACCTTTTTGTTAAAGGATATATTTTATCTTCTATTCTTTCTTAGAATATCACTGACTAAATCTATCTCTCATTTACAGTTTTATGGTGTTCTGCATATTTATCATACACATTGATCCATATGACATATTTGAAGTAAAAATAATGGTAAAGACATTTTGTCAAAAGTTGGCTTATATTTATGGGTTCAAAACTTGGCCGATTAAAATTTTGGATGCAGACAGGACAAATACAAGGAGACATTCTATCATATTTTGTTGCTTTTATGAATTGTTTTGATGGTGATTTCCTTCTCCTATTTGTGGTTAACATTCTACTATAAAACTACACTTTAAGATTGTAAGTTGAAATGACAACCTTGAAAGGATTCAATGGCTGTGAACTTTAAAATCAAGTGTCCTTGATTTAGTATCCAAACATACATCTATATCAATTTAACTTCAAGCCAATTGCTTCAAGCTGTAAGGGTCATTTTTCAACAATTTCAGAATATTGTACACATTTTGAAGGGTATGTATGTGAATTAAACTGGAATATTATGAAGGCATTATCTCTCTTCACAGTACTTGACATATTATTGATTTTCAGTAAAGTTTAATGTTATTCTCTCTCTAAGTACATTTAAAATATCCATGTGGTTTCATGTTTTATGCTCAACATTGTACTCTTCCTTACAAGTATTAAATTTATGATATCATTTTGTACAACAGCTTTCTCAATACTATTTTACATTTCAATTTATTAAATTATCCAGCCCAAGAATAAAAGAAAAAGAGCTGTACATTGTTACATCCTGTTATTTATAGTAATTACATAGGGAGGAGTGAAAGGAAATTTTCTTATCACTACATAAATTAAAAAAATAAAGCTAGATGTGTTCATATAATTTAATGTTTTAAAATGATATTATTTTCTAGGAAAGCCAATAAATTTTTGGATATGGAAACTATAATTACTCAATATTGATGATTATAAATTATAATTTAAAACAGAAATATAAAATCTTGATTTTATAATGCATTTTTATCAGTTATCTATATGTTTGGTTTGAAAGGATATGTGATCGAAATAAAAGTGATTTGATGAAAATATTGAAGAGTTCATAAAATCTGTCCAGATTAAATTGATATCATAATCTCCTTTCAGGTAGGGAATAACATTGTTTATGCTTTGTATATATCATTACTTATTTTTATTTGTTAAATATCAATTAAGTTTTATAGAAATATCAATTTTGGAAGCTTATACTTATTTTGTAAAAAAAATATGAACCAGAAAAAATTGGTGAGTGGTTATTATATTGATATAATTTAGAAGTAGTTTGCCAATTAAGAACACATGCATTCTTATACATTTCTAGGCTTAACAAAATGGAAATTTTATAAAGTCTAAGAAAAATTGTTAGCCAAAAATTGAAAGGAAAAATTCTTATAGTGATTTTTTTTTTAAGAGTTAAATAGCATGATTGAGTTTTTTTCTCCTTGGATGGGAGAATGTTTTCAATGCCAAAAGGTTGTGTATGAAATTCATTATTAAATAAAAATCTATTTAATGATTAAAACATAGAGAAAAATTTAGATGATCATTTGTTACATATATGAAACTACTAATCTCTGCGCCCTGTATTTCCAACAATATTGAGATATGTGTTTCACCCTACACATTTGTAGCAAAGATACAGCTTGGTCATCATGTGGGTCCTCTAACAAGTAGAACAGGGGCTATCTCTGTTCTCTGCCTTTGGATATCCTTCTCCTTTTAATTGGACTGTCTTGTTGGGTTTCAGTGGGAGAGGTCCTGCTAGGACAAGATGCCTCTGGTTGGTTTTTATCCAAAGAGTTCATTTTCTGAAGAGAGGGGTAGGGAACAATAGGTTGAGGAATTTGTAAATGTGTGGCTGGGAAGAGAGGAGGGAAGGGGGCTGTGGTGAGGGTATAAAGTGAACAACAACAACAAAGTAGCTCATGCAACTTATAAAAGTTAGAAAGATGAAAATTCATAAGGTCCATCCTGGCGTTATGTAAACAATTCTAAGAGCTGGGCAGTGTATTTTTTCAAGCAGAATGGTCTGCTATGGCTTTTGGACAATGCAGTTGTCTTTGTACTTCAAGTCCTTCTGTAAATAGCCCATAATCAACAATCTAGTAAGTAATACCAATAAACTAATTGGTTCATTCAAAAAATATCTTGTAACTTATATCAAATATTTGAAACAATTGCATGATTACAAATTTTAAGACATTGAAAAAAAGAAATCAGAGTATAGAAACAAGTTCTGTTCTCAACGCCTTCTAGAATGAATATAGTAAAAAATAGCCAAATTACCCAACACAATCTATAAACTCAAGGCAACACTATTTAAAATACCAACAAAATTCTACAAGAAATCAAATGGACAGTAGAATTAATAAAATTCTCATCATCTCCTTCCTAAAATAGTACTACAGAGATATAGTAATAAAATCAATATATTGCCAAAAAATGCAGGCATATTCATCAATGGAACAGAATAGAAAATCCAGAAATATTTCTACGCACATATGGATCTTACTTTTGCTAAAAAGCTATAAATATACAAAGGGGAATAAAACTAGATTCATACTTATTACACTGCTGTCTTAATTTGGTCTTAATTCTTGAACAGACACCATGACCAAGGCAACCCTTTTAAGGAAAATATGTAATTTGGACTGTCTTATACATTTAGAGGTGCAATCCAGTATCATGAAGGTGGGAAAATGGCAGCATCTAGGCAGACATGATGTAGGAGGAGCTGAGAATTCTACATCTCCATCTGAAGGTGACTAGGAGAAGACTGGCTCCCAAGTTGATATGAAAATGGTCTTAAAGCCCACATCCATAGTAATACACTTTCTCCAACAAGGTCACATCTACTACAACAAGGTCACACCTCCAAATAATGTCACTCTCTCGACCAACCATACTCAAACCACCACATTCCGTTCACTGGCACCCAAAGGCTTGTGTATACTCATGAGTCTATGGGGGCCATACCTAGTCATAGAATAATAATAATAAAAAATACATTTAGTACAACTTCCAAAGTTCTCATAGTCTATAGCAGCCTCAAGAATGTTAAAAACAAAAATGTTAAAAATACCTTCAGGCCTCCAAGGCAAATTCAATATTACAGGTTCTCATTTCAGTTTCTGCAAAACACATATGATATTCTTTTCTCCTCCAAAAGGCTTTGGACACATCTTCAGCTCTGCCTTCTGTAGGATGTGGTTAGGATTCTTCTAGGATGTGGTTAAGTCCACTCTATTGCTGCTGTTCTTGCTGACCATTCTATCATACTGGAATCTCCAGTACAGTGAGATCTTCCAGTGCAACTATGCTTCAACAGTATCCTCTCATAGGCTCTCTGCATGGTACCAAACCTCAACTTCTATGCACAATCCTTTCAGTCCTGAGCTATAAAATGCAACCAAGTCTCCACCTTCTCCAATGGCTTTCCCAGGACTCTCATAGTGCCAAGCCACAGCTGTTCTCCATGACCCCTTCATACCTTCAAATCATGTACTACCTGAATGATTCTTAGAAATTACCAAGTCTAGCTGCAGCAAGGTGCAACTTTGGCTATTTCTGTAAGATAGCTCCATTGTACTCTCAGAAAACACTTGCCAGCTTTCATTTTAGTGATGCCGGTCTCTTTTTAACCACCCCTAATTTCCTAGCTCTAGCTAACCAGCATCAGTTGTCCCTGTGGTCATTTCTATTCTTAGCACTAAAGTCAGAGCCATATGGTGCATCTTGCCAAGTTCTGCTGTTTGCTGAGGATAGAACATGGTACCCCTTACCAACTATATTATTGCCAGAGTTCTGTTTTCCAGCTCCTTCATTTCCTAACCTTGTATATCCTAGAACTTGCTCTGTAGATTGATCTTGGGTTTAAAAATATGCATGCCTCTGTCTCCTGAATGTTTGCATCAAAGTCATATACCAGCACACCTGGATTTAATGTTTTCTCTACTTGGATATTTCTTCATACCAGGCTTCTATTGAACTCAGAGATCTGCTAGCATCTATCTCCTTAGATTAAAAGTGTGTACTTCCATAATTTGAGACTTCCTTTGTTAAAGTAATTAATCTAAATCTCTTTACCTTAGCCTCAGGCAGATTTCTTGGACTATCACAAAAAGCAAGCACAGTATTCACTAAAACATAAAAACAGTCTCTTGGCCATATATTACAGTTCTTCCAGTCTGAAACCTCTAAAGCCAGGATTTCACAGATCAAATCACTTTTAGCCAAAAAGTCTTCAATATTCCTATTAAGCTAGCCCTTTAAGCCCCACTCAAAGCATTCCACTGCTTCCCAAATTCTATATTCTTCCAAACAAAAGCATTGTCAGGTCTATCACAGCAATACCCTATTCTTGGTACCAACTTCTGTTTTAGTTTGGTATTTACTATTGTGAACAGAAACCATGACCAAATCAACTCTTATAAAGACATTTTATTGGGTCTGGCTTAATATTTCAGAGGTTCAGTCTAATTCAAGGCTAAAACATGGCAGTGTCCAGGAAGGCATGGTGCAGAAGGAGCTGAGAGTTCAACATCTCCATCTAAAGGCCACTAGGAGAAGATTGGCTCCCAGGCAGTACAGACAAGGTAAAGCCTACATTTGCAGTGACACAATTCTAACAAAGTCATACCTACTCCAATAATGCTACACCTTCTAGTAATATCTCTTTTTAGGCCAAGCATACTCAAACAACCGCACTGCACAAAACTCAATTTCAAATGGATCAGAGACCTTAACATAAGACCTGATACACTGAACCTAATTGAATTGTATATAGGGAATTGTCTTAAAATGCCATAGAAGACTTTCTGAACAGAGTAATGTTAGTGATAAGAACATTAATTAACAGGTGGAACCTTAAAAAATTGAAAAAACACCTGAATTGCATTATAATTCAGACAAAGCATCAGAATATAGATTTTAATGAAGAACACATCTGAGAGAGGGGGTGTATAGAAAATATGTAAGAGACAAAAGTCTAAACAAACAAAAGACCAGACCAAACCATACTGAACCAAACAAGCAAGGAAAAAAAAACCTAAATATCAAAACAAACCAACCCAATTAAAATGGGGTACAAAGCTAAACAAAACACACAAAGAAGAAACCAAAAATGACTAAGAATATTAATGAAATGTTCAACATTCTTAATCCCATTGGAAATATAAATCAAAATTATATGAAAATTTAAATTTATATTAATCAAAATGGTCAAAATCAGTTAGACAAGTGACAGCTCATACTGGAAAGGATGTAGGATAAGAGGACCCCTTATCACCTATTGCTGGTCAGAGTGCAAACTTGTTTAGCAACAAAGGAAATCAGTGTTGTAGTTCCTCCAAAAGATGGGAATTGATTTACTTAAAGATTTTGTGGTAGGCATTGGTGATGCAATCTCTCTATTTGAGGCATTGCCTAGCTACAGAAGATGGCTAGTTTAGGCTCCATGTCCACCATTACCAAGAGTCTTTCTAGAGTTACTCTCATAGATTTCATAGAGTTTCCATTGCACTAGATTGCTACATCACTCCGGAAATGTTCCCCCAACTCCAATAATTTCTCTGAGTATTTTGTCCCTCCACCATCCCCACCTGATCCTCCTGTTCCCAACTTCATGCACTCACAGTCCAGCCACAAATCTATTCTAGTACTTCTTCTCAGAAGTTTCTTCCAACCCCAATTAAGCCCTTTTGTTACATAGTTTCTCTGGGTTTGTGAACCATAGCATGCTTGCCTTTTACTTAAAGCTTGTCTCTCTGGGTCTAGGCTACTTCACTCAGAAAGATTTTTTTTTTGCTTTTTGTTTTTTCAATTCCATGTACTTGTCTACAAATCTCATGATTTCATTGTTTTAGTGGCTGAGTAATATTATATTGTGTAAATATATCACACTTTATCCATTCTTTTTATATTGGTTATTTTATTTGTTTATACTTCAAAGGTTATCTCCCTTCCCAGATTTCCCTCTGTAAGCTCCCAATCCCATTCCTCCTCCCTCCTGCTTCTATGAGGATGCACCCTCACCCACCCACCTACCCACTCCCACCTCACTGCCCCAGCAACCCCCTATGCTGGGGCGTTGAGCCTCCACAGGACCAAGGGGCCTACCCTCCTATTGATAAAGTAATTCTCTGCTAAATCTATGGTCCTCGTGTAATCTTTGGTTAGCGGTTTAGTCCCTGGGATCTCTCAAAGGTCCAGTTTGTTGATATTGTTCTTCCTATTGGGTTGCAACCCCTTTCAGCTGCTTCAGTGTTTCCCTTAACTTCCACTGGGGTCTCAGTGCTCATTTTGATGGTTGGTTGTAAGTATAGGTGTCTGTATTGGTCAGGGTCTGGAAGAGCCTCTTGGGGGACCATTATGCCAGGCTCCTGTCAGCAAATGCTTGTTGGCATCAGCAATAGTGTCTGAGTTTGGTGTCTGAAGATGGGATGTATCCCTAGGTGGGGCACCTGGTTGAGGGATCAGGCCATTCATCCATCCCAAAAATTTTAATCCAGAATTGTTCCAGTCTAATAAAAGAAAAATACAGGGACTAAGAGTGGGGCAGAGACTGAAGCAAAGGCCATCCAGAGACTGCTCCTGTTAGCCGTTCTTAAGCTCAAAGACATCAATTATTTTTCCATTTTCCGACTATTAAAAGAAAAATAGTTATAAATATATTTGAGCAAATATCTTCATAATAGGATATAGCATCCTTTGGGCTTATTTCCAGGAACTGTATAGCTCTATTTAAGGTAGATCAATTTTCAGTTTTCTGAGAAACCACCAAGTTGATTTCTAAAGTGGTTGCACAAGTTAGTATTTCCACCAGCCATGGAGGAATATTCCCTATTCTCCACATCTTTGCACCATGAACTGTCAGATGAGTTTTTGATCTTAGCCATTCTGACAGGTGTATGATGGAATTTCAAAGTTGTTTTCCTTTACATATCCCTGATGATTAAGGACAATGAATATTTTCTTTAAGTGTTTATCAGCCATTTGAGATTTCTCTGTTGAGAATTCACTGTTTATGTATGGATTTTAAATTGGATAATTTAGTTGGTTGATGTCTAGTTATTTGAATTCATTATATATTTTTATATTATCCATCTGTCAGATGTGAATTTGGAGAAAAATTTTCCCACACTGTGGGCTGCCATTTTGCCCTATTCATGTCTTTATGTTACAGAAGGTTTTCCTTTTGATGATGTCTCATTTATTAATTGCTGACCTTAGTGCCTGGACTATGGTTTCCTGATCAAGAAGTTCTCTCCTGTGCCAATATGTTCAAAGCTATTCCCCACTTTCTTCTCTATTCAGTTTAGTGTAACTGGTTTTAGTGTATGGTCTTTGATGCACTTAGAATTGAGTTATGTTTAGAGACATATATATAAATCTATTTGCTTTCTTCTAGACACCAACACCCAATTAAATCAGCACCATTTGTTGAAATGTCTTCTTTTTTCCATTGGATAATTCTGGTTTCTTTATAAAACAGATCATCAGGCCATAGGTATGTTGGTTTAAATCTGAGTCTTTTATTCAATTCCATTGATCAACTTGTATGTTTTTATGCCAATGCTGCTATGTTTTTATAACTACAGTTCTCTAGTACAGATTGAAATCAGGGATTGTGGTACCTCTGGGAGTATTTTTATTGAACAAGATTTTTTTTTCTATTATAGCTTTCATACGTTTTTCTTTTCTCTCTATTAAGTGTTGTTCTTTTAATATGTGTAAGAAATTGTGTTGGAATTTTGATGGAAATTGCATTTAATCTGTAGATTGCTTTTGGTAGGACAGCCATTTTTACTATGTCACTCCTACCACTCCATAAGCATGTAAGATTTTGCATCTTCTGATATCATCTTCAATTTCCTTATTCAGAGATTTGAACTTTTTATCCTACAGGTATTTCAGTTGCTTGATTAGAGTTACATGAAGTAATTTTATATCATTTGTGCTTATTGTGGAGGGCATTGATTACTGATATCCTTCTCAGGTCAACTGCCTTTTTTTTTTTCCTTTTTCTTTTTAATAAAGGAGTGGGACTCAATGTTTTCAGTTATTCTTGTATCCAGCAAATTCATTGAATATATTTTTCAGCTCTAAGATATTGTGGAGAGCTGTGCTGCAAGCAATCTCTGTGGAGAGCTGTGAGTGCCATGAGCAATCGCCATTATAAGATTGCGCTGGCCTCCGCTGTGCCTAACCAGTAAACAAGCCTTGTACACAGGTGTGAGAGTGAACTCACTCCTAGTCACTGCCCAACAGAAGATTCCTGTTGTCCTGAGTGTGTTCTTGCCGGCGGGGACAAAAGCTCGGGATAGGATATGTCTCGTAGAATTTTGGAGTTCCTTATGTATATTATCACATTATCTGTGAGTAAAAGTTCTTTGACATATTTTATCCAGTTTTTATTCCCTTGATCTCTTTTCATTGTCTTATTGCTTTAGCTAGAACGTCTTTTATATTTTGAATAAATAGAGAGAGAGTAGAGAGTCTAGTTTTATCCCCAATTTAGTAGATTTTTATTTAGTTCCTCTCCTTTTAAAAAAATGGCTATAGATTTATTGTAAATTGCTTTTATTATGATTATGCATGCCTCTTGTATCCTTGCTCTCTCCAAGACTTTTATCATGAAGAGGTGTTGTTCACATTGATAGAGATTTATGTGTTGAAGCATCCTTGTATCTCAGCAATGGAGCCAACTTAATCATGTTTGGTGGTCTTTCGATGTATTCTTGGACTTGATTTGTAGGAATTTAATTCAGTATTTTTTTTCCTGAGTAAAATTTCTGTATTTTTTTCTTAATTAATCTTTGTGTAGTTTGTGTATCCAGATGACTATTTCTATTTTGTGTAATAAGTTTAGGAATATTAGTTTTAAGTCTTTGAAAATCTGGTAAAATTCTACTCTAAAACATTTAGCTTTTTGCAATTTTTCCTTGGGGGATGTTTAATGACTGCTTCTATTTTACCAGTGGCTATAGTTCTATTTAAAATATTTATCTGATGTTGCTTTAATGTCAGTAAGTAGTATATATCTAAAACTTTGTTCATTTCTGTTAGGTTTTCCTAGTTTATAGAGTAATGGTTTTTGCAGGATGACCAAATAACCCTTGAAATCTTTGATTATGCCTACTTTTTGTTTCTGATCTTGTTAGTTTGGATATTTTTCCCCGACTTTTAGTTTGAATAAGGGTTTTTATGCCATGTTAATTTTCTCAAAAAGCCAAAATTTTGCTTCACTGATTCTTTGTATTGTTGTATTGCTACCTTTGTTTCTACTTTATTGATTTCAGACCTCAGTTTGATTATTTCCTTAGGTCTACTACTTTTGGGTGTGTATGCTTCCTTTTGTTCTAGAGCTTTTAGGTGTGCTATTTAGTTGCTAGTATGAGATCACGCCAATTGCTTTATGCAGGCACTTAGTTATAGGAAATTCTTTGTAGCACTACTTTCATTGTGTTCTATAAATTTGAGTATGCTGTGCATTTATTTTCACTGAATTCTAGAAAGACCTTAATTTATCTTTCTCTTTTCTCTTCTCTCTTTTCTTTCTTCCTTTCTTCCTTCCTTTCTTTCTTTCTTTCTTTCTTTCTTTCTTTCTTTCTTTCTTTCTTTCCCTTCTTTCCTTTCCTTTCCTTTCCTTTCCTTTCCTTTCCTTTCCTTTCCTTTCCTTTTCTTTCTCTTTTACTTTTTAATTTGTCTGAATCCAGTAGTAGTTTAGTAGGGAGTTGTACAGTTTCCATGACTTTATATCCTTTCTATAATTTGTGTTGCTGTTGATATCAATCTTTAATCCATGGTGGTCTGATAGATTACAGCAAGTTATTGCAATTTTCTTCTCTGAAATGCTTTGTGATTTTTGTAATCACAAAAATCATGTAATCACAAAATACATTTTTCAGTATGTAGTATTTTTTTAAAAACATATTCTGTGAGCTGTTAGAAGAAGTTATTTTCTTTTGTATTTGTGTAAAATATTTTATAGATATGTGTTGGGTCCATTTGATTCAAGAATTCTGTAGTCTTCATTATTTACTTTTGTAGTTTTTGTCTGAATGACCTATTATTTTGTGCAAGTTTGTTATTAAAAATTTCCACTGTAGATTGTTGTCTGTATGCAAGTGAAGTCAAGTGAAATATAAGTCTAGAACCTGTGATCTGGCAATGATAATGTAAGGTAGGGCTGAGAGTTTCAGAGAGAAAGGACAGGGGATAGACAGGGAGAAGGATAGAGAAAGATGGAGGGAGAAGACAAACCAGATCCACATAGCTTTAAATAGCCACAGGTTTCTATAGATATCATAAAAGAGCAATAGAGTAATGTAGGCCATCTCATCCAGTCTAGGGCAGCAGCTTACATCAATATCAATTGAGTTTTGTGTTCTTTGTATGGGCATTTGGGGAGTTAAGAATTTACTGTTATAAATCTGAATGATAATTTATAAGCCTCCAGAATATTCTTTATATGGTTTTCAGAGTTTAGTGCTAGCCATGACAGACTAGCCCCAGAGAAAAGATTATTGGAAATGTCAGTGGTTCAGCAGCAGGCTAACCTTGGGAATCTGAGAAGGCCTTCTTTTACAGGTCTCAAGGAGAGAGGGCAGACCATGGCCAGATAATATCATAAATATCATGGATTAGATGCTGATAAAGCATTTGATAATATTTAAGATGCCTTCACAATAAAGGTCTTGGAATGATCATGAATTCAAAGTCCATATCTAAACATAGAAAAAGCAATATACAGCAAATGAGTAGCCAACATCAAACTAAATGGAGAAAAACTTGAAGCAATCCCACTACAACCAAGGACTAGAAAATGCTGCCCACTTTCTCCCTACCTATTCAATATAGTACCCAAAATCCTAACCAGAGCAATTAAAAAATGAAAGGATGTCAAAAGGCTAGAAATTGAAAAGAAAGAAATCAAAATATCACTATTTGCAGATAATATGATAGTATATTTAAATGACCTCAAAAATATCACCATAGAACTCCTACATCTTAAAAACAACTTCAGCAAAGTTGCTGGATATAAAATTAAATCAAATCAGTGGCCTTTCTCTGCACACAAGATAAAGAGGTTGAGAAAGAAATTAGGGAAACAACACCCTTCACAATAGTGACAAATAATATAAAATACCTTGGTGGGACTCTAACCAAGCAAGTGAAAGATCTGTATGACAAAATCTTCTAGTCTCTGAAGAAAGAAATCAAAGATATCAGAAGATGGAAAGATCTCCCATGCTCATGAATTGGGAGGATTAATATATTAAATTTCTCCATCTTGCCCAAAACAATCTACAGATTCAATGCACTCCCCATCAAAATTTCAACTCAACTCTCGAAAGGGTTAGAAAGAACAATTTCCAAATTCTTTTGGAATGATTTAATAATAATAATTAATAATAATAATAATAATAACCAGGATAGTGAAAACTATTCTCACCAATAACAGAATTTCTAGGGCAATGAATCCCTGAACTCAAGATCTATTATAAAGAAATAGCAATAAAACTACATGGTATTGGCACAGAGACAGGGGGTAGATCAATGGAATGGAATTGAAGACTCAGATGAGTCCACACAACTATGGTCATTTGATCTTTAATAAAGATGCTAAAACCACCCAGTGGGAAAAAAGGCAACATATTCAACACTTGGTGCTGGTTTAAATGGCACTCAACATGCAGAAGAATGCAAACTGATCCATTTTTATCTTATTGTACAAAGCTCAAGATCAAGTGGATCAAGGACCCCCACATAAAATGAGATAAACTGAAACTAATAGAAAATAAAATGGGGAAGAGCCTCAAACTCATGGGGAAAGAGGAAATTTTCCTGAACAGAGCACCAATGGCTTATGATCTAAAATCAAAAACAGATAAATGGCATATCATAAAATTACAACACTTCCATAAGGCAAAGGACACTGTCAATAGAACAAATTGGGAAAAATCTTTACCAATCCTATATCTGATAGAGGGCTAATATGGAATATATAAAAAGAACTCAAGAGTTAGAATCCAGAGAATCAATTAAAGCTAGCAAAAATGGGGTACAGGGCTAAACAAAGAATTCTCAACTAAGGAATATGTAATGGCCAAGAAGTAGCTAAAGAAATATTCAACATCTGTAGTCATGAGGGAAATGCAAATCAAAACATCCCTGAGATTCCACCTCAAACCAATCAGAATGGCTAAGATCAGAAATTCAGGAAACAGCAGATGGTGTCAAGGATGTGGAGAAAGAAGAAAACTTCTCCAATGTTGGAGGGATTGCAAGCTAGTACAACTACTCTAGAAATCTGGCAGTTTCTCAGAAAATTGGAAATGGTTCTACATGAAGGCCCACCTGTCCTACCCCTGGGCATATACCCAAAAGATGTTCCAACATGTAATAAGAATTCATGCTCCACTATGTTCATAGCAGCATTATTTATAGTAGCCAGAAGCTGGTAAGAACCCAGATGTTCTTCAACAGAGGAATGGATAAAGAAAATGTGGTACATTTATACAATGGAGTAATATCCAGCTATTAAAATAATGACTTCATGAGAAATCCATAGGCAAATGGATGGAATTTGAAAATATCATCCCGGTTGAGGTAACCCAGTCACAAAAGAACACACAGGTTATACACTCACTGATAAGTGGATATTAGGAATGAAGCTCAGAATACCCAAGATACAATTCACAGACCACATGAAGCTCAAGAAGAAGGAAAACCAAAATGTGGATGCTTCAGTGCTTCTTAGAAGGGGAAGCAAAATACTGGAGGAAATATGGAGAAAAAGTGTTGAGCAGAGACTGAAGTAAAAGTCATTCTGAGATGTCCCCACCTGGGGATCCAGCCCATATACAGTCACCAAACCCAGACACTATTGTGCATGACAAGAAGTGCTTGCTCACAGGAGCCTGATATAGTACCCTTTGAGAGGCTTTGCCAGATCCTGACAAATACATAGGTGGATGCTCACAGACAACCATTGGGCTGAACACAGGGTCCCCAGTGGAAGAGTTACAGAAAGGACTGGATGAGCTGAAGGGTTTGCATACCCTTAGGAAGAACAACTATCATACTACCAGATACCCCAGAGCTCCCAAGGACTAAATCACCAACCAAAAAGTACACATGGAGGAACCCATGGCTTCAGATTCATATGTAGCAAAGAAAGCCCTTGGTGGGAGTCAACGGGAGGATAGCCCTTGTTCCTGTGAAGTCATCTGACCCAGTGAAGGAAAATGTGAGGACAGGGAGGCTAGAGTGGGTGAATGGCTAGTAGAGCACCCTCACAGAAGCAGCGAAAGGGGGAATAGTATAGGGGATTTCCAGAGAGGAAACCTGGAAATGACATAATGTTTGAAATGTATATAAAGAAAATATCCAATAAGAGAAAAGAAAAAATAATTACATGCAACATTTCACTATTCTAATATGTGAGGTTCATTGAGTCAGATTTAATTTGTTATTTAAGCTTTTCTAACATTTGTTTTACAAACCTGGCTTTTTTTGCACTTAGGTCGTAGATAATCAGAGTTGAGATATCATCTTGTTTGATTTTTCCCTTTGTATTAAACATCCTTTTCTATGTCCTCTATTAAGCTTGATATAAATTATATTTTATTCGATATTATAATAAGTACACAAGCTTACATCATGGTTCTATTTCCACGGAAAACTTTCTAACCATTTACTTTGAGGCAATTTATGTCTTTGATGTTGTGATATTTCTTGCTTGTAGAAGAAAAGATTCTCTTTTCTTATGCACTGTATAAGCATGTCTTTTTATTAGGGAACTGGATCCATTGATATTGAGTGATATTAATGACTGAAAATTGTCAATCAATTCTATTTTGTTGTTTTTCTTAGTCATAGTTGTGATGTGGTGTGTGTGTGTGTGTGTGTGTTTTCCATCTTTGGGTTTTGCTAGTGTGAAATTATTTATTGTCTGTAGCTATGTAAGTGTAGTTCACCTGCTTGGGTGGGAGTTTCCATTGTAGTGCTGGATATTTTTTATAGATATTGTTCAAAATTTAATTGGTCATGAAACATCTTTTTTGCCACCTATGATGATTGAAAGTTTTGCAATATATAGTATTCAGGGCTTGCATTTATGTTCTCTTAGAGTCTTGAAGATATCCATCCAAGGCTTTTTGCTGAGACATCAGATGTAATACTAATAGGTCTTCATTGTTGTGTTACATGTTGTACTGGCTGAATTTGTGTGTCAACTTGACACACCTGGAGTTATCACAGTTGAGGAAATGCCCCCATGAGATCCAGCTGTAAGGCATTGTCTCAATTAATGATCAAGGGGGAAAGGCCCCTTGTGGGTGGGACCATCTCTGGGCTGGTAGTCTTGGCTCTATAAGAGAGCAGGCTGAGCAAGCCAGGGGAAGCAAGCCAGTAAAGAACATCCCTCCATGGCCTCTGCATCAGCTCCTGCTCCCTGACCTGCATGAGTTCCGGTCCTGACTTCTTTCAGTGATGACCAGCAGTATGGAAGTGTAAGCTGAATAAACCCTTTCCTCCCCAACTTGCTTCTTGGTCATGTTTGTGCAGGAACAGAGACTCTGACTAAGACACATGTCCTTTGCTCTCACATCTTTTCATATTTTGTCTTTGTTCTGTATGTTTTGAGTTTTGATTCTAATATCTCTTCCTTATTATGTTAATTGGCTTTTTCCATTATGCCTTTTAATATTGTTTCTTTGTTCTTCATGCTTATTGTTTTGATTACTACTTGATGTGGGGCCTTTCATTTCAGATACTATCTCTTTGGTGTTCTGTAAGCTACCTGTACCTTTACAAGCATGTCTTTCTTTAGGTTAGAATTATTATTCTATTATTTTGTTAAATATATTTTTTGAGATTTTTGAGTCATAATTCTTGTACTTTGTATCTTATTCATATGTTGGCTTTATCCTGATTTCCCAGATTTCCTGGATAATTTGACTTTTTCTTTCACGAATGAATCCATTTCTTCCATTGAATTTTCAATGCTTGTTATTCTCTCTTCCATCACTTCTCTCTTCCATCTCTTTTATTTTGTTAGTGATGTTTGCATCTACAGTTGTTATTCACTTATTTTGATTTTTGCATTTCTAGATTCCTTTAGTTTGCATTATCTTTATTGCTTCTATTTTCAATTTTGGTTGTTGAAATGTTTCCTTCACAGATTTGTTTCTTAGCTTTCTGGGCATTCTTTAAAAAAATTATTGGCTTCCTCCACTTATTTATTTGCTTTTCCCTAGATTTATTTAAGAGATTTTTAAAATTTCCTCTTTATGGACCTCTATTATCTTTGTAAATTTGGTTTTAATGACATTTTCCTGTGTTTCAGGTACACTGGACTAGTTAGTTCTTGCTGTCATAAGATAACTGGGCACTGGTGATGCCATATTGCCTTGGATATTGTTGATTGCATTCTTCAAATGGTTTTACAACATCTGGGTTTGTAATGATTCTTTGTACTGCTGTTGATTTTTGAGTTTATCTTTGTTAATGTGTGTTTTGTTCCTTTGTTTCTGTTTCTTCTTTGTTCTTTTGGTACTTGTGGCCTAGATATCTGCCTGTTTCTGTGATCTGTGCTCTAATAAGTAGTATTTGTTCATGCATGGGGTTAAATGTCTAGTGTCTTGCTTGGCCTTTGGTGTGGCAGGATGTTGCTGTTCTTCTGACATGTATGCCATGGATCTGTTATGACTGTGCCCAGAACTTGAGCAGCAGAAGTTTTCCAATCTTGGGAACAGGGTCCTTCCAGAAGGATAAGTAGTAGGTGCAATGTCTGGGATGATTGAGAATGATGGAATTGCTATTTGCTAAAAGCTTCCTTAATTGGTTGTACAAATTTGTACAAAGCCAGGTAAACCTCGGATTTATTTTGCATTTATTCCTCTAAGCTTCCAAATTATGCACTATATAGTGACACACTAAATATGAATGTAACTGATTGCTAGAATTTCTTTATTATAAGATTTTGTTCATACACATGCAAGCTGAAAGGTCAGAGTGTGCAGCTGAGTAAAGAATGCTAATCCATGACACTGATAAATGTAAAGTACAAAAGGATTAAAGGCCAAGAGACAGCTGTGTGGAAGAGGCCTGAGAGCAGAGCTAAAATGTGTGCACAAACTATCATAGAATTGCATTATATAAGGCACAGATGCCACTTGGCTTGCATAAAAATATGAAAATAAATGTCAGAAGGTCATATTAGTTTAGTTTTTTTCAATACTAGATATTTGTGATGAGAAAGTTCTCTAAGAGGGGTTTACATTTTTTCTGTCACCTAAATTACAAATTATTTAATGTATAATCAGTTTCTTTTTATTTAGCTCCTTAAGTTTTAAAAAAAGTATGCATATGTACACAAACACCACTCATTCCCCATTCATTCACTATTACGCATCAAATATGGCACAAATCAAATGTCTGTAATGAGCATTGTATTTAGTAAGAACAATTTAGTTATACAGAAAGATGATAGCCTTAAAGCCATTTGAATTTCCATTGTATTACAAAAACTTATTGAAATATTTCATTTTATACATTTTAAAATTAATATTTTTTTCAAAACATTTTCAAACTAATACATTAAGAGTAATCATTTTGGACAAAGGTATACTGTTCTACAATTAAAGGTTTATAATTAGAATATATTATGACAAAATTTACTTTTGATTTTTTAATATTAGTTTTAGATTATAAGAAAATTCTTCTCACATACATTTTCACTACAGTTTCCACTAGCATTACTCCTTCCAATACCCTATTCTATTCCCCACCCAGGGAGATCCATGTATTCCCCCTTAGATGCCTCCTTGTTTAAGTTTACTGTGTCTATTGATTATACCATAATTATCATTTGCTTAACAGATAATGTTCTCATACAACTTATTACATACCATGTTTGTATATCTGTTATCTGTGTTACCTCACACATGATAATCTTTTCTAATTCTACCTATTTGCCTGCATTTTTCATGATGTCATTATTTTTAAAGGTGTATAATATACCATTGTATAAATGTACCTCATTTTACTTATCCACTCTTTTGTGGAGAAACATCTAAGTTATTTCCAGTTCCTACTTATTATGAATGTAACCAGTATGAACATAATTGACCAAGTGTCCTCATGAGAGCATGGAGTATCCTCTGAGTATATGCCCAACATTTCTATATCTAGATCTTGAAGTAGATCTATTCTCAACTTTCTGAGGAACTACTGTATTGTTTTTGGTAGTCGTACAGGTTTGTATTCCCACAAAAAATGAATATGTGATCTGCTTTCACCATATCCTAGCAAGCATTAAGCTGTTGAAAGTTATTTATCTTAGATATTCTGTCACTTTTAAGATAATATCTCAAAGTTCATTTCCCTGGTATCTAAAGATGCTGAACATATCTTTAAGTGTTTCTCTACCATTTGATAGTCCTCTGTTGAAAATTCTCTGTTTAGATTTGTACCCTATATTTAATTGGATTATTTGGTATGTTTATGTCTAGTTTCTTTAGTTCTTCATATATATATTGAATAATAGCTCTCTGCCAAGAGTGGAGCTTGTGGAAATATTTCCTCATCTTCTAGCCTGCTGGTTTATCCTATTGACTATGTCCTTAACCTTACAGGGGATTTTCAATTTCATGAGGTCCCATCAATTAATTGTAGCACGTAGTGCCTGTGCTATTGGCAATCTGTTTAGGAAGTTGTCTCCTGTGCCTGTGTGTTCGAGGTTATTCTCCAGTTTTTGTGCTATCAGGCTCTATGTGTCAGGTTTTATCTTGTGGTCTTTGAATACCTTGGACATGAGTTTTATGCCCATTGAATAAATAATAGACTAATTTTTATTCTTCTACATTGGAAATTCAATTAGAAAACCACCATTTGTAAAAGATTTTCTTTTCTCCACTGTGTTTCTCATGGTTCTTTACTAAATATTGGGATCCATAGGGGTATGGATTTATAACTGTGTTTTCCATTTGATTTCATTGATCAGGTTGTCTGTTTTTATGGAAACACCATGCAAATTCTATTACTGTAGATATGATGTATACATTGAAATCAGAGATGATGATATCTCTGGAAGATTATTATTATTATTATTCAGGATTGTTTTAGGTATTCTCATTTTTTGTTTTTCCATGTGAAGTATTTTCTGTTTAATCTCTATAAAGCATTCTATTGAAAATTTGATGAGGATTGAATATAAACTCCCTATTGCATTTTGTTGAATGTCCATTTTTATTTTGTTGATTCTATAGAAACATGACCATTGGAGAGTTTACCCCTTTTTGATATTCTTTTAAATTTCTTTATTCAAAACTTTTTATCATACAAGCCTCAGTTATACTTATACTAAGATATTTTATATAATGTTACTATAGTGAAGGTTTATTTTTCTTGATTTCTTCCTCAATGTATTTGTCATTTTTATATAGGAGGGATAGTACTGAATATTTTGAGATAATATTTTAATCAGCCAGTTCACTAAAAGTGTTTATTAGTTGTAAGAGTTCTCTGGTAGAATTATTAGGTTTGCTTATATGCTATCCTATCATTGGTGAATGTTGATTCTTTGATTTCAATCTTTTTAATTTATTTTCTCTTGAACTCCTTCATTAGTCTTAGTGTTCTAGCTAGAAGTTCTTGAAATACATGAAATGGACAGTCTTCTCTATTTCTGATTTAGTGATATCATTGCAGGCTAGTATAAACAGCAAAATTTACAATCACCATACATGGTGATTGCACGATATCACATGATAAATTCAAATTTCAACAATATCTATGTAAGAGTATAATCCAGAGGAAAGTATTAAAAGGAAAAGTCTAAATTAAGGAAGGTTAGTTACACCCGTTACACAGGAAATAATTTAACCCCACCAAAGTGAAAAGAAATACATTACAGAAACACACCTAGACACAAACCCAGACACACACACACACCACAAATACATGCAAACCACTATGAGGAACATACAAATGAACAAAGCCAAAAACAATCAGGAATGAACAGTCATATATCTCTTAGTATCAATTGATTCAATTCCCCTGTAAAAGCAGGCAAAGTAACAGAACGGGTGCAAAAACTTGGTCCATTCTTCTGCTGCATGCAGGATAGTTACCTCCACATCAAAGATAAACATTACCTAATGAAAGGGTTAAAAAATGATTTTTCCAAGCATGATGGATTTAAGAATAAATGTGCTGGAACCCTTCCAATATTGATCAGAATAGACCTCAAATTAAAATTAATCTTAAGACATGGAGAACATTTAATACTCATCAAAGAAAAAAAATCCACTGAAATAATGTCTCAATTCCACAAGACATCTATTCAGACACTTATGGCTTATAGAGTTTAAACTGAGAAGTCAGAAGTAATTCTAATAGGTTTGTCTTTACTATGACTTGATTTTTCCCCTTGTAGTTCTTAGTTTTATGTTTTGTTCTGTATGTTAGTGGATTTGCTTTGAGTTAGTTTCTCTCCGTTTAATTTGATATTGGCTAGAGGGATGCTGTAATCCCTATAATTTATAATTTTTTCTTTTATTAGATATTTTCTTTATTTACATTTCAAATGTTATCCCCACCAGAAATTCCCTATCCCTCTGCCTCTGTGAGGGTGCTCCCCCAACTGCCCACCCACTTCTGACTTTCTGACCTGGCATTCCCCCTAAACTGGGGCATTGAACCCCCACAGGACCAAAGGCATCTCCTCTCACAGATGTCCAACAATGCAATCTACTGCCATATACAAGGATAGAGCCATGCGTCCCTCCATGTGAATATTTTGGCTGGTGGTCTAGTCCCCAGGAGCTCTGGAGCAGGGCTGGCCAGTTGACACTTTTGCTCCCCACATGGGGCTATAAACCCCCTCAGCTCCTTCAGTCTCTTCTCCAACTCCTCCATCTGGAAACTCAAGCTCAGTCCAATGGTTGGCTGTGAAGATCTGCCTCTGTATTTGTCAGACACTGGTAGAGCTTCTCAGGAGACAGCCATATCAGGATCTGGCCAGCAAGAACTTCCTGGCATCCATAATAGGGTCTAGGTTTAGTAATGGATCCCTATCCAGGTGTGTGGGGGGGTCTCAAGATGGCCTTTCATTCAGCCTCTTCTCCATACTTTCTCTCCATATTTCCTCCAGTGAGTATTTTGTTCCTCCTTCTAAGAAGCACTGAAGCATCCACACTTTGATCTTCCTTCTTCTTGAGTTTCACATGATATGTGAATTGTATCTTGGGTATTCTGAGCTTCAGAGCTAATATCCACTTATCAGTGAGTGCATACCGTGTGTGTTCTCTTGTGACTTGGGTTACCTCACTCAGGATGATATCCTCCAGATCCATCCATTTGCCTAAGAATTTCATTAATTCATTATTTTTAATACCTGTGTAAATGTACATTTTCTATATTTATTCCTCTGTTGAGGGGCATCTAGGTTCTTTCCAGGCTCTGGAGATTATAAATACTGCTACTATGAACATAGTGTCCTTTTAACATGTGTCCTTATAACATCTTTTGGGTATATGCCCAGGAGTGGTATACCTGGGTACTCTGTTTTCCAGAGTGGTTGTAACAGCTTGCAATTCCAACAGCAATGGAAGAGTGTTCCCCTTTATCTACATCCTTGCCAGCATGTTCTGTCATCTGAGTTTTTGAACATAGCCATTCTGACTTTGGTATGATGGAATCTCAGGGTCATTTTGATTTGCATTTCCCTGATGAGTAAAGATGTTGAACTTTAGGTGCTTCTTGGCCATTTAAGTTTCCTCTGTTTAGTTATATTCCTCATTTTTAATATGATTTAATTTGATTCTCTGGAGTTCTTTATATATATTGGATATCAGCCCTCTATTGGATGTAGGATTGGTAAAAATCGTTTCCCAATCTGTTGGTTGCCATTTTGTCTTAGTGACAGTATCCTTTGCCTTACAGAAGCTTTGCAATTTTATGAGGTCACATTTGTCAATTTTTGATCTTAGAGCATAAGCCATTGGTGTTTTGCTCTGAAAAATTTCTAGTGTCCCTGTGTTTAAGGCTTTTCCTCAATTTCTCTTCTATTAGTTTCAATGTATCTAGTTTTATGTTGAGGCCCTTGATCCACTTGGACTTGTCCTTTGTACAAGTTAGGAATGGATCAATTTATATTCTTCTACATGTTGGCTACCAGTTAAACCAGCACCATTTGTTGACAATGCTGTCTTTTTTTCTACTGGTTTTAGCTTTCTTGTCAAAGACTAAGTGACCATAGATATCTTTTTAGAATTTAGTGAAAATGAAGGCACAACATACCCAAACTTATGGGACACCAAGAAAACAGTGCTAAGAGGAAAACTCATAGGTCTGAGTGCCTTCAAAAAGAAATGGGAGAAAGTGTAAACTAGCAGCTTAAAAGCACATCTGAAAGCTCTATAATAAGAGAAGCAAATGCAGGCAAGAAGAGTAGAGGGCAGGAATTAATCAAATCGAGGGCTGAAATCAACCAATAAGAAACAAAAAGAACTATACAAATAATCAACAAAACCAGGAGCTCATTATTTGAGAGAATCAACAAGACACTTATGGCTTATAGAGTTTATAATAGTAACCAGAGTAACCAGAGGGCACACAGTATCCAAATAAACAAAATCAGAAATGAAAAGGGAGGTAAATATTCTTTATTGCATAGCTTTATATCCCTTTTATTGTATCCAAAATTTCTCCAAGATTTTACCATGAACTGATGTTAGATTTTGTCAAAGGCTTTTCAGCACCTAATTAGGTCATGTTCTTTTTTTCAGTTAGTTTATGTAGTGGATTACATTGTTTAGACACTTGTGGCTTTCAAAGACTGAACTGAGGAGTGAGATGTAATTCTAATAGGTTTACTTTTACTTTAAAAAAATATTCCCTACTAGCTTTTAGTTTTACTCTTTGTTTTGCAATTTTACTGTTTTGATTATTATTTGTTGAAGGAGCTTTCAATTTTGTCCAATTAATTTGCATTTCCATGTGCTTCTTACAACTTTATTGATATCTCTTTATTAGATTATGAAAATTTTCTTCTATAATGTTTTTGAAACATTTGAGCAAGGATTCTTCTATTACTATTATTCTTAGGTTTAGATTTTTATAGGGTTACATATTTCATGGATATTTTGTATTAGTACTTTCTTAGATCTAAACATTTCTTTGACTGGTATATTGATTTCTTCTCTGATATCTTTATTGTGTGAGATTCTGACTTCTAATTCTTGAATTCTGTTGGTGAAATTTGCTGCTGTAGTTTCTGTTCTCTTATCTAGATTTTATGTTTCCAGAATTTCCTCAGATTCTGATTACTTTATTAGTTCTGTTTCAATTTTCATATCTTGAATAATCTCCTTCATTAGTATTTTTCTTTCTTTCTTTCTTTGCTTTCAAGAATGGATTTGTTCGTGTATGCAATGGTGTCAGCGTTTGGAAGCTGATTATGGGATGGATCCCTGGATACGGCAGTCTCTAGATGGTCCATCCTTTCATCACAGCTCCAAACTTTGTCTCTGTAACTCCTTCCATGGGTGTTTTGTTCCCAATTCTAAGAAGGGGCACAGTGTCCACACTTTGGTCTTCATTCTTCTTGAGTTTCATGCGTTTAGCAAATTGTATCTTATATCTTGGGTATCCTAAGTTTTGGGCTAATATCCACTTATCAGTGAATACATATTGTGTGAGTTCCTTTGTGATTGTGTTACCTCACTCAAGATGATGCCCTCCAGGTCCATCCATTTTGCTAGGAATTTCATAAATTCATTCTTTTTATTAGCTGAGTAGTACTCCATTGTGTAAATGTACCATAATTTCTGTATCCATTCCTCTGTTGAGGGGCATCTGGGTTCTTTCCAGCTTCTGGCTATTATAAATAGGGCTGCTATGAACATAGTGGAGCATGTGTCCTTCTTACTGGTTGGGACATCTTCTGGATATATGCCCAGGAGAGGTATTGCTGGATCCTCAGGTAGTACTATGTCCAATTTTCTGAGGAACCGCCAGACTGATTTCCAGAGTGGTTGTACAAGCTTGCAATCCCACCAACAATGGAGGAGTGTTCCTCTTTCTCCACATCCTCACCAGCATCTGCTGTCACCTGAATTTTTGATCTTAGCCATTCTGACTGGTGTGAGGTGGAATCTCAGGGTTGTTTTGATTTGCATTTCCCTGATGATTAAGGATGTTGAACATTTTTTCAGGTGCTTCTCTGCCATTCAGTATTCCTCAGGTGAGAATTCTTTGTTCAGTTCTGAGCCCCATTTTTTAATGGGGTTATAAAAGGACCCAGAAATAGCGGTCTCTTGTGAGACTATGCGGGGCCTAGCAAACACAGAAGTGGATGCTCACAGTCAGCTATTGGATGGATCACAGGGTTCCCAATGCAGAAGCTAGAGAAAGTACCCAAGGAGTTAAAGGGATCTGCAACCCTATAGGGGGAACAACATGATGAACTAAACAGTACCCCGGAGCTCTTGTCTCTAGCTGCATATGTATTGAAAGATGGCCTAGTCGGCCATCACTGGAAAGAGAGTCCCATTGGACTTGCAAACTTTATATGCCCCAATACAGGGGAATGCCAGGGCCAAAAGAATGGGAATGGGTGGGTAGGGAAGTGGGTGGAGGTATGGGGGACTTTTGGGATAGCATTGGAAATGTAATTGAGGAAAATACATAATAAAAAATATTAAAAAAAAAAAAAGAAAAGAAACCAGAATTTCTCTCCATTAGGATCGCTCCACACACACAGGCCTGGCTAGAGGCATTGTGCTCTGAAACTCAAGACTTTTGAAGAGGAAATAAATTTAATTGCAGAGGCAAAAAAAAAAATGGATTTGTTCATTGCTTCTAACTGTTTCTTTGTCTTTCTTCAATTTTCTTCTGAGATTTATTCATCTCCTCTTTTAAAAACTCTATCATCTTCATAAAGTAGGTTCTAAAGTTGTTTCTGGTTCTGCTGTGTTGGAATATGCAGGGCTTGTATTAGTAGCACAGATGGGATTTACTGTTGACATATTGCTCTGGCTACTGTTGATTTTGTTCTTAAGATAGCTTCTAGTTTGTGGGTAATTATAGGTCTAGATATTGAAATCTTTGTTTGCTTTTATTAGATGAGTGCTTTGTTCTGTGGCTTCTGTTATCGATCTGGTCTTCTGACCTGTCTGGCCTATGGCTATATCAGTGGTCTTGACCCAAGGTGAGGTCTAGACTTCTTGTGTCTTTGTTGGCTTCAGATGGGAAGGAGGTTTTTGCTCAAGTTGGGGACTGGAATAAACGATGAAGATAAGAGCAATAAATGGTGTTAGTTTAGTTAAAGCACCCAGAAAATTAGAGCATCTGTGAGTGTTTGAACTACTTGGAGTTTTTGCTGTTGTCATGGACTCTGATTAAGCATTGCCCCTCTGCCTGATATGAGTACTGGGACAAGTGTTGGGGAGAAGAATGGGTAAATAGGATAATGTGAGCAGTCACTAAGAAAGTGACATCTACAGAGAGACAGATTACATGAAGTTCTGGTGTCCTACATGACCCCTGTTTGAGAAGGAAGCCTCAATAGAAGTTGGGAGATGGGTCATAGTGATGAGGAGGGGAGGAGGTCTAGGCATAATGTGAGTAGGCACCAAGAAAGTGGGAATGGATGGAATACCTGAAGTTCTGGCAATTGGGAAGTCCTCTGGTTGAGCATGGAACCCCCAACACATTTGAGGCTGGGACATAGTAATAAGGAGAGGGGATGTGTTTGGTCTTTGGTCAGGCATATCCTTATGAAGGCATCTATGGGCATGTACTTGGAGTTATTACAGAAGTCATGTCCTTTGTTCCAGATACTGACATCACTCAAGTATGATAATATATTTAGTATTTTAAAAAAGGTGTGTGTGTAATAAAAAGATCTGTAAACAAAAACTATTATGTATTTAGAGGCCAGAAGGAAACCTCATGCATTATTTCTATTGTACTATTTACCTTGATTTTATCTTATATTTATTTACTTACTTTATATAAGCTTGTGTTATTATGTCCATCAATGCTCTTGTCATAGTATTTGTATAAGAATCAGAGCACAAATTCCATAGGTCAGTTATTTCTCTTCACAAAACAGTTTCTACAATTCTTCTGCTCACTGAACCATCTCATTGTCTGATGCTATATTTTGATATAGAGTTCTTGTAGCTTGGCAGCAAGACCCAGAGAAATTTACTTATCTCTTCTTTCCCCATGCTAAGATTAAGAATATATCCTACATTATCTCATTTACTTTGTACTTTCTAGCTGTGAAAATTAAAGTAAATTTCTCTTGCTTTCATGCAATTCACTTTATTGACTAATATCTTCCAGTTGATTTTGATTAGGTAGACAAATGTTTCACAGAAAAAATAAACTAATTTTGGCTAAGTAATAGATTGTATATGATTTAATATAGTGCTAAGTGCCTTGACAATGTTAAGAGTGATAAAATCAAGTTGGGTTCTCTTTTAACTACTGCTGACCTTAGGCCTTAGTGTCTTTTGTGGAAGAAATCATACAGTATATATTCTAATTTTAATTTATGAATTAAATTACTAGTAGAGTTTTGACTTTCACAAGACCATTAGATCAATCTTTCTTGAAAATCGGCCACGTGATATTACATGAGGGTCAGAGCAAGACGTTTTTGGTAATGGCAACTTTCACATTAAGTAAAATTTTCCCCAACCCAGTTGAAATATTCAGTTCAAATACCTGTCAATCATCTATATCAAGGTAGTATTTCTTATTGAGTATTATAAACAGTGGATCCTACCTTTAATTAAGCTACCTTTTGTATCACAATGTCAAGTAGAGAATAAATACCACGTGAGTATTTCTCAAAATTCAAAGTATTACTTAAACTATGTGATTAATATTTTTATAAGACAACATAGCCAAGTACAGCAATTAATCAGGACAGTTGCTATTCTGACTGGAGAATGATCTATGACAGTTGAACTTTGGTTGTGAGTGGGTTTATTAACCAGGTAGCAAGTAAAGTAACACAAAACAACAAATACCAATAATTCTAGACACAGTTGCAACAAGAGTAACTGAAATTCTGAAGAAAACTAAATAAATAAGCAGCAAAGAGATAGCAGAAAATTATCAAATTCTATGCCTACAATCATAAGCCAAATTAACTGAGAAAGACCTCCTTAAACATTGATATTCCAGAAAGAATATCTTCTCTACTAGTGAGGTATCAATCTTCCTATTTCAAGCATAGGGATGTTTACACAATGACATAGAGAATAGTAACTTCTCTTGGAAATAGTATTTTGAAAAGCACATTGCTTTCAAATTTTTATTCAATATACTTTGATGTTTTTTTCTTCTTTCTCCCTATAACAAGATATAATGAGGGAAAATGGTGATCTGCCTAGTCCAGGGAATCTCAGTAGACAATTGCCATGAGCATGCTTGAAAATCTTAAGGCAATTGAGATGCTTAAGGTGGCCCTGTTTTGTCTCATGGTCTATGTTCAATAACTACAAATATTTATGACAATTTATCAAAGTTATTTATGTTAAAGATACTTACTCATTATCTATTCTAAGGTGAAATATATGTACTGAAATCATGCATCCTAAGCATCTGCTTCATATATCTTGATATTATATATTCAAAGTTTGCCAAGGTACATGGGTTTATTGCCAATAAACTGCTGTTTCTATTTAGGATTCAAGACAAAAGTAGTGTTTGTGACTGTCTATTTAAAATCTGAAACCAAGCCACTGCTTTTATCAGTTTATGTTTAATATAGAAATCCTTCCAGAGGATTATTTGTGTTTCTAGTAAACAAGTTTTCCTTTCTTGGATTCCAAAACATTAATATTTTGAGACAATCCAAATATAACTTATATGTCATGGCTTGAATGAGAAATTTCCCTTCTTGGCTCATGTGTTTGAACACTTGGTCTTCAGTTTTTGGGAAGATATAAAGCTTTAGAAAGTAGAGCCTTTTTGAAGAAGTATATCACTGAGCCTTGGTTTTAAAGGTTAACCTGGACCCATTGTGTCATATCATTATCTGCTTCCTATGTTTACTGTTTATAAAGGGTCTATTAGCTTTCTGCTTTAGGCACTTATTTCCATGGCTTCCCTGTTGTTGTGGAATATGTCTCTGAACCCATAAACTAATATAATCTGTTTATTTATGACATTGTTTTTGATTATGTTATTTTATAACATACAAGTAATGCTACAGCTTTTCCTCAAACTTGCTTCACAGGAAAGGATGATCCTGAATGTTTGATCTTCTCCCTCCATTTCCTTTAATATTTGAGCTATATTTGCAGGCTAGGGATGTCTTTCTGGTATTTGTTTGTTTGTTGGTTTTGTTTTGTTTGTTTTTTCTTCTCCTTCTAGATCTACAGACTCAAACTTTATTTTCTAGTTTAAATCTATGTTATGTTTCCTTCTGTTGTCACCTATCATGTAAAATGCATTCTTGTTTTAGAATGGCATTTCTGTACTTTTGACATTCTCTAAAACCCCTTTCTTCCTACAGTAACTACCATAAAGATCTTTATCAATCGTATAAAACTCATCTTTATAAATAAGTTTAGGAATTACAATTGAAACTCCTCTTTTTTAAGCTGAATATCTGGAATACAATATTAAGTGATACTTTCTTTTAAGACATAATGCTGTTTTTTAATATTCATAAAAGAAATTACTGTCAATTCTATAGTGGGAGTAGTTTCATAGATATCAATTATGCTAAGGTATCAATTAAGTTAAGGTCAACATTAACTGTTAACCTACAATATACTTAGTAATAATTGATATTAGGAGTAATGAACTTTTCTTTTATAGACTAATTTTAAAATAAAGATATTTTCACTGAAAATGTCTTTATTGTTAGTCAAATTTCCCAATTACTAGAAATATATCGTAACTTACTTGTGTTTCATAGATGTAATTATTGTTCTAGTACCAGTAGCCTTTTGTATAGTACAATTGCAAACAGTTATTCTGGAAAAGAGATTTTTGCATCAATAGTAAAATTGTTCAATAATATAACAGGCTCATAGTGAAAAAAATTAATGGATAAATCTTTAGTGGAAAAAAATTGTTATTATTACTTCTCACGAGCAACATTGGCAATTACACAGAATATTTAAACTCAGATGTTAGTTTAATGGCAATATAAACATTGTAAGAAGGAATAGCAATAAGTTTGCTTATCAGAGTATACAAAGAATTATCTGACATTAAAAAAAAGCATTTTGAGTAATCTATATATTCAATAGCATCTCCTTTTGGATGCTTTATTTTTAAAACAAGACTATATATTTGCAATCAAAGGTGTAAAATGCTAAATATCTTTTTATAGTTTAAAAGTCACATGCCAGGATCCATCAAAGAGAAGCTAAAAACAAGCAAGCTGTTTTCCTGAAATGGTTCTGCCATGGATTAAAATCTATTATGGATTTGCTTCATTTGTCAAGGCCTAGGAGATTTCATTTCAGGAAAGATTCCTGCTATTAATATACTATATATGTATGTGTGTGTATATATACATATATATATATGTTCCAAAAAGGTTGTGAAACCATTAAGGAGGGGTCATAAAAAGGGTGCAGTATCAAAAGATAAAAATTGACTGGATTTACCTATACAAAACTTCACTATAACTTAGTCCCAAAAGTTATTTTTTTTAACTCTCTAAGAACCTGTAGAGGTGATAACAAATGGCGAGTGTTTAGCCAGAAAATTTCTCCTAATAGATATTCATGTAAATATTCTCTGCTGTACACTTTTTATTCAATTTATGATTTAAATTTCTATGTAAAATTTTTGTGAATGTTTTACCATGCTAGCATGTACTCTGAAAGATGTATAAGTGCTAAGGACTCAAGAAGAATATTTTAGACATAACTGAACTCAAGAAAAACTTACAAGTAAAGGCATGAGATTGGGAGCAATGTATTGAGAGTAAGGGTGTTATTGTGATATCAATGCAGGAGGAAGGAAAAAGCTTAGAAGAAGAGAGCAGAGAAAACTTTTTGGAGGAGAATTTTTGTAGAAAACTGAAGAACATAGAAATAAAGGATAATACCACTTTTCAAAGTGTCTGTTTTTCATCCTGTGACTTCAACTATCAGGCTTCAAGTTAGAGCCTTGTGCAATTCTTGTGGAGATAGACAAAAGTTACATTACTTAATCCCCTGCTGTTCCATGATGTGGTGCTAAATGCAGAAACTACACCTTCTGGCTCAACCTCAGGAAACAGTGTACAAAGTGAGGAGAAAAGATATAAAGATTCTAAGTACTAGGACATTTGCTACAGTATTATGTCTAACATATATAACAGACTGTCTTACCCAAGAAATCTTAACAATCCGATCACCTGTACAAAACCCACAAAATGACTCCATTTGACAGTTAAACATATATGTATGTATGTATGCATGCATGTATGGATGGATTGATCTTGGATGGAAGGATGGATGGATGTAATAAAGCAATACTAAATGGATTCAGATATTTCAGATAATTATATTTATATAGCTACACATATACAATAAAAAACAAGTGGCCATTAAATTGGGATGTAGTTTGTAAGACATATGAGGAATTAGTGTTAGAGGGAGAAAAGTGTGAATTAAGATATTATTACATTCTCAAAATTAGAACAAAATCAATGTAAAAAATTAGCAAATAATAATAGATTTTTCTGAGAAATCGATCTCTATCTGTGAATGGTAAAAATCAGGAATTATCTTTGGGATGATTGCATTATCCTTTGGATATTAACGAAATTATAAATAATAATTAGTAAAAATTTTAAGTCCATTTTTGTAAAAACATAAATATTTAAGTGAGAATGAAATGTGGTTTCACAGTGTTTGTGTGTGTGTGTGTGTGTGTGTGTATAGGAGAAGTCAAAATATCAGCAATTCTTGTGACATGGCATCATTTGTGAGGGTGTTGAAACTAATGAATGCTTTTATCATTTACCATGAATAGGTTTCTTCCAAGTATGATAAAAACTCTAAAGACACAATAATGGAAACCTTATCATATGTAAAACTAATGATAAACAACTTAATAAATTCCATTGCTAGACAGAAAAATTGCAACAATTTTCTGCTATTACTGTGAATCTGGTTGCTTTGTGCTATGTCATGAGTCTAAGTCATGAGTAGTACAGTTTTGCTTTTTATGACAACTGATAATATGAGAAAGATCTGATTGTGTTGTTCTTTTAACTAGCAAGAACTTACAATTGAAATTGTAATTTGTTAAACAGTGAAAATACTTCTGTGTGGGGTATTCAGAGAGAAAATAGCTTGGATGTGGATTTTAAGCCATACAAAGTCTCCAATAGATGCTTGGTGATTACACTGGGTGTTTAGGATCCCGATGTAGCACAGAGCCTTTCTCAGGATGAGTATTTTTTTCTTATTGGATAATTTATTTATTTATATTTCAAGTGTTATCCCCTTTCCTGGTTTCCACTACAGAAACTCCCTTTTAAAGCTCAAAACCCATTTCCTGGGTTGATGTACTTCAGTGAACAAAAAGTTAGTCCAGAAGGGAACCTACAGAAGCCTTCAAAGTAAAGTTAGAACATTTAGAGGCTTTTGAATAACTAATGGCTTACATGGATTACATCTTTGGTTTTATTTTTGGCAGATGGCACTATCTCTGTCCTGAATGTTTTACCATGAATAACACATTCACGATGGACCCAGTTAAGCTAAGTTCTGGGTGCCTATTAAGGTCTTAATCCCTGTTACAATTTAAACAAACAAACAAAAAAAGAAATATAATTTTACTGTTATATTCTTGAGAAATTGTTTTATTGTTGTTATTTTCCTATACTTAAAATATTTCCATAGGGTCAATTCATAGTTCAATGCACTATGATGTTGAAATAATGAACTTGATTACATTCAGTAACATTTATGTCACTAGTAAAGTTTATACTTCAGCATGAGATGGGTTATCTATAGAGGACTAAGTAAGTATGGAAAAGACATTGAGAATATAGCTAGCATCTTCAAAAAATCACCGATATCTAGAACTGAGGTAAAATAGATAAAAAATCAGAAAGTGAGTTGAGCTCCAACATTTTCATGCCCATACTTCATCTTCTAAACATGAGAATACAGGTGTATACTGATAGTTATCTTCTCTTGATTGATGAACAATTTTCATTTGAGGCTTAAAAACTTTTCTACCTCAGACTGCATTGGTTAGCGAAAAGAAAACTAACCAAAGTGTGGATATTTCGGTTCTTCTTAGAATGGGGAACAAAATACCCATGGAAAGAGTTACAGAGACAAAGTTCAGGGCTGAGATGAAAGGAAAGACCATCCAGTCACGGCCCCACCGCCCCACCAGGGGATCCATCCCATATACAAACACCAAACCCAGACACTATTGCATATATCAGAAAACATTTGCTGACAGGACCCTGATATAGCTCTCTCTGATGAGGCTATGCTAGTGACTGGCAAATACAGAAGTGGATGCTCACAGTCATATATTGGATGGAACACAGGTTCCCTAATGAAGGAGCTAGAGAAAGTACCCAAGGAGCTAAAGGGGTTTGCAACCCTTTAGGAGGAACAACAATATAAACTAACCAGTACCCCCAGAGCTCATGTCTCTGGCTGCATATGTAGCAGAGGATGGCCTAGTTGGCCATCAATGGGAGGAGAGGCCCTTGGTCTTACGAAGATCATATGACCCAGTACAGGGGAATGCCAGGGCCAGTGAGCAGGAGTGGGTGGGTGAGGGAGCAGGGCGGGGTGAGGGTATAGGAGGCTTTGGGGATAGCATTTGAAATGCAAATGAAGAAAATATCTAATAAAAAGAAAAAAACAAGCAAAAAGAAAGGAAACTAACCAGTGTATCGGTATACCAATGCATGCCTTGCTTTATCTGTCTTGAATTTCCCTGTTCACTTCCAGAATATCTCTCTTCATCCCACTTCTCCCTCTTTTTGTCTGTCTCTGTCTCTGTCTCTCTCTCTCTCTCTCTACCTCTCTCTGTCTCTGTCTCACATAGATCTTTAAAGAGATAATCTGATTCTTACATTCACTTTTAAACAATATCTCCCAGTTTATTTTCCTCAATTACTTTTTTAAGGGTTAGTACAAAACTAATAGAACCATTAATTAAACTGTATAAAGCTTTTTGTAGCTACTCTGTAACAGAACACCCGGGGCATTACTCCTTCATATATGGGGGAAAATCTAAACATGATTTTAATTAAGGAAGCATTGTCAGGAACTAACTACACCTGACATTTAGTGAGCATATTCTCAAATGTGTAAAAGCATATGAAATTCATATTAAAATTATTTAAATAATTATTTTTAAATTGTTGCAGAAATTTTGACATTTAGAAATGCTGAAAAAAGTCTGAAATAGAGTAATATTTTATTTAAAACAAAAAGTTCTGAACTAAATAAAATGTATATCACTCATCAATTTCTGAAAGATGTATCTAAAACAAGACTATGTAATAAAAGGGGAAATTGGCCTTACATGAATATCCTAAATTTTCACTTTAAAATATGCAAAAATAATGAATACTAACATTAACTCAAACTTAAGAAGAAAAATGAAAACAAAGTAAATTTTTCAAAAGACCCTAACAGAAAAATCAAGAAAGAAACACGTGAAACTAAAGTTTAGTTCTTTGGAAATACTAAATATTGATTAAAGATGATAACAATAAATTTATGTAATAGAAGTACAAAATTTAAAAGGGTATAAATATGAAAATAAATTGTGAATTTTTATTGTGAAATATACACACACACACATATATATATGTATGTATATATATATATATATATATGTATATGTATGTATACACACACACATATACATATACATACACATGTATGTTGATTGTTTGGTAGCTGTCATGTGTAAGGATTTGAAACTTTAAACCAGAGGATATTTACAAATTGCTTTTTATTTAATTAAAAAATATTCTGTGAAAGTTAGAATAATGAAAGAACAAGTCTCCATCTTTATAGAAAGGTTCTGATTGTAAATATACTACTAATTTGGAGACAGACTATATCGAGACTGATTAAAATTAAATATTAAAAATAAAATGTAAATCAGAAAGAAATACCTAAATTAACTTTTCTTTGTGAGAAATACATTTAAGAAGATACTTTAAAGTATGTTTGTTTAACTTTGGAGCATATTTGTCCTTATTCACTGGTTGTAGCATGATTTCAATGAACACTGGCAAGTGAAGATACATAGACAGAGGTGTATACTGTGGGATATCTATGACGTAGTACAGCTACCATGATCAAATCAGATATCAGATGTTCTTATATTGTTGCTTTTGTTGTTGTTGCTGCCTGTTGTTGGAGGTGGTGTGTGTCTATCTGGTGGAGGTGGTGGTGGTAGAGGTGGTAGAGGTGTGTGTGTGTTATTTTGGGTGAATATAGGTTGCAAGGGCAAAGGGAAAAGATGGTGAGACATGCAGGTCTAGGTTGCATGATGTGAAACAAAGAATAAATGAAAGTTATAAAAAAAAAGTTGGAGAGAACTAACCTTGGAATAAAAGATCCAAAAATTGATGAACATGAAAGACCATGATTTTATACACAGTATTTCTTATGGTGGTATTCTATTTCCTTAGTAGCTTTAAAGACTATCATTTTATTTTACCGCATTGTTTAATGAATCAGAAATGGGCACTGCTCCTTATTTTTATAATATTAATATTAATATTTTACTTTGATCATTCTGAAACTAAATCTGAATAAAACTCCAGAGGCAAAATAGTAACAGGTACTAATGTTGGTCTTAGTCAGCCACGCCATATGCAAGGAAATTAAAAGCCTTGGCAAGTGATTTCACACATCATGTTTATCAGAGTATATGTACTAAACTGTAGTATTTGAGTATGAATTATTCAATGTGAAATGAAATGAAAAATAATTTAACATGATTAAAATAGTGAGTTAAATTATGATATGACTTTTTTTTTAGTACTCGTTTGTTTTATATAGATGAGTGTTTTGCTCTCATTATGTATGTGCACTGCCTAAGTGCCTAGTACAACTGAAGGCATAGATGTTTGTGACCTACCGTTAGGATTCTGGAAACTCAACATGTATCATATTCAGGAGCAACACATGCTCCTTTAGCAACCACACCATCAAACCCCTGATTTTATCATTTCAGTATTCCGACATATGTTACAACTCTTTACACAGCGGAAGAAGTTCATGACAGTCCTCTAGTGAAGCCTCACAATTGCTAGCAATTTAAAAATGAGATTCCACACCTGGCAAATTTTGCAGAAGCAGAAGCAACATTCATGTACACAAATAATCAGGGAAATAGGTAATTCATGAAGAAATGATTCAATTTGAAGGAATGTCATTGAAACTTAATTTTAAATTTCAATTCACAGTCTTTGTTTTATAAATTGTAATGTGTGTGGTGTGTGTGCGTTTGTGTGTGTGTAAAATATAAAATTTTCTTTATATCTTTTAATGACTTTTTACTCAATAATGACTTATATTTTATAATATTTCATAAACATGTCTGCATACTATCTGGGTCTGATTAAAATCTTTAAATACTTATTTAAATATCTAAAATGTAAATAAAATATTTATCCTTACTTTAATTAACTACTGTCGTTTTAATATTATAGCTCTTTGTGGACTGAAAGAAGGCATTCTTCAGCAGAGCTAGTGCTCCAGAACCCCTCAAACACCCATGGAAAACTTGAATCTCAGGTGGTCTGACACAACCAGAAATATTGGTGAGATACCCACTGTCCCAATGTCTGACTTTACTGGGACTGCAACAGGGACCAGTGAAGATGGACCCCATCTTCCCTGCCCTGCCAAAGATAAATCTTCCTTTGGACTCAAAATTCAGCAAAGGGTAGAGCCAGTGCTCCAAACCCCCTCATACACCTAAAGACAGCATACTCTCAGGAGCTCCTTCACAGCAAAACTGACAGGATCACAGGAGGGACAGGAGCCAGTCACAGACAGAATGGCCAGATAACACCTGAGATAACCAGGTTGCAGTGGGCAAGTACAAGAACATATGTAACAACAACAGCAACAAAAACAACAACAAAAGTGCCACTTGGTACAATCAGAACCCAGCTCTCCTACAACAGCAACTCCCGGATACCCAATGTCTTAGTCAGGGTTTCTATTCCTGCACAAACATCATGACCAAGAAGCAAGTTGGGAAGGGAAGGGTTTATTCGGCTTACACTTCCATACTGCTGTTCATCACCAAGGAAGTCAGGACTAGAACTCATGCAGGTCAGAAAGCAGGAGCTGATGCAGAGGCCATGGAGGGATGTTTCTTACTGGCTTGCTTCACCTGGCTTGCTCAGCCTGCTCTCTTATAGAACCCAAGACTACCAGCCCAGAGATGGTCCCACCCACAAGGGACCCTTGATCACTAATTGAGAAAATGTTCCACAGCTGGTTCTCATGGAGGCATTTCCCCAACTGAAGTTTCTTTCTCTAAGATAACTCCAGCTTGTGTCAAGTTGACACAAAATTAGCCAGTACACCCAATATACCTGAAAAGCAAGAGTCCAACATAAGATGATAAAGGATCTTAGGGAGAACATAAAAAAACACAAATAAATACAAGAGAACACACGCAAATGGGTAGAAGTCCTTAGAGAGGAAAAACATAAATCCCTTAAAGAAATATAAAGAAAAACAGAGTCAGTCAGGTGAAGAAACCGAACAAAACTCTCCAAGATTTAAAAATGGAAATAGAAAAAATGAAGAAATAACAAAGGGAGGCAACCCTAAAATTGGAAAACCTAGGAAAGAGAACAGGAGTTATAAATGCAAACATCACCAACAGTATACAAGATATAGACATGAGGATCTCAGCCATAGAATACATCATAGAAGATGTAGAAAAATACAGTTTAAAGAAAATACAATGTGCAAAAAGCTCCCAACACAACATACCCAGGAAATTCAGAACAAAATAAAAAGACCACACCTAAGAATAATAGGAACAGAGGAGAGAGAAGATTTCCAGTGCAAGGGGCCAAGAAAGATCTTCAACAAAATCATAGAAGAAAACTTCCCTAGCGTAAAGAATGTACAAGAAGCCTACAGAATACCAAATAGATTCAACCAGAAAAGAAATTCCTCTCATTACATAATAAACAAAATAAAATAATAAACACATGGAACAAAGAATATAAAAAGTGGTAAAGGGAAAGTACAAAGTAACGTAAAATTACACCAGACTTCACAACAGAGTCTCTAAAAGCCAGAAAATCTTGAAGACATGCCATAAATACCCTATGAGAACACAAAAACACAGGCTAATATACTCAGCAAAATTCCCAATCAGCATAGATGGAGAAACCAAGATACTCCATGACAAAACCAAATTTAAATAATATCTTTCCAATGACCCAACCCTACAGAGGATAGAAGGAACATTCCAACACAAAGAGAGAAAATACACCCACAAAAAAAAAACAAGAAATCAGTCATCTTACAACAATCCCCAAACCCACACAAACATAATACCACCACTACCAATAACAACAAAAACAACAAACTGGGAACCAACAATCATTGGATATTAATACCTCTCAACATCCACAGACTCAACTCCCCAATAAAAAGACCAAGACTAACAGACTAGATATATAAACAGGACCCAGCATTTTTTTGCATACAGAAAGCACAGCAGAGACAAAGACAGACACTACCTCATACTAAAAGGCTGGGCGAAAAAATTCAAGCAAATGTCCCAAGAAAAAATCTGAAGTAGCCATTCTTGTATCCAATAAAATAGACTTTCAACCAAAAGTTATCAAAAAAGATGAAAAAGGACACTTCATACTCATTAAAGGAAAAATCCACCAAGATGAACTTTCAATTCTGAACATCTATGTCCCAAATACATAGACACTCACATTTGTAAATGAAATGTATCCAAAACTCAACCACACATTGCTCCTCACACAATAATATTGAGAGACTTTAATACCCACTTGCATCAATCGATAGATCATAGAAATGGATGCTAAAAAAGACACAATGAAACTATCAGAAGTACTGAACCAAATGGATTTAACTGATAACTACAGAACATTTTGCCCTAAAACAAAAGAATGTTTTCAGCACCTCATGGTACCTTCTCCAATATTGACCAATTGGACAAAAAACAAGCTTCAACAAATACAAGAAGATTAAATGTATCACATGCATTCTATCAGACCACTGCTCTCTAAGGTTACTTTTCAATAACAACAAAACAACAGAAAGCTCACATTCTCATCAAAACTTAATAACTATCTATTCAATGATAACATGTTCAGGGAAAAAAATTAAAGACTTTACAGAATGTAATGCAAACGAAGTCATAGCGTACTCAAACTTATGGGACACAATGAAAGCAGTGCTAAGAGGTATATTTATAGCACTGTCTACCTTAATAGAGAGATTGGAGAAATCCTATACTATCAACCTATCTGGAAGCTCTAGAAGAAAAAGAAGCAAACATACACATGGGAGTGGACCACAGGAAATAATCAAACTCAGACATGAAATCAGCAAGTATACTCAAAGAGAACTATTCAAAGAATCAACAAAACTAAGAGGTAGATCTTTGGGAAAGTCAACAGGATAGATAAACTCTTAGCCAAACTAACTAAATGGCACAGAGACAGTATCCAAATTAACAAAATAAAAAGTAGAAGGGAGATATAACAACAGACAATGAGCAAATTAAAATAAAATTAAAATCATCAGATCTTACCACAAAAACCTATACTGAACCACAATCAAAAATCTAGATGAAACCAATGATTTTCTTGAAAGTTACCAGGTAACAATGCTAGCTAAAGACGAGAGAAATTATCTAAATAGTCCAATAAACTATGAGAAAATAAAATCAGTCATTAAAAGTCTCCTAACGAAAATGTCCAGTGCCAGATTGTTTTAATACAGAATTGTATCAGACCTTCAAAGAAGAACTAATAATAATATTTCTCAAACTATTCCACAAAGAGTTACAGAAGGAATATTACCTGAGTCATTCTATAAAGCCATAGTTAGTTACACTGATAGCTAAGTCACACAAAGACCCAACAAAGAAATAACTTCATATTGCTTATGAATATCAATGCACAAATACTCAACAATATACTCACAACCTGAATCCAAGAACTGATTAAAATGATGATTCACCATGATCAAGTAAGCTTCATGCTATGGATGCAGGGACAGTTCAATATGTGGAAATCCTACAACATAATCCATTATATAAACAAACTACACACTAGGAAAAGATTTTTACTCTTCTCCAGGGTACTGGTTAGTTCATCATTTTGTTCCAACTATAGGGTTGCAGATACCTTTAGCTCCTTGGGTACTTTCTCTAGCTTCCACATTGGGAGCCCTGTGATCCATCCAATAGCTGACTGTGAGCATCCACTTCTGTGTTTGCTAGGCCCCGGCATAGTCTCACAAGAGACAACTATATCTGGGTCCTTTCAGCAAAATCTTGCTAGTGTATGCAATGGTGTCAGCGGTTGGAAGCTGATTATGGGATGGATCCCTGGATATGGCAGTCTCTAGATGGTCCATTCTTTCATAACAGCTCAAAATTTTGTCTCTGTAACTCCTTCCATGGGTGTTTTGTTTCCAATTCTAAGAAGAGACACAGTGTCCACACTTTGGTCTTCATTTTTCTTGAGTTTCATGCATTTAGCAAATTGTGTCTTATATCTTGGGTATCCTAAGTTTTGGGCTAATATCCACTTATCAGTGAATACATATTGTGTGAGTTCCTTTGTGATTGTGTTACTTCACTCAAGATGATGCCCTCCAGGTCCATCCATTTGCCTAGGAATTTCATAAATTCATTCTTTTTAATAGCTGAGTAGTACTCCATTGTGTAAATGTACCATATTTTCTGTATCCACTCCTCTGTTGAGGGGCATCTGGGCTCTTTCCAGCTTCTGGCTATTATAAATAGGGCTGCTATGAACATAGTGGAGCATGTGTCCTTCTTACTGGTTGGGACATCTTCTGGATATATGCCCAGGAGAGTTATTGCTGGATCCTCCGGTAGTACTATGTCCAATTTTCTGAGGAACCGCCAGACTGATTTCCAGAGTGGTGGTACAAGCTTGCAATCCCACCAACAATGGGGGAGTGTTCCTCTTTCTCCACATCCTCGCCAGCATCTGCTGTCACCTGAATTTTTGATCTTAGCCATTCTGACTGGTGTGAGGTGGAATCTCAGGGTAGTTTTGATTTGCATTTCCCTGATGATTAAGGATGTTGAACATTTTTTCAGGTGCTCCTCTGCCATTCAGTATTCCTCAGGTGAGAATTCTTTATTCACTTCTGAGCCCCATTTTGAATGGGGTTATTTGATTTTCTGGAGTCCACCTTCTTGAGTTCTTTATATATATTGGATATTAGTCCCTGATCTGATTTAGGTTAGGTTGAAAGAGTTAATGACTGGACACCTGAACTCTCCATGAACTCTTCAGCTCAGAGTTCTCTTACCCCTCCCATCCAGAGATAGTTCCCGGAGCACTCCTGAACTTTTTACCCCAAGGTACCCCCTCCCAATTGGAAACTGCTCCAGGAACATTTTTTAGATAAGGGGTCTCCTGGAAAAAAACCTAGTCCTACCCCTCCCAACTGAAGACTATGCCAAGAACATTTTTGAGATAGGGGCCTCCTGGTAATGTTCCAATAGATCGAGTACATTGCCAAAATATAGGACACGACCCCTTGGTTATGTAAAGCCCCTTGGCAGAACACCTTGGTGACGTAAAACTTGTACTTTTCCCTTGGCTATTTCCTATAAAAGCCTGTGAAAAGTTTGGGCTAATTGCCGAATCTCCTCTGCACCTTGCAGGCTGCATGAGATCCGACCCCAGATATCTGGTATATGTGCTTTTTGTATGCTTTCTTGTCGTTGCTGTTGCTGTATTAAATCTTACTCTCTATACATCTTAAGACCGGTCTCAGTGTCTTCTTGGGTGCGCGGCTGACCCGAGGCTTGAGTAAGTGCCTCCCTTTGGGAGTTTTGGAGTCTTTCATTTGGTGCGTTGGCCGGGAATCAGCGCGACTACCCAGAAGTCCTGGACCCACTCAGAAGTAAGATTTACTGTTCTGCTTTGGTCTGGTGTCTGTGTTCTGTTAATTTCTGAGAGGCCAGGAAGGCCATTCTGTATGAGCGATCGCTGTTTCGGTTTTGCAGACGCTCAGTGTGCAATGTGCACAGTGAGACCGCGCTCCGGGTAGGAGCGTAGGGTGTGGACAAAAGACAGACGTGTCCAGGAGGTGTCCACCGTCTGTGCGCCCTGGGAGACGTCCCAGGAGGACAAGGGGAGGACTAAGGACGCTTAGTGGACCCCTCTGGAGACCGGGTGGGTTCGAGTCCCACCTCGTGCTCCAGGTTGCGAGATCGTGGGTTCGAGTCCCACCTCGTGCTTTGGTTTTTTCTTTTGTCTAAGTCTCGTGTCTGCTCTCGTGTCTGCTATTATTCTAGAAATGGGACAATCTGCTGGGTGTGTAGGTGTGGAACTGCTGCATTTGTGTATTCTGAGATTGTGGGTTTATTCTGACAGTGGCTGTGAGAGGACGACTGTCTATGGCCTCACGGTCCGCACCCCAAAAGAGATGTTCCAAGGGAGACCCTGGAAGGAGTGCCCAGGGTACAGAACAGTCAAAAAGACCTGGCTGTTGCCTGGCAGAGTGAAAGAGAGAGAGTGTTCTCTCTGCCAGAGCGGGAGTGAATGTGGAATCCCACCCCTATCAGGAAAAGGAGTCAATGTAGAATCCGACCCCGTCAGAAAAAAGTGTTTGGCTGGTTGTGTAAGTCCAGGCGTGGACGAGTGTGCTTGTTTGTGGCCACATGACAAGACTGTGTGTGTGTGTGTGTGTTAACCCTTTGTCGACTGTAGACTTGGACTGACGTCAGGACAGAATTAGTCAGCAATGGTTTTAAAAGGAAAAAAAAAAGAGAAAAAGAACCATCAGGCCGGTCTTGCCCACCGCGCTCTCGGCGAGGCAGTGCCAGCGGCTCGCAGCGGGCGGGCAGCGCCGGCCAGCCTGGCTGCGGGGCCATCGTGGGGCAAGACCAGCTGCCACCGGCCGACAGGGGCAGCACACGGTCCGCACTCGGCTGGGGAGCCCCAGGCAGTTCAAAAGAGAACCTAGATGCAGAGCCGGCTTTGGCGGCGCAGTTATGCTGGTGGTGAGTGCGGCCGCCTGCCGGTCCCGGAGTGGCCGTGAAGCCTGCCCCAGCTGGGGAGGGGCCGACTACAGCCGCCGTCCCTCCTTTGGCCCCCCCAGAGTCTACCCGCACTCCCTTGTGCCTGCCTGACTGCGTGCTCCCTCCCCAAAGACAGTGCAGAGAGCACAGGGCGTCTATCAGGTAGTTAAATAGTTAAATTGCTGCCTCTGCCTGCCTGCCAGCGTTTGTTTGCCACTCCCAGGAGTTTACACCGCATTCCGGCGCGCAGCGGAGACTCCGCTCTGGGCTCTTCGCATCAAAGGGTTTGTTTTCAGCCTTTGCCTGCCTCTTGGGTGGGAGAAAGGCTCATTCTCCTGCCCCCTGTATCCTGTCTCTTGTAAACAGAAAAAATTGTGTTCATTTTGAGATATCAGTGTGCAGCCAGATGTAAGAGCTACACTCCCTTCTCTGCCCCATGTGTTTTCTCTTCTCAGGCACTGCCCTGAGCTGTGTGAGTTTGTTCTAAGCTCCGGTGAGGGAGACATACAAGGTAAGGAGCACCTGACTGCCAGGCTCTGTTGAGGGTCTCATGTCTGTGGGACTAGAAAATGTCCCATCAATCTGACCTAGGTTATGAAAAGTTACAAAAGTTAAGAGAAAGATAGAGGTCTGCAAAGAAGAATTGAGAGCAAAGCTTCAGCAGACTCAAAAGAAATAGGTTAACAGTAAAAAGAGGTAAACTATGAAAAAAGTTAAGTGACAGAATATAGATGTAATAATTAGATCCATTGCAGTTAAGAAACAGGAGCAAAGAAAAATAAATGACAAAGACTAGAACCTAGCAAAGTGACACTTGCTAATAATACTAGCACTTAGAGATGATCTGTAAGAAATAAGGAGCCAGAAAATTTTCAAAAAAAGATAAGAGAAATGAAATGCTGGTCACAAAAGTCAGGGAGACTAGAAAACTTAGTACCTGGCAACAAAAGCAAGCCTTTGGCTAAAGATCAAAGTGTTTACTGTCCTAACAAAAAGAAGAAGAGCCCCCCCTCAAGACAAAACCCTTCACCTGTTTGTGGCTGAAAGTAAAGAGATAGCAGAAGGGGTGCTAACACAGAAGCTGAGTCCTTAAAAGAGACTGTGTTTTCATATTCCTCCACTAACCAATGCAAAGCAAGTTTAAAAGGTTCCTGGACACTGCAGGCCTTTGCAGACTGTGGATTCCAGGTTCTGCTGCATTAAAAAGATAAACAGCCCCTCGTATAAGAAATAAAGAACAACCTTGGATGGCCTTGGATGCTATTGAGACTGCCCTAATGTTGTCCCCAACTTTGGGACTCCTAAATGTGACTGAGAACAAAAGTATTGCCAAAGAGGTTCTTACTCAGAAATTGGGACCCTAAAAGACCAGTGGCACTTGAAAAATTAGACCTGGTGACTGAGGGATGGCCTGCTTGTCTGCATATAGTGGCTTCTGGTCAGGGACACATGATTCAATTGTTTCCCTGGCTGATGGACACATTATTAGAGCTTTTTTTGACAGAACAAGTGACTTTTGCTTCCCCTGCTAACCTGCTGAGTCTTCACCTACTCATCGAAGGAACTTTGGCTCGGAAGGCTGAACTCCTGGCGCTAACCCAAGCCCTGCGGTTGGCTGAAGGCAGAGACATCAAAGACAAAGAAAAAATTCTGGCCCTCCTAGAAGCTCCTGAATGAACTGGGTGAGTTGGGATATCGGGTATCGGCTAAGAAAGCTCAGCTATGTCGTACCGAGGTGCCGACGACGGAAAGCGGTGGCTCACCGAAGCCAAGGAAAAGGCTGTGATGCTGATCCCAACCCCCACCACCCCGCGCCACGTGAGTTTCTGGGAACGGTGGGCTTTTGCAGATTCTGGACTAAAGAAAAAGTCCCATTCACCTGGACTGAGGAACACCAAAAAGCCTTTGACAGCATAAAGGCAGCCCTGCTTGCAGCCCCCGCTCTGGCTTTGCCAGATCTGACTAAGCCTTTTCTGAACTGGTACACGGATGGCAGTAGCCTCATGGTTAAAGGTAAGCGGAAGGCGGGGACAGCAGTGCAGCAGTGGACAAAAAGCAGGTGATCTAGGCCAGCAGCCTCCCTAAAGAGACTTCAGCCCAGAAAGCTGAATTTGTGGTTTTGATACAAGCTTTATAAATGACAAAAGAAAAGTCTACAGCAGGTATGCTTTTGCCACTGTATGGAACAATATGCAGACAAAGAAAGCTGTTGACATCTGCAGAAAAAGACGTTCTCAATATAGATAAATGAGACTGCTCACATAAGTCATCAAGAAGACTATTAAAGAAAATTTTTCCAAGGTTCAGAGTGCCAAAAGCAATGGTTGCCCAGGTAAGTCAGGGTGTGGCCAAGCATTTAGAGGTCAAATAAAAATTACATTGTGTGTATAGACCTCAGAGCTCAGGATAGATAAAAATTAGTTTAAAACTCTAAGACAGACCTTGACAAAATTAATCGTGGAGACTGGCATGGACTTGGTGTTCCTTCCCTATGTCCTATCTCTTGATTCAGTTTTACTCTGTTTACGATCCTTTATGAAACTCCTATGCCCATCATAGTCTCAAATGATGTGTTTAAACCTATGTTGTTAATAATGCTCTGTATGCTAAGTTAAAAGGGCTTGCAGGTGATACAGAAAAAAAGTCTGGTCACAACTGGTTACAGTGAACGAGCTGGATATCCCAAGGACATCTCACCAGTTCCAGCCAGAGATCTGATCTACGTGCACCTGCGTCATGCCCAGACCCTAACTAAATTAGTTATTGAGACTGGCGGTAAAGACTGGGTGACCCTCCTTCCCTTTGTGCTTCTCAGAGTCCGAAACACACCTGGACGTTTTACTTCTTTGACTGAGTCTAGCAGGATATTGGATCCCTGTGTTGACTCTTTCTCACCCTCTGCTCTGTTTACCCATTTAAAGGCCTTGGAGGTTGTCAGAACACAGATCTGGGACCAGATCAAAGAAGCTCATGCACCTGAGACTACAGCAGTTCGGTCCTTGTCAGATGACATCGCACCGGCACTCTTGAGCCTCGGTGGAAAGGACCATATCTGATACTGTTAACAACTCCACGCCTCCCACGTCAAGAAGGCTCCTAGCCAGGGTAGAGGCAACCATGAAGACAACTGGACGGTGGCAACTACTGACAATCCTCTTAAACTTCGCTTGTGTCGTGGGGGCCACCCTAAGCCTAGGGAACGACAACCCTCTTGCCCCGATTCAACAGTCATGGGAAGTGCTTAATGGGGAGGGAAACATTGTATGGGCAATCACTGCAGCACATCCCCCTTGGACTTGGTGGCCTGATCTCACACCTGACATTTGTAAGTTAGTAGCAGGATCTCCCAATTGGGACCTCCCTGACCATACTGATCTTAGTAACCCACCCCCTGAACAGCGGTGTGTTTCAGGTGGAATAGGGAACATGTATGGGTGTTCAGGGCAGTTCTACCGGGCTAATCTTAGAGCTGCACAGTTTTATGTTTGCCCTGGTCAGGGTCAAAACAAAGAGCTTCAACAAAAATGTGGGGGGGCATCAGATTACTTCTGTGGCAAATGGACATGTGAAACGACAGGGGATGCCTACTGGAAGCCTTCCTCTGACTGGGATCTAATCACGGTAAAACGAGGTAGTGGTTATGATAAGCCATATCAAGGTGAAAGAGATCCCCATAAATATCCAAACTATGGCGACCTCCATCCAGATGAGGCCGCCATAGGAGCTTATGGGTGTGCTACTGAAAACAGCCCCCCAGGACCATGCAAAGGTAAATACTGCAACCCCCTACTTATAAAATTCACTGAAAAAGGAAAACAAAATCGTTTAAGTTGGCTTAAAGGAAATAAGTGGGGTTGGTGTGTATCCAGTCCACCGAGAGACCCTGGGTTCATTTTTACAATCAGGCTGACTGTGACAGAACAGGGTCCCCCAATAGTACCAGCTCCCCCACAAGTCCCGGCTGTACCAGCTCCACCAACTCCACAGCCCAGAACAGTGAGACCTTCCCTATCGACCTTAGTTTCCCCACCGCCCCTAGATACAAAAAGCCGTCTGGTCAGTCTAGTTCAAGGAGCTTTTTTGGCGTTGAATAGGACTAATCCTAATATGACTCAATCATGTTGGTTATGCTATGACTCTAGGCCCCCTTATTATGAAGGAATTGCTCAGATCAGGACTTATAATACTACTTCAGATCATTCTCAATGCCTTTGGGGAGAAAACAGAAAGCTGACTCTGGAAGCAGTTTCAGGAAGTGGACTCTGTTTAGGCCAGGCACCTCAGGATAAACGGCACCTTTGTAATCAGACCCAGAACATCCAGCCTAGCAAAAGTGGTCAGTATCTGGTGCCTCCCATAGACACAGTATGGGCTTGCAATACCGGTCTCACTCCTTGTGTATCTCTATCTGTTTTTAATAGTTCCAAAGACTTCTGCATTTTAGTTCAGCTTATTCCTAGACTCCTGTATCATGATGATAGCTCCTTTTTAGATAAGTTTGATCATCGGGTCCGTTGGAGAAGAGAGCCCATTACCTTAACCCTGGCAGTACTTTTGGGATTGGGAGTAGCAGCAGGAGTAGGTACAGGGACCGCTGCCTTAATTCAGACCCCCCAATACTATGAAGAATTACGTACAGCTATGGACATTGATATTAGAACTATAGAACAGTCTATAACTAAATTAGAAGAATCTTTAACTTCCCTGTCTGAAGTAGTGCTGCAAAATAGGAGGGGATTAGACTTATTATTCCTTAAAGAAGGAGGACTTTGTGCTGCCCTAAAAGAAGAATGTTGTTTTTATGTTGATCATTCAGGAATAATCAAAGACTCTATGGCCAGACTTAGAGAACGCCTAGATATGCGTAAGAGAGAGAGAGAAAGCCAACAAGGATGGTTCGAAAGCTGGTTTAATAAGTCCCCTTGGCTTACCACTCTCCTCTCCACCATAGCAGGACCCTTAATTATACTTATGCTTTTGCTTATTTTTGGCCCCTGCATTCTTAATAAGTTAGTGGCTTTTATCAGAGAAAGAATAAATGCAGTGCAGGTTATGATATTAAGGCAACAATATCGGGTCCTTCAGGAAGCCAGTACCCAGCTCTAAGATTAGAGCTTGTCCCTAAAAGAAGGGGGGAATGAAAGAGTTAATGACTGGACACCTGAACTCTCCATGAACTCTTCAGCTCAGAGTTCTCTTACCCCTCCCATCCAGAGATAGTTCCCGGAGCACTCCTGAACTTTTTACCCCAAGGTACCCCCTCCCAATTGGAAACTGCTCCAGGAACATTTTTTAGATAAGGGGTCTCCTGGAAAAAAACCTAGTCCTACCCCTCCCAACTGAAGACTATGCCAAGAACATTTTTGAGATAGGGGCCTCCTGGTAATGTTCCAATAGATCGAGTACATTGCCAAAATATAGGACACGACCCCTTGGTTATGTAAAGCCCCTTGGCAGAACACCTTGGTGACGTAAAACTTGTACTTTTCCCTTGGCTATTTCCTATAAAAGCCTGTGAAAAGTTTGGGCTAATTGCCGAATCTCCTCTGCACCTTGCAGGCTGCATGAGATCCGACCCCAGATATCTGGTATATGTGCTTTTTGTATGCTTTCTTGTCGTTGCTGTTGCTGTATTAAATCTTACTCTCTATACATCTTAAGACCGGTCTCAGTGTCTTCTTGGGTGCGCGGCTGACCCGAGGCTTGAGTAAGTGCCTCCCTTTAGGAGTTTTGGAGTCTTTCAAGGTAAAGATCCTTTTCCAATCTGTTGGTGGTCTTTTTGTCTTATTGATGGTGTCTTTTGCCTGGCAGAAGCTTTGCAGTTTCATGAGGTCCCACTTGTGAATTCTCAATCTTACAGCACAAGCCATTGCTGTTTTTTTTTAATTTTTAATATATTTTATTATGTATTTTCCTCAGTTACATTTCCAATGTTATCCCAAAAGACCCCCATACCCCCCCTACTTCCCTACCCACCCATTCCCATTCTTTTGGCTCTAGCATTCCCCTGTATTGGGGCATATAAAGTTTGCAAGTCCAATGGGCCTCTCTTTCCAGTGATGGCCAACTAGGCCATCTTTCGATACATATGCAGCTAGAGACAAGAGCTCCTGGGTACTGGTTAGTTCATCATGTTATGTTATTCCCCCTATAGGGTTGCAGATCCCTTTAACTCCTTGGGTACTTTCTCTAGTTTCTCCATTGGCAGCCCTGTGATCCATCCAATAGCTGACTGTGCACATCCTCTTCTGTGTTTGCTAGGCCCCAGCATAGTCTCACAAGACAGAACCATTGCTGTTCTTTTTGCGCATATCTTCAAGGCTTTTCCCCAATTTCTCCTCTATAAGTTTCAGTGTCTCTGGTTTTATGTGAAGTTCCTTGATCCAGTTAGATTTGACTTTAGTACAAGGAGATAGGAATGGATCAATTCACATTCTTCTACATTATAACAACCTGTTGTGCCAGCACCATTTGTTGAAAATGCTGTCATTCTTCCACTGGATGGTTTTAGCTCCCTTGTCGAAGATCAAGTGACCATAGGTGTGTGGCTACATTTCTGGGTCTTCAATTCTATTCCATTGGTCTACTTGTCTGCCACTATACCAGTACCATGCAGTTTTTATCACAATTGCTCTGTAGTAAAACTTTAGTGTAAAACTTTAGTGATTCCACCAGAGGTTCTTTAATCCTTGAAAAGTGTTTTTGCTATTCTAGGTTTTTTGTTATTCCAGATGAATTTTCAGATTGCACTTTGTAATTCGTTAAAGAATTGAGTTGGAATTTTGATGGTGATTGCATTGAATCTGTAGATTGCTTTTGGCAAGATAGGATTTTTACAATGTTGATCCTGCCAATCCATGAGCATGGGAGATCTTTCCATTTTCTGAGATCATCTATAATTTCTTTCTTCAGAGACTGAAGTTTTAATTATACAGATATTTCACTTCCTTAGTTAGAGTCACGCCAAGATATTTTATAGTATATTATTGAGAAGGGTGTTGTTTCCCTAATTTCTTTCTCATCCTGTTTATTCTTTGTGTAGAGAAAGGCCATTGACTTGAGTTAATTTTATATCCAGCTACTTCACTGAAGCTCTTTATCAGGTTTAGGAGTTCTCTGGTGGAATTTTTAGGTCACTTATATATACTATCATATCATCTGCAAAAAGTGATATTTTGACTTCATCTTTTCCAATTTGTATCCCTTTGATCTCCTTTTGTTGTCGAATTGCTCTGGCTATGACTTCAAGTACAATGTTGAATAGGTATGGAGAGAGTGGACAGCCTTGTCTAGTCCCTGATTTTCAATATATGGAAATCGATCCGTATATTGGGATACAGGGATTGCTTCAAGCTTCTCACCATTTACTTTGATGTTGGCTACTGGTTTGCTGTAGATTGCTTTTATCATGTTTAGGTATGGGCCTTGAATTCCTGATCTTTCCAAGACTTTTATCCTGAATGGGTGTTTGATCTTGTCAAATGCTTTTTCCGCATTTAACGAGATGATCATGTGGTTTATGTCTTTGAGTTCGTTTATATACTGGATTATGTTGATGGATTTCCATATATTGAACTATTCCTGCATGCCTGGGATGAAACATACTTGGTCAGGATTGATGATTGTTTTGATGTGTTCTTGGATTCGGTTAGCAAGAACTTTATTGAGGATTTTTGCATCAATACTCATAAGGGATATTGGTCTGAAGTTTTCTATCTTTGTTGGGTCTTTTTGTGGGTTAGGTATCAGAGTAATTGTAGCTTCATAGAATGAGTTGGGTAGAGTACCTTCTGTTTCTATTTTGTGGAATAGTTTGTGAAGAACTGGGATTAGATCTTCTTTGAATGTCTGATAGAACTCTGCACTAAACCCATCTGGTCCTGGGCTTTTTTTGGTTGGGAAACTATTAATGACTGCTTCTATTTCTTTGGGGGATATAGGGCTATTTAGATCATTAACCTGATCTTGATTCAACTTTGGTACCTGGTATCTGTCTAGAAACTTCTCCATTTCATCCAGGTTCTCCAGTTTTGTTGAGTATAGCCTTTGGTAGAAGGATCTGATGGTGTTTTGGATTTCTTCAGGATCTGTTGTTATGTCTCCTTTTTCATTTCTGATTTTGTTAATTAGAATGCTTTCCCTCTGCCCTCTAGTGAGTCTGGCTAAGGGTTTATCTATCTTGTTGATTTTCTCAAAGAACCAGCTCCTTGTTTGGTTGATTCTTTGAATAGTTCTTCTTGTTTCCAATTGGTTGATTTCACCCCTGAGTTTGATTATTTCCTGCCATCTACTCCTCTTGGGTGAATTTGCTTCCTTTTGTTCTAGTGCTTTTAGGTGTGTTGTCAAGCTGCTAATGTGTGCTCTCTCTAGTTTCCTTTTGGCAGCACTCAGAGCTATGAGATTTCCTCTTAGAAATGCTTTCATTGCATCCCATATGTTTGGGTATGTTGTGGCTTCATTTTCATTGAACTCTAAAAAGTCCTTAATTTCTTTCTTTATTCCTTCCTTGACCAAGTTATCTTTGAGAAGAGTGTTGTTCAGTTTCCACGTGAATGTTGGCTTTCTATTATTTATTTTGTTATTGAAAATCAGCCTTAGTCCATGGTGATCTGATAGGATGCATGGGACAATTTCAATATTTTTGTATCTGTTGAGGCCTGTTTTGTGACCAATTATGTGGTCAATTTTGGAGAAGGTACCATGAGGTGCTGAGAAGAATGTATATCCTTTTGTTTTAGGATAGAATGTTCTGTAGATATCTGCCAGATCCATTTGATTCATAACTTCTGTTAGTTTCACTGTGTCCCTGTTTAGTTTGTTTCCATGATCTGTCCATTGGTGAAAGTGGTGTGTTGAAGTCTCCCACTATTATTTTGTGAGGTGCAATGTGTGCTTTGAGCTTTACTAAAGTTTCTTTAATGAATGTGGCTGCCTTTGTATTTGGAGCATAGATATTTAGAATTGATAGTTCCCCTTGGAGGATTTTACCTTTGATGAGTATGAAGTGCCACTCGCTGTCTTTTTTGATGACTTTGGGTTGGAAGTCAATCTTATCAGATATTAGAATGGCTACTCCAGCTTGTTTCTTCATACCATTTGCTTGGAAAATTGTTTTCCAGCCTTACATTCTGAGGTAGTGTCTATCTTTTTCTCTGAGATGAGTTTCCTGTAAGCAGCAAAATGTTGTGTCTTTTTTGTGTAGCCAGTTTGTTAGTCTATGTCTTTTTATTGGGGAGTTGAGTACATTGATATTAAGAGATATTAAGGAAAAGTAATTGTTTCTTCCTGTTATTTTTGTTGTTAAAGTTGGCATTCTGTTCTTATGGCTGTCTTCTTTTAGGTTTGTTGAGGGATTACCTTTTTGTTGTTTCTAGGGCATGGTTCCCGTCCTTGTATTCGTGTTTTTCTGTTATTATCCTTTGAAAGGCTGGATTCGTGGACAGATGATGTGTGAATTTGGTTTTGTCTTGGAATACTTTGGTTTCTCCATCTATGTTAATTGAGAGTTTGGCTGGGTATATTAGCCTGGTCTGGAATTTGTGTTCTTTTAGTGTCTGTATAACATCTGTCCAGGATCTTCTGGCTTTCATAGTCCCTGGTGAAAAATCTGGTGTAATTCTGATAGGCTTGCCTTTATATGTTACTTGGCCTTTTTTCTCTTACTGCTTTTAGTATTCTATCTTTATTTAGTGCATTTGTTGTTCTGATTATTATGTGTCGGGAGGTATTTCTTTTCTGGTCCAGTCTATTTGGAGTTCTATAGGCTTCTTGTATGTTCATGGGCATCTCTTTCTTTAGATTTGGGAAGTTTTCTTCTATAATTTTGTTGAAGATGTTTGCTGGTCCTTTTAGTTGAAAATCTTCATTCTCATCCACTCCTATTATCCGTAGGTTTGGTCTTCTCATTGTGTCCTGTATTTCCTGGATGTTTTGAGTTAGGATCTTTTTGCATTTTCCATTTTCTTTGATTGTTGTGCCGATGTTCTCTATGGAATCTTCTGCACATGAGATTCTCTCTTCCATCTCTTGTATTCTGTTGCCAATGCTCGAATCTATGGTTCCAGATTTCTTTCCTAGAGTTCCTATCTCCAGAGTTGCCTCACTTTGGGTTTTCTTTATTGTGTCTACTTCCCTTTTTAGGTCTAGTATGGTTTTGTTCATGTCCATCACCTGTTTGGATGTGTTTTCCTGTTTTTCTTTAAGGACTTCTACCTGTTTGGTTGTCTTTTCCTGTTTTTCTTTAAGGACTTCTTCCTGTTTGATTGTGTTATCCTGTTTTTCTTTAAGGACTTGTAACTCTTTAGCAATGTTCTCCTGTAATTCTTTAAGTGAGTTATTAAAGTCCTTCTTGATGTCCTCTACCATCATCATGAGATATGCTTTTAAATCCAGGTCTAGCTTTTTGGGTGTGTTGGGGTGCCCTGGACTGGGCGAAGTGGGATTGCTGGGTTCTGATGATGGTGAGTGGTCTTGGTTTCTGTTAGTAAGATTCTTTTTTTTTTTTTCCCAATTTATTTTTTTTAATTAGGTATTTTCTTCATTTACATTTCAAATGCTATCCCCAAAGTCCCCCAGACCCCCCTCCCACTCCCCTACCCACCCACTCCCACTTCTTGGTCCTGGCATTCCCCTGGTTCTTTTTTTTTTTTTTTAATATTTTTATTACATATTTTCCTCAATTACGTTTCCAATGCTATCCCAAAAGTCCCCCATAGCGCCCCCCCACTTCCCTATCCACCCATTCCCATTCTTTGGCCCTGGCATTCCCCTATATTGGGGCATATAAAGTTTGCAAGTCCAATGGGCCTCTCTTTCCATTGATGGCTGACTAGGCCATCTGTCGATACATATGCAGCTAGAGACAAGAGCTCCGGGGTTCTAGTTAGTACATCATGTTGTTCCAACAATAGGGTTGCAGATCCGTTTAGCTCCTTGGGTACTTACTCTAGCTTCTCCATTGGGAGCCCTGTGATACATCCAATAGCTGACTGTGAACATCCACTCCTGTGTTTGCTAGGCCCCAGCATCGTCTCATAAGAGACAGCTATATTTGGGTCCTTTCAGCAAAATCTTGCTAGTGTATGCAATGGTGTCAGCGTTTAGAAGTTGATTATGTGATGGATCCCTGGATACGGCAGTCTCTAAATGGTCCATCCTTTCATCACCACTACGAACTTTGTCTCTGTAACTCCTTCCCTGGGTGTTTTGTTCCCAATTCTGAGAAGGTGCACAGTGTCCACACTTTGGTCTTCATTCTTCTTGAGTTTCATGCGTTTAGCAAATTGTATCTTAAATCTTGGGTATCCTAAGTTTTGGGCTAATATCCACTTATCAGTGAATACATATTGTGTGAGTTCTTTTGTGATTGTGTTACTTCACTCAAGATGATGCCCTCCAGGTCCATCAATTTGGCTAGGAATTTCATAAATTCATTCTTTTTAATAGCTGAGTAGTACTCCATTGTGTAAATGTACCATAATTTCTGTATCCATTCCTCTGTTGAGGGACATCTGGGTTCTTTCCAGCTTCTGGCTATTATAAATAGGGCTGCTATGAACATAGTGGAACATGTGTCCTTTTTACCGGTTGGGACATCTTCTGGATATATGCCCAGGAGAGGTATTGCTGGATCCTCTGGTAGTACTATGTCCAATTTTCTGAGGAACCGCCAGACTAATTTCCAGAGTGGTTGTACAAGCTTGCAATCCCACCAACAATGGAGGAGTGTTCCTCTTTCTCCACATCCTCGCCAGCAACTGCTGTCACCTGAATTTTTGATCTTAGCCATTCTGACTGGTGTGAGGTGGAATCTCAGGGTTGTTTTGATTTGCATTTCCCTGATGATTAAGGATGTTGAACATTTTTTCAGGTGTTTCTCTGCCATTCGGTATTCCTCAGGCGAGAATTCTTTGTTCAGTTCTGAGCCCCATTTTTTAATGGGGTTATTTGACTTTCTGGAGTCCACCTTCTTGAGTTCTTTATATATATTGGATATTAGTCCCTTATCTGATTTAGGATAGGTAAAGATCCTTTCCCAATCTGTTGGTGGTTTTTTTGTCTTATTGATGGTGTCTTTAGCCTTGCAGAAGCTTTGTAGTTTCATGAGGTCCCACTTGTCAATTCTCGATCTTACAGCACAAGCCATTACTGTTCTATTCAGGAATTTTTCCCCTGTGCCCATATCTTCAAGGCTTTTCCCCACTTTCTCCTCTATAAGTTTCAGTGTCTCTGGTTTTATGTGAAGTTCCTTGATCCACTTAGACTTGACCTTAGTACAAGGAGATAGGAATGGATCGATTCGCATTCTTCTACATGTTAACAACCAGTTGTGCCAGCACCATTTGTTGAAAATGCTGTCTTTCTTCCACTGGATGTTTTTAGCTCCCTTGTCGAAGATCAAGTGACCGTAGGTGTGTGGGTTCATTTCTGGGTCTTCAATTCTATTCCATTGGTCTATTTGTCTGTCACTATACCAGTACCATGCAGTTTTTATCACAATTGCTCTGTAGTAGAGCTTTAGGTCCGGCATGGTGATTCCACCAGAGGTTCTTTTATCCTTGAGAAGAGTTTTTGCTATCCTAGGTTTTTTGTTATTCCAGATGAATTTGCAGATTGCACTTTCTAATTCGTTGAAGAATTCATTTGGAATTTTGATGGGGATTGCATTGAATCTGTAGATTGCTTTTGGCAAGATAGCCATTTTTACAATGTTGATCCTGCCAATCCATGAGCGTGGGAGATCTTTCCATCTTCTGAGATCTTCTATAATTTCTTTCTTCAGAGACTTGAAGTTTTTATTATACAGATCTTTCACTTCCTTAGTTAGAGTCACGCCAAGATATTTTATATTATTTGTGACTATTGAGAAGGGTGTTGTTTCCCTAATTTCTTTCTCAGCCTGTTTATTCTTTGTGTAGAGAAAGGCCATTGATTTGTTTGAGTTAATTTTATATCCAGCTACTTCACCGAAGCTGTTTATCAGGCTTAGGAGTTCTCTGGTGGAATTTTTAGGGTCACTTATATATACTATCATATCATCTGCAAAAAGTGATATTTTGACTTCATCTTTTCCAATTTGTATCCCTTTGATCTCCTTTTGTTGTCGAATTGCTCTGGCTAGGACTTCAAGTACAATGTTGAATAGGTATGGAGAAAGTGGACAGCCTTGTCTAGTCCCTGATTTTAGAGGGATTGCTTCAAGCTTCTCACCATTTACTTTGATGTTGGCTACTGGTTTGCTGTAGATTGCTTTTATCATGTTTAGGTATGGGCCTTGAATTCCTGATCTTTCCAAGACTTTTATCATGAATGGGTGTTGGATCTTGTCAAATGCTTTTTCCGCATCTAACGAGATGACCATGTGGTTTTTGTCTTTGAGTTTGTTTATATACTGGATTACGTTAATGGATTTACGTATATTGAACCATCCCTGCATCCCTGGGATGAAACCTACTTGGTCAGGATGGATGATTGTTTTGATGTGTTTTTGGATTCGGTTAGCAAGAATTTTATTGAGGATTTTTGCATCAATATTCATAAGGGATATTGGTCTGAAGTTTTCTATCTTTGTTGGGTCTTTTTGTGGTTTAGGTATCAGAGTAATTGTGGCTTCATAGAATGAGTTGGGTAGAGTACCTTCTGTTTCTATTTTGTGGAATAGTTTGTGAAGAACTGGGATTAGATCTTCTTTGAAGGTCTGATAGAACTCTGCACTAAACCCATCTGGTCCTGGGCTTTTTTTGGTTGGGAGACTATTAATGACTGCTTCTATTTCTTTGGGGGATATAGGGCTGTTTAGATCATTAACCTGATCTTGATTCAACTTTGGTACCTGGTATCTGTCTAGAAACTTCTCCATTTCATCCAGGTTCTCCAGTTTTGTTGAGTATAGCCTTTGGTAGAAGGATCTGATGGTGTTTTGGATGTCTTCAGGATCTGTTGTTATGTCTCCTTTTTCATTTCTGATTTTGTTAATTAGGATGCTTTCCCTGTGCCCTCTAGTGAGTCTGGCTAAGGGTTTATCTATCTTGTTGATTTTCTCAAAGAACCAGCTCCTTGATTGGTTGATTCTTTGAATAGTTTTTCTTGTTTCCACTTGGTTGATTTCACCCCTGAGTTTGATTATTTCCTGCAGTCTACTCCTCTTGGGTGAATTTGCTTCCTTTTGTTCTAGTGCTTTTAGGTGTGTTGTCAAGCTGCTAATGTGTGCTCTTTCTAGTTTCCTTTTGGAGGCACTCAGAGCTATGAGTTTTCCTCTTAGAAATGCTTTCATTGCGTCCCATAAGTTTGGGTATGTTGTGGCTTCATTTTCATTGAACTCTAAAAAGTCCTTAATTTCTTTCTTTATTCCTTCCTTGACCAAGGTATCATTGAGAAGAGTGTTGTTCAGTTTCCACGTGAAGGTTGGCTTTCTATTATTTATTTTGTTATTGAAGATCAGCCTTAGTCCATGGTGATCTGATAGGATGCATGGGACAATTTCAATGTTTTTGTATCTGTTGAGTCCTGTTTTGTGCCCAATTACGTGGTCAATTTTGGAGAAGGTACCATGAGGTGCTGAGAAGAAGGTGTATCCTTTTGTTTTAGGGTAAAATGTTCTGTAGATATCTGCCAGATCCATTTGATCCATAACTTCTGTTAGTTTCACTGTGTCCCTGTTTAGTTTCTGTTTCCATGATCTGTCCATTGGTGAAAGTGGTGTGTTGAAGTCTCCCACTATTATTGTATGAGGTGCAATGTGTGCTTTGAGATTTACTAAAGTTTCTTTAATGAATGAGGCTGCCTTTGTATTTGGAGCATAGATATTCAGGATTGATAGTTCCTCTTGGAGGATTTTACCTTTGATGAGTATGAAGTGCCCCTCCCTGTCTTTTTTGATGACTTTGGGTTGGAAGTCAATCTTATCTGATATTAGAATGGCTACTCCAGCTTGTTTCTTCAGACCATTTGCTTGGAAAATTGTTTTCCAGCCTTTCATTCTGAGGTAGTGTCTATCTTTTTCTCTGAGATGAGTTTCTTGTAAGCAGCAAAATGTTGGGTCTTGTTTGTGTAGCCAGTTTGTTAGTCTATGTCTTTTTATCGGGGAGTTGAGTCCATTGATATTAAGAGATATTAAGGAAAAGTAATTGTTGTTTCCTGTTATTTTTGTTGTTAAAGTTGGCATTCTGTTCTTGTGGCTGTCTTCTTTTAGGTTTGTTGAGGGATTACCTTCTTGTTATTTCTAGGGCGTGGTTCCTGTCCTTGTATTGGTTTTTTTCTGTTATTATCCTTTGAAGGGCTGGATTCGTGGAGAGATAATGTGTGAATTTGGCTTTGTCGTGGAATACTTTGGTTTCTCCATCTATGTTAATTGAGAGTTTGGCTGGGTATGGTAGCTTGGGCTGGAATTTGTGTTCTTTTAGTGTCTGTATAACATCTGTCCAGGATCTTCTAGCTTTCATAGTCTCTGGTGAAAAATCTGGTGTAATTCTTATAGGCTTGCCTTTATATGTTACTTGGCCTTTTTCTCTTACTGCTTTTAGTATTCTATCTTTATTTAGTGCATTTGTTGTTCTGATTATTATGTGTCGGGAGGTATTTCTTTTCTGGTCCAGCCTATTTGGAGTTCTGTAGGCTTCTTGTATGTTCATGGGCATCTCTTTCTTTAGATTTGGGAAGTTTTCTTCTATAATTTTGTTGAAGATGTTTGCTGGTCCTTTGAGTTGAAAATCTTCATTCTCATCCACTCCTATTATCAGTAGGTTTGGTCTTCTCATTGTGTCCTGTATTTTCTGGATGTTTTGAGTTAGGATCTTTTTGCATTTTCCATTTTCCTTGATTGTTGTGCCCATGTTCTCTATGGAATCTTCTGCACCTGAGATTCTCTCTTCCATCTCTTGTATTCTGTTGCTGATGCTCGTATCTATGGTTCCAGATTTCTTTCCTAGGGTTTCTATCTCCAGTGTTGCCTCATTTTGGGTTTTCTTTATTGTGTCTACTTCCCTTTTTAGGTCTAGTATGGTTTTGTTCATTTCCATCATCTGATTGGATGTGTTTTCCTGTTTCTCTTTAAGGACTTCTACCAGTTTGGTTGTGTTTTCCTGTTTTTCTTTAAGGACTTGTAACTCTTTAGCCATGTTCTCCTGTAGTTCTTTAAAGTCCTTCTTGATGTCCTCTACCATCATCATGAGATATGCTTTTAAATCCAGGTCTAGTTTTTCAGGTGTGTTGGGGTGCCCTGGACTGGGCGAAGTGGGAGTGCTGGGTCCTGATGATGGTGAGTGGTCTTGGTTTCTGTTAGTAAGATTCTTACCTTTACCTCTCGCCATCTGGTAATCTCTGGAGTTGTTATAGTTGTCTCTGTTCAGAGGTTGTTCTTCTGGGGATTCTGAGTATCCTCTGTCAGCAGACCTGTACAGACTAAGTTCGTTGGAGTCCCGGAGCCAAGATGGCGCTCCCTGCAGGGCAGGTCACTGTTCTCCAGCTGGGAGGGTGTCGGATGTCTGCGGCCCCTAAAGGGTGCTGCCTCAGCAGCTCTGTGGCTCCCGCCTGTCCCAGAAGCCGTCTGCCCCCGTGGTCCCCACTCTGACCTGTAGAGACTAAGCTCGGCGGAGTCCCGGAGCCAAGATGGCGTTCCCTGCAGGGCAGGTCACTGTCCTCCGACTGGGAGGGTGCCGGATGTCTGCGGCCCCAAAAGGGTGCTGCCTCAGCGGCTCTGTGGCTCCCGCCTGTCCAAGAAGCTGTCTGCCTCTGTGGTCCTCACTCTAACCTGTAGACTAAGTTCAGCGGAGTCCCGGAGCCAAGATGGCACTCTCTGCAGGGCAGGTCTCTGTCCTCCGGCTGGGAGGGTGCCGGAAGTCTGCGGCCCCAAAAGGGTGCTGCCTCAGCGGCTCTGTGGCTCCTGCCTGTCCCAGAAGCCGTCTGCCCCCGTGGTCCCCACTCTGACCTGTAGAGACTAAGCTTGGCGGAGTCCCGGAGCCAAGATGGCGCTCCCTGCAGGGCAGGTCACTGTCCTCCGACTGGTAGGGTGCCGGATGTCTGCGGCCCCTAAAGGGTGCTGCCTCAGCAGCTCTGTGGCTCCCGCCTGTCCCAGAAGCCGTCTGCCCCCGTGGTCCCCACTCTGACCTGTAGAGACTAAGCTCGGCGGAGTCCCGGAGCCAAGATGGCGTTCCCTGCAGGGCAGGTCACTGTCCTCTGACTGGGAGGGTGCTGGATGTCTGCGGCCCCAAAAGGGTGCTGCCTCAGCGGCTCTGTGGCTCCTGCCTGTCCCAGAAGCTGTCTGCCTCTGTGGTCCTCACTCTAACCTGTAGACTAAGTTCGGCGGAGTCCCGGAGCCAAGATGGCACTCTCTGCAGGGCAGGTCTCTGTCCTCCGGCTGGGAGGGTGCCGGAAGTCTGCGGCCCCAAAAGGGTGCTGCCTCAGCGGCTCTGTGGCTCCTGCCTCTGTTAGTAAGATTCTTACGTTTACCTTTCGCCATCTGGTAATCTCTGGAGTTAGTTGTTATAGTTCTCTCTGTTTAGAGATTTTTCTTCTGGTGATTCTGATTACTGTCTATCAGCAGACCTGGGAGATAGGCTCTCTCCTCTGAGTTTCAGTGGTTAGAGCACTCTCTGCTGGCAAGCTCTCCTCTTACAGGGAAGGTGCACAGATATCTGGTGTTTGGACCTCCTCCTGGCCGAAGAAGAAGGCCCAAAACAGGACCTTTCCCAGATGATGTGTTGTTTTGGCAGGTCACAGAAGCTGTCAGCTTCTGTGGTGCACACTCTCACCTGTGCAGACTAAGTTCCTAAGTTCAGCTCCTGAGGCAGAGGGCTCCCGTGCTAGGCAGACTACTGTCCTCAGGCTGGGAGGGTGGCTGGATGTCTGAGGCCTGAAAAGGGTGTTGCCTCAGCAGCTCCTGTGGCTCCCGCCTATCCCAGAAGCTGTCTGCCTCTGTGGTGCACACTCTCACCTGTGCAGACTAAGTTCCTAAGTTCGGCGGAGTTCTGGAACCAAGATGGCGCTGCCATGCTGATTTTAAACAGTCTCGAGGGAATTTTGATACAGATTTGTTTTTCTCCACCACTCATTTTATAAAATTTTTGTTGTAAATAAAAAGAAAGGCCGGGCGTGGTGGCGAATGCCTTTAATCCCAGCACTTGGGAGTCAGAGGCAGGCGGATTTCTGAGTTCGAGGCCAGCCTGGTCTACAAAGTGAGTTCCAGGACAGCCAGGGCTATACAGAGAAACCCTATCTGGAAAAACCAAAAAAAAAAAAAAAAAAAAAAAAAGTAAGTAAGAAATATGATCAACATCTGGCCTAGCTATATCTAATGGAAACAACAAAAGTCATAAAGTCAGCATAGCTGTTTAAAAATGATCCAGCAAAGCTGTGTCAAATGATGCTCTCCCTGCCATTCAAACTTCCACTTTTAATCATGATATCCACTTGTTACATGTCTGGGAAGTTTTTTAATGTTTGTACAACTAGGAATATTGGATGGATCAAAATTTTCTTAGGAATCATTTATGCATTCTCCCAGGTATACTGCCTCTTTGCTTCTTCAGGAAAACCATGGCCACTTTTATAGAGTTATCCTTATCTGGTTCTACTTGAAGGTCTTTCTAAGCCATGAAGGTTGTGACTCAAAGAGGAAAGAGATCTCCATACGAAACTCTGATTGCCAGATATGCTTGGAACATCTGCTCATGTACTTATTCAGGAACATGATATTCAGAACATAGTAAACTTGAAAAGGTAAACAAGATTTGGTGGGCTAAACGAGTTGGCAGAAGATCAGATTAGAAGCCTCCTCTTAGTATACACTCTGGCCATTATGATTTAATAATACATTTCTAGGGACACAACAATCTTCCCAGGTTGATTGTGAGATTTTCTTTCTATCTAAGCTCTTGAAACTGAAAGAGCTGCTAGCCAGAGAAGGGGCTGACATGATTTGGTAAAATATGCCTATGGATTTTTAAATATTGGGGTAGAAATGGAGAAATTATTGTAAAAGATAATTATGTTTTGTCACAGTTTATCAATGATAACTACACTTATGACCAAGGGGAAATTAAAACACATGTCTGGGAAAAATGATATAATCTATGTTTTGGAACAACATGAATCTACCCCTGACTACTTACTTCTGAATAAATGAAGAAGCCAGTCAGTCAGGATATAAGATCTCCCAGCCCCCTCTCCCAGATACATTCTTCTTTCAGGGACTCTGTATATTCTCTGTGGGACTTCTCCATTACCAGGGCAGGAATCTGGCAAGCATCTAAAGCATCTATACTTCCCAAGCATCCAGATTCAGCAGTTCATGTCTTGTAAAGGTGATTGTGAAACATTGCCTCCTAGGTAGTACAGGATGGCCTCTAACTAGAGATTCTCCTGCCTCTGGTTCTTATTGTTGGAATTTGAGGAAAGATTTCTATTGCTCAATATAATATGATTTTTATGATGGCATTTCCTGTTTTAATGAACACATTTATTTTAAAATGTATTGTTGTCTTATTTATTTTTAAAATTTTGTTTTTACAATGCTTTAATGAAATACCTTTCATATCTTACAACAAAATTATTAATTTAATTCTATGATTGAATATAGAATAAAATGAGCATGTACATGACCAAATTGAAAAAGATAGGAAACAGAATTGCCAAAATCAATATTAGATTATGTGAACATATTTGAATCTGTACATATTCACAGACATATCAAAACAAAGCAGTAAGAATTTGTTCTCTGCAGCTTTTTTAATTACTATAATTTTGAAATAGTCACTATTTTTAAGTTACAATTTCATTAATTTAAAATTAACTATTGTGTTTATCACTTTAAAGGATACTCCATAAAACCTCCACCTCTGGACGGGAGGTGTAGATTGGTTTGTAAAGTGCTTGTGTCTCTGTCACGCACACCTGATTTTGTAAACATCATATAACAAAGCCAGCACAAGTTCTATCCCGGAAAGCACATAATAAAAGTAGGATATGGCAGTTGTTGCTTGTAATTTTTAAGGACTCAGAGACAGGCAGATCTCTGAACTTACTTTACATCACCTTAGATACTCAGTAAGCACCCAGTCATAGAGATTGTCACAACAGCAGCAGCAAAATATACAAACAAAAATATAAGCAAAATTAAAGTAGATGGTAAATTATAGATGACTATCCAGAAAGGTCTGAAATTTACCTTTAGTCTCTACAAACACTACCTCAACTCCCAGATGTATACCCACACAAAACTAGACTGCTATGGAAATGTGTATACACATGCTAATATATAAAATTTTTCTACCTTATGCTTGGTTCTTATAAGCACAAATGATATAGTACACTTATAGTAATTATTACTGGTAGGAAACTAATTCTCATTGTCTCTATGAATGAGGTAAATTAATAATGACTACAAGGAAACATTATCCTCTAGACACAGCAGGGCAACTGTATATAAGAAGTCAGAGTAGCTGCAACACCACACAAGACCTGTGCAATCCCAGGACAAGCCAAATTTCAACATGGAAAGTGCATTGTATGCACAATCTCACCCCTTATCTGTATAAAATATAGTAATTAATATTTACTGAGACAAGGAAAAAATTTTTTTCTAAGTGTTTTGGGTAACATAAATTGGTCTTGATAAGGGAAAAATTAACAAAATAATTTTGGTTAATTGAAGATTGGGGAGGGACTTTGGAAAAAAATAGGGTAGTAAACTTATAGACCACTCAGAAAACTAATAAAAAGGCCAAAGATATATGAGATTGATATTCTAGCTAATGTTTAGTTAAAAAACACGAATAAAAATATATTCTTTGTAACTATGTATATCCAGAAGATAAATTGAACATAAAACACAAACTTCATGAAGTTCTCAAATTCATCTTACTGATTTACCTTTAAAACAAAAAATAAAAGTAACATTAGAAAATATTTGCTCAGAAGAAATATTAATAACATACATGAAAATCATATTAAATAATATCACAATATACTTTGCCAAAAGTGAATATAATTTAAAATGTAAAGGGTTGGAGTAAATTCTGTGAACAGCTATTAGTAAAGAAGAGGATGAATACACTGAATAAAATGTAAGACTCAGATAGGTGTGTCTAAGTTGGGACCACTAGTAAAACCCTGGCCACCCTGTTTGTTAAATTCATAATGCATGTTAATCTGACATGCCAACTAGAATTGAATTGTGTATATTATGTGTTATGAAAAATGAATCATTGTTGTATGTTATAAATTTTTATTAAAAGAACACTTTATGTAGGAGCAGCAAATACATTCATCCTCCCACAGCCAGCAGGAGATATAATGTTTCCACATTCTAGACAAAATAACAAACAATAATCTCTATTTTGTGTTTTATTTCTTTTTCTGCTTAAAATAAAAAGATGGATGTTGTTTAGGGCAACTAATACTTGCAATCTCTACTGAAATAACTCTTGGTAGACAACGATTCAAGTAGTAAATATCTTTTTATGGATAATTAGTTGATTGAATGCTGTGTGAATTAGAGGCTTTTTAGTATTCATGGCTAATTTATATTTATGAATATTTTATTAATTTCTGTTTTGTTTGGAATAATAAAATTGTAATAACATAGAACCCAGATACTTAACATTAATAAACTTTTAACAGTAATTTAGTGACACTTATGTGATTAACTGTCACCTAGAGCTTTCTTGACAGGGCAATATAATATGCAAAGTGCTAATTCTGAAATTCAGGTGAGGAGACATTTGATTCATTATTATTTTCAAATACATTAAATCATTTGGCAATGAAGATATATCCATCATTTCTAACAATGTATGTAGGATCATTAGGTTTTAGAAACCAAGTGTATACTTCAGAATCAGTACCCTGGTTCTATAATTGGGTTTACTTCTATATTTGAGACAGACACATCCAATTTTGAGTGCTTTTCAATTGCTAAACTCTAAAACAATGTTTGTATTAAATCTTTCTGCATTTTATGCAACATGTTTGTTTTAGTTATTCCACTGGTTTTGATCATATTCATATGACCGACACCTCCAAGATCCATTTCTCATTCCCTACATTTGTGTCCAGAGTTCTTTTCAAGACCAACTTGTGATGCTTAAATATTCTTCTACTGGAACATCATCAAACCAGCAGTGGTTACATATGTAGAGAAATTTGTCTCTTCCTCTTCAAACAGCTAAGATTTGACATTCTGTCCATGACAGTGACTGGGATTGGATGTCTAACTCCCTTATCCATGATAGGACTTAGAAAGACTGATTTATTCAAGGTTTTTGCATGCTTCTGAAGGAACTAAGAATTCATATGTGCAGCTGTACTGCTGTATATGAAAGATACATTCTTGTTATCATCCACTACCTTTGTTATCTACATTCTTTCTGACCCCTCTTCTTCAATGATACCATTGTCTTGGGAGAGATGCTAGAATATTGTTGTTCCATTTAGGGCTGAAAATTCTGTAGTGCCTTAAGTCTCTGCACTTTAACTAGTTGTGAATAACTATCTTAATCACAAACACTCTTGTGAGTGGTAAAATATACATTGATCTATGAGTTTAATGAGTCATTAAAAGCAGTTTAATACTATAGCCACTTAGCATAGTTATATTATATTATCCCTTAGGGTTATTACATTTATAGCTTAAGGTATTTAGGTCAATTGTGGCATCAGTTATGACTTTAGTCTTGTAGAATAGGATCTAAATACTACCAGAAGTTCATCATTTACTACCGCTGTTGAAGCAGTGGACATATTTTGCCAGTACTATCATTTTTTTTTTGCAGATTGAATAGTTTATACTTGTGTATTATTGATGATAACTCTTCTAATCTTGTATCTTGCATAGCGCCTTTCTGCACTTGAATAGCTAAGCAGAAACAGGGAAATTTCCACACTCATACCATCTCATCTTGCTATGGGCATTTGTTGGACTTTTGCACTGTGTAATTTAGATTTATAGTAAAAAAAATATAGCAAAAATACTAAAAGGGTTTACTTATGTATTTTTGTTTTGTCACTCTAAGTTTTTAGGAGAATTGAGAAAACACATTCATTTTGGTTTTGTTTCAAAGCTAAAACAAAATTATATAAATAAAAAATTAATTAAATTTTGTATGACAATTTATGTCTCACAAAGATTCACATTTGGAAACATAATTTGTAAATAAATATGTCAATGTAGTGTTTTGGTAGTTTTATGTCAGTTTGACAAGAGCTATTGTGATCTAAAAATAAAGCAGAAACTCAACTCAGAAAAAGTCTCCATAAAGTTTCACAGTAGGACATTTTCTTAATTAGTGACTGATGCATGGGAGAGAGTCCAATCTATTGTGAGTGATGCCATCACTGAGTTGGTGGTCCTGTATTGTGGATTTGGTCTAATGATGCTTGTATTATGTTTATCTGGTCTTTAAAATTGCATGGCACATCTGCATATAAGAAACTGTGGAAACCTTGCCTCCAATTGGTTTTTATCTCCCTTGCCAGCAAGATAGAGGCAGTACTTTCAGGATTTCTGGGCAAGGGACTTATGAAGAGAGAGGGAGGTAGATGCCAAGCATGGGAAGGAAGAGAAACACCTAGCCTTAAGGTGCAGGAGACCAAGAGATAGTCATCATGTAAGTGCTATGGAATGCAGACGAGGGGGATGCAGGTCGGAGTCCAGGGCAGCAAAGGTAGGACATAGATTTTAGTGAGTAATAATTCAGAAATATCAGAGAAGTGTACATCAGCCACATGGAAGTTTATATATCCACCTGCCACATGGAGTTTTAAGATCTGGTCTATCTATTGAGCCGTTTAAGGATAAGTGTTTAAAGGTTTGTGTGTGTGTGTGTGTGTGTGTGTGTGTGTGTGTGTGTTTGTCTTTCATTTGAGAACCCAGAACATTGGGGTGGGTGATGAGGAACACAAACTGCCTCTGCTGAGATCAATTTAAGTATCATTAATTAGGAAAAAACTAGAGATGACATCCAACATGTAGGCTTGAACTTATTATTAAAAGAATAATTGAGAATCTGAATGGAAAACACACAGCATGCCTTAATATTAGGAAGTGGGGCAATTGGTTCAATAGCAGAGCTGCTCATTTTTTGCCCAAGCCACATGAGTTTGGGACTAGGACAAAAGCCATCTAAATTGGCACCCATACTTTTTGTGTTCATGGTGTAAGCTATGACATGGCTGTGTCTCCCAATCTGAACAAGACAACTCTGGTAGTAGACTTAGAATCCATCCTGAGTACTTCTCAAAGGCTTCTAAGCTGCCTCAGAGAGATTGAGCTCAGAGGTTCTGGGAGTCCCTGCTCTGCAAGGAGACACACTGCTCAAAAGAAATAGAAGCAGATTCTAGAGGCTGTATGTCTATTACAATCAAGTGAAAGGAATAGAAATAATGAAAATTTAAGAAGTCAATGTTTTGTAAGCAACTGGGTTCTTTGACTGGAGGACTCCATGGAAATTCTAGGATTGCTTAGCATGGCATATGATACTGTCAGGTTGAAAGTAGGCTTATATTGTGTGTAAAAGGATTTATTTGAAGCTAAATATGAAAAAATATTAAATCATCTCATATAAGGAGACAGATGATATATATACCCATAGAGATATTAATCTACAGAAGGGAGAATGAGTGAAAATTGCTTAATCATTTTACAATATGTATGGATGAATAAATAAATTTAGGCATTAGATGAAAAAATCAAAAAAGAAAGGAGTTTGGGAGGATCACTTTTCAATGGATAACAGTTGTTTAAAATTGCTTTAATTTCCCTAAGTTGCCTTAATTACCAAGATGCAGATGGTTATAAGTTTGGTCTTTAAAGTATTACACATCCACTATGATAGAGGTCAAAATAGGACAGGCCTAAAGAAAAAGGAAACTGTTAAATTAAATCAATCTATCATTTTGATGATTTCAGGTTGTTGGGTCAAAGATATGCTATTTTGGGAGAGGGGCTCTATATTTGTGTTAACAGAAAAGAAGAAAAGACTGTGGATCCCTTCCTAAGTCACATGGATCAGATATAATGGGGAAGACCCCTGAACATCTTGGCTACAGACAGAAAAAAATTCAAGAAGATCAAACAGAACAGGTACCATGATTTTCTGATTCCTCCACATGGGAACAGTCTTAAAACTGGCTTAAATATGAAAATGTCTCTAGACAAAACTTTGGCTAAAATTAGACCATAAATTTTCCTGGTTAAAGAATCCTTAAGATGATATCATCCTTCACATGGCATGAACAAATATCTATTATAATTGGTTATTGATCAAATTAACTCATAAAAAAGATAGTTTTCTTTGACTTGCTCAAAGAGCAAAAAATTCATCCTTAACTCATTTGTGCACCTTGCACAACCCATACAAATATCTATATAGTACTAAAATATTGGTTGTAAGATTCATATATTACAAAGGTTTCAACTTTGAAAAGATTCATCCTTGGTACTCTGAAGTGACCTACTGTCCCACCTCCCTCCCTCCTGAAGCTGGTTTCAGAAACTTGCTCTCAGAACACTTTCAGGAATACCTGGTGATTCCCTATGATCTCAGCTCATCAAGCCTTTCAAATGGAAAGAGCTTCAGTCAAGTCCTGAATCTTCTAAGCATAGAGATTAGATACCAGATGCTAATGCTAGCTTTCTTAAGTTTAACCACTTTTTTCAATTTTCTTATTTATACCCATGCCTAAAATATCATATATGGATATATGATATATGTATATATATATATATATATATATATATATATATATATATATAGTTTTATTTATATAGATGCAGATACAGATGCAGATGATACAGATACAGATACAATTATAGCTATGTTGTCATTTTAAGGGATCATTTGGAAACAAGCATACTTTAAAACAGGGATGAAACTAAATAAAGAGTTTATGAAAGAAAGATAAATTTTCAAGACCTGTAAGTCATATAAAGTACTCAGAAATTGCTGGTTGTTTGTGAGCCTAGAAGCTGCTTGGGGCTGAGAAAAAAAGAAAAAACAAAGCAGGGCATGCCTCGTAGTTAAAACATTCCTGGGAACAGCTTGACCATAAAGATAAAGAGGAATGTGTAGACATAACAGGGCTATCTGAACTGAGTCAAATTGACCAGATAGTCTGCTAGCATTGATAAACATCTAACTCACAGAACTCTGACACCCTGATCTGCACGTACATATAACTTTTCTGCTGATGTTTGAATAAGCCAATAGTATGTTGCTATGCTGAATTCTCCACCCCTAAGCCCTTTACCCCATAAAAACCCCTAGCTTTCGAGCCTCAGGGTCGAATCCACTGTCTAATGCAGGAGATATGTTTCGACCTGGAGCTCCGTCATTAAACTACCTCGTGTGTTTACAGCAAGAAGGATTCTCATGTTTCTTTGGGTGCGCTCTCTTTCCTGAGACACTAGTAGGGGTCCTTGAAAAGGGGGTCTCACATCTTGGGGGCTGGTCCGGGATTTGGGGACACCCAGAAACCCAAGAATATCCCTTGGAGGTATGTTGTGAGAGTCTCATATGTTGTCTGTTGTCTAAGTGTCTAAGTGTGGTGCTGCTGAACTTGTGTCTTTGTTTTTCAGTTCTGAGATTGTGGGTTCGAGTCCCACCTTGTGTATTGGTTTTTCAGTTCTGGGATTGTGGGTTCGAGTCCTGCCTGGTGAGTTTGAGTCCTCCTGGTTTTCCAGTTCTGGTATTCTGTATTCTGGCAGCTGCCACTGTGGACCGTGAGGACCTAGTAGTTGTGGGAGGAAGATGTCCTAAAGCCATGCAGGCTGCAACCCTGGAAGACATTCCACGGGTGGAAGGGGGTTGATGTGGAAACCGACCCCCATCAGGAAGGGGGTCGATGTGGAATCAGATCCCCATCAGGAAGTCTTGGTTGGCTGGCTGTATAAGTCCAGATGTGGACACATGTGTTTAGATGTACTAGTGTCTTCTGTCTTTGTTTTGTGTCTGTTTTTTTCTGATTTTTGTTATGGGACAGACTGTGTCAACCGTTTGTCACTGACTGTGGACTTGGACTGATGTTAAGACAGAATTTGTCAGTGATGGTTAAGAAAAACAACTTGGTGCTGTTTTCCCGAGGACAGTCCGTGTCCCTGACTACTCAGAGGAGCTCTGTGATGCAGCACTGGAGCACAGCTAGGGCCTTGGCACAGCAGCGTGCTGCGACAGAGGTCAGTGTGAAACAGCTCACAGGCCTTCAGGTGGCCTACTGTTCACTTCTGGGTTCCGCAGGTACCTCGGAGGCAGAGGCCAGCTGTGCAGGTGCACGGTCCTGGCAGTCTCAGTGTGATGGGCCGCAAGAGCAAGATGGGCACCAGCTGGCCGAGGTGAGGCACTGCGTGAAAACTGGTGGCCTGGGGAGGGAGGATCACCAACGCAGAGGTTTCCCTGGGATGCCCACCACCGCCACACACTTACTTCGGTGCCTGCGATGGCAGCTGGGGAGGGACTGACTAGTTGCCACCTCCACCCCCTCCCCCAGTGTCTCCCCCCTCCAGGCCAGCTAGTTCCTCCCGCTCCCAGGAGCCCATGACCAGAGTGCCTCTTGTTAACAGAAAAAGTGTTTTCACTTTAAGATATCAGTGGCCCAGTACAGCCAGCTGTGAGAGCTGTGCTCCCTTCCCTGCCCTACATGTCTTCTCCTCTAGGGTGGCACTGCCCTAAGCTGCTAAGCAGTGAGAGAGATATCTGCCCACCCAGGTAAGGAGCACCTGCGAGTCTGACTGCCAGGCTCTGATGGGGGTCTCGTCTCTGTGGGACTAGAAAGTGCACCAACAATCTGACAAAGGTAATAGGAAGTTATAGAAGTTAGAAGGACAGGGTAAGTCAGTAAAAAGGTTAGGATAAGTCGATAAGAAAGTGCAGAGGAAGAGAGACGAAGGAAAGATAGAAGTCTGCAAAGAAGTGAGCCAAGAGCAAAGTTTCAGCAGACTCAGGAGAAATAGATGACAGTGGCAAATAGGTTAACAGTGAGGAGAAGTAAAAATAGAGATGAAGGAGATTAGAGAGGTCTGAAATGAGAGATACTCTGGATGAGAAATATTTAGATTAGGAAACAGTAAGTAAGAGACAGGCAAAAGGAAGAGTTGAGGAACCATGAGGCTGACAAAGACAGAGACCAGAGTCAGAATCAGAGATGTGCAGTGAGACAGAAAGATAAACCAGGGTAGAGGCAAACTATGAGAGAATATGAGTGACAGGGTAGGGACGTGATTATTAGATAACATCCAAAGGAATAAGAGAAAATGCTGGCCACAGAGTCAGGAAAACTAGAGAGCTTAGATAGTACCTGACAACTACAGAAAGCTTTTGGCTAAAGATCAATGTGTTTACTGTAAAGAAAAAGAGCACTGGGTGAAAGACTGCCCCAACAAAAGAAGATGAGCCCCCTCATGACCAAACCCTTCCACCTTTTCATGTCTAAAAGTGAAGGGATAGACAAAGGGGTGCTAACACAGAAGCCGAGTCCTTAGAAGAGGCTGGTGGCCTACCTGTCGAAGCAGCTAGAAAAGAGAATGTGTTTCATATTCCTCCACCGACCAGTTCAAAACAAATTAGAAAAGCTCCTAGGCACTGCAGGCTTTTGCAGATTGTGGATTCCAGGTTTTGCCGAATTAAAGAGATAAACAGCCCTTCATATAGAGAAATAAAGAACAACAGGCCTTAGATGCCATTAAGACTGCCCTAATGTTGTCCCCAGCTTTGGGACTCCTAGATGTGACTGAGAACAAATGTATTGCCAAAGAGGTTCTTACTCAGAGATTGGGACCCTGGAAAAGACCTGTGGCATACTTACAAGAAATTAGACCTGGTGGCTGTAAGATGGCCTGCTTGTCTGCTCATAGGGGCTTCTGGTCAAGGATGCAGATAAATTGACTCTGAGGCAAAACTTGGCACATGACCTTGAAAGTGTTGTTCAGCCCCCCAATCATGGCTGATTAGCACTCACATGACTCATTATCGGACCCTGTGGTTCAACTCTGATAGAGTTACTTTTGCACCCAGCAAGTCTGAACTCAGCTACCCTGCTCCAAGACCCAGACTTTCAGCAGGTTCTTGCTGAGACACATAGGTGGCATAGAGATCTGACAGACCAGTTACTAGAGGGTGCAGATGTTACCTGGTTCACAGACTGGAACAGCTATCTAGAAGAGAGAGAAAAAAAAATACTGGAGCAGCTGTGGTAGCTAGACAGGCCCTTCCAGAGGACACATCGGCTCAAAAGACTCAACATCTACACAGATAGCAGGTATGCTTTTGCCACAGCCCACGTCCATGAGGCCATATATCAACAGAGGAGTCTACTGACATTGGGAAGTAAAAGAAAATAAGAACAAAGAAGAAATGCTGATTCTACTGAGGCCCTCCACGACCCTGCCAAAGATTCCAGTCACCAGTTCAACAAAAAATAAGAGACTGTGATATAACTCCAGGGAAAGAGAATCCTGCCACAAAGACAAGCAGAAGCTGTGATCAAACAGATGCATCAATGGACTCACTTAGAGGTAAGAAAGCTCATTCAGACATTCTCCAAGACTGAGTACCATGTACCAGGGTTAAAACAGTGGAGCAGGAGGTGCACAAGTGTGTGTCCTGCCAAAGAGTCAATGTCTGACACACTATAATAGATCCAGGGAAAAGATACTGGGAAGACAGACCTGGTGTCTACTGGGAAATAGAATTTACTGAGAAAAATATGTGTATGAATACCTTCTGGGTTTTGTGAACATTCTCAAGATGGATAGAAGCTTTTCCCTGTAAAAATGAGACTGCTCAGATAGTCATCAAGAAGATTATTAAAGAAAAATTTCCAAGGTTCGGAGTGCCAAAAACAATAAGGTCAGATAATGGCCCTGCCTTTGTTGCCCAGGTAATTCAAGGTATGGCCAAGTATTTAGAGGTCAAATAAAAATTACATTGTGTGTATAGACCTCAGAGCTCAGGACAGATAAAAAGAATGAATAGAACTCTAAAATAAACCTTGATAAAATTAACCATGGAGACTGGCACAGACTTGGTGCTCCTTCCCCTTGCCCTATTTGAAACTAGAAATACTCCCTCTTGATTCAGTCTTACTCCTTTTGAGATCCTTTATGGGGCTCCCATGCCCATCACTGTCTTAAATGATGTGTTTAAATCTACATGTTGTTGTAAAAATAATTTGTATGCTAAGTTAAAAGGCTTGCTGGTAGTGCAGAAAGAAGTTTGGTAACAACTGGCTGTAGCGAATGAGCCAGGTACCCCAATGTCATCTCACCAGTTCCAGCCAGAGTCCTGATCTACGTACACCTACATCATGCCCAGACCCTCAAGCCTCACTAGAAGGGTCCCTTCCTAGTTCTGTTTACTATTCCTTCTTATTCTGTTTTTGTTCACATGTTAAAAATAGAGTAAATGCAGCGTCAATAACAACCTATAGTTAAGATAGAAGAAGAATATGATTTCTATTCTCCACACAGAGATATAGACTTCTGAAATTCTAAGATTAGAATTATTCAGTAAAAGAAGAGGTGAATGAAAGAAAGATAAAATTTTAAGACCTATAAAGTACTTAGTACTTATAAAGTACATATAAAGTACTCAAAAATTGCTGGTTGTTTGTGAGCCTAGAAGCTACCTGGGGCTGAGGAAAAAAAGAAAAACAAACCTGGGCATGCCCTGTTGTTAAAAAATTCCCGGGAACAGCTTGACCATAAGGATAAAGAGGAATTTGAGGACATAACAGGGCTATCTGAACTGAGTCAAATTGACCAGATATTCTGCTAGCATTGATAAACATCTAACTCACAGAACTCTGACACCCTGATCTGCACGTACATATAACTTTTCTGCTGATGTTTGAATAAGCCAATAGTGTGTCGCTCTGCTGAATTCCCCACCCCTAAGCCCTTTATCCCATAGAAAACCCTAGCTTTCGAGCCTAGGGGTCGAATCCACTGTCTAATGCAGGAGATATGTTTCGACCTGGAGCTCTGTCATTAAACTTCCTCATGTGTTTACAGCAAGAAGGATTCTCATGTTTCTTTGGGTGCGTTCTCTTTCCTGAGACTAGAGTGGGGGGTCCCCAGGAGGGGGTCTTACACTTAAACTTGGGGATTTTTGACTTTCCTTACTCTTCACTTTCTTTTTTTCCTAGGTAAATGGAAAGGGTTGAAAAGAAAATGAGGGATATAGTAATATTATAAGAAATTATGTATGGGATAGGTTACTAAGTTTAGTCTTAAATAAAGCATTGCATATCCATAATCTTACATTGGTAGAAATCTTTATATTTGATGAAAATTCAAGTTATAATTTCTTACATTGGTACAGAACTTATATATTGATACACATTTAAGATTTTCATTGGTATACATTTTTGTATATTGATACAATATTTAAAAGTAATTTTGTGACTCTTAGGCATTATGCCTATGCCACTCATTTAAGAACACAAGGCTTGGACCCAGTCCTTCTTTGTCTTTTCTTTTCTATTGGATAGTTTATTTATTTATATTTCAAATGTTATCCTCCTTTCCTGTTTCCCTTCCACAAAACCCCTATCCTATCCTCCCTCCCCCTGAATACATGAGGGTGCTCCCCCACACACACACCCATTCCTGCTTCCCTACCCTGGCATTCCCCTACACTGAGGCATTGAGGTTTCCCAGAAACAAGTGCCACTCCTCCCAATGATATCCAACAAGGCCATCCTCTGCTACATATGCAGCTGGAGCCATATGTACACAGCCATGTGTACTCTTTGGTTGGTGTTTTAGACTCTGGGAGCTCTGGGGTGTCTAGTATGTTAATGTTCTTCCTATGGGTTGCAAATGTCTTCAGCTCCTTTAGTTCTTTGTCTAATTCCTCCATTGGGTATCCTGTGCTCAGTCCAATTGGGGTATGTGAGCATCTGCCTATATATTTGTCATGGTATGGCAGAGGTTCTCAGGAGACAGCTATATCAGGATCCTGCCAGCAAGTACGTCTTGGCATCCACAATAGTGTCTGGGTTTGGTGACTGTAATTGGGATGGATTCCTAGGTTAGGCAATCTCTGTATGACCTTTCCTTCAGTCTCTGCTCCATACTTTTTCTCTGTATTTCCTCCCATAAGTATTTTGTTCTCCCTTCTATGAAGTACTGAAGAATCTACATGTAGGTCTTCCTTCTTCTTGAATTTCATGTGGTCTGCGAATTATATCTTGAGTATTCTTGGCTTTGGAGCTAATATCCACTTATCAATGGATGCATTACATGTGTGTGCTTTTGTTGACTGGGTTACCTCAGTCAGTATGATATTTTCTTTTTTTATTAGTTATTTTCTTTATTTACATGTCAAATGTTATCCTCTTTCCTGTTTTCCCCTTCAAACCCCCACCCCATTACATCCCTCTTCCTCCTGCTCACCAACCCATCCACCCCCACTTCCCTTTCCTGGCATTCCCCTACACTGAGGCATCGAGCCTTCTCAGGAACAAGGGCCTCTCTTCCCATTGATGTCCAACAAGGCCATCCTCTGCTACACATTCAGCTGGAGCCATGGGTCCCTCCATGATTGGTTTAGTTCCTGGGTGCTCTTGGGGTACTGGTTGGTTAAAATTATTTTTCCTCCTATGGTGCTGCAATCTCCTTCAGCTTCTTTGGTCCTTTCTCTACCTCCATTGTGTACCTTGTGCTCAGTCCAATGGGTGGCTGAGAGCATTCATCTCTGTATTTGTCAGACACTGGCATAGCCTCTCAGGAGACAGCTATATCAGGCTCCTATCAGCAAGCACTTCTTGACATTCATAATAGTTTCTTACTTTGTTGACTGTATATGGGCTGGATCTCAAGGTGGAGCAGTCTCTGGATGGTCTTTCCTTCAGTTCCTGCTCCACACTTTATTTCTGTATTTCCTGCCTTGAGTATTTGGTTCCCCCTTCTAAGAAGGACCGAAGTATCCATACTTTCATCTTCCTTCTTCTTGAGCTTCATTTGGTCTGTGAATTGTATCTTAGGAGCTTCTGTGCTAATATCCACTTATTAGTGAGTGCATACCACATGTCTTCTTTTGTGATTGGGTTACCACTCAGGATGATATTTTCTAATTCCATCAATTTGCCTAAGAATTTCATGAAGTCATTATTTTTAATTGTTGCATAGTACTACTTTGTGTAAATGTACCACATTTTCTATATCCATTCCTCTGTTAAAGGACATCTGTGTTCTTTCCACCTTCTGGCTATTATAAATAAGGCTTCTATGAACATAGTGGAACATGTGTTCTTACTATACTTTGGGGCATCTTTTGGGTATATGCTGAGTCCTCAGGTAGTACTATGTCCAATTTTCTAAGGAACCACCATATTGATTTCCAGAGTGGTTGTATGAGCTGCAGTCCCACCAACAATGTAGGACTGCTCCTCTTTCTCTGTATCCTCAACAGCATCTGCTGTCAGCTTAGTTTTTGATCTTAGTCATTCTGATCCAGTCCTTCTAATAGCTGCTATGCAAACTGTTTAGGAAGATTAAGTAATGCACATTAGGGGCCAGATAATAAGCTCTATTCTATTACATTTTGATTTCATTATAATAAATTATTTTCAATATTATTTAAATAGAAATAGCTAAGAAAAGTCGTTTTAACAGTTTACATGTATATACATGGAAAGAAAGTCTTCAAATTCTTCAGAAAAATCACACAATGTGGCACTTAAAATCATTTCATTATTAATCAATCCTTTAACTGGGAGACATGTATGCTCCTGACAGTACCCCCAGAATAGTTCAATGAAGATGTTGACCATCAAAACCTCCATATAGGGTTGATCCAATTGTGGCAAGGTAGCTACCAGGTAAGAATTAGCCTAATTAGTCTGTAGATGAAAAAAAAAATCCTGTCCAGAAAAGGACACATGGTGTGGAATTGTCAACAGATTAGCATTAGAATGATTTCACCATTCCTGCTTTACTTAGGCTATCAGATGGTTCTTGGCTAGAAAGCTAAAGACAAATTCTTCAACGTTATGAGGAATATAGGGGACAGTCCTGGCAGTCATTTATCTCTACAAATTAAGTTTGGAAGCTGTGTTTTTGTGCTTCCTATATATTCAGGCAATAGTTAATTCATTTTAAGGTCTGTGACAGGGATGAAGACTAGTTATAGTCTCATCATCAAACTTAAGTTGTTTTGTATTAAGGAAGATAATCTAGATTTGAAAGGATGGATTTCAGATGGTTATTCAAGTTAAAATAAAACAAAATTCAGCTATGGAATCACAAACTCTTTAAGTTAAATAAATGATACAGTAATTTATATAAATTGTCAAATGCAATGTATTAGATGTTGTTATAATTATGTTCAATGTATATCTAAGAGAAAAGAGCCTTTTTAAATAAACAAAAATGTGGAAATGTTGTTAATTTCAACCAATGCTGCTTGTTTTATGTTCATCTCATCCCAAAAATTGTCCATGAATCTACATGTTTACATATAAGAAACTGAGGGAACCCTGCCCTCAGTTGTAGAACCATGTTTCCACAGAGACAAAATGTCCTGAGCTATCATTCTCGCTGGCAAGAACACACTTGGAAAACCAGAATCTTCTGCAGCAAAAGCTTTATTGCTTCTTCAGGAGGGAAGACCCAGACCCCGGAAAATGGTGTTGCTTATATAGCCCTCAGCCATGGCGTTTCAGCACCTGATGTGGCATGTCAGCTCCTGATTCGTTGCTCGCCCATCATCCCATTACTATGCCCTGAGATGGGCAGTGACTAGGCATGAGTTCACTCTTGCACCTGTGTACAAGGCTTGTTTACTAGTTAGGCACAGCGGAGGCCAGAATCATCTTATAATGGCAATTGCTTGTGGCACGGTTCTCCACATCTCCCCCTTTTTATTTTATTAAAATGAGGCTGGACTAGGTCTGTGTAATTATGTCCATCTGCTGTGGCTCCTGTCTTAGGTCATTCCTCTAATGTCAGAGCCTTTCCCGTCATAGGGTAACCCTATCACCACCGGGCCCCGTGTCTTAGGTTGATCTGTGCATGAGGAAAGTTGCCCATCCCTGGATACCGCAGTGCTATGTGACAGTAACTACTAAATGACCTAGGGCAAACTCTAAAAAGAGGCCAGCCACCAATGTGAACTAATTCTTCAGCATAGATAGCCAGATTTCAGGGGAGGCCCCTTGCTCAATGGCAGCAAGTGCTTGAGCTATCACAACCTTGTCATTTGTTTGTTGGGTTCTGAGCTTGCAAACCAACCAGAGAATAAACACAGGTCCCCAGCAGGTGGCAACACCAAATAAACCTACCCCCACCCATTCCTTAAAATAAGAAAATGCAGATGAAATCCAGGAGGAGAGGCCCTCTGTCGTTGACAGGTCCACTCGCGTTGAGTTGATCTTTAAAACTGCTATCCTCAGGGCCTCAAGAGTCTCTTAGAATCCCTCAGACCAATTTCCTGCAAGATACAAGGAAAGCTGTCTAGACAGATTAACTACATGAGGAAAATTTTCATATTGGACACTGGTAATACACAGAGCATCCAGTTTTCTTTCACAACCCAACTGGGCCATCTGGTATAGAACGCCTATCTGTTCCTCCGCCAGGTCAAGGCGCTGATTCAAAATCATCAGCCCTCCCTTTAACTTGGTACTAGCAGAAGTTTGGACAGTGATGGCATCAGTCAGATCTGCTGAAAGCTGATTTAATTTTGTGCCTGATTGAACTGTGCTAGCCATAGCGTACCCTACAGCTGTAGCAGCAGCTGCGCTGGCTGAAATTGCTATGATTACTGCAGCAGTAATGCCAAAATCTCTTTTTTATCGAAACAGGGATAAGGTGGAGGGTGTTTCCACCGGAACATGGATCCAACGTGGGATCCATGCCACCATGGCACGGGTGTCCTTTGTTACATGCCAACACTATCCCATGATCAGCATCCAAACGCTGACACCATTGCATTCACTAGCAAGATTTTGATGAAAGGACCCAGATATAGCAGTCTCTTGTGAGACTATGCCGGGGCCTGGCAAACACAGAAGTGGATGCTCACAGTCAGCTAGTGAATGGATCACAGGGCCCCCAATGGAGGAACTGGAGACAGTACCCAAAGAGCTGAAGGGATCCGCAACCCTATGGGTGGAACATTATGAACTAACCAGTACCCCAGAGCTCTTGACTCTAGCTTCATATGTATAAAAAATGTCCCAGTCGGCCATCACTGGAAAGTGAAGCCCATTGGACATGCAAACTTTATATGCCCCAGTACAGGGAAATGCCTGGGCCAAATAAATGGGAATGGGTGGTTAGGGAAGGGGGCGGGGTATGGGGGACATTTGGGATAGCATTGGAAATGTAATTGAGGAAAAGATGTAATAAAAAAAAATAATATATATATATATATATATATATATATATATATATATATATATATATAAATGAAACAGACTTCAAATGAAATATTTGAAGGAATATGCAAGAAAAGGGGATAAAAACAGACTGGGGTAGGTCGATAATTAATCTGGTATACCAAAGTTTTATTGAACCCAGTGATCTCTACACTGGTATTAGTATATCCATAAGAATCCAGGAAGGCAGCATGTATTCCCCAATACTGAACAAATCTTGAGATGCCAGTAAAAGAAGCCTTTCCAACTGTTCCTCCCTGGATAAAGATCAAAGGATTGAGTTCTGTACAAGTACCATTGACTCCACAAAGCACCCATTTGTGAAAGGGATGCATTCTAAAGTCCTGTATGAAAAGTCCCTTTTTCATAAAAAATTCCGTCTCTGGTTCAGCCATCATGTTGGGGGAAAAGGAAAAGGTTTTACTCTGATCTGCCCAAGGAGTGATGGAGGATTGACAATCAGACCAAGGCAGGATCAGCCCTTCATCTTCCAAGCTACAATGAGGGGCTATTTTTGGTTGTGGGGGACGTTCTTTGTCTGAAAAGTTAGGTGGTAGAAATGTACCATTAACCCAAGTTGCCTCCTGCAAGAAGGTCCGATTTGTAAAGTTTATATCTGCGTTGGAAGTATCTTGGGTTGTGCTCACCCAACCTCCTCGGTGCTCATTAAACCTCCCCAAAGCTCGGGCTGTGAGTTTAATACATTTTCCTGGTCCATTAATTTGAAAACATAAAGAACCCTGTTCTAATAAAGAGCGATTTTCTCCTAATGGTGCTCAGGTGGGATCATAGTGTAGATATGGTAAATCTAATGTTTTATTAGTAGTAAAGAATTTTGGAAAAACTATAGCATCATGGCGAACTGGCATTGGTTTAGGGAAAGTAGAGAGAATGGCCCATCTCTGTTCGCCCATCATACTAGGAACCTGAGACAAGTTCAACATTGTCAGGATCAGGAGCAGTCCTCGGGAGGTCAGCATCTTCCACACCATCCTTGATTACTATCTTGCGGGTGAGTCGTTCCAGCAGCCAAAATGGGTTGTCTTCCCTCTGTGGAAAAACACAAACAGCTCCCCTGGATCATATCAAAATAGGATCCGGGCCTTTCCACAGACCAGATAAGACATCCTTCCATTTGACCATTTCTTTTGGTCTATCAGAGTCTGAGCTATGTCGATCGGCTGCAGAGCAACCTTGCTTGTCAAGATTCAAAAAATTAAGTGTAAAGAGTGTCATGGACAGTGCTGTATAACAGTGCTGTATAACATGAGAGGCTTTCTCACCTGTTAAAGGTGTAGCAAACATAACACCAGAGCAGGTGTCAATGGAAACATGTAAATATTGATTTCTTCCAAAGGAGGAAATATGAGTGACATCCATTTGCCAGACGTGTAATGGCCTGATGTCTCGGGGGTTTACCCCTACATGAGGAGTAGGCAGAAATTGACAACAGTTTTGACATTGGGTGACAATGTCAAGAGCTTCTTTCTTGGTTAAAGTGAAATGGTGACATAATGTTTCAGCTGTCACGTGGAAGTGTTTATGAAACTCCCTTGCAGCCTCTGCCTGTGAGGACAGAGCAGCAGCCATGATTCTAGTGGCTTTGTCTGCCAAGTCATTTCCATGAGACATGGGGCCAGGAAGGCCAGAATGAGCCCTAACATGAGTTATATACACAAGATGTCTTCTATGTAACAGGGCTGACTGAATTTGCTGAAAAATGTGAGCAAGCTTGCTAGAGGGTCTAATTAAGCCAGCAACTTCAAGCATATTAACTGCATTAGCCACGTATAAGGAATCAGATACAATATTGAGCGGTCCCAGAAAAGTTTCAAGGACCTCTAGAACTACCAAACACTTTACAATGTGGGATGATGTCTCATTATATTGTTTAGATGTTACTTGGCCATTTACTACATATGCACCTATACCAGATTTGGATCCATCTGTATACACTACTACCCCATCCGGAAGTGGGTGTTTGGCTGTTACTACTGGAAACACTATGGCTTGGCTTAAGGCAACCTGTAAAATTGGATGTTTTGGATAATGATTATCAATTTGTCCTGAATAGGAGGCAACCAAATCTGCCCAATCATTAGTTGTTGCTGCCAGGGTTTGAACTTGAGCAGAAGTATAAGGTACAATTATCATATGAAGTTCTTTCCCAAAATGAGTAATGGCTGCTTTTATCCTCTGAAGTGCAAGTTGAGCAACTGCATTAGGATACCACTCAATGATTTTTGCAGGGGAAGCATTAGGATGGACCCACAATAAGGGTCCATTTTAACACAAGCCTGCTGTTGGTAACTGCAGTTTTTAATATGCACAATTCAAATGACTCTGACTCGTCAATGCGTTGTAATTGAGCATCTTGTAAGGCTTTTTCTATCGTTTGTAAAGCTTGACATGCAGCTGGGGTAAGTACTCTGTGGGAGGAGATGTGGGTATCTCCCTCTAATATATCAAATAAGGGCTTTAATTCTGCTGATGGAATTTTCAAAAATGGTCTTAGCCAATTAATATCTCCTAGCAATTTTTGGAAATCATTCAAGGTATGTAGTTGATCTTTGCGAATCTCTAATTTTTGAGGAACAATTTTGTTAGGATAAATGAGTGACCCTAGAAAGGCTTCCATTCGAGCAATTTGCTTCCTCTAAGTCTGTTTCCTCAGAGGAGCTAAGTTCCTTATCCAATTCTGAGCTACTGACAGCTAGTGCCTTGAACTCATCTAATGGCTGGTAGAGGCTCCTTTCCTTATGTGCCTCTCCAGCTCGATCTCTCTTCTTCTCTCCCTTTCCATCCCTTTTTCTAAGCTCTCCCAGTGCATTCTGTCCCTTATTTCTCTTTTCCTTGGGCTCAAGGCCCGTGGAAAGGCCTTTATTCTTCAGTGCAGCTTGTTTCCTCTCAGCTCTTACTCTCTCTCCCTGCTCTGTCTCTGATAGAGTGTCTTGAATTTCATCCAAAACTTTCTGCCCTGCTTCAACCATTTGCTGACAATACTCGTCTGTTAAGCACAATCTCACCAGTTTCCACAACAGCATGGTCCCTGCTTTAAGTTTGCCGTTCTGCTGTTCCCTAACTAGTTCTCCTTTCAGTTTGTCCCATGAGGCGACAGTTAATGACCCTGAGCAAGCATACCATGGTGCCACACGGTCTATCTCCCTGAAAAATCCCTCTATAGTCTTCGTGACGATTTTCAGGCCAGACTGCTTCAAGACCGACCTTAAGGCCGTTATTACAGAGTGGGAGATTCCCATACTGGTCACTGTCCAGGCCTGACCACGACTAAGAACCAGTCAGCAGTTCCAGCGGTGGAAGCAAAACAAAACCAAAAGGGAAGGAATAATTGCCATGAAAACAATCAAAAGGGCATCTAACTCTGGAGAAATTTCAAGACTGTATGTACCTAACAGAGCCTTAATGTCCTGCAGTTCTGATTCCACCCTGCGAATGGGGGATCTCCCTTGCGCAGGTGTGGTGGTATAAAGTTCCTGGGTTCCTTGGCGCCACTTGTCCCGACCTATCGTTCTCGTCGGCAAGAACACACTTGGACAACCAGAATCTTCTGCAGCAAAAGTTTTATTGCTTCTTCAGGAGGGAAGACCCAGAACCCGGAAAATGGCGTTGCTTATATAGCCCTCAGCCATGGCGTTTCAGCACCTGATGTGGTGTGTCAGCTCCTGATTCATTGCTCGCCCATCACCCCATTACTATGCCCCGAGATGGCCAGTGACTAGGCATGAGTTCACTCTTGCACCTGCGTACAAGGCTTGTTTACTAGTTAGGCACAGCAGAGGCCAGCGCCATCTTATAATGGCAATTGCTCACGGCTCCACAACAAAGAATTCAGTGCATTTATTATTTACTTTTCTGTTACTATGAAAACAAATACCATGACAAAAAATGACTTATAAAAGAATTTCTTTTAGCTTAGAGTTACAAAGGGGCTGTACATAGTAACAAGAAAGGCACCGAACCAGCCACTAGAACAGGAAGTTTGAGGATGATGCCATCAAGTTAAAATCAAAATATAATTCAGTTATAGAATAATAAGCTTTTTCATTTAAGATAAATTGTCAAATATGATGAACTAGATGTTGTTATGATTATGTTTAATGTGTATCTTAGAGAAAAGAGTTTTTTTTTAAATGAACAAAAATGGAAAATGTTGATTTCATCCAGTGCTGCTTGTAATATGCTCATCTGGTCTCCAATCTTGCACAAGAATCTACATGTCCACATGTAAGAAACTGAGGGAAACTTGCCTCCACTTTGTTCTGATTGGTAAACAAAATTGCTGGAGGCCAGTGGTAAGGGACCAAAGAAGATTCAGAGAAATAGCCACAATGATGGGAAAGGAAGTGAAACACCACGTCTGAGAGGTGCAGAAGCCAGAGAAACAATAGTCATATAGTGCAGCAGAATGTATGTTAGAGTGTAGCTAAGGGGGCTACAAGTCTTGGTCTGGGACATCAAAAATGGGATATAGATTTTAATAAGTATTAACTCAGGAATATCGGGGAGATTACATCATCCACATGGAGGTTAGGAAGTTTCCCAGCCATTGAGCTGTTTATGGCATGTCTATAGAGTATGTATGTGTCTGTGAGTGTGTGTGTGTGGGGGGGGGAGGGGTAGATAGGTGTGTCTTTCATTCAGGAACCTAGAACACTGAGGCAGGTAGTGAGAAACATGTGACACTGCAGCCTCCAGGATCAATTTGGGTAGTACTAATTAGGAACAGCTAAAGTCCTAAATTCTATAAGTAAGAAGGCTAAGCAAGTCATAGAAGCAAGCCAGGAATTTAACACTCTCTTGGCATCTGCATTAGCTCCTAATGCAGGGTTCTTTCCTGCTTGACTACCTACTCTCATTGCTTTGATGATGAACTAATAAATGAAATTATGAGTGAAAGAAAAAACATTTCTTCCCTCCAAGTTTCTTTTGTTTATAATTTCTCATCACATCAATAGTAACACTAAGACAAATTGGTATTAGGTATTACTGTAGTGAACCTTCTACTTGGTTTTAAGGAAGACTGTGTAAGGACTTAGGAAGTTTGGCCTAGAAAAGCTTTGAATATTCAAAGCTAATGGGCTCTTCTTTAGGAATTTGGAAGGTAAGAATGTTAAGAGTAGTTTAGAAAATGAAGGCTGGTCTTGTAAAGTTTCAGAGGGAAGCAAATACTCTAGTGGACATTATATATAAAAAAATAATAATAGTAAGATACCAGAACTACTAAATTAAAACTTCCTTACTGTAATATAACATATAGGGATATATGAACAAAAGGAAGTGTGCATATTTCACATCTTGTCACAAGTTCAACTTAAATAAATACTCTCTAGGTAATAATATAAAATACTTTAGATACTTTATTTTTCTTTTCATTCTTGTCTTCAAATTACATTATGCCTTCAATAACATTGTTTGTAGTCCATTATTTTCACTTTAATGCAATGTAAACTTAATAGTGAAGATTTATATGAGCCACAGGATTCATTGTATTTATAACAACTTCTAAACATGTTTCTTGAAATCTAATGATCATATAATTACCTAAAATATTTAGAATTACAGTAAGTGGCATCACATATCATAAGGCTATCACAACTGAACAATGCATATTTGCAATCTTGCATATTTGCAAGATGCCTAAATTTCCCCTCTGCTATTTCATAGTGCTTCTTGCTCATATCTTTCCAGATTGCCTCCTCCCAACATAGACAACTCTTATTAGTTTGTTATTATTATCAATATTTCAACTATTGACAAGGTCTGATTTCCATAACTTTACTACAAAATATAATAGACTCCATGTTTATTAATGATGGCTATGCATATTCACATCCATGAAATTTTGAATGTCAGCTCATGACAGAGATCTCATTAGGAGTAACTGAGGAGAAAATGAAGTTCAGAGTTACAATAATAGAAAGTCTTATTTTTTGATTACAAAGATTTATATATTTTCCATGAAGAATAATGGCAACTCTGTAACAAATTTAAATTATTAATATTTATTCTTTTTTTTAATGTGACTCTGGATGAGTCAGTGAGATGGCATGTGAGTTTGAGGAGACATAGTCATAGACATAGCACATTTGATCACCAAGGAGGAGAAGTAACAGAGTTTTAAGGTGTACATAGTATATTCTGGAAACTCAAACAGGGTTTTCTGCAAAAGCATTATGAATGCTCAGTAAGTCCTTACAAAAAGGGTGTGCATCCGGTCTTAGTTAGGATTTTACTATTGTGAAAATATACTATGACCAAGACAACTCTTATAAGGACATTTAATTGGGGTTGGCTTACACATACAGAGGTTCCAAGGTTCAGTCCATTATCATCAAAACAAGAGCATGGCAGCAATCAGGAAGGCATGGTGTAGGAGGAACAGAGAGTTTCACCTCTTGTTCCAAAGGCAGTGCCCATAAGACTGACTTCTAGGCAGCTGGGATAAGGATCTCAAAGCCCACACCCACAGTGGCACACTAGCTCCAAAAAGGCTAAACCTCCTAATAGTGATATTCCCAGTACCAAACATATACAAGCCATCACATTACACTCCCTGGCTCCCATAAACTTGTTGAAACATTTAAGTCTAGGATAGGCCATTCCTGCTCATAATATAATAAAAAATACATTCAGTCCAACTGCCAAATCCCACATAGTCTTATCACAGTATCAACAATGTTAAAAGTCAAAAACTTCAAGATCTTTTCTGAGATTCAGCCAATTTCTGAACTGTAATCCCCAAAGCAAGACAGGAAATCATCTAGGAAAACTCCAAGCTCTTCCTCTCCATGTCTGTTGCCAAAGTGGTCTTCAGAGATCCAACTCCTTTTTAGACTTTGTTTACTGCAATAAAGTTCTTTCTCCTGAGCTAGTTCCACTACCTGATAGCAGCTTTCCTCAGCAGATAGCCCATGTCTCTGACATCTTGAACATCTTGGGGACTCCAAGGCAACTTCAGTGTTTCAGCTTCTTATTTCAATATCTGGGATCTGCACATGATCTTTTGGGATCCTCCAAAAAGCTGGCATCACTTCCCCAGCTCTACCTTCTGTATCAATCTAAGCTCAGGTTGCTCCATTCCACTTCTGCTGTTGTTCTTGGTGGTAATCTCATTATACTGGTATCTTCAAAACACTGAGGTCTTCCAGTAAATTAGTATTCACTAATAGCCTCTTGTAGGCTCTCTTCTTGGTGTCAAGCCTCAATTCCTTTACATGACAGTATCAGTCCTGGGTCTGAACTGGGGCTGCACCTTAAACAATGACCTCCAGTGGCCTCTCACAGTACAAAGATTCAGCTATTCTTCATGATGCCTTCATGCCTTCTAAACCAGTACCCCTTAGGTGACTCTTACATATTATCTGGTATACCTAAGCATGAGGTAAAACCTTGGCTATCTCTGGAACACAGCTTCCCTGTGCTCCCAGAAAACATTTCCAGATTTTACCTCATTTTACCTCTTTTTATTCATCACTAATTTCTTAGTGCCAATATAACCAGCATCAATTGTCTCAATAGTCCCTTCTATTCTTGACTCTAAAGTCAGAGACATATGGCCAAAGCTACCAAAGTCTCCTACTTGCTGGGGGTGGAACATGGCCCCTTGTTCTATTACATTATCACCAGCTTTCTTGTTTCAAACTCCTTCACTGCCTAAACTTGGATTTGAACTCAGAGATCTTTATGCCTCTCTCCTAAGCACTGAGATGAAAGGTGTCTTCCACCAAGCATGGATTTAAGCTTTAATCCTCCTAGAACTTGCTCTGTTCTAGGCTGGCCTATAACTCAGAGATCTGCTTGCCTTTGCTTCCAGAGATTAAAGACTTGTCCTACCATGACTGGATCTAAATTTAGCTGGGTGGGATCTAGCCCCAAGATCACGACTATCTTAATTCAATGTAATATCCTTGAACACAGAATTAAACTCCATTTTACTTCCTGATACGTCTTTAATACTCTAATCATATATTTATATTTTTATCTCTCTCTCAGCTTACTGCACTTGTTCAAAGCACTCTTCATGAGTTTTATCCAGAGATCAAAGTCTTTGCTTGGCTTTTTTGAGACTTCCTTTTTCAATGCAATTAATATAAATCTCTTTACCTTAACCTCAGGTATACTCTCCAGGTAAAGGCAAATTGCAGCCACATTCTTCATCAAAATACATCAAAACAGTCTCTAGGTGACATACTGAAATTCTTTTCCACTGAAACTTCTTAGGACAGTTTTGCAATGTTCAAATCACAGCAACAAAGTCTTCCATATTCCTACTAGGATGGCCCATCATGCCCCACTTAAAGCATTCCACTGCTTTCCAAATACAAAGTCCCCAAATCCATATTCTTCCAAACAAAATCATAGTTAGGCCTATCACAGCATTACTCCATAATTGGTACCAACTTCTGTCTTAGGGTTTTTCTGTTGTGAACAGACACTGTAACCAACACAAGTCTTAGAAAGACAACACTTATTTGGGGATGGCTTACAGGATCAGTCCATTATCATCCAAGAAGTAGCATGGCAATATACAAGATGTGGGATTGGAGGAACTGAGAGTTCCATATATTGTTTCAAAGGCACGTAGCAGAAGACTGTCTTACAGGAAGTTGTATGAGGGTCTCACAGCACACACCCACAGTGACACACCTACTCCAACAAAGCTACACCGCCTAATAGTGCTACTCTCTGGACTAACCATATACAAACCATCATACATATTAAACCCCTAAAGTATCTTTTCAGTTTTCACTAAAACTTTTAGACTTTGATTCTTACACACCCTGTATTTGTGAAGATAGTAGTATTGGTTTCTTTGATAACTAATGCACTTGAAATATAATCAAGCCATTCCCAGTGGTTTTTTTTTTTTTTAAAGATTTATTTATTATATGTAAGTACACTGTAGCTGTCTTCATACACACCAGAAGAGGGAGTCAGATCTCGTTACGGATGGTTGTGAGCCACCATGTGGTTGCTGGGATTTGAACTCGGGACCTTCTGAAGAGCAGTCGGGTGCTCTTACCTGCTGAGCCATCTCTCCAGCCCCCCAGTGGGTTTTTTGCATCCTAATATGTATAATTGGCATTTAAGATGATAAAAATTAAACAAAATCATAGCTTGCCACTGACTTTATTATTGAGAAAAGTCACTCTGCCAATAACTGCTTTAATTTTCTAACAGAGAATAATTCATATATCATAAAAATTTGACTGATTATTTTTAAGCCATAGAAAATGAGAAATAAGACATTATCAATTTATTTATGTTTTAAATTCTACTGGTGTATTTAGGTCTGACATATTCTCTCTGACACTGAAATAATGATTTTCTATAAATATTTGTTATACATTTGAACCTATAAAAGAGTTTGATATATTCAATAAACCATTTACTGTGGTACTTTGAGGTCTTCATAAGAGCAGTGAATAGTTCCCAAGCTACATATTACACATGATTTTCTACTACATACTTCACAAAATGTCCTTGACATTCAAGAGTATATCACTGCATTTTCATCTACCTCACTCCAGGGGACATTTAAAAATACCCTCCATTTGCCTTTAATAATTATGACTTGTCATATGGAATCCTGATCACAGCTAATGTAACATAATATGTACTTGATGGCTTTTATTAACTGTTTAATGAAACCCAGTGTAGTCAAAAACAATTATTCCTTCTGTCATGAAATTATTCTGTGTGTTTCATTTCTGACCATTAATGTAAAAGGATAATAAACTCAGATACTTGATATTATTAACATTCAGTGTCGTGACTGAACCATTTTGCAGACTTGGCTGTTAAAGACATCAGGTTATAAATGTAACTCTTTTGTGGCTTGTAAAATTGTACCATGAACCATTCATGATGCAATTCTAGTGCTAAAGAGCCTGTGAAGAATTCTTGTTGTATTATACATTTTTACCTTTATTTCAATGCAGATTCTCGATCTGGAAAATAATATATATTTTTTTCTTTTTTAACTTATTTGATCTCATTTCTTATTAATAATAAATTATCTTAAATTCATTTAAAAAATATCTGCTTGCTTAAAACATTCATAATAATCGGCAATCTATCCAAGATTTTATCTCTGATTTCTTTCATGGTCAATGTCTACTGGCATATAAATTATTTTTAAGTATGTCTTCTACTTTTAATAACGATTAGCCTTATATACTTTTGTAGAAGCAATATTCACAGAAATCCTTCATCTCCAATATAATCATTAATTTAGAAACATAATAATTGTATTACTTAAAATATTTTATTTATGTTATGAATTGCAGTGTCTGGGGTTACTGTATACATTAAAGTAGAAGCCATAATGATAAGCCTTTTTTATTGCATGAGAAATTTTAAAAAAAGCCAAGGAACTGAAAAAATCTCTCCTTTTAGGGGAATTAGAGATCACATTTTTGTAAGAGCACATATTTGTTGCAATAAATAATAATCAACTGTAGGTAATTTGAGAATGCTCATTTTGAGATATTTTAGAAATGTTTAAGTTACCAAAATTTCCATCATAAAATCCTGTAAACTGATCCACAGCTACCGAAAGAAATAGGCAATATATATAATATTAATAATATATATATATACATATATAAAACTTATCAGAGCTGAAAAAAAAGTAGTACTCCTTATAGAAATAAAACCACTTTTCATGTTTGGATTGAGGCCTGGAAAAAAGGAAAGCATACTGATTTTCTAATTATCTTCCCACTGTGGGAGTAAGAACAGATTGTAGGGAGTCTGGTTTGTTATTAAATAAAACTCAAAGTCCAAAGACTATAAACATCTTTTTCAGTATTTACTAGGTGTAAGATCTTTAGATATATAAGGTTGTAGGATGTCTCTTCTTCCAAATGTAGAGATAATTCCCCAATGAAATAATTTGAAAACCATGTGTCACTATGAGTTTCAGTTCATTTATCTTTGTAATCTTTTTTCTCTTATTTGTAAAATTAAGTAGGCAATTTATCTTCCTTATCTATATAAAGTATTGTTTCTTTAAGACATTTATAAAAACATATTTTAATCATTGCTTTGGTCTTTATAGGTCAAATTAGATTAATAGATTATTTATTATAAAATAAAGTTGAATCATTTTTCTTTCCTTTTTTACTTTTCATGTTTTATTGGAATTTTTTCATACAATATATTCTGATCATGATTTCTTTTCTATCAGTTTCTCCCACATCTTCCTTAAATCCTTACACATCTAACTATACACCTTCTTTTACTCAACAATTAGAAAACAAATAAGAAAAACAACAAAACAAACACAACAGAATAAGGAAATAAAAACAAAATGAAAAGAAAACATACACACACAAAAATAGTAATAAAAATAAAAACATACTACACCAAACCTATGAAAATACAAAAACTAAGAATCTAATACATTCGCAAAAGACTAGTAAGATACAAAACAATGCACTCAAAGCATTATGAGACAAAACATCTCCAAAAATACCAAGGAGTTTATTTTGACCATGTACACATTGCTGTGGTTGGAGTCTTCCCTTAAGTATGGTTTTCATACCTAGTGAGACTCCATTAAAGAAAAGTTTTCTTTCTTAATTAAAGTTGAAAATTGACATATCTTCTGGGTTGGTTATGGGGGCTCCTGTCCACTTCCCTACTAAATACCAACACTTCATCTGACTTAAATTTGAAGAAGCCATGTGCCTGCTTCCAGTTTCTGTGAGTTCCTATGTGCATCTACCTTGTGTCAGGAATTCATTGTTTTCTTGGAGTCTTCCATTCCCACTGGCACTGCCATTCTTTCTAAGTTATCTTCTAAAACGTTACTTGTTTCCGGAGGAGAGGGGTTTGATCCCATTTAGAATTGTGCCCCTTCTTACAATTGGGAACAAAACACCCATGGAAGGAGTTACAGAGACAAAGTTTCGAGCTGTGATGAAAGGATGGACCATCTAGAGACTGCCATATCCAGGGATCCATCCCATAATCAGCTTCTAAACGCTGACACCATTGCATACACTAGCAAGATTTTGCTGAAAGGACCCAAATATAGCTGTCTCTTGTGAGACTATGCCGGGGCCTAGCAAACACAGGAGTGGATGCTCACAGTCAGCTATTGGATGTATCACAGGGCTCCCAATGGAGAAGCTAGAGAAAGTACCCAAGGAGCTAAAGGGATCTGCAACCCTATAGTTGGAACAACATGATGAACTAACCAGTACCCCGGAGCTCTTGTCTCTAGCTGCATATGTATAGAAAGATGGCCTAGTCGGCCATCGCTGGAAAGAGAGGCCCATTGGACTTGCAAACTTTATATGCCCCAATATAGGGGAATGCCAGGGCCAAAAGAATGGGAATGGGTGGGTAGGGAAGTAGGGGGCGCTATGGGGGACTTTTGGGATAGCATTGGAAATGTAATTGAGGAAAATATGTAATAAAAAATATTTAAAAAAATAACTGAATGTAATAGGAATTTCCAGTTTCATTGGAGATTCAGTTGTGCCATGTGATGTGTTTTCAAGAAACTGTCATAGGAGAGGATATTTGCAGACATGAAAGATGTTTTTTTTCTAAAATAGAGGAGAGGATGTTTTGTTGAGAATAGATAGTGTTTTTCTGGAAGCTGTCTGGGGAAAGGGTGTGTGATGCTGTGCTGGAGCAGATGCATAAGGAGACATGTAAAGTTTGGAAAGAGTATAAGTAAAACTCCATTCTTGGTTTAACGTGCAAGTTTTTGTTGGCCTTCATTGGGCTTCACTGAGGCTAGCCTTCACTGACAACTCTCTTACATTGGTTCAGTTTTCTTTCATTGTTGATCCTCATTTGACATGATTTCATTGAGAAAAAAGTAACTCAGTATTGGGGCTGCATCTTGCAGCTTCTGTGGACTCATGCAGATCAGCTTCACTGGAGCCTTATGGTTTCTTGTATATCAAGCCTGTGCTGCATATTTGTGTTTGGTGTTTTGCTAGTGGACTGGACTACTGACAACAAATATTAAAATTCTTCCAAAGAACTATATCTGAACAGGTCCACGATCCCTGTTTCCTATTATTCTTTCTTTCCTCCAGTTTCTGGTGGGTGGGTGGCTAAATGAAAGGTTGAAATGTAAAAGAACCATAATTAAAGTAGGTTTTGAAAAATCAATACCTATAGCTGAGTGTTACAAGGCAGAGACAATTTTCTATAATTAATGTAAACCCGAGTGAGTCTACAGCTTTTCACTGAAAGATAAAGCATTCAAGTTTGAGTAGCATAAGTTGTTCTTAAAAATATTTTTTTAAAAAATATTATAAAGATGGGATGGTAGATAAGATGAGGTAAGTCTGGAGAGCATTGTGGTCAGGGAGTGAATATGATCAAAACACATCATATTAATTCTCAAAGAACTAATAAGAACAGTATAGATAGTCAGGAAGGTGAGTTACAGAAAATTTTAAAAATACATTATTATACATGTCAGCATTTATTCTTAGGAATAAGGATTTTCTTTGTTTCTTGATCTTGCTGTAATTTTTCCTCATATATTACATCTCAACTTAAGTTTTCGCCTTCGTCCCCAGTAACAAGTCCCTCTCCCCTCTTCCCATTTCCCCCTCCCTATCCATTCCTTCTATTTTTTCTATTCTAAAAATACAGGTTCCTGGGGATAGTTTTGTTTTATCTTGTTTTGTTTTGTTTTGTTTTCAATTTGTTTTCTCTCATCATCATCCAAACCTCTCCACCCCCACCTTCAGGTACTCCAAATCTCTTGCTTTTCCTTTTCATTTCACAAAAGAGCAGGCATTCCAGGTACATCAATAGAACACAGCATAACAAGATGGAATAACACTAGGTATAAACCTGTATATCAAGGTTAGACAAGGCAACCAGGGTCTCAAGGAGGAAAAGGATCTCCAGAGCAAACAATAGTCACATACACCCCAACTTCCACTGTTAAGATTCCCACAGAAACTCCAGCTAAGCAGCCTCAAGATCAACAACAGAGTAACATACAGGCAGAGAATCCAGTACAGACCAGTGCAGGCTCTGTAATTGTTACATTAGTCTCTGTGAATCTCTTTGAGCTCTGTTTAGTTGATTCTGTGGTTCATGTTTTCCTTGTATGCTCAACTCCTCTGGTTCCTTTAGGCATTCCTACCTCCTTTCTGTCAGGTTCCAAGAACTGTAATAATATTTGGCTTTAGATCTCTATATCTGTTCCCATCAGTTTTTGGAGGAAGACTCTCTAATAATGATTAGGCTTGACACCTATCTATTAGAATAGTAGAACATCATTCAGAATCATCAATCCATCCATTCATTCATTTGGCCAGTTGTGTTTGGGTCTACCCTAAGATTCTAGCCTATCAAGCTTCAGGATTATGGCCGTTCATGCAGTGTTGTTTTATCTTCATATTGTGCTGGTCAACTTAGACTAGTCATTATTTGGCCACTGCCACAACCTCTGAGTCACCTTAGCCACCAGTACATTTGTAGGCACGAGAGTTTGTAGGTCTGAGTTTATGTCACAGTCTCACTACTGGAAGCCTTGCCTGGTTATAGAAGGGGACAGTTCAGACTACATACCCGCCAGTAATAGGAGTCTTTACTAGTGTCATCCACATTGTTTCCAAGAAGTCTCCTGTGCACTGAGATTCTGCACTACCAAATAAATGCCCCTTAATTCCAACTGTGGCTCCACTTACACTCCTTCTGTCCCATCCTCCCCAATATTATCTCTTTTATTCCCACTGTCCCCTATATCCAGTTCATCTCGAAAATCTATTCTATATTCCCTTTCCAGGTATATTCATGTATTCACAAAAGAGTCCTCATTGCTACGTATCATCTCTAGGTATTTGGGTTGTAGCATTATTTATTATCCTTTACTTAACAGCAAATATATACATATAAGTGAAAACATTTCATATTTGTCTTTCTGCATTTGGGTTGACCCACTCAAGATTTTTAATTTTTTTAGTTCTATGTGTTTCATGATTTCATCTTTTTATACAGATGAACTATACTCTATTGTGTAAATTCATCACATTTTTTTCATAAAGTTTTGGTTGAGAGATATCTAGGTCATTTAGAATGTATGGTTATTATGAATAAAGCCACCATGAGTATAGTTGAGAGAGTATTCTTATGAGTGGACAGGACATCTATCCTTGGATATATGGCCAAGAGGATATGTATATATATATATATATATGTGTGTGTGTGTGTATATATATATATACATGTGTGTGTATATGTATATGTATATAAATACGCATGTATATGTATATATGTATATGTATATGTATATATATATATATATATATATATATATATATATATATATGATAGATCTATCTGAGCTATATTTCCAAAGTGATGAAGTTTTATTTGTGTTATTTTTTTCTTAGCCATTCTGACAGGATTAACGTAGAATCTCAAAATACATTTGATTTGCAGGTTCTTGATTGCTAAGGATGCTGCCCATTTCATTAAGTGTATTTCATCCATTTGCTGTTCCTCTGTTGAGAATTATCTGTTTAGATCTAAATCAGACTTTTCAATTGGATTTTGTGGTTTTCTTTGTTTGTTTGATTGGGTTTGGTTTTTGTTTTGTTTTGTTTCTCTTTTGTTGGTTTTTTTTGTTTTTATTTTTGTTCTTTTTTGTTTGTTTGTTTTGTCATGTCTAGTTGCTTGAGTTCTTTGTGTATTTTGGATTTTAGCCCATTTATCAGATGGTGAAAATCATTTCCCATTCTGTAGGTTTCTATTTTCTCCTATTGAGACTGCTCATTGCCTTACAGAACATTTCTTTCATGGGGTCCCATTTACTAATTTTGTTACCTTAGTACCTGTGCCATTTGTTTTCTTTTCAGAATGATGTTTGCGGTGTTGAAGTGTTCAAGGTTTTTCCTTACTTTTTCTTCTTGAGAGTTCAGTATGTCTGATTTTATTGTTGAAGTCTTTGATCCACATTAACTTGAGCTTTGTGCAGAGTAATGACTATGGATCTTCTTACTTCCACCTACCTGTCAACATCCAGTTAGATCAGAACCACTTTTGAAGATGCTTTCTTTTTTATTGTGTATTTCTGGTCCTTTTATCAAAATCAGGTCCCTGGGTTTATGGATTCATGCTTGTGTCCTCAATTTGATTTCATCAATTCATTTTCTAGTTTTATTGCAATACATGTATTAAAAAAAACCCAATAACTCTGTAATACATCTCAAAATCGGGGATTTCTTTTTATTGTTCAGGATTATTTTAGCAATCTTGGGAATTTTTTTTATATTATTATTGTTGCTATTATTTTGTTTTTCCATAGGAAATTAAGTAATGTCTTTTTAAGGTTTTTAAAGAATTATGTTGGAACTTTAATGGTGATTGAACTGAATCTATAGATTGCTTTTGGCTGGATGTCCATTTTTACTATGTTCCTCTAACATCCATGAGCATTGGAGATGTGTCTATCTTCTGATATTGTCTTCAGTTTCTTTCTTCGAAGACTTCAAGATTTTATCATACAAGTCTTTCTTTTACTTAGTTACTGGTATCTCAAGGTACAATTTTATGTTGCTTGAGACTTTTGTGAAGTATGTACTCTTTCTCACTTCTTTCTGTATGTATTTATCATTTACATCTAGGAGGTCTATGGATTTTCTTTCTTTCTTTTTTTTAATTTTTAATATTTTTTATTACGTATTTTCCTCAATTACATTTCCAATGCTATCCCAAAAGTCCCCCATACCCCCCCCTCAATTCCCTACCCACCCATTCCCATTCTTTTGGCCCTGGCATTCCCCTGTACTGGGACATATAAAGTTTGCAAGTCCAATGGGTCTCTCTTTCCAGTGATGGCCGACTAGGCCATCTTTCGATACATATGCAGCTAGAGACAAGAGCTCCGGGGTACTGGTTAGTTCATCATGTTGTTCCAACTATAGGGTATGAGGATTTTCTTTCTTTTTTTAACTTTATCTTATATACAATCACATTGCTGGAAGTATTTTGAAAATCCTTTTTGAAGTTCCCCAGTAGAAATTTATTGTCACACATGTATCCAATAGTATCATTTGCAAAAATGATATGTTGCCTCCTTTCTTTCCAGTTAGTATACACTTGATCTCCATTAAGTGTTATATTGAACAGACACTGAAAGAGGAGAAAGACTTGTCTTTTCCTGATTTTATTTTAACAAGATAAATTGCCTCTAATTTTAGGTATGTCCCTTTCATACCTAATATCTACAAGATTTTAACTTGAAGAGTTATATGTACTCTTAGGTTTGGTTTCTTAGAATTGTCTTGAATATTTTTGCACCTAGGTTCATGAAGAAAATCCTTCTGTAACTGTCTGTGTTGAATTTTTGTGTGCATGAGATATCAGGATAACTGTGGTCTAATAAAATGATTTTTTTTTTTGTTTCAACTTTGTGGAATAATTTGAGGCATATTAGTGGTAACTCTTCTTTGAAATTCTGGTACAATTTCTGTGCTAGTATCTTCAGGTCTGGCCTTTGATTGATTGTTTGTTTGTTTGTTTTCGTTTTTTGTTTGTAGTTGCTGTTTTTTGGTTGAGATATTTTTATTGACTGCTTTTATATAGTTACCAATTATGTGTTTATGTAAACTGATTATATTATTTTAATTTCACTTTGGCCAGTGACTCTGTCAAGAAATGTGTTCATATTATTTAGATTTTTCCAGTTTTGAGGAAAGCAGGTTTAAAGTATGACTAGATGACTTTCTTGATTTGTTTCATGTCTTTTGTTATGCTTCCCTCCTTTATTTCCTGATTTTGCTAATTTGAATATTATCTCTTAGCCTTTTAGTTGTTTGGATAAGGGTTTCTCTCTCCTGTCACTTATCTTATAGAACACATGTTTTTTGTTTGTTTGTTTCCTTGATTCTTTGTGTTGTTTTCTTCATTTCTATTTTATTAATTTGAGCCTACATTTTGATTATTTACTTCCTTCTACTTCTCTTGGGTGTGCTTGCTTCTTTTTGTTCCTGAGCTTTTAGGTATACTTTTAAATTACTAGTGTGAAATCTCTTCAATTTCTTCATGAAGGTACTAAGTGTTATTAGCTTTCCTCTTAACACCGCTTTTATTGTGTCCCATAAGTTGAGAAAGTTTTATATTCAATTGCATTGAATTCTAGAATATCTCTAATTTCTTTCCTCACTCAGTTTTCATTGGATAGGGTATTGTTTTGTTTTGTTTGTTTCAGTTTCTATGAGTTTGTGGAATTTCTTTTGTTGCTGAAGACAGTTTACTCCATAGAAGTCTGATCTGATTCCGGGAGTGGCTTCAACTTCCTTGTACTTTATGAGACGTGCTCTGTCTCTGAGTATGCAGACAGTTTTGGAGAAAGTTCTGCAAGGCACTGAGAAGAAGAAATAGTCCTTTGTGTTTGGGTGAAATGTTATGGAGATATCTGTTAGATCTGTTTATAGGTCAGTTTATAATGTATACTAACTCCAATATTTGTTTAGTTTTAGCCTGGATCACCTATCCACTGGTGGGATTAGGGTATATAAATTTCCCAATCTGTGAGTGCTGATACATAATATAAGTTTTAGTAATGCTTCTTTTACAAATGTGGGTGCCCTTGAATTTGGAACACAGATGTTTAAAATTGAAATATCATCTTGTTAGATTTTCCTTTCATGAGTATAAATTGTTCCTTCCTATCTTTTTTGATTAATTTTGACTTTATGTCTATTTTGTTAAATATTAGAAAGCCTCTATTAGCTTGCTTCTCAGTTACATTTGCTTGCAAAGTTTTCCAATTGTTTACTATGAAGTAATGTCTATCTTCAATGTTGCTGTGTGTTTCCAATGGATTCCAATTTCAGACACATTCTGTTATGCTGTGTCTTTTTATTGGCAAATTGAATCCTTTGATAATGAGAGACATATCAAAAATATAAGAATATTAATAACTTATTTTACTATTGTTAGTGGTGATGGTATTTGTTTCATTTCTTTTGGTTTTGCTGGCATAAAATAGTTTACTATTTTATGTGTGATTTATAGAGAAATGTTATTAAAAATGACTATATTCTAGAATATCTTGTTTTCTCCTCTTATGGTTATGAAAAGATTTCCTGGACAATACAAATAATCTGGTCTGACTTTTGTGGTTTGGTAGAGTCTGCAGGATATCTGTCTATACATTTCTGGATTTTTGTCTCCGTTCAGAATTCAGAAGTAATTTTAAAAGGTCTACTTTTATAAGTTGCTTGTTTTGATTTTCCACTGCAGCTTTTAATTTCACTTGTTTTTGTTGTTGTTGTTGTTGTTGTTGTTTTTTCCTGGTTGATTATTGAATGGCATGGGAAACATGTTTTTGATACAATCTATTTTATATTCTATGTGTATCTTATACCTTTATACTCAACTGCTTCCTTAGGTTAGAACATTTTTGCTCTATTATTTTGATGAAAATAATTTTGTGCCTTTGATCTAGGATGCTCTTTCTTTTATTCTTGTTCTTTTAAGCTTTGTCTTTAGAAGTTTTCCATAGCTTTTGAATGTGTGAAAGGAATTTTTATACATAAACTTTGCTTTTGTTGTTTTATTTGTATCTTCTATGATGCCCTGAATGCTTGAAAGTCTCTATTCTAATTCTTGTATTAGTAGTGAAGCTAGATTCTGTAGTTCCTGCTTGCTTACCAAGGTTTTACATTTCGAGAATTATCCTCTTTGTGTTTTCCTTTTAACTTCCAGTCCCATTTTCAGGTCTGAAACGATTTTATTTGTTTCCTTCAACTCTGTTTTGGTTTTCTTAGCTTTCTTTAATGGGTTTATACATTTTTGAAATTCTTATCTTCATGATTTCATGTACTTCATGTGTTAAATGTACTTTACATAATATAACATCTGGGATTTGATGATGAAATATTTTGATGTACCTTTATTTGATTGTGTTTTTATGCTAATGTGTAAGTGTCTGCATTTTGTTTGATCATTGTTCTAGTTGCTATTTTCTGTGTTAGATGGATGTTTTGTTCTTAGGTTTCTGTTTCAGCTCTGTTCTTCTGACTTGTATGGACTGTGATTGATCAGGGAAATACTCCTCCAGATGGGTGCTAAAATTCTCATGGTAGGCATCATCTCTTTTAAACCATGGAGTCTTTGGTCAAGTTGGGAACTGGAGTTCTGGCAGTATGGTCAGCCTGTTACGAAGAAGTTTCTGCAAATTTTGGAAGGTGCTCTATGATCAGGAGGAAGCAAGGGGATAAAGCAGATATTGGAGTTGCAGTGGTTTCAGAACAGGGGGACTATCTCAAAATTTGGTGGCTGATAGTCTCTGCCAATATAAGGAGTCTCTGTCTGAGTTTAGTGCTTTGATATTATGAGTAGAAGGAGGAGGAGATTGAGTAAAGAGATGTGGGACATTAAGAAGTTGATGATGTATAACACATCTGGTCTTCTGGGATGTGTAGTCTGTGGTTATGTTGAGAGGGGACAAGGGTATGAGAGCATTGGGCAAATTTAATATTTTTAAGCCTATAAATAACTTAGACAAGTTGAGATAAAGTAAGGAAAAAATAATCAACTCTATTACACACACACACATACATACACTTAAACACATACACACAAACACACATACACAAACACACCACACACACACACACACACACACACACACACACACCAGGTAGAAGCCCTTATAGAGGAAACAAATAAATCCCTTAAAGGAAAACAAGAAAAAACAATCTATCAGGTGAAGGAGTAGACCAAAACTACCCAAGACCTATATATGAAAATAGAAACAATTAAAAAAGCATAAGGAGAGGCAAACTTGGCAATAAAGGACCTAGGAAAGATATCAGAAACTATAGATGCAAACATCACCAACAGAATACAGGAGATAGAAGAGAGAATCTCATTTGTAAAAGATACCATAGATGAGATTGACACAACAGTCAAAGAAAATACAAAGTGCAAAAAACTCCTAACCCAAAATACCAAGGAAATTCAAGGCAAAATAAAAAGACTTAAGAATAATAGGAAGAGAAAAGAGAGAAAATTCCCAATGCAAAGTGCCAGGAAACATCAACAAAATTATTTAAGAAAACTTCCCTAACCTGGAGAAAGTGATTCCCAAAAACATACACAAACACTAAAGAGCACCAAAAAATGGATTAGAAAAGAGAATCTTTCTGTCACATAATAATACACATAACAAAGAAATAATATCAGAAGTGATAAAGGGAAAAGGCCAAATAACATAAAATGCAGAACTATCAGAATTACACCAGACTTCTTTTCTTTTTTTTTATTACATATTTTCCTCAATTACATTTCCAATGCTATCCCAGAAGTCCCCCTCACACCCCCCACCACCACTTCCCTACCCACCCATTCCCATTTTTTTGGACCTGGCGTTCCCCTGTACTGGGGCATATAAAGTTTGCAAGTCCAATGGGCCTCTCTTTCCAGTGATGGTCAACTAGGCCATCTTTTGATACATATGCAGCTAGAGTCAAGAGCTCCGGGGTACTGGTTAGTTCATAATGTTGTACCTACAGGGTTGCAGGTCTCTTTAGCTCCTTGGATACTTTCTCTAGCTCCTCCATTGGGGGCCCTGTGATCCATCCAATAGCTGACTGTGAGCATCCACTTCTGTGTTTGCTAGGCCCCGGCATAGTCTCACAAGAGACAGCTATAACAGGGTCCTTTCAGCAAATGCTTGCTAGTGTATGCAATGCTGTCATTGTTTGGAGGCTAATTATGGGATGGATCCCTGGATATGGCAGTCTCTAGATGGTCCATCCTTTTGTCTCAGCTCCAAGCTTTGTTTCTGTAATCCTTCCATGAGTAATTGTTTCCAATTCTAAGAAGGGGCAAAGTGTCCACACTTTGGTCTTCGTTCTTCTTCAGTTTCATGTCTTTTGCAAATTGTATCTTATATCTCGCTATACTAAGTTTTGTGGGCTAATATCCACTTATCAGTGAGTACATATCATTTGAGTTCTTTTGTGATTGTGTTACCTCCTCAGGATGATGCCCTCCAGGTCCAACCATTTGCCTAGGAATTTCATAAATTCATTCTTTTTAATAGGTGAGTAGTACTCCATTTTGTAAATATACCACATTTTTTGTATCCATCCCTCTGTTGAGGCGCATCTGGGTTCCAAGAACGAAGATCTTGAAAAGTCATGCAAATTCTAAGGGGGAAAAATGCCAGCCCAGGATACTATATGCAGTAAAACTCTCAATCATCATAGATGAAGAAAGTACAATATTCCATGACAAATCCAAATTTAAATAATATGGTTCCATTAATCCAGTTCTACCGATGATGGTGATAGAAGAAAAGTTGAATACAGGAGGTTAACTACAACCAAGAAAAAACAACATTTTTATCATTGCACAACAAACTCAAAAGAAGAGAACCACACAACCATAATACCACCCTAACAACAAAAATAAAAAGTACCAACAATCATTAGTCTTTAATGTCTCTCAAAGTCAATGGACTCATTTCCCCTAAAAAAATGTCACAGACTAACCAAATTTGTACATAAAGAGAACCCAGCATTTTGCTGCATAAATGAAAAACATCTCATGATAAAGGAAGACACTGCCTCATAATAAAAGTAAAACGTTTTCCAAGCAAATGGTCCCAAGAAATAGGTTGTAGTTGCCAATCTAATATACAATTTAAAAAAAGGCTTTCAAGAAAAAGTTATCAAAAAAGATAGAGAAAAAAATACTTCATACTCATCAAAGGAAAAATTCACCAAAATGAAGTTTCAATTCTGTACATCTATGCCCCAAATTCAGGGGTACCCACCTTAGTAAAAGAAATTTTACTAAAGCTCAGTACACACATTCACTCTTACACATTAATAGTGAGAGACTTCAACAACACACCCTCACCAATGGTCGGGTCATTGAAACAGAAACTAAAAAGAAACACAGTAAAACTAATAGAAACTTTGAACCAAATGGATTTATCAGATATCTACATTACCCTAAAACAAAGAATATACCTTCTTCTCAGCATCTTATTGTACCTTCTTCCAAACTGATCATATAATCTGATACAAAATAAACCTCAATATATACAAGAAGATTGACTTAATGCCATACATTCTATCAGATCACCACAGACTAAAGCTGGTTTTTAATGAGAACAAAAACAACTGAAAGGCCACATACTCATAGAAACTGAACAATTTCTATTCAACTATCAGGAAAAAAAATAAAGAAAAGCATTTAAAACTTTCTAGAGTTAAATAAAAATGAAAGCATAACATTTTTCTCAAATATAAATATTGCTAACATTGGAAAAATTGTAGATAACTTCAAATATCTAATAAAAGGCTTACTTCCCTATAACCATATACAATTTGAGGAAATCATATAAATTTAAAGAATATAAAAATTTACGTCCCTCAAAATTTGCATTAAACCCATAATCAAGTTTCATAGAAAAATATTTTATTTTTAGTTTTTATTCATCCATGGAAAGAACATAATATATTTTGTGAGACCAAGTATATTTAAATTTTCTAACTTCCAAATTTTAGTTGCCAATAGTGTTTTCAGTGAACTATTTCAACATAGAATGCACCAATTGTAATTTATATATTCAAACTGACAAACATGGAATACATAAAAATGATTTATTCCACTCAACTATGGTTCAGTCAGCTTAATGTGTGGATACTGACTCTAATTCAGTGGTAGACAGAATGAATAAGTCCTTAGGTTACATTTTTAGCATTGCCTTAGCCAGAGAAGACAAAGTCGTTCCACCTTCAAAACAACAAAACAGGGAACATATTTTGGATCACTCAATTTCCATATTACAGAGATTTTTCTTTTTTATACATTATATATTTTTATTTTCTGTTTTTTTTTAATTTTTTAAAAATAGTTACTTGATATTTTATGTATTTACATTTCAAATGTTATCCCCTTTCTTGGTTTCCCCTCTAGAAATTCCCAATCCCATTCCCTCCCATCCAAACATTCCCATATCACAGCCCTGGCATTCTCCTACACTGAGTGGAAAATTGAGCCATCCCAGGACCAAAGGGCTCTTCTATTGATGCCAGACAAGGCCATCCTCTGCTATATATGTGGCTGGAGCTACTGGTCCCTGCATGTATACTCTTTGGTTGGTGGTTTAGTCCCTGGGAGATGTGGGGGGATGGGGATGTGGTTGGTTGATATTATTCTTCCTCCTATGGGGTTGCAAACCCCTTCACATTCCCCCAGAGCTTTCTGTAACTCCTCCATTGTGATCCCCATGTTCAATGCAATGATTGGCTGTGAGCATCTGCCTCTGTATTTGTCATGCTCTGGAGAGCCTCTCACGAGACAGCTTTATCAGGCTCCTGTCAGCAAATACTTCTTTGACATCTGCAATAGTGTCTGGGTTTGGTGATTGTATACAGGATGGATCAATCTCTGGATAGCCTTTCCTTCAGTCTCTACACTTTGTCACTGTATTTCCTTTAGACAGGAGTCAAAGGTTTTAAAAATTACATGTGGGATCCTGGATACATTGTTGAGGTCCTGTGTCACTCACAGATCATCTATTACACTGCTACCTTGTTTTAATCAATTTCAATATAACATTTCTCCCTTTTAGGGAGACTGGAAATTAAAAGTTGCCTCACAGAAGTCCCAGAGGAAATTCTTCTCTCTATAGAGTTATCTTAATTTTCTTGGCAGTGTTAATTCTTTTGTATATCCTCACAGGATTATCATAAAGTCCATGTTTGAAGATACTATGTCAAACTTATTTCAAGGAAATTTAATTATCACAAATTGTTTAAGTACCGAGATTGCAATGTTAATAAATTTACTCATTAACCAATATAATGGCTTGATTCTGTACATGTGTAACTAATGTGTTTTTATTAATCTACATATGTATATCTGCAGTAAGGAAAAATACAAAGGCACAACAGCTCTATGTACAATTTCTTGTTGCTGCAACAATGTGTCAGTGACCATAATATAAGCATTTCTTTATTAATTACAACACTCTATGAATTTTATTAGCAAATTACAAAACTTATAGTATTCACTTTCATAATAGTATGAGAAATCTCAATTATTAGTCTCTTATAATCTACAACCTATATACACGATATATACATATATGTGTTATTAATGTGTTTTTGTCTATCTAGATACTATTTCTGTAATCTATCAAACACGTCAGACATCTTTATACCATTCCTTTAGCTTTTCTATTATAAATCTTTTTACATACTTATCTATCATGTAACAACCCTCTACCTACCTCACATGTTATCTCTATCTATATATCTATCATCTGTCTGTCATCAATCTTTTAACATACCTATCATCTCGCTATTATTTACTCATGTACCTAAAGAAGCTTAGAAGATGTGAGAAAGTGGAAAACTGGAATGGTTTAGAAAAACTCATAGTCATCACTGTATGTAAAGTTTGTGAGACCTAACAGGTAATGATGCTTTATTTATCAAAATAAGAATAAAACTCACTGTTTAGTTACAAGTCTGTTAAGAGAATAACACAGTGCTATAATTTTTATTTCAATGTTTTACAGAAAAAGTTCAGATTTGGTTTCACAGTATAAGTGAAATATCATTTTACTATTCCAAGTACTTTATTTTTGCAGTACTACAGATAAATTGGTAATGACTTTAACTTCATTGTTTTCTATTCTTGAGTCATACGTCCTTTTAATTTCATTATAGAAATTGTTGGATCCTAATGGAATTTTGATTGCAAATTCTCAGGTCATAAAATGCTCATTTGCTTCTCATATAGAATAGCACTTTCAATTTTTGCATTTTCTAAAATGTAACTATGTTTATAATAGCATCATTCTTTGCTGTGATAGAAGTCACACAGTACATTGATTAACATGATTGTGGATTGATTAGATTTCATTCTACATTAATGAGTCAAAAGAGACAGGCAAGAGATGGCTCTGCTGATTCTAGATGTATAAAATAGTAATTTAAACACTCCATTAATCAAGCAGTCCCTCAAAAGTTCTTCCTCATTCCTAAATGTCCACCCTATTCTCTACAGTATGAAAGCTGTAGCAATATGTAGTTGGATAAAGATTGCCAATATTATTTGAATATTAAATATATATATATATATATGAAAGGTGCATTTAAAATATTTAGTTCAATGGGAAAAATAGGAGCAATATGAAATATTTAAAAAAGGACATCTGCAAACATCATCAAAGTAGTGGACAAGGTAGTTTCATACACAATGACACATTCAATAACAATGTTTTCTATGTGTTCCTGTGTGAACCTAAAGAAAGGAATAGTAAACAAAACTCAAGAATAGTTTCTTCCATGATTATTAATGACTCATTTCCTCAGTAATCACTGACAATTTGGGGTGGGCACATTTCGATTTCCTATTTCCAATTTCTGTGGTTTTAAGTGTATATCAGTTTCTGGGTTATCTGTCTACCTTCTTAAATATATATATTTTTAATCTCTAATGTTACTGTTTTTAAAAATTCATCTTCAGAATAGTTCAGAACAGGCAAAGAGAAGGAGCTGGATCTTGATTTTCATCCTAGGCTCTAATTTTCTCTGGATCTTGAGCACCTACAAGTACCAATAGCTTTCCAGAAAATGTATTATTTAAGCTAGAAAATAATTTCCAAAATTATTAAAACATTTTCAGTAAATCTATAAATAACAAACTTAATTTGAATATGTCATTTAGGTTCATACCATTTGGATCAACTCTTTATTCTTATTATACTATGTAACTACAAGTAATTAATATTCATGGTGAATACAGCCTAATTTCTGTTATTTTATACTCTATTATATATATTTATATACATATATAAATAATAATTTATTCAAGTATATATATTTGATTAAATATACTTGATTATATACTATAAATCTCAAAAGTTACATAGGGAGATGATAGAAAGGTAAATTATTTGAGAGTCTGATGATAGATCCTAGAAAGATGATTATGTATATATATATATAGATAGAGAGAGAGAGAGAGAGAGAGAGAGAGAGAGAGAGAGAGAGAGGTATGATTGGTAGGTAGGTTGGTGGTTAAGGAAGTAGGTGCAAAGATAGACCCACATTTACAGAGAACTTATTACACACAATGTCCGATCCCAATTTAATTGAGGAAACCGAATATTTTACTTTCAAAATCCATGTCTGGTTTATCTAGTAAAATCACAACTATTATTATTTCTACACTTCCATAATATGCTAACATTTCTACTGTTCATAAATAAAGTTATCAGAATCCAGGAGCTGGAGAGATGACTCAAAAGGTTAATAGAAGTGACTTCTCTTACAAAGGACCTGAGTTCAGTTCCCAGAATGCACATGTCCTCTCACAACTGGCTGTAACTCCAAGATCTGACATGCTAACACTGTCTTATATGCAGGCAAAACATTAATGCCCATGAAATAAAAATAAATATCCTATTTTTTTCTATTTCTTTTTAAACATTTTTATTAGATGATATTTTCTTCATTTACATTTTAAATGCTAACCCGAAAGTACCCTATACCCTCCCCCTGCCCTGCTCCCCAACCCACCTACTCCCTCTTCCTGGCCCTGGCATTCCCCTGTACAGGGGCATATGATTTTCGCCTCTCCTCCCATTGATGGCCAGCCAGGCCATCCTCTGCTACATATGCAACTAGGTACATGGCTCTGGGGAGTACTGGTTAGGTCATATTGTTGATTCTCCTATAGGGTTGCAGACTCCTTTAGCTTCTTGGGTACTTTCTTTAGTTCCTTCATTAGGGGCGTTGTGTTCCGTCCAATAGATGACTGTGATCATCCACTTCTGTATTTGCCAGTCACTGACATAGCCTCACAAGAGATAGAAATATCAAGGTCCTGTCAGCAAAATCTTTCTGGCATATGCAATAGTGTCTGAGTTTGGTGGTTGTATATGGGATGCATCCCCAGGTAGGGCAGTCTCTAGATGGCCCTTTCTTCCTTCTCAGCTCCGAACTTTGTCTCTTCCATGGGTATTTTGTACCCTATTCTAAGAAGGAACAAGTATCCACTTGTTGGTCTTCCTTCTTCTTGGGTTTTATGTGTTTTGCAAATTGTATCTTGGGTAGTCTAAGTTTCGGGGCTAAGATCTACTTATCAGTGAATGCATATCATGTGTGTTCTTTTGTGATTGGGTTACCTCACTCAGGATGATATCCCCCAGATCCATCCATTTGCCTAAGAATTTCATACATTCATTGTTTTTAATTGCTGAGTAGTATTCCATTGTGTAAATGTTTAAAAACTTCCAGTACACTCTATTTCCTGCAACGAATGTGTTTTTAACTCTAGGATTTATAATTGTTCATTTTAAAATAACCTAATTCTTTTTCATTCTCATTATCAAGAACTGATAGTCTGAAATTTTTACCTTGATTTATGATTGCAGGGCAAAGAAGAGGACCATGTATCTATTACAAAACAAACTTTGATATTTAGAACACACTGCACAATATCAGATTCATGTTGTCATAAGTTTGTATTGCTTTCCAAACTCATTGTGAATATGGAGAAAGCCAGGAGAGTTATATGGCCACTGAATTTGAATCACAACTATGGTGACAAAATTTAGGGAATGTGAAATTTTTAAAGGGGATTTTAGTCAACTTATTCAACATTCATTTTGAAAGAAAAGTTTGTTTAATATTAATCATATAAAATTATTTCTGCCAATTATAAAGAAAATGGGATTTGAGTCTGTGTTTTGCAGTTGATTTCTTTAAACCTATTCTCAAAAGTCACATAACAGCATTGTGGTGAAAAGCACTTCACTCATTTCCATGACCACTGTTGTCTGCTTCTTTGCTGCAAAGGTTATTTGGATGGCCTTTTGGGAAGTGGACCCTTTGGGAAACTTAATAAATGGCAAAACATGTCTTTCATTTGCAGACAGGAACATATTTCCTGATTATTGTGAACTTCTACTGGAGTTCTTGACATTTCGTATTATCTGTGAGAAACCTGAGTATTCACTTTTTCTGTGTTGTTTCAAAAAGTCCTTTCCTATATTTATTCCTAGACCACTAAGTTCCCAAGTCACCACTATTTTCCAGTGATTGAATTTCCTCATGAACAAAAGTAATTATAATTTGAATCTGTGACTTAACTAATGCCCACAGATAGACTGTTAAAATTAAGTTCATTTGTGAAAAAGCATATCATATATCAAATCAAGAAATATATGACAAGACAGCTAAAGAGCACATGTGAATAAAACATCAACATAGACTAAAAACAACTAAGCTACAGAGATGACTCACAGTCCTGGATGGGCATCATAGAGAGGTAGTCATAGATTATATAAATGAAGACAGCATCTTTTGTGAGACAGCTAGCATTCAAGAAAAATTCTACCACATTACCCCCATGTCTCTGAGCCTTAGAACCAAATGTTTTTAAATGATATATATCATTTGATACTGAACTTCTCTCAAAACCTAAAAGTCGGGTGAAATCTGAAAAATGTGGGAGTGTAAATGTAACCAGCTATATAGTGTACAAATGAAACACATTCTTAAGAACTAGTTATAGATAGGCACACACTAATCTATAGACCCAAGGAGATGCTCAGCCAGGCTAAAGAAGTCATGCAGAACGGTAGGTCTATCTTTTATGACAAAGGCTGAAAATTGTTGCTTGTGGATCTTATGTATATAGAATTTTGAGCTGTTGCTAGCTGATTGCTTGTTCTCTGGTTTTGTTTCTCTGTGAGGTATTTGGGACCAGGTAAGCTTAAGAGCTATGATCTCAATCTCAGATACTTGATGGGTTAAGGTGCTGGAATGAGTTGTGACATGTCTGATCCATGGATCTCAAAGCTTCTTGCAGTTACTAGTATCTCCAAATATGCAAAGAAAGTAATCAACTAAAGGGACTGTAGGCATGAAGATTACAATATACTCTTGATATAGCTGGTTTCAGCCCACATGCAGCAAAAATGGATATAATAAGAATATAAAGGAACTATAGTAGACTTTAACAGTACATCCCATATTTTTGAGATCAGTCTTTGCAGCTCAAGAAAGAAATAAGCTTTTCCAGTTTACTTTATTTTTATGCTTTGACTATCATTATTCTTTTGTTTTATACTTAAATATATTTTCTTTTAATTATTCTTTATATATGTATATATGCATACAGTTTTGAAATTATTTGGTAAAAAGATTTTTTTTTTTAATAGAACAAAACTTGCCCTGGATGTCCCCAGTGATGAGGCAATTCTCACATTTGTCCCAAGTGATGCTATGTAATCTTGCCCCACAAGTTATTCCTAGTTGGTGAATAGACACATCTACAACCTATACCTGGGCAGAAGAAAGATAAGCAGAGTTTTTGTTCCTTGGCTTGGAGTCTGAGGTAACAATAAGGAGGGAAGAGTTTGAGAGAGAGCAGACTATAGGGTAGCTGAGTCAGGAAAACATGGCTATGAAGGGTAGCCCCATTGCAGTGAAGAGCTGCCCAAATGGAAAATGATAAGTTATAACTTGAGGTTATTGGCATATAAGTAGGCTAGAGGGTAGATATCTGCCCAGCTCTAGTGCTCGTAAGACTCATTATAAATGTAAAGGTTATGTGTCCTTAACTGAGAACTGGATAATCTAAGGCAAAATAGAAAACCATGAGTGAAATTAAATATTACAGGAAAGAGGCCTAGATGCAAAATTAAATTACTAAACAACACTCACAATAATTTATCTAAACAAATGCTTGTTTTAATTTCTGAGACAGAACCATTTCACTATTCACAATAGGTATCTGATTCATTGAGTAATAATTTAAAAAATAAAAGTTTTGATTATATAGTCAGAATTACCACAATGACTATAAAAATAAAACCATTGCATGTTTCCATATTTGGTCATTTCTTTAAACCCATTTGTCTGTAATTCTTTGTTTCATTAATTTTGTATTTACTAAGGAACTTTATTAAGGTCCCTCTAAAAAAAATAACCAAACATAGCCTTATAAAGCTTCTGTTGGCCTACTGGAATGCTTTGTTTTACAACAAATGGCATTGCAATATAGAAATGTTCACTATGTAGCTTTTTAAAAGCCAGTAATGCAAATTTTCTTTAATTGGCATACAAAGAGAAAAAGGTTCCTGCCAGGAATTTATACTTTCATTCTCCCCAAAAAGGAAAACACTAAAGGGCAGAAGCTTTATGTTTGAGTGGCATGATTGACTTGCTATTGAGTGAATATAATATTTAATCAGAAATCTATGCTTTGTATTGTGATTATAATGGAAAATGAATTTAGTTAATTGTGTCAGGACATCCTGTCTCTATCCTGTTCTCCCTTTGTTAGGTTCTGCTGCAAATGAATATTTGATATCAAATTAATCTTCTTCCACACTTTTATGAAACACACATCCTTTTCCTGTTTCTTTATTAACCAATTTATTTGTTTACATTTCAACTGTTATCCCCTCTTGTGCCCTCCCCTCCACAATCCCTCCACCCCATGTCCCTTCCCTTTGCCTCTAAACTACCTAGGAAGCTACTTCAGCTTCATGCCCCTAGCATCCCCCATCTCTGGGACATCAAGCCTCCACAGGACCAAGCGCCTCCCATCCCAGTGATGGCAGATAAGGAAGTCCTCTGATGCATATGTAGCAGGAGCTACAATCAAGCCCATGAATACTCATTGATTGGTGATTTAGTACCTGAGAGTTCTGAGAGGTCAGTTAATTCATACTATTGTTTTTCCTATTGGGTTACAGTCTCCTTCACCTACTTCAGCTTGTTCAGCTCCTTCATTCCTTCCCCTAATTCTTCCCTTGGGATCCCCAGTCTTGGTCCAAAGAATCTTAACCAGGTACTGGAAAAGCCTCTCAAAGGACAGACATACGGGGTTCCTATCTGCAAGCATAGCTGTCATCAGCAACTGTGTCAGGGTTTGATGTCTGCAGATGGAATGGTGTACATGGTAGGGTGGTCTCTGAATGGCCTTTCCTTCAGACTCAACTACATTTTTGTTCCTGCATTTTCTTTAGACAGGGGCAATTCTATTTTAAAATTTTTGAGATGGGGGAGTGCCCCACACCTCTCCTGGGGACCATGTATATCTGCCAGAGATTGTTTCTTCGGGTGCTCTGCTAAGGAAATTTTCCTCTATGTTTGAGGCTTCTTCCCTCTGTCTCTTCTACTAGATTCAGTGTATCTGGTTTTATGTCGAAGTCCTTGATCTTCTTGAACTTGGGCTTTGTATAGGGAGATATAATGGATCAATTTGCATTCTTCCTGCAGACTGCCAGTTAGACCAGCACATTTTGTTGGAAATGTCTGTTTTCTACTGTGTGAGTTTATTTCTAGCTCTTCAATTCTATTCCATTGATTTACCTGTCTGTCTCTGCATTAATACCATGCAGTTTTTATGAATACTGCTCTGTATTATAGCTTGAGATCAGGGATGATAATTTCCTCCAGATCTTCTATTGTTAAGAACTACTTTTGCTATCCTGCTTTTGGTTTTGTTATTCCAGATGAAGTTGAGACTTGTTATTTCTATCTCTGTGAAGAATTGAGTTGGAATTCTGATAAGGATTGCATTGAAGCAGTAAATTGCTTTGGATACAATGGCCATTTTTATTACAGTCATTCTTCCAATCCATAAGCATAGGAGATCTTTCCAACTCCCAAGGCCTTTGGTTTCAGACATCAGAGATATAAAATTCTTGTCATACAGATCTTTCACTTGCTTGGTTAGAGTTATGCCAAGATACTTTATATTATTTGTGACTATTATGAAGGGTGTTTTTTCTGATTTCTCAGTACATTTCCCTTTTGTGTAGTGAAAGGCTATGATTTGTCTGAGTTAATTTTATATTCAGTCAATTTGCTGAACTTTTTCTTTTTTATCAGCTAAAGGAGTTCTCTGGTAGAATTTTTGGTGTCACTTATGTATACTATCGTATCATCTGCAAATAGTAATACCTTGACTTTGTCCTTTCCGATTTGTATCATTTTGGCCTCATTTTTTTTTCTATCTATTATAGCTAGAACTTCGAGTACTATATTGAATGAATAGGAGAGAGCTGGCCGACATGTCTTGTACATGATTTTAGTGGGATTGTTTCAAATTTTTCTCCATTTACTTTGATGTTGACTATGGTTTGCTGAATATGTATTCTATTATGTTTAGGTAAGGACCTTGAATTCCTGATCTCTTCAATTCTTTTAATATGAAGAGGTGTTGTATTTTGTTAAATGCTTTTTTGGCATCTACTGAAATGATCATGTGATTTTTTTTTCCTTTGAGTTTGTTTATATAGTATAATATATTAATGGATTTTCATATATTGTAACAACCTTGCTCCCCTGGAATGAAGCCTACTTGATCATGTTGAATGATGGTTTTGTTGTGTTCTTGGATTCGATTTGCAAGACTTTGTAGTATTTTTTATCACTACTCATAAGCAAAATTAGTCTTAGGTTCTCTTTCGTTTTGGTGCTCTGTGTAGTAACTGTGAAATAAGTAGTGTTCCTTCAGTTTCTAGTGTATGGAACAGTTTGAGGAGTGTTGGTATTAGCTCTTCTGTGAAGGTTTGGTATAATTTTATGCTGAAGCTATCATGACCTGAGGGTTTTTTTTCCCCCCTTGGGAGGTTTTTAATGACTTCTTCTAATTCCTTAGGGGATATAGGACTATATGGATAGTTTACCTGATCTTGATTTAACTTTTTTTATTTATTATTATTTTTATTAGGTATTTTCTTCATTTATATTTCCAATGCTATCCCAAAAGTCAAGTGGTATGTATTGAGAAAATCATCCACTTCATATACGTTGTTTTTCCAGTTTTATGAGGATAGGCTTTTGTAATAGGATCTGGTGACTCTTTTAATATCCCCAATTTCTGTTGTTATGACTCCTTTTTCATTTCTAATTTTGTTAATTTGGAAATTATCTCTGTGCCCTTAAGTTTGTTTGGCTTGGAGTTTGTCTTGTTGATTTTCTCAAAGAAACAATTTTTGGTTTTGTTGATTCTTTGTATCTTTCTCTTTGTTTATATTTGTTTGATTTCAGCCCTGATTTTGACTATTTCCTTCCTTCTACTTTTCTTCAGTGTGTTTGCTTCTTTTTGTTCTAGGGCTCTCAGGTATGCTGTTAAGTTGCTAGTGTAGGATCTCTCCAGTTTCTTTATGAGGGTGCTTAGTGCTATGAGTTTTCCTCTTAGCATTGCTTTCATTATGTTTCATAAATTTGGGTATGCTGTGTCATCATCTTCATTGAATTCTAGGAAGTCTTCAATTTCTTTCTTCCCTGACCAAATTATCATTGTGTAGAGAGTTTGTCAGTTTGCATGGGTATATGGATTTTCTGATACTTTTTGTTGTTATTGAAGTCTAACCTTAGTCTGTAGAGGTCTAATAGGATGATTGGAATTATTTCAACCTTCTTGTATCTGTTGAGGATTCTTTTGTTACTAATTATATGGTCATTTTTGAAGATGGTACCATTATGTACTGAGAAGAAGGCATTTCCTTTTGTTTTACTGTGAAATGTTCTGTATATATCTATTAAATACATTTTGTTCATAACCTCTATTAGTTTCAGTGTGTCTCTGTTTTGTTTCTGTTTTGTTTCTTAGGCAAATGGATCGATATCATCCTGAGTAATGTAGCCCAATCACAAAAGAGAACACATGATAGTCACTCACTGATAAGTGCATATTAGCCCAGAATATGCACCCAAGATCCAGTTTGCAAAACACATGAAACTCAAGAAGAAGGAAGACCAAAGTGTGGATACTTCGTTCCTTCTTAGAATGGGAAACAAAATATCAATGGAAGGAGTTACAGAGACAAAGTTCAGAGCTGAAGCAGAAGGAAAGATCATCCAGACACTGCCCCACTTGGGGATCCACCCCATAAACAACCCCTAAACCCAAACCCTGCTATGCTAAAAAAGTGTTCTGTTGCCTTCCCACAACAACTCTTTAATTTATTCTATCACACACACACACACACACACACACACACACACACACACACATACACACACACACACACGACGTGTGTGTGTGTTTTGCATGTTTTGTATATGACCCTTAGAGGAAAATGTTGGTGAGCTTGTTCTGTGTTTCCCAATGCTTTTTGCAGAACCTATCCTCAAATCAAAACTTGGTTGGCAACACTCTTACTTTCTGAACTATTTCACCCACCTTCTGGGTTTCTTTTCATTAAAAAAAAAAAAAAAAAAAAGGTAAGACAGACTTTCCCAGTTATCTTAACTGTCAGTAAAGTCATGAAGTAGTTGGTATGTACCTTTAGCTCATAGTCCTGTTTGAATCATAAGTTTTGGTCTCAAGTCCATTTCCATGCTTCTTCATTAAGTTCAGTACAATTTTTCAGCTTTGTATGCAATGCCTGTGTGCCTGGAATCATTTTAATGAGTACATCACATAAAAACTCATGAAGGGGAATCAGCAGTGCCAGAACCAAAAAATAACATAAAATGATACAACTAATATGACGTGGATACTTCAAAGTCTGGAAAAACGGCACCCAACACTATTAAAAATATACACATCAGAAATCTGCCTCTGTCTCCCGAATGCTGGGATTAAAGGTGTGCACCACCACGACAGCCCTGTCTCGGAAAAAAAACAAACAAAGCAACAACAACAAAAAAGTATACATCAGTACATCAGTTTGTTTTACACAATTTCCAAATTTGTATTTTATTTGTTTTCTCCTAAAGAAAAGAAAAGAAAAGAAAAGAAAAGAAAAGAAAAGAAAAGAAAAGCACACAGACATCCAACTGTGTGTGTGTTAGTAGTTCCTCAAGACTTGAGTTTGATTGTTGATTAAATAAAACTGAAAAGCTGAGAGTATCAGTATGTCTAAGTGTCACATTATTCTGACTCTGGATATTTAGAACACCTTCCTACTAGTGGCTATGTAAATATTGAGTGTCTATTTATTTGAGAAAGAGGGAAAAAGAGGTAACACAATAAGAAAGATGCACAGAAAATATTTTTTAAAAAGTAAGATAATAGGCCGAACGTAGTCTGCACAGGTGAGAGTGTGCACCACCGAAGCTAACAGCTTCTGGGTCAGGCAGGAGCCACAGAGCTTCTGAGGCAGCATCATTTTCGGGCTCCAGACATCCAACCACCTGCCACCTGCCCAGACAGAGGACAGGTGTCCGCCCAGCACCAGATGCTTTTGCCTCAGGATAGGTGAAAGCCATCTTGGTACCAGGACTCCACCAAACATAGTCTGCACAGGTGAGAGTGTGCACCACAGAAGCTGACAGATTCTGTGACCTGCCAAAGCAACACAGCCTCTGGGAAAGGTCCTGTTTTGGGCCTTCATCTTCAGCCAGGAGGAGGTCCAAATGCCAGATATCTGTTCACTTTCCCTGTAAGAGGAGAGCTTGCCTGCAGAGAGTGCTCTGACCACTGAAACTCAGAGGAGAGAGCTAGTCTACCAGGTCTGCTGATACACAGTAACCGAATCACCAGAGGAACAATCTCTAAACAGAGACAACTATAACAACTAACTCCAGAGATTAGCAGATGGTGAAAGGTAAATGTAAGAATCTTACTAACAAAAACCAAGAACATTCAACATCATCAGAACCCAGCACTCCCACTGTGCCCAGTCCAGGGCACCCCAACACACTGGAAAAGCTAAGCCCAGATCTAAAATCATGTCTCATAATGATGGTAAGGACATCAAGAAGGATCTTAATAACTCACTTAAAGAAATACAGGAGAACACTGCTAAACAGGTAGAAGACATTAAAGAGGAAGCACAAAAATCGCTTGGAGAATTGCAGGAAAACACAACCAAACAGGAGATGGAATTGAATAAAACTATCCAAGACCTAAAAAGGGAAGTAGAAACAATAAAGAAAACCCAAAGTGAGGCAACACTGGAAGTAGAAACCCTAGGAAAGGAATCTGGAACCATAGATGTGAGCATCAGCAACAGAATACCAGAGATGGAAGAGAGAATCTTAGGTGCCAAAGATAGCATAGAGAACATCAGCACAGCAATCAAACAAAATACAAAATTCAAAAAGATCCTGACTCAAAACATCCAGGAAATCCAGGATACAATGAGAAGACCAAACCTACAGATAATAGGAGTAGATGAGAATGAAGATTTTCAACTCAAAGGACCAGCAAATATCTTCAACAAAATTATAGAAGAAAACCTCCCAAACCTAAAGGAAGAGATGCCCATGAACATACAAGAAGCCTACAAAACTCCAAATGGACTAGACCAGAAAAGAAATTCCTCCCAACACATAATAATCAGAAAAACAAATGCACTAAATAAAGATATAATATTAAAAGCAGTAGGGGAAAAAGGTCAAGTAACATATAAGGCAAGCCTATCAGAATTACACCAGATTTTTCACCAGAGACTATGAAAACCAGAAAATCCTGGACAGATGTTACACAGACACTTAGAGATCATAAATACCAGCTCAAGTATACTATAACCAGCCAAACTTTCAATTACCTTAGATGGAGAAACCAAAGTATTCCATGACAGAATCAAATTCACACATTTTCTTTCCACATATCCAGCCATTCAAAGGATAATAACAGAAAGAAAAAAAAAAAAAAAACAATACAAGGGAGGAAACCACATCCTAGAAAAAGCAAGAAAGTAATCCTTCAACAAACCTAAAAGAAGACAGACACAAGAACAGAATGCCAACTTTAACAACAAAAATAATAGGAAGCAACAATTATGTTTCCTTGCTATCTCTTAAGATCAATGGACTCAATTCCCCAATAAAAAGACATAGACTAACAGACTGGCTACACAAACAGGACCCAACAATTTGCTGCTTACAGGAAACTTATCTCAGAGAAATGATAGACACTACCTCAGAATAAAAGGCTAGAAAACAATTTTCCAAGCAAATGGTAGGGAGAAACAAGCTAGAGTACCCATTCTAATATCTAATAAAATCGACTTCCAACCCAAAGTCATCAATAAAGACAAGGAAGGGCACTTCATACTCATCAAAGGTAAAATCCTCCAAGAGGAACTCTCAATTCTATGCTCCAAATACAAGGGCAGCCATATTAATTAAAGAAACTAGTAAAGCTCAAAGCACACATTGCACCTCACACAATAATAGTGGGAGACTTCAACACACCACTTTCACCAATGGACAGATCATGGAAACAGAAACTAAACAGGGACACAGTGAAACTAACAGAAGTTATGAAACAAATGGATCTGACAGATATCTACAGAACATTTTATCCTAAAACAAAAGTATATACGTTCTTCTAAGCACCTCGTGGTACCTTCTCCAAAACTGACCATATAATTGGTCACAAAACAAGCCTCAACATATACAAAAATATTGAATTTGTCCTATGCATCCTATCAGATCACCATGGACTAAGGCTGATCTTCAATAACAAAATAAATAATAGAAAGCCAACATTCACATGGAAACTGAATTACAATCTTCTCAATGATACCTGGGTCAAGGAAGGAATAAAGAAAGAAATTAAGGACTTTTTGGAGTTTAATGAAAATGAAGCCATAACATACCCAAACTTATGGGACACATTGAAAGCATTTCTAAGAGGAAAACTCATAGCTCTGAGTGCCTCCAAAAAGAAACTAGAGAGAGCACACATTAGCAGCTTGACAGCACACCTAAAAGCTCAAGAACAAAAGCAAGCAAATTCACCCCAGAGGAGTAGACAGCAGGAAATAATCAAACGAAGGGGCAAAATCAACAAGTGGAAACAAGAAGAACTATTCAAAGAATCAACCAAAGAAAGAGCTGGTTCTTTGAGAAAAATCAACAAGATAGATAAACACTTAGCCAAACTCACTAGAGGGCACAGGGACAGCATCCGAATTAACAAAATCAGAAATGAAAAGGGAGACATAACAACAGATCCTGAAGAAATCCAAAATACTATCAGATCCTTCTACAAAAGGCTATACTCAACAAAACTGGAAAACCTGGATGAAATGGAGAAGTTTCTAGACAGATACCAGCTACCAAAGTTAAATCAAGATCAGGGTAATGATCTAAACAGTCCTATATCCCCTAAAGAAATAGAAGCAGTCATTAATAGTCTCCCAACCAAAAAAAGCCCAGGACAAGATGGGTTTAGTGCAGAGTTCAATCAGACCTTCAAAGAAGATCTAATCCCAGTTCTTCACAAACTATTCCACAAAGTAGAAACAGAAGGTACTCTACCCAGCTCATTCTATGAAGTCACAATTACTCTGATACCTAAACCACAAAAAGACCCAACAAAGAAAGAGAACTTCAGACCAATTTCCCTTATGAATATCGATGCAAAAATACTCAATAAAGTTCTAGCTAACCGAATTCAAGAACACATCAAATCAATCATCCATGCTGACCAAGTAGGTTTCATCCTAGGGATGCAGGGATGGTTCAATATATGGAAATCCATCAATGTAATCCATTATATAAACAAACTCAAAGACAAAAATATCACACATGATCATCTTGTTAGATGTGGAGAAAGCATTTGACAAAATCCAACATCCATTCATGATAAAGTCTTGGAAAGAACAGGAATTCAAGGCCCATACCTAAACATGATAAAAGCAATCTACAGCAAACCAGTAGCCAACATCAAAGTAAATGGTGAGAGGCTGGAAGCAATCCCACTAAAATCAGGGACTAGACAAGGCTGTCCACTCTCTTCTTACCTATTCAACAATGTACTTGTAGTCCTAGCCAGAGCAATTCGACAACAAAAGGAGATCAAGGGGATACAAATTGAAAAGGAAAAAGTCAGAATATCACTTTTTGCAGATGATATGATAGTATATATAAGTGACCCTAAATATTCCACCAGAGAACTCCTAAACCTGATAAACAGCTTCAATGAAGTAGCTGAATATAAAATTAACTCAAACAAGTCAATGGCCTTTCTGTACACAAAGGATAAACAGGTTGAGAAAGAAATTAGGGAAACAACACCCTTCTCAATTGTAACAGATAATATAAAATACCTTGGCATGACTCTAACTAAGAAAATGAAAGATCTGTATATTAAGAACTTCAAGTCTCTCAAGAAAGAAATTAAAGAAGATATCAGAAGTTGTAAAGATCTCCCATGCTCATGGATTGGCAGGATCAATATAGTAAAAATGGCTATCTTGCCAAAAGCACTCTACAGATTCAATGCAATCCCCATCAAAATTCCAACTCAATTCTTCAACGAATTAGAAAGGGAAATCTGTAAATTCATCTGGAATAACAAAAAACCTAGGATAGCAAAAAGTCTTCTCAAGGATAAAAGAACCTCTGGTGGAATCACCATGCTTGACCTAAAGCTGTACTACAGAGCAAATGTGATAAAAAATGCATCACAGTGGTATAGCAACAGACAAGTAGAACAATGGAACAGAATTGAAGACCCAGAGATGAACCCACACACTTTTGGTAACTTGATCTTTGACCAGGGAGCAAACACCATCCAGTGAAAAAAGCCAGCATTTTCAACAAATGGTGCTGGCACAACTGGCGGTTATCATGTAGAAGAATGCGAATTTATCCATTCATATCTCCTTGTACTAAGGTCAAATTTAAGTGGATTAAGGAATTCCACATAAATCCAGAGACACTGAAACTTATAGCGTAGAAAGTAGGGAAAAGCCTTGAAGATATGCGTACAGGGGAAATATTCCTGAATAGAACACCAATGGCTTGTGCTGTAAGATCGAGAAAGGACAAATGGGACTTCATAAAATTGCAAAGCTTCTGCAAGGGAAAAGACACTGTCAATAAGACAAAAAGGCCACCAACAAATTGGGAAAGTATCTTTACCTCTCCTAAATCAGATAGGGGACTAATGTCCAATACATATAAAGAACTCAAGAAGGTAGACTCCAGAAAATCAAATAACCACATTAAAAAATGGGACTTAGTGCTAAACAAAGAATTCTAACCTGAGGAATACCAAATGGCTGAGAAGCACCTGAAAAAAGTGTTCAACATCCTTAATCATCAGGGAAATGCAAATCAAAACAACCCTGAGATTCCACCTCACACCAGTCAGAATGGCTAAGATCAAAAACTCAGGTGACAGCAGATGCTGGCAAGGTTGTATAGAAAGAGGAGCACTCCTTCATTGTTGGTGGGATTGCAAACTTGTACAACCACTCTGGAAATCAGTCTGGCGGTTCCTTGGCAATTTGGAAATAGTACTACCAGAGGATCCAGCAATTCCTCTCCTGGGCATATATACAGAACATGTTCCAACTGGTATGAACATGCTCCACTATGTTCATAGCAGCCTTATTTATAATAGCCAGAAGCTGGAAAGAGCCCAGATGCCCCTCAAGAAAAGAATGGATACAGAAAATATGGTACATTTACACAATGGAGTACTACTCAGCTATTAAAAGCAATGATTTTATGAAATTCCTAGGCAAATGGATGGATCTGGAGGGCATCATCCTGAGGGAGGTATCCAATCACAAAAGAACTCACACATAACGTACTCACTGATAAGTGGATATTAGCCCAGAAACTTAGAATACCCAAGATATAAGATACAATTTGCTAAACACATGAAACTCAAGATGAATGAAGACCAATGTGTGGACACTTTGCCCCTTCCTAGAATTGGGAAAAAAACAGCCATGGAAGGAGTTACAGAGACAAAATTTGGAGCTGTGATGAAAGGATGGAGCATCTAAAGACTGCCATATCGGGGGATCCAACCCATAATCACCTTCCAAATGCTGACACCTTTGCATACACTAGTAAGATTTTGCTGAAAGGACCCATATATAGCTGTCTCTTGTGATACTATGCTGAGGCCTAACAAACACAGAAGTGGATGCTCACAGTCAGCTATTGGATGGATCACAGGCCCCCCAATGGAGGAGCTAGAGAAAGTAACCAAGTAGCTAAAGGGATGTGCAATCCTATAGGTGGAACAGCAATATGAACTAACCAGTACTCCCTGGAGCTCGTGTCTGTAGCTGCATATGTATCGATAGATGGCCTAGTTGGCCATCAGTGGAAAGAGAGGCCCATTGGTTGTGCAAACTTTATATACCTCAGTACAGGGGAATGCCAGCGCCAAGAAGTGGGAGTGGGTGGGTGGGGGAGTGGGTGGCAGAGCGTGTGGGGTCTTTTGGGATAGCATTGGAAATGTAAATGAAATAAATACCAAAAAAGTAATTATTTATTTTAATTTATATTCTTGGTTTTTTTTATTTTTAATGTGTGTGTGTGTGTGTGTGTGTGTGTGTGTGTGTGTGTGTTTGTGTTTTGTGTTGCATTTCTGGTAGTGTGTGTGCAGGTAAGCCAGCCCCCAAGAGCATGAGAGCTGACCAGAGCCCTACTTACTTCAGGATTTTGCTAGCATGAGTAGTGCTTTAGAGCTTGTGCTGGTGGTATTGTGGAGGGAGAGCCTAAAATTGTCACCAACTCACTTTCCATCTAGGCCCAGATTCAGGGCTTTGAGTTGACTCACTCCAAAATTTCCCTAATATATCAATTCCTGTAACAAGTGAAAGTGCCAGTCTTGCAGAATCAAAGCTGTAGGATCTCTCTGACAAAGGACAACAACAGGATAACCAAGAGGAGTCCTGGAGAGGATCCAGTATTGATGGTTTAGCAGAAGCTAGAGGCCTCAAATAAAACAAATGATTTATTGCAATACACATTTGTAAGCAAAAATGTTTGGAAAAAAATGGTATACTCTGACAACACTGTAATACTCTATAACTTCCATGAAGAGAGTATTCTATGCTTTGTTTTTGATGATGGAAAGTTGCAAAAACAGAGAGAAGATATGAATAGACAGGTAGATGAATGGCATTGAGGTGAATAATATGAATCACACAATTAATCACTAAAAACAAAATATATTATATATTGCCTGAATGCATGACGATGATCCCTTAAGTGTAATATTGTGGAAGCAAGAAGCAGTGTCATGTCTCCCTGGAACTGGAGATACCAATGATTGTGAGATACCTTGAGATTGGTTAAAATTGAACATAAGTCCTCTGCAAGATCAACAAATACTATTATCCACTAATCATTCTTATTGTATTTGTGAAAATGTGTTCCTTTTAACCAAGTCTTGGTTAAAACTCACTAATAATTATATGTTGGACTAAATTAGGTCCATAATTGTTTTTTAAAAGTTTTTATTCATTTTAGAGTAATTTTTTATATTTTTAAGATTGCAAGATAATTACATCCTTTATCTCTTCTCTTCCTACTAAACCATCCCATATAACATTCCCTATTCTTTCAAGTTCATGACCCCTTATTCATAACTTGCTATTATATTTCCTTACATATATGCATAAACATAACTTTATAAATGTAAGTTCTAAGATTACTTGTATGCATGTTTTCAGAGTTGAATATTTGACATTGCATGACAATTCATTCGTTTTTCTCTGAAAAACAAATAATTCTTTAGTTTCCTATAGTTTTGTGTGTGTGTGTGTGTGTGTGTGTGTGTGTGTGTGTGTGTGTGTAGGGTTGAGGGTTCATGAGCTTCATTGGTTCACATTGTTCTGATGTCAGTGATGTCATCCTTGTTCAGATTATATTGAACATCCACTTTTTATTGCATCATCAGACATTATTTGGATACAGAATCTCTGAGTAAATTTCCTGATTATCTAGCTCTTCCATCCTTTTGTTCCATCTTCTAAAATGTTCCCAGAAACTTAGACACTGTAATATTTTCAAAATATGTGCATTGGGACTCCACAATATTGCATTTTGATTGGTTTTGAGTTCTTTAAGTGTTTTCCATCTTCTGCATCTGGATATTCCCTTGAAAAGGAGTGAGGATTAAACTGATCTGCAAATATAAGAAAAAATGTTTTGATTATTATTAAGAATTATGCTGTTTTAGGAAACTGGTAGTTTTAGATTTTCCTCTAAGATCTATGACTTCACTAGCCCTGGGTAATTGCCTAGATTTCCAGTAAAAATAATTGTTTCCCTTTTGCTAAGAAGGTATTAAGTATAATTAGAGATCCTTTGGTTACTGCTGAGATACAGAAGCCACTACTAAACTCTTAGGGTTATCATGCTATGCTGCTCATTAAAATTCATTGGCATTATGGCTTGGAAGGACAATGTTGGTTACTTCCTGTCTTAGTTAGGTTTTACTGCTGTGAGCAGACACCATGACCAAAGCAAGTCTTATAAAGGATAAGCCCCTTAATTGGGGCTGTCTTACAGGTTCAGAGATTCAGTCATTTATCAAGGTGGGAGCATAGCAACATCTAGACAGGTATGGCACAGGAGGAGCTGAGAGTTCTACATTTTTATCTGAAGGATGCCAACAGAATACTGGCTTTCAGGGAACTAGCATGAGGGTGTTAAAGCCCACACCAACAGTGACACACCTACTCGAACAAGACCATACCTACTCCAACAGGGCTAGTTCTTCTAAGAGTGCCACTACCTGGGACAAACATGTACAAACTACCACACTTCCCTCCTTTGAATGTTTCCTTGGTAACTTCTGCTTCCATAAAAGCTAAGCTTTAGGGAGGAGCACTCAGGTCAGTTCCATGAAACAGACCTTGAGCTCTGTTTCCAAAGCTCAAAGTGTATTCAGCAGTTAGGACTTATCTTTGATCTCTCGGGGACAGTCAAGAATATATGCCTCAGTACAGGGAAATGCCAGGGCCAAGAAGTGGGAGTGCGTGGGTAGGGGAGTGAGGGGGGAGGGTATGGGGGACTTTTGGGATAGCATTGGAAATGTAAATGAAGAAAATACCTAATAAATAAAAAAAAGAATAATAGCAATAGATACTATGCATTGGATTTCTCTTGAACAAACATGTCCTGCAACTCAAAAGAGGATTTCTCACGTATGACACTGGAGTTTTTTTGATAGTTAGACTTTGACTCATGGATGGAAATTCTCAGCCCAGATGGCAAAAGTAAATTTAATCTACATGTACTCAACTATATTCTTTTCTCTTTGCTTTGCAACCCTACAATCTGGAAATGGTCCCAATTTATTTCTCTTATCTCTGTAGTTATTCCAGAAAATGTGTCCATATTTGAAGATTTATGACTTACAGATTTGGACGACATAGAAAATTTTACCTCTGTCTTTCTAGTTATGGGGAATGTCACTCAGTATGTTCTTTCTCATATTTTTCCATTTACCTGAAAAGTTGGTGATTTTAGTTTTCTTTATAAATAATTAGTATAGCATAATGTATCTATACCACAGCTTAATTCTCCATTTCTTTGTTGCAAGGCATTCAGGTTATTTCCATTCCCGAGCTACTATGAATAGAGCATTAATGGACATGTCTGAGCAATTATCTGTGGAGTAGCATGTGAAGTCTTTTCAGCATAAGCTAAGAACTGGTATAGCTGAGTCTTGTGCTGGATATAATTTATGTTTTTTGTCCTCCGTCTTGATTTTGGTTGTGACTATACCACTTTTAGGTTCACCGACAGTGAATGAAGGTTTTTTTCCTCTGCATCTCCTCCAACATTTGCTGTAGGTTATTGTTAATTTTTGCTCTTTTGGCTGGGTTAAAGTAATATCTCAAATATATTTTGCTTTGCATTTACCTAGTTGCTATGAATGATGGTAAATTTTTTGAACTACTTCTTAGTTTTTTTTTTTTTGAGAACATTTTGTTTAGATCTGACTCTCATTTTCTAAATATATCTGATTTTTATATGATTTTTGAATTCTTTATACATTCTGAATATTAATCTTCTATCATTTCTATAACTAGAAAAACTTCTGTCGCTTTCTGTGTGCTTTCAATTCATCTGATTGACTGTAACTTTATCTGAACAGAAAATGTTGTTTTGTGAAGTCTTATAGGTCAAGAGTCAGCTTACTGTTTCAGGGTTTGTAGAAAAAGGCTGACAATTGATTATCTAATCCTTCTTTACTTTTACTTTTCTTGTTAGCTTTTGGCTTTTTTTTTATTAACCAATTAATTCACTTTACATCCCAACAGTAGTTTCTATTCTCTTCCCTCTCCCCCCAACCCCAAGTCCTTTCTTCTCCCCTCTTCATTCCTCTAATCCTCCCTGATTTCTATTTAGAAACTGGGAGGCTTCCCAATGGATTCAATCAGGTTTGGCATACATTTGTAAGGAAAAATGTGTAGATAAAAGGGTATACTTTGGCACACACTATAATAGTTTATAGCTTCCATGAAGAGAGTTTTCTATGCTTTGTTTTCTTTTGTTTTGCTTTTTTATTTCTTTTGGGGAAGGGAAGTTGCAAGAACAGAGGACAGATTTTAATGAACAGAGAAAGGAATAAGATTCGGGTGCAGGATATCAAACTCACAATTAGACAAAGAGCTTTAAATAGCAGTGAATTTCTGTTATTTCTTAATGGACAATTTCTTAGATAAGAGAAGGAAAAGAGAAACAGACTTGACTTGATCTTTATGACTCCTGGGAATTCTTAGAACTAAACAGGAGTCTTCCTTTTGTAGCTAATTTATTTTTTATTGTTTTTGGAGTTTTGTGGGAATTCTGAGTTTTATTTTATTTATTTTTTTGAGAAGGGAATAGGATCTTTTTATGTAGCACTGACAGAACTGGCCTGGGACTTTCTCTGTAGACAATGCCAGCCTGCAACTCATAGACTTCTGAGGCTTTTAATTTGTGCCTCACAAATCCAGCTTTGATGGCTTTGCAATATTTTGTTGTTGTTGTTTGGGCCAAACCTTTAAGTCAGGAGGCACATTTTCCATTTTGTGTGTGACTACAGATATAATTATGGTTAGTGTTATGGTATTAAAGGAGCTACCTGGGGAGCTGAGAAAGGAAGTAATTCTCAAAGAGGCTGCATAAATCTTTAAACATTATCTTTTCAGCAAGCAATCCACATTACAGCATGGTAAACAGTAAATTTAGAAGAGTGTCCTGGAGCTGTGATGGTTGGGATAAAAATGATTGCTCAGGGCAGTATATAAGTGACAAGAAGCAGAAGGTAAAACTGAAGTGAATGTAGGAAGACATTCCACTCTATCTCAAACACATATTGTAAATTCAAAAGTATATCAAACTAACCACAGTGTTTATACTAATAAGGATGCAGTGTGATTGTCGTTCTTGTGTTGTCCCAAAGAATCTCTATCTCAGTAAAACTTTAATCGACACTTCAGACACATGACTTTTATTTCCTTCTGGTACACCTTTCCTAACTAAGCAAGTTATAACTATTATGTGTCCTTTATGAAAAGATCGCCTATTCTTTCATTTAACCTATACTTCATTTTTTAGAAGGTGTTCTAAGCAAAATATCTAGAACTTGTGTTCATTGATGCAGAGACTGAGGGGGTTTCTTTTTCTTATGACCAACAGTTTACTCCCATCATCTTTTCCTGACAACCCTTTTCTTACACAATCTAAAACTATCATCAAAATTTATCAAGCACTTTGAATCAAAAGTGTTGTTTCAATTCTGCAACTCCCAATACTCCAGAAGCAGAGACAGGAGGATCCAGCTTCATGTTGCCCTTGACTACATAGCAAGGATAAGGCCATATAGAGCTATGTGAAGCACTGTCTTTAATAAATAAATCAATAAAATTTGCTGCTTTTGCAACAGGACTCTTTAATGCCCTTTTCCTTTCACTTCTCTTTGTCTTGTTGTCTCATAGCTAGTGCTGTAATTTCACCCAGAGTATAACAGCCCCAGTGTGTCCAGATAAACTGCTTTGTAAGAGTTATCAGCATCTGGATTGTCATATATTTAAAAACAACAACAATAACAACAACAATATCAACAAATTCTTAAAACAATTGTTTCTAAATTGTGTCTCAGAAATATATTTATCAAAATTAAAAAAAACAAAAACAATTACTTGGCTCATGGGTGGACAACTGAGTTCCTACAGGGTATGTTTCCATAGAAGGAAATCTTATTCACACCACAGATACTACAGCATGGTGTCTGAAAGTTGAATTCAGTGAAGCTCCTCACAGAGTTCTATACAGAGCCACCTCAGCAGAAAATCTTCACAGTGATGAGAGTTTACAAAAAATATAGTGTGCAATCCTTGTGTCTTAAGCTAATATACCAAGAAACAGGAGTAGATGCTATACAATGATTTAAATTTTTTATTATTTTTATTAATTTTTATCCAAGTCTAAGCGTTGATTGTGAAATATTTGTACATATTAGGTTAATAAAAGCAGTAATTTAATTCTCATCAAGACTCTAAAGAGGCTGAAGTTGGGAAGATAGCTAATATTTTAGAGAGAAATGCTTCTCACCCTTCCAGAAGATCTGGATTTGGATCTGGATGCAGCTCCCTCTTATGGCATTTTCAGGTACTTGCACATACTTGCCTATAGTCACATACACATACAAACAAACAAGCAAACACACATATCTACCCTTCTAATCTTAAGAGATCCTAAAGGCAGTATTCACAGTTGTTCTCAAGAGGAATAGAGGAAAAAGAAAATTAAGTTTTATGTTTCTTTTCCAAGTGAAAACCTATATAAGGTTTTAATGAATTTTAAATTCTAAGTAGTTACACATAACCTCAGCACATCAAATGTTTTATTGTATCCATTCTTTCAGGATTACACAGTATGTGAAACTAAGGCTAAAGCAATTGATGCAGGTGAGAAGCATCTTCTTTTCATTCCCTGCAAATGCTGGGTTCAAGCTACCTCTTGAATAAAATAAAAATCTTTAATTCAAATTTGGAAAAATCACTCTCTTTATGCAACTGCCCTTGAACAGAAGATATTTTCTAAAAACTCATTTTATCCAAAGAAGCACAAAAATATCTAGCGTGGTTAATACTTTAAAAAAATTATTGCCTATTTTATTTACTTACAGTTTACATGTTATCCCCCTTCCCAGTTTCCACTAGGCAGAGCCCTTATTCTATTCTCCTTCCTCCATGTTTCTATGAGGGTGCTCCCCCATCCCCGCAATTCCTTCCTCTTCACACTAGCATTTCCCTACTCTGGGGCATAGAACCTTCCCTCCTATTGATGCCAGATAAGGCCATCCTCTGCTACATATGCACTTGAAACCCTGGGGTCCTCCATGTGCGTTCTTTGGTTGGTGGTTTAGTCCGTGGGAGCTCTGGGGTGTCTTCATGAAATGTTCAGGCAAATGGATGGAACTAGATAAATTCATCATGAGTGAGGTAACCCAGTTAAAAAGGAACACACATAGATGTGTTCAGTGATAAATTGATATTAGGAAAAAAGCATGGAATACTCACAATACAACTCACAGACCATAATAAGCTCTTGAAGGAAGACCAAGTGCAAATCTTCAGTACTACTTAGAAGAGGGAATAACATAATCATGGGAGGTAGAGGGTGGGAGGGACTTAGGAGGAAGAGAGGAAAGGGAGGGGACAAAAAGAGGGGCAGCATCAGGTGTGTGAGGAGACAGGGGAGATGTACAGAGAATCAGGAAATTGAACAGAGTTATGTAGCAATGGGGGATGGGGAACTCTGAGTAACCACCAGAATGTCCCAGAGGCCAAGAAAGCAAGAGGCTCCCAGGCTCCAACAGGGATGACATTGGCTGAAATGCCCAACAAAGGGGAAAGAGAACCTGTAGAGACCATATTCAAAGGTTAGGCAAGGCACCCCTACTGAGGGATGTGGCCATTCACCCATCTCAATAATATTAACTGAGAATTGTTCCTGTCTAAAGGAAATACAGGGACAAAGAGTGGAATAGAGACTGAAGGAAAGACCATCCAGAGACTGCCCCACCTGGAGATCCATCCCATATGCAGTCATCAAACCTAGACACTATTGCTGATGGAAAGAAGTGCTTGCTGACATGAGCCTGATAAAGCTATCTCCTGAGAGCCTCTGCCAAAGCATTACCAACATAGATGCAGATGCTTGCAGCCAACCATCTGACTGAGCACAGGAACATCAATGGAGGAGTTAGGGGAAAGACTGAAGAAGCTGAAGGGGTTTGCAACTCCATAGGAAGAACAATATCATACGTGTTTTTAATAGTTGAATATCATCCTCATTAATAGCTTTGGAAGTGAACCAGGGTACTCAATCTAAAAAAAAAAAACTCCTTTTATATTAAGACTGAGATTTTGGTTTTGACCCTATATTATATGTTTGTGTTTGTTTGACAGGAGTATATGGAGTTTATGGTAGTGTATCCTAACTAAAAATAGAAAACAAGACATAAGACTGGTACTGCATGATTGCTCATTCTCTAGGACACGTAAACTAAAAGCAGCAGCAGATTTATGCCATTAAGTAGGTATAATCGGCATCTTGTGGCTAGGATATCTGCATTTTTATGAGGCTGGAAGCATAGTTATACAAATATTTCAAGTTTCAATTCTTTTATTGATAACATAAGAATAGAGTTAGAATATGAATTAAAGTTCTCCGCATTATAGGTCCTTCTGTATTTCTTTTTCTCTGAAAGCACAGGTGGGTGTCTAAACAAGTGCAGCAGGATTTTATAAATGATCCTTATCGTTAGCTGTGCCAAAAGAGTAATCAATTTTTCAGTTTAAAGGTTACTATGATTTAATAATATAGAGGTCAAGATTAAACTGTTTAAAAGCAATTAGGTATGCAAATTTGAAGTACTGACACAAGGTCTAACAGATGTCTGAAATTTTACTTGATTGTGTTTATTCATTCTAAATATGTTTACATAATTCATTCTATGCTATTTTCTCAAACAAATTTGCATGGAAATGTATGTATGGTCTGTGTTCTGCCGTTTTTAATCATGCCAAACTGCCATTGGCTTCTATTGAAATGATGCCTGTGTCATTTGTTCAAGGATCTACCCAGGAGAAGGTCAGTCAGTCATTGGAGCAAAGGTGTCTGTTGCTGTGCAGTGAGGTAGAAATGTGTGTAGAGGACATCTGGCAAAACACCAAGGTTCATGACAGAGAATTAGTAAAACAACCTAATTTATTCCCAAGAATGTAGGCATGAATTAGTACACAGGTGTGTGACTCCTGATACTTATTACAATGCTAAGAAGTCCAATACCTGTTTCTAATGCTAAATTTATGATGTTATTTAATGTATATGTCATACTACATGTATATTAGTCAGAGAACATCTTTTTGGAATAAATCTTTATTAAAATGTATTAGTCTTTTATTTGTTTATTAGTTTTATAGTCTTTTTCTTTTATCCAAGTTTGATTTTGTTTTCAATTGTTTCTTTAAGAAATGCTTACTATCCTGTTTTAGAACAACTTAAATTCATAATATGTACTGAAGCCACAGTCCAAAATTTGTCATTGGCTATAACAGAGGCAGTATACAAAGGAGTATGTATATATAATGATTTTTGAAATAATTTTTAAAAATAACTTCTCTCTCTCCTTCCCTGTGTGTCTGTCTGTCTGTGTGTGTTCATGTGAGTTTGTGTGTGTGCGCTTTTGACTGAGAGTATGTATCTCTGTGTGTGTGTGTATGATTGTGTATTAATGTGTATGTACATTGGTGTGTGTGTGTGTATGTGTGTGTGTGTGTGTGTGTGTGTGTGTATGAGAGAGAGAGAGGGAGAGAGAGAGAGAGAGAGAGAGAGAGAGAGAGAGAGAGAGAGAGAGAGAAAGAGAGAGGGAGAGAGAGAGAGAGAGAAAGAGAGAAAGAGAGAGAGCGAGCGAGAGAGAGACTCCCCTTCCCCCCTGTCTGGTCAGTTCTCTTCTTTAGCATATAAGTCCCCATGATTAAAATGAGATTGTCAAGCACTGAGGCAGGTGACTTCACATGAGTTATCTTAGTGACTTACTCATCCCAAAATTATATTACTGCCCTACTATTACATGTTCCAAACAGATGTATATACATCTAAATGTTATAGCTTCAGTAATTCCAAAAGTCCTACTTGGAGGATAACAAACCATTAAGAAGGTTTGTATACAGCATTTGCAGAAAATAAGGCATTTATTTTTTTTCCTCATGCTTGACAGTTTTAAATTAATACAGTAGTAATATTTTGTGGTTCTCAATAAATAGGTTTGATAATTAGACAATCTGTCTATGCTGCTCAATGATATATTTAAAACACAGTTTTCCAATTTTTAATAGATTATCATAGTTATTTCCTTTTTTATTAGGTATTTATTTCATTTACATTTCCAATGCTATCCCAAAAGTCCCCCACATGCTCCCCCACCCACTCCCCCACCCACCCACTCCCACTTCTTGGCCCTGGCGTTCCCCTGTACTGAGGCATATAAAGTTTGCATGACCAAAGGGCCTCTCTTTCCACTGATGGCCAACTAGGCCCTCTTCTGATACATATGCAGCTAGAGACAACAGCTCTGCGGGGGAGGGGGGGTTTACTGGTTAGTTCATATTGTTGTTCTACCTATAGGGTTGCATATCCCTTTAGCTCCTTGGGTACTTTCTCTAGCTCCTCCATTGGGAGCCCTGTCCAATAGCTGACTGTGAGCATCCACTTCTGTGTTTGCTAGGCCCCGGCATAGTCTCACAACTAGTTATTTCCATTTGTTATAAAATTCTTCAAATTTAAAAATTATATTTATCCATATTTTTAATCAACTTTTTCTCATAATCCTTATCTTGATCTGCACAGATTTATCATTTTAAAATATTTTATCATTTTTTAATGTTTTTTTTTCCTTATTTTTGGCATTGGATGGGATAGAACACAGAGATTAGTTTATGTTTGGTGAGCATCACAAAATAGATGTACACCTAGTAGTGAACAATTGCATAACAATACTAAGATTAAAGGCCAAAATGATAATTGTGTGTAAATACTCTCAGCATAAGTTCTAAATACCTGAGTTAGAGTCTCTGATTCCATATGGTGCAATGAGAGAGCTGTCATCTGTAAGTTATCCTCTGACTTCCACCAGTCACTGGTAAATTCCCCCCAACACACACACACACACACACACACACACACACACACACACACCCCATGTGCATAGTGAAGTCTAGGTTTCATTGTCAAATTGACAGTTTAGAGCTCTCTGGAAGAAGCATCTCTAAGAATGTCTGTGAAGTATAATGTTATTATGATAATCTATATGGGAAGTCCTGACCACAGATAAACAATACCATTCACTCTTGCTCTTCAGCTGATGGATCCCTGATTGTATAAGTTTAGAAAGAAGCACTGAGCACTTGTGTGCATGCATTTCTTCATTGCTCTCTGCTTTCTGGTGTGGACATGATATAATCAGTTCCTACAAACTCCTTCATTTCACCATCCTGATGAAGTATAAAATAATACAGACTCTCCTTTACAAATTTCTTTGGGGGTAAGGTCAGAACATTCTACCACAACAAGAGAAAAACTAAAGTAAAACAAACAAACAATAGTACTAATAAGCACATATAAATATATAAATGTAAAAATAAATACTAAGGCAAACATTTCTACTATTTAATTCATGACAATAGCCATATTAAATAGTTAATTCATTATTTATTTTTTATACAAAATTTTTCCTACTATGACATGTGAAGTTCAAACTTAATGAGGTTCAAATATTCTATAGAGAATTCAAGTAGTCTGAATAGTTAACAAGACCCATTGTATTTTTACTTCATATAAGTAAAACTAGTCTATTTAAATAGTACTCTTTTAATATAAAAATATACAAGTTAAATAGATAGTATAATTAATATGGATTAACTACTCCTATAAACTATGTTTCATATAAGGTTTACTCAAGTAGGGTGGTGGATATGGGGCTAGATGCATGTCCCAGCAGATAATAACACTATCTTCTTTTCCAATGTATATCACTTCAATTCTCACAGTCTACATGGTGTCTCCCTACCACCTATAATTTAAGTTTCCTGGTATTTGATGTGCTGATTAGTCACCTCAGGCAACATGCACACAAGTGGTGCAGATAAGAATATACTGGTAAAACACACACACATTAAAAAATTAATAACAGGATAATATTCAATATAATTTAATTATGAAGAAATGAGTAGTGCATCACTCTACTTTTAACAGTGTATTAAATTGAATTTTAACAAGACTTATATAGTTTACTATTAAGTATTTTTTAATAAGACTATAATTCTGTCCATAAGTGATATATTGGGAAACAAGGGGATAATTCTACTCTACTGGTTAAGAAAACACATTTCCTCATTAAGTTATATTGATGCAATATGAATGTTAGGACCTAAGTAAAATGTGAAGATCTAAGTAAAGTGTTAAGACATAGCTAAAATATTAAGGCCTAGATGAAATGTTAAGGCCTAGAAAAGAGTTGCCTGATTAGCCTGCCATTATAAAGAAACTTTCTTGTATTTTTCTGTTGTAACTAGGAATCTTTCTAATGTCAAGACTGATTACATATTCTGCTATGCTCTGTGCCCTTGGAAACCAATCATAATAGAAGTCTGTAGAACTGTTTTATATAGTTGCATACAATAAGCTTGGACTCAAACCAACTACTCAACAGCACTTTCTGCACCTATGTATAAACTCTTATGATATCTACCTTTATAAGCTGTCCCTGGGATGGACCACAGCATTAGAGAGATACCGGCACCAATATAAGAAATTATTTCTGAATGAAGTAGTATTCTAGTAAAGTTTAAGTTCCCAAAACCTTCCAGAAAACTCACATCGTGCTTGGCAGAAAGATGTCTATCTATAAGAGGTGGGGAAGTGACATCCTGGTTGGCTCATTACGATAAGTGTCAGACAAGGCCCGGTTTTGGTAGACAAGTTAGAACATGAATATCAGACAAGGTAAGTCCCCAACCATAGTTGATGTACTCCAACCAATGGGAACAAGATAAATGTACAACAACATGTTCACAAGGAAATTCTCCTTTCCCTAAATTGTGAATAGTGAAATAACTTGGCACAGACATTTATGTACTTTGGACTTACAAACCCTGTAGGATCTTATTCAGAAACAGAATCCAGATTCCGGAACTGAACCATACCCCTTGTCGACCTGTCCAGGAGCGTATCCTCAGTAAATTATCCATATTTGACTGAGATTGGTTGTTTGTGTAATTTTTGAGGCAAATTCTGGACCCCAACAATTAATACTTTTGCAGAATAATGCTAGACAATGATATAAGTATGACAATTATTGATTTGGTAAACATATATCAACCACGTAAAAGTAACTATAAAATTCAAATAATTCCACTGCATAGAAAATTCTGGGTTACAGGCAGATTAATTACATGTCAGTTTTGTGCCACTCACATATCCACTATAGAGTAACATTTAGTCCCATGTTTCTCACATTCCAAAGATTATGGGGTATCATCACTGGTAAGTAAACAGACAATAACTGACTTGGCTACACCACAATCTAGGAAGCTTATAGAAGCCATATTTTATAGATGGCTTAGAGTTTTAAAGAGGCAGTCCATGACTATAATAATAAGTATCATGTGAGTAGAAATGTAGACATAGTGCTGAAGTAATAGATGTGAAATTACATCCTGATCCACAAGCACTAGGCAGAGAGAGCAAATTCTGTATGGTATGGACTTTTGAAACCTCAAAGCCCACCATCAATATCATAACTCTTCTAACAAGACTACACTTCTTAAATCTTTCTAAACTCTTCCATGAACTATGAACCAAAAAACTCAAATATATGTAGCCTTGGTGACCATTCTTATTCAAACACACAGAATTTGACATATACCGAAACTTAGTGCTGAGTAAAATGAAATTAATATTATTTGTTAGTGCTTTCTATATAAACAGCCTGTAAGAAGATGTTATATGAAGAAGGAATTAATATGTGTCCTAGATAGGTATCTCTTGTGTTGATAAAACCCAAAACCAAAAGCAACATGGCAAAAAAAATTGTTTATTTCACTTTACTTTTTAGAGTTCATCATCTCCAGAAGCCAGGCATGAATTCAAAGTGGGAACCTGGAGGCAGGCATGAAAGTAGAGACCATGGAGAACTCCAGTGCTATCTTCCGATGTCTTGTTCATCTTGCCTTCTTGTACTTACCTGGATCACCTGCCCAGGAGTGACACTAATCAGAATTGCCTAGGTCATCCCACATCAATCACTTATAATTATTTAAAAAAAGTTCCATAACCTACAAGTCAATCTTACAGGAGAATTTTCTCAATTGATTTTGTTTCTTCCCAGATGACTCTCTAGATTGTGTGCCAAGTTGACATTCTCTCTCTCTCTCTCTCTCTCTCTCTCTCTCTCTCTCTCTCTCTCTCTCCCTCTGTGTGTGTGTGTGTGTGTGTATGTGTGTGTGTTTGTGTGTGTGTTTGTGCTGGTCTCTTAAGTTTCCTAGCTTTTCTCTGTCTCTTTAGAGTTGTTCATATGCTATCTCTGATTTATTTTGTTGCTTCATCATTCTTTATGTCCATAAATTAGCTGTTTCTTTAAAAGATGGCTGCTTCCTTCTATATATACCACATATATATATATATATATATATATATATATATATGTGTGTGTGTGTGTGTGTGTGTGTGTGTGTGTGTGTGTGTGTGTATATATATATATATATATATATATATATATATATATACATATCTTCTATATATACCTTACTTGCATTATTTGGGATTAAAGGTATATTAAGGGTGTGTCTATATTCCAGCCAGATCATACCATAATCCACTGTGTGTCTGCATTACAGCCTGTTCATTACAACTTAGACGTTTTATGGATGTGATCCCTTGCCACAGTAGCCATGTTGGTGGATTAAAACTCCTCTGCAACACTGGAGCTATTTGATGAAGACATCAGAAAAAATATATTTAGGATAATAAAATTTAAGCTGAATTTTAGAGGCTAGAACAGAATATACAGAGAATATTTTGGAGAAGCAACTAAGTGAGGTAGATCATAACTGCAATCTACTACTCAGTAAGCTGAGGTACAAGAGCTGCTGTGAGTTTGAGGCCAGTATGATGTATGGCATGCTTGAAACCATCCTAGGCTGCAGAGTGACTCTCTGTATCAAATAACTGACAGATAAAAGAGATAATTGATATGGGTAAGAGAAAGAAAAGGAGAAAAATAAGAAGAGAAAAAGATAGAGAGGAGAGAAGAAGGGAGAGAGGAGTGAATATGAAAGAGTATTGAGAGATCAAGATGTGTGAGAGTGCCATCTTCTCATTATTTCTCATTCCTTTCTTACAGAAGAGACAATCTTTCTTAGGTTTGTGTTTATTCTTATCTGTTTCTCATTACTGGGTGACATTCTGACTGATGGACTAACATGGAATAGGCACCTTCAATTACATTAAAATTGGTTCTGAGCCATTTTAAGCATCTTAAACCTAGGGGACAGAATCTGTAACCATTAAGAAAGATAAACTTACCACACTTTGCAGGATGGAATGACCATGGCTGACTCATTTTAAACCTGGCTGACCACTGGAGGAATCCTTTGACCTGGGATTGATCCAAGGGATCAAGAAATTTGTTTTCAAAGCCAAATTTGGCCACCTAGACCAAATACCTTATGTGATGATCTGGCAAAACCCCCTAGAGGACCCATACTCTTGGTTAAACTTTTTTTCTTTCCAGACAATAGGCAGAAGTTTCTGCGTTGGCTAGCAGAAAGCCTATGGGTACAAAAGAGGAGACAGCAGACCACATGTCTACTCCTACACTATCCCTCTACTTGGTCCCCCAATGAAGAGCACTAGAAGTGTTACTTTCTAGTTAGCACTAGAAGAGCACACTAGTGGTGTTTCCACCACCACCTAATTCAACCTCTCAGGGTAAATGGCAGCTGCCATAGGTAACTCTGCTGCACACAGCTCTGCCACTGGCAGCCCCACCGTAGGCAGTGAATGGAGGAACTATTACAGGCATACAAGCCAACAGAGGCTGACTTAATAGCTGAAGTCTGTCTTCCTTTGCTTTAGAACATCTGGGCTGGTCGATGGTTAAAGAAACTTACCCTGCCATGGTTGGCCTTTGCCACTAGTTACTTTTACAGCTGGAAAACTCAGAACTTCCCTTATTCAGACAACCCTTGAGATTTAATCAATCTTTTAGAGACAGTCCTCTTTATCCAGTAGCCCACTTGGGATGATTGCCAACATTTATTCCAGACTCCAGAAAACTGGTTCTTGGTCCCACAGTGGCCCCACCAGTACCCAAGCAGGTATTAATGCTGAATTTCCTATAATCCACCCAGATTGAGATTTTAACAGCATTTAAATGTAAGGAAAGTATCTTAAATCTGCCATTCTCTGTTGGCAGCTCTCAAAGCATATGTAAGGCACCCACTAATTTGCCCAAAGATAAATAAGATAGTAGTAAAAAAAAAAAAAATAAGAGCCCTGCATCTTTCTTAGAGAGGGCCATAGAAAATCGAAAACAGCACTAGCTCTAGCTTTCATTGATTAGACAAAACCAGATATTAAGAGGAAAAAAAAGAAAGGAGAGGAGAGGAGAGGAGAGGAGAGGAGAGGAGAGGAGAGGAGAGGAGAGGAGAGGAGAGGAGAGGAGAGGAGAGGAGAGGAGAGGAGAGGAGAGGAGAGGAGAGGAGAGAGGAAAGGAAGGGAGGAGAGAGGAGGGGAGGGGAGGGGAGGGGAGGGGAGGGGAGGGGAGGGGAGGGGAGGGGAGGGGAGGGGAGGGGAGGGGAGGGGAGGGGAGGGGCGGGGCGGGGCGAGGCGAGGCGAGGCGAGGCGAGGCGAGGAAAGGAAAGGAAAGTACACACTCCAACAGGTTAAGACTACTAAGAAAATAAGCAGTGGAGGGTAGAAAAAGAAAAACAAACAAACACGCACATGCATGCATGCATACATACATACATATGAAAAAGCAAATCCAACAGACTTGCAATCTGACAACACCTAAAACATGACTTCCAGAGAATAAAGAGGTCCCTAAGGATCAAGAACATGCCCAATTGGTTAAGAACCAATGCGCTTATAATTTAAAAATGGGAGGGGGCATTGGGCTGGAAAATGTCTTCCAGAAGGATGCCTACTCAAACTATGACCTTAAAAGATGCAAAGGATAACCCTAAAAGTAGAAGAGAAACCCACTAATTTCCTTTTTGATAATAGAGCTTAACATTCTATCATGCTAAAACCTGAAGATAAAGTCTCTTGAACAGTATATGAATTATTTCCTAGTGGCAGCAGAAAGTAAACAAAAAATGCTTAGAGGAGACAGAATCTGGGAAATTTAGCCTCCACTAAGAAGGCCCAGCTAGGGAATATACAGTAAGAAAAGATCAAGGCCCCTCTTGGAGGCCAGAATAGAATTCCTACATCAGCAATACAATTGCCAGAAGTAACTAAGCTCTTTCTGCTTTTTCATGTATTAGAGATATGAGACTCAGTTGCAGAGACTGCACCTCATCCCCATTAGCACATCACCACAGTCATGGTCCTCTTTGTTACAATTGCTGACAAACTGTCACTGGGCCAAAATAGGACCATTGCCAATTCCAGAATAACTCATTATCAGTCTCTCCTATTAAATATCTTTAGTATAACCTTTCAGGGTCCAGATGCCCTAAACTCAGACACCCTGCTATCTAATGCAGACCTCAATGAACCTCTACATGACAACTTGGACATTTTTGGCTACATTCATGGGGCCATATCAGATCTTCAGGATACTCCTTTGATGGTTCTCCAATGACAAGAGCCTCATTCAGGATGGAAAGAGGTATTCTGGGTCAGCAGTGGTCGCAAACACATGGGTGAAGACACTCCCCACAGGTATGTCAGCCCAAAAAGCTGAACTGACAGCTCCAATCAACGTGTTAGAATTGAGAAAAGACCAGAGATATAGATCACTGGTATGCCTTTGCTACTGCTTGTGCCTTGGGGCTACTTTTAGGGAGAGAGGCCTTCTAACAGCCAAAGGGAAGACCAAAAATTCTCTCCCTACTAAAAACACTATGGGGATCTAAAAAGCTGGCTATCACCCATTGCTTGGGACACCAGCGAGGAAAAGGCCCAGTTTTAGAGGACAAAATAAGACAGATGAAACAGCCTAGCATGCTGTCCTAGAAATCGGACCTCTCTTGCTCTTAACTTTCCTGGATTCAGGATATCCTATATCCCTTGACCACTCTAAGTATTCAAAAGATGACATAATCTGGGCTAGAAATTTGCCCATGTCCCAATATTATGATGGATGATATAAATCCATTGTGCCAGAAGAAATAGAACTTCACATACTTCAGAAGATCCACCGCTCTTCCACCAGAGATGTACAGAGAATATAAGATTTGATACAACATGCTAATATCAGAATTAGAGATGCCATCTCAAAGATAACTAAGATTGTCAAGAAAGCTTGCCAGCTAAAAAGAACCCCAATAATAGGTTCAGAGACACAAAGCCTAGAGCCTGCAGAGACACAGAATTCACAAAGGTAAAACTAGAAAAGCCAACAGAGGCTGCCTTCCAAGCCTAAGTCTGTTATCCTCCTCTTGCCTGCAGCTGGAGATAGATGTTTACTGGGATTATAGATACCATTTCATGTTGGACTGAGGCTTTCCCCACCAAACTCGAAACTACATTCACAGTGACAAAGAAACTCTTAGAGGGTATACTGCCAAAAAATGGGCTTTCTCAGATGATAGGGTCAGGCAGTGGAACAGCTTTTGTGTCTGAGGTAAGTCAGAGATTAGTCAATATTTTGGTGATTGATTTTAAACTTTATTGTATATATAGACCCCAGAGTTAAGGACAGGTAAAGATAATAAACAAAACCCTAAAAGAGACCTTAACTAAATTGACCTAAGAGACTGGCAATGACTGAATTGGTCTCCATTCCTTTGCTTGCTACAGAGTATGAAACCCCACTTACTCGATGGAACTTATTCCTTTTAAAGTCGTGTTTGGAATATCACCTCCCATTATTCTTAACATATACGCAGAGGTAATCAATGAGTTTGAGAATTCCCAATTGCTAGATGACATCAAAGCTGTCCAAGGGGCTTTGTTTGGCCTAAACATTGTGCTCTCTATGAAAAAGGTACCCCATCCTTACCCCCAACCACCCTGAAGGTCACAAGATTTCAGTGTGAAATCACACACCTGTTTGCAGTTGAAGACCCTGACTAGCAGGAGAAAAACTCAGTATCAGGAATGCCTTCTGTTTCCCACTGATGGGGCCCTTACCCAAGTCCCAGGAACATCACGATGACTTGTTGATGACAACCCGGACACCCTCTAAAATATGATGGTCTAGTCTTTTCTGGTCACTAATATATCCAGGCCTAAATTAAATGAGTCATACTGGTTATGTTATAAGATAACATTCTTTCACTTCCAAGAACCTCTAGGCTCCATGCCAGAGATAGTACAAACAGAATGGGCTAAATACAGTAAAAAAAAAAAAAAAAAGACAAAGACTATGCACAGTCCTCATCACCCACCCCCACCCCCCAAAAAATCTTGTTTCTATGTTGAACATTTGACAGATAGTCAAAAGATAAATGGCCAAAGTTAGATAGGGCCTTATTCAATGTAAGAGAGACTTGAGACTATTCAACTTGTGGTAATAAAGAGTCATTTTCAGTACCTCCAAAACCTAGATAACAAAGTACCTCCAGGAAGCCCCATGATTTGGCTTTCTAGTTACCAGAGAAAGAGGGTGAGGGAACGAAAGACCAGAACTTTTGGGTTCAGATTTCATCTTAGAAAATCTGACCTAAGGTTAAATCTTAATTAACTAACAAGCCAGTACCTAGCCTCAGTTTCCAGGTTACCTGCCAACAACATCTGTATCTAACACCACTTACCCCAACAAAACCTGTGTCTAGCACCACTTTTCAGGTTATTCCCCAACAAATCTACACCTCCAGGTTATAAGCCTGACCCTGACATTTCACTTACTAACAACCACCAATAAGCAGAAAATCAGAAGTTAAGTTTATGGTTTGGCTCCCAGCACCAACCAATTATGTTAATGGTCATAATGGACCACCAATCAGATATGTACCTTGTTTTGTTCTGCTGTGTCAGAAAAGGCTGTTTGACTAAAGCTCAAGCTTAAAGATCCTAATGTGATTACATCAGAATTGGCTCCTGGTTGGTCTTTTGTGGCTCATGAATGCTTCTTGGTATAACAGTATCATATGTCCTGAAAATAAATAAGTCAGATAAAAGCATATTTTTATTTTGAATTTTTTTGTAGAACAGTGTACGTACATATAATGGTCATTTCAAATATTGAATATATTTTATTTCTCTAAACATAATTTCCTCAAAAATTATTTTTCATACACTTTCTTCTTAATTTAGAATAAAAAGTGGTATTTTTTTTTTATTCTAAAGCTAAAATGAAGCATTACAAGTTTGATCCAGTTGATACTCTAGGTCAAGTGTGCTGAATCAGGATAAAATGTTTGATGAAGTACATTAGGGCTAAAACAGTACAGAAAACTTCCTCTTGGCCCTCCTAGAATACACTCCTGGTATTTGCTAGATAGTTTTCCGTGAACACTTTGCTGCTTTGGGACATCAACATCTTTTTCAAATTTACTGGCTTGGGATTTTGACTAATTTTCAATAAAAAAAAAATCATGACATAAAATTTCCCTTTTATATTGTGGTAATCAAAAATATTAGCATGTACTTGCTAGAGGCCAGAGGGAATCTCTTTATACAAGATAATTCATTTCCTTTCAGTGTTTTTTCTCTTATCATGCCTGTGGTTACTGCTGCATCATCAGTTTTATAGTATCATAAGCTCATATTTTTATTGTTTTGTTCAAATGCTGAATAATGGATTTGGGAGAAGTTTTGCCTGGGTGCAATATTTTCTGATACATGTTTTTCATCTGTCAATCTTTTTGGTTTGGGATGGGTGGGAGTGTGCTGTCATCATTTTCCCAAGTGAGATACTCACTCTCACTTATTCTGTGTAGTTTTATCACTAAGAAGCTGTCCACTCCTGTTCAGTATCTGCTTTCTTGACTGTAGTGTATATTCCATTTGTGGACAATGTTGAGCATGCCAGACTTATCTGGTTTTACTAAGATTATGAATCCATCTGAATGTGTGTGTGTGTTTGGTGGTGGTAGTTGGTTATTGCTCTTTACTACTTGATGGTTTCTGTTAGAAACCATCAACATCCAAGATATTTTATATTATATTAAAACACAAACCCTCACTGGAGCAATGTAAGATTGTATTTATAAATTGGAACCATTGGCTTCCTATTTCAAATATTTAGAACAAATACCAGGTGGCTATGCCCACCAATAAACTTTTGTTATTTGAGTTTAAAGCTAAAAACCATGCACTTTTTTTGATTTATTTTTATTTGCTATAAGGTACTAAATATATGTCACAGACATACTCTTGATTTGCTTTTCACATGTTACAAATGAGATCCTATTAACATGATAATAGTGAATAATCTACATTTGTTCCACATATTATCTGGACAATATCAATGACATTTTTAAAAAATTAACTTTTACAAATATAAAATTACCTTTGTCAAAGATTGGCAAGTGATGTTAACAAAGTATAGTTCTGTATATCCAACTATATCCAACTATGTCAGTGAAGATCATGGTTGTCATGATTAACATGTTTGAAAGTGTCTTCTTCTGGCAGCCACCACATTCCTAGATTTTGAAGGAAAAAATTAAATGCAGTAATTGAATACTTTTCTGATTCAGCTTATTAAACAAGTATCACCTTGGGCATTCTTCATGACTTAGGCAATTTTCTGTGGTTTGACCATTAGGAATCATAAATGACAAACTGTAGCTCTTTTTCTAGTGTGGGAAAAATTAAATAGTTAAAAATAAGTTAAATTAGGTGTATGTGTATGTTTAAGAATAAAAGATTGTTTGGAAAATTGTGGTTCACTTTTAGTTTTACAGGATCATGAAAACGAAGTATTAGGATAAACTACAGAGAAAAGATTATGTTTATAATGTTATATGGTGTTTTTAGACATGAGAAAACTATAAGAACTAAGAAAATTATTCCATGTGGTTTGATCATAAAGTATCAGATATGTTTAACCTCATATAGCAAGCTATTAAGTTTTTTGTTTTGTTTTTGTTTGTTTGTTTGTTTGTTTAAATCATTCCAACGAAGTCTCACAATGTACACCATACTGGCTTGGAAATCACCCAGCTTGGCCTCAAACACAAAGCATTCTTATGTTTCAGTATCTTAAGTGTTGGACTTTGGAGCATAAGCTTTTAAGTTTGGTTTTCTGAATACATTTCTTTTTTGTTGGCATAATGAGACAATGACTGTTATCATTATTTAGTGAGTAACTACCTTCAACAAAACATCATCATGTTCCATATATTATGGACAATGATACTTTGTAATATGTTATAAAAAGGTGAACTACATTTTTATATATAATTAAAAAAACTAGAAGATGATAGTTAGTGAAGGCAAGAATGAGAGAGCAGAAAGACAGAATCCAGAAGTTCATGCATATAAGTTTATTTAACAAGATCAGCATCATTTCTGCTATGATAAGAATTTGATAATGGGTGATAATGAAAGAGATCAAAACCTATTTAAGAAGCTATAGCAAGAATCTTGGTAAGTACTAATGAGTGATAACAAGACCTTTAAAATTGAAGATAGGTGATGAAAACAGATTGAAGTGATTATGTTTGAAGTAGAAGATATATGATTTGAATGCTATAAGAAGCAGTGATAGTGAGTGTGAAATTTACTGGTATGCTATTTATAAACAAATCATACCAATAGTCAGTGCTTGATTTTACAAGATAGGCTTAAGAATAGGAGAACCATGAAATACACAATTTTAGTTTAAAATAATTGAAAAATGGAAATGGAACCATAATTTTCACCATGCACAAAACTCAAGTTCAAGAGGTTCAAAGACCTTAACATAAAACAAAACACAATAACCATGACAGAAGAGAAAGTGGAAGATAACCTTGAACATACTGGCACAGAAAATGACTTTCTGAAAAGACCACCATTAGCACAGTTACTAAGCTTAAAAAAAATAATAAATAGGAGCTCAGGAAACTGAAAAAATCTGGTAAATTGAAGGACATCATCAATTCAGCAAAACAGAAGCCTAAAGAATGGGACATATTTTTACCAACTCCAAATCCAATATCCAAAATATGTAAGTAACTAAAGACATTAGATATAAAAAAGCCAAAAGCAACAAAAAAGAAAATAACCCAATTTTAAAAAATTAAAGTATAAATGTAAATGGAGAATTATCAATAGAGGAAAATCAAATGGCTGAGAAACATTAAGAATTGTTCAAGATCATCAAGGAAATAAAAATCAATACTACTTAAGAATTCCATCTTATACCACTGAGAATGACTAAAATCAAAACACAAGTGAAAACTGTTGTTGGTGAAAATATAGCGCATAGGCAGCAATCCTCCACTGCTGATAAAAGTACAAAATTGTGCATTCACTATGGGCATCAATATAGTGGTTCCTCAGAAAATTGAAAATTGTTCTATCTCAAAAGCCAGCTATTCCACTCTTGGGCATATATCCAAAGGATGCTTGTATATACAACAAGGATTAGTGTACAACTATGTTCACTGAAGTGTCATTCATAATAGCCAGGAACTGGAAAGAACCTTGAATTCTCTCAATTGAAGAACAGATAAAGAAATCTTGGTACATTTACAAAATTTAGAATTACTCAGTTGAAATATATGTATATTCAAATATATATATACATATATATTTGTTATCATGAATTTTGTAGGCAAATGGATACAACTAGAAAAGATCATCCTAAGTAGGTAATCCAAATCCAGGGGGGAATATGAAGTATGTGTTGGGGGTTTGAGAGTTACCATGCAACCAAAAATATACCAAACTCAGTAAAGCAAGAATAGTTTATTGAATGCACACTAAAATACTTAATATACAGGTCCACAAGAAGTAAAAACTCAATTTTAGCGGCAATCTGTCCTCAGGGCAAACTTTTTGTATGAAAAAACAAGATCAAAACTTTGAAGACAAGCAGTAAAGGGGTACTACATTTTTTATACCTAGACAAAGAGTATTATCTGCTAACCTTTAAACTTACTGGTCCTGAGAGAGGTAAGAAGGCAGGTTGAGAGATGCTGAACAGAAGGATTTCATAACATTAAAATAACAGGGTATAAGGGATTCATCATAACTTTTTACTTATTATTAGCATTCTTTGGTGTCAGGTAACATAATAACAATGAACTTAATTTCACCTTGTGAGTAACATGGAGTCTGTTTCCAAAATAGCTACAGTTATCTTAAAAGGAACAGACCTCAGCTGTATGTATTCATTTATAAGTGGATGTTAGCCATTAAGTAAATGAAAACCAAGCTAAAGTCTGTACACCTAGAGAGATTAGAAATGAAGAAGTCTATAGAGAGGAAGTTTGGATCTCTTGGAGAAGGGAAAATAGAATAGATTTTGCAGCTAGAATGAGGGCTGTTGGGGCAGTGGGCAAAGAGGTGAAGGACCAGGTGAGAGATAGGGATTAGATGGAAGGAAACAGTACAGAATGAGACAGCTGAGACTGGGTTGTATTTAGGGGACTGTGTGGAAAACTAGTGCAGTGGAAACTTCCTGGAAACTATGGAGGCAAACATATGGAGGATTTCTAGTATGGGGATGCAGTTTGATCTGGCCAGCTTGAATTTGGCTCCCAGCCTAACAACTTGGATTCCTTTGGCTGAGTTGTTGGCCAAGGAGGTACTGTGATGATGCCCATATAAAACAGGGTGATGCTTAGACAGAGGAGTGCTTTTTGAAAACTGACAGCATGGCCTCATTTCTGAGGACAAAGTACATACCACTCATTGAAAGTAGAGATGTCAGACCCTGTGCCACAGCACTCCATTCCCAAATACCACCAGGAGAGAGCTGGCCTCCCAGGAGTGGGGACAAGCCTGAGAGCACAGGTAAGATCATCATTTCTGCTGAGGGACCTGCCCAGAACCCTCAGTGCACAGGAACCAAAGAACAGCCAGGGACAGGATCCTTCTAGTTTCTGTCTGCACCCTGGAGCTGACACTATGTGAGAGCTCTCCATACCCAAATTCCTCTGGGAAAGAACAGATCTCCTAGGAGTACTGACACACAGGTTTGCAGGAAGGACAAGCCACAGTCAGAGACAGCAAGACCAGCTAACACCAGAGATAACCAGAGGGTGAGAGGCAAGGGAAAGACCACAAACAACAGAAACCAAGGCTACTTGGAATCATCAGAATCCCATTTTCCCACCATACCAAGTCCTGGTTACCCTAACATACAGGAAAAGCAATATTCTGATTTAAAATCACATCTCATGAAGATGACAGAGGACTTTAACAATAACACAAATAATACCCTTAAAGAAGTACAGGAGAACACAGGTAAACAATTAGAAGCCCTTAAAGAGAAAACACAAAAATCCCTTAAAGAATGTAAACAGGCAACCTCAGGAAATAGGAGATTTCCCCCACCTCCACCCACAAGAATGCACCAGGGACCTGGGAAGTGAGAGACTCTCAGGAGTCATAGGGAGGGACCTTTAATGAAATGTCCTACAGTAGGGAGTGAAGACTTATAGAACGCACCTCCAACAGGAAAACAGGACATCAAGTGAGGGATGGGGTTGCCATCCCACAGTCACACCTCTGACCCATAATTGTTTCTGTCTGAAAGAATTACAGGGATGGGGATGTAGAGGAGCCTGAGGATTAGAAGGTCCAGTGACAGGCCCAACGTGGGATCCAGCTCAAGGGGAGGTCCCAAGGCCTGACTCTTACTGAGGCTATGGTATGCTCACAAAAGGGACCTATTATATCTATCCTTCGAAAGACTCAACAAGCAGTTGAAAGAGTCAGATACAGTTATTTGCACCCAACCAATGGACAGAAGCAGCTGACCCCTGTTGTTGAATTAGGGAAGCCTGAAAGAAGCTGAGGAGAAGGGCAATTCTGTAGGAGGACCAGTAGTTTTAATTAATCTGGATGTCCAAGATCTTTCAAACACTGGGCCAACAAACAGCATACACCAGCTGATATGAGGCCACTAAGTATAATTGAATTTAGAACAATGCAACATAATGCCATTACATATAAAAGTAATGTTTTCTACATGTGTGTGGTGACATTTTATGGCTGCTCAATCCAAATGGTCATCTCACATCTTTTCATACATCAGTTTTGAAAGCATTTTTTGGTACACTGCAAATAATGATATACTGAGACAGAAGAGATGACTTAAGATTACTAACTGTTTATCCTGGGAGACCAAATTCAGTTCCTGGCATCAACTTTGTCCTGAGCTGCACATAACTTCCTGTAGCTCTGACTTCAAAAATTCAACATGATCTTCTGGACCTGAAAGCACTGCACTTATGTGCACTGCCCCCATTATTGTACTAATATGCACTGCCTCTAATGCTCCACTGATGTGCAGTGTCCATAATAAAGCATTCATATGCACTCCCCCTAATACTGAACTCATGTGCACTGCCCCAATACAGCATTCATGTGCACGGCACCTAATACAGCAGTGATGTGCACTGCCCCCAGCACTGCACTCATGGGTACTGACCCCAATATAGGACTCATGTGCATACTCATAATAGCAACCTAAGAAAAAGTTAATTCTGAGAAAAGTAGGTACATGTCACAAGTGATCTTTTACAATAATGAATGAATATATACTTCATGACTGAGAAGTCAAAGGAGAAGAAAGCACAAATAAGACCAAATACAAATAAGTTCAAATGCAAATAAGTACAAGTACAAATAAGATTTACTAAAGTTAAATCAAAATAAAAATAGGCTAGAAATAGGATATATTCAATATTATGAAATAAAGACAATCTCTTAAATGTCATCTGTAATATTTAAGGCTCAGAAAAGATTAAATGAATTCAACACCCCTTGCCAGTCACTTAGTTATTTTGTAATCATGTAAAAAGTCTTTAAAAAACACTACATGCAACATACACTGATAAAGCCAAAGTAATTAGTATTCAGATGTATATCCATGTATAATAAAATATGTTAATTAAAATACTTAAAGCAACAAAACATTATAATATTAATGATAAACAGTAGCATAAACAGAAGATCTAGCTAGCCCCCACCTATTTTGGAGTGCTACCTCTGCCAGGGAGACCAGAGAATCTTGGATGTGAGAGACTCCTTTTTCTAATCTCTTTATATCAATATGTATGGTCTCCATAAGACCATCATAATGCTTGTTTTGTAACACCAGGGAAGCTATTCCTGATCCCATGCCTACCATAACCAATCCTATGAGAACAGCCAGGGTTATAGCCAAGATTCATTATAATGTTTGACCTTTGTATGTACTGACCCAGATGTTCCATCTAGGAAGTCTAGTACTTGGTCATCTTTGTTCATAAAATTCTTTGTCTTGGTGTAATATAGCCCTCTGTGACTTTGGAGGTGAACCTGTTTCATAGAGGGCACGAAGTTTATGCCAGATGTGTTTATGGACCCATTGGATACCCTCAAGGTTGTCTAAAATTTGGCATTCATCTGATTTGGTAATGACTCATTTTGAAGGTTAGGAATAATGGGAATGGTAGAACTGAACATGATCTCAAAAGAGTTGAGTCCCATCCGGTGAGGGGAGTTCTGTACCCTCTAAAGGGCAAAGGGGAAGAGAGTCAAACTGTCACTGCCAGCCTCTAAGGCAAATTTAGTTAAGGTCTCTTTTAGAGTCCTGTACATCCTCTCTACCTGTTCTGAGTTCTGGGATCTATAAGCACAATGACTCTCCAATAAGGCCCCAGAATAATTGCTAATCCCTTACTTACCTGGAACACAAAAGCAGGTCTATTATCTGATGCTGTAAATTGAGGGAAACCATACAGTCAAAGAATTTCTTTTAATAGTTTCTTCACAAATGTTTCTTTTTTATTTTTAAAATTTTAACTTATTTTTTATTATATGCTTTTATTATATGCTCTGTGTTTATTTCCTAATGTGCTCAGGTGAACATCGAGGTAAAAGAATGTCTCAGATTGCTGGTTAATTGTGGAGTTAATTTTTATTGAAATTCCCACCCTCGCATATCTCTTTTTGCCTTTTATGCTTTTTCACTGTCCTTTTCCTGTGTTGTGTTTAATGTTCTAGGCCAGGATTTATCCTTGTTTTCTCTCCACTTATTTGATCACTATCACACCATTTAGTTATATAGAAGTTCAAGTGTGATCCTATACAACGACCATTAGTTATTTAATTGTACTCTGCTTACCTTTCCTTGGGCTCCACATATACAAAACAATTCTCAGAAGTTCTGCTTTATTCCTCCAAACTTCTGTAATAATAAAAGAAAATACTCCATATATGGTTACAATTTTCTTGGTACCAAGAATGAATATTAATTTGTACAAACAAATATAAATAATTGGGAAATTCACTGCTTTCGAGATTGTGTGTGTGTGTGTGTGTGATTTTATCTATTTTTTTCCCTTTACATAAGTGTTTTTTAAGGAAAATCTCTTCTTATTCCTAAGAGGGCTCAAGTCAATACCATTATACAATAATACCATTTGACATTTATGAATATAGTCATATAGTGGAAGTTTTTCTGGTGTTGTTTTTCTCTCCAAATTTTTTTAAAAATTAAAAAATGAAACAAAGACTATAATTTCCAGTGACAGATTATGATGACAGTCAGTACACTTACCACCTCTAAAGTATATTAGCCATTTCCAGCTACCTTGGCATGAACCATGATAATTTTGTGTCACCATGAATTTGAGTATCTCCATATTTGACATGCGCCCCAAAATAGTAAATATCTGTCAATAGTCACATCTGATGTAGATTTCTCTAGTTAACTTACTTGTTGTTATTAGTGTTTTAAAGAATGTGAAACCCTTATTTATTTCTCAAGCAGTTGCCTATCCAAAGTCAAGAAGACAAACCATACTATACATGTAGTTTCTAGAAAAATGAAAGGAATAGTAAAATTAGTGAGATTTTTGCCCCAATATATCTGAGCATACATGTGATTGATAATGGTATTTTCAATATATTAAGTGAGTATGTTAAGAGGAAAGAAGAAAAGTTGGAGCAATATTAACAATGTCCAAATGGTTAGCTATGTGAAGAGACAGATTACAATTATAAACCATTCTAAAATATGTCTCCAGTTCAGTTAACATGTGCTCATGGAAGGTCATAAAATCCTACTAAGAGTAGAGGGTAACACATTTCTCAGACTGATATTCTGATTTTACAATACACACACAAATTCATACATATATAGAACATATTCATGAAATATAGATTATAGATATTATACAAATGAGCCTATATGTCAGTCTATATTATGCATAGACATGTACATTATACATATGTATATGTACATGTGTGTGAGTTTGTATATGTGTGTGTGCACATGTGCATACACCTGGAAATTGTTTCTAAGGGTGCCATATATATGGCTCTATCATTTTCAATGTTTCATTTGTTTTGTTGTTGCAACCAATAACATCACTAAGAAAGCCTCAATGTCTCTGACAGTTTATGAGCATATGAATCATTTGTGATTATAGGTTGGAAGAGTTTCCTATATTGGTTTCAGGTTTCAATCACTGATAAAACACTAGATACCTACATCACTTACATTACCCCAAATTGGAATCAAGACAGAAATTCTGTGTGGTTAATCTTGATATTATAAAATCTACCCAATTAAAAGGTATCATTTTGCATAAAATGTAATATTTTTATAGAGGCATTTATTAAGCTGACAAGAATATATTTACCAGTAAAATACTAACTTTGTTTTAGTCATAGATTGGATCTTTAGAACCAATGTAAATAAATATTAGGATATAATGAGTTAATGAATTGAATCTATATAAAATGATTGAATTGCATGCTAGACAGACCCAAATCCCATAGAATTGAAAGATAAGAAACAACAACTTGTGTCATTACTCTGTACTGTGAAAACATGACATCAGAGTGGCAGCAGATCTAGGACCTGGGGAAGTCGTCTTTTCTAGTTTATATCTTATCTTCTTCCTGTCTTTCCACAGAGGAAAGAATGTTCTGGTGGTTGTCTCTCTTCTCTTAAGGGCATCAGTTTCATCTTTGTGGCTGCTCCTTTATGATCAACTCTAAACCTGGTTCTCTTAAAAGTTTGATGTCCAACTCACAATGATGTTAGCTTTCAGCATATGAATTTTGATGTGGACTGAATTTAGCCTAGCACACTATCTTCAAAGTATATATTTTTTAAACATCTTGGTTAAAATCAGTTATGCCTGGTGTGAGATTTTTGCTTCATAACAATGTGATTAAACAATATGTGCCTGCTGGGCGTGGTGGCACACGCCTTTAATCCCAGCACTCGGGAGGCAGAGGCAGGCAGATTTCTGAGTTGGAGGCCAGCCTGGCCTACGAAGTCAGTTCCAGGACAGCCAGGGCTACACAGAGAAACCCTGTCTCTAAAAAAACAAAAAGAAAAAGACAAAAAAAAAACAAACAAAACAAACAAACAAACAAACAATATGTGCCATAAGAAAAATCTATGATATCCTAACCAGCATGCAATTTCCTAATGTCCATTTTCAGTAGAGACCTAGGAAGATACGAATGTGACAGTTTAAATCTATTGCATACTGTTGTTGAGGATGATTTGTTTTACTTTTTATAACATATTTTCTTGGCAAATCATTAAATAGTTTTATCTTTGCTTTGTCTTTGAGTATCCATATTGGGGGATGATGGTTTAGACACCTTTAAATGTAATTCATTCTTCACTTCTTTGAAGTAAATGATAATTGACATGTTAAATTACATAATATTCAAAGAAAGTTTATCTTTGACACTCATAAGCAATGGCATTCATAGATAATAAAGGAAATAAAAGTATTTGTTTTTTCAGATATCATGAACATTAATAGAGGCTTCTCTTTCAATAAAAAAATGAAAATATACAAAAATTTAGATGTTTCAAAGGCTAAAATAATTTAGTTTTCTTAAACCTCTCTAACATTTATTTAACTATCGATTATTTAAACAGAAAATATGTCTAGAAAAACACCATCACACATGTACAGAAAGTGGACTTCGTAACAAGCAACCTAATAGTTTTGGGGTATAGAAAAGTAAATCAGAATCTGCAATTGAAAGAACTGTGCAAAAGAAAAACAATATAAAACGCAAATGCTATCTGTCTTCTCCTTCTTTTATAAATGTGCTTTTCAGCATGAAAAGTTAACTCTATCTGTACCCAATATTAGAAAAGGTTTTTTATTAATCAGCACTATCTCCATGCCTTCCTGCCCTTTCGCAGAACTTGCTTGTTTTTGTTTTACTATATTTTGTTGTTTAAAAAATATAACTCTTGATTTGAATCATAATTTTTGTAAACTTATGATTTCTCCGATTCTTTTCTCAGGTTGAGCGACCTATGATTTGTTTTATATTTGAGCCCTCTATTCTTAGATATGCCCCTTATTTCACGGTACTATAACACTACTTTTTCAGCTAGTCTTCATGGTAATAATTTGAAATTTTTCTTATTTTAGAAACATAATTAAGAAACATCCTATTTTATTTAATATTTTAAAATATTGTATATTTGCCTTCTGCCCCAGTTAAATGGAAAACTGATAATCGCTTTTCAAAATTAGAATAATTTAATAATGTTGCTAATTTTTGTTCTCAGTCTGAATTGTGCTAAAATTAGCTTTTACTTTATTTAGTTCTATAAAGAATTCTAACTCTTGTTTTACCTAAATTGTATGATTAATGTCTGAATAGACAGCACATTTACATTTATTTTTCAATAAGAGAAAGAATTACAATGGTATTGAAGTTTGGCAGTATGAAGTCAGCCAGTGAGCTTGGAGAGGGATGACTCAGCATGCAATTCACAAAAATTCAGAATACAAGGCAGCCTTTAAGAAGCTAAGTTTTCTGAACCAGCCCTGAATAGCCCTAATGTTCCCAAGTTGCTGATTTGGAATGTAAGAGGTTTAGATCATAGAAATGCCATTTTGAAACAAAATTGCCTTTATACTCTATGGCCTTAGCCTTGGGATATGAATCTTGCTCCATTAACAGTTCAACATAAGAGAAGTGTTTGTCACAAGATGGAAAACAAAATTCTCAAATAACAAAGAAATATGATTGGAAGATGTTCAGGAAAACATCACTATTTTGATCATAAGTATTTCCTAAGATTCTCCCTGACCATTAATGTGAAAGGTAAATAAACATATAAGAAACAAATTACAGAGAAAATATTGTAGGGTGAATGATAGAGGAAAACTGATGATGTGGTGATAGGTGGAAAATGAGAACAAGAAGTAAAAGAAAGCTTGGTAGTGCAGTGTTCTCACTTGAGTTTTTCCTTCAACTCTTGATGTATATTTGGCTTCACCATGTGACTTTCTACTGCTTTATACTTCTTATTTATCCTGGAAGTTCTCATATCCAAAGCCACATGCCTTGTATTAATATAGATTTTTTTAAAAAGGCAAATAAAGCTTGAATGTCAAAGATGAGAAACTGCCTTGAAACAAAAACAGAAAGCACAAACAGAAATAAAATTTATAGTTAATGATAACTGTCGTTACTTTTCCATGTGTAACTGCTGCATGTTAGGTTAATTAACTCAGAAATTATAGAATATTTTTTTTCAATTAGTTGATTGCACAATTTCAACCAAACATAAATTTTGTGAAAATACTAGTTGAATTAATAGTTCTAGATAGGTTTTAAGTGAAATATATATATATATATTATTTTTAATTTTTATTAGATATTTTCTTCATTTATATTTCAAATGCTATCCCAAAACGTCCCCTATTCCCTACCCCTGCCCTGCTCCCTTACCCACTCACTCCCACTTCTTGTCCCTGGCATTCCCCTGTACTGGGGCATATAAAGATTACAAGACCAAGGGGCCTCTCTTCCCAATGATGTCAAACTAGGCAATCTTCTGCTACATATGCAGCTAGAGACACGAGCTCTGGGGGTAATGATTAGTTAATATTGTTGTTCCACCTATAGGGTTGCAGATCCCTTCAGCTCCTTGGGTACTTTCTCTAGCTCCTCCATTGGGGGCCCTGTGTTCCAACCTATAGATGACTGAGAGCATCCACTTCTGTATTTTCCAGGCCCTGGAATAGCCTCACAAGAGACAGCTATATAAGGATACTTTCAGAAAATCTTGCTGGCATATGCAATAGTGTCTGCATTTGGTGGCTGATTATGGGATGGACTCCTGGGTGCAGCAGTCTCTAGATGGTCCATCCTTTCATCTTAGTTCCAAGATTGTCCAACTGGTAATAAGGACACATGCTCCACCATGTTCACAGCAGCCTTATGTACAATAGCCAGAAGCTGGAAAGAACCCAGATTTCCCTCAACAGAGGAATGGATACAGAAAATGTGGTACATTTACACAATGGAATACTACGCAGCTATTAAAAACAATGAATTTATGAAATTCTTAGGCAAATGGATGTATCTGGAGGATATCATCCTGAGTGAGGTAACCCAATAACAAAAGAAGTCACTTGATATGCACTCACTGATAAATGGATATTAGCCCAGAAACCTAGAATACCCAAGATACAATTTGCAAAACACAAGAAAATCAAGAAGGAAGACCAACACGTGGATACTATATTCCACCCTAGAATGGGGAATAAAATACCCATGGAAGGAGTTACAGAGACAAAGTTTGGAGAAAATTATATAATTTTAAATAAAATTAGTATATAACATATTGATTTAAAATTCTTTGGAAATTTTCTGAGTCCTAAAAAATTATTCGTCTGAAATGGTAAATTAAATAGAAGAGATGGTAGGTTTTTTCTTTTTGTATATTTATGTTCCATAAAGAAACAGCTAGAATTTATATATTTGCTGAAAACATTTATTGAGTTTAAACAAAACAGATGCCAGAATAGAAAAATAAATAAATAATGCCACATATTTTCCAATGTAAGATCATTTTCCATTTTATGTTCATTTACTTTTCCTGGAAGTGGCTCACATTTTGCTAGGATTTTGTAGATAACTATAATTTTTATGATAGTATATATAATATTTATGAAAATTAAAGTGCATTGTTGCTTAGTGAAGCCTCCCAAATCAATATATTCACATCCTTTTTAGCAGCATTATTCTACAAGAAATACATTGTTTTCAAATAACTAAAGCAAGTGCTTTATTATGAAACAGCATTAAATTCTTTTTTTTTATTATGTATTTTCCTAAATTATATTTCCAATGGTCTCCCAAAAGTCCCCCATACCCTCCCCCCCACTTCCCTACCCATCCATTCCCATTTTTGGCCCTGGCGTTCCCCTGTACTGGGGCATATAAAGTTTGTGTGTCCAATGGGCCTCTCTTTCCAGTGATGGCCAACTAGGCCATCTTTTGATACATATGCAGCTATAGTCAAGAGCTCCGGGGTACTGGTCAGTTCAGAATGTTGTTCCACCTATAGGGTTGCAGATCCCTTTAGCTCCTTGGGTACTTTCTCTAGCTCCTCCATTGGGAGCCCTGTGATCCATCCACTAGCTGACTGTGAGCATCCACTTCTGTGTTTGCTAGGCCCCAGCATAGTCTCACAAGAGACAGCTATATCAGGGTCCTTTCAGCAAAATCTTGCTAGTGTATGCAATGGTGTCAGCGTTTGGAAGCTGATTATGGGATGGATCCCTGGATATGGCAGTCTCTAGATGGTCCATCCTTTCGTCACAGCTCCAAACTTTGTCTCTGTAACTCCTTCCATGGGTGTTTTGTTCCCAATTCTAAGAAGGGGCACAGTGCCCCCACTTTGGTCTTCATTCTTCATGAGTTTCATGCATTTAGCAAATTGTATCTTATATCTTGGGTATCCTAAGTTTTGGGCTAATATCCACTTATCAGTGAGTACATATTGTGTGAGTTCCTTTGTGATTGTGTTACTTCACTCAGGATGATGCTCTTCAGATTCCACCTCACACCAGTCAGAATGGCTAAGATCAAAAATTCAGGTGACAGTAGATGCTGGCGAGGATGTGGAGAAAGAGGAACACTCCTCCATTGTTGGTGGGACTGCAAGCTTGTACAACCACTCTGGAAATCAGTTTGGCGGTTCCTTAGAAAATTGGACATAGTACTACCGGAGGATCCAGCAATACCGCTCCTGGGCATATATCCAGAAGATGTCCCAACCGGTAAGAAGGACACATGCTCCACTGTGTTCATAGAAGCCTTATTTATAATAGCCAGAAGCTGGAAAGAACCCAGATGCCCCTCAACAGAGGAATGGATACAGAAATTATGGTACATTTACACAATGGAGTACTACTCAGCTTTAAAAAGAATGCATTTATGAAATTCCTAGGCAAATGAACAGTATTAAATTCTTATATGTGTCTTTTTTCCTTTTATTTCTATTAATTTTATAAAATACTCATACATTTTTATCTTATTTTATATTGATTTGTGTTCTGTCTGCATGTATAGTTGTGTTAGGGTGTCAGATCCCCTAGAACTGGTGTTACAGGTAGTTATGAGTAGTCATATAAGTGCTGGAAATTGAACCTAGGTCTTCTGAAAGAACAGGCAGCACTCTTAACTGCTGAGCAACCTCACCAGCTACAAATACTAGTACTTTAAAACATTTTGAAGCTACTTTTCACTAAGCATTGCAATGAAATATTTTAAGAGTTATTTTCCATTTTCTCCATTTTTGAATGCATACATTTACTTTTTTCCCTTTTCATTCAATTTACACTTCTATTGAAGCACCCCCTTCACAAGACACCTCCCCAATTCCCCAACCCCATTCTTCTCTAAGAGGGTTGAGGGCCCCCATGGGTTTGAGTCCCACCCACCCTAACAGATTACATCACTGCAGGACTAGGTGCATCCTCTACCACTGAGGCCAAAATATAAGACTCAGTTGGGGAAAGAGGATCCATGGGCAGGCAAAGATTTAGAGAAAGCTGACTCTCTAGTCGTTGGGGGATGTACATGATAACCAAGCTGTACATCTGCACAAACATGCAGCAGGCCTAGGTTCTGCCCATGTTTGCTCTTTGGTTAGTCTGTGGTTCAGTTTCTGGGAGCCCTGATGGGTTCAGGTTAGTTGCCTATGTTGGTATTTTTGTGGAGTACCTATGCACTCTGGTCCTTCAGTCCTTTACCCAATTCTTCCATAAGATACACTGATCTCTGCCCAGTATTTGAACCTTGTTCTCTGCATCAATTTCAGTCAGCTATTAGGTGGAGTATCTCAGATGTCAGTTATGCTATGCTCCTGTCTGCAAGCATAACTGAGCATCATTAATAGTGTCAGAGGTTGGTTTTCTTTTTTCTTCAAATATACAAACTTTTAATTATTAGCATAGATGAAAGAGACACCAAGTCAATGGCATGAATATCTTCAGCATGCTCATAGGTGAAAACTCCCCACACTAAGGAAAGTCACATCTATGCAAAACAACCCCCCAACACAGAACAATAAATAGACAAGACAAGAAAGGAAAATCCTCGGAGCATTAATAAAACACTAAGTACATATAGCAAAGAGTGTATAGTGAAAGCTGTAAGACAAGACTAACAGCTGATTTTTTCAGTGAAAATTCTGAAATCCCCCAGAAGTTGTAACAATGCATCCATGTCTTAAAGACTATAACAGCAAACCTAAAATAATATACCCAGCACAATTGTGATGATTTAAGGAGAATGGAAATTTTCCATGACATAAGCAGCTTAAACAAATTATGTTCAACAAATTAAAACCTAAGGGAAAAATAGAAAACATTATTTCTATCTTAAGAGAGAATTCAGCATTGCAGAGAGAGTCATATTGTGGAAAGTTAATTATTAAAGGATAAAATATACTAAGAAGAAAACACCAACAATAAGCAAAAGGATTACCATTACTTATGAAGGAGAAACTGAAGGGTTCTTTGGAAAATCAGCTGGATGATGTATTGCTGAGGTGAACACAGGAAAGAAACATTTCCTGAAATTGGACAGAAAGACTAAGGCAGGCTTGTGAAGGAACATTTTGCTTAAGCAGACATAGGGGAGAGGATGTTCTGCTAAAGCAAGCATGTGAAAGGGCACATGATGAAAGACTTTTTGCTAATGAAATACATGTATTGGTATATCTTACTCTGTGTAGTTGAACCACATTTGTCAGGACACCATAGAGAGAAATGCACCAAAATCTTCTGGTGGTATACTGCAGTTTGTTGCCACTTCCAAGGACTTGGGTTGATTGGATGCACACACTGAGGCAAGACCTGTGCTGAGGCAAGAGACATGGTGAGGCAATACACATGGAAGACATGTGATGTTTGGAGGGTATAAATAGAACTAAATGGAGTGAGAGAGACAAAGCTTGACTTTCTAGTGCACCTAGGTGTTCAATGCTTGTATGTCTTACAGTTTCACTGATCTTCACTTCCCTGATAGAGGCACAGTTGAGCACTTCCTCTGGTGTTCCTGTTGGTCCCTCCTGCTGACTCGAGCCAATGCTGAGGCCTGGCTGTCTCTGCTAGGTTGTGTCACCACTTTTGCTAACCCGACTCTACTAAAATGGACCCCTGATATAATTGTAAAGTTTTTTTTTTCCAGTCATTGGTTGCCATTCACTCAGTTTCTGTTCAATCCTTGCCCCTGTGCTTCTTATAGGCAGGACAAATTTTGGGCTAAACGTTTGGTGGCTGGTTTTGTGTCCTTATCCCTCCACTGGGCATACTACCTGGCTTCAGAAGATAGCCAATTCATGGTGTTTATCAACTATATGCATTCTTTTGTAAAATTTTTAGTGGCACTTATGTATACTATCATTTTATCTGCAAATAGCAATACATTGACTTCTTTTCCAATTTCTATCCACTTGATCTTCTTTGTTGTCTCATTGCTCAAGGTAGAAAGTCAAGTACAATATTAGAGAAATATGGAGAGAGTAGACAGCATTGCTTTGTCCCTGGTTTTAGTATGATTGCTTTACGTTTCTGTCCATTTTATTTGATATTGTCAATTGGCTTGGCGTTACTAGGGTTAGGAATGCACCTTGTATCCCTGTATCCCTCTCATCTCTCCAAAACTTTTAACATGAAGAAGTGTTGCATTTTTTTCAAAGACTTTGAGCATCTAATGAATTGGTCATGTGATTTTTTTTCCTTTGCGTTTGTTATATAATGAATTAGGTTAACGGATTTTCATATATTGAACCACGCTTGCATCCATGGAATGAAGGCAACATGATCATGGTGAATGATATTTTTCATGTGTTCTTGGATTTTTTTTTACTATGTTTTTGCACTGATGTTCATATGGGAAATTGGTCTGAATTTTTCTTTTGTTGTTGAATCTTCGTGTGTTTAGGTATCAGTGTGACTCTGGCCTCATAGAATGAGTTTGACAATTTTCCTTCTGTTCTATTTCAAAGAATAATTTGAGAAGTATTAGTATTAGTTCTTTATTGAAGGTTTGGTAAAATTCTGTGCTAAAACCATCTTCTTTGTTGTTTTTAGGTCTTTATTTTTGCCCATTGGGAGATATTTAATGAATCCTTTTAATTCCAAATGGGTTATAGGACTACTTAAATATTTTACCTGATTTAGATTTAACTTTGGGAAGTGCTATGTTTCTAAAAAAATCAACCATTTCTTTTAGATTTTTCCAATTTTGTGTACTGCAGGCTTTTGAAGTAAAATACAATGGTTTTCTCAATTTCCTCATTATCTGTTGTTATGACTCCCTTTTTAGTTCTTATTTTGTTACTTTGGATACTGTCGTCATGCCTCTTAGTTAATATGGTTAAGTGTTGACTATATTGTTGATATTCTCAAAGAAGCAGCTCTTGGTTACATTTATTCCTTGTATTGTTCTATTTGTTTATAATTAATTGATGTCAGTCATGAGCTTATTTATTTAAATAAATATGCTATTATTTTTATTTTTCTTATTTTTTATTATTTAAATGCATTTTATAGCTCAATCATATTAATAATATCGAGTATTTTGAGAATCAAATAATACATAAAAATTTTGTTCAATGTTTATATTCATATCATTTAATACCCTAAAAGTATCATTAATGAACATTTAATACTATCCATAACTGAGGATCCTATATCTAATACTGAATATGAAATTGTTTTAAAACATACAAAATATTCTTTAGGAATTAAGCATAATAGAAGAGCATAAAATATTAGAAATGAATCACTAAGGGATATATTCAAAAGCCCTTTTTTATAGCCCCACCTGTCATAGTGAAAGAGTATTTCAAATGCATTATATATCTCTGTGCATTGTTTGACTATAAGTTTACTTTAAAAAGATTATCAGTGTTTCTAGGTGAGAAATTATTTTATCAGTAAATATATTTAAATTTTTTCAAAATAGCAAAAACTCTTTGATGTTAAACATTAAGAAAATGCTAATTTCAAGCACAGTGAGAAAAATTATCATTAATATTCACATGGTGTTTATAGAATGTGATTTCAATATTTTTAAACAGAATAATTATTTTGAGATATATTTCATTGTAATTCCTCCCTTTTCATTTCTGATTTTATTAATTTGGATACTGACTCTGTGCCCTCAGGTTAGTCTGGCTGAGGGTTGATCTATCTTGCTGATTTTCACAAAGAAACAGCTCCTGGTTTTGTTGATTTTTGTATAGTTCTTTTTGTTTCTATTTGGTTGATTTCATACCTGAGTTTGATTATTTCCTGCTGTCTACTCCTCTTGGGCATATTTGCTTCTAAAGCTTTCAGGTGTGCTGTCAAGCTGCTAGTTTATGCTCTCTTCAGTTTCTTTTTGGAGACACTTAGAGCTATGTGTTTTCCTCTTATCACTGCTTTCATTGTGTCCCATAAATTTGGGTATGTCCTGCCTTCATTTTCATTAAATTCTAAAAAGCCTTTAATTTTTTTCTTTATTTCTTCCTTGACCAAGTTATCTTTGAGTTCAGCTTCCATATGAATGTGTGTTTTCCATTGTTTTTGTTGTTATTTAAGACCAGCCTTAGTCCATGGTGATCTGATAGGGTACATGGGCTTATTTCTATCTTCTTGAACCTGTTGAGGCCTGTTCTGTGACCAATTATATGGTCAATTTTGGAAATGGTACCATGAGATGGTGAGAATAAGGTATATTCTTTTGCTTTAGGATGGATTGTTCCACAACTTTCTGTTAGAGACATTTGGTTCATAAATTCTGATAGTTTCACTGTGCCTCTGTTTAGTTTCTGTTTCCAGGATCTGTCCATTGCTGAGAGTGGGGTATTGAAGTCTCCCAGTATTATGGTATGGGGTGCAATGTGTGCTTTAGTAAACTCTCTTTTATGAGTGTGGGTACCCTTGCATTTGGAGCATAGATGTTCAGAGTTGAGAGTTCATCTTGGTAGATTTTTCCTTTTACCAGTATGAAGTGTCCTTCCGTAACTTTTTTGATAACTTTTGGTTGAAAGTTTATTTTCTGAGATATTAGAATGGTACTCCAGCTTGTTTCTTCAGATCATTTGCTTGGAAAATTGTTTTCCAGCCTTTTACTCTGAGGCAGTATCTGTCTTTGTCAGTGAGGTGTGATTCCTGCATACAGCAAAGTGCTGGGTCCTATTTATGAATCTGGTTTGTCAGTCTAATTTCTTTTTATTGGGAAATTAAGTCTATTGATGTTAAGACATATTTAAAAAAAGTGATTTTTACTTCCTGTTATGTTGTTGTTGTTGTTGTTGTTGTTAAAGGTAGAATTATGTTTGTGTGGCTATCTTCTTTGGGGTTTGTTGAAAGATTACTTTCTTGCTTTTTTCTAGGGTGTAGTTTCTCTCCTTGTTTTTGTGTTTTCCATCAAGTATCCTTTGTAGGGCTGGATTTATGGAAAGATATTGTGTAAATTTGGTTTTGTCATGGAATTTTTTGTTTTCTGCATCTATGGTAATTGAGAGTTTTGATGGGTATGGTAGCCTTGGCTGGCATTTTTGTATTCTTAGGGTCTTTATGACATCTGTCCAGGATCTTCTAGCTTTCATAGTCTGTGGTGAGAAATCTGGAGTATTTCTGACCATCTGCCTTTATATGATACTTGACCTTTTTCCCTTACTGTTTTTAATATTCTTTCTTTGTTTTGTACATTTGGTGTTTTGATTATTATGTGACAGGAGGAGTTTCTTTTCTGGTCCAGTCTATTTGGAGTTCTGTAGGCTTCTTGTATGTGCATGGGCATCTCTTTCTTTAGGTTAGGGAAGTTTTTCTTCTATAATTTTGAAGATATTTACTGGTCCTTTATGTTGGGGATCTTCACTTTCTTCTATACCTATTATCTTTAGGTTTCATCTTCTCATTGTGTCCTGGACTTCCTGGATGTTTTGGGTTAGACGCTTTTTGCATATTGTGTTTTCTTTGACTGTTGTGTCAATGTTTTCTATGGTATCATCTGCACCTGAGATTCTCTCTTCTATGTCTTGTATTCTGTTGGTGATGCTTGAGTCTATGCCTTCTGATCTTTTCCCTAGGTTTTCTAATTCCAGGGTTGTCTCACTTTGTGATTTCTTTATTGTTTCTATTTTCATTTTTAGATTCTGGATGGTTTTGTTCATTTTCTTCACTTATATGATGGTGTTTTCTTGTAATTCTTTAAGGAATTTCTGTGTTTGTTCTTTAAGGGCTTCTAGCTGTATGCCTGTGTTCTCCTGTATTTCCTTATGGGAGTTATTTATGTCCTTCTTAAAGTCCTCTATCATCACCATGAGAAGTGATTTTAGTTCTGAATCTTGCTTTTCTGGTGTGATAGTGTATCTAGGACTTGCTATGATGAGATAATAATGCCAAGTAACCTTGGTTTCTGTTGCTTATGTTCTTACATTTGACTCCTGCCATCTGATTATCTCTATTGCTAACTGCCCTTGCTATAGCTGAGTGGAACCCATCCTTCCTGTGATCCTGGTTGTGTCAAAACTTCTCAGATTTCAGCTATCTCTGTGATCCTATGGTTCTGAGATCCTGTGATCCTGAGATCCTGGGTGTGACCAAGCTCCTGTGAGTCAAGCTACCTCTGAGACCTTGAGATCCTGGTGTGACCAAGCTCCTAGGATCCTGTGGTCCTTTGATCCTGTTATACTGAGCATGTTAGTGTGCCTGGAGGTGGAGTTTCTTTTGGGTGTTGTGGGACTAGCTGTGGAGTTCATGCCCAAAATCTACTCAGGGCAGTGGCCCAGACTGGAAGGAATCATGCCACTGGTTGGGTGGAGTTCCTGGGTGCCTGGGTCACTCTGGTTCCAGTTATTTCCAGTTTTGGGGCAAATGTTGTGTACTCCTCACCTCTGATCCTATGATCCTGGCAGTGTTAGAGCACCTGGGAAAGGATCTTTCTCTGGGTGTTATGGGACTTGCACTAATCCTATAATCCTGGGAGTTTAGAGCAGCTGAGAGTGGATCTTGATCTGGGAATTGTGGGACTAGCTACAGAATTCACACTCAAGATCTGTTCAGGGCAAAATGATGAGAAGACATGGACACCAGATAAAGTGTTGTATCTGAAGGTAATTTCTCAAAGTGAGCAACAGATTTATAATGCGGAAGAAAAACAAGGAAGTTATGGTATATATCAACCAAGATACATTGAGATGCATAATGGCTCTTTACACAAAACAGAGAAAATATATACATAAAGGCTACCAGGAACCAGGCAGTGTTTACAACTGAGATAAGATCAACCCTAAAACTATAAAGTCAGCTATTCACAGGAGCCAGGTGAAAGGGCTAATATGCCCAGGTGTGATACTAGCCTATTGTTTAACCCACGACCAGGGGTCCCTTAGTAAACACCTAATTATGCTATTTGTTTGGGCCTAGTGAAAAACATGTACCAGGGAATTTAGCTCTTGCTAACCTTTTCTTGAATAATGCAATACTCTAGCTCTTCCTTAAATCACAACAAACCTTCTTTCTACTATTATGTAATGTAGTCTGACATTCATGTCTGTAATGAGAATTCTAAGTATACTTTGTTGAACTAGTCCTGAGGTTTCTAGCTCCTATCCAGTAAACTACATTGCCTGATTTCTAACTATTAACACTGGAGGCATTAAGTCTGAATAAGTAACATTCTGAAAGGACCCTGATATAGCCTTCTCTTGTGGGACTAGGCCTGGCCTAGCAAACACATAAGTGGATGCTCAGTCAGCTATTGGATGGATCACAGAGCCTCCAATGGAGGAGCTAGAGAAAGTATCCAAGGAGCTAAAGAGATCTGCAACCCTGTAGGTGCAACAACATTATGAACTAACCAGTACCCTGGAGCTCTTGACTCTAGCTGCATATGGGGCCTAGCAAACACAGAAGTGGATGATCACAGTCAGCTATTGGATGGATCACACGGCCCCCAATGGAGGAGCTAGAGAAATTACCCAAGGAGCTAAAGGGAACTGCAACCCTATAGGTGGAACAACAATATGAACTAACCAGTACCCTGGAGCTCTTGTCTCTAGCTGCATATGTATCAAAAGATGGCCTAGTCGGCCATCACTGCAAAGAGAGGCCCATTGGACTTGCAAATTTTATATGCCCCAGTACAGGGGAACCCCAGGGCAAAAAAGGGGGAGTGGGTGGGTAGGGGATGGGGGGGGTGGGTATGGGGGACTTTTGGGATAGCATTGAAAATGTAAACGAGGAAACTACCTAATAAAAAATAAATATATATAAAAAAAAAGATGGCCTATTCGGCCATCACTGGAAAGAGAGGCCCATTGGACTTGCAAACTTTATATGTCCCGGTACAGGGGAACGCCAGGGTCAAAAAGTGGGAATGGGTGGGTAGAGGAGTGGGGGGAAGGTTATGGGGGACTTTTGGGATAGCATTGGAAATGTAATTGAGGAAAATATGTAAAAAAAATATTTAAAAAAAAAGAAAAATGATAAAAAAAGAAATTGCAAGCCCAGGGTCAGCTCAAGGACTACCTAAGACCTCAGGACATAGCTGAAGGCCAGGAAGCAAAGTTTAACTAAATTAGCTATTTGTCAAATCATTTCTTGGGGGTACCTATAATAAAACAATACTGAAGGAAAGTACTTTAAATCCTTCACCAACTATTGCAAGGGCATATCTGGAGCATTTATGCTATGGGGTGCCAAGGTTCCAGGAGACCAGTTTCGGTGAAGCTTTTTGCCTCAGGTCTGAGGCCAAGCTTTTGAACTTTCCATGCAGGCTTCACCCGAGTGGGTGTGGCACCCGCCCAGTCCAGAAGGAGCCCATGCCACTGGTAAGGCAGAGTTCCTAGCTCTTGCTGGTCCCAGTTACTTCCAGTGTTGAGCTTTTTTTTTGTTGTTGTTGTTGTTGTTTTTGTTTGTTTTGTTTTGTTTTGTTTTGTTTTGATTTGATTTTTTTTTCTGTTGTCCTCTTGTCTGTCTGATGCTTTGTGTCCCTGAAGTTTAAGTATGTTCAGGCCTTTCTGCTAGGGCAGACTGCTAACTAGTCTGCTCCCCTGGAGATACCATATCCTGAGCCACCCCAGAAGATCCACTGCACTCAGGGTAACTGACACCACAGCCTGAGGCATCACAGGGGATGTGCTACTCATAGGGCAATTGGAATACTGGGAGATATGTTACACTGATAGCCAGCTTGTCTGTTCCCTGTAAGCATAATAGCTTGAAGGCATCCCAGGAACTCTTAAGTACATAGGGCAACTGGGCAACAAACACCACAGTTTGAAGACCTCCTGGGGGACTCTGCGGCATGCAGAGTAATTGACCCAAGAGACTGAAAGCCTTGCTGAGATTCTGCTACATATAGGGAAACAGAAACCACAGTCTTTAGGCCCCTCTGGAGAACATCATCACACAGGGCATCGACTTGACTGCTCCTCTGAAGACAAAACAGTCAGAGGGCCTCCCAGGAAATCTACTGCAGCTAGGGCAACAGATCAGCAGCTTCCCTGCTCCTCTGAAGAGCCTCCAGTTTGAAGGCCCCACAGGTGATCTGCTACAGCTAGGGCCACAGGCCTACCAGAAGACCTGAAGCAACCCAGAGACAAAAGAGAGTCTCCAGAGAGAGTCACCCAGACCAGCAAATACCAGGGCCAAACAGATGGCAAGAGGCAAGCACAAGACCATAAACAACAGAAGCCAATATATTTTAGTATCATCAGAACACAGTTCTTACCACAGCAAGCCCTGAATACCCCCAACACATTTGAAAATCAGGAAGCTGACCTAAAATCCCATCTCATGAAGATAATAGAGCCTTTTAAGGAGGGTATAAATTACTCACTGAAAGAAATAAAAGAAAACACTGGTAAAGAGGAAGAAGCCCTTAAAGAGGAAACAAATAAATCCCTTTAAAAAAAATACAAGAAAACACAATCTAACAGGTGAAGGAATTAAATAAAGCAGTCCATGAATTAAAAGTGGAAGTAGAAACAATAAAGAAAACACAAATATGGGCAAACTTAGAAATAGAAAAACCTAGGAAAGAGGTCAGCAATTACAGATGTACATATTACCAACAGAATATAAGAGATAGAAGGGAGAATGAATCTCAGGTATAGAAGATACCATAGAAGAGATTGACACAACTGTCAAAGAAAATTCAAAACATAAAAATCTCCTAACTTAAAACATCCAGGAAATTCAGGACACAATGAAAAGACCACATCTAAGAAAATATAAATAGAGGAGAATGAAGATACCAAAATCAAAGGACCTGAAAATGTCTTCAATGAAATCATAGAAGAAAACTTCCCCAACCTAAAGAAAGAGATGGCCATAAAGGTACAAGAAGCCTATAGAACACCAGATAAACAGGACCAGAAAAGAAAATCTTCTTGTCCCATAATAATGTTTGTGAATGTCACACTTAAAGCTGGCCGAGAGACTGTTAAAGAAGAGTGGATGTACATAGGAGAGCATCCCTATCACCTGCATGTACTTAGTGACTCTCCTCTGTGTCCCATGGTGATAGCTTGCTGAATGCTGTGACTCATAGTGTACTGTTCTCTTAACAGCTTTCACTTTTCGTTAATAAAATTAACTTGAGGGGAAAAAACACTAAATGGACAGAACAAAGAAAGAACATGAAAAACTGCAAGGGAAGGGGGAAAAGTAATATACAAGGGAAGTTCTATCATAATTACACCAGACTTCTTAACAAAGACTATGAAAGCCAGAATAGCCTGATCAGAGGTCATGCAGACTCTAAGAGAACACACAGGCCAGCCCAGATTACTATACCCAGCAAAACTCTTAATCAACATAGACAGAGAAAGCAAAATATTCCAGGAAAAACAAATAAACAAACAAACTAACTAACTAAAACAGTATCTACTAATTCAACACTCCAGAGGATCCTGGAAGGAAAGCTTCACCTCAAGGAAGGTACCTACACTAAAGAAAAGACCAACTATCAAGCATCTCACAACAAAGGCAAAGGGAGAGAACCACAAGCACATAAAGCCACCTACACAAACAAACATCAGGAACCAAGAGTCATCTATCTTGAATATCTCTTAATATTAATGGTCTCGACTTACCCATAAAAAGACATTAGCTAATTTTCTGGATATGCAAACAAGATGAAGCATTTTGCTGCATACAAGAAACACAACTCAATAACAAAGACAGACACTACCTCAGAGTAAAAGGCTAGAAAAAGGTCTTCCAAGCAAATGGTCTCAGAAAACAAGCTGGAGTTGCCATCTTAATATCCAATAAAATAGACTTTCAATCAAAAGATATTAAGCATAATGAGGAAGGAGACTTCATATTCACCAAAGGGAAAATCCACCTAGAGAAAGTCTCACTTCTGAACATCTATGCCCCAAATGCAAGAGCACCAGCATTCATAAAAGAAACTTTACTAAAGCTCAAAACATACATTGTACCCCACGCATTAATAGTGGGAGATTTCAACACCTCACTATCACCAATGGGTGGGTCATTAAAACAGAAACTAAATAGAAACACAGTGAAACTAATAGAGGTTATGAAGCAAATGGATTTAACAGATATCTACAGAATATTTAACCCTAAAACAAAAGAATATACCTTCTTCTCAGTACCTCATGATACCTTCTTTGAAATCGACCACATAATTGGTCACAAAACAAACCTCAACTGATACAAGAAGATTGAAATAATCCCATGTATCCTATCAGATTATCATTGTGGAAGCTCAGAGAACCTGGTGGGGAACTGGTGGAAAGACTGGAGTTGCTGAGAGAGTATGCAGCCTCATTGAAAGAGCAACAAACTCTGGCCTGACTACCCAGTTCTCCCAGAGTCTAGACCACCAACCAAGGAGTTTGCCTTGAGGGATCCATGGCTCCAGATACATATGTAGCAGATAATGGCCTTGCCTGACTGCAATGGAAGAGGAAGCCCTTTGTCCCGAGAAGGTTTAATGCCTCAGCATAGGGGGATGCTGTAGCCACGGTGGGGTGGAAGAGTGTGGGTGTGTGGGGGAGAACCCTCCTACAGGCAAAGGAGAGGGGAGAGGCGACTGTTGGATGGGGTTTGGTTGTAAGAAGGAAGCAGGACATCTTGAGATGGGCGGTTGGTGGAGAGGGTAAACGGGAAATGGGATATCATTTGAGACGCAAATGAATGGAATGATTAATTAAAAAAATAATAAATTAAGCTGGGCGTAGTGGCACACGCCTTTAATCCCATCACTTTTAATTAATGGTGTTTATTTACATGGTGTAAATTAATATATAAAATCAGCAACAAATCCTTAGAAGTAGCCAGTATAATGGAAAGAAGAATCCAAGGGGATAAATAAACCGCCCCACATTTTAAAAAAATGACAAATTTGTCAATTTTTATCATAGATAGAATAAGATAAAGACAGAAAACTAACTGATGGGACAATATAGAAATCAGTAATAATACTTTTAAAGCAGATTGTTTATACATAGGGTGTGTGAGAAGAATCTAGTTGTTTCAATAATGTGGAGTTGGATGTCAATGCATTCAGACAACAGACAATAAAATAATTCAAATGTGGAGAATCACATGGACTGGAACATGAATACTGGGATACTATTCCAGGAATGTGGAGGCCAAGGAGAGTTTAAAACTATTACCCATCTTCAATATCATGGCCAAAGATTAAATCTATGGAAAAAAAAGAAAAAGTTCCATCTCAAATCTGGAATAATATTTTTTGCCAGTGTTCCATTTTAGGTGAGGAGAATCCAGGTTCATAAAAATGGTTAGTGGACCTTGTTACTTGGGCAAGATTAATTATTTTCCTTCGAGGTTTTCTCCATCTCTAGTAAATCACACCCAGTACCTGTATGTGTGTATGAAAGAGGGATTTGAGATGAGAACACAAAGAACAAATATTGAAAATGGGAGCATGCTTGAATTATAGAAAATTAGCTGACCTATTCATTTGAACTGCCTAGCAAATATTCTTAATGAGATCACATCATAATTCTTGATATTTTGCCTCAATTTGTTCAACTCTAGATGTAAAGTAAATGAGAATAAACCTCAAAATTAAGGAAGAGTAAGGAATGGAGAGGAGGGACTGAGACATGAAGAGAAGAAAGCAAAGAATAGGAGGGGAGAAAGAGAAGAAGAAAGAGAGTGACCGAGAAATAAAAGAAAAAAATGTTTCTTCAAGATGCCTTAAACTCATAAATATGAATATGGAGATAGAGCACGGAGAAGGGCAGTAAATGAGCACAATGGATTGAATATCTTTTGATGATATTAAGAATCTTCAGGATGGCCTAGTCAGCCATCAATGTGTAGAGAGGCCTTGGTCTTGGGAAGATCATATGCCCCAATACAGGGGAAAGCCAGGGCCAGGAATTGGGAATGGGTGGGTTGGAGAGCAGGGTGGGTGGAGGGCATAGGGGACTTTGGGGATAGCCTTTGAAATGTAAATGAAGGAAATATCTAATAAAAATTAAAAAAATAATCTTCAGAATTGATTGCACTGAAGGAATTACAGCATTTTCTCTAAATATTCTGGTGATATTTTAGTAATAGATGTTTCTAGGTTCTTCTGTGTTGCTCTGATTATTACACTATACATTTCTAAATTATAAGAATCCATCTCAAGTTATTGAAGTATTGCACACACACACACACACACACACAAACACACACACACACATACAAAGAAGCCATGAATTTAAAAGAGAAAAAAGTGGAACTTAAAGTAAGGAAAGTGAATGAGTATGACATATATGTATTGTAATGTCAAGATTTTGCTGAAAGGACCCTGATATAGCTGTCTCTTGTGAGGCTATGCTGGGGCCTGGCAAACACAGAAGTGGATGCTCACAGTCAGCTATTGGATGGAGCACAGGGCCCCAAATGGAAGAGCTAGAAAAAATACCCAAGGAGCTAAAGGGGTCTGCAACCCTATAGGTGGAACAACAATATGAACTAACCAGTACCCCAGAGCTTGTGTCTCTAGCTGCATATGTATCAGAAGACTGCCTAGTTGGGCATCATTGGGAAGAGAGACCCCTTGGTCTTGCAAACTTTATATGCCTCAGTACAGGGGGATGCCAGGGCCAAGAAGTGGGAGTGGGTGGGTAGGAGAGTGGGCGGGGGTATGGGGGACTTTAGGGATAGCATTTGAAATGGAAATGAAGAAAATACCTAATTAAAAAATAAATAAATAAATAAATGAAATGAAAAGGGAAGAAGGGAAAAAAAGAATTGTATGGTTTCACTAATGTCTTGGGGTATCCATTGCTGTGAAGAGACACCTTAAACAAGGTAATTCTTATTATAAACAACATTTTATTGGGGCTTGCTTACAGTTTTAGATGTTCAGTTCATTATCATCACTGTGGGAACATGGCAGTGTCTAGGCAGAAATGGTGCTGGAGATATGTCTTGATCCAAAGCCAGGTTATGGAGACTATCTTCTCCAGGCAACCAGGAGGATGATCTGTTTTCCTCCCTGAGCAAAGCTTAATCATAAGTCTTCAAAGCCCTACATCAGAGAGAAACATGTCCTCCAAAAGGCCATACATACTTCGACAAGGCCACGCCTACTAAAAGCTCTACTTCCCATGGGCCAAGCACATTCAAACATCCGCATCTCACATTTGTATGCATACAGATGTGCTTGTGTGTGTGTCTATATATCTATGTATCTATTATTGATGTATCAGTCATCTACCTATCATCTATCTATCAGTATATCTATCTGCTATCTCTCCATCCATCTGTGTATAAGCATATTGATATAAGGAGTTTTAATATTTGCACTGCACAATTTGCTAATATAAACTAACAAAAGAAATTGAATGACTGAAAACAACCTTTATATTAACCAAATCTTGTGCTCTTTCTACCTTCATGAAGACATCATCTTCATGTTTTATGATCCATTTTCTGAAGAACTATTGCTAGTGTTTCATTGTGCAGTTTTCTTGGTCAAATATTTTCAAGGTTTAGTGCGAAAAAAATCATGTTTTTAATTTGTTGAAGAATATCTCTTTTGTATTGGGATAGTGGTTGTTGGCTTGTGGAGGTCTTTTGTTTTTTCTTTTGTTTTTTTTGTTTGTTTGTTTGTTTTTCTGAAAGTTACATTATTTCAAGTTATTTATTTATTTTCTTTTCTTTTGTTAATTAGATATTTTCTCTATTTACATTTCAAATGTTGTCCCCTTTCCTAGTTTCCCCTCCAAAAATACCACACCCCCTCCTCCCCTCCACCTGCACCCCAACCCACCCACTCCTGCTTCCTGACCCTGGCATTCCCCTATACTGGAGCATAGAACCTTCACAGGACCAAGAGCCTCTCTTCCCATTGACGACTGATTAGGCCATTCTCTGCTACAAATGCAGCTAGAGCCATGAGACCCAACATGTGTTTTCTTTAATTGGTGGTTTAGTCCCAGGGAGCTCTGGGGTTACTAGTTAATTCATATTGTTGTTCTTCCTATGGGACTGCAAACCACTTCAGCTCCTTGGGAACTTTCTCTAGCTCCTTCATTGGGGACCCTGTGCTTCAATTTAATAGATGGCTATGATCATCCATTTCGGTATTTTCAGGCACTGGAAGAGCCTTTCAGGAGACAGCTTTAATAGGCTCCTGTCAGCTAGCTCTTGTTGGCATCTGCAATAGTGCCTGGGTTTGGTGGTTTATTTTGTTGTTTTTTTGTTTGTTTGTTTGTTTGTTGTTTTTTATGGGATGGATCCCCAGGTGGGGCAGTCTCTGGATGGTCATTCCTTCAGTCTCTGCTCTGAACTTTGTCTCTGTAACTCCTTCCATGAGTATTTTGTCTCTCCTTCTAGGAAGGATCAAAGTATCTACAAATTATCTATTCATGTGTTTTGTTGATTGTATCTTGGATATTCTGAGCTTCTGGGCTAATATCCACTTATCAGTGAGTGCATATCAATTGTTTTCTTCAAGTTACTTATTCTTTTTGTGGAGAAGTTCCTGATAGTTTGTGATATTATTGTAGTACATGCAATATTCTATCATTTATTTATGTCAAGATAGTTTGTTTGCTTTATAGTTGTTTTCAGTAGCTTGATTACTATTCATCTACAAGTAGTTTTCCTTCAAAGTCTCTTTCTTAAAAGATGATTAAATAATTCATAGATTTAATCAAATTTTATGTATTTGGGCATGCTTAATATCCAATATCCAAAATTATCTGTCATTTTGGGTCTTGAAATATACTATTTACTCAAAATCTAGTAAATATCTCCTTGTGTTTTGTTTTTTTGTTTGTTTGTTTTTGCTTTTTTTCCACTTTTCTGGTTTTATGTTTCTTTAAAAACAAATAATAAATCTATCTTCACTTTCAGTCACAGTGAATATTCCCCAAATTTCCGACTTTAATGTTCATAATCACTGAACTTTACACATTTCGTCTTTCCTTTCTAGAGTGTTTACTCTTCCTTAGAGTATATGGATCACCCTACTGATATTCTCACTTATTTTGTATTCATATTTGCCTTTACATATCAAAATGTAGCATTCAAGTTTCTCTTTTGCTTCCAGTGTTTTTGTCATCTTGTTTAGATTCTATTAGAGGCAGAGATCAGACATCTAATTTGCAGAGTATGTGGCATCTGACAGGGACAGACACAGCAGTCTGAAGCTCTCCTGAAAAGTAGTACACCACAGCATCTATACAATGAAAATGTGTGAATATGGTGTGAGAATTGAGGAGCTGAAAGGTTCCAACTGTGGCTAAGTAAGAAGTGTTTGCTGTAAGGAAAGATTTGATTCATTCTGACAATTTTAACAGAATAAATCCACCTAGTACTTTGTAATCAAATGCTAATTAGGAAAATAAAAAATGTCCTGTCATAGTTCTTTAGTGACTAACTGACATCATGGTGTGGCACGTATGATCACATGGGTGACTCATATGGAAAACCTCTGAGACTCAAAGCAACAAAGCCCTTGCTTTTATTGACCTTAGTTGGAAAAAGGTAGAACTTTGTGGGACAAATATTGTTTTCCAATAATAGTCAAGTGACTTCTTTCCAGAAAGTTATTTACTGACTTATATATGTTAATTGGTTCCAACAATTCATTCCAATACTTTGTTAAGAAAGTTCAGATGATTTTAAAAGTCAATGTCAGACCAATAATTTACCTACTTTGTCTCTTGAAATGTCTTAGGAAATTTTGCAATTTTGAGGAAGAAAGAGAGAGAGAGAGAGAGAGAGAGAGAGAGAGAGAGAGAGAGAGAGAGAGAGAAGAGTCCGTGTTTGTCTGTGTGAGAGAGAGAAAAAAGGAGAGAATAAAAGAGAGGTTCTCAGAGGCAGGAAGAAATAAAGAAAAAGGAGATTTTCCATTCTATTCATTTCAGATCTCAAATATTATAAATGATATTGATCAGAATACTCATCCACATAAATACAAATATACATTTTATTTATTTTCTTGAGTTATTTATTCAAGTGTTACAACATACATTTATAACACATGTAGCTATAATTTTATAACTTACACATTAATTTTATTATGAGAAATACATATATAAGCTTGGAGAATAAAATACTTTAATATATACTAAAACTTTCATTTTTAAATATGTGCACAATTTTATCTTTATACAGACCATATGCTTTTTCTTACATATGAAAGACAGTTTTTCATATATAACATCAAAATAGAGTCATAACACTGAATACAACTACCAAATTCCTGTCCACCTAAAAATAATGTATAAAAAGATGATGCTCCTTACCAAAAACTGCAGTGATTGAAAACAGAAATACTTCATGGCTACACTGTATGATTAAAAATGAACTTAAATTGACAGTATCTAAGAAAACAATTATCTTTTTATTCAGTTACTGGATCTTTGTTTTGTTCTCTTCCTTAAGTTCTGAAATTTCTTCCTGTTTGCCTTCAGTCTGAATCTGTTTACTCAAACTGCCTACCTTGATCCCTGGATTTTCTTGTGTCTTCACATAGGATCATGTATGCCCCTTTTACTTGTTCTCTGGAGGTGTGGACAACAAGTTTACCTGCTTTTCTGAGGTCCTTCCTTTGTTTGAAAATCTTTCCTGGAATAAATCCAGGCATTTGAAATGTAGCTTCAGATTTAAGATTCAGGTTCTAAACTCTCCTCACACTGAGACACATATGTCAACTGAAAATGTGGGTGCTAATGTTAATGTTCTATTCACAGTGAATTGGTCTGTGGTTCACTCAGCCTTCACTTTGCTTTTCCTTTGATGTATAATCTACATATAAATCACGTAAGTCTAACTGAGTGTCATAGTGTACAGGAGTGTCCCAAAACTTTTTGACATGCAAGCTTGTCTTTTAAACAAGATGAGTTTGGACTTTGATTTAAAACACTTATTTTTGCAGTCATGCTTCCATTTGCTTTCCTTGAAAGATCTAATTACTCATATGCAGTTTACATCTAAAGCTATTACTAACCTTTGTTGCAATATATGTGTGCATTTGTATGTGTATAGTAACTACCTTCTATTCCACTTATCTCCATGTCATAATGTTTTACACACATGCCTGGTCTTCCACTGCGTTGTTCTACCATCAGTCGAAGATCAAATTGTCTATTTTCTTTGTAATTTCCTAGCTCTTTCTACATAGGTAATGGATGATGGCCTCAGGAAAATAAATCTCATTATTTCTTACCTGAAGACTCATGAGAAAACACATTTTAGGGGGAAATAAATTGATTTCTTTTCATACTTTTATAACTAGTTTTTAACTACATCAGATAATCTCATATAAATCATGCCAATATGTTTAATTGAAACTATATGACTACTTCTCATTGGCAAAATATATTTCATCACCCAGAAATTTTACAAATAAATGTTTGGTAACTCATAGTATAAGTTAAACAATAATTGACTGATACATTACACAAAAAGATAGAAAAGTAAAAGAACTGGAATATAGGAGAACATTCCAATGAATTTTGAATAGGGAACTAATGTAGATGATAAATAATATTTGTACCTGACAATTGCTCTGTACTGAGCTCGTGTATTTAATTGCAACAAATCAGACAAAACTGAACAATTCATCCTAAAAGTTTTCCCTTCAATGCTTGCTTCTATTTCTGATGTTCTAAAGTGAAAGAATGTTAATCATATTTTCCAAATTCCAGTCTTACTCTCTATACTAAGAAAAATGAGCAGACTTATTCAAAGCAAACTGACTCAAAACAATACATTTTAGTACCATTTTATATCTTTGTATTTGCCTTTTTAATTTTATATTAAAATATTTTGGCATCAAACAGAGATTTTTAAGAAAATGACAAGCAATCAAAATAGAGAGTTTTGGAGCCCAGTGCCAATGGATATGTCTACAAAACACTGGGAATATTTTATTACTGGGGCAGGAAGGTTGTAAGTCTTAGCAAATCAGTGAATTTGCCATGAGATCAAGGCTTCTAGTACTATCAGATATTAGGCCCATAAAGTCTCACCAATAAAACTACCAAACAAGAGCTGAAAATGACCATCAAAAACAGGCATGTGAGGAAGATGAAGGAAAGCCCAATAGACCTCAACCTTACACTAAGAACTATAGGCAACAAAGAAATGCTAAGAGCAGAGACAGAGTCTTCCTCAGGGAAAGCCCCACCAATCAATGGTCAGCCCTGAAAACATACATACAAGTAATATTATACAGACAAGCTAGTTATATTCAGAATTATATATACATATACAAATATGCACATAAGAACTATTCATAAAAAACAAGGCCATGAATTTAGAAGAGAGCAAAGACAGAGGAAGGAGGAGGGGGAGGGGGAGGGGGAGGGGAAAGATTGACTGAGGCTTACTGGACCTCTCTCAGAGCCAGATATAAAGGATAAAACTTAAGGGTGAATTGAGCTTTGGTGGTGAAACAGGCTTGAACTTTTATTTTTTAAAGTCATAACAAAATATTCCTCACACTCAATGAAAATTATAAATATAAGATGTATCTATATCCAGAGCCTGGATTGGTCAACAAAGTTTAAATAAAAAATGAATTATTATTATTTAAAACCAACCTTGGTTTAGCCACCAGGAAAGTGTGTAGAGAGACTGACATGTTAAATATGTGAGGCAGCCCATGCCTTATATACATCAGAGAACTGATTCCAGAATGGGACCTAGTCTGAGTGTGATGCCTGGCAAAGGTTACACTGTAAATAAACTCATTCTGTGAGGCCAGCTTCATAGTACTCATTGTTTTGGACAGGAAATTCCCATTGTCCATCTCAATCATGCAGTAAGTCCCAGAAACTGCCAGAAGAGCTCAGTCTTAACTCCAGAGGATCCACAGGAAAACCCAAGTGTGGGGAATGCTAAAGATGTACAACTTCTTAAAACGGTGAACATTGAGTACCTCAATGTATTTTGTAAGGTCATAATGTCAGTGTGTCTTTGTACCTCAAAAAAAAAAAAAAAGAAAAAAGAAAAAAAAAAGAAAAGTTGTAAGAGCCAGAGGGGATAGATGACACCAAGTAAAGTGTGTCTTCTAAACACAACAGTGACACATATATGAATTCACAGAGATTGTGAAATGATCCACAGGGAGTATACAAGTTAAAGCCACATGGATTCCCAGCATTAAGAGGGGAAAATGGACCTCAGAACTCCCAAATCTATTAAAAATGGTATCTGTAACAACAACTTACAAAGAAGGGACATCTGTGTTGTTTCCAGCTTCTGGCTGATATAAATGAGGCTGCTATGAACATAGTAGATCATTTGTCTTTGTTCTGTGTTGGAAATTTTTTGAGTATATGCCCAATAGTGGTATAGCTGGGTGTTCAGGTAGCACTACTTCTAATTTTATCAGGAACTGACAGATTGATTTCTTAAGTGGTTATAAAAGCTTGCAGTCTGACCAGAAAGGGTGGAATGTTTCTCATTCTCCACATCCTTACCCACATCTACTGTCAGAAGCATTTTTGACCTTAGGAATTCTCATTTGTGTGAGTTGTAATCTCAGGGTCATTTTGATTTGCATTTCCCTGATGACTAATGATGGTGAATATTTCGTAAATGTTTCCCAGTCATTCAAGATTTCTAAGTGGCGAATTCTCTGTTTAGCTCTGTACTCCACTTTGTAATAGGGTTATTTGTTTCTCTGTAGTATACCTTCTTGAATTCTTTGTTTATTTTGATATTAGCACTATTATTGGATATTTACTAACATAAAGAACTTTTCCTAATCTATGGGTTGCTGTATGTCCTGTTGACAGTGTCCTTTGCCATACAGAACTTTTCAATTTTATGAGGTCCCATTTGTCCAGTGTTGATGTTAAAGCATACACCATTGGTGTTCTGTACAGGAAGTTTTTCTCTGTGCTCGAGTATTCAAGGATCTTCCCCAATTTATCTTATATTAGATTCAATATGTCAGGTTTTATGTGGAGGCCCTTGATGCACTTGGACTAGATCTTTATACAAGGAGATAAGAAAGGATCAATTTGCATTCTTTTACATGCAGACTGCCAGTTGAAACAGCACTATTTGTTGAAAAAGCTGACTTTTTTTCACTGGATGGTTTTAGCATTTTTGTCAAAGATCAAGTGATCATAGATGTATGGGTTCATTTCTGGGTCTTCAACTCTATTCCATTGATCTACCTGCCAGTTTCTATACCAAAACCATGCAGTTTTTATAACTATTGCTCTATGATACAGCTTATCATCAGTGACAGTGAGTCCCCAGAAGTTTTTTTATTGTTGAGAATAATTTTCACTATTCTGTATTTTTTTGTTATTCCAAATGAATTTGAGAATTGCACTTTCTATCTCTATGAAGAATTGAGTTGGAATTTTGATGGGTATTGCATTGAATCTGTACATAACTTTCAGCAAGATAGGGACTTTTACTATACTACTCCTGCTAATCCATGAGTATGGGAGATATTTTCATACTCTGAAGTCTTTTCAATTTATTTCTTTAGGGATTTGAAGTTCTTGACATACTGATCTTTTACTTGTTTGGTTGAAGTCACTCCAAGATATTTTAAATCAGTTGTGACTATTGTGAAGGATATTGTTTCCCTAATTTCTTTATCAGCCCATTTATCCTTTGAGTAGAGGAAGGCTACTGATTCATTAGAGTTAGCTTTATATGCAGTCACTTTGCTGAAATTATCAGATGCAAGAAATCTCTGGTAGAATTTTGGGAGTTGCTTATGTATACTGTCATATCAACTGGAAATAGTGATATCTTGACTTCCTGTTTCCCAATTTGAATCCTTTTGATACGTTTTAGATGTGTTGTTACCAATTATGTGGTCAATTTTGGAGACAGTACCATGAGGTGCTGAGAAGAAAGTATGTTCTTTTGTTTCAGGATGAAATGTTCTATAGATATCTGTTAAATCTATTTCATTCATAACTCCTGTTAGTTACACTGTGTTTCTGTTTAGTTTCTGTCTTCATAATCTGTCCATTGCTGAGAGGGGGCCTTGGAGTCTCCCACTATTATTTTGTGAGGTGCAATGTGTGCTTTGAGCTTTAGTAAAGTTTCTTATATGAATGTGGGTGCCCTTGTTTTTGGAGCATAGATGTTCAGAATTAAAGAGTTCTTCTTTGTGGATTTTTCCTTTAATGAGTATGTAATGTCCTTCCCCATTGTTTTTGATAACTTTTAGTTGAAAGTCTATTTTATTGGATATTAGAAGGCAACTACAGCTTAATTCTTGGGACCACTTCCTTGGAATTTTTTATCCAACCTTTTACTCTGAGAAAGTGAATTTCTTAGTCACTGTGGTATGTTTCCTGTATGCAACAAAAAACTGGGTCCTGTTTTTGTACCCAGGATGTTAGTCTATGTCTTTTTATTGGGGGATTGAGTTCACTGATGTTGAGAGATATTAAGGACCAATGATTCTCGCTTCCTGTTTTTTTTTTTGTTGTTGTTAGAGAAGGAATTATATTGATGGGTTTTGGGTTTGTTTTGAGAAATTAACTTCTCTTCTTAGGTGTGTTGGATCTTCATTCTATTTTCCTCTGTAGGGGTGGGTTAGTGTAAAGGTATTGTGTAAATTTGGTTTTGTCATGGAATACCTTTGTCTTTATCTATGGTAATTGAGAGTTTGCTGTATGGTAGCCTGGGCTGGCATTTTTGTATTCTTAGTTCTGTATGACATCTGCCCATGATCTTCTGGCTTTCGTAGTCTGTGGTGAGACATCTGGTATAAATCTGCCTTTATATGTTACTTGATCTTTTTACTTACTGCTTTCAATATTCTTTCTTTGTTCTGAGGATTTTGTGTTTGGATTATTATGAGATAGTAGGAATTTATTATCTGGTCCAATGTACATGGGGTTCTGTAGGCTTCTTGTATGTTTATGATCATCTCTTTCTTTAAGTTAAGAAAGTTTTGTTCTATAATTTTTTGAAGATATTTACCTGCCCTTTGAGGTAAAGAGTGAGGTAAAAGAGTGAAGGTGCCCTTCACTCTTTTCTATGGCTATTATCCTTAGGTTTGATATTTTTATGGTGTCCTGGATTTCCTAGGGTTTTTTTTGGGGGGTGGGGTGGGGGCTTTTAAGAACTTTTTTGCATTTTGCATTTTCTTTGACTGTTGTGTTAAGGTTTTCTATGGTATCTTCTGTACCTGAGATTCTCTCTTCTATCTCTTGTATTCTGTTGGTGGTGCTTGCATTTATGACTCCTGATCTCTTTCCTAATTTTGTTTTCACAATTGATTGCTTTTGTAACTTCTTCATTGTTTATACTTCCATTTTTTTTTTGTTTTTGTTTTTGTTTTTGTTTTTTTTTTGTTTATAGAGACAGGGTTTCTCTGTTAGCCCTGGCTGTCCTGGAACTCACTTTGTAGACTAGGCTATTCTTGAACTCAGAAATCCACCTGCCTCTGCCTCCCAAGTGCTGGGATTAAAGGCATGTGCCACCACGCTCAGCTATACTTCCATTTTTTGTTTGTTTGTTTGTTTGTTAAATTAGGTATTTTCTTCATTTATATTTACAGTGGTATCCCAAAAGTCCCCCATATCTTCCCCACCACTCCCCTACCCTCCTACTCCTACTTCTTGGCCCTGGTGTTCCTCTGTACTGAGGTATATAAAGTGTGCAAGACCAATGGGCCTCTCTTTCCAATATGGCTGACTAGGTCATCTTCTGATACATATGCAGCTAGAGACACAAGCTCTGGGGGGTACTGGTTAGTTCATATTGTTGTTCCACCTATAGGGTTGCAGACCCCTTTAGCTCCTTGGGTACTTTCTCTAGTTTCTCCATTGGGGGCCCTGTGATCCATTCAGTAGCTGACTGTGAGCATCTACTTCTGTGTTTGCTAGGCCCCGTCATAGCCTAACAAGAGACAGCTATATCTGGGTCCTTTCAGCAAAATCTTGCTAGTGTATGCAATGGTGTCAGCATTTGGAGGATGATTATGGGATGGATCCCAGGGTATGGCAGTCTCTAGATGGTCCATCCGTTAGTCTCAGCACCATTTTTTGATACTGGATAGTTTTGTTCAATTCCTTCACCTGCTTGTTTGTGTTTTCCTGTATTTCTTTAAGAGACTTATGCATTTCCTCTTTAAGGGCTTCTACCTGTTTTCCTGTGTTCTCCTGTATTTCTTTAAGGGAGTTATTTATATCCATCTTAAAGTTCTCTATCATCATCATTAGATGTGATTTTAAATAAGAATCTTACTTTTCAGGTGTGTTGGGATATCCAGGGCTTAATGTGGCAAGAGAATATGTTTCTGATGTTGCCAACTTGTATTGTTTTTTTTTTTTTTTTTTTGCTTTTGTTCCTGTGTTTTCCTCTTGCCATCTTATTCTCTCTGGTGTTAACTGGCCTCACTGTCTCTTACTAGAGCTGTCTTTTCTTTGATCACGTGATCATGTGATCCTGGATGTATCAGAAACCCAGAGGGTTAAGCTGCAACTGGGGTTTGTGCTAAATGGATGGGGATCCAGAGCAGAGTCTCTGCTTCCAGGACAGGTGGAAACCTGAAGGAACAGGGGCCTCTGGCTGGGCAAGGTATTTGTGTCCCTGTGTCCCAGGGGTCCCAGTTATGCCAGGTTTGGGGAAAGAGTTTGGGGGGTCTCACCTGTGACCCTGGATGTGTCAGAATACCTGGGGAATTAAGGTGCTACTAGTATATGGGGTGTGCAGGTTTGGATACAAAGCAGAGGCTCCTGAGTACTTCAGTTATGTCTTTTCTACTCTTACCCTTTGACCTAATAAACCTCCTGTGCTTCCGTCCCCTGTACAACTTATAAACCCTTTTCTCTCTATTATTATTATTGTTATTATTATTATATACAGATAATAATATAATAATATGTAATATAATATTTTGATATATACACAAGTGAGTACATTTACATCTAATCCCAGAACTTAATTCAAGTACTTGATTCTCCCTCTCTTATCATCAATACTTGCCTGTAGGTCTTCTTTGTATAGGATTTTGTGAAATTTCTTCAAATAATGTTGATATACTAATTGGTGTTGCCACAATGTGGGACCTGTGAGGATCCAGGGATTAAGGAACCCTCACCCGAACAGTGACACAGGTTACTTATGGTCTGAGCCTGTGCCCTGAGCAGATGTTGGACACTAGCTCCTCACCAAGTCCCTCAAGACCCAGAGAATGTTGCACTCCCAGATGCTCTAACATGCCCAGGATAGAATCATAGGATCACAGGATCTCAGGAGCTTGGTCAAACCAGGATTTCTGGATCCCAAGGCAGCTTGACTCACAGAAGCTCTTACACCCAGGATCTCGGGATCACAAGATCACATAGACAGGTGGATTCTGAGGAGTTCTGACACAAACAAGATAACAGGAGGGACAGGCTCCAGTCAGAGACAGTGATTGTAGGTAGCACTAGAGATAACCAGATGGTGAAAGGTAAGCACAAGCATGTAAGCAACAGAAACCAAGGTTACTTGACATCATCAGAACCCAAATTTCCCACCATAGCAAGTCCTGGATACTCGTTCACACAAGAAAAGTAAAATTCTGACTGAAAATGACTTCTGATGATGATTATAGAGAACTTTAAGAAGGACATAAATAACTCCTTTAAAAAAATACAGGAGAACACAGGTAAACAGGTAGAAGTTCTTAGAGAGGAAACACAAAAATCCCTTAAAGAATTACAAGAAAACACAACCAAACAGGTGGAAGAATTGAGGAAAACCATCAGGATGTAAAAATGGAAACAGAAACAATAAAGAAATCACAAAGGGAGACTACCCTGGAGATAGAAAACCTAGGAAAGAGATCAGAAGTCAAATATGCAAGCATTATCAAAAAATACAAGAGATAGAAGAGAAAATCTTAGGTGCAGAAGATACCATAGAACACATTGAAACAACAATAAAAATGCAAAATACAAAAAGCACTTATCCCAAAACATACAGGAAATCCAGGACACAATGAGAAGACCAAAACTAAGAATAATAGGTATTAAAGAGACTGAAGATTCCCAACTTAAAGGGCCAGTAGATATCTTCAACAAAATAAGAAAAGAAATCTTATCTAACCTAAAGAAAGAGATTCCCATGAACATACAAGAAGCCTACAGAAATCCAAATAGACTAGACAAGAAAAGAAATTCCTCACATCACATAAAAGTCAAAACACCAAATACACAAAACAAAGAAAGAATATAAAAAGCAGTAAAAGGAAAAGGTCAAGTAACATATAGAGGCAGACCTCTCAGAATTACATCAGAATTCTCACCAAAGACTATAAAAGCCAGAAGATTCTGGACCAATGTCATACAGACCTTAAAAGAATGGAGGAGCTAGAGAAAGTACCCAAGGAGCTAAAGGGATCTGCAACCCTATAGGTGGAACAACAATATGAACTACCCAGTCTCTAGCTGCATATGTATCAGAAGATGGCCTGGTCGGCCATCAGTGGAAAGAGAGGCCCATTAGTCATGTAAACTTTATCTGCCTCAGTACAGGGGAATGCCAGGGCCAAGAAGTGGGAGTGGGTGGGTAGGGGAGTGGGGTGGGAGAGTATGAGGGACTTTTGGGATAGCACTGGAAATGTAAATGAAGAAAATACCTAATTAAAAAAAAAAAGAACAAAAATGCCAGCCAAGGCTACTATATCCTACAAAACTCTCAACACAGTTAGAGAAACCAAGATATTCTATGACAGAAACAAATTTATGCAATATCTTTCCACAAATCCAGCCCTACAAAGGATGGAAAACAGCAACTCAAGGGGTGAAACTATACCACAGAAAAAGCAAGAAAATAATCTTCCAACAAACCCAAAAGGAGATAGCCACAAAAACATAATTTCACCTCTAATAACAAAAATAACTGGAAGCAACAATCACTTTTCCTTATTTTCCCTTACCATCAGTGAAATCAATTCCCCAATAAAAAGATATAGACTAACAGACTGGATACATAAACAGGACCCAGCATTTCGCTGCATAGGGGAAACACCTCAGTGGCAAAGACAGACACTAACTCAGAGTAAAAGCCTGGAATAAAATGTTCCAAACAAATGATCCTAAGGAACAAGCTGGAGTAGCCATTCTAATTGTGAACAAAATCGACTTTCAACCAAAAGTTATCAAAAAAAGATAAGGACTTTCATACTCATCAAAGAAAAAATCCACAAAGAAGAACTCTCAATTCTGAACATCTATGCTCCAAACTCAAGGGCACTCATATTCATCAAGGAAACTTTAATAAAGCTCAAAGTAAACATATCACCTCACACAATAATAGTAGGAGATGTCAACACCCCACTCTCAGCAATGGACATATCATGGAAACACAAACTAAACAGAGACACAGTGTAACTAACAGAAAGTATGAACCAAATGGATTTAACTGATCCCTATAGAAGATTTCACCCTAAAACAAAATAAAGTACCTTCTTTTCAGCACCCTATGGCACCTTATCCAAAACTGATCTTATAATTGGTCACAAAACAGGCCTCACCAGATACAAGAAGATTGAAATGATCCCATGCATGTTATCAAATCACCATGGATTAAGGCTGGTCTTCAATAACAACAAAAACAGTGGAATGCCCACATATACATGGAAAATGAACAACACTCTACTCAATGATAACTTGCTCAAGGAAGAACTAAAGAAAAAAATTAAAGGCTTTAGAATTTAATGAAATGAAGGCACATCATACCAAAACATATGTGACACGATGAAAGCAGTGGCAAGAGAAAACCTCATAGCTCTAAGTACCTACAAAAAGAAACTGGAGAGAGCATACACTAGTAGCTTGACAGCACACCTAGAAGCTCTAGAACAAAAAGGGGAGTTGTCAGCAGGGAATAATCAAACTCAGGGCTGAAATCAACCAAGTGGAAACCAAAAGATCTATACAAACAATCAACCAAACCAGGATTGGTTCTTTGAAAAAATAAACAAGATAGATAAACCCTTAGTAAGAATAACCAGAGAGAACAGAGACAGTATCTAAATTAATAAAATGAGAACTGAAAAGGAAGACAGAACAACAGAAACCAAGGAAACTAAAAAAAAAAAAATCATCAGATTCTACTACAAAAGCCTATAAGCAACAAAACTAGAAAACCTGGATGGAATGAACAGTATTCTAGACAGATAATAAGTACCAAAGTTAAATCAGCATCATATAAAACGTCTAAACAGTCCCATAACCACTAAAGGAATAGAAGCAATCATTAAAAGTCTCCCAACCAAAAAAAAAAAAAGCCCAGGACCAGATGGTTTTAATGCAGAATTCTGTCAGACCTTTAAAGACCTACTACCAATTCTCTTCAAACTATTTCACAAAATAGAAACAGAAGGAACACTACGCAATTCATTTTATGAAGCTACAATTATGCTTATACCTATATCACACAGAGGCCCAACAAAGAAAGTGTCTTTCTGAACAATTTCCCTTATTAAAATTGATGCAAAAATACTCAAAAAATAAAATTCTACCAAACTGAATCCAAGAACACATCAAAATAATCATCCATCATAATCAAGTAGGCTCTATCCCAGGAATACAGGAATGGTTCAAATATGCAGAGGACCTACATAGGTCAAGGCCTAATGAGGACTCAAATTTGAAAGTGGAAGCAGAAACAAGCTCACATTCCAAATCTAGAAACTATTGCCAATTGATCATCACTCACAAATGAAAAATCACTTCCTCTAACAGTCTCACTGAATTTAAAATAATGCATTACTTCAGGCCATATGTTCACCAATAGATGACCAACACAAAATGCCTTCAAACAATGGTAATTTGAAGGAGATATTTGTCTCATCATGCTTTGTCTGGGCATTATTAATTTTTCCTTGCCCTATATTTGCTTATTCATTAAGATTTTTGGTCTATGTTTTTAGGAGATTTTTGTGTGTGCCAATGTTTGTGATTCTTTGTCTATATGTGTTTATTGGACTTTTTGAGTTTTGTTATTGTTGTTTTGCTTTTTGTTCTTTTCATTTTTATTTTATTTTATTTCATTTCATTCTATTTTACTCTTCTTTTTTTTAAGGTGCCTGTGCTTTGTAATGAGAGAGCAACAAAGGATCTTTGAGTATGAGAGGTGATGGGGATTAGCTGGAAGGATTTGAAGAGGGGGGAATGTAATCAGAATATATAGAATAAAAACCTAATTTGAATGTAAAATACCAATTAACAAAAAAAAAACACTCTAAGAAAGAAACAGGGATAACTAAATAGAAAGAAGTTTTAACAAGTGATGAAAATTTTGAAATAGCTGTAGATTCATTAAATCATTTTAGGAGCATGGATTAAATTGGCACAAAGTTAGTCTTCGTTCTGATAAAACTAAACAAAACCATGATTATCGATTTAATCCTTGTTTTTTGTTTTTTTTTTTATGAGATCCCACAGAATCATTTTAGTTTCCTATTATAAAGTAAAATTAGTCAGAAACATCAACAGCACAGTTACTTTGTAATAGAATACCTCTATTATTTAGCTTTACTTACAAGGGACTTTAAGTCGATGCAAGCAATACAAATCTATTTCTATGGCTGCTTTGTTTGAGTCTCAGTTCTTCTGTTTACTGGCTCAGTAGCGGAGAACAGGAAGTTCTCATCTGCATCCATTGCTTAGAACTGCTCTAATTTGTTCGGGTAATAGGCGCCAGATGTCAGAATGTAAAAAGAATGCTAGACCAGGCAAAAGGATTGCCATTCAACCCTTTACTGAATTCCAATGATATTGCCTTTTTTGGTATTCTGGGCAAATCAATATTCGCAAACATCTTCAGTGAAGTGGGGCAGGGCTATTTCTCACTGTGGCTTTTATCAAAACTGAGTAGAAATGGTGAGTTTGCAGTTCCTGGAAGGGTAGCACAGACATTTGTCCTCTAAATTGCCTTGAAGTTGGTGGTGGGGAAGAGGGACTGAGAGAGGCAATCACCTCCCTGTTCATAATATCTCTTAGTGACTCAAACTCTGTAAACTTACATCTGCTAATCCAGAACTTGGTGCTCACCTAGGAAACATGGAAAATGAATCTTACACCTTGTTTCCATCCATCTGCTTTTAATGTAACTATGAGTGTTTGATGTATTTACTTGTAATAGCACTTTATTGCATTTGTCATTCCATTTGTTTTGAAAATATGTAAAAATCTGTATAAGTATGCAGAGAGAATATCAAAGTGCACACAATCAGATGTCTGTTGCTGTAAATAAGAGTACATACTGTTGACAAAGTCTGTAACCTGGCACAGGATTTACAGCAATCTTTCTCTCTCTCTCTCTCTCTCTCTCTCTCTCTCTCTCTCTCTCTCTCTCTCTCTCTCTCTCTCTCTCTCTCTCCCATTTGTGTGTGCCTGCATGTTCATAATGAAGTATCTCTTCCAAAAGTTTCAAATGATTGTGATATCTTGATGCAAGCAGTGACTTCATCTTTCCAGTAGTACCCAATAAGACACTGATGTATTCTTTGTAAAGCTGTAAGGAATGTCAAAAAGAAGAACATAATAGTTGCTGAGAAAACTGTACATTTTGTCCTTCAAAGGACTAGAATAAAAAAAAATCTAACAGCTTTTTAAACTTTTAATCATCTTAATTTTTATCAATATTCATAATGGTTTGTGTTAATAACAAAAGGAAATTTGAATTTTGTAGTTCTTATTCTTCATGCTTAACTTGCATAGTCTAGACTTTTCTGAAAGTCTTAAAAAGGAATTGTTGAGGTAAGGTTGAACTATGCATGCTTGTGAACAATTGTTCTAATTATTGGTGGGAAGATCTAGTTCATTTTGAGTAGCATCATTCTTTGGCTTTAACACTTTACTCTAAGAATAGAGTGAGCCTTAAGCAAGCATATACACATTTCATCTTTCAATTGTCTGGCTGTGTCTGCTTCAAGATCCTGCCTTGACTTTACCCCTGTGATGAACTTAGTTGGAAGGCTGCTCGTTTCCAGACTCCAGACAGATCAATGCCAGGTGAGGATAATCCCATGAAAAGAAGGTTTTTTTTTTGTTTGTTTTTTGTCATTTTTTTAATTGAATGGGGGTGGGGGGAGAATCGAGGAAGAGAAGGAAAAGGAGGGAAAGAGGTCAGAGTCTCTGTTTTTTATTTGGGCCTTGATGTGATGTAGATGCCAGGTAATGACTCTTGCCACTGTGCACAGGTGAAGCAAATGCTGGGAGTATGGCAGCTGCCATAGCAACAGAAAAAAGAGGGTCCTTGTTGCCTAGGGATGATGTCATCACTGGATTCTGAGACTGACTGTAAACTGCTTCTGATGCTAACACACTAAAGCCAAATCAGCACTTTCTCCTTTAAGGTTGCTTTATTCAGGGAATACACAGCAATGAATGAAAATACATCAATTGTAATAGCATGTACCAGACCTGAGAAAGCTCAAACCAAACAAAATCCTAGCATGGAGAAGGAAAGGCGGGTACAAAATTCCAACATTAGTTGTAGACCTACTGGGATTTGATAACTTCTCAGGAAGGGAGAGTCATTTTATGATGTAACTCTTTAACTCAACCACACTATAGGCCAGGCCTCACTCAAAGAAATGATTGCCAATGGATAAAATAAGAAAAGCAAAAGTTGTGTGATCAGGGAGTGGAAAATAAATGTCTGAGTTAGGGTTTTCATTGTTATGAAGAGACACCATGACTAAGGCAACTGTTATATAGGCCAACATTTAATCAGGGCTGGCTTGCAGTATTAGAGGTTCAGTCCATTATCATGTTGATGAGGAGCATGGCATAAGGAAGGTAGACATAGTGCTGCAGGAGGAGCTGAAAGTTCAACATCTTGATCTGAATGCAGCCATGAAAGGACTGACTCCCAGGCAGCTAGTAGGAGGAAAGCCCTCCCCCACAGTGACACACTTCCTCTAGTGAAGCCATATCTACTCCAAGAAGGCCACACCTCCTAATAGTATCACTTCCTGGGAGCCAAGAGTATCTGAAAGACTACAATGAAGAAAAAGTGTACAGAAAGAATTTCAAACAGGTGAATAATATGACAATGCATTAAGTTTAATTAAAAGGCTATTATTTATAAAGATAAAGGGTAAAGGGAGAGAAAAATACAAATAGTACTGGAATTCCTCTTCCTCTTTTTCTTGATGATATTATAAACCAAGTATCTCCTGTTATAACTTCACAACCAAGAAAGTCTGGTTTTAACTGTAGGCTAAAATAATTCTTTTTATTCCTAAAGTAGATTCTACAGGCATTTGTTTGTAGAGATAAAAACCAACTAACTAAAGAGTGTATTTTGCTAATAGTACAAAAGTGTCAGAGATGCTGCCAACAGAAGCCAAAAACTACATGTGGGTACAAAAATTAAACCCATTGGGATCCTGTCTCTGTATCTACCTGGGGCTTTCACAATGCATCAAAACTTCAGTTGTCCACATTAATTATGATGAAAGTTTCTTTGAGAGAACTATATTTAGAAAGGGTTCTAATTATGAAGGTACTTAAGAATGTTAGATTTCGTGAATGTGTAACTCAAGTTTGTACCCCTGCATTACTCTAATATGAGCTTTGGGCTTAGGATTGTTCAAAGCCAGGATACAAGTTAAAAGATATTTGTATGCTGACTGGAATAAGCTCGTTAAGCTAAAAGGAAACAGATGGAACTAGGCAGCTGGAACTCAGTGTGTCTGCGGCTACCAGAAACATATCACAATTCTAACTTTAATTACACTAACCACAGCTACTGTACTGAATTGTCATACTCTCTAACAAACAACAAGTCTTATGTTCCTCCTTTCAAGTGGGAAATTTTGAACTGTGTGCTGTTTCAAAGAAATGTAGTTTTCTTTTGGGAAATATAAAATTGTGTGAACAAGTGCTGTGACCCAGAAGTTGAGAACTTACACTGCTCTTGCACAGGACTAGAATTTGGCTCCCAGCCTCTTCAACAGGAAGCTGACATCTTCTTATACACCCTAATTTCAGGGCATCTGATGCCTTCTGGAATCTGCAGGAATTGGCATTTAAACAATACATTTCTACACAGAGACATATACACATACTTATAATTTAAAATAAATAAAAATATACTTTATAAATGAAAATTAAAGTATCCTAAAATTCAGTGATAAGTATGTGCATTTATTGTTGTAGAAATCACATATTAAATGTATTAGCAAAACCTAAAGTGATAGCTTTCACTAAAAAATGTTAATATTAGTCATAATGTGTGTTTGGTGTATAAACTATTAGCACATAATTATTCATCCTTTTCTACTTCAGGATATGTTTATTATCTATGTATCTATCTATACATATAGATAACATATATATCTAAAATGCATATCTATACATAATATGTATTCCTACAAATGAATACCGGGTTGTTGTTTTTTTCATAAATAAAACAATGTATATAATCATTTTGTAAATCTCACTACAATGATGATCTTGCATCTGGCATTTTTAATTTTCCATTACTCAAGTTTATGTTTTATACTTCAGGACTAGTAATCTACACTGTCACAATATCAATATATTATGGATTCTATTATGATATCTACAACATAGTAGGTTTTGATCAGTAACAGTTAATTTTAAATCAAAGCACCCTAAATGTTCTGACATACCAAGTTAATCTTTTTCAATTTTTTGCTTCATAGCTTGAAAATATATTTAAAATGTAAGCATCAGAAATGCAAGGAGTTCATTTATTTCTTCTATGATACTTCACATATGGTCATTGCCTCTAGTTTTCTCTGCAGTGGTGACTAGCATCAGGAACAGGGTTTGTCTTCTTCTCTAAGTAGAACTGCCATTCAAAGTTCATGAAAAAAATATCATTTTCTACTATTTATATTTCTGTACTCCATAAGTGTATTAAATTTAATTCTGCCAAATGTACTGGGAGAAAATTTGTATAAAAATAGCTTACACATAACTACTAAATGGCAGCAAACATTTTTAAAATTAATTTCCTTGAAATGACTATCTCAGGGTTACTAATACTACTTTTGGTTTGAAATTCAGAAATTGAGCTGCATAAACACAGTCATAATATTTCCAACTATAAATGAACAATCCTGAAGACTGAAAAGAAGTGATATTTTCCTTGAATCTAAAATTTTACTTGATATACACTTATATGATATGTTTATTACTAAAACCACATATCTCTAAATTTCATCTGGTTTTTAAGAGGAGTGTAATTCTACAGTAACAGTTCCTAATTTGGGTGGCCAAACAGAAAAAAAAAAGTAACAGAATAATATTTCCTCTCATTTCTATTCTATTATATACATTTTACCCAAATCAAAACATTTTCAAAACATTACATTTGTAGTGCCAGTGAAAACAAAGGTGACCCAAGTTAAAACAAATAAAATTATATAACAGCTCTCAATGTACAGCTTTCAAAAATCTACACTTGTTTTTCACATTTTTGATAGAAAATGGAGACAGATTTATCCTGAAGAGAGTTGAAAGCACTAGCATGCTGCCATTAGAAGGCACAAACTGAAGGATTGTCGTGTGCAGCTGTTTCAGGGAGTTTCATTGGCTTTTTCTAGCAGATTCTGACAATAATGCAGAGAAAAATAAGTGGATGCAAGCAAATTTGCTATGAAAATACCATACATATAACTACAAAATGAAGCAAACATATTTTAAGTTAATTTTCTAGAACTTATTATCTTAGGGTTACTAATTCTCCATTGTTTTCATTTCTTTCATTTTTTTTTTTGTTCTTTTTTTTGACTCACTCAGTTAAGTCATGCCTATAGAGGGAGTGATGTTTGCACATTGCTGACATGTAAGATATAATGGTTTATGGTCAGTATATCCCTAAATGAGGATGTCATTTAGAAAATTGAGAATTTTTTCAATCAAATATAAGATAATGAATAATAATTTTTATCCAGTGCAAATTGTTAATGGTTTAAAGTGAAGTAAAGTTGAATCTTATAGTAAACAAAATTATGCTTGGACTAAAAGTTGGTTTCACATCTCTCTGAATGGCAGGGATAATGGCTAAGGGTGAGACCTAGCTATTGTATCACAGATCAGTGATGGTGTCTCTGCAGGAGAAATCTGATATTGTTTCTTTATTGTGTGATACGTTTAGTAATAGGAAGAACTTCACTGAACCTGTATTTTATTCATGTACATAAGTTAATTAGCGGAGCCGGGCGTGGTGGCGCACGCCTTTAATCCCAGCACTCGGGAGGCAGAGGCAGGCGGATTTCTGAGTTCGAGGCCAGCCTGGTCTACAAAGTGAGTTCCAGGACAGCCAAGGCTACACAGAGAAACCCTGCCTCGAAAAACCAAAAAAAAAAAAAAAAAGTTAATTAGCATTGGTGTTATTCAGTAGACAATCCAATCCAGTAACTAATAGCAGAGGCAACACAGATTATGTGATCTTCTTGGAGCTTTCCATGAACTCAAACTCTACTACATCACTGAAGAATTGTGTACAATTCTCACTTGTGAAGCACGAGACAATATTGTGCCAAATCATTGTATACCTCTTCTCTACACATGGAAATAGTACAAAGGAAAACTCACAATGCTCATAAAAGTATTACAGAATGTTGTAAGGCCCATCTATAGTTTTAAAACTATTTTAGAACAAGAAGGAGATATTGGTAGAGCTACCTAAATCTTGTACATCATACTAGAGATGCATATTTTGTAAGTTATTACAAATTCTGTAATAGGCTTTTCCATAATGCAGTTGCCCACCTTATATAAGCTCCGTGAGTAACTCCAGATACTTTACTGGTCCATGGAACTGGACTTAAGTAGATCTGTCATTTTTGTCTGTTTCATTCAAAAAAAAAATTGGTGAATCCATTCTCAGGACCTCACATGCAACACCATTAATAATGAAATAGTCATGGCAAGGAGAAATAGAAAACTATATAACAAGGGCTGGTGACGTGCTTCAGCATGTAAAGAAGAGAGCTGAATCTCACAAGTTGTCCTTCGGTCCCCAGAAATACATTATGGTACATGCATATGTGGCTGCAGATGCATACATAAAAATTAAATAGTAAATCAAATAAAAATTGCATAAAACTGTCATTGAAAAAATACAATTCATCGTATATTTCAATAGAAAATAAGAAATTCAGATATTAATGGTGTTGAGTTAAGGAAGAGAATCATTTTGTCAAGTGATGCAGACTCTCACTGAAGAATAAAAAGTTAAAACATTTGTAGAGAAAAGGAACAAAGACATTTCAATTCAGATTCTGAATAGGTAAATGAACTGTAAATCACTGAAAATGTAAAAATGAATCTAAAATGACAGGTCAGGATAGTTCTGATCCTATGAGTTTCTAAGAAGATCTCTGATCATGTTGATGGTGCTGATGGCCCTTGTGAAATTTTTAAGAATAATATAAATTGAATTTTTATTTTCAGTTTTTACAAGATCTGTACTTTTAATACATGGGCATGGGGTGTAGTTTAAACCCTGTAAATTTTTATTTGTTCTCATTTGAAAAACCATAAATTTTAAGACTTGAATGCTATCACCAGTGTCTGGCCACTAACGTAGACAAGCAGACATTTGGCATTACGCATGCCGTCATATGATACAAGTGTGGTTCCAGCATATATTTAAATCTCAAATGGAGATTTATAGATGCTAATTTTTCAGTTGTTATTTTAATTTTTATTTCATTTTGTTATTACCATATGATTATGTGAATCTGTGTGTTTCTTTTCCTTGCTCTAAACCCTTCCTTCACATTTCCTCCTACCAAACACTCTTGCTTTCTTTCAAATCATGGTATCTTTGGTTTTCATTGGCTAGCATTACATGCAGTTATGTATGTATGTATATATATATATATATATTCCTAAAAATAAGTTTATCAATCTGTGAATATACATTTCATATATATTAAAATTTTAATATTTAATATTGGGTAACTGCTTGTTATGTTCTTCCTGTAGGAAAACTATTTATCCCTCAGTGATTTTTCTTAATATAAAACATGTAATCTCACTCCAGTGAACTCTGACAAAATATTTAAATGGAGAAATCCCTTATATATATTTAATAAAAATTGACAAAGTTTTCTAAATTTCTAGTGTTAATATAATTTTGGACTGAAACAGAACAGTAGTAGACCCAGACAGCACAGAAGAAAGGAAGAGTAAAGATGGACAAAAATAGTGAGAGAAGAAATAATCCATGAGAAGAATTGCCTTAGACAATTAAGTGTCTTGAAAGCACTACAATGAATCATCTAGAAGCAGGACAAAATTGTCTCAAGGCTAATCCTGTCTAAAGGACTCAGCAACAAGGAATGAGTTGTTGCTATCAATTGGAAAGACAAAGACCAGAGACTTGGGAGCATTTAGGGAAAGGGAACTTGGACTACCGAAATGTGTGTATTTCAGTCACTTGGAATAAGAAGCATAAATAAGTTGCAGAAATGGGAATAAGAATATACTCTTACATTACTGTTGGGATCTTGATTATTGAGTGAAATGGAAAAAATTGAAGATACAATTTATTTACTCAGTCCACTGTCACACAATATTTTCCTACATTGCTGAAATATACTCATAAACTATGGCAAGGCACACCAATCATTCAGATCAAAACCCAAATAACCAGGGTTCCCTTTTGCAGAAGAAGACAAGTTCAGCAAATACTAAATGAAACCTTCAGAATAAATTATTTTGCTATCAAATTGAATTATTTTATATAGTATCACATAATCTAATCATCATAACCCTCAATCAAATCTCATAGTATTGTCTTTGATTTAAATATGTACATATTCTTCCTGAAAGTAAGAAGAAAATTCTATTCTTTTTTATTATTATTATTTTATTATGTATTGTCCTCAATTACATTTCCAGTGCTATCCCAAAAGTCCCCCACACACTCCCCCCACTTCCCTACCCACCCATTCCCATTTTTTGGCCCTGGCATTCGCCTCTACTGGGGCATATAAAGTTTGCATGTCCAATGGGCCTCTCTTTCCAGTGATAGCCAAGTAGGCCATCTTTTGATACATATACAGTTAGAGTCAAGAGCTCCGGGATACTGGTCAGTTCATACTGTTGTTACACCTACAGGGTTGCAGATCTCATTAGCTCCTTGGATACTTTCTCTAGCTCCTCCATTGGGGGCCCTGTGATCCATCCAATAGCTCACTGTGAGCATCCACTTTTGTGTTTGCTAGGCCCAGGCCTAGTCTCACAAGAGACAGCTATATCAGGGTCCTTTCAGCAAACGCTTGCTAGTGTATGCAATGGTGTCATCGATTGGAGGCTGATTATGGGATGGATCCTTGGATATGGCAGTCTCTAAATGGTCCATCCTTTTGTCTCAGCTCCAAACTTTGACTCTGTAACTCCTTACATGGGTGATTGTTTCCAATTTTAAGAAGGGGCAAAGTGTCCACACTTTGGTCTTCTTTCTTCTTCAGTTTCATGTGTTTTGCAAATTGTATCTTATATCTCGGGTATACTAAGTTTCTGGGTTAATATCCACTTATCAGTGAGTACATATCATTTGAGTTCTTTTGTGATTGTGTTACCTCACTGAGCATGATGCCCTCCAGGTCCAACCATTTGCCTAGGAATTTCATAAATTCATTCTTTATAATAGCTGAGTAGTACTCCATTTTGTAATTGTACCACATTTTTGGTATCCATTCCTCTGTTGAGGGGCATCTAAGTTCTTTCCAGCCCCATTTTTTAATGGGGTTATTTGATTTTCTGGAGTCCACCTTCTTGAGTTCTTTATATATATTGGATAATAGTCCCCTATCTGATTTAGGATAGGTAAAGATCCTTTCCCAATCTGTTGGTGGCCTTTGTGTCTTATTGACGGTGTCTTTTGCCTTGCAGAAGCTTTGCAGTTTTATGAGGTCCCATATGTGAATTCTCGATCTTACAGCACAAGCCATTGCTGTTCTATTCAGGAATTTTTCCCCTGTGCCCATATCTTCGAGGCTTTTCCCTACTTTCTCCTCTATAAGTTTCAGTGTCTCTGGTTTTATGTGAAGTTCCTTGATCCACTTAGATTTGGCCTTAGTACAAGGAGATAGGAATGGATCAATTCATATTCTTCTACATGATAACAACAAGTTGTGCCAGCACCATTTGTTGTAAATGCTGTCTTTCTTCCACTGGATGGTTTTAGCTCCCTTGTCCAAGATCAAGTGACCATAGGTGTGTGGGTTCATTTCTGGGTCTTCAAATCTATTCCATTGGCCTACTTGTCTGTCACTATACCAGTACCATGCAGTTTTTATCACAATTGCTCTGTAGTAAAGCTTTAGGTCAGGCATGGTGATTCCACCAGAGGTATTTTTATCCTTGAGAAGAGTTTTTGCTATCCTAGGTTTTTTGTTATTCCAGATGAATTTGCAGATTGTTCTTTCTAATTCGTCGAAGAATTGAGTTGGAATTTTGATGGGGATTGCATTGAATCTGTAGATTGCTTTTGGCAAGATAGCCATTTTTACAATGTTGATCCTGCCAATCCAAGAGCATGGGAGATCTTTCCATCTTCTGAGATCTTCTTTAATTTCTTTCTTCAGAGGCTTGAATTTCTTATCTTACAGATCTTTCACTTCCTTAGTTAGAGTCACGCCAAGGCATTTTATACTATTTATGACTATTGAGAAGGGTGTTGTTTCCCTAATTTCTTTCTCAGCCTGTTTATTTTTTGTGTAGAGAAAGGCCATTGAATTGTTTGAGTTAATTTTATATCCAGCTTCTTCACCGAAACTGTTTATCAGGTTTAGGAGATCTCTGGTGGAATTCTTAGGGTCACTTATATATACTATCATATCATCTGCAAAAAGTGATGTTTTGACTTCATCTTTTCCAATTTGTATCCCCTAGATCTCCTTTTGTTGTCGAATTGCTCTTGCTAGGACTTCAAGTACTATGTTGAATAGGTATGGAGAAAGTGGGCAGCCTTGTCTAGTCCCTGATTTTAGTGGGATTGCTTCCAACTTCTCACCATTTACTTTGATGTTGGCTACTGGTTTGCTGTAGATTTCTTTTATCATGTTTAGGTATGGGCCTTGAATTCCTGATCTTTCCAAGACTTTTATCATGAAAGGGTGTTGGATCTTGTCAAATGCTTTTTTGCATCTAACAAGATGATCATGTGGTTTTTGTCTTTGAGTTTGTTTATATAATGGATTGCATTGATGGGTTTCCTTATTTTAAACAATCCCTGTATCCCTGGAATAAAACCTACTTGGTCAGGATGGATGATTGTTTTGAAGTGTTCTTGGATTCGGTTAGCGAGAATTTTATTGAGTATTTTTGCATCTATAATCATAAGGGAAATTGGTCTGAAGTTCTCTATCTTTGTTGGATATTTCTGTGGTTTAGGTATCAAAGTAATTGTGGCTTCATGGAATGATCTGGGTAGAGTTCCTTCTACTTCTATTTTGTGGAATACTTTGTGAAGAACTGGGATTAGATCTTCTTTGAAGGTCTGATAGAACTCTGCACTAAAACCATCTGGTCCTGGGCTTTTTTTGGCTGGGAGACTAGTAATGACTGCTTCTATTTCTTTAGGGGATATGGGACTGGTTAGATCATTAACTTGATTCTGATTTAACTTTGGTACCTGGTATCTGTCTAGAAATTTGTTCATTTCGTCCAGGTTTTTCAGTTTTGTTGAGTATAGCTTTTTGTTGAAGGATCTGATGGTGTTTTGGATTTCTTCAGGATCTGTTGTTATATCTCCCTTTTCATTTCTGATTTTGTTAATTAGGATGTTGTCCCTGTGCCCTCTAGTGAGTCTAGCTAAGGGTTTATCTATCTTGTTGATTTTCTCAAAGAACCAACACCTCGTTTGGTTGATTCTTTGAATAGTTCTTGTTTCCACTTGGTTGATTTCACCCCTGAGTTTGATTATTTCCTGCCATCTACTCCTCTTGGGTGAATTTTCTTCCTTTTTTTCTAGAGCTTTTAGATGTGTTGTCAATCTGCTAGTGTGTGCTCTCTCCAGTTTCTTCTTTTAGGCACTCAGAGCTACGAGTTTTCCTCTTAGAAATGCTTTCATTGTGTCCCATAGGTTTGGGTATGTTGTGGCTTCATTTTCTTTAAACTCTAAAAAGTCTTTAATTTCTTTCTTTATTCCTTCCTTGACCAAGGTATCATTGAGAAGAGTGTTGTTCAGTTTCCAGGTGAATGTTGTCTTTCCATTATTTATGTTTTTATTGAAGATCAGCGTTATTCCATGGTGGTCTGATAGGATGCATGGGACAATTTCAATATTTTTGTATCTGTTGAGGCCTGTTTAGTTACCAATTATATGATCAACTTGGGAGAAGATCCCGTGAGGTGCTGAGAAGAAGGTATATCCTTTTGTGTTAGGACAAAATGTTCTGTAAATATCTGTTAAGTCCATTTGTTTCATAACTTCTGTTAGTTTCACTGTGTCCCTGTTTAGTTTCTGTTTCCACGATCTGACCATTGATGAAAGTGGTGTGTCGAAATCTCCCACTATTATTGTGTGAGGTGCAATGTGTGCTTTGAGCTTTACTAAAGTGTTTTTAGTGAATGTGGCTGCCCTTGCATTTGGAGCATAGATATTCAGAATTGAGAGTTCCTCTTGGAGGATTTTACCTTTGATGAGTATGAAGTGTCCCCCCTTGTCTTTTTTGATAACTTTTGGTTGGAAGTCGATTTTATTCCATATTAGAATGGCTATTCGAGCTTGTTTCTTCTGACCATTTGCTTGGTGAATTGTTTTCCAGGCTTTCACTCTGAGGTAGTGTCTCTCTTTTTCCATGAGATGGGTTTCCTGTAAGCAGCAGAATGTTGGGTCCTGTTTGTGTAGCCAGTCTGTTAGTCTATGTCTTTTTATTGGGGAATTGAGTCCATTGATATTATGAGATATTAAGAATATAAATTGTTGCTTCCTTTTATTTTTATTGTTAGATTTTGCATTCTGTTCTTATGGCTGTCTTCGTTTTGGTTTGTTGAGGGATTACTTTCTTGCTTTTTCTAGGGCATGATTTCTGTCCTTGTATTGGTTTTTTTCTTTTATTATCCTTTGAAGGGATGGATTCCTGGAAAGATAATGTGTGAATTTGGTTTTGTCGTGGAATACTTTGGTTTCTCCATCTATGGTAATTGAGAGTTTTCCTGGGTATAGTAACCTGGGCTGGCATTTGTGTTCTCTTAGTGTCTGTATAACGTCCGTGCAGGCTCTTCTGGCTGTCATAGTTTCTGGTGAAAAGTCTGGTGTAATTCTGATAGGCCTGCCTTTATATGTTACTTGACCTTTCTCCCTTACTGCTTTTAATATTCTATCTTTATTTAGTGCATTTTTTGTTCTGATAATTATGTGTCGGGTGGAATTTCTTTTCTGGTTCAGTCTATTTGGAGTTCTGTAGGCTTCTTGTCTTGTATGATCATGGCATGTCTTTAGGTTTGGGAAGTTTTCTTCTATAATTTTTTTGAAGATATTTGCTGGCCCTTTAAGTTGAAAATCTTCATTCTCATCAACTCCTATTATCTTTAGGTTTGGTCTTCTCATTGTCTCCTGTATTTCCTGGATGTTTTGAGTAAGGATCCTTTTGCGTTTTGTATTTTCTTTGATTTTTGTGCCGATATTCTCTATGGAATCTTCTGCACCTGTGATTCTCTCTTCCATCTCTTGTATTCTGTTGCTGATGCTCACACCTATGGTTCCAGATTTCTTTCCTAGGGTTTCTATCTCCAGCGTTGCCTCACTTTGGGTTTTCTTTATTGTGTCTACTTCCCTTTTTAGGTCTAGTATGGTTTTGTTCATTTCCATGACCTGTTTGTATGTGTTTTCCTGTTTTTCTTTAAGGACTTCTACCTGTTTGGTTGTGTTTTCCTGTTTTTCTTTAAGGACTTGGAAATCTTTAGCAGTGTTCTCCTGTATTTCTTTAAGTGAATTATTAAAGTCCTTCTTGATGTCCTCTACCATCATGAGATATGCTTTTAAATCCGGGTCTAGCTTTTTGGTTGTGTTGGGGAGCCCAGGACTAGGTGGGTGGGAGTGCTGCATTCTGATGATGGTGAGTGGTCTTGATTTCTGTTAGTAGGATTCTTACGTTTTCCTTACACCATCTGGTAATCTCTGGAGCTAGTTGTTATAGTTGTCTCTGGTTAGAGCTTGCTCCTCAGGTGATTCTGTTAGCCTCTATCAGCAGACCTGGGAGACTAGCTCTTTCCTTAGTTTCAGTATTCAGAGTACTCTCTGCAGGCAAGCTCTCCTCTTGAAGGGAAGGTGCCCAGATATCTGGTGTTTGAACAGGCCTCCTGGTAGAAGTTGTGTTCCACTCACCAGAGGTCTTAAGTTCCCATGGAGGGTCCTGTGAGGACCTTGGGGTGTCCAGAAACTCCACCCACAAGGAACCCTGGTGCTGGTGTGGACCAGAAGGGAATTGTGCCCCTGATCAGGCCGGGTTATCTGCTTCCCTAGTTAATGCAGTCTCAGGTCCCAGATGTTGTGTTCCACTCACCTGAGGTCTTAGGATCCCGTGGGGGATCCTGTGTGGGTCCTTGCGGGTGTCCAGAGACTCAGCAGGCCAGGAACCCTGGTGCTGCAGTGGACTGGAAGGGACTTGTAGAAAATTCTATTCTTTAAATAGATTTGGAAAATATGCAGAGGCATATAAAAATTGAGGAAAACAACATGATACTTGAAACAACCACCACAGAACATTCTGTGATGTTATTATCTGTGGTAAGTTACCAGTGTGGTGGGAGGAAAGAATTCTACTAAGAGAATGACTGTAGCAATGAATTATGAGGAGTAGAAGCTATAGCATTACACATGACTTGGTGTCTGAATTCCTGAAAAAGGATCATAAAATATTTTCTAAGTCAAAGCTAATAAAATAAGGACTGAAGCCCATTTAAACATCAATCACTGTTCTGAGAAAATAGTAATAATCATGCTGATTCAGTACTTAAATAATCAAGAATCTTCAGAATGAATTTATAATCATGAAGAGATATCAATATCCTATCAAATAAATACCTTTTGATAGAAAACTCTCAATTTTCATATTTAAAATTGTCTTGGTAAAATGTCAGACTCCAATAACCAAAATTCTCTTAGACTGTTGACTCTGGACTATTAGAATTTTAATACTCTCCCCTTTGCCATTCCAGTCTACATTTTCACCTATGACCTAGGCAAATCAGCAAGCCTGCCCCTGGATCACAAAGCCTTCCTGTCTCCCAGTAGGTCTTCCCTAACCAGGGACACAGGTGAAAAAGACACACCAATACTCATAGCAGCTTGAACCCCACAGAGCCCAGCAAACACGGGATCTATGCTACTCTACATGAGCCCTTCTGGTCTGCACTGCTATCTGCACCCATGTCAGATCAACATGCAGGCACACTGACCTGAACCCCATAGGCTGTCTGTCTCCCAGAAGGTCTGCTCTAACAGAGGGACACAGGTACTGCAATTTGGTAAAATCAGAACCTAGTTCTCCTACCACAGAAAATCCTGGGTGCCAGAACTCAACCAAAGAGCAAGATTCTGACCTAAAATCATATTTCATGAAGATATGAAAGACCTTTAAGGAGGATGTAAACAACTCCCTTAAAGAAATACAGGAAACACAAGCAGAAAGGTAGAAGCTCTTAAAGAGGAAACAACAAATCTCTCGAAGAAATACTGGAAAATGCATTCAAACAGGTGAAGGAATTGAACAAAATGGTCCAAGATCTAAAACTGGAAATAGAAACCTAAAATAAAGAAATCATAAATGGTGGCGACATTGGAGATGGAAAACCTATGAGAGAAAACAGGAACTACAGATGTAAGCATTAACAACAGAATATAAGAGATACAAGAAAGAATCTCTGGTGCAGAAGATACGATGGGAAATATTGAGACATCGAACAAAGAAACTGCAAAACATAAAAAGTTCCTAATGCCAAGCATCTAAGAAATTTGGTAGACAATTAAAAGATCAAACCTAAAAGTAATAGAAATAGAAGAGGGTGAAGATTCCTACTCCAAAGGTCCAGAAAACTTCTTCAACAAAATCATTGGAGAAAACCTCTCTAACCTAAAAAAAAGAGGTGCCAGAAATGTACAAGAAGCTTACAGAACACCAAATAAATTGGAACTGAAAGAAAATCCTCCTGACACATAGCAATCGAAACACTATGTAGAAAGTAAACCAAGAATATTAAAAGCTGTAAGGTGAAAGGGTCAAGTAACACATATAGCACAGATAGTATCCAAACTAAAAAGATAAGAAATTAAACATGAAATATAGCAAGAGAAACTGAAAAGCTGCAGAAATCATAAGCTCTTATTAGAAAAGCTTACGCGCGCACACACACACACAAAACCCTGGAAAATATAGATGAAACAGATAGTTGTCTAGATAGTTTTCATAACTAAAGTTAAAGTAAAATCAGTTAGACTATCTAAACAGGGATTTGGGGATAGTTGAAAATATGTAAATCCATCAACATAAACACTGTATAAACAAACACAAAGCAAAAGGAAACATGATCATCTACTTAGGTGCTGAAAAATCCTTTGACAAAATCCAACATAACTTCATGTTAAAAGTCTTGGAGAGATCAGGAATTCATGGCACTTACCTAATCATTATAAAAGCAACATGCAGTAATCTAACAGCTAACATCAAATTAAATGGAGATAAATTTGAAGCAATATGACTAATATCAGGGACAAGAAAAGGTGTCCCACACTCTTCCTATCTATTCGATATTAGTACTTGAAGTTCTAGTTAGAGCAATTAGACAACAAAAGAGATCAGGGTGATACAAAATGGAATGGAAGAAGTCAAAGTATCACTATTTGTGAGTGATTTGATAATATAACATAAACGATTCCAGAAAGTCTACTAGATAACTAACTCCTACAGCTGATGAGTCACTTCAGCTAAGCGTCGTGATATAAAATTAATTCAAACAAATCAGTAGCCTTCCTTTATACAAATGACAAATAGGCTGAAAAAGAAAATCACAATAGCCATAAATAACAAAATACACTCAAGGAATGTTAATCAACAACTAAAAGATCTGTATGAAAGAATTTCTAGTCCCTGAAGAAATTGACAAAGAACTCAGATTTGAAATATCTCCCATTTTCATGGGTTTGTAGGATTAACATATTGAAAATGGCCATCTACCAAAAGCTATCTACAGACTCATCACCATTAAATATTCCAACACAATTCATCACAGACATGGAAAACACAATTCCCAAAGTCAGATGGAAAAACAAAAAACAAAACAAACAAAAAACAAACAAAAAACAGGATAGGCAAAACAATTTTCAACAGAAAAAGGACTTCTGGAGAAATCCCTGACCTCATCTCAAGCTGTACTGCTAGGGATGGCATACCATGACAGGGACTGCCTGCAGCTGGCCAGGATAGAGATACCTCAGACTTCTGTGGCAGCTCCTTGTAAAAAAGGATGGTTGGTGTCTGGTACCCTGTAATGCAGGAGACACAACCCTCCAGGGAACCTGCTATCTGAAATAAGGGGTTGCCTGCAGTAGGCCTGATTAGAGACATCACAGAAATTTGCAGTACCTCTTTGTAAAAACAAACAAACAAACAAACAAACAAACAAACAAACAGTTGTTCCCATTTCTCCTAACCTTAGCCCTGGATGACTGTTTAGATTTCATTTGTGTGTGACTGATTTTCAGTTGGCCTTGGTATGCATAATTATTCTACTATATCTAACTTTCCTATTTCTTTCTCCTTCTGCTCTGGTAAATTCTGTGAAACTAGATGTTCCTTGATGTGATGGTTCTTAAACAATTAAAAATTGAGGCATAGGGTTACAGCACAGCACAATACTAATGGCCCAGGTGCATGCCTTCTCTCTCTTCTTGGAAACAATGTGATAACTACACAAGAGTAATTAGAGATTTATGTTTGAATTGCAAAGAAAGTTTGAAGAAATTATTAGAAAATGAGATAGACCCAACATTGGGACCCTGAGAAAGTAAAAAATTTATTGAAGTCATGAAATACATTTTGCATAATATTTGAGAGTGGTTTCTGGATAAGAACATATAGAATACATAAAACCTTATACAAGTAAAACTAAGTCAAGAATTGGGATTCTTAAGAGAGTCATTGTGTGCAATGTTCAGAAGCAGAAAGCTAGTGGAACTACTGAGTTAAGGGTTAGCTTGATTCTTTCTGGCCACTGCCTGTCAGCTTTGCCCATGTCATTTATCATTAGTGTCACAAGAAAATGCAAGTAGTTGAACTTGGAGTTCTGAGTTCTGAAGTACAGTAAGTCAAATGTTAAAGTTTAAGTAATGATAAGTTTGTGATTATTATTTTAGCCAATGGCCTGGGAAGAGGGAAAGTTTGAAACTTTGGGGAACAATTGTAGTTATTGATACTTTGTGGGATATGATTATTTATTTGAATTTGATTTGGCAATGATTATACAATGTCTTTTTTTCTACCTGCTTTTGGAGAATTAATACAATGTCTTTTTTTCTACCTGCTTTTGGAGAATTAATAAAAGACTGAGGCAAGAAAAAGGTGAGAAGCAAGTGAAGAGCAAGTACAGTGTGAGTGAGGTAAGAGTGAGGTGCGCATGAGATGAGTAGACAGTGAGTAGAGAGAATGTGCACAAATTAAAGATGTATTCAAACTTGAAATGTCTTGTTTTCTTGCTAATTACAAGGTTTTAATTCTATGAATTCTCTCTTGTTTTATAATAACTACCTATGATTAACAACAATATTATTATATTTAATATGCATTTATTCATTTCAGATTATATGTTATGTTCTTATGTCAAACATGATAGGTTTGTTATTGTGCTACATATAACTTATTATCAACAAACTATAAACATCTAATGCTTATCAAAATTAATTTACAAAATCTATCATATGTAAGGCACTAACAATTATTCCATTTCTTTCTAGGAATATATTTACTTAAGTGTGAAGCTTTCCATTCCTAATTATTCCTCCAACATTAAAAAAAATACTATTGCTTTTAAATTTTCTGGATAGTTGGATCAGTGTTTAAGAGTACTGGCTATTGGAGAGATGGCTCAGCATTTAAGAGTACTGACTATTCTTCCAGAGGTCCTGAGTTTACTTCCCAGCGACCACATGGTAGCTTCCAGTCATCTGTAACAGGATCCAGTGCCCTCTTTTAGTGTATCTGAAGATAGCTACAGTGTATATAGATACATAAAATAAAGAAATAATTAAAAAAGAAAATATTATATAAATAATATGTTTTTTTCTAGTTTTCTGTCCATTTGTAAATGCATTTTAGCAAGTACTTTTGCCATGTTTATTGATATATACTAAACATAGAAAATTTTGTTTAACACAAATTTTAGATCAATAAATACTTCAAAAAATCAGAAATACATCATTTTTGATCTAAGAATAGTTAGCACAATTTCTGAGTATGTCTCGCACATTTGAAGAGAGAATCCATCTTCTGATGATTGTTGTTGTAGTATTTCTATGTGTCTTCTATTACAGCTACTGCAGAGTAAGAGTTTCTATCACTAGTGTTAAATAAGATGAATATAATTACTTGGTTGTTATAAAGAATATTAGAAAAATGCCTATTCTTTATTTTCACTTTGACTGGAATTGAACCAAACCACAATGCTGGTAATAGTAAATGGAAAGTAAACAATTAGGCATAATTAATATTAATATCTATTTCAGTGTCTGTGCCAGATTACTAGCATTAATGGAACAGAAGAACAATCACATAGTCCCATTTACCTCATGCCTGAAGTTTATAAGCAATGTTATTAGACAGACTTTCAGCACAGCTTCTGTCAGTCATCTGCGTTCCTTATATGCTTGAGTGAACATATGCTATGAGAAGCTGGCAGGACATTTTCAGTAAGTTTTCAGTAATTTTGTCTGTTTTAGATGACCCATAATACCAGATATCTATCAATCAGAAGTTCCATTGCAGTGACTTACTGAAATGAAGTAAGACAATGTGCATATGTGAAGGTCTGCAATTTTAAATTTTACCCAATGTCAATTTAGTTTCAGTATTCTTCTCACACCAAGTTTATGGTTTGTACAAATTGCAGCAATGGTGTGTTAGCTAGGGTAATGGTGATTGTCTGCCATTAATTCCCCAGAGCGTATCATATTTTCTGAGCACATGTTGTATGGAAGGTCACATTGAATTTATCGATTTACAGTGCTGAAAATAAGCCATCATTACAAAGATTCTATCATAGGGATAGTACCCAGATGAATATCAAGAGCATGCTGTCACAGTGAATATATGTGCACCTTTCATAATGTGATAGCTTTTGAACCTATGTGATAACTTCATACAATTTTAAATTTTACGTTTTTAAAATTAAAATTAAAAAAAGTTGAGATATTGGACAGGAAACTTTGACCAATAACACTTTCTCAGTGTGTTAGAATATCTCAATATATTTTGGTAAGACAAAGAAAGTCTACGTTCTTCACTAGGTTTCTAATCCCAGCAGTGACAGCTATTATTCAAATGATGAATTATATTGTTGAGGGAGTATCTTCCTGAGTCCTCTTTAAATAGTTGATACTGGTTCCAGTAACATAGTTTTTATGCATGCTGGGTTCCACTTGGATAATTATTTTTCTGTCATAAGTTCATTCATTTAATATCTTTACATAAGTATGAATTGACAATGTATGAAATTCAGACATGCCATATAAAATCATGCCATGTAATTATCGAAAACTGTTAAGTCTTATTGTTCCATTTGAAGTATCAAAAGCCTATGGAGGTGAGCTCTCATATGCAAAAAGCTGCATTAAATAAATTTCCTTAATATTTATTTATTTCAGATCACATTAATCATTTAAGACTTATTGTTTCATTTTGAAAATATACTGGATATAGAAATAGTCAAATGTAAATTTCTAAATCTTTAATGAGAATAGCATATAAAGATTCCTTTTTCTAAGTCTTCATAAATTTTTATAAACTTTTTATGTTGCAAATTTCATATAAACAATGGTTACCTTAATTTCTTTATCATATATATATACATATCATAATATATATACACATATATATTAACAGAAAGAATTTTTGTCTTAACTGGAGTCCACAGCCATACCTGACATGTGTAGTTGAAAATCCCACTGTAGCACAGGACTTTCTATGTATGTGGATGAAACTTTGTCAAGTTGTCCACCATCACACATGTCAGGACCAATTCTTTGAATAGCCAACATTACCTAAATCAAAGAAAGAAATATGAGCTATTCGAATGAATTTATATCTTTCTCTGAATAACTTAATTTTCATTTGGAGATTGTCCAAAGAAAAAGATTACAGAGATATATGATGTCATAAGCAACATAATAACTATCACATAAATGAAACAAATATTATTCATTCCTTTCTAGACGATGATGATAAAGGGCTATCTGTAAGCTTGTATTCACTGTAATGTCATCACAAGTCCAAGGCATGTCTTCTATTTCACAAAACATTTTAAGTGTTTCTTAAGAACTCTCTTCTAAATTAGGAATAGTATTTCCATCTTAATAAACCTTTGATTCATTTTTATTTATAAGGAAATATCTGCAAATGAGAGGGTTTGTGAATGTGCAGCCACCTAGTATATACAGTGAATTAAGACCATTCTAAATTGTACAGCAAATTGTTTCTAAATAAGTAAAATAATGGATTTTACCTTGCATGTACAAAGCCCTTAGTTTAATCACCAAGTAACTACTAGTATCCCTGAAGATGTATATACAGACAGGTTTCATTGTGGTAAACAATATTAATTGATAATCCCCCTAAAATAATAGAATTAAGAATAGTGAAATCGGGGCCTAGCAAACACATAAGTGGATGCTCACAGTCAGCTATTGGATGGATCACAGGGCTCCCAATGGAGGAGCTGGAGAAAGTACCCAAGGAGTTAAAGGGATCTGTAGCCCTATAGGTGGAACAACATTATGAACTAACCAGTACCCCGAGCTCTTGACTCTAGCTGCATATGTAGCAAAAGATGGCCTAGTCGGCCATCACTGGAAAGAGAGGCCCATTGGACATGCAAACTTTATATGCCCCAGTACAGGGGAACGCCAGGGCCAAAAAGTGGGAGTGGGTGGGTAGGGGAGTTGGGGGGGGGCGGGTATGGGGGACTTTTTGGATAGCATTGGAAATGTAAATGAGGAAAATACCTAATAAAATATTAAAAAAAAGAATAGTGAAATCATATTTAAATTTTTTCTACACAGTTACTATTTTCACTACAATATTGTAGGGCTGTGAAAGACAGCCTGGTGTTTAGTTGAGCTAAGGCTTGAAACCCCAGTGACCCTGCATGGGATAACCCTGTAAGGAATGGTAAGCATTTTGCCATGCTCTTAGACACCAGGCTCCTGGCATGAGGCTACAGCTTTCTGTAGGTTTGTGGCCATCAATCACTTAAAGGCAATGCCCCAATTACCCCCCACACAGGTAGAAGACATGAAAAGTAGCCTTAAGACAGATCTCCATTATAATGAGGTACCTAAAGGCCTGGAGACTTAGAAAATAAACTCCCCTTCCCTGACACTCCTCCTGCAAAAGTTATTTAACCTCAGGCCGGACCTGAGAAAATGAGGTACGGTTTACTCATCACCACTCTCCACCATGACAATAAATGCCTTTAAACCATGGACTGTCTCTTTTCATTTGGATCTGCCGTGGAGAACAATGGAACAGGCCTTTGCATAAAGATCTACAGAGGGCCTCTCAGTGCTCCCAGCCATGGCCTCTATGAAGCCAAACTGTCCATCTGCTAAATGAACCAAGGACACTCCTCCCCATGGGACCCAACCAGAACTCTGCCCTCTTTTCTCCTTCTGCCTCAGGCTAGATCCAGCCTGCTGGCCCCTACTCCCTTCTCAGTTCTTCCACAGCTCCCACCTGTGCCTGGGTTCCCAAGAGTCTAAGAACTTGACTGCTCTGGCCTCTGCAGGCCTGGAGACTTCTGAACCATCTCTGACAGTCCCAGGGACCTCAGACTGCTCCCCCATCCCTGGAGCTGGGTCCTGTGGCTTTACATAGTCTGACACCAGCCAGGCACCGGCATGGGGTAAGTACAGTCAAAACTCCAGGGTCCTGCCTCCACCAGTGGCTGGAGCCGAACCAAAACCCAACACTATATTATCATACAGTTATACTCCTCATTGGGACAATATTAATTAAAATTAAAAAACAATGCATTCTTGATAACCTTTTATTCTTTTCTCATATATTATATCGTGAACATCATTCCCTCTCCCTTCTCCCTTCATTGGACCTTCTCACTTTCTCCCCCATGTATTCCTCCTCCATTTCTTTTCAGTATATGGAGGCCTCCCATAGATAGCAAGCAAACCTAATATATCAAATTGCTGTAAGATGAGACACTACACCTCATATTAAGTCTGGAAGAGGCAAACCAGTAGGAGGAAAGGGTCAAAAAAGCAGACAGAAAAGTCAGAAACAGCCTTCTGTAGGAAGCCCCAGAAGGAGATCAAGCTATACAACTGACCTTAAGTCAGACCCATGCAGGCTCCATAGTTATCATTTTAGACTCTGTGAGCTCCTATGACCCTCGGTTGATAGGTTCCACATGTTTCCTTTGGTCTCCTCTACTCCTCTGTTTCAACCAATCCTTGCTCTTCTTACTTAGGATTCCCCAAGCTCCACCTAATGTTTGACTAGAGGTCTCTGTATCCATCAGTTGCTAGATGAAGTCCCTGATGACCATTAGGTTAGCACCAGTCTATGAGTATAGCAGAGTATTATTAAGAATCATTTTCATTGACTTTGTCTCTTTTGGCCAGTTGTGTTTGTTTCTATCCTAGGTCTTTGGGTTATCCAGTCAATTTTAAGGTTAGGCTCCATCTTATAGAATGAATTTCAAGCTGGACCAGTCACTAGTTGGCAATTCCCATGATTTCTGCACTATTTATACTTCTGCACCTCAGCACATCTTATAGGCAATACAAATTATAGGTCAAATGTTTTCTGGCTGAGTTGGTGTCCTAATCCTCCCACTGGAGGTTTTGCCTTGTTATAGGAGACTGGTTTAGACTCTGTATCCCCTGTTACTAGTTGTCTTAGCAAGGGTCACCCTCTTAGATTCCTGGGAGTATCCATTGCACTAGGTTTCTAGCTAGTCCCTGAGATGACCCCCAATTTCATTTTTCCCAGAGCACTTATCGTCGACCCTCCAGCTACCTGTTCCCTATTACTCCTTTCCCTCCCCAGCCACAACGTCATTTGTCCTGGCATTCCTCATAACTTACACACAGCACCTGCACTCTATCATGATTTTCTCTTTTTAGATACAGTCGTGAGTTCTCCTCTCTGCAGCCCTCCTTTGTACTTATGTCCTGTGAGTCTGTGGATTGTTCACTTTCCTAGTTTTGTAAAATTGTTTTTCTTTCTTTCTTTCTTTCTTTCTTTCTTTCTTTCTTTCTTTCTTTCTTTCTTTCTTTCTTTCTTTCTTTCTTTTCCTCTTTCCTCTCTTTCCTCTTTCCTCTTTCCTCTTTCCTCTTTCCTCTTTCCTCTTTCCTCTTTCCTCTTTCCTCTTTCCTCTTTCCTCTTTCCTCTTTCCTCTTTCCTCTTTCCTCTTTCCTCTTTCCTCTTTCCTCTTTCCTCTTTCCTCTTTCCTCTTTCCTCTTTCCTCTTTCCTCTTTCCTCTTTCCTCTTTTTCCTCTTTCCTCTTTCCTCTTTCCTCTTTCCTCTTTCCTCTTTCCTCTTTCCTCTTTCCTCTTTCCTCTTTCCTCTTTCCTCTTTCCTCTTTCCTCTTTCCTCTTTCCTCTTTCCTCTCCTCTCCTCTCCTCTCCTCTCCTCTCCTCTCCTCTCCTCTCCTCTCCTCTCCTCTCCTCTCCTCTCCCCTTCTTTCTCTTTCTCTTTCTCTTTCTCTTTCTCTTTCTCTTTCTCTTTCTCTTTCTCTTTCTCTTTCTCTTTCTCTTTCTCTTTCTCTTTCTCTCTTTCTCTCTCTCTTTCTCCTCCCTCTCTTCCCTCCTTACTTCCTTTTTAATTTTTATTCCTTCTTCAAACTTTTTGATAAAAATGGTACATATATTCAACCCAGGCTTTGAACTAACCATGTAGCTGAAATTTATCTTGAAATTCTGGTTCCTCTGCTTTTACCTCCCCAGCGCTATGACTGCAAGCATATTTTGTCATGTCCTACTTTTCTACAATGGTAGAAATGTTATCTGGAGCATCCTATGCATGATGCAAACACTATATAAATCTGGCTACACAGTCAAGCTTAAAAATTGCAACTGTACAGAATTTTTAAACATAACATATCTTAATATAATTGTGTTTGCTGTAGTTATCATGTGAAGGCAAAATATTGATGACTTGTTCATATAAAACATTCAGTGTTAACCAATGTAAATATTTCCTATGTATTTCATCTTTTTTAGAATTTATTCTTCTTTCATACAAAACATTGCAACCACAGCTTTTCATCCCTCAATTCCTCCCAGTATCCCTTCCTTACTCCCCTCTCTTTCCATGATCCACTGACCTTTGTTTCTCTTCAGAAAAGAGCAGGTCTTCCCGAGATATGACCTGAACTTGGCATAATAAGATACAAGAATATTAGGTATATGCTGTCATATCAAAGCTGAATAAGACAGTGCTGTAGAAGGAAAATTTCCTATGAATCTGCAACAGCGTCAGATACACCCTTACTTTCACTGTTAGGAGTCCCACAAAAACTCCAAGCTAACCAAACACAGCATGTATTCAGAGCAGATTCATGCAGGATTAATGATTCAGTCTCTGTGATCCTTTATGGCCCCTTCTTAGTTAATTCCATGGGCCATGTTTTGTTGTTGTTCAGTGGATCCTACAATTTTCCATCCCTCTGATCCATAACATTAAAGAACCATTACCATAAAAGAAAAAGAATAACTGCCTTATTTAATAGAACTATCAAATTTAGAATGTGCTTAAGCAAAGAAACACATAGTAAAGTCAAGATACAGGTTTAAGAAGAGCAATTAGTCTGTTTCTTTGTTTGAATATGGATCTGATTGAAGTTTAAGCACAGATTTCAGAAATAGTTTTTCTGCAAAATATCCAACTCACACTAAACTGTGATCATTGAAATCTTAAAATGTTTCTTTAACATACAGGTAACAAGTTTTTGAAAATACCTCTATTTAGCCTCTAGGCAAAGGAATAATCTCTAACTTAATTTAAACATGTGAGGGAAAATTGGATAAAATGAGACTTTCCAAATATGAAGCCAAGTAAGGAACAGCATTATCACATAATATCCAAATATGTTCCATTCCTTGGGAAAAGTGGCTTTGATGTGCCTGCACTGGAAAGTTGAGACCTGCTCTGATTCTGAGTACATTTGAGTACAGTGGGCCTATAAAACAAACTATGGATTCTATACCCTTCCACTGTTGCACATTGTTTCACATGGGATAAAGTCAGCATTTCTTAAAAATAGATCTCCTGGGCTAGATGTCAACAGGTAAAACAAATAATAACATCCAGAAAAACACATATCCCTCACAGTTCTTGGTATTTGAGCTTAAAATATAGTGACTTATAATACGTTGGTCTTGTTTCTCAGAGAACAGTATTATGAACTTGCAGATAGCAGAATAGTTTCAGGTTTGTGGTCACTGCTACAAATATATTTCTCATATTATTGGCTTATCTACTAGGATCCTAATATCCTTTGGCTGTTCCAGTTCATTTAAGTTCTAATAAAATGTGATTAGAAGTGACAACTCTCAGGTCTAGGCGGTAACAACCAGTACACATATCATCCATCTTACTATATCTGGGTCCTTACCAAAACCACCAGTTAATTTTATTATAGTGTCTGGTGTGTTAACATGAGTTGTGGGTGAGTGTTTACAATGAAATGTCTATGGAAACCCATTGGATGTGAAGGATCATTTGATTTCAAGGCCATAAAGATTTTCTAAACTTTCCTTTTCTTGGGCAGGGGTGTGGGGGAGTACATCAGAGTCTAATTTAGTCTATACCAAAAGAATAAGCATTAAGTGTATTGCTAAAACTAAAAAAAGACACTCATAATATTAAATATTAATTGGTTGAGATATTGTCATAACTTTACCTTTTATCCATAGTATGCCTCTTTATCAGTATAAGTAGAATAAACTGTTAACACAGTACTCATATATTATAGACAAACTTAAAGTATTTGCATAATAAAGAGGAGTTTTATTAGAAAAAGAAACAAAATATAATGTACCATGTATTCTAATGAAAACAAGCACTGCTGAGGCATTTGTGTTTTCTATTGAGAAGCAATTAAGGAAGCAAAAGTTATTGTGTGCAAAATAAAATCTAAAATGAGAGAATAGAACAAAAGGTACATAGCTAGCTTGTAGCTATCAATTTTATTGGTGAAGTAAACAACTAATATTCACTGGTTCCACTTAGAAATACTTTGCTTGATATTTCTGTTATGTAGCCTTCTTGAGATTTTCTAAGAGAAGTACTGAAATGAAAATAGCATGTACTTAGACATATATCACCCTTACAAGTAATTTGCTTCCTAAAAATAGATTCAGTATTTATAAAATTTATAATACTTATAAAATTTATAATATAGTATTTTATAATATTTATAAAATACATGGAGAGCAAAACTCCCTAGACACTTTTCAGCACTGTAGTTAAGTGCATTAAACACATGAATAATGGAGTTTTTAATTAACAGATTTTGTTTTTTCTTTGAATCATAATACATAAGTTATCAAATATATAACAGCAAATATATTTCATGTAATTTTACTTATTATGAATAATGTTTAAACACAAATTATATTATGATTCCCTAGCTCATATGAATAATTTGAAAGGAATATAAGTATTTTGCAGGCTTTAGTTTTCTTAGAAGTTAATTGTCAGTATGATCAGACCACAAATGGAAACTGTTATAGTTTGCATATACTTGAAATAATTTGCCAAAAATAATTTCATTTCTAATACTGAATTTTACATTAGACTCATTATTTAATGGAACTACTAAAAAATGAATGGCAAAGGTTAGACATCCTCATGGTATACTGTGTTGCAGTACCTCATGATACCAGTGGAAAAGCCCTTGTGGCACATGACCAGCCTTATAGTGCTAGTGTCAGAGCAGGTTACATGGAATTGACTTTACTATATTATTTCACAATTTTGGTATCCTTGTTGAACAAAGAAAATACCAGTAAAAAATATTAACTTTGTCACCTAGTTTTGTCAAGTGCTTCTTGCTCAGTTTTGGTGGTCTAGAGCAAACATCAACTCAGGTATTCATTCTCACATGCAGAAACTTTCTCTCTGTGAACCTCAGTGAAGTGCACTGCTCTCATTTTAATATGAAGTGTATCTTAAGTTGATAAAAGTACCATTGACTCTGGTGGAAGTGCTTTTGACAGCACATTTTCTCAAAGACATTACAATAAATCAACAATTGCAAAATCAGCAAAAGCTTTGAAATAATCATGTTTGATAACACAAGCGGTCAACATACAGTGAAGACTACAGAGTTCTAAATAAGATGCCTATAATCATACCGATCTACACAATGCTCTTGGATCACTGTAGAAGGATGGGTGAGCGGATTCTAAGAACCAGAAGTGTTGTGTAATACAAGGAAACAAAGTTTCTCATGTAAACACACCATGGCTCTGACACCAAGTACAAGCTTTAGCCAGGCAAAAATCCAGCATGGGTAGAGCTAAGTGAGAAACTAATAACTACTGAGAGAGGAAAAGCTGATTTTGGTAAAGAGTATAATATCTGCTACATTCCATATCTAAGGTTATTTAGGAAACACAAATTGAACTTAACTGGTTTGATAAAGAAACAAACAAAGTTTGATGGTTATGGAGGTGAAAGGGTGATCTGGAGAAGTTAAGAAGAGAATGAAACCCACTGAAGACTGACTTTGTAAACTGGATTCAAGTTCAGGGAGTCTAATGCCAGCAAGTTCTTGTCAGCATATTTAAAACATAGTACAATTTTGGAAAAGGCAACAATCATTTCAATCAATCCAATTCATTGTAAATGCCATATTTAATAGATTTCTAAGGAATTTGAGGAATATATGTATATATTCATAATTTGTTCTAAGTTGATTATATTTGTACTTATTATAACTACAAAAATTTCTGTGCACATTAAAGTTCATCATTTATAAGGTGATTGACCATTATCATTTCTTAATTGCCTTTATACAATTTATAACAAGTTAGTAACTTTGGTAAGACTAAGATTTTACAGCTTTGGTCATACAACTGTTAGATAGTTTTGGTAATTTAAGCATACTTTTAAATCTTTAGGAATTTCTCATAATGTAAAAACATGTCCTTGAAAATCAAACAAACAAACAAAACATGTCCTAAACCAAAATATTGGAGATATTCTGGTGTCTCCTTAAACTAAATAGAAGATAAAATAATGAGCACAGAGTTAATTGGGAGTTTGAAATTTCTTAGGTTCTGTGTTTTACCAGTAACAACCATAACTGCCCCCAAGTTCTCCCCAAAGGCAGAGTTTTCTTGCCATTGTTTTCTTTAGATTGAGGTTGCAGCAGTTGAGTATTACTGTCATGTTTCAATTAGATTGTATTTGGTAATTTTGTTTTGTTTTGTCTTGTTTTTTGTTTTGTTTTTATTTGGCATATTTTTGTTTGTTTTGTATTTTGTTTTTGTTTTGTTTTTGGTTTTTTTTTTTTTTGATCAAGTAAACCAAGGAAGGATGTATACTATGTTTTTTGTTTGGTTGGTTGGTTGTTTGCTGTTTTCTGTTGGTCTATACTGTTTTCCTCTCAGGGTATCCAGGCACCTTTGTATCCTCAACTGGACTAGAAGAAATGAAACTTTAAATAGGTAGATTGATGTTTTAGCAGGATCTCTGTTGGCATGAGTTCAGAAGAATTGATTGCCCCTGGTTACAGTTTCAGTGGAACAGTTCTATTTATTGGGAGTTGGGGGTGAACAAGAGTTACATAAACCTTGAGGGGTAGGTAGACGTAGTGGCTTGTATTCTCTTGCTTATTCTATTACTCAAAAACCTGTTTGAAGTCTCCTGCACTGAGGACTGAAGGAAACCAGTCCTGAGCTGTTTTTTGACTGGTCAGCATAGTTACTGGCAACCAATGACTGGATGGAGAGACAGAGGCAGGACTTTTAGGAGTCTTGGGAATGGACTGAGGAAGGAGGAAGAGAGAATCCTTCCATGACAAGGGCATAGGAAATGGACCATGCCAGAAAGGTACAGGAGGGACACACAGCTGAGATGTAGGTTCAAGAGTATAGTGGTCCCAGCTAGGCTGTTCAGTAAGGTCCAGAGCAGCAAAGATGAAATATAGATTTAGTCTTAACTCAGGAATATCAGAGGCAGGAGTGTGTTAGCCAAGTGGAGGTAGAGAGTGGGCTAGCAGTTGAGCTGCTTAGGGCATATTAAAAATAAGTCCCTGTGTGCGTACACACATGCATGCGTGAGTGTACACATGTGTACTTGTGCCTGCATGTGTGTGTGTGTGTGTGTGTGTGTTTGTGTGTGTGTGTGTCTTTGTCTCATGAATTCAAAACAAATGGGTGGGTGTAAAGGAGGTGTTCATATATACTTGGGAGTTCAGACACATTAACAATTTACTACATCAGATGGCATTTAATGTATTAGGCTTTTATTCACTTTGAAACTTAATTGGAGATCCCCAATGGAAATCATTCACCATGATGTGAGATTAGGATGTGGGGAGAATTGGTTTCTCAGCAATCTGAGCCAAGCAAAGCCACCAGAGCAGGCTCAGAACTAAAGCAAAATGCATACAGCTACCAGGTGATTTGCCTCAGACACTCATCAAAGGCCTCTGGCTGCTTCAGAGAGTTTAAACTTGGAAGTACTGAGAACACCTGCTGTGCAAACATACAGACTGCTCAGAAGGAACCAGAGGCAGACAGTAGAGATCACTCCCCTCCAACAAATAGATAAAGGATAGAGATGAATGAGACTTGATTTAATTGTTTTTAAGGATAGAAAGGAGTACAATGGTAATTGTTTTAATGTTTTTAAGTATACATGGAATAAAGAAATCTAGGTCTTTGTTCTTAAATATAGAAAACAAAGACATGGAGAATAAAATGAATAGAATAGAATAAATGAGAATGCTTTAAAAGAAATTTGGAACAGTTTGTGGTAGATAGCAGTTGTCTTCTTTGAACCTGGTGTACTCAGGAATTCTGGGATTGCTTAGCCTGATATGACAAACTGAGAGCCTGGAAATAGGCTTAAATGGTAAGTAGAATGGAATTTGTTAGAAGTTAAATACACAGGAAAGGATAGGAAGTGAAATAGGAAAGGATATTAATCTCCATAGAAGGGAGAATTTAAGTACACATAGATGAGTAAATAAACCGAGGCTTTAGATCTTAAATTGCAGGACAAGAGAAGGAGATAGGAGAATAACCTTATTTCAGACAGATAGCACAAACTTAGGCTGGAGACAGTTAAGAGACACGGTCTCAACTGATAATAATATTTGTTTAGATTGCTTTAATGGATTTGAATGGTTTCAATTATCAAAATGTATCTGGTTATAAGTTTGGTGGCTATAGATATTAAAAAAATCCCCGGGCAAGAGGTCAAGCTACTAAAATGAATCAATCCACATCTTTGATGATTTCAGGTAACTGGACCAAGGACAGACTATTTTGGCAGAGTGATTTTGTATTTGTGTAAATAGGAAAGAAGAAAAGGCTTTGGATCCCTCCTAGAATTATATGGATCAGAGATGACAGATGCAGACCCCCTGAAGATCTTGGCTAGAGAAAAGAAAAAAAAAATGAGAATATCAGAAGGGACAGGTAACTTGAATTGCTGATTCCTCCACATTGGAATAACCCAATAATGGCTTAGAAATAAAAATATTTCTAGTGAAAACTTCATTAAAAATTAGACAATAATCTTGTTGGTTATGGAATCCTTAAGATTCAAAATGCCATCCTTCATATGATATGCACGAAGATTTATCACAATTGATTATTGATCAAATTAACTCCTAAAAGGCTAGTTCTTTCACCTGCTCAAACAAGGAGCAAAAAAAAAAAAATCATCCTCAGCTGATCTGTGCACCTTGCATAATATCTGTAAATATCTTACTAGTACTAAAACTTTGCTTGTAAGATTCATATATTACAGAATGTACAGTTCTGACAAATTTTATCTGTGGGGATGCAGAAATGACTTGCTCTCCATGTTAAGTGCCTCCCAAAATAGTTTCAGGAATAACTGCTATTTCCCAAAAGACTCCATTCATCCAACCTTTGAAACAGATCTAGTCTGATCTTCAGCCAAGTCCTGAGCCTTGTAAATATACAGAGTCTGGATAACAGATGCTAAAGTCTAATCATTTTTCTTAAGTCAAATCATTTTTTTTAATTTTCTTACCACTCCCCAAACTTTTATATCAACCCAACCTCATGGAACAGGGTGAAGAAAAATTGAAAAAGTCAGGGACAAGGAAGATTGCTGTGAAATGCTCTTTCTGGACTTGACATCACTTTTATACCAATTATATCACGACAGCTATGGTTTCCTATGTAGAACCTGCACAATATCAATCCAGTTAAAATCTTGAGCATTGACTGTGGAGAGTCCTTCAAGGAGGAACTCTTAACTATAAAAGCTTTGAGTAAAGAAAACTTATTTGGTTCTAGAGGGTTAGTGACAGACAACTGTCCCAAAACACAGAGGATGACCTCACACCCATGTACATATGAGTAGAATTAATTACATGACATTTAATTAGTTGACACATTAATAATGATGATTATGACAATGATAACAATGCTTACAGTGCTAGTGGTGAAATAAAGTATAAACCTGGATAAGAAGTTTGTATGGAGATATGATTGAGGGGATCAGTGAGTAAGGAAGGGATAGGATGTAAACATGTATGTATTTTTAACAGAATATATAAACATTTATTTTATAATAAAATAAGATAAATTTTATAAATAAGCTCTTATTTTATTTATTTTAAGAATAAGGGTCATGATATTTCTAAATACTTTTATATTCACTATATTGTTTGATTAAAATGTTAAGTGTTTTTATATGATAAAATCATGTATCATTTAGTTTTTTAACTCTTTAATATTAAATGTCCAAGATACTGAAAAGTAAGACTTTAGAAGAACTATTAGTACTATAGTCCAGTTGGTAGACTGTTCTCCTAGCAAATACAAAAGCTTTAGGAACCATCCCAAGAACCACATGAAAGCAGAGTATGGTGATGCAAACCTGTATTCCCAACAAGCTAGTAGAGGCAGGAAGATCAAAAGTTCAATGATGGGCCTTGGAAATATGATTTAGTAAATACGATGACTTGCTGCTCTTATAAATGACTATAGTTCTTTTCCTAGCACCCATGCTGTTAGTTAACAATTACCTGTAATTGCACCTCCAGGGGATTTGACACACTTTCCTGGCTTATGCATACACCTAAATTTATATCTTTTTTTTTTTTTTTGTGGTTTTTCGAGACAGGGTTTCTCTGTGTAGCTCTGGCTGTCCTGGAACTCACGTTGTAGACCAAGCTGGCCTCGAACTCAGAAATCCGCCTGCCTCTGCCTCCCGAGTGCTGGGATTAAAGGCGTGCGCCACCACGCCCGGCTCTAAATTTATATCTTTGTAGACTCAAAGATACATATGATAAAATAAATCTTTAAAAGTATTTATAGTCTACTGATGTATGCCTGATAAATAGACATAGTATTAAATGAATACTAATAATTTGTCATTATTCCCAGAGACTAATACACTTCTAATTCTTCATCAAAGAAACTTCCATTTATAGTAGCTGGTAGATCATTAACAGAGAGACCAGCAACTAGTAGAGGCACAGAAAATAAGAAATTATGAAATGTCCAGCCTAAAATGGGATATCTATGCAATACCCTTCCTCCCAAGATTCAGCAATGATTCTGTAAGACTGCTCAAAGGAGCCAGAGGCAGTGGAGAACTACAAGGAAACATTGCTTTTTGGACACAAGGTGACATGTGTGAATTCATAGTAGTTGTAACAATGTTCACAAGACTTGTGCAAACTAAAGTCACATCAAATTCTACCATGGAACAAGGATGATTATAAAGTTCCACCCATCCCTGAGGAACTATTGGCAAGAGATAGCTGCTAAAAAATTGTGCTTTCTTTGAGTGCTGGCTCTGGTCTTCATTGATTAAAAAGGGAAAAGACAGGAAGTTAGATGGTGGGGAAGGTAGATATGGAAAAATTTGGAGAAGCAGGTAAATATGACAAAATACACAGTGTGGCATTCTCAAAGGAATAAGACACCTTAAAAAAATCAAAGATATTTGAGGACAGCCTTAACTATTTGAGAACTTCTTTCAAAAGAAAAATTAGGTATGAAAATTTATCTGCACTTCTGAAATATGTCTTTAAAAAACTCCTAGAAAAATATCTATTATCAAAATGTATACCTTAAATTTCAAAAAATACTATAGTTATCATTTTTTACTATGAATCATTTTTTCTGAGTTTGACAATGAACATTGTGTGAATTGTACATTATTTGGAGTTTTTAATCATACAGTTAATTCAAATTTAATTTGCTATTATAATTCATGTTCAGACCTTAAAAATGAAAAAGACAATATAGAAATCTTAACTACTAGAAAATAAGTTCATAAAAAGATAATACATAGAGAGAAGTTACTGTTATTTTCATTCTTTTAATAATTGTCTTATGAGTATGCATATGCATTGTGAATTACAGTCTAGTGTCAACAACTACATGCAGCTTTGGAGAAGAACCATGTGTGCTTTCCCCACATAGCTCTTAATTCCAGGTGCAAGAGTAGATTAAGGTATTTGAGTATTGCATTTCTCCTGATAGAACTTTTTACTGTATAGACAAGTAACACCTTAATTCAACAAGATAGTAATAAAAAAATATTTGGAATTTTGAAATAAAATGCTTGATTTTAAGAGAAGAAAGAATGGAATTGAGGGTGGACCCTCAATGAAGCCCCTCAATCTGTGATGCTTACCCTACTTTAACTTCTTATTTCTGTATATCATTTCAAACATTTAAAAACATTTTATTATGCTTGGTTTTTGTTATCAGTTTGATAGCCAAAAGATTCCTGCTATAGTGACATTATGTAATTAATACACTTAAAAATGGATCTTACCTATCTGGTAAAATAGATCTTAAATTATATCATCTTAATAGCCATTTATGAGAGTGTGACCACATATAATTGATGAAGGAATTATGGCTGTTTATAAAGGAATTCAAGCAGATGGTACTTTGCTAAAAGGCCTATTTTCTTTTTTTCCCCTTTTTTATTATTATTATTTTATTATTATATTTATTTCATTTACATTTCCAATGCTATCCCAAAAGTCCTCCACATGCTCCCCCACCCACTCCCCCACCCACTCACTCCTACTTTTTGGCCCTGGCGTTCCCTTGAACTGAGGCATATAAAGTTTGCAAGACCAATGGGCCTCTCTTTCCACTGATGGCCTACTAAGCCATCTTCTGATACATATGCAGCTAGAGACAAGAGCTCCGGGGGTTACTGGGTAGTTCATATTATTGTTCCATCTATAGGGTTGCACATCCCTTTAGCTCCCTGGGTACTTTCTCTAGCTCTACCATTGGGAGCCCTGTGATCCATCCAATAGCTGACTGTGAGCATCCACTTCTGTGTTTTCTTGGCCTCGGCATAGTCTCACAAGAGACAGCTATATCTGGGTCCTTTCAGCAAAATCTTGCTAGTGTATGCAATGGTGTCAGTGTCTGGAAGCTGATTATGGGATGGATCCCCGGATATGGCAGTCTCTAGATGGTCCATCCTTTTGTCTCAGATCAAAACTTTGTCTCTGTAACTCCTTCCATGGGTGTTTTGTTCCCAATTCTAAGAAGGGTCAAAATGTCGACAGTTTGGTCTTCGTTCTTTTTGAGTTTCATGTGTTTAGCAAATTGTATCTTATACCTTGGGTATTTTAAGATTCTGGGCTAATATCCACTGCATGGTACTGGTATAGTGACAGACAAGTAGACCAATGGAATAGAATTGAAGACCCAGGAATTTACCCACACACCTATGGTCACTTGATCTTTACAAGGGAGCAAAAATCATCCAGTGGAAAAAAGACAACCTTTTCAACAAATGGTGCTGGCACAACTGGTGGTTATCATGTAGAAGAATGTGAATTGATCCATTCCTATCTCCTTGTACTAAGGTCAAATATAAGTGGATTAAGGAACTCCACATAAAAACAGAGACACTGAAACTTATAGAGGAGAAAGTAGGGAAAATCCTCGAAGATATGGGCACAGGGGAAAAATTCCTGAATAGAACAGCAATGGCTTGTGCTGTAAGATCGAGAATTGACAAATGGGACCTCATAAAATTGCAAAGGTTCTGCAAGGCAAAAGACACCGTCAATAAGACAAAAAGACCACTAACAGATTGGGAAAGGATCTTTACCTATCCTAAATCAGATTGCGGACTAATATCCAATATATATATATATATATATAAAGAACTCAAGAAGGTGGACTCCAGAAAATCAAATAACCCCATTAAAAAATGGGGCTCAGAGCTGAACAAAGAATTCTCACCTGAGGAATACCGAATGGCTGAGAAACACCTGAAAAAATGTTCAGCATCCTTAATCATCAGGGAAATGCAAATCAAAACAACCCTGAGATTACATCTCACACCAGTCAGAACGGCTAAGATAAAAAATTCAAGTGACAGCACATGCTGGAGAGGAGGTGGAGAAAGAGGAACACTCCTCCATTGTTGGTGGAATTGCAAGCTTGTACACCCACTCTGGAAATCAGTCTGGCAGCTCCTCAGAAAATTGGACATAGTACTACTGTAGGATCCCGCAATACCTCTCCTGGGCATATATCCAGAAGATGTCCCAACAGGTAAGAAGGACACATGCTCTATTATGTTCATTGCAGCCTTATTTATAATAGCCAGAAGCTGGAAAGAACCCAGATGCCCCTCAACAGAGGAATGGACACAGAAAATGTGGTACATTTACACAATGGAGTACTACTCAGCTATTAAAAAGAATGAATTTATGAAATTCCTAGGCAAATGGATGGACCTGGAGGGTATCATCCTGAGTGAGGTAACCCAATCACAAAGAACTCACACAATATGTACTCACTGATAAGTGGATATTAGTCCAAAAGGCCTATTTTCAAGGAACAGATTGGAACTTGACCACCAAAATAGTACCAGAACTCAGTAGACATGCTTGTGTCTAGTTTGTCATTAAATATATACCCCTTAGTTATAATTTTTTAAAAGATTGTATTTAAAGATGCTGGTGAATTGTAGCATTTTACTTTTTTGCCAAGTTAGATAATCAGAGTATTCTGGATTTTAATGCATCAAACACCTCTCTCAATATTCTGGCAAATCATATTAGTATAGATTTCTTAAATGCCTATGAAGGCAACAAAGCAATATTTCCTAGAATATTCAGTGCAGTAATGTAACATTATTTGTGTTACAGGAATTTTCCTAACTCTTTTGTGTTTTTTATCATGGTTCTGTATCCTTACATAATGAAGGTTAGAATTTTCTCCTTTTTGTGTCTTTCTTCCTTTCTTTCTTTCTTTCTCCCTTTCTTTCTTTCTTTCTTTCTTTCTTTCTTTCTTTCTTTCTTTCTTTCTTTCTTTCTTTCTTTCTTTCTTTCTTTCTTTCTTTCCTTCTTTCTTTCTTCACTCCAGATTTTGTCCCTGCCCCCACCTGTCCACCCTCCAAGTGTTCAGCATTCCATACCCCCTCCCCACTCCCCAGTCTCCACAAGGATGTCACTACCCCCCACCCCCTACCCAACCAGACCTCTAAACTTTCTGGGGCCTCCAGTCTCCTGAGGGTTGGGTGCATCTCCTCTGACTCTGTAATTTTCTATTCTATATATGTTGGGAGCCTCTTATCAGCTGGTGTATGCTTCCTGGTTTGTGGTCCAGTTTTTGACAGATATCAGGGGTCCAGGTTAATTGAGACCCCCTGGGGAAAATATTTAAATCTTTCTGACATTCTTAGCAAAGTTTTCATTTCTTTCCTATTCACAATATTCTGGAATATGTAGATATTACATACTCTTTGAATTGACTTCTTTGCATAATATCATGATGTTGCTATCTATAAAATATGTATTCTTAGATACACCTAGTTAAGAAAAGTCCATAGAGAGCATTATACTCCCTCATCACACTTTTAAGCAGGCATCAAGTCCAACACTGTTCTATTTTAATGTTGGTGTTGTCAAATCCATGTGACACCAACATAGTCTCACAGTTTTGACTGTTCTCATGTCAAGACAGGGAAAGCTACCTCACAGAAACTGTGACTAAAACATACTAGAGAGGAAACCAGAGCTGGTCAGCACTGAGTCACAGACTAATATATAGCAGAAGGTAGTATTTCTGGCAAAATGATGCCCTAGCCAGGCAAAGCTTTTTTAAATTATTGATCTTTTTTAAATTGTTCAAGACAGCAGTGTTCCCACCATGTTCTACAAACCCATATTCATAAAATTAGAAAAGAATTTCTAATTTCTTTAGTTTTTCACTCTTTACCTTATGTTTTACAGTTGTTATATTTTGATATTTCAATTGTTTAACTATATTATTTTAGTTCACAAACACATGAGTACAAGTTTATGAGTTCTTTTCTTTTGGGGCTAACCAAGGAAGATAAAGACCTCCACTGAAGTTTTTTTAAGCTTTTTTTTCTTTTAAAGATGTATTAATTTATTATATGTAAGTACACTGTAGCTGTCTTCAGACACCCCAGAAGAGGGCATCAGATTTCATTACAGATGGTTGTGAGCTACCATGTGGTTGCTTGGATTTGAATTCTGGACCTTTGGAAGAGCAGCCAGTGCTCTTAATCACTGAGTCATCTCTCCAGCCCTCCACCGAAGTTTTAAGATAATGAGAAAAACATCAGGAGATGGAAGGATGTCTCATTCACATAGACTTCTGCAAAAATGGGTTTATCACTGAAAGCATTCTATAGACTCAAGAAGATCCCACATAAATGTGAATGAAATTCTCCACAGTACAAGGTAAAAATCTTCCCCAAATGCCTACAGAAGTAGAAAAGACTCTGAATAACCATCCAAAGATTTTACTATAAGAAATAATGGAAGCCTCAAAATACCTGATTTCAGATTATATCATAGAGCTTCAGTGAAAACAAACAAAAAGCAGACAAACAAACACACAAAAACCTGCATTTGGTGCAAAAACAGACATGGAGGCAAATGGATATGAAGACTCCCAATAATACCAAGTCACAGTTATATCTACCTCAGGAGTGTGTATATTGTGTGTGTGTGTGTGTGTGTGTGTGTGTGTGTGTCTGTGTCTGTGTCTGTGTCTGTGTCTGTGTGTGTCTGTGTGTGTGTGTGACTGTGTGTGTGTGTGTGTGTGTGAGAGAGAGAGAGAGAGAGTGTAGGACAAAGAGAAACCTTGATTTCTAGCCTTAGTGATATGTACTTGGCTTTTGTTTGTTTTACTATGCTCTTGAGACATGGTCTTTCATTTGGTCTTAAATTAAACACTTGTGCTATGCTACCTGGACAGAAAGCCTTCGAGACATATTGGTTCTAACTCCCCAGCACTTCATTTATAAATCAGGCCATCATGCCTAGTTTTATTTTTTAATGGCTTCAAGAGAAATGTACTCACATTTACAAAGCTAGCATATTTCAGACAGCGCTTCTTCAAGTCCCTAATTTTTGACAATATGAAAAATATATGGAAAATATATTTACAAAATACTACCACTTCAACAAATGTTTCTGGTTAAAGAGATTCTCTATATGTATAAGTGAGTGGAAAATAGAATCATATTTCTGACCCTATACAAAATTCAAAGGGATCAAAAACATCAATGTAAGACCTAATCTTGAGAGTGCTAGATAAATCAGAATGGGATAAATCTGTAGATACAGTCATGGGCAAGGACTTTCAGATCACTACTCTAATACTACACTTAATAATCCTTTGAAATGACAAAAATATTAAAATGAAGCTTAAAAGGAACTTAACTACAAAGGAAATTATAAGCAGAGTTAAAATACAACCTAAAGAACAAAAGAAAATATTTTTCAATCTATACCTCATGCAAGAGTTAATATCTAAAATATAAAATAATCTCAAAAAAGCACACATGAATGCAAGCAAATCTTTTTATCAATAAATATACTACACTAATAGATAGTTCACTAAAGAAGAAATAAAAAGAGCCACAAAATATTTGAAAAATTGGCAACATCTTTAGCAATAGGAAAATACAGAGTAAATCTGCTTTGAGACTCCATCTCACCTCAATAGAATCGATAGCAAGACACAGAGGTGTTGATAAAAATGTGTGAGTTAAAGAAATCTCTTTCCAATATAGACACCAATGGGGAGTTTTCTCAAATGAATTAAAGATGTATTTCTCAAACAACCCAGCTAAAAAGATTCTCTGTTGTTACTTGTGGCTTAAAATTTGTATTGAAATTTTTGTTTAAAATCTGTTTCTTGTTCTAATATAAAACCAAGAAACACAACCAGCTTAAATCCTTATTAATAATTGAATATGCAAACATATATGAATATTTATATATTTTTTGCAGAGTGCAATTTATTCACTAATAAAGAAAAATCATGTCATTTACAGAAAGAATATGTATTAGTTAATTTCTATGTGAACTGAATTAAGAAAGATTCAGAAAAAAAAAACGAGAAATTTTCTCTATTGTTCAGAATCTGAAGCTAAATATTCAAGCAATGTTTGTGTGTGTGTTTGTGTGTGTGTGTGTGTGTGTGTGTGAGTGATTGTATGTGATGGTATGCGACTATGTGTTATGTATTCCTTGACTCTATATAGAGGTTCATACATGAAGAGAACAAATATTATGTAAAACATAATTGGTGTGATTTAGAACAAAAATAATGAAGTTACTTGTAATAAGAAACTAGGAAGAAGGTATCTATGGAAGGAAGAATGCTAGTGAAATGAGACAGATCAATGACGACTTGAATTAGAAGGGGCAATTAAATTAGAGCAATGATATCATATGTGTGAAAATATCATAGTGAAATCCTTTAATTTTCTGATAACTTAATAAAGAGATTTAGTTGTTCCACTTACTCCATATTAGTGGAATCCTCTTAAATCCTATTTTGAACATTCTGAAGTTACAAAGAAAATTCTTCAATAATTGAATAAATAAAAACTCTTTCCCAAAAATCAGGCTGGGGATAACCACAAAAGTGGTGAAATATCTTATCTCTGAACGGGCCACCTGTGCTGGACGATTTCATCATGTGATTGAACGTTCATGACATAGGAATGTAGACCACTTATCACCTGTGACCCCACCTAGCACGCACCAATAATATTTTAGATTACATAATCCTTCTAGAGAGTTCCCCCAGTTCCCTATAAGAAGGTCTGCATGCCATTGTCTAGGGTCACCATTTCAAAGAATGGTTGACTCTTGCATGGTGGTTGTTTCTGCAGATTAAACACTCCCTGCTTTGCATACTATCTGAGTCTCGGGTCTTTAGCGATTTTTGGACCCTTACAATAGCTATATACAAATATAATTTTGAAGTTTATATTAAAATGTATTATAACTAGGTGATACCAGATTTGATATTTGCAATAAAATGTTACAAAACATGACCCTAACAATTAGAAGAATAAAAAAAAAAATTGCTAAGACTGGGTATCTGGCTGTTGGGTAAATGTTATATGCTCTCTGGCATATACTTACATATCATTGCAGGAAGCAGTTAGACAGAGAGAGAGGGAGGGAGGGAGGGAGAGAGAGAGAGAGAGAGAGAGAGAGAGAGAGAGAGAGAGAGAGAGAGAGAGAGAGAGAGAGAGAGAGAGAGAGAACAATCCCTAAGATAGAAATTAAATGGCAATAATCACTGAAATTAAAGTGAAAATACCAGCCCTAGGTAATTACTTAAATTGTTATCAATGCATGCAATGGAATGGGATGTATGTTGCATGCATGAATAAGCAGACAGGTAACTCAAAATTTATGCATTTGGGGAAATGGTCAAGCTAACACTAACCACAAAATACAAGAAACAAAGTTATCAAAAAGAAAAAGACAAAGACAGAAACTTGGAAAATAAGACTGAGTCATGGGTTATTACATTATACTCAAGAATTCCTTGTGTGAAAGTCTTGGACTTTTTATAGGTGTGGAACCCACATGAATAAACTGAGAGTATATCTTCCTTATAATAATTTTCAATTTCATAAAAAATTTTCTGGGTAGCTATCACCTATAGCTTCAGTGAAGCACATCTCTTCCTCAAGGAAGCAGGGGGATACAGCCAAAAGAAAAAGATTCAGTAATTTTGAATGACGTTTTAAATGAATATCAAAATCATTACTTTTTAATGCCAATGATTTTGATTTACAAAAGCTCAGCTCGAAAGAAAAAGCTACACGTCTTAGTCATATAACTGTTTACCAGTGTTATTTTACTTTCTAACTGTGAAGGAGATGAAGTATAGTATTTATAGTTATGTGAGGATAGGAGTTTATATTAAGCAGGGAACAAGAGCATGGAACAGACTTATAATAATGATGCTGCCTGGTGATGCCAATACTAGATCTCACGTGATATTTTTGGATGGTCTGAATAGAATATAGAGAATATAGAGAATTGTGGACACAATTCATATGAAGATTTGTAACTTTTTCTCCTAAACTATCACAGTTGATCTTAGGTGTGTTTAGTGATTTTGATTATTTTGGATTTGTTTAGGGTATTTAGAAAACCAGAAGCATTTTTCTAGAGTCTCACACTTTGGCAATACAATAAGGCTTCAGGAGAATCCTTGTGGACAACATAGCTACAAATTCTGTCTAAAAAAAATTGTAGAGGGGCACTGTTAAGTGGTTTCATGACTGTATTATATGAGCTAACCAGCTTAAAATATTTCCTCACAAAAAGCATATGCATTTAAAATTGTCTACAGTAAGTTCAGTGATTGCTTATTAGATGGGACTAAAGAAGATATCTGTTTAACAATTGTCCTTTCCATCACAGTATTATTGATAGGAAAACCTGGCACCCAGAACTCACAAACCACAGTTCCTGGCTGGAAAAGGCTCAGCAACATGGACCTTTTTATTCTATTATACCATGGCAAAACTCAAATAGTCAACATACATTGAAAATTCCTTGGAAGAATGAAAAAAGATAATCCTTAGTCCTAAGTGTGCTGTCTCAGCAAAGATCTTTTTAAAAATGTAATCAGTAAAAATAAGGAACCCTGGAATTAATGCACATTCAGTAATATGTATTAAAATAAAGTATCTACATGTGTGTATGCATAAATGCATAGAAATATTTCAGATTTGATGCATTGGAAATGTATTCAGTTAAACTTTAGGAATTAATAGGTCATTATTTAATTGTTTGTGACTGTAGACTTTTTAATAATGTTTACAATACATCAGCTATACTTATCCTAAAAAATCAGAATAATGAATAAATATATAAATATATTTAATAACTATGGTGCATAGGTACACAGAGCTTTACTTTTGTTGCATGTTACAAAAGCACATAATTTTGTATGATCCAAATTAATAAATTTAAATTTTATATATTTAAATATGAAAGCATAAATTGTATAGCACATACTTTCTGGCGCCAATAAGCTACTATTTTTGATATACTCCATCTACTGCTGTATTTTCATGGATTGGATAAAAAAGATGTGCATGCAGCCCAAAGTTTTCATGTCTCAATTGTTATTTCTGAAATTTAAGGCTGTTTTCTCATAAGTATACTGCCATTTACATATTCAAGTTTCAGAATAATTTTATAGAAATTATTTACTTTCTAAACAATGCTTATATTATTTTAGCATTTCTCTTCTTTGATGCAAATGTGATTTTAATGAAATATAATATGCACAAGTAACATGTAATAACACACTGATTTTATAATAAAAGTTTTATAATTTTAATTATATGAATTAATTAATGAATATAATTTTAATAAGTAAGCCAAAGAAAATAAAAAAATACATAATTTAGATGATGTTTTCTCATTAGTAATGTATTTGATTCATGAATAAAAGTCCAGAATTAAGAAGCAGCTAGAAGGACTACACATACAGTGAAAGACTTTTCTCCTTTCAGTAACTTTTTTCCCTGCTTTAAATTGATCATTTGTTTGCTGGACTAATCTCCAAGCAGGGGGCATGTCCTCTCCACTTGCACAACTCTCTTACATAAGTAGCCTTGTTCTCACCTCAAGTGAGTACTTCCTTTTGTTTGTTGTTAGGAAAAAATAAAAAACACGAAAAATAAGATGGGTAGGAAGAAAGAGAAGGAGAGAGAGAGAGAGAGAGAGAGAGAGAGAGAGAGAGAGAGAGAGAGAGAGAGAGAGAGAGAGAGAGAGAGAGAGAGAGAAGAAAGTTGGATCGTACAAGTTGTTTAGCTGTCTCCATTTTAACCTCAGACTAAGAACGGACATCAGAATGCCCTTATGGTCTTTGAACAAAAGGCTCAGTGTTCATGATTTTACTTGGAGAACCGAAAATAGCATTGAGTAAGCACTGACATACTGACGTGTTGTGCTACTAAAAGCCCAGCATCCCTTAATCAGAGCACAGTAATCCACGGAGATTCTGCTGAGAAGCCTGTAAAAGCAAATCAGCTCTTCTACTGCTTTTCTCATGTAACTGTTAAGAAGCTGCAGACTCAGTTTCTGGAGTCCTAAGATTTAAACCTGACAAGGTAAGACTGTGAGGATCCTGGGTAGATTGAAATATACAAATCATTAGAATTTACTAGATAGATTCAACAAGTAGTTGAAAAATTTTGGCTAGTTGGTATTTCAAAAAGAAAAGCAATCTAGAGATAATTGAAGTCAGTACAAGTTTTGGACGTTTCCTAAAACAAGTATACATGAAAACTTCTATTTTCCTAGCAGAAATTGATAATTTTTTTCAAATATTAGATTATAAATATATTTCTTTAACAATAGATAAGACTTTTTAAATTTAAATTTTCTCTTGAATTTTCTTTGTAGAATTATGTACAATGGATAATGAAATTGTATTCCTTCAAATTATAAGAGATTCATTTCTTTATACATAACTGTAAATTATAAAAATCTATTTTTTGATAATTTTCAGGAAGGAAACTTCTCACATATTAATATCATTGCTTTGTGAAGTTAACAATTATCAAAGTCAGATAAATTTTTATTCATTTCTACTTTTCATAATTTGTGAATATTAAACTTTCTATTTTATTTAAAATTATTGTCAAAAATTAAAGTCCTGAGTAATTAAATAATAGTAGGTCTCTAACAAAGACAAATATAAAGTAGGACAAGTAGATACATATTTGCCTGGAAATATGTGCAAAGACACAAACACACACACACACACACACACCCGTCAAATTATATATTAGAAAAAGGATAATAAACACAAGAAATTTTTAAAAATCAAAATTTAGAAAATACAAAATTTAAGAGACAAATATAATTCATCCACTTTAATTTTGATTAGCCTATCAATTTTAATAAAACCCTAAGTTAGTTGCAAAAAAGATTCATTGAGAATTTTACTTTCATTTACTCAATGGCTAAGAGTATTGTACATTTTTGAATTTTCAGTTGCTTACTGGTCATTTGTATTTCTAGGTTTAAGAAGTGTATCATATTTTAATTTGTTACCTTATCATTCAATCTTTAATTTAGTTTATTCTATTTATGATTTAATTTTCATATAGACACCTGGAAAACATTTTCTGTGATTCTAAAAGCTGGCATTTTACTATCATGTTTGTATTGCAGAAGCTTTGTGACTGGATGGTTTCCATTGTTTGCATTTGTTGTTTCTTCCTCAGCTACATTAATCTAGTAAAGAGTCGGACAATGTCTATATCTTTAAATGTTTCCATTATTTTGGTGAGGAATTTTAAACTGTTAGATTTTACATTAACAGTGATGTAATGTGTTTGTTTTTGTAAAGGTTTCTATTTTCATTTTCTACAATATTCTACAGATTTCTAAGAACTTTATGCCAAAGATGCTGACTTTTAAAATAATTTATGTATTTGTCTTATTTTTAAGGGCATTGCAAAACTATTTAAGCTCGTTTCTGGGTTTACTACTTCCTTGGCCTGTATGCCATTTGGTCTCTTTTTTTTTTTTTTTTTTTTTTTTTTGCTACTATCTCCATATTACTGTAATGTCGGTGTTGCATGTAATTTAAAACAAAACAAAACAAAAAACAAATAAACAAAAAACATGCTACCCTATCCCCAAGCATTGCCTGCACTCCGACCTCTCCCAGTTTAGATCCACCAGCCTCAGTCCCAATTTACCAGTTCCGTTCCTCCCTGCTAGCTTTGCCAAGTAGCCATCAACTTTGCTGTCTGCTCTTTTTCTCCTGTCCATCTTAGCTCTGTGGAAGAAACTCGAGAGAGCTTTATTAATTTAGAAGTTGCCAGATAACACAAATGCTGCCCAGAATCTCCTGCCCTAACTTTACCAGCTAGCCTATTTCAACCATCCGCTGATGGCAGAGACCAATGGTTGTGGTGGCCACAAGACCTTGTAAGGCTGTGTATCTTTCTAGTTCCAATGCCTAGAAGCTTCTGGGAAGCCAGAAGAGCTCCCTCCTCTTCCCCTGACTTTGCTCTTCCTCCTCTTCCTTTCACCCAGCAATTGGCTTCCGCCTCTTTTAGTGAAACAATCAAGAACCAATTAGGGAATCAGCACCTCCTTCTACATGCCCCTATAGTATTATTTGATGTCAGGAATTACGATATTTTTAGCATTTTTCTGGTGAGGGCCTTGATTATGTGAGATTATTTCCTGTTATTTTTGAGACTCTGAATTGATTTCCAAACCCCATAATAAGAAAAAAAAAAAAAACAAGTTAAAATCAGAGAAATTTCTTTTATTTATGCTTTATTTCAATATATACATTTCAGTTTTTAGTGCAATATGTTAAATGAATATTCAATTTTGTTAGGATGTTATAAATGCATATATAAATGTTAAGGTCCAAGTTAAACATGTTACATTGCATGGTTTATTTTAATCCTTGGTTATCTTATTTCCTCATATCCTCAGCCTCTGTGTTATGGCAATATAAAAAGAAAAGGCAGGAAATATTGCAATTAAAATAAGTCATGGTCAAGTACTGCACATATATTTACCTTTTTTCTCCCTCAAACTTCATTATAAATAGTTCCTGTGAGGATACTGTTTAGTTGCTAGCTCTGAGTATACATATTCAGTTGTTCTTACTTAAATACAACTCTTAATTAATGGCTAAATCAAGTCATTTAAATTTAGCATGCTCCTTGTGCACAAGTATATAATAACAATGGTAGCATGTGTGCCACAAAATCAGTGAGGAAAAGTCTGCTTCACAATAGTTGCTATTAGTGTCAACAGAGCATATTTGTCACTGTGGCTAGGGTAAGTGAAGATAAAGTACAATAATCAGATTATTTTGATTAGATTAACCTTTAGTGTATGCTTAAAATCACTTAACTCAATAGAAGAAGCTGGACCAAAAAAAAAAAAAAAATGGCCAAGAACACCAAAAGATTCTCTCATGAGCAGTGTATACAAACACAGAAATTCAATAATTTAGCTATATGATTTCTTAATTTTTAAAACACCTGAAGTATTGACATATTTACCACATCCATCATATTACTTTTAACTAAAATAAATAAATAAATAAATAAATAAATAAATAAATGTAATAAACTCCAACATATTTTGTCATTACTACTCAGGGGAGGTACATTAATTTCTTAGAATTGTGGCAAGCATAAATAATACTGCACCCAATGAAAATGCACCAGAAATGATGTGAACTTAAAACAAAATTTTATAAACATTATTATTTTCATTGGTTTTATTAAATTTTGGCCGGGCGTGGTGGCACACACCTTTAATCCCAGCACTCAGAAGGCAGAGGCAGGCGGATTTCTGAGTTCGAGGCCAGCCTGTCTACAGAGTGAGTTCCAGGACAGCCAGCGCTATACAGAGAAACCCTGTCTAGAAAAACCATAAATAAACAAACAAACAAACAAACAAACAAACAAATAAATAAATAAAATTTACTTTAGAGTTTATTTTTCTTGTCTTGAATGTTCTTTAACTCTCTAAAACAAACAAACAAACAAACAAACAAACCAAAAAAGGAATGAATTTTAAGAAAAATCAAATCAAATAGCCAGAACAGGGAGATAAAAATAATGTAACCAAATTCCATTAAAAAATTAAAAATACTATGGAATCAATTTTGTGTAAACCACCTAATACAGGGCATGAGGCCTTACTTGAAGTGTAGTTGATATTCCCAGTGAAATTCCATCAAGAAAAATTGAATTTTACTTTGTCATTAGATTTCAGTTACAAATGGCTTTTTGGTTATGGGTTAGCCCTCTCAGTGATGGGACCTTCTACTGAATTTATCCTATATGTTTGCCATAATTTCTGTGATTTCAATTGATCTAACATTTCTGATGTGTTCCTTTGGCAGGATACTAATCTCAGGTTTCCTACTAGGCCCATCAGCTATCTAGTTTTGTTTTCCACTTTTGCATATGAGGTATGGGTTCTTTCTTACAGAGAGAGCCGTAAATCCATAAATAAAAGTGTGCATGAAAAGAGGATGGGGAAAAGTCCCTGAAGCCACACCCCTACATGAAGAATTATAAGCAACTGTGGCAATCTAGAAGCTGAAGAAATTGCCTTCCCCTGAGCACAGCACAGCATTAGTTGTCAAGTTGTCAAGTGCCAAGTGGTATGCCCTGAATAATATATATAATAGCATTATAGATACTGAACAGGTGGAAATAACTAAAAAAAATCTGATTGGGCTTAAGGGCCACGCCACAAGATGGAACTCATATGATACTGCTTCAGTGACCGAGACTGAGATATTAGACAGTCCAGGGATGCAGGGTAAGAGAAAATAATATTAGTAAAACAAACAAACACACACGAAATGAAAGCAAACAAACAAACAAAACACATAGTGAGTTAATGACTCTGAATGACATTCTGCTATAATGATAGATCAGTGCCTTGTCCAGCCATCATAAGAAATGCTTCCTCCTACAGCATATGGAAAAAAGTAGAGACCCACAGCTAGATATACAGAGAATGACAAGCCTTGGAACACACAGCACTAAATGAGATGTTTCTGGTAAATCCCTCCCTTCTGGGCTCAGTGAATTCGAGATAAGAGGCAGAAACAGAGTAGGAGCCAGATGAGCATGGATAACAGCAAGAAAAGTAATCAACGTAATCTAAGTTCATGTGAACTCATAAAGACTGAAGCAGCATGCACAGGCCTGAGTGGGTCTGCAACAGGTATATATAATGACTTTCAGTTAAGTGTGTTTATGGGATTCTTGAGTAAACAAGATGGTCTTTAATTTCTGTATCTTGTGTTGAGAGCTTTTTTTCTTCTGTTGGTTTGTCTTGTCCACCTCCAATGTGTAAGTTTGGTTCTGTCTTACACTATATTTCATTTTCTTTTATAACTATCCTTTAGAATTACAAGCAGCCCAGGAATGATGAAAATAATTTATTTAGGGATGTTGTACTAGTTCAATTTTTTGTCCACTTGATAAAAACTAATCTACTGAATTGAAAGAGTGCTTCTATCATAGTCCCATACATAGACACCCGGTTCTGTGTTATATAAAAAGGCATGTTGAACAGAGCATACAGAGCAAGGATTAAGCACATGACTCCAAGTTCTCTGCTTCAATTCCTGCCTCCAGGTTTCAACCTTGAGCTCCTGTCCTGACTATCCTCAGGGAGCTATTGTTACCCTGGAGGTTGTAAGCTAAAATAAACCCCTTTCCCCTAAGTTGTGATTGCAATGTCTTGCACATAGACTAAAGGAAGCCTGTCCCACTGGGCTCTGATTGGGAAATAAAGTTGCCAGTGGCCAGTCCCTGGGTGGGTTGGTATCCCTATCTTCCCACTGAGGGTCCTGCCTAGCTACAGGAAGTGGCCTGTATAGGCCCTGTCCATGTCCCTAGTGTTAGGACTCTCAGCTAAGGTCACCCCTACTATTTACTCCTGGGAGCCTTCCCTATCCTAGATCTCTTGGATCCCCAGAGATTCTCCCCTCCCTGTCATCCCAGCAGCTGTTCATTCTCCTGGACCACTGGGACTCTCTTAGGTCAAGCCCCACACCTGATCCTGCTCCCTCATTCCTCTCCTCCTCCCTTTTCCTCCCCAGTTCCCTCTCTCTGCCTTCTAAGACAATTTTATTTCCCCTTTTTTCAAGTGGTGAAGATGAAGTCTTGAATTCACTGTGACACAGGAAAAGTCTTTTCATGTCCTCCAAATAAAGCTTTTCAAAGAATGCAAGTATTCTCTTTGAAAATGAAAACTGTAGCACAACTAATAACACATGCTAGATGCATACTAAAACTATCATAAACATAGAAAATTAAATGAGAAAATTAGATTAGGAATTCAAAGACATTTCAGAAAGGACAGTTCAGAGCTGGCTTACATTTTCATTTATCTAATCTCTTTACTATTAATATCCTTGGGTCTGCAGTAGGTCCTCTGTGTATATATTATGGCTTCCAGTTTAATAATTTACAAAATTCCTAAGTGTGTGAGTGAGCTAGTCTCTGATTCTTGTGCCTTTACTTGTGCTCTTTTCCTTTTGCTTGTTTGTTGTCTTGTCCAACTCCAATGTCCTGGGTTTTGTCTTATCATATGATGTTAATTATATTATATTTACATTATATCATATATTATATAATATCATTAATCTCTTATAGGCCTGTTTCTTTTCTTCTATTTTTCTAAGACAGATTGAAAGGGTGTGGATCCAGATGGGAAGGGAGGTAGGGAAGAGTTGGGAATTGTAGAGAAAAACAAAGCATAATCAGGTTAAATTTTTCTAAAACTACCTATTTTCAATAAAATGAAAAAAAAATATACTGCAGTTTCTATGTTTAAAATCACCTATTATGTTTAAAACATATTCACCAAAGAACAAAGTAACAGTTCTAGTCTGACACTTCTCATCTGCCATCCATGTTGTTATCAGGTAACTGCCAAGGACTGGCCTGGGCTTGGAACGGGGTTCTGAGAAAAGGGGTATCTGGGAGAAGAGAAAAGGAGTGACTCAAAGTCAAACCGTGGGTCCAAACTGGCAACCTATGTTCTGCTTGATGCAGCTTTTCCAGTCTGCTCCTCTCTATGTTCTGCTTTTCCTACTGAGATTTCTCTGTCTATAGTCTACCTGTTTGCTATTGTAAGTCTGCCCATGTCCTGCTTGCTTGTGTCTTTGTGTCTTTGTGTGTGTGTGTGTGTGTGTGTGTGTGTGTGTGTATGTGTGTGTGAGTTCTCTAATCTAATCAGTTCTTGAATTTTATCCTCTGGATTGGTCATCTCCAGGCAGAACACAGGTACAGTCTTTTATTTTACATTATCAGTCCTGCCTTTTACTCCAGGTTTTCCTTTTACTTATCTTAAAAATCAGCATTCCATTATTAGGGTCCCTTGATTGTTCCAAGACAGCAAGCATATATATATATACATACACACACACACACATATATATAATTTATTAACTTCGAAAAAGGAATTCAGAGATATGTCTGCCTTTGTTAAGCACAGCTGGAGAACTCCTTGGGTAGGACCATGCCCTGAAATTACCATTTCCACCACACCTGGGCCTAGACTTGCTTTGTCCCAGGCAGACCTTGAATTCAGGAATCTGCCTGCATTTGTATCTTTTGTATTCCTGCATGTATTCAGGAATCTCTATCCTTCTGACAAGCTGGCTCATAGTGTAGCCACCTCTGCTCCTTCAGATTCATGAAGCCCCTCATATAATTCATATTGAATCATTATATTTTTGAATAGTTGAGAAATTATATATGTTTTGAATTCATGTATTTAGAGTTCTTTCCGATGGCCTTAAGGGTTGTGCTAAAGGTCCCAGTGCTTACCATTTTGATGAGACATTAGCAAACCTTTGCCTTCTGGACTCCTGCTATTTATAATTCTCATGGAGTCATTAACATTAACAGAGGACAATCCTAGAAGGATTGTGAAAATATGTACATTATTACACAAACAAGCCTTATGCCCACAGCAGTCATCAACACTCCTGGAGGCTCACACTGGGCCCTTGTTCCATGTGCAGGAAATCCCTCTGCACGCATGTCCACCCATGTAACATTTTTGTTGGAGATTCTGAAGGACAGTGGAATGGGAGGGGTATATAAATACATACTTATATTCCAATTTGTTTTTAGCTTTTGATAATTTCATATGCTTTAATTTGAGCATGTTTGCCCCCATATCCACAACTCCTTTCAGATCACAGCTTTATATCCACAAAATTCTGTGATTTCTCTTATAGACTCATCAAATCCAATTTGTTCATGGAATCTTCAGTATGGGTTGTGTGCTGGAGTTGGAGACCTATTAGGAATCATTCCTTAAAGAAAACTGTTTCTTCCTCCCAGAGCTGCTATCAAATTCCAGTACCTCCAAACCTGCAAATGTACCTTCATGCTTTCACCACCGCTCCTCTCAATGTTTGGATTTTGTTTGGCTTAAGCATGTAATGCCTTTTGCATGCTATAACAGACTTTGTGAGTTCATATGTGCAACTGCCCTATTATGTCTTAAAAAGTTTCCTTAGAGCCATCCATTGTATCTTGTAGTATACTTTATCCACCTGACCCTAGCTTCTTCCTCAGTGACTCCTAAGCTTTGAAGGGAAAACTGTGATATAGACATTATAGTTAGGGCTGAGCACCCCAAGGTCTCTTTTTTCATCTACATATTGACCACTTGTAAGTCTGTGTTAATTAATATCACTACAAAATAAAAGTGAAAATAAACTTATAAACCAAAAAATATTGCTTCGCTGATGATTGCTAAGAGATTCACAAATCTATAGGTATAGCATTGAGCCATTAATAATGATTTTAATATTACATGCAACATAGTAGTAGTAGTACTGGTAGTAGCAGTAGTAGTAGTAGCAGTAGTCATAGGTTTTCCTCTAGGGACCATAACATATCTATTCACCCAAATAATGGTGTCCAACATAGATTTTATTTTACAACATTTTATGTTTTTATTTGTGTGTATATGCACATATGCATGTCTGTGTGCATTGGGTGCACACAGTTATGTGCAAATGAACATGAAGAATCCACAGTAGAATGCTGGGTGTCTAGTTCCAAAGCTCTCTGTCGTCTTTCCTCTGAGATTAGATCCTTCAAATTACTTAGAGCTATTCTGGCATCTACAAACCTCTGGTGGTGCTCCTGTATTCAGACACACTTTGATGAAGTCAAAGGTGTGCTTTATTCATGTGGAATATTTGCGTGGTTTCTTAAAATTTGAGCTTATATCCTCATGGCTTTTTTTTTTCAGTTAAATCTGTTTTTGTTTTTTTAATAAGACATTTTCTTTATTTACGTTTCAAATGTTATCCCATTTCCCTTTCCTACCCCTGACACCCCCATCCCATCCTCCATTCCCCTGCTTCTATGAGGGTGTTCTCCCACGTAACCACACCTGGCATTCTTTCATACTGGTGCATTAAGCCTTCACAGGACCAAGGGCCTCTCCTCCCACTGATGCCCAACAAGGCCATCCTCTGTTACATATGTGGCTGGAGCCAAGAGTCCCTCCATTTGTACTCTATGGTTGGAGGTTTAGTCCCTGGGAGCTCTGAGGGGTTTGGTTGGTTGATACTGTTATTCTTTATATGGGGTCTTAAATTCCTTCAACTCCTTCATTCCTTCTTCTAACTCCTCCATTGAAGACCCTGTGCTCAATACAATGATTGTCTACGAGCATCTGCCTCTGTATTTGTCAGACTTTGGCAGAGCCTCTCAGGAGACAGCTATATCAGGCTCTTACCAGCATCTACTTCTTGGCATTCATAAAAGTGTCTGGGTTTGGTGACTGTATATGGGATAGATCCCCAGGTGGGGCAGTCCCTGGAAGGTCTTTCCTTCAGTTTCTGCTCCACACTTTATCTCTGTTTATTTTGTTTCCCCTTCTAAGAAGAACTCTTACTCACAGAACTCCCTCCGAAACCTTTGACCTTTAACTAAGAAAAAGAAGAAAAAAATATAGAGAGCAATTTTGACCTATAAAAAGTTAAAATATCTGTAACTACTGCCCTACAGTCATACAACTTGTGGGCCCAAGAGGCCCTTCCACTTTTTTTCACCCAAAGCCTTATAGTTTTTATTTATTTGACATACTTAGATTTCAATAAACTCAGCAGGTGGGGGGTCACCCTCTCAGAGGCAGGAGGTGGGGATGATGTGAAGAACTCAGAAAGGGTGGCCAGGAACTGGGGCAACTTTTGGAATGTAAATAAATAAAATAATAAAAACAGTCTTTAAACTATGGATGAATTTTTCATCCTATTTTAGCTATTTATATGTTTAAAAGTATTCTTGATATTTAATAGCTTTAGAAATTTCTGATCATCACAAATTATAAGTCCTATCATACATAGGTCTTATTGGCCAAACTTTCTCAATAGTGTCACTGGAATGGAGCCATTGTATTAATTGCCATCTGTTTTTCTCCATGAGAAGTTGAGCTCAGTGAACTCAAAATTTCATGATCCACAAGCATTTCAGAATATGTTATATTTTTATAAGTTTTCACAGATGGAATAATTATCTTTATGCAATGAAAAGGAGGTCATAGAAATTAAAATTCCTAATTAGACTCAGTTTGAAGTTCTATAAGTACATACATGATATTTTTCATCCCTAAAGTCATAATTAGTCTTTCTTTGTAAACATAATTGTTCTGAGTCACCCTGGGATCATTGTCAGTTTATATGTGTTTGTGCAATAGCATGCATTGCTTCAAGCGTGATCATGTTTATTTGTCATTCTATTTAACCATGCTTAGCATAAAGTAATGACATTCAGCTAACTTAAACTATATTTGGAACAGGCATTTATGAAGGTCATCTGTGTGTGTGTGTGTGTGTGTGTGTGTGTGTGCTGCAGAAAATAATGACTGAAAATTCAAAATTCAGAAAACAAGAATCACTAGATCTTAACTATTTAACTGTCAGTAGCTGTGTTTAGGTAGCTGGTTAAATGCATCAATATACAAATTCATACCTACTCACTTTTGTAAAATGTGTCAGACAAAATTCTGAATGTGATAGCTGATCCCATGAACAAATTTTCTATGTTCTCTCTCCATAAGATCATCTGTTTGACACGTGAACCTTTCCAGTGTTGTGTATCCTAGAACATTTTCACCTGACCAGAACTGAGGTAATCCAAGCGTCAGTAAAAGTGTGAATATATATATATATATATATATATATATATATATATAGTGAAGTAGATATTAAAATATTCAAATAATCATGTGAAAACATTCTTTGCTTCTAAAGTTTCTGATGATTTCATGCATGTATATAATGTATTCTGATTATATTGACCCAATTACCTTGTCTTTCCAACTAGCCCATCTCCCGCCCCTTTCTCTCTGTGTCTATGTCCATGTATGTGAGTGTGTGTGTGTGTGTATGTTTGTATGTGTTGTGTTCATATATCATATATGGTGGCACAGATGCAATGTGTTCCTGATTAAGACAACTTTTCCATAATTCATATGTGATTTCCTACAGCATTAATATGACACAGTTTTTCATCGATTCTTTTCTGAAATCACATAAAATGTTCCTATCAAAATACAGAAATCTTTTTATTTCTTAAATTTTTATTCTGTCATCTTACAAAGTATATATGCAGATTTAATGGATAAATAATATTAATTTTACATTTAAAAGTTCACTTGTTTTCTGCTCAGTTGTGACACCAGTTTTATTTATAATTACAAAGGGGTAAATATAAAATAATCTGGGAAAAAGTATTTTTCAATAGTTTGTATAAGCGAGTAAGAAATGGGAGATTAATTTAAGAAAATTAGTCTTCATTTTATGTTATATCCACTGGATTTTTTCACCATCAATATTGAGCATGTATAGTGAAACAAATGCAGTACTCATTTACATATAATCTTTCCTTGTTGATTAAGAGTCTGTATTGTGATCTCCAAACTAACAAAGACATGACACTACCAACTCCTGTATGCCCTATGACATTATACAAACAATGAATGGATGGGCTACAGTATCAAAAGGGGCATCATAACCCCAATGAAGCTATTATGGATGCATGTCTTGCTATATACTTGACTAGAATTTAAAAAATAGGGCCTAGATTGTTCATTGATGCTGTTGAATGCAGCTTGGAGCTAGATTTCACTTGTGCTCAACTGCATTCCAGGATTTTGAGAGACTGATTTTCTCTCTTATGCATAAGAACTCTCTCTGACACATTCCTTTTTCCATTATCCATGGTCCTAAGAATTCCACTTTAAAGTTTGTGTGTGCAGTATTATTCTGTGAGACTGCCACAATTCCCTTGATTTTTAGAGAGATCACAAATAGAATTGAGTTTCTATGCTTAGTCCATCAACTTCCACCGGACTCTGCTTTTATCTTTCTCAAATTGCCACCAAATCCATCATTCTGACTCCTTTCCTTCCTGAAGACTTTATTCCCTGTATGAGAAAGGTATCCTAAAAAGATAGAAAACATTTTACCATGTCTCTTTTTAGAATAGTCTAGAAATAAAAACAAAACAAAACAAAACAAAACAAAACAAAAAACTTATAGAACTTTATGTTGTAAACAACATAAAACATCAGCAGCAAGTTTTACATTATTAAATACTGTCCTTTTTCTTTTCTATCCAATAAAACATAGGTTTTAGCCATCATGTGATTATAAATGCTTAATAGGCGATCACATATTCAAAATTTGTGAACATAGCTTCTTTCTGTGTCGTATAATAATAGATAAGATATGGATTTCAATATGTGTTAATGATGCTTGTAAGTGTTGTTATAATATTATTGGAATTTTGGCTTTTTATAATTTCATATAAGTTCAATGCCATGTTCAGCACACATATTATGAAGTATATATTATACTCTGGAACTTAATTAATACATACTAATATACCTATATATACACATACGAAAATAAATTCAATCGCCTTCAAATAACATATTTGCATGTTAGGCCATACAAAAATATCTAAGATTTTATTATAATATATTCACCTGATTGGAAAGTATAAGCAGAATTGCAAATGCTGAGCAGAGGCGTTGTTCTTACCTGGGGCATTACTGACGTACGTAATCATGATCAGTTCTCTTTTCTTCTTCTTCTTCTTCTTCTTCTTCTTCTTCTTCTTCTTCTTCTTCTTCTTCTTCTTCTTCTTCTTCTTCTTCTTCTCTCTCTCTCTCTCTCTCTCTTTCTCTTTCTCTCTGTCTGTCTCTGTCTGTCTCTCTCTGTCTGTCTGTCTCTGTCTGTCTCTATCTGTCTCTGTCTCTCTGTCTCTCTGTCTCTCTGTCTCTCTCTGTCTCTCTGTCTCTCTGTCTCTCTCTCTCTGTGTCTCTCTCTCTCTCTGTGTCTCTCTCTGTGTCTCTCTGTGTCTCTCTGTCTCTCTGTCTCTCTCTCTGTCTCTCTCTCTCTCTCTCTCTCTCTCTCTCTCTCTCTCTCTCTCTCTCTCTCTCTCTCTCTCTCTCTCTCTCATCTTTCTCTATCTCTCTTCCCCTGCATTCTACCCAGGGTGCTTCTGAATCCAGTACTGGTGACAGATGCTATCATCATCAATCACAAGTAGACCATTATTTTTAAAGTTTATACCATTCTCCTGAAATACATGGGAACTGTAGAAAACTTTAAATATAGCAGAGTTGAAGCAACAATACATTTTATGATCCAGATACAACTATTGCTATCATTATATTCAATTATATTCACACATACACTTAGAGAGACACAAACACACACACACACACACACACACGAATCATAAATTAGAAGTTATTCAGGTATGTTTTGCTATATTTGGAATTCCAAAGTAATTTTTTAACTATGTGACATTATATAATTGGAAATATCTGATAGTATATAATGAAATAAGAAATCACTCATATTTTGGGTTATTGACCTGTTACTTATTTATCTTTGTTTTCAAAAATTGTTCCACATTCAGATCTGTGTGTGTGTGTGTGTGTGTGTGTGTGTGTGTGTGTGTGTGTGCAAACACTTGTACACGATGTAACAGTACACAAGTGGAATGGAGAAGATAGCTTAGGAGAGGTGCTTGTTTCTTTGTACTCTGTGATTTCTGAGATAGAAGTCAGGTGTTCAGACTTGGGAGCAAATACAAGATCACTGAACTCTCCTCCTGGGTTAACAAATGATTGATTGATTAATTGGTGAGGTTTTATTGTGTGGCTCAAGCTGCCATAAAGCTCCTGAACCTCTTTCTTCTGCTTCAGTAGCTCTAGGATTACAGGCATGAATCACCAAGGCTAGCCATATTTATGTTAGATTGTGTTAGAAAAAGAAAGAGACAGTTATTTTAAACACCTCTCTTTACAGCAATGCTCCTTTCTTGTCACCATTTACTCTTAAATTGTGTGGGTCAATTTTCTTCTCCTCTAGCGGTTATTATACTGAATGTCTCACATCAAGAAAACCACAGTGTACTGTCTTTTACCTTTGAATTTGTCCTTTTATATGTTATACAGTTCATGCACTTTATACTTGATGATTAGTGGGCTAGTTTCAGATTCTTATGAAAAACTTAAAATATGTCTGTACTTTATATAAAGAAGTTTAAAAATATACTATGTAGCGAAATTATTAACTAAATAATTGATTATACGTAAGTTCACTGTAGCTGTCTTCAGACACACCAGAAGAGGGAGTCAGATCTTGTTACAGATGGTTGTGAGCCACCATGTGGTTGCTGGGATTTGAACTCCGGACCTTCGGAAGAGCAGTCGGGTGCTCTTACCCACTGAGCCATCTCACCAGCCCCTCAAAGACACTTTCAAGGCAAAGAAAACAATCAACTGAAAATAGTTTGGGAACTGGAAGATTAAAGGAAAAGCTTCCATTAGAGATCCATGGTATTGGTGTAGTCCTACTCTTTCTCTCTCTTTTTTTAATTCAGTGAATTCCATGTTGAAATTCTGACCTACAAATGTGGCAAATCATATACTGTGTGATTCTTTTGCAAAATTCTATAAAATAATATTCTTTATTCAATTTAAATGCATCAGTGAGTACTTTTCACTATGTCACAAAACATAGTGAAAAATACTACAGTATTTACAGTACTTACATTGTGAGTATTGTTCACTATGTAACAATACATTTAATTTGCTAAGCCATTATAAGTAACCCCAAAATATCCTTAAGCCACCAGGCAGAACCCAAACAGCTCAATGGTTGACAAACATAGGTTGTTGTTTTATTTTATATATGTCCAAATAAATGCTTTTAAAGAACATTGAGGTCACACTTGGCTATGGTCAAAACAAATTAAATTGTAAGCTAACTTACACAACAGGATGCACACACATTTGTTTCCACTTTTACCAGTGGAGACAATGATGTCTAGGAAAAGAGTAGACAGGATTCAGGATCTGACAGTTCCTACCACTCTGCTACTCTGCAATAATCTTCTAAGGTCCTGTTTTTTTTTTTTGTTTGTTTGTTTCTTTTTCTACTTATATACAGAGAAGGTGATGCTTTCTTTACTACTACAACACAAGAGGTTATGGACTTGCAGAAAACTCCAGGTTAAATTCATTCTGGATAAACTCTGAAGCCATGTTGTTCTATGAGTAACGTCAGATATGTTCATAGCTGCCGTTACTAATAGTAGTATATCCTCTTCTCTGATTTAGACAAAGCTTAACTCAATATAAATTTACTTAATATATTTTCAATTATTTTTAATGTTTAATGTAGGCTTTTCTTTTTTTTGGATATTTTATTTATTTACATTTCAAATGTTATCCCCCTTTCCTCTCTGGAAACCTTCTATCACATACTCCCACCCCTGCCTCTATTAGGATGCTCACCCACCCACCCAACCACTCCTGCCTCCCTGTCCTGTCATTCCTCTACACTGGGACATTGAGCCTTCACAGGACCAAGGGCCTCATTGATGCCAGATAAGTCCATCTTCTGCTACATATTTGGCTGGAGCCTTCTTTGCATTGTTGTTTGGCTGAACCAGTAATTTGTTTATTCTTAGCCATGATACTCTGCTTGAATTGTTCTTATGGTCCTTGATCTGCAATAGAAAAATTTGACAGGCAAAGACTCTACATTTATGTCCGAATTTCTATGAATCATAGTTTTTCATTTGCTATATATACTAAAACAATAATTTTGTTGCAAACAACAAACTGATCCAAAATTCTTATGAAGAAAACACTGTTTCATTTAATCCAACCCTTATTATGTCTCTCTCAGTCATTACTTTGTATTAGTTTATAGGTCATTCCTCTCAGCATTTCCTGACTGTTTTCACAATGCAATCATGCTGGTGAGTAACACATCCCCAATGTGCTTATTATTGGTTTTATTATGTTTTATTAATTCCTAACATATAAAAATTTCTGGGATTAATTGTATATTTTTCTGGAAAACATGCAATTAATTTCTCCTTTCAATTGTTATTTTTTCCTCATGTTTCATTACATTACAACACTTTTTAAAAATATTTTTATTACGTATTTTCCTCAATTACATTTCCAATGCTATCCCAAAAGTCCCCCATACCCTCCCCCCCACTCCCCTACCCACCCTTTCCCACTTTTTGGCCCTGGCGTTCCCCTGTACTGAGGCATATAAAGAATTGGGAACAATCACCCATGGAAGGAGTTACAACACATTTTTTAAAAGAAAAACCTTGATATAATGGTGAAATTCATTCTAATTTTCACATTAAATTCACTATTATTAAATAATTAATAAATTACTAAATAAAGTTTTTCAGTGAAAACATTATTTTATATTTAATTTATTTAGTATAATATAACTTTAGGAATTGTAAGATAAATCTTATGAAAGTCAAAGGAAAGAATTATTTTCCCTCCTTGCTTGACTCTTGCATTAATTCATTAGTCAGACTTTTCTGAACTAGAAATATATGAGAAAGTAAGCCAGTTATATGATAATATAATTTGGCTCTATTTCAATGTCAGCTGTCAATCAAGGAGATTGTTAAAGGATTACTGCAACCTTCAGGGAGATTCATGAGTGCAGTTTAAAACAAATGGTGCTTGAGCTGAAATTTATAGCATTACAATCAAATCATTGCTTAGATACAAAATACAATTAACTAGCTTAATTGGTAGAGAAATTCAATGTCTGTTTTATTCCCTTATTTCCAGCTGCAAATGTTGTAACCTGTCTTTAGTAGTTATGTGAGAAAAATGTTGTTCTTTAAATGTAATATTTTTTTCTATTTCCCACATTTTAGGAACATACAGGATACTTAAAATTATACAGGAGTATTGAGAAACAAACACATTTGGTTTGGATCAGTCCTATTCATTTCTAGAATAAGAGCTGGAATCCAAATACACACCAGAATGAATTATTGCTTCTTGAAACACTGGATATTGATGACTCCTCTTCTATGGCCTTGCCTTAAAGTTTCAGAGACCTTGAAAGCTGAGAAGGCTCAGAGAGCAGTACCTTCTACTTGGAGAGCTAAGCGTGCCTGGGTGTGGAGACCATTTGTTGTACTAGAGGAAATGGATGCTATACAATGTATTGGACAGGTACTTATTTTCTGAAAGAGTTACAATAGATGACTTTGTAAAGATGTGAAGTGAGTTGATTTGGAAAGTCTGATGATTTCCACATATTTAAAGGATCCATTAGAAAGAACAAAGCAAAAGCATAATAAACTTGAATTTGCAAACACTTATTCAGATATTAAAGAGGGAAGTCTAGTTTTTCAATTTCTCTTTCTGTCATGCATATACTGTCTCCATTTATCAACATCTATAAGTAAAATGATGTTATTTGTTACAACGGACCAAAGCAGTCACAGAGTCGAATAATATTTATCAACAATACTTAGCATCATATTATGCTATGCTAAATAGCTATCGACATGCTCTCATTAATGTTGAATGAAGCATATTAATCCAATCCATTTTAATGGCTAAGCAATTTCAAGAGCCTAAATACATCATTTCATTAGTGAAGTATAAAGAATTATTATTTTAATTGTATCAGAGAACTATACTTAAGGAATACTTTCTTATGAGTACCTCTCCAATTAGTACATTAGATGTTTGTATTATTATTTGCTTTATTTAAACACAGTTAATTAAAGTAACATGTTACTTTATAACCTTTTTTTCTCCCTCTGGATAGATGTAGTGAAATACATTAACTGCTAATTAACTGGCGGTAAAGTTTAACTGGAAGCTCTCAGATTTTACTTCCTTTGCTTCTTTTTTTTTTAATTTTATTTAATCTTTTGTTTTTCAACACTCCATATTTTATCCCCCTCCTGGTCTGCCCTCTGGTTGACATACCATACCTCCTCCTCACCTCCATCTCCAATGTCCCCACCCCACCAAACCTCCACAGTTACTGAGGCCTCCAGTCTCTTGATAGTTAGGTGCATCTTCTCTGACTGAACCCAGATCTTATAGTCCTCTGCAGTATATGTATTGAGGACCCCAGGACAGCCAGGGCTATACAGAGAAACCCTGTCTCGAAAAAAACAAAAACAAAAACAAAACAAAAAAACCCAAACCAAACAACCAAACAAACAAAAATCCAATAAATTGATAGTTTAAGCTATACTCTGATTATCTCCAGGATCATATAGAACAAGTGATTAGCCCAGAACAATAGCTTACAACTCTTACAATTGGAATCACTATAAATTATGCGTCATGGATGAATGCCTTTCCATGAAAGTCTTATTCAAAGAAGAGCATATTCATAAATGGTGATCTAGGGACAGATATATGCTTTGTAATACTAACATAATTGAGTTATAACATAGAGAGATCGTAGTGTAAAATAATTTACATATGAGATATCATGCAAGCCATTTTGTTGTATCAAAAGGACATTTGTTTTTACATACAATTTTAAATTCAAAATTATTCATTAACAGTATAGATGATAACAAAGTTGTTTGAACAGAATTACAGTATAAATATAAGAAAAAATATACATATGAAAAATTAGAATGAGGTGCAGTGAGTTTGTATTTCTTAACTGAATTTAATTTTAAAGTTTTAACTTTCCTGTCTTTGTCTCTGTGTCTCTGTCTCTCTGTCTTGAGCTTTCTGTCTCTTTCTCTCCTTTTCTTTCTTTTTAACTTTCTCCCTTTGATACTATGTCTATATATAATCTGTTCTTCTAAGTGCTATGTAGAACAGAATGATCTTGAACTTCTGAACTTCTTGTTTATACTCTTCTATAATTTGAGGCCTCTACCACTGTTCATCATTTAAGTGGTGCTGGTGAGTAAATTGAGGGTTGTTTGCATAGTAGGCAAGTATACTCCTCAGCCCCTTGAGATTTAAATGTCTGTAATACAATTTTCCTCAGTCCTGCATAGACAATTGTCTAAGCATTAAACATACACAAAATCCATGCAACAATGAGGAAGCCTCATTTATTTTTGTTACTCACTACACTATAAAAAGGAATTATTAAAAGCAGACAAGACTGATCAGTGAGTAAATGGGGAAGCCTTGAAGCCTGACAACCTGAGTTCTTAAGAGACAATTGACTTCCACCTATTGTCATCTGATGGTCTACATACAAACATGATGAAAAAAATTACATGCCTACACACACTTGCACACACATGCATACACAAAAAGACAACAAATACCTTTAAAATTATAATAATCAATCTAGATCGCTGCTTTCTTATATTTCTGCATGTCTTAAATTACTATAGATATGTGCGATCATGTTTTTACTGACTGAAAATAAAATAAAAATATTTCAACTAGTTGAGTTTGGCATGATTAACACAATGAATATTTTATGTCCATCAGATTTCTAATTAGACTTATTTTTTAAATAATAAAGTTTTGATATTTCATTGTATTGGAAATTATGAACATCTCTACTGCCTGACATGGATATAATTCTGATGTTAATATTTTACATCGGCGGATATAATGAATTACAAACCAGGTGGAGGTGGTACACACTTTTTATCCCAGAACTCTGGATGCAGAGGCAGGTGAATCTTTGAATTTGAGGCCAGCCTGGTTTACACAGTGAGCTCCAGAATACCCAGAGTTAAAAATATCAAAAACAAATTACATATGATCATTCACTTGGTACTGATTGCTATTTTTAATAATTGTGTATGCTACATTGATTTTTCCGTATAACTAGAAATTCACCTGTCTATGTTTATACTTGCAGCTAAGATCTGACTTAGACAATGGAAACAACTCTTTCCAGTACAAGCTACTGGGGATTGGCGCTGGAAGCTTTAGCATTAATGAAAGAACAGGTGAAATATGTGCCATACAGAAGCTTGATAGAGAGGAACAATCCCTCTACATTCTGAGAGCCCAGGTAATAGACACCACTATTGGGAAGGCTGTGGAAACTGAATCCGAGTTTGTCATCAGAGTTTTGGATATTAATGACAATGAACCCAGATTCCTAGATGAACCATATGAGGCCATTGTACCTGAGATGTCTCCAGAAGGTACTAAATGATAATTTACATCAGAACTTTATTTGCACAGAGAATAGATTTAAAGTTTGGAATATATGTTTGGTAGGGCATTGTTTAATTTTCATAATTCTTTTGACAAAAAAATTAAAGTAAAATATTTGAAAAATTAGATTATGTAATATTATTTGATAAGGTACAATTAGAAGAAAATTTTTGACTGCTTCCTGTTGAACTTTATTTAGTTAATGTCTTATTATTTCCTCAAGCTTGTTTGTTCTCCTAAGGTATAATGTGATAGTTTTATTCTTGCACTATTTGTATCAAACACAAACATTCATATATACTACTTGTCTTTGTTGGCTGCATATATATCTTAAATGAAATTAATTTCAAACATGAACTTCCAAGTAGAATTCAGCTAAAAATGTATATTTTACATATTTTTCATTCTGTATTGTGAAGTTATTTTCATATCATTCTTAAATTTTAATATAAAAAGTTTAGATGTACATACTTTATTGATTACTAATTTTACAAAATATTCATGATAGATTAAAGAAAATAATTTTTATAAAAGATGATGATATGATAGCTGATAAATATCTTCAACAAAGTGGCTGGATATAAAATTAACTCAAACAAATCAGTAGCCTTCCTTTATAGAAATGATAAATGGGCTCAGAAAGAAAATAAGGAAACAACACCCTTCACAATGTCACAAAAAATTATAAAATATCTTGGACTAACTCTAAACAAACAAGTGAAAGACCTATAGAAAAGAACTTCAAGTTTCTTAAGAAAGAAATTGGAAAGGACATCAGAAAATGGAGAGATTTTTCCATGCTCATGGACTGGTTAGATTGACATATTAAAAATGGCCATGCTACCAAAAGCAATCTACAGATTCAATATATTCCCCATCAAAATTCCAAAACAATTCTTCACAGACATGGAAAGAGCAAGTCTCAATTTCATATGGAAAAACAAACAAACTAAAACAACAACAACAACAACACCCAGTATAGCGAAAACAATTATTTACTATAAAGAACTTCTGGGGAAACACCATCTCGACCTTAAATTGTACTACAGAGCAATAATAATAAAAACTGCATAGTATTGGCACAGAGACAGGCAGGTAGATCAATGGAATAGAATTGAACACCCAGAAATAAACCGACACATGTATGGACACTTGGTCTTTGACAAAGAAGCCAAAAATGTACAATGGAAAAAGGAAAGCAATAAGGAGTGTTGGTACAACTGGCAATCTTTATGTAGAAAAATGAAATTAAATCCATATTTGTCACCTTGCACAAAGCTCAAGTCAAAGTGGTTCAAGGACTTCAACATAAAACCAGAAACACTGGATCTAATAGAAGAGAAAGTGTGAAAGAGCCACTAAATCAATGGCAAGAGGTAAAATTTTCTAAACAGAATGCCAATGGCTCAGTCTCTAAGATCAAGGATTGGTAAATGGGACCTCATGAAACTGAAAAGCTTTTTCTGTCAGGCAATAGACACACTCAGTTCAAACTGATATCCTCTTTGAGATGTGGGTTAGGAGGAGGGAGAATTGGATGAAGAACTGTGGGAGGAGGTATGGGGAGGTGGGCAATGGCTTGTGTATAAAAAAAGTACAAGTAATAATTAAGAACTATTAGAAGCATTAAAATCAAGGAATACAAAATAAACGAATGCTTGGAAAATAATCTTTTCTTATTTTAAGTTACTTTTCAATGCTATTGCCATTAAAGCCTTAATTACAATGATTGAAGAGAAGATGATTTGTGTGGAGCAAAGTAACCATCTTCTTTGGGGAGGAAAAATATCTGGACAGTCCAGAGAACCTAGGATTACAAAAAAGTTTTTTTTATTAAGTCAGTTAAAATGTGGATAATAATATATAGAATAATTTAATTTAAAAATCCATTTAAAATTATAAATTAATGCTTCAGTCATGTTCTTAAAATATGCCAACATATTTTGAAGTTCATTCATGAAAAATGTGCAATTATCCATTGATTGTAAAATATATATCCCATTGTATTCTTTCCTGGTTTTCCACCTTTTAACATAGCAGTTACAAACTAGTGGTCATATTCTACACTGATTAGAATATAGGCCTTTAACTAAAACAACATCAAGTTAGTTGCACAAAACATTTTAAAACAAATTATGGTAAAATATTTTTAAAAGTTCTACAATTTAGTTATTTGATAGCTACGCAAGCTAGTGTCTAGTAGGCAGTTCAATAATTATGTGTTCCTTATTGATCCAACCTTGGACATACTTCTAAGACTTAAGTTGAGGCTTTTACTTTTTCATGTCTTGGCTAAATTAATTACTCATTTCCTTGTACACAATGTTTGGTTTTCCTAGTTTCATGGACACTTGAAATATAGCCTTTTTCAAACTTGGACTGTCAAATGGAATTGGGCTAAAATTGTGTGTGTGTGTGTGTGTGAGAGAGAGAGAGAGAGAGAGAGAGAGAGAGAGAGAGAGAGAGAGAGAGCATGTTTATGTGTGCTTTCATTTGTTACACTAGACTACAAAGCTATTATCTTCCTTCCATACAAAAAATACTGCTTACAACACTCAAATATTCAGAATTCTTGAGGTTCCGAATGATTGAATACATACACAAACCAATCCATTTCTGTATGTACATGCTACACAAGTCATGAGACCAATTTCAGATTTGTACAGTGTATATATAACCGAGAAACCATGAGTGTGGATGAAGAAACAGGGTGACCCAAGGGATTGTAAAATTCTAGTAACTAGTCGAGCATCATTCTGAAATGATTTTTATTGAAGGTGAATATGCATGTTTATATCTTTGTGACTAACCTCCATAGTGACTTACTATGATAATCTTCCCTGATGGCTATCAGTTTTCATCTAATATGCTATGTTTAAAGTGGGGGGATTAAAAATAGGTTGTGTAGGGTTAGAGGAGTGAGTCAGCAGTTAAAAGAACTGGCTGCTCTTTGAGAGAAACTGATTTGATTCCATATACCCACCAAGAAATGCATAACACTCAGTAACTCTACATCTAGGAAACCTGATGTCCTCCTCTTCTGGACTTCAGGGATTCCAGGTACTTTATTATTATTATCACAAACATAAGTGAGGGCAAACAAAAATCTTCTTCACATAAAAATATATTATTTAAAATATATTTTTTTTTTACCTAACTTACAGGCAGAAAACCTTCTTTAGTAAGTTAAGCTTTAGTTTTGCTTAGGAGCATGTTTAAGCCCCTAATAGGGTTATAGCCACATGGACTGTTAACAAAAATTCAGGTAATTTATTTTCCAAGAATCAATTTAAAACATACTTTATTAAATTGGTTCATAATATATACTCAACAAAAATAATAAATAAACCCTCTTAGTTTTCATACTGTGAATGAAAATTTCTGCTGCACCTCATGATGATCATATATATGAATACAAAATATGTAAAGTTAATCAGTTTAAAATTTGATTTTGTATGAGTTTCTCCTTATAGAAATCAAAATTTCTAGCCTTTAAATCTTTATTCATTTCCCTGATGCTTAATGAAATAAATAAAGTTTCCAAAACTTTCATATCATAGGGAAATACACTAGTATTTCTTTTCAAAATATGCAAGAATCTGTTGTTACATCTATGATAATTTTATTAACAAAATATGACACAACTTGTGAATGAGATTCTGTTGACTATTGATAAAGAATGACTATAACAGCATTTCACATTTGAAATATAAATGAAATAGGCATATTGAATTCTGTTGTTGTTAAAAAATATCTGAAATTACATATTTATTGTTTTTGGAAAAGCACATCAAATTGTCCTCAATAATACTGGAAATCTATGATCAATATTATAGAGAACATCATAATGTGCAAGTGTGATAAAACTTATAATTCAAGTAAATATACATGAATATTAATGATTATAATTATTTCTCAGAAAATAATTTTTTCTTTTTAAATTATGAACATTTAAGATTAATTCTCAGAATCTTAAGACTTTGCACATAAATTTGGATGAATTTTTAACATGAGTTTGGTTAAATTTTTATTTTATTTCTTCTGACATTTCACCTGCTTTTTAAACAAAGCTTAACACATCTGACTGGAAATCTGTGTCTGAGTTTTAATGGTAGAGGTGTCAAACATGCAACACATGAGTACAATCATAGACTTAATTTTAGATGGCTATGGTCAGAAAAATAAAAGTAAGTGGAAACACTGTACATTTAGTGGGGGAAGTGGGATACAAAACCTCTTTCTCATATATGACTTGTAATTTCTGCTGTTAAGGAATTACCTACCAAACATAAGATTGTGTCATTTAGGCCTTACTAGTACGTGACGATCTTCCTACTAATACAATTGGGTTTCATTGTGAATGGACAGGCAGACCTCTGATAAAATAGTGACTTGTCTTATGAACCTAATGACTTTAATCATCTAATTAATCCTTTCACTATTTCATGGTTAGAAAAATACCTAATGTAATGTACAGGTAAATATAGTTTTATATAGTGTACATTCCTTTAGAGTTTACAGTTATACCAGTAAATATCTTGCTATTTTAAAGATGAATAAAACTTATGAACTACATGTCCAAATAGTGATGTCATGCATATCTATAGAGGTGATGACCTTTAGACATAGCACTCATGGGCAGAATCACATGGGTTATCTATGGGTTCTAGTTCTGCTAGTCTACACTAAGAGTGACAGGCAGGCCTGAACATGTTAGTGCTTATTTCAAACCACAAAATTAATGTCTCCTAACACAATTTGTATTTCCAATATATTGAAAATCTCTTAACTGTCATACTAGACATCTCAAACCTATATAATACTTACATATCAAAATAAATGAGTCATTTTAAAATTGAAGAATTAAATCTTATCAGTCAACACTTATAAACTGTGACACATGTGTTTATTTAAGTGCTCACCAATAAATATACACGTTACTTATATAATGGCCAAGGTTTGGGTTTCTGAGCTGAATTCCTTATGGCCACCATAATTAGTGTACATGTAAAAAATTATTACTCTTTTATATCTCTGTTTGGATGCCTCTGATCATTATGAGGAGATAAAACACTCTCTGTGAGCTGAAACACCACAAGGTAAAGAGGTTCACTTGCAGATGCTGAACTTAACAGTTGAGTGGGAATCATTCAGTCTTTCATAAAATTCTTGGGTGATCATAAATGTCAAATAAATCTACATTAACAGAGTTCAAATTTCCTTAGATCAGTTTATATCTAGTGCTGACAGAATACGTTAATGTGTGGAGAAATTCTATTATTGATTCTGCTACCAAGGTTTCTTCTAATATTCAAGTTTTGTTTAGTTTTATCGAGATTAGCACTTAACCTTTCTGCAAACATGATAATTATATGAAATTATATATATATACTATGTTATTTTCTCTGATACTGTATAATCATCACATTTAAATTCGATCTGGGTCATAAAAATGAAAGAATTTAATAGCAATATATAATTCCCAAAGAGAAGTAAACTATACTTTTCTCTGAAATACCTGGTACAATCTACATCCCATGACATTGATATAATACATCTTCCAGAAAGCAATGAGGCAGCATAGACCAAATCCAGTATTGTATGACATTTATTTCCACAAATATATTGTATGATCATGGTAAAGATTCAGTAGATAACCAAAAAGATGTAATACTTAAATTCACATTAATGTGAGAATGTCTGTTACATGATTTTAGCCATTCATTCAGAAACAAGCAATGTTGCACTGTATATTATTTGTTTGATAAACGTGAAAACAATGTAGTGGTATTTAAGGATGTGTTGATGTTACTCCTATTTTTAATTACAGTGACTGTGCTTTTGAAAAATGAATGGGTAAAATATTTCTTCTTACACAGTTTAATATAATAGAATCTTGCTAACTTTGTCCTAAAGAATTTTTTATTAAGTTAATTTTACATTAGATTTTTATTTATTTCCTTACAAAGATGTCTATCAATTTGTCATTATTTTGTTGTAAATACATGGTGTTGCTTTTTGAGAAATGGAATAAAGTAAAACCATAGGAGGCATGAAATATCATTTGGTTTTAATTTAGGAAAAGATGTTGGCACTTCACAAAGTATATGATCACTCTTGAGCTACATCTAAACACACAGATAGACAGGCAGGCAGGCAGACAGGCAGACAGATGGGAGAGAGAAAGACGCAACAATAAAAACAGTGTCCAACAATTTGAAAGAGAAGAAGAGGAGGTAAATATAAATGTTTTTTAAGAGAAACAAATGGAGTCATAATATACTTATCCAAACTTTATTTACAAACTAAACTGTAATTAAATTCAGGCAGGAAAACAGATCAAATTGGATTGAAGCTAATCAGGATTATTTTGACAGTTATTTAGATGTTATATCATACATATTTCCAGAGCATGAATTATATATATATATATATATATATATATATATATATATAGAGAGAGAGAGAGAGAGAGAGAGAGAGAATATAAAATCATATGCTATATGCATACATAATATATATTCATAATAGAATATAGACAGTTCATATACATATGCATAAAATATGTTTCAGTTGAATTATATACAAAACATTTGTGTACATTTTTTGCAGACACCTCAAAACTGTGCCTTTTCATTTACTTTTTTATTAATCATTTTATTCAATTACATTTCAAATGATATCCCCCTTCCCAGTTGCTCCTCCACAACCTTCCCCATTCCATTTCTTCCCTCCCCTCTCCACTTTTCCTCCATTAGGGTGCTCCTCCCCCGACTCATCTACTCCTGGCTCATCACTCTAGCATCCCCCTGTGCTGGGGCATCAAATCTCCACAAGACCAAGGAACTCCTCTCCTATTGATGTCAGATAACATTATTTAACTAAAATGTAATTTTTTCATGTTCTCTCTTCTATATCTCGTATGTCTGTTTCCTCATCCAAAATTCATTTTCCCCTTCTTATTTATGTTACCTATACATATACATGGAGACATCCATAAATGGGTATTCTGAATCTACTTAGATTACCTGTATGTATGTAGTCTTAGGACTGATTTAGGTTTAATCAACCTGGAAGCTCATCCCTTGGGAAGATTAATTTCCCCTTTTCTTAGAAGTTAATCACTTGTATTTTTTCATCTAGCTATAGAGTAGCACAAAAGTTCCCTCATCAATATCTATATGCCAACTATTGCAAGAGCTGTCAGAGCTTTAGGTCCAATTATTCCTGAGATTTCACAGGTGCATTGCTTTCATCACTAGATGGTACAAACTCATAGAATAATTCCTGGTTTCTCTGGTTCTTACAAACATTCTTCTCACTTTTCTGAGATGTTCCTTGGTCTATAGGAACACAGCCATTGAAAATGTTTATGTGTTAAGGATGAATACACTTTTAGCTGACATTTCCATTTTAAGATTATGCCTTTTTTGACTTTATAATATAATTTTATCAGTTCTACTTTTTGTTTTCTTCCTCCAAACTCTCATCTACACCACCGTTTCTTATAAATGGAAACATAAGAGTTAATCATTTGTTTCTATCAAATAAGAAACCTTAATTAGCATATATTTAGCCAATAATAGAAGCAGAGTCTCTCAAACAATTGATCATTTGCACTAGAGAGATGCATCATTATTTTTTAGTGAATTTGCCAATTACATATGAATTATAGAGGTGATGCTTAACTTGAAGCAACTGTAAAAAATAATTTCAAAGTCAATGAAAATTAAGAAAAGTAGAAATATATAAAATTACATCATAGTCTTTGTGTTGTAGAATGATGGATTTTAAAGTTAATATCTCAAAAATATGAATAAGAATTAAGATGAAGTATAAATATGCCAAACTTTTAGAAAGTCCAGCCTTTGTTGAATGTTTGTACGTACATGCACATGTAGATAAATATGTGATTTTGTGTATATCCTTCCTCAATCCTCATTGTTCTGATCAAGGACAGATCAAATCTGAAACATAGTATAATTTTTAAGTTGCCTAATTATAAGGCCATTGATTCTTAAATTTACATAACTGGCCTGGAGAAATGGCTCAGGATGAATGTGTGCTTACTGAGTAAAATTGAGTTCAGATCCCAAACTTATATAAGAACCTGTACATTCCCATGATCACCAGTAGCACCAGTGATGGGGAGAGTGAAAGCAAAAGGATACCAGGACTGCTTGACCAAGTGCCTAGCTCAGCAACTGACCTTGTTTCAAACTAGAAGGACAAAGAGAGGACAGGACAGTAGATTCACTCCTTTCACTGACAAACACAAGCATATGCATGTACTGAAACATGAATATGTGAGCATATTTCACACTCACATGGAGATACATAAAATAATCATGCAAAATAACAGTTTCATAATAAAAAATAATGAGATTCTTCTCCAGAAATCAAATTCCTTATTAAGCTATCATAACAAGGGTATTCTGTGAATTTATATAAAACAGTTTTTATTCACTCAAAAGATTTTGATCTAATTTTCCACACAGTTAACTAATTATGTTGAGTGATACATAAATCAAATATATTAGGTTTTTTATTTAGTACAAAGCAAGATAATAACATTAAGTTTTTTGTTACAAGAAAATTATGCCACAATTTGTCATTCTCTCTTTTTTTTTTTTTTTTTAAGGAAAGGAAAACTTGATAGCAATGTGGTGTGCCAAGTGGGGTTCATTGCATTTCCTTTTCTTCTTTCTTACTTACATAATTATATGTTAAAGGCATTTAACATGTAAAATATTATGAATATCTTCAGTTAGCAAATTATGGCTTTTCTGAGTTTCAGAAAGCAGACATCTGGTTTAGGTATTGAAACTAGAGCTGGGTGTCTATGAAAAAAAATATACAGAGGAAATAGAAAAAAAATAAAATTTTTAGGTTCAGGGGACAATTTAAGAACATTTTTCCCCAGTGCCTTATACACAAATTAAATTAATCATCTCTGGGATATTTCTTTACAGTATTTTAATCATTACATTAGAGGCATGTTTTTTTAAAAAGCACATGAAGCTACCTTGTCTGTATGTTGAACAGCTTGGATGGTAAAGATTTTGAATCAATGGATGAAACACTTTCTTTTCATACATTCTATTATACCATGATTTTTAATTAGGTTGAGATTTTGGATAATGATTATATTAATAGCTATTTGCTACAAAATATCCTGCTTTGTTCAACAGTTTTTACTTTCAGCAGTTAAAATACATGGGGCATTTATGATATCGATTTTCTGGGAGATTTTATGAAACTATCTGTGAAGAGACCTGAAAAGTCTACTTAATTTTGTGATCTTTTTATCATTCTTATGTATAAAGAACATAGTACTTCAAAAGATGATTTTTCATAAGGATCATGATCAGTTGTATGTTAATAGTAACACAAAAGGATGGACCATCTAGAGACTGCCATATCCAGGGTTCCATCCCATAATCAGCCTCCAAACACTGACACCATTGCATACACTAGCAAGATTTTGCTGAAAGGACCCAGATAGAGCTGTCTCTCGTGAGACTATGCCGGGGCCTAGCAAACACAGAAGGGGATGCTCACAGTCAGCTATTGGATGGATCACAGGGCTCCCAATGGAGGAGCTAGAGAATGTAACCAAGGAGCTAAAGGGATGTGCAACCCTATAGGTGGGACAACAACATGAACTAACCAATACCCCCCGGAGCTCGTGTCTCTAGCTGCACATGTATCAGAAGATGGCCTAGTCGGCCATTAGTGGAAAAAGAGGCCCATTGGTCGTGCAAACTTTATCTGCCTCAGTACAGGGGAACGCCAGGGCCAAGAAGTGGGAGTGGGTGGGTGGGGAAGTGGGTGGGGTACTTTTGGGATAGAACTGGAAATGTAAATGAAATAAATACCTAATTTAAAAAAAGAAAAGTTCGGTTCTTTGAAATACTTATTTGTTATCTCTTAATGTTTATTATAGATATACAATTAAGTATGTCCATATATTGAATTCTAATAATAATGCTTACTTATATGTCTACTTTTTAAAAAAATAAATCAAGTAGATATTTACAAAGAGATTTAGGAATATTAATTCAATCGATAGTTCTTGAAACTCATTACTATAATGTTTGCAAGTGTCTTTCAACATTATTTATTTATTTCAGCTACAGGCTGCTTTAACATATTTGATAGTATTTTCAAGTTCCTCCACTAATCACACATCTTGTAAAAATCGTAAACAATATGCAACAATGAATGATTTAATAGCTCATTTTACGAAAATGCGTTTACTATCCGCAGAACTTAAGGGAATGAAGTCTATTGATATAGGTATATTTGTTTGTATATTGCCTAATAATTTGTCCTTTGAAATGGGAAGAACAGCATAATATTCTTTAACATGATCATTTTGTTTGTTTTATAGAATGGGATTTATTGTAGAGTAAGACTTAAATCTGAGTTACTGTTAATACATCTTTTCTCTAGGAACATTTGTCATCAAGGTGACAGCCAATGATGCAGATGATCCTTCAACTGGCTATCATGCTCGCATCCTATACAACTTAGAACGAGGTCAACCATACTTTTCTGTTGAGCCGACAACAGGTATATGTGAATTTAAAAAAAAATACAATTTTTCATGATTCTCAAGAGGAAAAATTCCTGCACAAATCATTTGGTTGAAAACACGTTCTATAGTAGATGCCATTTTTCAACATAATGTGGTGGCATTCACTAATAGTTAAATTAAATAAAACATTGTATGATTCAGAGATTGGATTTTCCATATATCTCATAGAATATTTATATATGTGATAAAAATATCTATGCAGCAAATATTATAAGTCTAAAAAAAGATAAAAAGATAAAAAAAGAGCAAAGATCTGTAAAAATATGGGAAGTAAATGTTACAGGAAGCTAACCAGACATCATATAGCAAAAGACAGAAAGCAAATTAAAACGTCCCACCTTCAGTAAATATCAGGAGCATAAAGCTAAAACATAAAAAAGAGGCATGTGCATTCCTAACCAGATATCTAACTTACTGTATAATATTACATATATATGGTGTCATAAGTTAAGGAAGTCCATTACGAAAAAGCTTTTATTTAGTACACTTTTGTCTTTATATCTGAAACAGGGCCGTTTTATACTTTTTGTTTGCTTGTTTGTGTCCTTTATTTATTTATTTTTCTGTTTCAAAGCGGCGTTTTTTTTTATTGGATATTTTCTTTATTTACATTTCAAATGTTATCTCCTTTCAGAGTATTCCCCCGGAACTCCCCCATCCCATCTCCTCTCCCCTTGCTTCTATGAGGGTGTTACCCTACCCAGCCACGAACTCCTTACTCTGCAACCTGGAATTCGTCCATATTGGGGCATTGAGCCTTCACAGGACCAAGGGCCTCTCTTCCCATTGATGCCCAACAAGGCGATCCTCTGCTACATATGCAGCTAGAGCCATGGGTCCCTCCACATGTACTCTCCGTTGTAAGGTCTTTTGGGTACATATGCTCTAGAGCAGTATAGAGATTGTTTGATCCCCAGATTCTTCAGGAAATTCCACCCTGATTTTAGAGTGCCCAAACCAGTTTGCCCTCTCACTAGCAGTAAATTTCCTCCTTTCTGTGCTTTTATTTTTTTCTTTTATTTGTTTTATTAATTTTAAAATATAAATATTTAATTCCTTCATAGAATCTTGTTTGTTCAATTCTGACTTTATACTAGGCGTTATAGCACATAAAGAATTTTTCAAGGTTTGACTCTATGACAACTTAAATAATAAGAACAACATAGGGGTTAGAACTTAGAATGCTCTAATAAACATGTGGATATAAATGAATACATATGTTTAAGCAGTCAAGGATTCCCAAGTGAAGATCAAGGTTCAAATGAGAGATAAAAAGTAAAGGTAACTTTAGATTTCTTATAAAGGAAGATTTTGCTGAACCCAGGCTGATGACCTAAGTCTGTTCAAAGTAAAGTACAGACTGGCCTCCTGAGTTATGGGGAAAATATAAAAGACAGACATTCATTCTTAATTGGGAAAAACTGAGGCTCCTGAAATACTTAGAGTATACTTGCTATCCTATTGTATTATAGTTATAGTCTCATTTAGTAATATGATAATAGTCCTGATCAAATTAGTGTTCAATTTTACTATTGCTGCTGATCTCTATGTTAGTAGCTTGCATATGTCAGAAAGAGTATTACATCATAGGATACTTAAGATGTTAGCTAGAAAAGGGTCATGAGAACTAATAACTGGAATTGTATTATTTATTTTTTAAAGGAGTCATAAGGATATCTTCTAAGATGGATAGAGAGTTGCAAGATACATACTGTGTAATTATTCAAGCCAAGGACATGCTCGGTCAGCCTGGAGCCCTGTCTGGAACAACGACCGTATCAATTAAGCTGTCAGATATTAATGACAACAAGCCAATATTCAAAGAAAGTAAGGAGAAAGTAACTTGAATTTCCATTTTATTTTATATTGTGTGAATATGCAGCTTAAAATTACATAAAATAAATGTGCTATTTGTTTATACCGTTGAATTATTCTAACGTGAAAACATCAGAGAAAAGTAACAGCTCTGCACTTTACTGCTGCAGTGACCAATTCCCACAAGCTGATGATTTATCTATTGTTTTTTTTTTTTAATCGTTAGTATGGGCTCACTACAGTAAAAATTCCCTGGATATTTCCTATATCTCTTGGGCACAATCTACTTCATTCTTTATTAGACTGTTGATATTTTTTACATTATCTGTGTAGCTAGTATTAGATAGAGTTTCCTTAAAGACTGTTAGCGGGGAGTCAATCATAAATTCAAAGGTTTCCTGAAAATTATTGACTGACCACACGTCTCAGCAGCAACTAGTAAACTAAACAATTTTCACATTTCACATCTATGCTAAATATTTTTGCCTCTATTTCCACTTTGATGGTTTCACATGATTAGAGTACAGAGCTAAATGAATCAGGCTAAACTCTCCTTGTCAAGGCCAACTTATTAGCAGATTAATTTTACTTGTGAGTTTGCTTTCTTTTGCTATTTCCAGAAACATATTCATGAACTCACAGGGAATTGAGATGAATATTTTTTTGGAACTGTTCTTTTGTGCATCTGTAATAATAATTTAACAAGTAATTGTAGTTTTTGTTCTTGAAGGAAGAAAAAGTTACATTTGCTCTAATCATTTATTACATACATCAAATCGTGAGAAATTTTCAGGTAGTCATAACTTAGGAACAAAGATAGATTCACAATACTTTTTAAAACATGAACAATTATCAATTATTATAAAAAACACCAGATGAAGAGAATAGTAGATATGATTATTAATCATAGCATAATTTTTGGAATTTGATTATAGATATGCAGAGATGAAACTGTCATTCTGTTTGGCTTCCACTTTTAATACAGTTTAATATTTGCTGTTTTTTTTTAATTTTTAATATTTTTATTACATATTTTCCTCAATTACATTTCCAATGTTATCCCAAAAGTCCCCCATAGCGCCCCCCACTTCCCTACCCACCCATTCCCATTCTTTTGGCTCTGGCATTCCCCTATATTGGGGCATATAAAGTTTGCAAGTCCAATGGGCCTCTCTTTCCATTGATGGCCAACTAGACCATCTTTCGATACATATGCAGCTAGAGACAAGAGCTCCGGGGTTCTGGTTAGTACATCATGTTGTACCAAAAATAGGGTTGCAGATCCCTTTAGCTCCTTGGGTACTTTCTCTAGCTTCTCCATTGGGAGCCCTGTGATACATCCAATAGCTGACTGTGAACATCCACTCCTGTGTTTGCTAGGCCCCGGCATCATCTCACAAGAGACAGCTATATTTGGGTCCTTTCAGCAAAATCTTGCTAGTGTATGCAATGGTGTCAGCGTTTAGAAGCTGCTTATGGGATGGATCCCTGGATACGGCAGTCTCTAAATGGTCCATCCTTTCATCACAGCTACGAACTTTGTCTCTGTAACTCCTTCCCTGGGTGTTTTGTTCCCAATTCTAAGAAGGGGCACAGTGTCCACACTTTGGTCTTCATTCTTCTTGAGTTTCATGCGTTTAGCAAATTGTATCTCATATCTTGGGTATCCTAAGTTTTGGGCTAATATCCACTTATCAGTGAATACATATTGTGTGAGTTCTTTTGTGATTGTGTTACTTCACTCAAGATGATGCCCTCCAGGTCCATCCATTTGGCTAGGAATTTCATAAATTCATTCTTTTTAATAGCTGAGTAGTACTCCATTGTGTAAATGTACCATAATTTCTGTATCCATTCCTCTGTTGAGGGACATCTGGGTTCTTTCCAGCTTCTGGCTATTATAAATAGGGCTGCTATGAACATAGTGGAGCATGTGTCCTTTTTACCGGTTGGGACATTTTCTGGATATATGCCCAGGAGAGGTATTGCTGGATCCTCCGGTAGTACTATGTCCAATTTTCTGAGGAACCGCCAAACTGATTTCCAGAGTGGTTGTACAAGCTTGCAATCCCACCAACAATGGAGGAGTGTTCCTCTTTCTCCACATCCTCGCCAGCATCTGCTGTCACCTGAATTTTTGATCTTAGCCATTCTGACTGGTGTGAGGTGGAATCTCAGGGTTGTTTTGATTTGCATTTCCCTGATGATTAAGGATGTTGGACATTTTTTTCAGGTGCTTCTCTGCCATTCGGTATTCCTCAGGTGAGAATTCTTTGTTCAGTTCTGAGCCCCATTTTTTAATGGGGTTATTTGACTTTCTGGAGTCCACCTTCTTAAGTTCTTTATATATATTGAATATTAGTCCCTTATCTGATTTAGGATAGGGGAAGATCCTTTCCCAATCTGTTGGTGGTTTTTTTGTCTTATTGATGGTGTCTTTAGCCTTGCAGAAGCTTTGCAGTTTCATGAGGTCCCACTTGTCAATTCTCGATCTTACAGCACAAGCCATTACTGTTCTATTCAGGAATTTTTCCCTTGTGCCCATATCTTCAAAGCTTTTCCCCACTTTCTCCTCTATAAGTTTCAGTGTCTCTGGTTTTATGTGAAGTTCCTTGATCCACTTAGACTTGACCTTAGTACAAGGAGATAGGAATGGATCGATTCGCATTCTTCTACATGTTAACAACCAGTTGTGCCAGCACCATTTGTTGAAAATGCTGTCTTTCTTCCACTGGATGTTTTTAGCTCCCTTGTCGAAGATCAAGTGACCGTAGGTGTGTGGGTTCATTTCTGGGTCTTCAATTCTATTCCATTGGTCTATTTGTCTGTCACTATACCAGTACCATGCAGTTTTTATCACAATTGCTCTGTAGTAAAGCTTTAGGTCCTGCATGGTGATTCCACCAGAGGTTCTTTTATCCTTGAGAAGAGTTTTTGCTATCCTAGGTTTTTTTTTGTTATTCCAGATGAATTTGCAGATTGCACTTTGTAATTCGTTGAAGAATTGAGTTGGAATTTTGATGGGGATTGCATTGAATCTGTAGATTGCTTTTGGCAAGATAGCCATTTTTACAATGTTGATCCTGCCAATCCATGAGCATGGGAGATCTTTCCATCTTCTGAGATCTTCTATAATTTCTTTCTTCAGAGACTTGAAGTTTTTATTATACAGATCTTTCACTTCCTTAGTTAGAGTCACGCCAAGATATTTTATATTATTTGTGACTATTGAGAAGTGTGTTGTTTCCCTAATTTCTTTCTCAGCCTGTTTATTCTTTGTGTAGAGAAAGGCCATTGATTTGTTTGAGTTAATTTTATATCCAGCTACTTCACTGAAGCTGTTTATCAGGCTTAGGAGTTCTCTGGTGGAATTTTTAGGGTCACTTATATATACTATCATATCATCTGCAAAAAGTGATATTTTGACTTCATCTTTTACAATTTGTATCCCTTTGATCTCCTTTTGTTGTCCAATTGCTCTGGCTAGGAATTCAAGTACTATGTTGAATAGGTATGGAGAAAGTGGACAGCCTTGTCTAGTCCCTGATTTTAGAGGGATTGCTTCAAGCTTCTCACCATTTACTTTGATGTTGGCTACTGGTTTGCTGTAGATTGCTTTTATCATGTTTAGGTATGGGCCTTGAATTCCTGATCTTTCCAAGACTTTTATCATGAATGGGTGTTGGATCTTGTCAAATGCTTTTTCCGCATCTAATGAGATGACCATGTGGTTTTTGTCTTTGAGTTTGTTTATATACTGGATTACATTGATGGATTTCCGTATATTGAACCATCCCTGCATCCCTGGGATGAAACCTACTTGGTCAGGATGGATGATTGTTTTGATGTGTTCTTGGATTCGGTTAGCAAGAACTGTATTGAGGATTTTTGCATCAATATTCATAAGGGACATTGGTCTGAAGTTTTCTATCTTTGTTGGGTCTTTTTGTGGTTTAGGTATCAGAGTAATTGTGGCTTCATAGAATGAGTTGGGTAGAGTACCTTCTGTTTCTATTTTGTGGAACAGTTTGTGAAGAACTGGGATTAGATCTTCTTTGAAGGTCTGATAGAACTCTGCACTAAACCCATCTGGTCCTGGGCTTTTTTTAGTTGGGAGACTATTAATGACTGCTTCTATTTCTTTGGGGGATATAGGGCTGTTTAGATCATTAACCTGATCTTGATTCAACTTTGGTACCTGGTATCTGTCGAGGAACTTCTCCATTTCATCCAGGTTCTCCAGTTTTGTTGAGTATAGCCTTTGGTAGAAGGATCTGATGGTGCTTTGGATGTCTTCAGGATCTGTTGTTATGTCTCCTTTTTCATTTCTGATTTTGTTAATTAGGATGCTTTCCCTGTGCCCTCTAGTGAGTCTGGCTAAGGGTTTATCTATCTTGTTGATTTTCTCAAAGAACCAGCTCCATGATTGGCTGATTCTTTGAATAGTTCTTCTTGTTTCCACTTGGTTGATTTCGCCCCTGAGTTTGATTATTTCCTGCTGTCTACTCCTCTTGGGTGAATTTGCTTCCTTTTGTTCTAGTGCTTTTAGGTATGTTGTCAAGCTGCTAATGTGTGCTCTCTCTAGTTTCCTTTTGGAGGCACTCAGAGCTATGAGTTTTCCTCTTAGAAATGCTTTCATTGCGTCCCATAAGTTTGGGTATGTTGTGGCTTCATTTTCATTGAACTCTAAAAAGTCCTTAATTTCTTTCTTTATTCCTTCCTTGACCAAGGTATCATTGAGAAGAGTGTTGTTCAGTTTCCACGTGAATGTTGGCTTTCTATGATTTATTTTGTTATTGAAGATCAGCCTTAGTCCATGGTGATCTGATAGGATGCATGGGACAATTTCAATATTTTTGTATCTGTTGAGGCCTGTTTTGTGACCAATTATGTGGTCAATTTTGGAGAAAGTACCATGAGGTGCTGAGAAGAAGGTATATCCTTTAGTTTTAGGATAGAATGTTCTGTAGATATCTGCCAGATCCATTTGATTCATAACTTCTGTTAGTTTCACTGTGTCCCTGTTTAGTTTCTGTTTCCACAATCTGTCCATTGGTGAAAGTGGTGTGTTGAAGTCTCCCACTATTATTGTATGAGGTGCAATGTGTGCTTTGAGATTTACTAAAGTTTCTTTAATGAATGTGGCTGCCTTTGTATTTGGAGCATAGATATTCAGGATTGATAGTTCCTCTTGGAGGATTTTACCTTTGATGAGTATGAAGTGTCCCTCCCTGTCTTTTTTAATGACTTTGGGTTGGAAGTCAATCTTATCAGATATTAGAATGGCTACTCCAGCTTGTTTCTTCATACCATTTGCTTGGAAAATTGTTTTCCAGCCTTTCATTCTGAGGTAGTGTCTATCTTTTTCTCTGAGATGAGTTTCCTGTAAGCAGCAAAATGTTGGGTCTTGTTTGTGTAGCCAGTATGTTAGTCTATGTCTTTTTATTGGGGAGTTGAGTCCATTGATATTAAGAGATATTAAGGAAAAGTAATTGTTGTTTCCTGTTATTTTTGTTGTTAAAGTTGGCATTCTGTTCTTGTGGCTGTCTTCTTTTAGGTTTGTTGAGGGATTACCTTCTTGTAGTTTCTAGGGCGTGGTTCCTGTCCTTGTATTGGTTTTTATCTGTTATTATCCTTTGAAGGGCTGGATTCGTGGAGAGATAATGTGTGAATTTGGTTTTGTCGTGGAATACTTTGGTTTCTCCATCTATGTTAATTGAGAGTTTGGCTGGGTATAGTAGCCTGTGCTGGAATTTGTGTTCTTTTAGTGTCTGTATAACATCCGTCCAGGATCTTCTGGCTTTCATAGTCTCTGGTGAAAAATCTGGTGTAATTCTGATAGGCTTGCCTTTATATGTTACTTGGCCTTTTTCTCTTACTGCTTTTAGTATTCTATCTTTATTTAGAGCATTTGTTGTTCTGATTATTATGTGTCGGGAGGTATTTCTTTTCTGGTCCAGTCTATTTGGAATTCTGTAGGCTTCTTGTATGTTAATGGGCATCTCTTTCTTTAGATTTGGGAAGTTTTCTTCTATAATTTTGTTGAAGATGTTTGCTGGTCCTTTGAGTTGAAAATCTTCATTGTCATCCACTCCTATTATCCGTAGGTTTGGTCTTCTCATTGTGTCCTCTATTTCTTGGATGTTTTGAGTTAGGATCTTTTTGCATTGTACATTTTCCTTGATTGTTGTGCCGATGTTCTCTATGGAATCTTCTGCACCTGAGATTCTCTCTTCCATCTCTTGTATTCTGTTGCTGATGCTGGTATCTATGGTTCCAGATTTCTTTCCTAGGGTTTCTATCTCCAGTGTTGCCTCATTTTGGGTTTTCTTTATTGTGTCTACTTCCCTTTTTAGGTCTAGTATGGTTTTGTTCATTTCCATCATCTGTTTGGATGTGTTTTCCTGTTTTTCTGTAAGGACTTCTACCTGTTTGATTAGGTTATCCTGTTTTTCTTTAAGGATTTGTAACTCTTTAGCAGTGTTCTCCTGCAATTCTTTAAGGGGTTTTTGTGCTTCCTCTTTATTGTCTTCTACCTGTTTACCAGTGTTCCTTTGTATTTCTTTAAGTGTGTTATTAAAGTCCTTCTTGAAGTCCTCTACCATCATCAGGAGATATGCTTTTAGATCCCTGTCTAGCTTTTCCGGTGTGTTGGGGTGCCCTGGACTGGGTGAAGTGGGAGTTCTGGGTTCTGATGATGGTGAGTGGTCTTGGTTTCTGTTAGTAAGATTATTACGTTTACCTTTCGCCATCTGGTAATCTCTGGGGTTAGTTGTTGTCGTTGTCACTGTTTAAAGATTGGAGCAGAAGCTGTGTTCCACTCACCAGCAGTATCAAAATCCTGTGGCGGGGGTCGTGGGTAGCTGGCAGGTGTCAGCTGACCCTGCGCTCTAGCTACTCCGGTGCTGTTCCGGCCGGATGAGGCTTGTCGAGTTTAATATTTGTTAAGCTATTTTTATTTTATTTTTGTTGTTATTATTTTTATTGAATTTATGTATTTTTAAAGTCTGGTGTCAGTCTGTAGGGCCCAATGATTCCCAACTCATGTCAATTCTTCTGCCTCAGTTTTCTAAGAGCAGAGAAAAGTCATGAGATACAGCATTTGGTAAAAACTATCTTTTAATTGCCTGTGCTTCTGCCTACCTATCTTTTACATTCCTTAGAACTGTTTCCTTTTGCAATTCTCTGTATATACTAGCACCTTCACTGACAGGATGGCACTTTACTTAGTTGTTTATGCACTTTGGCCAATCAGTATACATGGTTTTTCAACTTTCAACTTTTGTTGAACTTTTATCCTTGCCATTACTCAGGGGTTTTGATGGAATTATAGTTATAGTAGATTTTAATGTGTAAGCATGTACAAAACTTTCCTTCTTTAATGCTTTAATGATTATAGAAATAACCCTCTGCAGCCAATACTTGCCAATAATAGAAGTATTAAATCATTTATCCTAACAAAAGAGTGTTATATACTTCATAATGACACTGGTCTACAATTTAAATAGACAGATATAGCATATATAACACTGGTGGTATTAGACTAAAATGGAATTTCTCCCTTTATATATGCTGCATAGTGTTAAGATGTGATATATTTTGAAAAGTTCATGCTATAGTCTCACCTCTCCTTTGACTCTCTTATGCTTGGTTATTTCTCATCCCCATTAATAACAAATTCAAATATTATAGTTCTCATGCAGAAATCTTATTATCTGAAATGATTCAAATCAATCTTAATGATTGGCAAATCAAACACTACACTGCATGCAAAGTCATTGATTTAGTTCACAGTATACTGTGCCAAATATACTTCAAGTGTTATTTTTTACTTTGTCTGAATTGATGACTGATACAACACATTTCATGATAATTCTTGTTTTAAACAGTCTGTTAGCAAATTAGCATATACATAGACGTAACACACAGAAACACACATATATCATGCACACCATATCACACTACACACATACACAAACACATACACACATTTAACACATCCACACGCAAACACATATACACATACACACATACAGAGACACAAATGTTTCACACACACACACACACACACACACACTCACACATACAGATGAATACTTAAAACCCAGACATAAAGGCACACAACTCATCATCTGATAATGGAAAATAATTTTATTGAAAGCTTTTAGCCATTTGTTTTCATGTTTTATCTCTTACACCAAAAATTAAATAGTCTGAGAATTCTCTTGATTTGGCCTTTAAAATGGTTAAGAGCCTCCCACTACTTCGGTTCTCTGTCCTTGTTTCACTCCAATACCTTAATCTCTCCTCTCATCACAATGTGTTCTCATCTAATTTTTGTGCTTGTATCCTTGACCTACTTTTCTCTACTCCACATAGCTTTAGTGAAATTGATAGGTGCACAGCAGATATCCTCACCATAGTGTTTCATCTCATTGAAAACAGTCTAATCATTGGTACAAACTAATTTCAAGTAATGCTTAAAAAGGATCTGTCTTTATTGTCCTGTCCATGAGGACATGAATCAAACTCTACAATTTGTCCTGTGCCCTTAGAGCACTTAAGACTTTAACCTTTTGATATTCTAGTATTGTATTTCCTCAAATATCACTAATTTCAGTTCATATCCCAAAGTCTTTTCAACTATGAATGCATCTTACATTAGCACAAGTGAAAAACAATCCCACTACATTATCACCTTCCCACTTACAGACATCATGATTATTACCTGCTTCCTTTTTAAGACCATAAACTGAAGAAAAAATATATACATATTATTTCTCAAAACTTTAGAGCATGACTTTGAAAGGAGTCTATGTTGAAACAACATTAAAAAATAAAAGGTGAACTGAATAGAAAAAAGTGTTGAAGAATGAAATACTTTGGGTATTTCTCGTTTTGAAAAGAGTAGCTAAATATAAACTCAATAACATGTAAGTCCAAAGATTCATATTTCTATCATTTTTATGACTTATTTAGGTGTATGTGTCTGACTACACCATATGAATGTGTGTCTAAAGACAGCATTCAGATTCCCTAGAAAATGGGTTGCAGATATTTGTGCAGCACCTGAGATAAGATAGGTTCTGGGAATAGAACTTGGATGTTCTGAAGACTAGTCAGTGCTATTAACCATTGATCCATTGCTCAATTCCCATAAACAAATGTATGATAACAAGGCACTATTTTACTTTCTGTAATCACACATGTTTTTGAACTGAAAGAAATTCTAGGGTACAAATTGTTACTTTTGCTCTAAAAATAAAGTGGTAGAATATCAGCAATTTTTAACTAGTATTTCTTTCATGTTTAAAACAATACAAATATTCCAAAGGAAATCTGTGAAATGATTTGAGGAAAGTCATAAAAGAATTAACATGCCTTTAAATAATTTCATTATGTAGACTGCTTTTGACCTCACAAATTACCATGTTTAGAATACTGACATGAAAGAATATTTCTCTATTTCAGCACATATTGTGAATAATAGTAAATATACTTTTATATAGTTTTATATGTACAAATCTAAGAGAGATAGAAATATTAAGATATAAAAATGGTAGCAAAAAGTCATGTTTTTTTCTAAAGACTACAAATACAATATGTGAAAATTTTAAGTTTAATGTGTTAAAAATTTATCCAAAATATCTGGAACTTTGCTTGTAAAGGTTTCTACCGCTTCACTATATCTGAGTCTGCACCCAGTGGAACATCAATAGGGAAAATTGTGGCCTATGATGATGACATAGGGGAGAATGCAGAGATGGAGTACAGCATTGAAGATGATGATTCAAAAATATTTGACATAATCATTGACAATGACACCCAAGAAGGGATAGTCATACTTAAAACGGTACATACATTTAAATTATTTACTTCAATGAGTAGTGCAAAATCTAAACAAAAATATATAATTATTTATGGTTATTGGTTATATTTTTGCTTCACTAATAGTTTAACTGAAGAGATCATGATATGTAGCTTGGAAATGCAATTAATTTAGAAATGAGTGATATAGTTTTATAAAATATTTTTAATTGGGATGTTCAAATATAAAAAAATTCATGATGGATAATTTGGAAAAATACCTTAGCTAATAAGACATTAATTCTCAATTTTCTAAAATATTTAAACTCATAAATTCATAATATTATTACTAAAGTATATTACAGTTATTTCAAATAAGCATATAAGTAAGTTCTACTTTTGATTCCTGAGTAATCAGTATAGGAGATGAATTTGCATATATTAAAATCAAGGTTAGATTAAATGTATTGAGACATGAATAAGTTAAGTTTTTAAAGTTAAACCTTGTTTCATTGAAATTATTTCTTCTCAACATGCTGCATTTATTTGTAGAAAGTTGATTTTGAGCAGCAGAGCTACTATGGCATTAGAGCTAAGGTTAAAAACTGCCATGTGGATGAAGAGCTTGCACCTGCCCATGTTAATGCTTCCACAACCTACATTAAAGTTCAAGTAGAAGATGAAGATGAACCTCCTGTTTTCCTCTTACCATATTACATATTTGAAATTCCTGAAGGAAAGCCATATGGAACAATTGTAGGGACGGTTTCTGCCATAGACCCAGATCGAAGACAATCTCCTATGAGGTAAGTTTTAGATATGAACATTAACATTTTTTAACTGATTAATGAGAAGTTTCAATGAAATAATATTTATTGAAAACATAAAATGAGGCTTTTGTAAACTGTATTTCTAAATTTAGTACTTAACAGATTTGTATCAATGGAATATATAAGTTTAAATAGTCTAAATGTTTATCAAAATGCATTGAAAAAGTCAAGGTGGAAAATATGTAATTGGTAATCCTAACCTAAAATACAGCACAATACCTGTGTGTGTGTGTGTGTGTGTGTGTGTGTGTGTGTGTACCTGTGGGCTTGCTCATGGTAGATGTGTTTGGAGGACAGATAACAACTTCTTGGGAAAGTTCTATTCTTTTCCAATGTGGGACCAAGATATTAAAATTAGATTTTCAGTTTGGTGACAAAAACCTTAATCAACTGAGCTATCTTGCTGCCTCCTCTAATACTTTTGAAAGAAAATGAGGTTTTGTATCTTGTGATTCATGTAAAAGAGTTGTCTATGAACCTGTGGCCTGCGCCTGAGAATAAAGCAGAACAGACAGGGCTGTTGTTAAGACATTCCTAAGAACAGCTTGATTGTACAAGCAGGGCTATCTCGTCTGGGTCTACACCACCTGGCTGGAATCTCCCCTCTGTCTACTGCCCCTTGACGCCGGGTAAAGCAACATCAACTGGTTGCTATGTGAACAAAGATAAGCCCCCAGCCCACAGGAACAAAATCCTGATGCCCTGTAATCTTTCTGTAAATGTTTAAATAAGCCAATAGTGTGTTGCTATGCTGAATTCCACACCCCTAAGCCCTTTACCCCATAAAAACCCCTAGCTTTCGAGCCTCGTGGCCAACATCCGTTATCTCCTGTTTGGGATGCATGTCGGTCCGGAGCTCTGTAATTAAACGTCCTCATGTAATTACATCAAGAGATGGTCCTTTGTGATTTTTTGGGTTCACGCCAAATCAGGAATTGGGTGGGGGTTTCCCCACTAGGTTCTTTCAATTTAACTCAGGAATAGATATGAGGAGATAGAAAATCTTGATTATTCCACTTCAGTCCACAAATTATGGCAATCCATATTTCACTTATATGAATAATATTTAATTAAAATCATTTTTAAAAAATCAAAATTTTCTAGGAATAAAGCGACTTAAGTGAATGGGTGCAATAAATTTCTGTGTTGTAGAGAAACAAATATTTCCTAATTATTAAAAAAAAAGGTCTAATGCCTGGGCCTAGCAAACAGAAGTGGATGCTCACAGTCAGCTATTGGATGGATCACAGGGCCCCAATGGAGGAGCTGGAGGAAGTACCCAGGGAACTGGGGGCATCTGCAACCCTATAGGTGGAACAACAATATGAAATAACCAGTACCCGTTCCCCCCCCCCCCCCCCAGAGCTAGTGTCTCTAGCTGGATATGTATCAGAAGATGGCCTGTTCGGCCATCAGCAGAAAGAGAGGCGCATTGGTTGTGCAGACCTTATATGCCTTAGTACAGGGGAACACAAGGGCCAAGAGGTGGGAGTGGGTGGGTGGGGGAGTGGGTGGGGGAGGGTGTGGGGGACTTTTGGGATAGCATTGGAAATGTAAATGAAATAAATACCTAATAATAATAAAAGCCTAGTTTTAGTTGTAAAGTTGTGGTTGTTTTGCCAAAATACAAAGTATAATCTAAATAAATATAAAATCCAATATTTTACTATTTGCTTTTACTGATTTTTATTTCCCACTAACTTTTCACAGCCCACTATCCAGAGAATATATGCAGTCTTGTACATATGATTTGGGTGCTGTGAACTCTTTTACTCTTTGGAGGCACAGCTTGAACCCAGAAGGAATACTTGTGTGGTGTTCAGATAAACTGATATATAATTTCCTTAAGAAAAAACAAGCAAACAAACAAACAAACAAAAAACCCTCTTTCCTTAGGATGTTTCCTTAGGATGTTGATTAAAAAATGCATGTTTAATGATAAAATTCTAATTACCCCTTAACTGGAAGAAAGGTTAGGACTTATGTTTTTCATAAGTCCAATAAAACCTAGCATTAGAAATTCTGGGTAGAGTTTCTATATTCAAAACACATTATTTCATGATTTGTACAATAACTTGTGATTATAAGGAGATTATCACAAGGGATTAACAAAAGATCATTGCACTTACAGAACTACATAAAATCATCCTGAGAAGACATTTTTCCGCTTTATCTGTGCCAAGAATTGTCTCCAAAGACATATTGAGTGATAATGCCCACGTTTTAAAGAATAGGATATTGTAGGGACACAATTACAGTAAAGATAAAAGCAAGGTAAAACCAAGGGTGGACATTAGTACAAAATGTCTGCAGACATGTTAGAACTCTGAGGTACACAGGGAAAATCCTGCCATGTGACATGTACTCAGATACTGAAGTGTTGTTTGTAAAAGCCACAGGATACTTATGATTCTCATGAATCCAGAAGTCAAAGAAGGTAAGGGCTTGCTCTCCATGACAGACTTGAAAGACATAGCTATACAGCATGAGAGTATACTTTTAGATGAGATTATATTTCCATAAATTGACTTATTATATTATATATATATATATATACATATATATATTAACTGGGGAAACTTCTTTATGAATTAGAACCAATATGATTAAAGAGACATGTCATTATTTATAGAAATACAGTGATTTTGATAATGAAAAGGATAAAGGATAGAAATAATCATTAAGTCCACTAGGTGGCAAATCCTGTTTCTATTTAATTGTTGTTGTTGAGAAAACTGGCAGGTGAATGTTGGAGGAGAAATTTGATGAAACATCAAGACGTTATCAACAGATCTTTTTAAATAATAATAATAATAAAGGCATGGAAAGACTCCTCTAGTGGAGAAACTATCAGACACTGCACTAATCAAGTGATCAATTATGTATACAATCACTGTTACCAAAACAGGGTCAGGATCATGTACAATTAATGTGATACTATTAAAAATTTTTATGGTGTTATTCTTACCAAAATTGTATAAACGTTATTTTCACGGTTGAATATTATTTCATAACCAATTGGTATGATCCTACCTGGGGAAGACTAGTTTCCCAATCTCAGTATTTATTTATTTTTTTTTAGAAACCTGTAATACTTTTTGTATGGTTGAAACCTCCCCTTTTTCTCATCCACATTGTCATGCCTATAGGTGTTTTACTTTTTCATCTCATGTTTAAGCAGTCAAGTTGATGACATTTCTTGGTTGTAGCTTCTGACATTACTAGAAAACAAAATATCACAAACATCTGATCCTCTTACCCCTTCAATCTTTCAGCCCTATCTTGAGAAATATGCCATGAGCAACAGGTGTGGGACAGTATTCCCAATGCACTGACTGGGACTTGGTTCCACAACTCTGGGATTCAATTGGTTGTGATTGAATACATGCTGCAAAGAGAAGTTTCATTGTTGAGAGGTCAAAACTATACATATCTGTAGTTACCGCAACAATGAGCTTGTCAGGATACCCATAGGGGGGTCAGTAAGCACTCAGGGCCTATATTTTGGTAGTAACCAACAGCTCTCTAATTGAACCTAAGATCCATTCAACAAGAAGAAAATTATGTCTTACCCTAGAAAGCTAGGCAATTACTCAGTGCTTGTGAAGTTATGAATCTTGGAAAAGAACCTCCAACAACCAATTTATTAAACCTATAAAATCCCCAATTCTGTGTTGTTTTGTGTTTTTTGTAGTCTAATTTTTTTGTGTGCAATCTGGATCAATTTATTTGGTCTTGACTATTCTACCTACATTTAACAAATGTTTATTTAGCTATGAACAAAACCATTTATCTCAAAATTCTAATGGGATTTCTTTGGAATAGTGTTTTACAGGAAAAGGATTAGATTTGAAATACGAAATAGAAACAATTAAAGTACCATTTAATTCTACATCAAATTTGTTTAATCAAAAAATGCACCTACTTGTAGATATTTATGTAAAATGTGTCAAAATACTTAACATTGAATTAATCTAAAATTGAACTCTAGTCTAAAGTATCATCCTCATTCATATTTTAAATTTTTTTGAACATTAAACCTCAAATTAGGATAACATTTTTAGAAAGTTGTCAACTCAAGTATAAAATATTCTCACCCCTACCACATAATTATCGTAAATCTAAAATACATTTGTGTAAAGTCCTCAAGAAAGTGTTGGTAGCAAGAAACCAGCTAAACCCCAGGTATTATGCCTCTTTAATTGTTATTATTTGTCATTCTCAAGTAGATAAAACACATTGGGTGTCTCCAAGGATTTTATTTTTCCAGAGCTGAGGGCCGAACCCAGGGCCTTGCGCTCTACCACTGAGCTAAATCCCCAACCCCCAATTATTTTGTTTTAAATTTGAGGCCATTATTTCAGTCTATTTCATGAAAGAACTTGTAACCCAGCTAATTTCCAAGAAAAGTAAATGAAATTCATCATCAGTATGTTTAACCCAAATGAACAGATAGATTTAAATGGTTTCTAATATTTGAAGTTTATCTCCCAAAAGAGTTAAGAGTTAGTATGTTTCACCTTTTACTGACCTGCAAGACCAAGGATCTGAGGAACTGTGAGAATAGGGCAGATTCCATCCAATGCTTTGGATAACATTACTTCCGTTTCAGTGTACTTTCAAATACAAATATAATAAAAGACACAACAAAACTAAGAAAAATTGTAGATTAAAGTCAGTAAGCACATATGAAATAGTAGCAGAGCATCCTTTTACCATAGTGTTCTCAGGCAGACCAATTTACATACAATTGCCTGACACACACTATAGATTATATCAGGGAAAGCACAAAAGCAAGGCTGAAGGACGACATATCCAGATTCATGGTACACTGAAGAAAGCACTAAGCATCTATTTTCACTACATTGGGTTCTATAGCTATTATTTGACATCCAACAGGAATAAATATGTCTTACAAATTAAATTTAAATGTTTGACACTGAAACCACAGAATCATGTTCAAGAATAATGCAGGGGACAAAAGGTATCTGACATAAAAGGCCATCAACCCTTCTTTCCTGGAGCCTCTCTCAAGGTCCCCAGGGTAGTGTTTACCATGCGTGGTTGTTCTGATTATGTTTCAAAAGAATGTAATGTAATGAAATTTATTTTATTAAACATTTATAGATAGGTATATATTTTTATATGAGATAGAGCTTATTCATTGAAACAATGCTCATGGTATAGAATAGAAACTAATAGGAGAAGATGACTGATCAAAGAGCTTACACTTAAAACAGAAACAGTAACAGGTTGACAGTCACATATTTCATTCCTGACCTAGTTGTACTTTGGTTTATATGAGACATGCCTCTTGCAATTCTTTTGACCAAGTCATTAACCATTAAAGACCTCTCATGATATAGGTAGGAGAGCCATCAATTTGTATTTATAATACCTCTCTCCAAAAACTTTTTAATTTTATGTTTTCAAAAACTATTTATATTAATTTTAGATAATATAGTATAACTACAGCATTTGTCCCTTTCTATGTAGCTTTCAAATTTTCCTCCCATATGACCTTACTGCTCTCTTTTAAATTCGGGGGGCTCTTTTTTCATTACTTGCTATTTCATGCCTGTTTTTAAACATTTATTCTGGGTATAATGTTAAATATGTAAAGTAGTTTATTTGAATTATTCAGGATTACCTTCTCTATGTGAAGAATGTAGTTAAAATTTTCTCTTGCAGTTTTGAATGCGAGTATACCCTACAACATTGCTATAAAATATTACAATTTGGTTATAATCTCTTTTCTTTTGGTGCAGATATTATCTCACTGGAAGCAAAATGTTTGATATCAATGACAATGGAACAATAATCACCACTAACATGCTTGACAGAGAGGTCAGTGCTTGGTACAACTTGACTGTCACAGCTACTGAAACATGTAAGTCCTCATTAACCAGTTACAGAGGCAATAACTGTAATTAGTAAACAATTAAATAATTTTGAAACTAGAGACTGACATGCGTTTATGTTTAGAAATAAAATTAAAAATTTATATGTAACTACTTGTATGTGGGTTATCTTATTATAAGTTACTACCTACTTCCTGTATTTAAAGTTTAGAATATATTTACTGTTAAAATTTGAGTTTTTCTTACTTAACAATATTGGCTTAATAAAAATAAAGGTTGAATGAAACACACAGTATAATGAAAATGATGATATTTAAATATAAAATATGTTTATTATAGAACAATGTGTCATGTTTTTTCATGGATGTTTCATAAATTTTAGCATACATTTTCCATGTTTATTCTTATTATCATGTGTAATAAAAATTATGTACATTTAAAAACCATATACTTTGAAAAGACAATTAAAATGCTACTGACTAGGTATTATTAGCTATATTTTTTATTTAAGGAATGCTGTTTTAACTGTTTACTTTTTGCTTTTGTTTCTTGTTGTTGAGTTTTTGTTTTATTTTATTTTGTTGTATTGTTTTGTTTTGCTTTAGTTTGTTTTTTTCCAGACATACCTCTGTCCTGGACTTGCTGTGCACATAAGGCTGGCTTCAATCTTAGCGATCTGCCTGCCTCTGCTTCCTGAGTCCTGGTTTTAAAGCATGTACCACCATCACCCAGAGATTACTTTTTTATTAATTGTAACAGGTTATACTGTTTTAAGGTAATATTTAGAATCTTAATATGAATATATTTGCCTTTCCTCCTTTTAGAATGAAATATGAGAACAAATATTGTAAATTAGTACTAAAGCACATTTAATATGAATCGTATTTCATTCTGATTATGAGTTGGAACATAAAGGATTGGACAAACATTTGGTTATGATTTATTTGTTGTAGACCACAGCAACAGTAGTTCATTTTGAGCCTCTACTCTTAACTCCTGCTTTCAGATAGTACAACTTTAATAATCAGCAGATACCAGCCCTTTGTTCGCTTGTTATTCCTTCTCTTCAGAGCTAGACTCCTGATGTCTTTCTGATTATGCAAATAGATCCATTCATACCAGTTTGTTGTTTAGTTATTGTCCTTGAAATTGTGAATTAATCACTTTTTGATCATATATATTAATTAAAGCTAAAAGTAATGGATATATGAAAATCAACAAATAATTCTTGTTATTTAAGTTATTGAACATAAAGTAGTACAGCAATTGATTAAATCCATATAGGAAATAACCTGTATTCCTTGTAATTGGTTTTATAGTGAATTGCAAAAAAAATTATGAGTGTATTGGTATTAGGTAAAGCTTGAAGCATATGCTTGCCTAATAAAATTCACTGCGTATAATTACTGTAAGACATTTAGAATGGGGCCTCTTTATTCATTTATTTAAAATACATACCTAATTACATAGTGAACCAAGACAGGTGAACTTTGTCCTAGATTTTTAATTATCTGTCTATGTAAATGGTAAAGTATAGCAGAAGGACTATTTTGATTGTTCATGGTAGACAGAAATGTCAAGGTTTTCCATGTGAAAAGGCATGACAATACTTCTACTAGACACTAGATCTTTTATCCATTCTGAGTTTCTGAGACTAAACAATTATGTTGTTCTGTAAAGCTATATAAAAATAAATAAATCAGGTCATTTCAAGAGAGAAATTGAAATTAAAAATACAAAGGATTTCCTGTAAAATAATTTTCAGATACTAAAGATTGTAATTTGTCAAAGCTACAGTAACAAGTCACTTCAAAACTCTTCTCGTATACGAGGGAAATAAAATAAATTATTTACTTTCTTACACTAGATAATTTCTTTACATTACAAAATAAGTGATTAGGGACATTCTTTACAATTTCTACACAGTGTATTTTGATTTTTCTTTATTCACTTGTCACATGTATATATGTACATGTGTGCACATATACATTTATGCATTGGTGTATATTTGAAGACAAGGGATATTTTCAAAGAATTATTTCGCTCTTTCTACTATTTGGGTTTCAGGGATAGAAGTCAGGCTATTAGACTTAATGGCAGGACTCTTTGCCTTCTGAGCAATGTCGCTGGTCCTACTGTCAGTATTTGTAGACTCAAAATTTTCTCATTATGAAAAAATTTAAAAATTATGAGACTAATGAAATCACATTTGGTTTAAAAAAAGAATGCCAGATGATTTAATTAAATAATGCTTTTAATCTAAAGAATATTGAAAATAGAGAAAATCTCTAGTAAATTCTCCTTTTTGGTGCTTTTCTTTTTAAAGTAAATTTTAGCATTATAAACTAGAATCAAAACATTAATACACATCTTTAATTTGCAAGAAAGCTACTACCTACTCAAATGATTATCTTCAACATTTCCTTATTTATGTAGCTTTGATGGACAGAATAACCTTATCCTTTGTCATCTTATAATGATATTATGTGTTCTCATCATAAGCAATAATATAATATGTCTTTATGTGCACAACATGAGCAATCAGTCAAGCCTTCATCTCCTACCAATTATCAACACTATCCCACTGAGCAAAAACTTCAGGGTATTTGAAAAGAAAATGACATTATGAAAACTACACAATTTATATGCATGTATTCTCATGTTCAGTCCAATGAATCAGTCCAATACACTATTCAGTCTATAGTATTGAATCAATTCTTACTTTAGATATTATTCCATAAACATATGCAAGGAGATATAAACAATGGTGTATATGTTGTGGAAGCATAACCAAATGATGAGATAACAAATAAATATGTGCATCATTTCAAGATCTCAAGAAAATATACTTTAGCCATGGGGATAGATAGAAGACTTAGCAGTTGTGATCACTGGCTGGGGTTCCAAGAGACCAAGATTCATATCTCAGCAAACACATAGCAGCTTACCACCCTCTATAAATCTAGATTCAAGGGATCTGATACCCTCTTTTGTCCTATGCAAACCAGGCATAAAAATAGTATACAAATTTACATGAAGGCAAAATACACACATAAAATCAAATAAGATAAAACCATACCCTTGCTGTAAGTCTATTGTATTTTTCATACATTTCTTTGACCTCCTTCCAAGATGTTTATTATTGTTGGTGAGTCTTAAAGTATCATATTTCATTAGTTTTCTGATGTTTTTAACTGGATTCTTATTTAGGGATAGACCTACACAAATAATTATCTTCAAATTTCCTTATTTATGTAGCTTTGATAGACAGAAAAAACCTTATACTTTGTCATCTTATAATGATATTATGTGTTCTCATCATAGGCAATATTATAATATTTCTTTATGGATAGACAGCTTTCCATCATACTTAAAACTGTTTGAAATAAACATTATTAGATCTATACTATGTTAAACATGTAGCCTCTTAAATCTGTGCTACATTCTTTAAGTAACAAGAGAAGGAGGAATCACAATTATATCTAATCCCAGTTTCAGTCATATTGTCTTAATTCCACTTCATTAATAAGGTACCTCTTTAACATATGTGAAAAGTTATTTTAATCTAATATTTTAATTAAATGAGCTGTATGAGCTGTAGTCTTAATCAAGATTTATAGATTTTCTTATCTATCCTTAAAATTTAAGTGATAAGTCATTTCACTGAACAGGCCAAATATAACATGCTAGTTGTAGCTATGCTTGTTGCATAGCTTTTTAAATAATAAAGTAATAATTCATAAGAATGTAAGTTTTATTCCTCATTACTCTGAAACTGTCTTGACTTTCTAATTCATGTGTCATTGAAAATGTGAGGATTATAGAAATTATATTGATATAGGGGGATTTCAATAGATTATTATAGTATCAGTTAGTTTTCAAATAACATACTTGCGGCAAAATTTTATCTTAAAATGTTTTCAAATTATTATGAAAGCATTAAAGAAGAATGTATTAATGTTGAAACTATAATTTTATATCATAAGTAGAGAAATAGATACATAAAATTCAAAATATAAGACTTGAAAACAGTTTAATTATCATAAAGGAATTGAAGAAAAAGTAAAGAGCAAAGTCTATAAAATATAGAGTTAGGTTCCTTCAATCACAACTTTTGCAAGGCTGAACTGAAAATTGCCTATGAGTTCAACACTGATAAAGTCTTGTGAGAATATAAAGCCAAAATCGTTTCAGGGGTAAAATCTATCTCCAATAATCATATCAATCAATCAGTCCATCCAGCAATTATAAGTTTTAGTAAATTTAGATGTATAATTTTGAAACATTTTTCACAAAATATTTTACATCACTGGTGTAGTTGATAATATGAATCAAAATTATATTTATATTAACTTAGGCCTTATGCATAGTGTATATTACTCTTGACAAACAAATGTTAAAAACTAAAACACAAAAATAAAGTTAAAGTGTCAATAATTGAAAACTAAAGAATATAAACTAAATACATTTATTTTAATTATAACAAATCTTATAAGTATGTAGACTTTTTAAGGTAATTGATAGTAAATATTTTCAGGTCAGAAAAATGAAGTCCATCCTAATCTGTTTCTGATGCTATATGGTCATATTTCTGAAAATCACAAACCATTTTAGTAAAAGTGATTCTTATATTTTCCCATATTATTTTTATCTTTAGGCTTAAAGGATACAGGATAATGAATGAAGTTTTAAAAAAAGAAAGTACCATTGGATAAGCACTTTCAACATTTGCATATCATTCAAACGGATGGTTTTTTTTAGAGCAATTCATTAATTTCACTTTAGATAATTTTGTGTGTGCCTCCCTTAGGATTTACATATCTGTGAATAGACACAATGACCAAGGCACCTTTTACAAAGGACAGCATTTATTTGGGGCTGGCTTAGTATTTCAAAGGTTTGGTACATTATCATCATGGGAAGAAGCATGACAGTGTCTGGCAGACATGGTGCTGAAGGAGCTGAGAGTTCTACATCTTTATCTGAAGTTGATAATATGATAATAGAGCCAGGAGGAGACTGGCATCTTCAGACAACCAGAAGAAATCTCTCTTCTGTAATGTGTAGAACCTGGGCATAGGAGGAGACCTCCAAAACCCTCACCCACAGTGACAAACATAATCCAACAAGGCCACATCTCCTAATACTACCATTCCCTATGTACTCAAACCACTGCATATTCAAACCACTACATTCCATTTACTGGCTGCCATAGGATATTCAAGCAAATGAGTCTATAGTGTCATACACAGCCATAGCAAAAAGCAACATACATTCAGTCCAATTTCAAAATTCCTGTAGTTTAGTATAGTCTTGTAAATGCTTAAAAGTCCAAAATTCAAAGACTCTTCTGGGATTCATGCAATCTATTAACTGTAATTCCCTATAGAATTGAAATAAAAAAGCAGTTCACATACTTCCAGCATATCATGGCACAGGATATGTACTCATACCAAAGTGTCATAGGGAGGAATTACTGAACTAAAGCAAGACCAAAAACGAGCTGGTCAAATTCTAAACTCCAAGTCTCCAAGCCCGATATTAATGTCCGCTCCAGATAACCAATGACTTTCATCCTTGTTAACTGTTCTTGGTAAATCTGGCATACCGCAGCAGTTCTCTTGGGATGCTTCCACTCCCTATTTGCAACTTTCCTAGGCAGGTATAACAATACTCTAATATATCTAAAATCTTGCGAATCTAAGACAAATTCAGCTACACAGTTTTGAGTTCCAAGGTCTGGGATCCACATGATCTTCTGGGCTCTTCAAAAGGGATTTGGTCACTTATCCAATTCTGCCCTCTATATCACTCTAGGCTCTGCTGGACTTAATTCAACTGTTGCTACTTTTCTTGGTGATTATTCTATGGGACTGGCATCAACAAATTCCTATAGTCTTACATTGCAACTAGCCTTGACCAACAGCCTCTTATAGGCTTTCTTCATTGTTCCATGCCTCAATTTCTTTGCATGACTGCTTCAGTCTTAGGCTGGCAACTGTAAATGAGGCTGTCCCTGTATCAATGGCCTTTCATGACCTATTTCAATGTCATGCCTCATCTGTTCTCCATGAGTTCTTTATGCGTTCCAAAGAGTATCACCTGGGTAATTCTTATTATTAAGTTGACCTGCAGCATGAGGAACAACTGGGACTATATTAGAACACAGTTTCTCTATGCTCTAAGAAAACACTCCGCAGACTATTTCACATCAGTGATGAAAATCTTTTCTTAATTATCACTAATTTATTAGATAGAGATAACCTGCATCAATTATTCCAGTAGACACTTCTATTCTTGACTGTAAAATCAGAGCCACCTGGCTGAAGCTACCAAGTTCCACTGCTTGCTGAAGCTGGAACATGACTCCTCTCCCCTTTTTCTATTATATTATCACTAGCTTTCTGTTTTCCAGCTCCTCTACTGCCTAAGTTTGGCTGTCCTGGAACTTTCTCTATAGATTGATCTTAAACTTAGAGATCCCCATTGTTCTGTATACTGAATCCTGTGCTTAAAGATATGTGTACCACCATGCCTAGATATAAGCCCTAAACTATAGAACATAATCAAGTTGAAACTTGAGAATATCCACGATAATTTGGTGACTGCAATTAAATTTTTTCATATATGGATATATGAAGGAAATTTCTATAGCAATGAGTTACATTATGGCGTTGAAAAAAAAAAAACCTTCAGTGTTAACTTGTTTCAATGGATGGTAATTGACCCAGAGACCTACAACTGGGCAAATGGATAGAGGGGATAGAGCACACAGTCCTAAGAGAGATGCCGCTATCAAACTCCCTTACACCTCAGGAATATTGTATGTAAGAGGAAGTGAAAGATTTTAAGAGCTAAAAGCGATATATAGTTCCAAAAAATCAGTGTCTTCCAAGCACAACAGGACTAATGGACATATGCATTCACAGAAACGACAACAGCTGGAATAGTTCTTACATAGTGCAAACCCAACAAAGCCCCAGGATTTGGAAGGAGATGCATATATAAAGTCCTAGCTCTAACAAAGAAGCTATTAGAAATTGATGGCTACAGGAAGGAAAAAAAAAAGAAAAGAAATAAAAAAGATTATAATGTACTGGCATGGGGTATATCAGCCATACTCAAGTTCAGGTACTATTCCCAAGAATAGTTAACCAACACTGTTGCATGTAGCTTTTGCTACCCCACCTTATTGTTGGGAACTAGCCGTGCTACCAGCTCCTACCCAGCTTCCCTTGAATCCATGGATAAAAAACAAAGACACACATTTCTCAACGTCTACTTGCATTTTTGGCACAATTGCTGGGTGCTAATTATCTCCCACCTGGAAAAGTATGCCCTTAACAATACTCTTAGCTCCACCTCTTCACCTGCCCTCCACTTTAGTTGTTCAGTTTCCTTTAATCCCAGCTCAACATCCCCAACTCTCCACCTGTAAAAGCAGACTGGAACTGCTCCTACTGAGATATCAGATGGCTGATGGGCTTCTCTCCCTGAAGAATGATGAACTCTCTCCCTCTCTTCTACTTCTGTATCTCACCTGCTAGAACCAGAAAGTCCTGCCTGTTCCTTCCACCCAGTAATTGGCCTATGGCTTTCTTACTGATAGATCAAGAACTAATTGGGGAACAGGACCTTAGTTAGCATCAGAACCACTCTTATACAACACAAAACAAACTTCATTTTGAATATGTATTTGCGGGCTTATTTAATGTTTTTTTAACATATATCTGTGCTATTTGTTTGGTTTGGGTACTGATTTTATAATTTTGAAAGGGTTAGAAAGAACATAAACTTGGGATGGTAGGGAGGTGGGTAAAATCTGCTAGCAGTTGCAAAAAGGAAGTAAAATGATTAAAATGATTGCATGCTTTGATTAATATAATAAAATAAATCATAAGATAAAAAATAATCTGTCAAATAGAATTTGACAAAATCAAAGAGATTACAACTTGAACAAGAAAAGTCCCAAGAATCAGAGATCTACTCATTTCACACTTAGAAATCCCATAAGAACTGTGCTAGAAGTTATAATATGTATGCAGAGAACCTGGTACAGACCTATTCAGGATTGTGAATGTGGCTTGTGATGCCACAGTCTGTGTGAGTTCATAGGTGATTTTTCATTTTTATTTAGAGTTTCTTGGATTCTCAGTGTCCTCCATTCTCCATCGACCTTATACTCAATAAATCTCCTCTTCCAAGGGGATCCCTGAGCTTCTAGGGAAGAGATTTAATGGAGACATTTCACATAGGGCTGAGGTCTATTATTACTCTTTACATAATGTCTAGCTCTGGATCTATATATTTTCATTCATGGGAAATTAATGAATCAAAGAATGAATGAACAAATGAATCAAAACTTAGCCATTAGAGTAAAGGTTAACATCTGCCACTTAAACCTGTTAGGAGAAGGAAAAAAATCAATGTTCTAATATAATGACCCAGGGCATACCAACCACTCAAAGTAAAGATCTCATGTTCACAAGTAGTTGAACAATATATTACAACATGGACTACACAGTTTTGATGTGTGTGTGTGTGTGTTTGTTTGTATGTGTGTTAACTTTTGATAGAGGTTTGCTGGTTTCTTTTGCTGCTATTATTATTGTTTTTCTTTTTGGTGTAGTTTTATTCATTTTTTTCTTTTTTTAGCTGTGCCTCTTGTGGTATTGTGATTTTCCAAAATTGATAAAAATAAAAAAAAAAGTAAATGAATTTAAAAACAAATAAACAAACAAACAAGAGTGTCACACTTGCCAAACTTACATAATATGTCTGGATATAGGCTACTGATAACCCAAATTCTGTCTCAGTGTGGTAGCTCAGGACTCTAAAAGCAAGTGCTCTGAAATGGGAAGTAAAAAGTCTGAGTATATTATATTCTTATGTACTTTTATGTAAAAGGAAGGCAAAATCTCATAAAAGAATGCTGTTTAGGAGCCTTGTGATATATACGTAGCTAAATGCAAAATACTATTTTAAAGTGACATCAATCTTAAATATAATAGCAGTGATTGGTGGAAAGCATGTATGAAAATTTTATATTCATATATGTATGGCTCTGGTAATTTCCAACTTTTTAAAGTTACATATGAATAAACTAATTTTTTTCATTATGGTGCATGTGCGAGTGTGTGTGTGTGTGTGTAATGTTAGGAAAATACCTATATTTTGAAGTCCAAAGATAAACATACATATTACTTAAGAAAATAAGAATTTTGCTGTATGCTTACTAAGAATATTAATGTTTTCAAAATTTATTTTTATTTACTTTTATAAATCACATTATAAATATATACTGTAATTTTACTTAACAGAAAAACACATTGAGTATACATAAAACCTCAAGTGCAAACACAGGAAGTACCAATATACACTTAGCAATGCCCAAAGATTATCCTCTAGTCATAAGATGATAATGTTATTTTCGTTGGTGAGCTAAGATTTATCCTCTTTTCCACAAGGCATCGTCCAGTCATCCAGTTCTAGGTGGCAAAGAAGCTAAGGCAGCAGGGAAATGATCATCAGAACATTTCATGACCTGATTTACTAATCTGTGTTTTCTGAATGTCATTACCTAATTTTTAATGATAAAAACAGCACAAAATTTACATTCTCAAACATGAAACAGGTGACACAAAAGGAAAAGCCTTATCTAAGGTCTTATTTCTGGGATGCTGACATAGGAACCCCAGGCAGGGACTTGATTGTGTGGTTGTCTGGCTGCTTATCATGGGCACAGATGGTGTTAGCATTCTGTTTCAACTCCACCCAACAGTTACCTGGCAACAGTCAGGTAGGCCTGACACAATATAAAAGGAGCTGCTTGACCCCTCCTCACTCTCTTTTCCTCTCTTGGTCTCTTGCTCCTCCCTTGCTCTTTCCCTGCTTCCCTTCCCCTTCATTCCCCATTCCTACCCCTCCCTTTCCACTCATGCTCATGGCCAGTCTCTATTCCACTACTTTGCTATTCACTCTCTCTTTGCCTTTCTCTGTGTCTACTATATTATACCATCATGTGCTGGTCCCTCACTGGGAAGGGATGCTTTGCATGGGCCTGCTGAGATGCCCCTTTCCCCCATACCTCACCACAAACCCATAGAACATATTCCTCCTCTTTTAATCTTTTTATAAACACATCAGTTGGTCTGAGTATTTGCTCACTGTTATCCCCTCTGACTTATAACATATCTGAGAGACATTCAAACAGCCTTCCCCTTTTAGGCTTGTAACAGTTTCTTTGCATATCCCCAGGTTTAAGCCTTCATGACTTGCCCTTTCCTATCCTTGAAAATGTGTTATCTTTTTTTCTATACCTTTACCTGAATATTCCTTTCACTTCTGGCTCCAGAACTACACTGAAGCATATACAGTCTATTTACCACCAGCCCTGGAACAAGTTCAAGTTGAAAGGGTCTCATATTGCCAAATGCAGTAAGGACAAAAACATTTTTTTAAAGCCTGAAACTATGGAGATGGCTCAGTCATAAATGCTTATCACATGTGCTGGTCAGTGTTGTTTCAACTTGACAGAGTAGCCAAGAAAAAAAGAGAACTCATTTCACAAACCTGTGGACAAGTTTGTGGTACATTTTCTTAGTGGATAACTTATGTGGAAGGGATCAGGTAACAGTGGGTGGTGGCAACTCTGGGCTAGTGGTTCTTAGTGAAACAGAAAGCAGGCTTCACCAACAATGAAGAAAGGGTAAGGCAGTAACCAGCATGCCTCCATTGCCTGGGTATCAGCTCCAACCTCCATGTCATAGTCCCTTTTGAATTCCTGCCTTAACTTTATTTGATGATGAAATGTGTTTTATAAGTCATCCATAAACCGTTTTCTCTCAAATAATTAAAATAAAAATATAAGTAACAGTTTATTTTGAAATACACTGGGAACTTTAAAGATCATTGTTTAGTGTTTTTTGTTTTATAATTTTAAAGACTTATTTTTAATTATTTGGTTTTGTATGTTCATTCTGCATTGTTTATTCCTTTATGCTTTGTAAGTTATGATCTAAGTTTAGTGTTCCATAATATGAAACTATGACCTTATAAAAGATTTCAGTTGTGCTAGGACCTCAGGTAGTTTGCAAATATACATGTTTTTGCAGTGCAAGTGTGAAAATTAGAAACTGGCAAATTACTAATTCCTATTCCCATTCCAATGCAATGGACTCCTGCAGACACTTCCAGTAGCTCATAAATGTTAATAAGGTGTTCATGTAACAATCATTTACCCATTTTACCCTAATCATGGGCGTAAACCATAGCACATAGAATGCACAAATTAAATGGGACTGGAACTGAACATAGATTCTGTTTCTGGCCTTTGTTACTGATAAGTATGTGGATGACATAAACTCCCATCTTTAGTTTTCCTCAGGTACAAATATTAGTATACAACAGTCCTCCAATTCAATTTATTGTGTGACTTTTAATAAACATGTAATTAATTGCATTCTATATCTTTAATTTCCAGACAATGTACAGCAGATCTCTTCAGCTCATGTTTATGTACAAGTTTTTAACATTAACGACAATGCTCCTGAGTTCTCTCAATTCTATGAGACTTATGTTTGTGAAAATGCTGAATCTGGTGAGGTAAGATGAAATCACAATAGATCACCAAAATCTGAGCAACAGAGCATTTCATTTTTTATATTATTTTAATATAATGTTTAATAAATACCAACAAATGATACCAAATATGTATTACATAAAATAAATCACTTGGGTTATAAACTATATATTATATATGTACATATGCTACATACATAATTTTATTATATATTTTTAAAATTTGAAGTATTAAAGAACATCACATTTCTGTACCTCTACCATGATATTTTACTTCATCAAAACTTAAGTCTTTGTCATGAACAAAGCAATCTAGCAAGAGGCAGAAATAACTGATTGATGAAAAGTTATTCTTCCACACATATTTTTTTATTTCCAAGTTACTAATGTTTCATTCTATTAACTCAAAACATAATATTTAATGATTCTAATATAATGATGTAATAAGTAATAAATTATACTAGTACATAAGAAAGCCAGGTTAAACTGATTTATAAAGATGAAGATATTCAATTATAGTTATATGTTTATACAATATACATTATAAGGGTATATAATGTATATTATGTATTTATATATAATATAATTAATATAACATAATATACAATTATATAGGATATAAATATATCTTATATAATTGAATATAAGATACATACAATAAGTATGTGTATTTGATTACACATAACTACATGGGATAGTTTGACATAGCAGCAATGTTTTCCTTCACACTATATGAAAAACTATCAGGGACACAGATAATTTGAACTTCCCTTCTAGAATTTTATCTCTCAGGAGACTACACAACTGAATATATGTGATTCATATAGAAGAGTAGAGGTGGATATAGTGGCGTGACACAATTCTAAATTATAAATATTTTAGAGCAATACTAGCAATTAATATCTGAGTCCAATGAATTTGTACAACAGATCAAAGGGTAAGGTGATTGACACACTAAACTTGGGATTAATGTAGTATATGATATATTATTTTAACTGATGAACAGAAGATGGAATTCTAAACATCACTGACTCCTGAGCAGCGATGTCATGATGTAGTAAGAGATGATTAGTTAATTAGAAGTCTGTCCTAGAAACTTTTAGCTAATTGATAGAACTAGTTAGATGAAGAAAATCATATAGAAATAACTATAGTCAAGGAAAGGAATGTTCATGTTTGACCTGATGCAAAAAATACAAAGCAGAGAAACATATTTACTGATCTCATGTTTAAAGTTTAATACAGGATAATGAATTTCTGTGATTATATTATTTAATTAGAAACCACCATTTTGGTTATAGTAAATATTTATATTTTATGAATATTCAATCAAGAATCCTTTCTAATATAAACCTAGAAGCACAAAAAAGAAAAGATTAAGTACATCATACAATATTTTCAAAAGCACTAAGTATTTGGGTATAAAAGGGGGTCAATTAGTTACTGAAAATATAATCAGGGTGTGCATAATATATATAGGAATAGTCCCATTAGGATGAGACTATTTTAATAGTCCTGAAGTAGAAAGAGAAAGGAGAATATTGAACTCCAAAGTAATCCAGGGGATTGGAAAAGTAAGTGGTATTGGACTGACAGTGAAAATGGATAGAGTAGGTGGAAAACTGTAACAGAGGAGTACCATGTGTGGGTCAGAATCAACATCTAATAGAACCTGTAATAGATCCCAGAGATATAGTACAGTCCAAGCCATGGTATTTTGTGAGACACTAGCCGGCCCAAACAAGTTGGCGAACCAACTCGGAGCCTGGGAAAGGCAGAGGACATTTGGAAGAAGCACTGCTGGTTTGGAGCTCCATGGAAGAAGAAAAAAATTAAAGAAAATTCGTACCTGAGAAGGTACTGACTAAGCTAGATCAGCACTAAACCCGCGCGCTAGATTCACTTAGGTTCACCAGTGAGTTATCGGGAACTAGGAACTCAACAGGCAGGCAATCGGCGGCAGTTTCCAGAAGCTGCCTTTTTAGGTGAGAGCAATATAAGGATTTAATAAAAGGGATTTTATAATCAGGCGGATGGCTGCAGTTGGAAACTCCATCAGGCGGGAGGAAAGTAGATTTTGAAACTCTCCCAGGGACAGAGAGAAAATCAGGGAATCCCCTCTTGTGTGTGTGCAGGCCAGTGTCTTGGTTCTGAGTGTCTGTTTTATGTTTCCAAAACGAACATGTGCTTGTTGTGTTGGTTTGCTGTCTGTGTTTCGTCCAGTGTCTCTGAAACATGGCACAGTCTGAGTTTAGATCCGCCTGAGTTTGGATTCTCTGGTGTTTATAGATGATGAGGTTTTCTGAAATCCACACTTGGTATTTGCAGCTGTCCCTTCGGGCTGTAGGGACCAGAGGACTGTGGTCAGCAGATGTCCTAGGAAGACCTCACCAGGGGATGGCCTGGGGAGTGGGGAGAGCCAGAGAGACAACCGATCCAGAGATCGGTCAGAGGGACCTAGTTTTGTTTATCAAATGGAAGCTTTCCCTTATTCTTTTGCCTGCTTGTGGAGGATGAGTAAGAGTTGCATGTGTCTGGATCTGTTGGTTTCTGTTTTGTGTGTTTTGTGTATGTGTTTAGAGCTATGTGAAAATTTAGAGAAGTGCTAGTGTGATTGGAAAAGCCCTGCTGGGAGTTGATTGCAAATGGAGCTCCTAAAGGGGCAGGCAGCCTTTTGCTTGTAACAGAAAGTTAGCTTAAAATTGGTAACTCAGAGTTAGAGTCATTCTAAACAACATGTGGCAGGAGCGAATCCAGGAGAACAGGTCTTTAAAGATACTTCAAAATAGGGATAATATTTCGGCCAGGACTCTGGCAGAGTACTCAGATTGAGAAAAGTTTGTGCTTGGGTAGACTCAGCTTGGAGCAGCCTCACAGAGGTTTGTGTGGCATTTCTTTTGTTTCCCAAACCGTGACTGGGGAACCTCACCTCTCCCTGCCTTCAGGGAAGATTCCTTAAGATTCCTTAAGATTCCTTAAGATTCCTTAAGATTCAGGGGCAATATCTTTTAATACTTAGGTTTTTAGCTATACTAGAAAATCGTGGTCCAGAAAATCTAAGAAGGAAAATTTGATTTGCTTCAAAATTTTATTTTCAAAAGCTTCCAGGAGATGTTAATTGGCTAAGACCTCACCTTAAACTCACCACAGGAGAACTTAAGTTTTTGTCAGGTGCTATTGAGACAAAAATTAACTGGCAAAGAACAAAAGGCCTTGCAGAAAGTAAAGAAAGCTTTTATAGTTGTTATCAATTATAATCAATGGTAATTAAATCTTAGCTGCCTGGCTAGCTCAGTTGGTAGAGCATGGGACTCTTAATCCCAGGGTCATTGGTTCGAGCCCTATGTTGGGCGCCAATTTGTTGGGGCCGGCCTGTGGTTCTAATGTCTGGGTTCGAGCCTGGAAGGCATCTTGGAATCTGGAAGAAAAGAGGGAGCCTAGGCAGGTTGAGAAATAATGGAACCAAGACAACTAGTCTGCTCAAGGTTCAAAATTTTAATGACAGACACGCTTTATAAAAGAGGGGGGGAAGTCCATTCCCACCAATTCATCCTTGAAGCCTGGAACCAGGGGCAGGTGATGACATGCAGGATAGGGCATAGTCTCCAGAATAGCTCCCAGGCCTCTCAGCAGGTAGCAGTACCTTGAAGAGGAACAGCAACAGTGGTAGAACAATAGAGTGATCTAGGGAGAAAAGCTCCACCCTAGATAATCTCCTTAGTGGCAGCAAGGTCAAGTTCTGGTTTAGCCTGCTTCAGGCTTATGGGAGGCTACATATACCAACATTTTCCCCCTCATAGAATAAGCTCTGAAATCAATAGTGGGTTTAAAAAAGAATAATGGAAATATTTCCTATTGTCTGAACCTGCACTTAAGTATTGATGTGCCAAAGAACAGGTCTACAGCAAATCATACCCACTGCTTATCAGCATACAAGGAAATAGCTGAAGAGATGTAACAATAGGAAGGTATTGAAGTAGGTGGTGAAAGCAATAGAATTCTTGAAACACTTTTGGAGCAGAGATCTTTGTAAGACATTTTACTCATGGTACAGCAAGAAGGCACAAATTACAAATATATTAAAAGGGTTCATCCAGTGCATGTACAGAGAAGAAATGTGTTTTACTTGGTAAAAAAAAAAAAAAAAAGATGAGAGAAGTAAGGTAAAGAAATAGAAATTTCAGCTGTGAAATTTTAAATTGCTGTGTAATTTTAAATTAAAATTTTAAATTGTGTTGATGTCCTGGACTTCATTATGGAGTTAAAGGGAAAGGTCAGTGATGGACATGATAAGGTTAAATGTATCAGGCATCTGTGAGATATTAAAGTTTGTGTGGTCTAGAAATTGAGACAAGGATAAAAGGATGTGAATACCTTAGGGAAATAGAGAGTGTGGTAACCTAGAAACCAAATAAAGTATTAGGTGGAAGAGGAAGGAAGAGTTTTGTTTTAAAATTTCCTTCTCATAGCTTAGGGTATAGTAGTAAAGTTCCTACTGAATTTAACAATGCATATTTTACTAATTTTCAATATTTAGGGCTAACACAATATTCTATAGAAATATCAGATATCTGTATTTAATAAAGGATAATGTTTAAGAAAGAAGCAAAGAATATGTGTCTGGCTATATATTGCAGCAGGTAAAGCTGATCGATAAGCCTATAATTCAAGATGTCACAAACACATGAAATATGAATATATATGTGTGTATGTACCTAAATATTTATCCACAGATGTGTGCCACAGCACATGCATACTCCACCACACAAAGGATATATATTCATGTCACCAACACGAATGCCAAAACTTGTGCTGACAAGGACAACAATAGGCATCCTGACATGGACAGAGGAGAATCCATAAGAACTTCACTCTGCAAAAAGAATTGCATACTACAAAGGAATGCTAATAACCTAGGGAAATAGTTATCATCAGGGAAGAGCAAGCACACCAATCTGCTACCTGATTCCTCAGTCGACCCCGAAATTACATGAGTAACATTATGTAGACTTAGCAGATTGTATTTACATATTTCTGAATATAAACACACACACACACACACACACACACACATATATATATATACATATATATATATATATATATATATATATATATATATATATATGTATATATATATCCGTATATACATATATTAAGAATTATTGAACATAGGCCATAAATTTGACATTATATGGGACGGAGGAAAGAAAAGGAGGAAGTTACATAATATAATATAAGAAGATAAATAAATTATTTAAAAATTTTAAGAAACAAACAGATGAGCAAAAAAGGACTTGTGGTTTTGATTAACAGTGAGAACAAGTCCTAGATTCTCTGTTCTTCTATAGCAGAGAAAATCACTGCAGAAATTCTAGTGCCAACCGATACTGCAACTGGGGTTGCAGTACCAGTTGTCCTTAAATGTTAGTTAGTCCTTAAGTATCAGTTAGGCTACCCGAGTTCCTGGGAAGAAAGGTACTAACTTCACCATGTTAATATTTCAAAGGAATTAATGTGTTCCAGGTGCTTGATTAAGAACCACGGGTTTGTTAAATGGGAGAGTATGGGAGACATATAAACATTCAAATAAGCAATTAACATTTTTCAATTTAATTAAAAAAAACCTCTTAAAGTTTCCACAGTACCACATTAAACCTGACTAGGTGGCCAACTCCATTCAAGGTCATTCTTCTATACAGTAAAACAACATACATGGCTAGCCAGGGATACCTAACATTGTGATAATAATAAGAAGAATAAGAATAAGAAGAATAATAATTCTATAACCTACAGAATTAAAAAGAATTCAAACATTAAAAGTAGAGACAAAATTTTTGAAAGGAGCTAAGCAAGGATTGCTATGTAAGTCACTCTTGGTCAAGTGTCTATATAATGCAAATGTGGTAAATACATATTATTTAACATGCAACATTTAAAGATTTTAAAAAAGAAAATGGCTGTATTCATATTTTTTCTAATTAGGTTTGTGATCCTCAATTAGAACAATAAGTCCATTTCTCTTTTATGCACACCATTTCTTCACTATTGATCACATATGTATATATCCTATTTTAAGCAATGTAAATTTAGCAATGTAAATTTACATCTTATTTATGGTGAAATAAAGTCATATTAGTACATATATATAAGGACAGAAGCAGAATGGAATGCCATTGGGGATTAAATCTATCTCAACACCTTGAACCCCAACTATCTTTTTTCTAAAACAAAGAAAAACCTCTTTGAAACTTAAATTATCATACAGAAAACTGAGGCTTTGGGGGCTTTGTTATGGCCCAAAGCTCAGGGTGGGAATCTAACACACCCAACTATGAGTGAGGTGAAAGAAATACAATAGTTATTCTCTTAGGAAAACAATGTCCATTATCTTTGCCAATAGATATTGCCCTCAGTGGAAAGAGCACAGTGGAGTCTTTCAGGCTTCTGTGTTTTACTGCTCAAAAGGGGGCCACTGTCCTTCATTTGTTGTTGTTTGTTTGCTTTGATTCTTTTCTCTCAGCAACTGGCCAAAATTTGGCTGAACCTTCTTTTTGTTTGTTTGTCTGCTTGGTTTTGGTTTTTTGTTGTTGTTGTTGTTGTTGTTGTTGTTGTTGTTGTTTCAAGACAGGGTTTCTCTGTGTAGGCTGTCCTGGAATTCACTCTGTAGACCAAGCTGGCCTCAAACTCAGAAATCCACCTCCCTCTGCCTCCCAAGTGCTGGGATTAAAGGAGTATGCCACCACCACCACCTGGCCTTGGCTGAACCTTCTTACTCCTTAAAACTATTCCCATCATCCACTCACCCCCCTGCTGCTGCCTTACAATTATGTGTTGAGCTCCATTACTGCACCTGCTGGCTTTTTGTCACCCAAACTTAAAAAGACTTTGCTTTGCTTTTTAGTTTGTTTGGGTTTTTTGATGTTATTGTTTTGTTTTGTTTATTCTCTCTACTTCCTCCCCAGAGCTTCTTGGATTTTCACCTTACATGCCCCATCATTTCTCTTTCAAATTTTAGTAGTAGTGTACTTGGTCTTCACTCTGAGGTTGCTTGTAATTATTTCATTAATGAGACCAAACAAGACTAAGAACTCCCAAAGGGTTGAGATTTCAGATTCATGTCTGTTAGTGTGTCTGTTTTATACTCATAATGGCAATTAAAAAGAAGTCTGCCATGAGATTATTTCACAGTGTTTAGAGTAGTCAGAAGATACATATCAATATCAGGAGAAAATGTGAAAGACTCAGATCTATGGTAATATTCATCATGTAAGAAAATTTTGACAATGAGTGTTCTCAGATATGAGTTATCTTAGTTACTGTTCTACTGCTGAGAGTAAATGCCATAATCGAGGTACCACTTTAAAGGAAAACATTTTACTGGGCCTTGCTTACAGCTTCAGAAAGTTAGCTCATCATCATTGCAGAGAGAATGGAGCCAAACAGGCCTGGTGCTGGAAATGTATCTTAGCATAACTTGATCCACAAGCAGCCAGGCAGAGAGTGAGACTTGGACTACTTATGCTTTTGAAATCTCAAAACTTATTTTCTGTGACACCTCTTCCAACAAAGACACACCTAATCTTTTCAAGTGTCAAGAGGATACTTCCTAATCCTTTCCAACAGTACACCAATCTGGGAAACAAGTCTTCACGTTTATGGGCAATTAGGAGGTCACTCTCAATGAATGAACAGTATAATCATATAAATAAAGAGGAAAGCCTGATGGTCATCCTGTGTATCATGTACTCCAGGTAGATTTTGACAGTAGTTTGTGACAAAAAGTTGGAGCAGAATATAAAGTACTATTACATATTATCTGGTCCCCCACAAAAGTCCTTTTTCATAAGGCTCAGCATTTAGATAAAAGCCACCTCAGGAGCTTTAAGAAAGATCATACTTCTTAAAATATAAGAGTCCTTCTTCTTATCCTGGCAAGAGCAACATTAACATATGACTGTGCTACCTACTAATTTTCAAACTCACTACTAAACTCCAGACTCCCTCAGTCCCTGTTCATAAGTTCAAATGCTTTCTCCATTCCCACTTAATCTTGTAAACCTTTCACCTGTCGCTTCTCCTTGGTTTCACAGGAGACACCCTTGGCAATTTGGAATAAAATTTTCCCTTTACACCCATGGAGCAGCTATTTTAGTTTCTTTACTCTGTCCTCTTTTCATTCATCTCATGAATGAAACTCAGAAATGGACCAGGGACGATGAGTGGGCTTGTCTACAGATTCGTAAAGTTTGAATTGGCACTAGAAGAGCATTTCCTCTGGGGTTAGTGAGGTTTCCCCAAATGGACGTTAATATATATATAATGTATATATATTATATACTGATGAAGGGTTGGACTGAGAATGGATATTGAAGAGGCAGTCACTTGTTGTCTCCATAGAATAACAAGAGACTGGAGGTGATGAATCGAAAGGAAATGATTTCAGGGGTACAGAACATAGAGTTAGGGATACAGGGGGGAGAAGAATATTCACCACCAAAGATTGTCATAGTGGAGCAAAAGGAAACCTGAAGTTATATTAAGGGACCCACTGTTATTGCAGTAAGTTCAGTGGTGACTCAGGGACTCACTTAGAATACTTTTCCAAAGACTGAGCTAAAAGAAGTCTCACACAGCCTAAATTGTACTATGTAGACTGTTTATTAGCTTGTATTATATCATCTAGAAGGGTGGCAGATGCTTCCTCCACAGACTTAAAAATTTGACCCACCCACTATGCTAGCCAGACTAGCCCCAGACATATAGGTGTAGATTTGTACCTCAGTACCTTGGAGCCTCTTCTTATTCTCAGTGGTCCTGTGTAATGAAGGTAGTCACAACTGGTGTGGGACCTTGACAGAGTAGTTTAGGCTGAATGCCCCATTCTCATTTAGAGTATGGTACTTACAGCTCCAGTATGGCCACCCATGCCAAGAGGGATCCTCAGTGAAGGCTAGGTACGTTTGTTCTTAGAGAAGACTAAGGTCCTTTGGCTTCTCATGTAAACTGAAGCAGGTTGTTTCTTCTTGCAGTTGCAGAAGCAGGCTGTTTGGGAATATAAACTTATATTTTGAGCAGCAGCCAGAGGTTGGGTGGACAAAAGATGAAACCATGGAGTCTATTAGTTTGTATAGTAATCGTGAATGAACTTTCATAATGAAATCACATTCATTTATTTGACTAATTTAGTGCATGTGTACATTATCACTCTGTATATTTTACAAAATCAAAAATAGATGTGCAGAGTAGTTGAATTTAGAATTATTTTTCATATCAAATTAAAAGAAGTTGACATTCCTTTATTTTTTGAATTGTACCTAATGTATAATGCATATTAATCTATATGCATTAATCTATATATTACATATATAATCAGCATAATCTATATTTACATTAATATATTTAGTATAAAGAGGTATATATTATATAATATATTAATAGTAATATAACAATTTGTATAGCAGGCAGAATAGCTCTAAAAGATGCTCATAGTATAGTGTATGGTACATCCTCATTCTTAATGGTCCTAGTAATTACCTGAAACTTAATATAAGTATTTACAAAATGAAGTTAGTGACAGAACTTATTCCAAATATATATATTCACAGTGAATATTCCAAAAGCTCACTGCTTGACTTATACATGAGAGTTATTATTAAAGTTAATATTTAAAAAGTTATTTTAACATTCTGCAAGTAGAGAGAAGGAATTTTCATTATAGAATTCAAAATTATTATACATAGGAAAACAAATGTACTATGTCAACAAGAACTTAGATGAAACTTTGCTCAGAGAGCAAAAAGCATACTAAAACTTAGAACTATCAAAATTTGCTAATTTTTTTAGAACTATTCCTATTACTTGTTTCCTAAAAGAATGATAAGTTTGTATTTACATTAAATCTTGTATTTCATTACTTTAAACCTGATCAATTTCAAAGGGTTCAATAGGGCTGAATTAAGTAAATATCATAGTTTAAATAACTGAACAACATTAAGGATAAACACATTCGTAGACTGTTATTTGCACAATGAAATGAGGTATTTTTATTGTTACAGTTTAAATACCTAAACTATGAGCATATTAATGAAAATTTTCTAAAAGATTTGTTATTTTAAAATGTATACACATATATGTATATACAATATGTATATAATATACACTGTGTATATAATATAAACTAATATTATATATACAAAGTGTTGACTGAATTTTTTGATAACACCCCAGATAGTCTGAGTAAGGAGTATATCAGTGGTTTCCTATTTTTAAATTTTAACTGAATAAAGTATATTATATTTTAAATCCACCTAATAAGCAAATATAAATGCATTGATGTTTTTACAAAGCTGTGCTCATGTCCTTTGTTTCTGAGAGAAACAATGCATTTTTGTTAGTTTTAATTAGAAGCATTAGAAAATATGTACAATAAAACAGAACCCAAAACATACAACAACCACAAAAAATGGCCTGTCAATTTCTGAATCATTCCTCTACCAATAATAAGCATTTTCGACAAGTATAACATACAACCTCACAAAGAACGATTGATGTTGTACATTCCATCAAGGTAAACATAACTTTTACAATTTGTTTTCAATCTTGCTTCACGTTACAAATAAAAACAGTAGTATTCTCAGTTACATTCTGAACAACATCCTTTCGTAATATTGCTGGAGAAAGTTATTTTGATAAGCATGTAACAGAATTGTAGAGAAGTGCAAAAACTCTTGAAAAGCTGGTCCAGATGTGCCTGCAAAGGAATCCTAAAAGTATTTCAGTTTAGAGAACTTGCAAGTAGTAAAATATGGACTGATAATACTACAGTCTTAAACTACTGACCCGATTAACCTAAAGACAATTGTAAAAATATTTTCAAATAAAAGTACTGCCTTGCTATCATGCACTATCTTACACAACATGAGTTGAATAAAACTTTTCTTTCTATCATATATTTAAATAATTATGATTAATTACAAACAAATTATGAAGAAAATATAATTCAGAAGACATATAACGTACCAATTGCTTTGGTTTCATTGCACTCTACTCTTCATGCATGTGAAGAAATAACTGTTCTTTGCAGTATAACTTACTAGTTTAGATCTGTCATCTCAAAATCAAGGAAAGTTTCATATAAAATACTGTTTAAGGCATTTTGATTATAGAAAATAGAAACCAATTTACGTTAATTTTCATTCTTAATGTGTGATCATGACTACTTTATCTTTTATCTGAATGTAATAACATTCATATGTTATTACATGTATATATGTCCTCTTATAAAAGAATTAATTGAGAACCTATATGCTTATATCTGCATTTCTATACAGTTTTATGATCTGAGATACATAATGACACTTACTTGATTGGGAAGACTTTGACTATAATCTTTGTGGGTCAAAGGCAATTAATTATACATTGCCTGTAAGCTTTAAATGCATCATTTCTGAAAATCAATTACAAAACTCATTACTTTAGGAAATTACTAATAACTCTTCAAAAATGTGTATTTACAAGAAGTCTATATCATCATGACTGGATCTGTAATCATAATGACTGGCAATCAGATGAAGACTAATAAGGAAGAAACAAGTAAGAAAGAAATATAGAGGTCTGCGATATCCTTAATGATGTTAAGACAATTAAATAAAAGTATAAGTAACAATAGCATTGATCAATTTACAGTTCCAAATAATAGCAATCAACTTTCTTTGTATTTTTCTAGATAATTCAGATCATCAGTGCAATTGATAGAGATGAGTCCATAGAAGACCACCATTTTTACTTTAATCACTCTGTGGAAGACACAAACAACTCAAGTTTTATGCTAACAGACAATCAAGGTAACTCCTCGTCCTTAAGGGTATTTGATGCAATCAAGATTCTATTCCAAAGAGTTTGTCTAACTGATTATTTATTGTTCTTGCAACATGAGACTACTGAGAAACAAAACATAAGGGTATTTGGTCAAAAGGAGGGAATGATCTTAAAATGAACTTGAAGGACACTGGTTTGATTATTCCTTTTATTGCTTCAAACTAGAGAAGCAGAGTTGAAAACCAACAGTGTGAGGGCTAGAGATGTAACTGCTTTGTTTGGTTTATGTAAGGCTATGAATTTGTCCTATTACCCCTAAATTTAAAATAGGAAGCTATACTTGATTATAAGATACTGGCAAGTCTGAAAAGCTCTCACATATTACTATGGTTGTGACTTCACATGTCTATTTATAATTGTCAGTCAATTATCAAATTACCTGGTAGAGTTAATTATCAAAGTAAAAATGAAGAAGTAATGGTATATGCTTAATTTACAATTATCATGACTTAATTATGAATAGGTTACATAAATGTAATATTTAAATATCTTTCTTACCTCAAAACCAAAGTTTTTTATTAGTTGAAAAATAAGTATTCTATGTTAGTATTTTGTTCAGAAAGGCAGATTTCCTGCTCCTTCTGAATAAGACAAATGAATTATAAAAAATATTCCTTTGCATTTTCATTATCTGTAGGGAGATTTTTGCCCATTATATAGATATATATTTTATTTTTATACCTAAAATTTATGAATTTGAAACATACTTGGAATGAAATGAATCTTGTTTTCTGGTTCTTATCAATTTGGTTTAATGATACAAACAAAATTTATGCTAATCAGAGGTGTCCTGGTTTGTTTTCTGTTGTTGTGATAAAACACTGACTACAATGTACTTTGCCAGCAAAGATTGCCTTACAGACAATCTTGGTGGAAGCCAGATAAGGAGATTGAAGCAGAAGTTACAGAGGAATATGGCACACTGCCATGTTTTCTCTGGCTTTTTCAACTCTCTTTCTTAGGAATCCTAAACCCATCTGCCTAATAGTGACATGAGTGCCCTGGGCCCTCCAGCATCTACTAGCAATGAGGATAATATCCCACAGTCATGGTATGGAAGTAGAACAAGCTAATTGAAACACTTCTTTACTGAGGCCCTCTTTATATCAACTTGAAAAGCAACATTCATTATTCAAAGGATAAAACAAACAAACAAAAAATCAAATAACAAACCGACACAAAAACCTAGAAAAGGAAAACTGAAATTTTGAGAGAAGAAAACCGTGCAAATGTCATTCTGAGTACTTGGAATTTAGTAAAAATTTTCTCATATATGAAAGTACTCATTGTTCATTTTGTTCATTTTTACTAATAGTTTGAAATTTTACTGATTCCTATAGTATTATTATCTTGTGAATGAATTGAAATGATAAGTGAAGAAGGCATGTTTTAAATTTTTATATGAAATATGACTTGGCAAATTTACAGTAAAATGAATATTCTAATAAGTTTTTTTTCCTCTAAAATTGCATTATTTCTTTTTCTAATTAGAACATATATTATTTAAGGGCACATGTTTTTGCAATTAGGTTATGGAAAATCTTGCACATATCCTGTATTTGTGAAAGGAGTACTCAGAGCAGCTCTTTCAAATATACTGAGAGCCACATTATAGGTTTAATGCTAATAACTTCTACCAGTACTGATGCCTAAGTAGAGACACATTTTCATTTCTGTGCACTGTTCTTTCTATACTTTCCAAAATCTTTGGAACTGATTCAAATAACTAATCTAATTATATAATTCATATTTACATTTTTTTTCAAATGAGGTTTTGCTGGATATTTTAATATGACTTGGATTTTGCTTGCACAGATATGATTATATTTAACAATCTTTGTCCATAGTACCTATATTTTACAGATTTGTTTTACACTGTTGAAAAAAGTTATAAATATTGGTTTCTGTTTTAGATAACACAGCTGTAATTCTGAGTAATAGAACTGGTTTTAACCTTAAAGAAGAGCCTGTCTTCTACATGATCATCTTGATTGCTGATAACGGGATCCCATCTCTTACAAGCACAAACACTCTCACTATACAAGTCTGTGACTGTGGAGACAGTAGAAACACAGAGACTTGTGCTAACAATGGACTTCTCTTTATCATGGGATTCAGAACAGAGGCAATAATTGCCATCGTGATATGTGTTATGGTAATATTTGGTAAGTTGTATTGAATGGTACAAACCTTAACTTGCAAAAATCACCATGAATATGTAGAAGAGGTAATTACAAAAATGCTCATGTGTTTATTTGCTCTGATTAGGTTTAAAATTTAAAACCAAATAGAATTGATTTTAATAAATTTTGGTTTCATAAATGCTCGATTTAATATTAGAAAATTATTTCTTGGAGGTCTTCTCTTATGTATATGTTTACATTATCATTGTCTTTATGTAACCAAGAATGCTTGTGAGTCACCATGTGGTTTCTGGGAATTGTCCTCGAGACCTCTGAAAAAGCAGCCAGTGCTAACTGCTTAGCCATCTCTCTAGACTCCTTGGAAGTCTTTTTTTATTCAGCTTCTTTGTAGTACAGTATCTGAAATTATATAATGAGTTCTTATGATAACTATTTCAATTTTAATATAGTGTATCTATTCAATTTATACTTTTAATTTACTTTATTTGAAAACTGTTCATATTTTGATGATACAATATGACATTTCATTGCAAAATGATCATATGAATGAAGTTAACATAATTGTGACCATCATTTATAATTTCTGTGTTGAAGGCACATGATTACTAACTATGAATACCTTGCTATGCAAGAGGTTTCAGAATTTATTCTTTCTAAATAATTGTAAATATAATATAATGGTTTCTGGGATCATTCATGTCATAAAGGGATATTGCTAATTTTTGAAAGTCAAAAGTTGAGGGAGTAACTGCAGATATCAGTTGGGAAAATGAACCTTAAAGAGGTAAGAATAAAACTAAGATTAAACTGACTTTGTCAAACTGAATCACACAACTTCTACAGAGTTGATGCCATGTGGTATTTTTGGTAGCAAATGTAAAAATAGTATTATTTGGGGAAAAAATGGTTCCTTGTTTCATGCAATCAGTGTACTACCCAAGGAAGCATAATAACATCAAAACTCAGTTGAGGGTACATGTTATTTTTTTTCCAAGAAGAAGATTGGTTCTAGAAATAGCTAATAATCAGCTTAAGGGCCTTGGGAGTCCTGGTCAACCAGAGAGGGAAGTTTTGGGCTATTAGCCACTTCTGGTTCTGGTTGTGGGGGCTTGGGAAAAGTTATAAGTGTCATTTAGATTTCTAGTAGTCTAGTCCTGATCATAGATGTTTGATATGGTCTAGCCCACCAGATAACAGAGATCACCAGGCTGTTAATTAGTTCTTACTTCTATCTTTCTGAATGAAAGAACTACTTTTATGCCCTGTCATCATTTAATAAAAGAGCATCATCTTAATGGTCACAATAATTAATCTCTCTCTCTCTCTCTCTCTCTCTCTCTCTCTCTCTCTCTCTCTCTCTCTCTCTCTCTCCTTTCTCTCTTCTCCCCCCATCTCTAGACACACACAAAATCCACAGTAATTTGATTCCCTAGTCTTATCTATCATGAATATGGCTAGAGTGCACACAAAAGTTTAGATGTCTTAAGCTGTATTGGTGGCTCAGCAGTTAAGAGCACTGGTGCTCTGGCATTGTAGAGTTTCAGTTTCTAGTACACACAGGGCCCCAGGGTTCCCATCAGCTACCTGTAACTCTGGCTCCATAAAGATCAGATATCCTTTTCTGGTACCTTCATTTACCTGTAAATTGACTTACAAAGAATCAGGTACATCACTTATACACATAAGTTTTAGACAAATAAATATCTATAAAATATATCAGGTATTGATTAACATACTCATTTCATGTATCAATAATAAAATTAGTATTTCTTAATGAATGCTATAAGATTCTGAGAATTCTTTTTAACCTGTCTGGTAGAATTTAACTAAAAAACATGATGTCCTTGAGTTTTCTTCTTTTTCATTGTAGACATTGTTACAACCACCTCTTTTATGACTATTTAGCCTGAAGTTTTCTCATTATTTCTAAGTATAGTCTTGATAGATTATATGTTGTAGGAATTCATTCATTCACTTTTTTCTACATTGTACAGTTCATCACTATTTAATGGTTCATAGTGATTACTGTCAAATTCATGTTTTCTGTTTGATCAGCTACAATGTCCTCTCTTTCTATTGTATTTGAGTGTTGTCTCAATTTTTCTCAAGAAACACTACTCAGTATAAATCTCTGGGCTCCAATTTTAATAAGACCACTTCATATTTATTTCCAAGGTTATAATATGAAATACTGAGGAGGTACATAAGATCCAAAGCTAAGGAAGGATTGATTATTGTTGATACACAAACATAAACTCAAAACCATTGCATTTTAAAATTGTTCTATTTGTACAAATTTTAAACATGATCTCCAATAGAAGCTACCGAGTTTGACTACTTTGTAGTATGATTAGATACTTGATAATTTAAAATTTCTGAAACTACTGCTATCACAGAATCCAAATAAGAATGTTCTTTCATATTGCATGTTGGTATATTCTCTCTTCTTGTAGTTATGATATGATACTTAAATACCTTTTTCTCAGTTTTCATAGATCAATAATGATAATAAATGATTTTCATAAAAGTGAAGTCTATTAGTAAAATTTAAGCTTTTATAGCAAAATCTGATATATAAATGGTTTACACACACACATATACCCTTTGTAGTCTATATAATATATATATATATATACATATATATACATATATATATATTAATACTAACTTCAAAAATAATTGTACCACGATTTTGCTTCAAAGAATTTCAAATGTTTCCTTTCTGAACTTTCATTAGCATGGATCACGGTCACTAAGTACATTCATATTGGAAAATATTCAATTATTGTACTTTTTTTCTGTTTAATATTGGAACAAAATTAAATTCTACTTTAAGTTTTAAGTTGAGCAAGATCCAAAATAGTTCACTGTAATTTCATTGCACGTACCTCTAAACCATCAGACATAATAATGGCTGTATTTCACATACTATTTTGCAAGTATTACTTATTTCTTTACAATCATCAAGTTTAGTGTGATGTCTTGAATATACCAAGGAAAAGGATTACAAAATTTGCACTGTGCACCATGATTTAGTTCTTTTTATATTTTCTTTCCTCAGGGTTTTTCTTTTTGATTCTTGCTCTGAAACAGCGAAGAAAGGAGACTCTATTTCCAGAGAAGACTGAAGACTTTAGGGAGAATATATTTTGCTATGATGATGAAGGTGGCGGGGAAGAAGACTCGGAAGCCTTTGACATCGTAGAGCTGAGACAAAGTACAGTAATGAGAGAAAGAAAGCCTCAGAGAAGCAAGAGCGCAGAGATCAGGAGCTTGTACAGGCAGTCCCTGCAGGTGGGCCCAGACAGCGCCATATTTCGAAAATTTATCCTAGAGAAGCTTGAAGAAGCCAATACAGATCCATGTGCTCCCCCCTTTGACTCACTACAGACATTTGCCTATGAGGGCACAGGGTCATCAGCTGGCTCTCTGAGCTCCTTGGCATCCAGAGACACTGATGAGGAGGACGACTTTGATTACCTTAATGACCTGGGACCTCGTTTTAAAAGATTAGCAAGCATGTTTGGCTCTGCAGTACAACCCAACAATTAAGGCTTTCTAATATCAGCATGTAATAAATATTAAGGTATATTTACATAAATGACAGGTTTTGGGGAGAATTTCCTACTCTGGATTTCTGCTGGTAGGAGACCTGATTTGTAAAATCATGTCCTCTTTAAGTACACAGTCATGGTGATTTCTTGTTCAACACAGAGGTTGGGAGGGATACAGCCAATCAGAGTTGATATGTCACTACAAAGAATGAGTACTACAACACTGAAATGGTCATCGAGAATTTTTCCATGTAATCCAATGTAGATTTTCAACAATTCTGAAGGACAAAATGAGAAATTTGCCAAAGAAAGCTATCCATATATCTCTTTGTCTATTCATTCTTTTACCAAGTAAGCAGGAAGTGTACTATGTGTACTATGTGTGTACTATGTGTACTCTATGTGTACTATGCTCTTGATACTGCACAGAGATCAATTTTAACAAGGTGAATTCTGGGAGGTTTCATAAAGGAATACAAATATTTTCTTTATATGAATAACCAGTTTTCTGATTGATATCCTATGCATTATTAGAAAACTTTTAAAATGTTTTCAGAGATTACTCTTTAATACTCCAAATTTGGCTGTATTTAATATATAAATTAATCAGAGTTGCATAACAACCTGTGTTGTTTGATTATTCTGAGTTTGCACAAAGAAGGAAATCAAGTGATATTCTTAGGGGCTTTCATAGATTTATATTTTTAGCAACTCCAAATGCCTTTCCTTTTCATGTGAAATTACAATGACCAAATACATGTCAACATTTACTTATGATTAAATTATGAATAGTGGAAGTGATGGAAAGTACAAAAAAAATTAAGGACAATTTGATTTCTACTGAAGTTGAGATAGCTAAATAACATCTCTACTGGATTAAAATTTGAATTATTATTTACCTCAAATATTATAATCACCTGTACTGTCTATCTCTATTATCACAAATAAAAACATGATTCCACTCTCTTCATTACTTTTCTGTTAGGAGCTTATGATGTGGCTTATTACCCAGTGTCATTTTAAAATTATTGAAACAGAAATAAGACACAATGGAAATGTCTCATTATAGCATTATGGAGAAACTAAGCTGTCAGTCATAAAATCAGGGTAAATTAGGCTACATGGTAATTGGTAATAAAACACAGTATTTTAAACTGATTTTTAAAGAATGTTTCTTATTATTTCCAAATCAAGATGGAGTTCAAATTTGATATTTCATTTGTAAATAATGTATTGAATACAAAGGTTTTAAAATGTATAATGTGTTCTATTTTTACTATATGGCCTTGAACTAAACTAAACTATGTATATGTATATGAAATATTTCAAATAATTCTGTATGTAATAGAGCAGTTGAATAGCTATATTTTTCTTTGTAATCTGAAACATATACACCCATATAACATAATAAAGGGAAAGAATATCAATTTGGAATGGGAATCATTTTGTTTATACCACAGATATTACTTATAAGACTATGAAATGGTCATATTTGAAGTATACCAGTTAAGACAGTAAATTAGATGAGACATTGTCTCTTATGTTAGATCATTACACATTAATAGTTTTATGCTCTGGGCAGAAATAAAGTACAAAACAGAAATGTTACAAAGAAAAACCTAAAACCTATAATTCACCTGGAGATGAATTCATTAGAAATTTATTATTCCTATCACAATGTCCTACTGTTCAATAATATTTCAGATATTATAATGAATAAAATCACTCTATGAACAGTTATTTTGAAAAATTTAAAAGAAGTGTTATGGAACCTTTGCTGTAAACTTGGAAAGTCTCATGAATGAAGATGACTAAATATAAAATATATGGAGTTAAGAAAAAAATTAGGTCTTGGGATCATAGCAGGAATTTAAAGCATACCTCCTCTGCCAGCATCTGTATGAACAGCTTATACATGATATAAAATATAGAATGTCTATAGCTTATGATCAGTTACTGTTTGCAGATTAGTGAGAAACACACTGCAATTTATATAGTGATAAGATTGTCCAATAAAGATACATTCAAAAAAGGGAATAATCATATTCATAATTATAGTAAAATATGTAAAACTTTTCATCATCTAATATTGGATAATTCATAAAATCCTAGAATCAATAATAAACAGTATTAGTAGTTGTATATTTTCTCATTAATCAAAAGTGCTGCAAAAATTCATGTTTACTATGTTGAATACATTCCCTGATTTTTGAATAGTTTAATAACACTGAAATTAACGTTGTTAAGCACATTTTCCAATTTTATGTTAATAAGTTCTTCATCCAACTCTCAGTCTTATATAGAAGTTTCTAATAGCAATTCTTTAAAATAAGCAATATTTAAAGTTAATAATAGAAATCAAATTATATAAGCAGCACTAAGTTTCTCAGAATAATTTTGTGCCACTTGATATGAGTGTGAGCTAATTTACTTTAATATATAAATTTACTTTAATTTACATAAATGTGAACTTGAGGACCCATCTGATCTTTATGAACCTCAATTTATAATCTATAGAGAAAGGCTGAATTTCCTTATTCGCATCATTATAATGGAGAATAGACAATAAGCTGAAAAATAAAAACACTATGTAGATAGTGACCAAACGTAAGGACTCAGTCAATGACAGAGCATCATGCTAGCATCTAATTTATGGTAATGTGATACTAATTCTTCTTTTTCTTACAAAGAGTGTTCCCAAAGCTTCTTAACACCTATGACAATAAGCAACTATGTTCTGAGCCATTCAGCATTTATCACTCTGTCTTTACTTACATATGCTATTCTTTCTTTCTCTCAGTGTTTATTCTCACAATGTCATATCAACACCTTCTTCAAATCTTTCCTCTTATTCTTCTCTCCTCATAGTTTGTATCTCATCAGTGATGATTTACTAAGGAAGACGCACTGACTACTAATTTACTTTTATTAATGCTTACTTTGCCTGTGCTTAAAAATGTACACTACTTAGCTACATAATAATAAATAATAATATAAAAGTATGTAGTTTCTTTTTCCCTCCAGTATTAAAACTTAAGCCATTCGTGGGACAGATATTATGAATTTCCTTCCTTTATATTTATCTTAAATAATTCCCAGTTCATAGAAAATAAGCAACAGATATTCTCATTAGGATTTAACAATGAATTCTTATCTATTTTATTTAGCCACATGGGGAATTTCTATGAATTATTTTCATTCATATTAGAATATAACATAGAAGTAATATTATTTAGAATAGGTCAGTTTAGCTTAACTCTTTGAAATGGAAAGTATTTTTAAATATGTGACCATGACAGGTTAGTTTGGATTTATTGATAATAAACTAGGCCAGTGAATATTGATAAATTATACTATTGGGATATAATATTTTGATTGTTAATATAGTCTGTTTGAGGGACAACAAAGGAAGGAAAATAAAAGACCTTAACTTTATGCTTCCCACCTCATTTTATTCTTCAGAGGATAACAAGCAGTTACTAGACAGGTACAATTTACTCATTTTACCCTCCAGAAAATATGTCTTCTACTGCATAAAAGATCCTATTGCATACTACAGAACACAGTTCATTCATCACATGCACACTGCGGCACTCATTGTTCCTCAGTTTGTATCATTTAGCTTGAGTTTGGCATTCTATACACCAAAGTAAAGACTAATTACATAGATGGAAACATGGTATACACCGCATTTTGTATATTCTACTGTCACTGTCACTTATTGATAAAATAATTTGCTGGAAAAGACAAGACTGGCTGGTCAAGAATAGGTAATAAATTGGGACTTTTTGAAATTTTAGCCATAATTCACTTAGGGAATTCTAAGGTTGGCAGCTGATCAATCATGCCATGGTGGGAGAAGTAAGGGCAGTAGCTTATTGCTAGTTCTTAAACAGGCAAAGTAACAAGTTTTCAATATGTCAAGCAGTTCATCACCATTGCATACACTAGCAAGATTTTGCTGAAAGGACCCAAATATAGCTGTCTCTTGTGAGACGATGCCGGGGCCTAGCAAACACAGGAGTGGATGTTCACAGTCAGCTATTGGATGTATCACAGGGCTCCCAATGGAGAAGCTAGAGAAAGTACCCAAGGAGCTAAAGGGATCTGCAACCCAATTGTTGGAACAACATGATGTACTAACCAGAACCCCGGAGCTTTTGTCTCTAGCTGCATATGTATCGAAAGATGACCTAGTCGGCCATCAATGGAAAGAGAGGCCCATTGGACTTGCAAACTTTATATGCCCCAATATAGGGGAATGCCAGGGCCAAAAGAATGGGAATGGGTGGGTAGGGAAGTGGGGGGCGCTATGGGGGACTTTTGGGATAGCATTGGAAATGTAATTGAGGAAAATATGTAATAAAAATATAAAAAAAATAAAAAATAAAATGATTATATTATAAATGACACTCATAAAATACACAAGTAATGATTTTATAGCTCAGTAACTTTTATGAAGCATGTGTATATTACCAGCTCCTGTTCAGCCTCTGCAATACCCTCTCTCATCATTTCTTCTTTACTAGATGGCCATCAGCTTTTCTTTCTTCGCTACATATTAATTTTGCTTATTTAATATATTCAGAATCATACAACATAAAAAAAAGAAAAAAAAGAAATATTACAAAAGTTAGTAGAGATTGAGAAAAAAGCTTATGTCAGTCATGCAAAGACTGTTTCACATGGGTAAAGGAACAACAGACACCATTTTCTCAAGACAAGTTTCTGAAAATATACTGCACAATGGATTCTAGGAGAGCCCAATCAAAGGCCTACTCTCTTCTCAAGAGACCAACGTAGTGGAATTATACAGTTTCAGCATCCTTTCTATGACCTTAACTGTACTACTCCCACCTCATCCTAAATTTCTGAGTACCACAATCAGTTACTAGATAGGTACAAAATATATATTTTATCCTCAAGAAAATATGAAAGTCCTCTTCTACATAGTAAATGAGTTCTTGTGTGTATTTCAAAATAACCAGAAGTGATGGTTCTTTCTAATAAATATTTGGTCCCTGTGTACAACAGAGTAATCAATGCAAAGATGTCTATAACTTTAAAAAGAAAAACCCATTTTATTTATCATTCATTTTTATATCAAAATTAGTAAAATGGCTTTATATAACTAACCTAAATCAACTTACATATAATAGAATCCTAAAAACAATTAAAATTCCATTTTCTAATGTAAAATATAAGCAAAACATCCAAATAAATTATGATTTTAATGTTCATAAAATATCCTAGATCAAATTAAATCAGTTTAGGTTATGTTATTCTGTACATTTCCTTACTCATATTAGTATTTAAAATATGACCTTTATTAGTAACTTCCACTGTATAAAATTACATATTTCTACTATAAATAAAGCTACAAATGTTAATTTAAATGTTTCATGACCAGAAAAAATTTTAAAACTCGATAGAATGTTAATACCATAACAGAACATGGACATGATTTCATTAGCTCTAAAAACTAATTTCAAACATTACCATAATTTACCTTATTTGTATTCTAGATTAGTGGTCTATAATGTTTACTTTTAATTATTTTCTACCTCCTAACATTTTTTTGCTGTCTAACCTTGGGCAATTTATTTAAAACCCTCTCCCTTGACACCCAGATCTATGCAACAGGGATATTAAGAATACATGGAACTTTTGTAAACTCTAACTGAATTTCTAACACAAGGGAACTTATATATTATATTATAGTAGACCTAATGAATGTATACATAATATTCCTAATTTACAACAGACATTGCAGGTATTTACCTACTGTTATTACTAAATAATGACAACTATTATAATAATAATGCTATCTTCAGGACTGTTCACAGACCTATCTCCTTATGCAACTACTAGAATTAAAATGGATAAGAAAAAATAAAATGAATTAATTTGGGGCAATAATTAGCTTACTTTTCCTTTCTGCTCCCTCCCACTTGCTCCCTCAGGGAACTTTTCTGTTATTACCAAAGGAAAAATTAATTGCTTATGTCATACATTATGCATTGAATTTTCTTGTAGAAAATATTTTTTCTCTGCCATTTATTTGGGAAAAAGTAAAAAGTTGAATGTCAACTAACTTTCTAGCAACATATTCTGGTATATGTATTTTTCAAATAAAACTTTTAAAGTGGAGTTGGTTTTGTGTTAGAGTTTATAAATTATCTATGAATTGTATTAGGACTACAAGCAAAAAAAAAAAAAAAAGAACAAAAGAAAAGAAAAAGAAAAGGAGAGAAAAGAAATACAGAAATTCATCAATTAGAAAGTCTGGCAAATGTTACCCATGTCTGACAACTGTTAGTCATAGTGAAAGAAGGAAAGCTGAACTCTCCATGAACTCTTCAGTTCAGGGTCCTCTTACCCCTCCCATCCAGAGACTGTTCCCGGAGCACTCCTGAACTTTTTACCCCAAGGTACCCCCTCCCAATTGGAAACTGCTCCAGGAACATTTTTTAGATAAGGGGTCTCCTGGAAAAAACCTAGTTCTACCCCTCCTAACTGAAGACTATGCCAAGAACATTTTTGAGATAGGGGCCTCCTGGTACCACCCCAGAATGTTCCAATAGATCGAGTACATTGCCAAAATATAGGACACGACCCCTTGGTTATGTAAAGCCCCTTGGCAGAACACCTTGGTGACGTAAAACTTGTACTTTTCCCCTGGCTATTTCCTATAAAAGCCTGTGAAAAGTTTGGGCCAATGGCCGAATCTCCTCTGCACCTTGCTGGCTGCATGAGTTTCGACCCCAGATATCTGGTATATGTGCTTTTTTTATGTGCTTTCTTGTCGTTGCTGTATTAAATCTTACTCTCTATACATCTTAAGTCCGGTCTCACTCAGTGTCTTCTTGGGTGCGCGGCTGACCCGAGGCTTGAGTAAGTGCCTCCCTTTGGGAGTTTTGGAGTCTTTCATTAGTTTTCCACTTGTGTTATTATTTTTATTTGTTTGTTTGTTTGTTTGTTTGTTTTTTAAAGAATTTAACTGAACATAGATTTTTTTTTTACCTTGGACAAAACAAAACCTTACATCCCTCACATAAATTTGTCTTCCGTTTTCCTTTCAAAATACATTTGAGTACAAATTGCTATGTGTTTTGCAATGACATTTTTTTCCACCATCCTTTTGTATCTGAGCCAGTAATACAACTCAGACAATTTTGAAGCTCTTGTCCAGACTGTATAACACCTTTGATTTAAGAAAATTGTCTATGATCCCAGAAAGATATTTCTGTGATGTTAATTACATATGTTAACTAATACATATTTAAAACTAATACATCTCTACTATATTAGCTTTTCATACAGAACATTACAACCAATTATTTGGAAATGTTTCTTTTTAATAATTATGTCCATTTCATATTACATATTTATTAACGATAACTTATGAATGTGTAACATAAAAATAATATTTTATAATACTGTAGTGTACATGTGCAGTGATCTCTCCTTTATAGCATGCCCATATTTCTCTATTTTGTATTATAATTGCTAAATTGGTTCTATATTCAGAAATACAACAGTAGTGTCATAAATATAAAAATTAGCTTGCTTTCATGTATTCTAATATAAAATGCTTATTATGCAAATGTTTTATGAAGAAAATAACACATATCAAATGTGTTATGCCCCTATCATCTATTTTACATGTGGATACAGTGAGCATCCTCACGTTAATAATTAGATATACAAATGCATGGGTTTGCAGATTTTTGAGACAAAGACTCTTGTACCTATATTGACCTTGATTTTATTGTTCTAGTTAAAGACGACATTCAATCACTGATCTACCTATCATCACCTATTGCTTGCTGTAAATATAGGAACACACCTACTTTCAGAAGTGCTATATATCTAATAAAACATGTCTTGCAAACTATGCAAATATATTACCAACTGAACTCTTTTGTCAATTAATGAACTAAATTTTCACTAAGTAAATGCTGGTGTTTTTTTTTTTTTTTGCTCTCTCTCAATCACTCTCTCACACCTCTCTCTCTCTCTCTCTCTCTCTCTCTCACACACAGAGAGAGAGAGAGAGAGAGAGACAGAGAGAGAGAGAGACAGAGAGAGAGAGAGAGACCAAAACAGAGAGAGAGAGAGAGAGAACAAGAGAGAGAGAACAAGAGAGAGAGAAGAGAGTGAGAGCAAAAGAGAGAGGAGAGGGAGCCAGAATCAATGAGACAATGAGGCATCATCGCTGGAGCTGAGCTGTACTAAAGGGCATTTGTGGGCATCAGATATGAGTGCCACAGTGATACTGAACTTGGACTATAAGTTAAGCTTCCTCTGCACTACACAGAGAAGTAGCACTTTTTTTTTTCCTCTGATTTACATGGATATGTGCTTACTGGTCTAAGGATCCTATTTTGAATGGAAATATTTACATCCTCATAATTTTGTTTCCAGAATATATGAATTAATGCTTTTATAAAGCTCTGTAACTATACTTGAAAGCTATTGTTAGAGTGGTGTTATGTAAATGCACTTCTAGTTCCATCCTTCCACTAATGTGAAATATCTCACCACTACAGAATTGTAATTAGAAAAACTACCTTCAGAAAAACTGTCAGTCTCTAGGCATATATCTTAGCAAAAGTCACAGTTGGAAGTTGGACTCAAACCATTGGGTTCTAAATTCCAAGTTTTATTCTGCTATGCCATACATTCTTCATTTATATGTGCTTCTTATATAATGGAACCTTCACATCTTCTAGCATGACAACTGTATTTAAAGCTTTAAATACTATCAATCAATCAGTATTTCATTTTTCTATACCTACACACATACACACAGAGGATGAAGAAATTATTAGAATTCTGCTTTTCAAAGTACATATTTAGAGTGAAGAGCTGAAACTTCGGTATTAAAAAAAAAAAAAAAACTTTACAGTTGAAATGCCAGATTTGACTTTTCTGCTCAGTACTCATTGAAAAAGCTCAAGAAGGAAGAATACATCTATAATCCCAAAATAAGAAGAAAGAGGAGCTGGAGAACAAAGGTCCGCCCCGCAGGGAGCGCCATCTTGGCTCTGGGACTCCACCGAACTTAGTCTGCACAGGTGAGAGTGAGGACCACAGAGGCAGACAGCTTCTGGGACAGGCGGGAGCCACAGAGCCGCTGAGGCAGCACCCTTTTGGGACCGCAGACATCCGGCACCCTCCCAGCTGAAAGACAGTGGTCTGCCCTGCACAGGAGCCCTCTGCCTCAGGAGCAGGGAGCACATCTTGGATCCAGGACTCCACCGAACTTAGGAACTTAGTCTGCACAGCTGGGAGTGTGCACCACAGAAGCTGAGAGCTTCTGTGACCTGCCAAAGCAACACAGCATCTGGGAAAGGTCCGGCCTTCTGCTTCGGCCAGGAGGAGGTCCAAACGCCAGATATCTGTACACCTTCCCTTTAAGAGGAAAGCTTGTCAGCAGGGAGTGCTCTAACCACTGCAACTCAGAGGAGAGAGCCTGTCTCCCAGGTCTGCTGACAGACGATACTCAGAATCACCAGAAGAACAACCTCTGAACAGAGACAACTATAACAACTCCAGAGATTACCAGATGGCGAGAGGTAAACGTAAGAATCTTACTAACAGAAACCAAGACCACTCACATCATCAGGACCCAGCACTCCCACTTCGCCCAGTCCAGGGCACCCCAACACACCTGAAAAGCTAGACCTGGATTTAAAAGCATATCTCATGATGATGGTAGAGGACATCAAGACGGACTTTAAAGAACTACAGGAGAACATGGCTAAAGAGTTACAAGTCCTTAAAGAAAAACAGGAAAACACAACCAAACTGGTAGAAGTCCTTAAAGAGAAACAGGAAAACACATCCAATCAGATGATGGAAATGAACAAAACCATACTAGACCTAAAAAGGGAAGTAGACACAATAAAGAAAACCCAAAATGAGGCAACACTGGAGATAGAAACCCTAGGAAAGAAATCTGGAACCATAGATGTGAGCATCAGCAACAGAATACAAGAGATGGAAGAGAGAATCTCAGGTGCAGAAGATTCCATAGAGAACATCGGCACAACAATCAAGGAAAATGGAAAATGCAAAAAGATCCTAACTCAAAACATCCAAGAAATACAGGACACAATGAGAAGACCAAACCTACGGATAATAGGAGTGGATGAGAATGAAGATTTTCAACTCAAAGGACCAGCAAACATCTTCAACAAAATTATAGAAGAAAACTTCCCAAATCTAAAGAAAGAGATGCACATGAACATACAAGAAGCCTACAGAACTCCAAATAGGCTGGACCAGAAAAGAATTACCTCCCGAAACATAATAATCAGAACAACAAATGCACTAAATAAAGATAGAATACTAAAAGCAGTAAGAGAAAAAGGCCAAGTAACATATAAAGGCAAGCCTATCAGAGTTACACCAGATTTTTCACCAGAGACTATGAAAGCCAGAATCCTGGACAGATGTTGTACAGACACTAAAAGAACACAAATTCCAGCCCAGGCTACTATGCCCAGCCAAACTCTCAATTAACATAGATGGAGAAACCAAAGTATTCCACGACAAAACCAAATTCACACATTATCTCTCCAGGAATCCAGCCCTTCAAAGGATAATAACAGAAAAAAACCAATAGAAGGACGGAAACCACGCCCTAGAAACAACAAGAAGGTAATCCCTCAACAAACCTAAAAGAAGACAGCCACAAGAACAGAATGCCAACTTTAAGAACAAAAATAACAGGAAACAACAATTACTTTTCCTTAATATCTCTTAATATCAATGGACTCAACTCCCCGATAAAAAGACATAGACTAACAAACTGGCTACACAAACAAGACCCAACATTTTGCTGCTTACAGGAAACTTATCTCAGAGAAAAATATAGACACTACCTCAGAATGTAAGGCTGGAAAATAATTTTCCAAGCAAATGTTATGAAGAAACAAGCTGGAGTAGCCATTCTAATATCTGATAAGATTGACTTCCAACCTATAGTCATCAAAAAAGACAGGGAGGGGCACTTCATACTCATCAAAGGTAAAATCCTCCATGAGGAACTATCAATCCTGAATATCTATGCTCCAAATACAAAGGCAGCCTCATTCATTAAAGAAACTTTAGTAAATCTCAAAGCACACATTGCACCTCATACAATAATAGTGGGAGACTTCAACACACCACTTTCACCAATGGACAGATCATGGAAACAGAAACTAAACAGGGACACAGTGAAACTAACAGAAGTTATGGATCAAATGGATCTGGCAGATATCTACAGAACATTTTACCCTAAAACAAAAGGATATACCTTCTTCTCAGCACCTCATGGTACCTTCTCCAAAATTGACCCCGTAATTGGTCACAAAAAAGGCCTCAACAGATAGAAAAATATTGAACTTGTCCCATTCATCCTATCAGATCACCATGGACTAAGGCTGATCTTCAATAACAAAATAAATAATAGAAAGCCAACATTCACGTGGAAACTGAACAACACTCTTCTCAATGATACCTTGGTCAAGGAAGGAATAAAGAAAGAAATTAAGGACTTTTTAGAGTTCAATGAAAATGAAGCCACAACATACCCAAACTTATGGGACGCATTGAAAGCATTTCTAAGAGGAAAACTCATAGCTCTGAGTGCCTCCAAAAAGAAACTAGAAAGAGCACACATTAACAGCTTGACAACACACCTAAAAGCACTAGAACAAAAGGAAGCAAATTCACCCAAGAGGAGTAGACAGCAGGAAATAATCAAACTCAGGGGCGAAATCAATCAAGTGGAAACAAGAAGAACTATTTAAAGAATCAACCAATCAAGGAGCTGGTTCTTTGAGAAAATCAACAAGATAGATAAACACTTAGCCAGATCACTAGAGGGCACAGGGAAAGCATTCTAATTAACAAAATAGAAATGAAAAAGGAAACATAACAACAGATCCTGAAGACATCCAAAACACCATCAGATCCTTCTACCAAAGGCTATACTCAACAAAACTGGAGAACCTGGATGAAATGGAGAAGTTCCTAGACAGATACCAGGTACCAAAGTTGAACCAAGATCAGGTTAATGATCTAAACATCCCTATATCCCCCAAAGAAATAGAAGCAGTCATTAATAGTCTCCCAACCAAAAAAAGCCCAGGACCAGATGGGTTTAGTGCAGAGTTCTATCAGACCTTCAAAGAAGATCTAATCCCAGTTCTTCACAAACTATTCCACAAAATAGAAACAGAAGGTACTCTACCCAACTCATTCTATGAAGCCACAATTACTCTGATACCTAAACCACAAAAAGACCCAACAAAGATAGAAAACTTCAGACCAATATTCCTTATGAATATTGATGCAAAAATCCTCAATAAAGTTCTTGCTAACCGAATCCAAGAACACATCAAAAAAATCATCCATCCTGACCAAGTAGGTTTCATCCCAGGGATGCAGGGATGGTTCAATATACGGAAATCCATCAACGTAATCCAGTATATAAACAAACTCAAAGACAAAAACCACATGGTCATCTCGTTAGATGCGGAAAAAGCATTTGACAAGATCCAACACCCATTCATGATAAAAGTCTTGGAAAGATCAGGAATTCAAGGCCCATACCTAAACATGATAAAAGCAATCTACAGCAAACCAGTAGCCAACATCAAAGTAAATGGTGAGAAGCTAGAAACAATCTCTCTTAAATCAGGGACTAGACAAGGCTGTCCACTTTCTCCATACCTATTCAACATAGTACTTGATGTCCTAGCCTGAGCAATTCGACAACAAAAGGAGATCAAAGGGATACAAATTGGAAAAGATGAAGTCAAAATATCACTTTTTGCAGATAATATGATAGTATATATAAGTGACCCTAAAAATTCCACCAGAGAACTCCTAAACCTGATAAACAGCTTCGGTGAAGTAGCTGGATATAAAATTAACTCAAACAAATCAATGGCCTTTCTCTACACAAAGAATAAACAGGTGGAGAAAGAAATTAGGGAAACAACACCCTTCTCAATAGTCACAAATAATATAAAATATCTTGGCGTGACTCTAAGGAAATGAAAGATCTGTATAATAAAAACTTCAAGTCTCTGAAGAAAGAAATTATAGAAGATCTCAGAAGATGGAAAGATCTCCCATGCTCATGGATTGGCAGGATCAACATTGTAAAAATGGCTATCTTGCCAAAAGCAATCTACAGATTCAATGCAATCCCCATCAAAATTCCAACTCAATTCTTCAACGAATTAGAAAGTGAAATCTGCAAATTCATCTGGAATAACAAAAAACCTAGGATAGCAAAAACTCTTCTCAAGGATAAAAGAACCTCTGGTGGAATCACCATGCCAGACCTAAAGCTTTACTACAGAGGAATTTTGATAAAAACTGCGTGGTACTGGTATAGTGACAGACAAATAGACCAATGGAATAGAATTGAAGACCCAGAAATAAACCCACACACCTACGGTCACTTGATCTTCGACAAGGGAGCTAAAAACATCCAGTGGAAGAAAGACAGCATTTTCAACAAATGGTGCTGGCACAACTGGTTGTTATCATGTAGAAGAATGCGAATCGATCCATTCCTATCTCCTTGTACTAAGGTCAAGTCTAAGTGGATCAAGGAAATTCTCATAAAACCAGAGACACTGAAACTTATAGAGGAGAAAGTGGGGAAAAGCCTTGAAGATATGGGCACAGGGTAAAAATTCTTGAATAGAATAGCAATGACTTGTGCTGTGAGATCGAGAATTGACAAGTGGGACCTCATGAAACTGCAAAGCTTCTGCAAGGCAAAAGACAAAATCAATAAGACAAAAAAACCACCAACAGATTGGGAAAGGATCTTTACCTATCCTAAATCAGATAAGGGTCTAATATCCAATATATATAAGGAACTCAAGAAGGTGGACTCCAGAAAGTCAAATAACCCCATTAAAAAATGGGGCTCAGAACTGAACAAAGAATTCTCACCTGAAGAATACCAAATGGCAGAGAAGCACCTGAAAAAATGTTCAACATCCTTAATCATCAGGGAAATGCAAATCAAAACAACCCTGAGATTCCACCTCACACCAGTCAGAATGGCTAAGATCAAAAATTCAGGTGACAGCAGATGCTGGCGGGGATGTGGAGAAAGAGGAACACTCCTCCATTTTTGGTGGGATTGCAAGCTTGTACAACCACTCTGGAAATCAGTCTGGCGGTTCCTCAGAAAATTGGACATAGTACTACCGGAATATCCAGCAATACCTCTCCTGGGCATATATCCTGAAGATGTCCCAACCGGTAAGAAGGACACATGCTCCACTATGTTCATAGCAGCCCTATTTATAATAGCCAGAAGCTGGAAAGAACCCAGACGTCCCTCAACAGAGGAATGGATACAGAAATTATGGTACATTTACATAATGGAGTACTACTTAGCTATTAAAAAGAATGAATTTATGAAATTCCTAGCCAAATGGATGGACCTGGAGGGCATCATCTTGAGTGAGGTAACACAATCACAAAGGAACTCACACAATATGTATTCACTGATAAGTGGATATTAGCCCAAAACTTAGGATACCCAAGATATAAGATACAATTTGCTAAATGCATGAATCTCAAGAAGAATGAAGACCAAAGTGTGGACACTGCGCACCTTCTTAGAATTGGGAACAAAACACCCATGGAAGGAGTTACAGAGACAAAGTTTGGAGCTGTGATGAAAGGATGGACCATCTAGAGACTGCCATATCCAGGGATCCATCCCATAATCAGCTTCTAAACGCGGACACCATTGCATACACTAGCAAGATTTTGCTGAAAGGACCCAAAGATAGCTGTCTCTTGTGAGACTATGCAGGGGCCTAGCAAACACAGGAGTGGATGCTCACAGTCAGCTATTAGATGTATCACAGGGCTCCCAATGGAGAAGCTAGAGAAAGTACCCAAGGAGCTAAAGGGATCTGCAACCCTATAGTTGGAACAACATGATGAACTAACCAGTACCCCGGAGCTCTTGTCTCTAGCTGCATATGTATCGAAAGATGGCCTATTCGGCCATCACTGGAAAGAGAGGCCCATTGGACTTGCAAACTTTATATGCCCCAATATAGGGGAATGCCAGGGCCAAAAGAATGGGAATGGGTGGGTAGGTAAGTGCGGGGTGCTATGGGGGACTTTGGGATAGCATTGGAAATGTAATTGAGGAAAATATGTAATAAAAAATATTAAAAATTAAAAAAAAAGAAAAGAAGAAAGAGAAAGAATGACCAAGGGTCTTGCTGGCTTGGAGTCTAGTGATCTGCAATTTCTCTCTCAAATAAGAGGAAGGGCAATTGTGCAAGACACTAAAAGCCAGCATCTGTCCTTCAACCCTTCCACACACTGAGGCCAATGCACCTTCATATATATATATATATATATATATATATATATATATATATATATACATGTATAATTAGTATAAAAACCATCACAACAACAACAACCATTTTCTATTAGTATTAGTTTTATTATAAATATTGAATGCTACACATTTCTCCCTATTAACATTTTGTTCTTTATTATTCCTGGTAATGCTAGTTCAACATGGAATTGGTAGTTAGAGCCTCTAATCTACAGAAAAAAATCACTTATTTTTCTAGCATATATTTTGTTAAGTAGTTGAAGCTAGTGATAATATAAAAGAAGTAGCAATTTAGTGTGATATATTACTTACTCTATGTTTACTTTCAACAACAAATGACCATATATGTGTTCCACATTTAAATTTAGTTTTTAAAAATTATGAACATGCTGAGATATTTCAGATTAATTTCATTCTTTCTTACTTCCTTTTGCTCCTGCCTAGCCCTCCATATACCTTTCTTTGCTGTTTTAAAATCATGGTCTCTTTTAAAATTTGTTTCAAATATAAACTTGTATATGTACATGTTTCAGATATATACATGTAAATGTATATATTTATATAGTCTTAAATATCACCTGCTTAGTCTGTATATTGTCACTCAAATGTATGTTTAAGGTTTGACCTTTTATTGGAAAACCAGTTGGTGTACTCTTGACTTTTGGCATTCATCAGCTCGCTGTCATTTCTTATGTAGGAATGAAACTTTTTGGGCTTTCCACATCCACTGTGGTGTATCTGTTGTTGTTCTTCCTGTTTACATCTTTAAAATGTGACCAACTTTGTAGAGGTGGCATTGCTTTGATAATACAAAGTTAAAATATATGGAAAAAAACTCTTGTAACATTTATGCAAATAACACATGAAAATATAGCTACTTAGAGATTGAAAATAATTATGAAAGTGGCTATATTTGAAATATATTTCAAAAATCCTACGATCCTGTAAATGTGTCCATCACCTTAGCTGATTAGAAAAAGAAAACGTTTACCATAAAAACTGATAGGCATTTGGTACATGGTAATGCAAACGCTGCTTCAGAACTGTCTATCAAAACAGAATCCTGAAATATCTTGGGTGAAATATTCTTAAGTCAAATTTATAAAAGTAGACTTTCAGTTTGGATTTCTTATACCTGTTTTTCTTAATGTACACATGGTGGCTATTATTATAATATTTAGAGGATTTTTCAGAACCTAATATTTGATATGTGTCAGATATAACAAATATCCACTGCACAAAAGGTCAAAGACAGACACACAGAAGGATAAAAATTCTTATCAAACCACCCTTACAACCCTTCATATAAATTTTCATAATACAAATATGAAATGGTGAAATTATTGAGTGGTTTTGAAACTTTGAAGTAGAACAACACTGCAATAGTGAAGAATCTAAAGAAACATGGAAGTGTTTAATGACATCATCATGTAATTGCTGTCCTTCAGTCTATTTATGGGGTGGATTGCATTTATTGATTTATAGATAATGAGCCATTCCTGAGAAGAAGCCAACTTGATTATGCTTGGTAATCTCTTTGATATGTTCTGATATTTTGTTTGCAAAACTTTTGCATGCATATTCATCAGGAATATTAGCCCATAATTTTTGTTATTATTTTATTATTTGTCTTTTCTGGCTTTAATGTAAAAGTATGGGACTTGTAAAAGGAATTTAAGAATATTCCCCCTTTTATCAATCTTATAAAGTGATGTTAGGAACACTGGTGTAGAAGGACTAGCAGAAGTCTGTGATTTATCCATGTGTTCCTGGGCTTTTTAAAAGTGGATGGTATGTATAGCTACAACTTATTGAATGTTATGAAATCATATACATTATTTAATTCATTTTGATTCATCACTGATAGATCATATCTATGAAACCTACCTATGAAAGTTCCTCCATGTCTGTTAGATTTGCCAGTGTCTTAGTTAGGGTTTTACTGCTGTGAACAGACACCATGACCAAGGCAAGTATTATAAAACACAACATTAAATTGGGGCTAGCTTACAGGTTCAGAGTTTCAGTCCATTATCATCAATGTGGGAGCATGGCAGCATCCAGGCTGTCATGGCGCAGGCAGAGCTGAGAGTTCTACGTCTTCATCCAAAGTCGGCTAGTGGAAGACTGACTTCTAGGCAACTAGGGTGAGGATCTTATGCCAACACCCACAGTGACACACCAATTCCAACCAGGTCAGTCCTATTCTAACAAGGCCACAACTCCAGATGGTGCCACTCCCTGGTCCAAGGATATACAAACCATCATAGCCAGTTTGGTAAAATATAGATTTTTAAAATATTTCTTAATGGCTCTGAATTTTTCTCAGTTTTTTGTAATGTCTTGCCTTTGGCCTCTAGTTTTGTTATCTTGAATCACCTCTCTATTTAGCTTAATTTGGCTAAAATTTGCTCAAACTTAGTAATCTTTTCATAGAACAAGCCTTTACTTTCATTGGTTTTTTTGTATTACTATTTTGATTCTATTTCCTTTTTATCAGCACTGATTCTGATTATCTCTTTCTGTCTACTGTATTGAATTTTGTTTATTCTTTGTTTTCTTAGACCTTCAGGGACATCATGAACTTTTTGTTATGAGAATATATTTGATTTACTGGATTGAAGATAGCATCTTTGTTTTTCTTGCAAATAGTGAATGTATATCTTTGTTCTACTTTCTCTGTATTACTCAGATGAATAAGAATGACACTAAAAAGTAAAATGCATACAGGTTAGATAATAAATGACACAGATGCACAATTTAAAAATATGTTGGGTATCAGTAGAATTCAAAGCAAACATAATCTGTCTCTTGATACTGGGAAGGTCATGCTCAGTAACCAAGAGGTCTGGACGTAGTTTTTGGCAGTAGGGAATAAAATGGGTTTCCATACTTACAAAGCAGAGATTTAATTATGGAAGATGGCTTTGATAAGATGTAAGGAAATGCTTTTGAAATGCAAAATAATGCATTTCTACTTTCTGAATTACCATATCTGAATTGCTACTCACTTTATTTTGACTCTAATGCATGTCCTGTACAAGTTATTAATCTACTCAACTAAACCCTGCATTAATGAGTTTAGTTTCCATTTAGACTTTAAAATTTGTATTTCATGTTGCTGTCTGATCTAACTGAGGACAAAATGCAATGCAGGTCTCTAAAATAACCTACTGTGAAAGAATTTTGTAATAATTAATCTGGAGCTACATACCTAGCCACATTCTCAAATGATATATGTGCTTACAAGTTTCCTTTCTATGGCATTCCCATTCCAATTAATCAAAAGCAATTGATCTCAAAACATTACCTTGCTATTATTTTGGAGGAAAATATTAAAATCTGGAGAGAATTGTCATCATTGAATATGTTTTTATCATAACCTGCTAATTACAACTGATTGTTCTAACTGTTGAAGGTTAGATTGAATTAGACATGGCAAAGTACAATGTATCACATCATCTATCCCAATAGGAGTGAGGTCAGTCTACTTACATCTGCAAAAATGAAAAAGAATGAGACTTGATATACTTGTTTTATCCTGTGACTTTTGTGAGGTATTGGGCTATGCAAAGACAGTCTGGTCTCCAGTAGAGCTGAGGTCTGAACCCTGGAGTGGTGATAATTCACCTAAATGGCACTGTAGGTGGTCCCTCACATCTTCTGGAACCCTGGCTCCTGTCGAAGTTACCGCCCCCTCAGTGCCCACAAGAGAAGCATGGCTAGTAGTCATTTAGGCAGTGTCCCAAGCTTCTGACATTAAGGCTAAACTCCTCCCCAGTTACCTAGCAACAGCATACCATAGGAGAGGCTTTTCTGCCCCTCCTCACTCTCTCCTCTCTTGTTCTTACTCCTCTTACTCCCCTTTCTCTCCTCTCTATCCTCTCTTCTCCTCCTCTCTCCTCTCCTCTCTCCCCTCTCCTCCTCTCTCCTCCCCCCCCTCTCTCCCTCCCTCCCACTCACTGCTTCCCACTCTAGGCTTTCTTCTCTCTCTCCTTTCCCCCTTCTCTCCTCTTGGCCATGACTGGTCTCTCTCTCTCTCTTTTACCTTTTCTCTTTCCCCCTGCCTTTCTATAACAAACTCTAAAACCATAGACTGTCTCTGCCCATCAAGGCCTGCTACACAGACTTTCACCTGCATGGGAACCTCTCTCCTTCAGTGCTCTTTCCTGCAACCCCGGGGCTACAGGGTGTCACTCCAGAGGAGGGGCTTAGTAGGGGGCTGCCCCTTGTCTACTCTCACCCCTTGTCAAGTGGGGTGAGTGGCTTAGATGCCCACTTGGGGCTGAGTGGAAAAGTCCGGCAGCTCTCCCACATTTGCCTTCCCAGAGCATAGGAGCTCTGGCCAGACATGGGCTCTTTTTCTCCCCTTCTTTCCTCACATCCCTCTGCCCTCTCTCCCATAACCCCAGGGCTACAGTGTGTGGCCCTGTGCTTTTGGGGGCTGCCCTTTGTCCACCCCCCACCCCACCCCTGGTCGAGTGGGATCAGTGGCTTAGATGCCCAGCAGGGGCCAAGTGGAAAGCGTCTGGCAGCCCTCCCACGTCTGTCTTCCCAGAACATAGGAGGAACTCTGGCTAGACTCAGGCTATCCTCCCTTCTCCCCTCTTTACTCAGCCCCAATTTAGTTCCCACAGACTTTGAGGACAAGATAGGAAAAAGATATCTATTTCTCCCAGGTAGGGTACTGATAGCATCACCCAGAGACTGTCTCATCCAAAGTAACCTTAGTTAACCAATGGATTCACTGGGTGATGTCTAAGAGAAGAGGAGTTATTTATGAGATCATGGGTGACTGAATGGCTACCTTGTCAGAAGAAACCTTTACTAAAATAAATGAAGACTAAAGAAAGCTAGTACCCTGAAGCTTTGTGCACAACCCTGACTGAGATGCTTCTCCCTAACAGTTATAACTGCTCATACAACGTTGATGATACTTGAGTCTTTATACCTTCTGGTCTCTGGAGCTGTATATTACATGGACTTTCCTATGACAGGGTGAACATCAACTCACAGCTTAGCTATACTTGTGCCAATAACAGCATTACCTCCCTGCCTCAGGATAAGAGAAAGTTAGTAGCTATGATCAGGAGATAGTACCAGCATGCACAGAAATCTATATCACATTAGAGTCCTAAGTTTTGGAAATTTCCAGGGGTTTAGTTTTTTGCTTTTGTTTCTGACACTTAATAAATTCATTACATGTACAGAAATTATGAGTATCAAGAGGAAGAACTTTGCTTCTATAGCTGTATCATGACATAGTGTTGGCATTTCCCATAGCAGAGGGGCTTGCAGTTGTAATGTTCTGCTATGTGTTTTGTTTTATAACAAGTGTTGTGGAAGTATAGAAGAACTGCAGGATTTGAAATGAGAGAAAGATTTTTTTTTAAGATTTATTTATTTATTTTATGTATAGGATTACAATGTCTTCATACCCACCAGAAGAGGGTGTCAGATTCCATTACAGGTGGTTGTGAGCTACCATGTGGTTGCTGGGAATTGAACTCAGGACCTTTGGAAGAGTAGTCAGTGCTCTTAACTGCTGTGTCATCTTTCCAGCTGAAAGAAAGATTTTTTTAAAGTGGTTATTGCATGGTAGATATTGCTTTACCACTTGCGACACTGTTTGAAAAGCCAAATGATAATGATGACATGCATATCATGCATGGTATGGAAGACAGCTCTATATTTCACTCTACTAATTACTTTCATTTATTTTCATACTAAATATATCATAAAATCAATCAAGACATTCGGTTATAACTGCTAATAGCTTTTCCTAAAATTGGAAAGCTTAGAAGAATTAAGTATATCTGACATGGCCACAGTTCCTCTGAGATGCTTAAGACTCACAACGACATCATTACATTTATAAAGCAATTCAGTGATCTCCTTTCTTCCAAAGCTGTCCCTTAACACACATAGAATTGATCCAATATGTGGCTTTTATTGTGGGATTATGATAGGCAGCTTACTTTTGTTGAATGAGGCTTGCTCCTGTGACCCAGTAGAGAACTCTACAAGGAATGGAAAAATGAGCCACGTTCTCAGAGGCAGGTGCATAATACCACAGAACCCCCAACTCCATAATTCTGTGACTACCCATCATACAGACAATGTCCCAAGTTTCTGGCATTCTGGCTAGACTCCACCCCCACAGTTACCTGATAGTCCAGCCCACTATAAAAGGAGCTGCTTGGCCCCTCCTCTCTCTCTTTAAGCTCCCACCTTTCTTACTTTCCTCTCTAGACCTCCTTCTCACTCTCTCCCTCCCCCCCCTCCAGGTGGCTATGGCCAGCCTCTCTGTCTTTCTACCTTCTCTTCTTCCCCTTGCCTTTCTACAATAAAGCTTTAATACCATAGGTTGTCTCTGCTCATCAAGGTCCGCCTTGCTTGAATGATGGGATAGGCTTTCCCTTAATGAGCCACATTTAACCTCCCACCGGAAGGCCTCCCTGCACATCAGCTATGAACTGGACCATAGACTCTCGCCCAAATTGGAACCACCCAGCGCCCCCTCTTCCCCTGACCTCTCCTCCCTTTTGCCTGGGGCTGATGAGCCTCTCCCAGGGCCCTCATTTTGTTCTCTGCTCTTCTGCTGTGTCCATAGGTGTATGGGATGCTGGAAGCTGGGAACCTATTGCCTAGGACTGCCACTTGTCGCCAAGCTGGGGTCCTCACACCTACTGCCCCACATTTTATGATTAACTTTACCCTAATACATTGGCTCAGAATTGAGAACACCAAAGTAATAATGAATTTCTAAATATCACATCCCTCCTGTTTTGAATTAATAATTGAAAAGATAATATTGGTTAGATAACACAGTTAAGGTGAAGGAGTTATTTGCTCAGGCATTGTGGTATTCAGTTTGTATTCTTATTATTTCAAAATTAAGATATATAATTAAACTGCATAAACAAACATATAACACAGTATGTCTCTATAGTTAGTGTCCCTCAGCTGTAACCCAAAATAAAATTTAAAAAGAAAGAAATAGTTGACAATGTAAATTTTGGCAAATTTTAATTAGTGAGTTGAGAGTTTGACATGATTGATATTAAGTACTTTAATATATTTGTGATTATATATATATATATATATATATATATCACATGTGCCTTTTTAATGAGAAAAACATCATCTAAGATGGTAGGAAGGTACTCCTTGATGACTCCAAAACATATGAAAATTCATCTGTTTATCTAATGAGAATATAGTTACAAAAGAGTCAATGCCTAAAATGATAGACATCCTTAAACAGGATACAAATAGGAAAATATAACCAAAAACTGGGAGAAAAAAACAAACCTTTAAAGAAAATAAAGACAGCAAAAACTGAAATGTAAAAGAAATCAATAAAACCATTCAAGATATGAAAGTGGGATAGAAGTGAAACAAAAAACCCAACAGAGGAAATTCTAGAAATAAAATTGTACAAATTCAAACAAAATCCACTGGGACAATCATCAACTGAATTCAAGATGTGGAAGAAAGAATATCTGACATTGAAGATACAACAAAAGAAATTGATACATTGATTAAAGAAAATGTTAAAAGAAAAAAACAGACAAACAAACAAAAACTAATAACTAAAACCATTCAGAAATCTGGAATGCTGTGAAGAGACAAAACCTAAGAATGATAAGTAGAGGGGTAGGAGAAGAAACCCAGCTCAAAAACACAGGAAATATTTCCAACAAAATCATAGAAGAACTTTTCCTCAGCTAAACAATAACATCCTTGTAAAGTTATAAGAACCATACAACTAATAGATTGGACCAGAAAAGAAAGTACCCTTTCTACATAATAATTAAAACAGCAAACATGCAAAACAAAGTAGTAAGTAGTAAGAGCCAGAAGAGAAAAAGTCGAAGTAACCTTTAAAGACAAACAGTATTATACTGACTTCTCAATAGACACTAAACATCAGATAGAGCTAAACAGCTGTGCTGCAGACTGTAAGTGACAACAGGTGATCAAGCCCAGAATATCAAGTCCAGCAAAACTTTAAACATCCTAGAGGCAAACAATAAGATAGTCAATGATGAACCTTAATGTAAGCAATATTTATCTACAAATACAGAAGGAAAACTCTAACCTATTTATGTTAACTATACACATACAAACATAGGGAATAATTAATCTTTGTAAGTATTTCTTTTATTTCCTCTGATGTAGGCAAGAGATGAAAGCCATATAAAAGTTTTATAAATACATGGCTTGGGTTGAGTCCAGAATTTTTCTATCCAATGACCTCTAGGCCATGGCCTAGAAGCTTCTAGCTTCTGTACCATCTAATTTTATGCAAGCCTAGATATGGAAATCGTCAGCTTCCAGCCCCTGTCTGCTAATCTAAGCCTGTAATGTTTCAACCTCTGACCCTTACTGTTGAATAAACTCAGCCTTTATCGTTCTTTTTTTCTTTTTCTTTTTCTTTCGAGACAGGGTTTCTCCGTATAGCCCTGGCTGTCCTGGAACTCATTTTGTAGACCAGGCTGGCCTCGAACTCAGAAATCTGCCTGCCTCAGCCTTTATTGTACTTTCTGAACTTAGCTTAGTCATTTCAATTCAGCTGCTTTGGCTCAAATTCCTCTCACCACTGACTAATTCAAACTGGCTTTTCTTCACTTTCAATGAATTACCATGTCTGGAAAAATTGCCTCTGAACTCTATGAACTTAACTGCATTTCCTGCACAGACTGGAGGAACCTTTTGGAACTAGACAAACTCAACCTAACTCAACTGAACTTCTCTCCCTTCCTGCACAGCTCTTAAGAAGCCTCTATTTCCTATCCTCTAGAGAACTGGATGCATCTCATCTCTTACTCACTCTGCCAAATACTTTCCCAACTCATCACCTGTATGCCCCTCAATTAGACATCAATGTTTGGGATTAGTGGTATGTCCTAAAAACTTTTCTGTATTCCAGCCAGATCACACGCACCTAGATATTAGAATGTGATCCCTTGCTAGAGGAGCAAGGTTAATATTTTAAAATTCTTCTATAAATCTTACTCCAGCAACATCAAAGGAAGGAAAACACACACACACACACACACACACACACACACACAGAGAGAGAGAGAGAGAGAGAGAGAGAGAGAGAGAGAGAGAGAGAGAGAGAATATACACACACACTCACCCAGATACCACTACTTCCACCATTTTTACCATAAACCAAAATAACAGGAATCAAAATCACTGCTCATTGATATCTCTCAGAATTAATGCTTTCAATTCCACAGTAAATGACACAGACTTAGAGAATAGATGAGAAAACAGGATCTGTCTTACTACAGCATCTCAGAAACATCATCAAAACTAGACATCACCTCAGACCAAAGTTGGGAAAAATATTTTTCAAGCAAATTCACTTAAGAATCATGATGGTATAGTGACTCTGAAGATCTAACAAAATAGACATTGAAACATAATTAGTTTAAAAATGGATTGGAAGGGCCATTTCATAAACATCAAGAAATAATAAACCAAAATGATATCTCAATCCTTAACATCTTATCATTTATACCTCAAACATAGGGTATACACATTAGTAAAAGATACATCACTAAAGCTTAAATTATACAGTGAATCTCACATATTGATAATGAGAGGTTTCAATACCATAATCTCACCAACAGACTTATCATCTGCCCAAAATAAGTAGAAATACTGGAGTTAACAGAATTATAAACCAAATGTACCTGAGGATTATCTACAGAAAATTTCACTCAGACACTATAGAATCCATCATTTCGCTGGAACTCATGGATTTTCTACAACTTGACAACATACATGGACACAAAACAAGTCTCAAATGATGAAAGAAAATTGAATAACTTCCTCCATCCTCTAAGACTACCATAAATTAAAGCAGAATATCAAGAAAAACTGGAATGACCGAAAGCTTACAAACTCGTGGAATAAAAATGAGACAAGACAGAAGCAAGGATATAAGTTAAAGACCATTTAGAATTCAAAGAAAATTAAAACATGGCATACTCAAACTTATGGAACACAAAGTAGTGCTAAGAGTCAAGTTCATTGAAGTAAGTGGGTACATTAAAAACCAAAAACCAAAACAACAACAACAAAAAAAATCTTGAAAATTTCTCATAGGAGGAACTGAACAGTGCACTTCATCATGGACTCCCTTTTCTCTCATTATTTTTTTAGTTATTAATATTTATGACAAATGCATACACACAATATATATATATATATATCTCAACATATGATGCCTGTTACACTTTGGTCCATTTTTATACTTTCAAACATCACCCCCTGTGAAAACCTCACATGCCACAAGAAGTTCTATCTTTTATTTTCCCTATCATGGAGGGTATTCCTATATTGTTGCTTAGACTGTTCTGTGTTAAATCTCTTCTGTTAAAAGTATTTGACTTTGAAATAACCTCAATTTTTAGCATGTAACTCTACTTTTCATTCATAATTCCTCCCCATGCAGCCATTTCTTTGAATGGATACTTTCTGCGTAGTGATTATCATATACAGTACCTCTCATAAGATACAGATCTTCTTTAAATAGTGGCTATTCCTGTCATTTCTTTAAAGCAAGGGCCTGTAGATCATTTTATTCTTATGTAATTTAACAGTGAAGTGGGTTTAGTGTTTTACTAAAGAATTATGGAAACTTTCTAAAACATGAATTTGTCAAGACATAACCATAGTATCCTTATGGGGAATTTTATTTTGAAACATTGTTCTCTATGAACTAGTCTAGTAGGCATACAAATTAGTACCAAGAAGTTACATCATGGAATAAATTTGAAGCACTTCCTCTAGCCACATTCACATTTTTTATAACCTTCTACATGCATAGAAAAATATATTAGAAAAGGTATTATATGCCAGTAACTTCAATTGTCTGGTCCTGCTGTGATACTTTAAAGGACATGAAGTTACAGGGCTAATAATTCTTTTATTTTCAGGTTTTAAAATCTCTTTAATCCTTTCTGGAATTAATGTTTTTACTCATTTCTTGCTCCCATCTATATTGATTCTGATTTATCATATTAAAACTTATACCTTTACAATTTATATCACACAGCACATAGCAGTGTGCTTAATAGTGATGAATGAGAAGCTAAATGAGGTTCTCATGATTCGTATAAATTCTAGTTATGAAATTCAGCTACTCAGAAAGGATAAATATTGGACTGAGAGCAGATTGCTCTTTTTGGGCCATGAATGCCTCTTATATACAATTAATAGAATAAAATGACTGTGCTGCCTGGATGTTATCTTGTACTTATGTTGCAAAAATTTGCACCAACATTATTTTATATAGTCAGTGTTAAATTTCAGAAGACCTGAAATTTCGAAATAGGCAAAATCCTTTATTATTTTTTATCACCTGAAGATTTAGATTTGATTAGTCTCAAACATTAATTAGTAAAAGTCTTACCTCGTGTTGTTGAGAAAAATGTTATAAAATTTGCAATTTATTCTTTCAAACTTTATCTTGTACATTTGAAAATGTGATGTCATTTCTTCTAGGCTTTTGATGTTGTTGAGGTTGCTCTTTTCTTTTATTTTTCAGGAGGGGTTTTTGTCCTGAAATTCTCTATATATACTTGTTTGGCCTTGAAATTGTGGAGATTCACTTGCTTTTGCTCCTCAAGTGCTGAGATCAGAGGCTTACACTACTACTGCTGGTTCTTCTAGATTTTAATAAATGTCATAGCAATTTAAAAGTAAAAACTCACTACATTGTTCTATCAAAGAACCCCCTCTGGTACTTTTATCACATGGATATTTTATAAAACATTATCATAGATCCTGTATTTCCCAAGTGTGCTTGCAAAATGTTATGAGAAACATAAAATGAGTTATAGTGTTCATAGGTAAAGTCCAGATGCCTTATATTTTTAATCTAATATTGTTATTGATAATCACAAATAACATGATTATGCCATGCATCTTGATATTCCACTTCTATTTAAAAAGATAAAAGTCACATGATAAAACATTTAATTTACAGAAATAAGCATATATAGGAAATTCTAAAACAAAATTTTCTAGTAGAATTTTTTCTATTTCTATATCTTTTTTCAAAGGAAGTGTAAAGTTATCAGATGAGCAGGAACATGGCAATAATCACAGAACCCTATGGCATTTGAAAGGATATTAATAGCAAAAACTAATAAAGCCAGGGGGTTGAAAAATATTGCTTCTTCTGAAGCCCATGAGTTTCCCTAATATAGCAGGAGTGATCATTTTCCTTTTTTCTTTAGTGGTGCAGTTCTCACAAAGTGCTTCATATTGGTACAGTAAAAACGTAAAAATGAAGACAGAAGGGGTTTCCAATGTATATTGAACAACAAAGAGTTAATCAGACAAAAACAAGCAAGAAAGCAAACAAAAAAACAGCATCCACACTTTGTTTCTGATTAGTAATTTCAGGCTGTGTATTACGCATGTGTATATGTAAGTTTCTTTGATATACTGAAGAAATAAAATTTTGGAGACGTGAAGGTCCTGGTTTGGTTTCCCATTTCACTCTTTGATTTGGTAAAATCATTAATTTGAAAATTATAAAATTTCCTGTCTCATTTAAATTACTTATCCAATCAGATAATGTGATTTTCATAAAATAGCAAACAAGTTAGATAAATTCATCTGCCAATGCATCCAATGTCTTTGAGGAAGGAAGAATAATCTATTAATTACTTTAGCAATTGGATTTACATTTCCAACTGCCAAAGCTGTTCACTGGGAAAACAATAGTGAAAGTTGCTGGCTCTGTTATATACTCTAAAGAAATCAGGGGATACAGGTGACCAAGGGTGATTCTTGTTAGTTTGTTGGTATTATTTTTAGATCCACCAATCATTGTTCTAAAGTATGTCTTTCATTATGTTACACTATAACATAATTTTTTTCCTTTATATTCAAACAAAACATAACCTTTAACCTAAAGCTAGATATTTAGAAAAGTAATGTTTGTTGCATATATATTATGTGAAAGACATAGTAAAGATATTCTTTTTGGTATCTCATGAAAACACTCAGGACATGGAAAGGGAAAACCTCCTATGTCAATTTATCAATGAGAAAGTAAAATTAAATGGGAACAATTTATTAATGGACACAAAGAAAGTCATTTTAAAAACTAATAATAGTTAGGGAGTGGTGAGATGGCTCAGTGGGTACCCGACTGCTCTTCCAAAGGTCCAGAGTTCAAATCCCAGCAACCACATGGTGGCTCACAACCATCTGTAACAAGATCTGGCGCCCTCTTCTGGAGTGTCTGAAGACAGCTACAGTGTACTTACGTATAATAAATAAAAATAAATCTTAAAAAAAAAGATATTTAAAAATAGTTAGTACTACATTTTTAAGGATTTGTTCTTTTCTCATATGTCCTTACACAAAACTGCTTGTATTCACAGGCATATACTGACACATGGCTTTCTTAGTTTATATTTTCTTGAATGGAATATTATTTTTGTAAAATCAGTCTTTCTTTACTATTTATAGCACTTATTTTGAAAGCTATATTTGAGCAAATGTTCAAATAAAACTTTATAACCTTATACATATGTAGTTCTATGAATAGAACCAGATAACTAATTATATATTTTTGTAGCATACAATTTCTTGTGTCTTACATGGTTATTCTTAATTTTCAAAGAAGCTTTTATAATCAGTGTAACTTGTATGTTTATTAGTACTTTGACTCATGTAGTTTGTAGGTACATATTAGTAAATGACTGTCATAGTTGAATAATTCAAAACATAAAAATAAATTTTAAGTTTGTTCTTAAACATTTTGATGTAGTATTATATTTGTGACATATAGTATATGCTCTCAAACTGCTCTTCTCTAAAAATGAAACTGATTTGTACCTTCTTTATCAACTACCCCACATTTAAACTATAGTGATCTGAAAATATTGTTCAGGTTTTCTTCTAGGTTGCTATTATAAACACTGACCAAAAGCAACAAAAGGAGGTAAGATTTTATATCATTTTCAGGTTACATTCTGCCATTGAGGACTGACAATCAGGAACTCAGAGAAGAACATGAAAGTAGGAATTGAAGCAAAGGCTTCTGACAAATGATGCTTACTGGCTTGATCCCTCTGTCTTTCTCATTGACTTTTCTTATAAAATCCAGATCTATCATAGTAGACTGGATCTTCCTACATTGATTAGCAATTAAGGAAATAGTCCTAAAGGCTTGTACTCAGGCCAATCTTGAAGAAGTCAAATTCACATTCACAGTTAAGATTCCCTTCTCCAAACTGTGTGTCTGGTTGACAACTGAAGCTGTGCTTAACAGCAGCATGCATGGTCCAATTCAGTATTCTCAAGTTGTGTTGGCAAGTCTTTTTCAGTGAATCAAACATGGTGGGCAAAAACTAATTGTCTTTTTGAATTTCATGTCATTGCCCCCCAATCCCACTCATCTCATCCCCCTATACTGCCCTTGTACCTTTTCCTCCCCTCTAGAAGAAAAGAAAACAATGCAAAGAATTAAACAAAACAGCAAAAAACCCTATCTCACTATGAAAGCTGTGATGTGTCACTGTGTGTCACACAGGATACCCTCTTTTCCAAATAGCTTCAATTGCAAATATTCATTGCAATGAATCATTGGTCAGGTCTAAAACCTCTGTAACACTTTTTTATACTGGGTCCTCACAGAGTCTCCTCTCTGATATGTTGATGCCCTGTGTCATGGAGATCCTACAGCTTTAGTTCTATTAAAGTGGCTCCTTCATATGCTCCAGCAGTTCATAGATGAGTAGGTGTTGGGGTTGGCTATCTCAGTGTACTGGATCTGGGTCTGAGTGGAAGGTGAGTTGATCTACCCACTAGCTCTCCTGCACCAAATCCACCAGGCAGGGTCAACTTTGCCTAGGCAAGGATCCAGACCAGCACTCTTGTCTGCTGAACTGGCAAGAAGCAGAGCCAGTTCTCCGGCTCTTGTGCCCTGATACTGGCTCATCAGTGTTACCCCCTCCACCAGGGCCAGCTCTATGGAATCCTATGGCAGGTGGTGTTGGTAGGTACAGGTCTTCTTCCCTCACACCCCATGAGGACTGGCTCACCCAGACCATTGTCACCAGGATCACCTCTACTATTATATTTAGGCAAAATGCTCAGCCTACTCACCAGAGTCTTGTACCTGGCCAGGAGTTGGTACAATTCTTCCCATAAATTACCTATTAGAAAAAAATGTGATTATTCAGCATTTGAAATTTAAATAATCTGGACCAAGATGTCATATAAATAAAAAATATACATAGATTTTAGAATTTTAGTAAATAAATATATTTTCATATGATGTAGTACTTTGTTATACATTTTATCTTGTAATAATAATGTACTAGACATATAAGGTTAGATAGTTTAGACATTTACTTTATTTCTTTAATTTTATTTTTGAAAGTGGCCAGTATATCAATAACATATACCTATGAATCCTTTTGCACTTGTAATAAAATTCTGCTTCTCTGTGCTAGAACAATTCATTTTAAAGGTTGTCAGTTCTGTTAGGAACATTCTTTGATTTATTTTTCTACATTCACACATTCACTGAAGCAAGTCACCTGAATCAAGGAACCTGCAGTTGGCCACACTCAATCATATCTGTGACTAGGTACATTCCACATGGCCACTTAAGAATAGTCTCAAGAATACCATGACCTAACATAATTTATTATTTTATGTTTTATTACTTTTAGATAGGTCACGTCTTTTTCAAACCAAGAGTCATCTCTTTCCTCCTTATCACCTGACTTTTCAGGATCAGAAATAGTAATATTTCACCTAAAGGTATGTAGCTAATGATACAGCTGCCACTTCCACTCCTGACTAATTTTCATATGCATATGTGTGTGTGTGTGTGTGTGTATGTGTGTGTGTGTGTGTATATATACTAATACTAATAGTGCTGTCCATTCCATAGAATAAGAAACCTACAAGTTGGAACAAACTTAAAAGAGAATAAAATTTCCTTCCCCAACAGCTAAATATTGTCTAGAGTTCCAAAGTAAATATGACTTTTAAAGGTTTCTAATTAAAATAACTGTCCAAGGCCAGATATGTGCCTCAGCTATTGAAAACCATTACTGATATTTCAGAGGATCTAAGATTAATTACCAGAATTCACAAAAGGTTATACGTGTGTGTGAGTGTGTGTGTGTGTGTGTGTGTATTTCATGAAAGTGAAAACAAAATATTTTTAATCAGTTGGAAGGCATTGCATTGTATATACCCAAATAAACACATTGCCATGTAAACCTCTGAAAATGTCAGAATACATTTTTATATGTGAATATATATGAATATATTATAGTTGAATATAGAAAGTTTATGATATGTTGGGGATGATGTTGGGACACAGGAGGGGAAATTAATTTGATTATGATCATATTGTATCGTGCCATTCTACTCTCTGTTGCCTCTGTGCTCCCTTACTGCTGTAACTGGTACCACTTTTCCATTAATTAGTTTCTTCCTTGTTACATATATTCCTTTACTTTTACATTTTTCCACCTACCCATAAGATCTCCTCCCTTTATCTCACAATTTTCTTTACCATTTTATTCTCTATATACCTATATACTATAAAAATATATCTTTATATATAACATGAAATGTAGTATTGGGCTGCAAAGCTTCTTATTTGCACACTTTTAATTAAACTTCATGTGTTTTTATATGATGTTCTTGAATTTTCAAGATTTACCCACACCTGGAAGTTGAAAATCTACAAATAAAAGCCTGATAAATATCATACTTGATTGTGGAATATTACATGTTGTTTGATTACACTATGAATCTGAGATTATATTATTTACTGAAAATATTTTAATTCCTCTGGCTGGAATACAGACATGCAGTTACAACAGGCCTTTAGCTCCAACAATGAAGGTAAAATTTGTTTGTAGAAGAAATCATCAATGTTTGAAACTTCTGTCTAATTGAATATCAGACAAAATGATGAGTCAGAGAAAGATTTGACTTACTAGAATATTCCCCACTGTTAGTTAAGGAGCAGAGCAGAGAAAGAGAACAAAGAGAGAGGAGGTAGTTTTATTGGCAGTGTTTTACAGAGTCAGGTTTCAAAGAGGGAACAAGCTTGATATAGATGAAGACTGAACAACCAAGAGAATGAGAAGATAGAAGAGTAGAACATATTGCCAAAGTTAGTATGGAGCCAAGCAAAGCAATTCAGTAAAAAAATGAGACATGCTAGTTTGACTCATTCAGCTTTGCAAACACTGTGATATGAAAATCCTAAGTTTAACAGCTCTTTCTGAGATTTAACAGGGAACCAGAGAAAGAACACTACTATTTCTATAATACTAATAATGGTTCTCATGTTTCACTGACCACTGGAGAGAAAAAAACTATTTTTCAACACATGTGTTAAAAAATATACTGTATGGACTTTTAAGAACATTATGCCAGCTACATATTTGTTTCTATATGAAGAAAATAGTAATGAAATCAATGGATTTTTAAAAGAAAAACTACAAATAAATATCCTAATGACTCATTGAATTGCATTATTAAATATTTCAGTGTGTTCTTGCAGGAGCATGATATAGCTGTCTCCTGAGAGGCTCTGCAAGAGCTTGACAAATACAGAGTCAGATGCTAGCAGATTTCAATTGGACTGAGCATGGAGTCCCCAATGAAGGAGTAAGAGAAATGACTGAAGGAACTGAAGGGGTTTGCAACACCATAGGAAGAACAATATCAACCAACCAGATGTTCCAGAGCTCCCATGGACTAAAACAATAAACAAAGAGGACACATGGAGGGACACATGGATCCAGCTGCATAAGAAGCAGAGGGTGGCCTTGTTGGCCATCAAAAGGAGGAGAGGCCCTTGGTCCTGTGAAGGCTCGATACCCCAGTGTAGAGGAATCCTAGGGTGAAAAGGCAGGAGTAGGTGGGTGAGTGGGGGAACACTCTCAGAGAAGCAGGGATAGAGTGGGTGGCATAGGGGCTTCCTAGAGGAAAAACTGGGAAGGAGGATAACATTTGAAATGTAAATAAAATATCCAATAAAAACACCTTGAAAAGTAATTTTCTAAAAATACATATAGGGCGTGTCACAGTTAGGGATTCCGTTGCCATGAATAGACACCATGATCAAGACAGCTCTGATAAAGACAACATTTCATTGGGGCAGACTTATGAGTTCTTAGGTTCAGTCCATTATCATCATGGTGGGAAGCATTCAGGCAGTCATGGCAGTGAAGGACTTGAGAGTTCTATATCTTGCTCTAAAATCATAAAGGAGAAGATTTTCTTCTAGGCAGCTATGAAAAGGAGGGTCTTAATGTCCTATTCCCCATTGACACACTTTCTCTATCCAGGATATACTTCCTTAATAGTGCCATCCCTGGGCTTAGTGTATTCAAATAACCACATATCCTACATTTGAATTATAGTTACTGAGTGAGGTTGTATGGTTATTTTGCTAAAAGAAGAAAAGCTGTTCAACATATTTTTGACTAGAATAAAATATGGTAAAATTCATGAATTCTATTGTAATATTATTCTTGTTTGTATTTGATTAGAATATTATTCTTGGGCTTACAAAACTGTGTGTTTACACTTGTTTACAGAAATGTGTATGTATCTATACAACTAGAGTGGTACACACTACCTTAGATATATGATGTATTACATGAAATTTGTATATTGATTTGGTTAAGTCTTTAACTTTGTGTGATGAGAAATATATACATTTGCAACTAAATGTGAGATTTCATTCCTTGACAAGAAAATGGGTGAATTTTCACTTGATGTTATTCAGCAGCTCTTTGTACTAACATGACTAGAATCTAGAGTATTATAACTTCAGATATTTTTAGTTCTATAAAATGAAATTTCTTGTATAAAATTGCTACCTACATGTTTCAGCTTTTCTGAAATTTCTTCAGGAATTTGGGGTTAATTTTCTTTCCCATCAATCTCAACATGATATCTCTGAAAGATGTGTCAGGTAGTCACCAAATCACGCAGAAACAGGTACTTATCTCTGCAGCAGGGCACCTGAAAAGTAAGGTGACTGTGTTTTTGTTAACTTCCTGTAGTTTAGTAAAAATAGAAAGTTCACAGATTGATGTCTGAAAATAGAAAGCTAATAATAACTTGTAATAAAGTGTCATGTTATCTTTCATGGATGACTAAATAAAATGGGAACACATGGATTTAATTTCTTAGAAAGAGTCTCAGGAATTTCCCCATTCATTCTTCTTATATGGAAAACATAACTTGATAAATAAAGAAATATAATATTAAAATGTTTCTTATGAATATGAGATAAAAAATAAACTGTAAAAAAATTAAAGTTGGAAAAAAATTTTGTAAACTTTCTTGTTGAACTGTGGTTAAGGTACCGCATTTATACACAGTTTGATAAAGAATTAGAAACCTTTTAAAATAATGCAAAAATATGAAAAACAAGAAAATAGAAGAACTTAAGTAAAATAATGACAATGAAAAGAAAAACCATATACATGGATTTCTAGTTTAACATGTAACTGATTCAATAGGAGTAAAATTATGTTGGGGTAATCATATGGATGATAAATCTCTGATGGAACACTTAGGTGCAAATTGCTTGGGGCACAAAAATATAAGGTTCAGAGTAAATATAGCCACTAGGATATGGAAAGAGGAAGTAATTGCTAGGAAAGAAACAGAGAAGAAACTAAATATATTCAGCCTAAATTAATGGATATTCCTGGAATCAAAGTTCACCAAGAAATATGTAAGAAATAATCTAGCTAAAGCTAGAATAACTCTAGTAAAGTGCCACTCAATAATGAATGAGCAATTATGAAGAATCTTTGAAACTAAATTAAACTCCTACCATTTAAATACATTGTAGAAGTAAATTAAATCCATTCTCATTTTTAAGAATTCCTTCAATACTGTACACCATGCAAAGAAGTTGAGAAAATTTCATTAAGTTTTATTAATATTTCTGATTCAATAATTAATAAGACATTGCATCTGCACCTGAAACCAAACCTGTGCCACAGCTCTCCATACCCAAATACCCCCGGGAGAGAGTTGGTATCCCAGACACCTTGGGAATCACCATCCCTGACCTCAAGCTGTACTACAAAGAAATACTGATTAAACACTGCATGGAATTTGTAAAGTGACAGAATGGAAGATCAATAAAATAGAATTGAAGACCCAGAAATGTACCAATACACTCTTGGTCTTTGACAAAGAAGCTAAAACTATCATATGGAAAAGAAGATAGCATTTTCATCAAATGGTGCTGGTTCAACTGGTGGTCAACCTGTAGAAGAATGAAAATTGACCCATTCATATTTCCCTGTACAAAGCTCAAGTTCAAGTGGATCAACGACCCCCACATAAAACCAGATACACTGAAATTAATAGAAGAGAAATTGAGGAAGGGTACAAGGCAAAATTCTTGAACAGAACACCAATGTCTTATGCTCTAAGATCAACAATAGACAAATGGAACCTCATAAAATTTCAAAGGCTAAGATCAAAATCTCAGGTGACATCAGATGCTGACAAGGATGTGGAGAAAGAGGAACACTCCTCAATTCCTTGTGGGATTGAAAGTTAGTACAACTATGGAAATCAGTCTGGACGTTCCTCAGAAAATTGGATTTAGTAATACCTGAAGATCCAGCTATATTAGTCCTGGGCATATATACCCAGAAGTTGCTCCAGCATGTATAAGGACAAATGCTCCACTATTTTCATAGCAGCCATATTTATAATAGCCAGAAGCTGGAAACAACTCAGATGTCCTTCAAAAGAGGAATGGATACAGAAAATTTGATACATTTACACAGTAGAGTACTACTCAGCTATTTAAAAACAACAACTTCATAAAATTCTCAGGCAAATGAATGGATCTAAAAAATATCCCGAGTGAGGTAACTCAGTCACAAAAGAACACACATGGTGTGTACTCACTAATAAGTGGATATTAGGCAGATTGTGGAATACCCATGATACAACTCACTGACTGCATGGAGCTCAAGAGGAAGGAATACCAAATGGTGGATGCTTCAGTCTTACTTAGCAGGAGGAACAAAATAATCAAGGGAAGTAGACAATAGGAAGTATTTGGAAAGAAGAGAAGAGGGGAGAGAAAAAATGGAAAAATCATGTGTGGAAGGAGATGGAAGAGAAGTACAAAGAGTCAGGAAATTGAACAGAGTTGTGTTGCAATGCTGGAAGGGGAACTGGAGGGAGCAATCAGAAAGTCCCAGATGCCAGAAAAGCAAGATCCTCCCAGGACCCCAAAACGATGATATTAACTGAAATACCCCACAAAGGGGAGGAGGGACAACCTGTTGAAACCCTATCCAGAGGTTAGGCATGGCCTGCTGGTTGAGGGATGGGGCCACCAATTCATCTCCAAAATTTTAATACAGAATTTCTTCTGTCTAAAGAAATACAAGAACAATGAGTGGAGCAGATACTGAAGGAAAGGCTTTCCAGAGACTGCCTCACCTGGGGATCCATTCCACAAACAGACACCAAACCCAGATGCTATTGCAGATGCTAAGACGTGCTTGCTGACAGGAGCCTGATATAACTGTCTCATTAGAGGCTTTGCCAGATCCTGACCAATACAGATGCCAGTCATCAGAATGAACACAAGGAGTCCAATGGAGGAGTTACCGGAAGGACTGAAGGAGCTGAAGGGAGCCTTATCTGGCTTCAATGGGAGGGGTGGTCCTTGTTCCTGTGAAGGCTTGATGCCCCAGTGTAGTGAAATGCTAGTGTGGTGAGGCAGAAGTGTGGGAAAGCATCCTCCTAAAAGCAGATTAAGGGGATTGGATAGTAGGTTTGCAGAGTGGAAACTGGGAAAGGGGTTAACATTTGAAATGTATATAAGGAAATTATCCAATTTATAAAAAAAAAAAAAAAAAACTAAACTAAACTTAAAAAAGACAATGCACAAAAGACAATCTATGCAAAATTTTGAACAAATTCAAGATTCTCATAATAATAAAGATCGGTGTCTCTTGGATGTATAAAAAATGGCAAATTCATTTCAAAGGAACAAGTTTGAATTCAGATGTAACTGAAAATGTTATGAATTTTCTCCATTAATTTAAGACAAAACTAACTAAAATGAGTAAAGAATCAAGCACACAGAAAATTATGCAAATATAGAAAAATCTAGGAGTATATAATAAGCAAACTATCAATAACATAAAAGTCAAGGAAATTATGAAGAATATTTTTTGGTATTCAGTATTTCCATAGAAAAACAGCACTGCACAAAGACAGGATTCTCAGTATATTACCACAGTAACAAATCATAAAATGTATTTACAATACCTTTTTAGGTATCAGTGGTGAATTACAGTCTCCAGGAATGTCTTTCTCCTTTAGCAGTTATTAGAGAACAGGATCCAATAGACCTGCAAATTAGACAGGCTTTTGTTCTTATACCCCAGAACTTGATGGTAAGACATTATTGATGAAGACAGCACATATTTCAGTTCAGAATGTGGGGATATAAGACTAGCACAGACATGAGAACTTTATGCATACCTAATCGGTTTTTGTATTTTCATATGCTGGGTGTACAAGCTACTAAAACTATATAGTAACTACTAATTGTATTCATCTTTGAGTTCTTTGAACTATTCTTAGCTTAAAAGACACGCATAATATTGAATGAGCAGCATATGGGCATAAACAACACCTAGTTACTTGATATATCTTTTTTTGTTTCTTTTTTTTAAATTAGGTATTTATTTCATTTATATTTCCAATGCTATCCCAAAAATCCCCCACACCCTCCCCCCCACTCCCCTACCCACCCACTCCCACTTTTTGGACCTGGCGTTCCCCTGTACTGGGGCATATAAAGTTTGCAAGTCCAATGGGCCTCTCTTTCCAGTGATGGCTTACTAGGCCATCTTTTCATACATATGCAGCTAGAGTCAAGAGCTCCGGGGTACTGGTTAGTTCATGATGTTTTTCTACCTATAGGGTTGCAGATCCCTTTAGCTCCTAGGGTACTTTCTCTAGCTTCTCCATTGGGGGCCCTGTGATATATCCAATAGCTAACTGTGAGCATCCACTTCTGTGTTTGCTAGGCCCTGGCATAGTCTCACAAGAGAAAGCTCTATCTGGGTCCTTTCAGCAAAATCTTGTTGTGTATGCAATGGTGTCAGCATTTGGAAGCTGTTCATGGAATGGATCCCCAAATATGGCAGTCTCTAGATGGTCCATGCTTTCGTCACAGCTCTAAACTTTGTCTCTGTAACTCCTTCCATGAGTGTTTCGTTACCAATTCTAAGAAGCGGCAAAGTGTCCACACTTTGGTCTTCATTCTTGTTGAGTTTCATGCGTTTAGCAAATTGTATCTTATATCTTGGGTAGCCTAAGTTTCTGGGTTAATATCCACTTATCAGTGAGTACATATTGTGTGAGTTCTTTGGGATTGGGTTACCTCACTCAGGATGATGCCCTCCAGGTCGATCCATTTGCCTAGGAATTTCATATATTCATTCGTTTTAATAGCTGAGTAGTACTCCATTGTGTAAATGTACCACACTTTCTGTATCCATTCCTCTTTTTAGGGGCATCTGAGTTCTTTCCAGCTTCTGGTTATTATAAATAAGGCTGCTATGAAAATAGTGGAGCATGTGTCCTTCTTACTGGTTGGAACATCTTCTGGATATATGCCCAGGAGAGGTATTGCGGGATCCTCCTGTAGCACTATGTCCAATTTTCTGAGGAACTGCCAGATAGATTTCCAGAGTGGTTGAACAAGCTTGCAATCCCACCAACAATGGAGGAGTGTTCCTCTTTCTCCACATCCTTGCCAGCATCTGCTGTCACCTGAATTTTTGATCTTAGCCATTCTGACTGGTGTGAGGTGGAATCTCAGGTTCGTTTTGATTTGCAATTCCCTGATGATTAAGGATGCTGAACATTTTTTTCTGTTGCTTCTCTGCCATTCGGTATTCCTCAGGTGAGAATTCTTTGTTCATTTCTGAGCCCCATTTTTAATGGGGTCATTTTATTTTCTGGAGTCCACCTTCTTGAGTTCTTTATATACATTGGATATTAGTCCCCTATCTGATTTAGGATAGGTAAAGATCCTTTCCCAATCTGTTGGTGGTCTTTTTGTCCTATTGACTGTGTCTTTTGCCTTGCAGAAGCTTTGAAACTTTATGAGGTCCCATTTATCGATTCTCGATCTTACAGCACAAGCCTTTGCTGTTCTATTCAGGAATTTTTCCCCTGTACCCATATCTTCGAGGATTTTCCCTACTTTCTCCTCTATAAGTTTCAGTGTCTCTGGCTTTATGTGGAGTTCCTTAATCCACTTAGATTTGACCTTAGTACAGAAGATAGAAATGGATCAATTCGCATTCTTTTACATGATAACCGCCAGTTGTGCCAGCACCATTTGTTGAAAATGCTGTATTTTTTCCACTGGATGGTTTTAGCTCCCTTGTCAAAGATCAAGTGACCATAGGTGTGTGGGTTTATCTCTGGGTCTTCAATTCTGTTCCATTGGTCTACTTCTCTGTTGCTATACCAGTACCAGGCAGTTTATATCACAATTGCTCTGTAGAACAGCTTTAGGTCAGGCATGGTGATTCCTCCAGAGGTTCTTTTATCCTTGAGAAGAGTTTTTGCTATCCTAGGTTTTTATTATTCCAGATGAATCTGCTGATTACCCTTTCTAATTCGTTGAAGAATTGAGTTGGAATTTTGATGGGGATTGCATTGAATCTGTAGATTGCTTTTGGCAAGATAGCCATTTTTACTATAGTGATCCTGCCAATCCATGAGCATGGGAGATCTTTCCATCTTATGAGATCTTCTTTAATTTCTTTCTTCAGAGACTTGAAGTTCTTATCATACAGATCTTTAACTTCCTTAGTTAGAGTCACGCTAAATTATTTTATATTATTTGTGACTATTGAGAAAGGTGTTGTTTCCCTAATTTCTTTCTCAGCCTGTTTATCCTTTGTGTAGAGAAAGGCTATTGACTTGTTTGAGTTAATTTTATATCCAGCTACTTCACCAAAGCTGTTTATCAGGTTTAGAATTTCTCTGGTGGAATTTTTAGGGTCACTTATATATACTATCATATCATCTGCAAAAAGTGATATTTTGACTCCTTCCTTTCCAGTTAATATCCCCTTGATCTCCTTTTGTTGTCTAATTGCTCTGGATAGGACTTCAAGTACAATGTTGAATAGGTATGGAGAGAGTGGACAGCCTTGACTAGTCCCTGATTTTAGTGGGATTGCTTCCAGCTTCTCACCATTTACTTTTTTAAAATATATTTTTAATTATGTATTTTCCTCATTTACATTTCCAATGCAATCCCAAAAGTCCCCCACACCCTCCTCCCCAATCCCCTACCCACCCACTCCCACTTTTTGGACCCGGTGTTCCCCTGTACTGTGGCATATAAAGTTTGCAAGTCCAATGGGCCTCTCTTTCCAGTGATGGCCGACTAGGCCATCTTTTGATACATATGCAGCTAGAGTCAAGAGCTCCGGGGTACTGGTTAGTTCATGATGTTTTTCTACCTATAGGGTTGCAGATCCCTTTAGCTCCTTTTTTACTTTCTCTAACTCCTTTTTTCTAATGGAGCAAAAAAAAAGGAGATTGACATGTAAGGGGATGTTAGAAGGAAGGAGAGTTAGGGGAAACTGTATTCAGGATATACTGTACAAGAAAAAATAATTTTAATAAAAGAATAAAAAATATTTATTTAAAAATACTTTAAATTAAGAAAAAGAAGTTACCAGTAATTCTCTTCGACATTGAGAAAACAAAATCCTTTACAATAAATATTTCTAAAATTCAGTTAGCTAACAAATGATGAAGATTGCTATCTCTGACTCCAGTGTACAGTTTTCAATTCAAAAGCACATTTTTCAATGTGCTTTTGCTGTATGACTGCACTTACTAACGTATTAAAAATTTGTAAGCATTAAATGTTGCTAATGAAAAAATTACCACTTTTATATGCTATGTGTGCTATTTTGTTTTGAATTCATTCTTGTTTTGTGACCTAGAATTGCTCTAAGAGCAGGTCCAAGCTGCCATGTGAGTACTGAGAATTGAACCTTGATCCTTTGAAAGGGTGCTCTTAACTCTGTGTACTCTGAATGATAACCTTTTTCAATCCTTTCCCCCAAACTGAATACAACTTATTGTTTCAGCTTTTGATACATACATTATGTTTATATATTTATGTATTATCTGTTTATATGTCTTACACATATTTATAACATTTGATTTAGTTTGATATATCCCTTTGACTAAAAAATTTAACAAAGATTGTATAGATTCTGAGAAAATATGCAGGTTCTCACAATTTTGTACAAAGTAACTATTAAGAATGGATTGCAGTTCACATTTAGAAATAATATACATATATTTTTCTAGTGATAAATATATCATGAATATATATATACATATATATATTCCCACATATATATGAACAATATCTTTATTAATGGGGAAAATGCCATGTATATAAAGAAGAGTAGGAAAGAAGGGATGTTTTGGACGGAATAGAAAGTGAAGGGTAAGGAAAAAATGTTCTTATTTTTTAATCTCAAATATAAAAACTTTTTTGTTTGTTTGTTTGTTTGTTTGTTTGTTTGTTTTGAGACAGGGTTTCTCTGTGTAACCCTGGCTGTCCTGGAACTCACTTTGTAGACCAGACTGGCCTCGGACTCAGAAATCTGCCTGCCTCTGCTTCCCAAGTGCTGGGATTAAAGGTGTGCACCATCACACCTGGCTCAAATATAAAAATTTAAAAACAGAGTGGATTGAGGAATAAAAGAGTTATAGCCTACATATCTAAAAATATATGGGCAGCACAATTGGTACTTGATGTATGGTTAGAAAACAAAACAAAAGAAAGAATATGCAATTGAATGAGTATGCAAATGGATATGCTCATGACATGAGACACAGTTATGAGAAGAAGCTCACTAAACCCCCAGTGGAACATATGTCTGGTCTCTGCTTCAGGCATTCTTTTAAACATTGGGTTTATGGACTTTTATAAAAACTCTCTCTGATTTTCAGAAGTCTCAGTCCTATATCTATGTTTCCTTATTCTAATTTGTGTTAGCCATCCTCAGCTATACCATGCACACTTTTTCTACATATTACAGAGAAGTAGTCTATATCTTCATTACTTTCTTCTTTCTTTTGTCATGTAGTTGTTTTGAGATAGTACACAGCCACACGTTATTGTTGTATTTTTCTATTTTAATACTCAGATTTGTAATCTTCTAGTTAACTTATCAATAAGTATATCAATTACATTTATACAGTAAACTGTATATATGTTATCTTTAGTAAATTTATAACTTTAGGTATTCATTATAGGTCAGAGACATGTAAGAGGAGGCTGCTATCATTCCATTGGACAGCCAATCTTGAGATTGTTTTGTATAACTGCATTTTGATCATCAATTTTGATGTCTCCAATGAGACACATTTTTCTTGATCTCCTCTGGATCAGTTGAAAAATAAAAATAAAAATAAATGAGAAGTCACAGACATAATAAAAATCAAACCATCAGTCAGAGTGTTGCAGTCTATATGGCACCCTCCTTTGGAGCAGCCATTTTTCAAATTAATGAATTTATGTTGAACCTACAAAAAATATGTCAAAGTCTGTAGAAATATAAAATTTTTCAGGACAGTGTAAACAACAAAATCACAAATGAAATTGCAATGTTTCTGATATCTGAAGTTGTCATAGCCCTTTAATAATATTTTCAATAACCAAAACCACAGTGACACCTGAACAAATAAGGGGTTCCACTTTCAAAAAGGAACCAGAAAAAAAACATTGAAAGGATGAAAATACCACAAGCAAAGTTACCAATATGCCTGAGTGCTCCAAGCAGAAGAGAATAATTGACCTATTTTCCAAGCCCAATTCAGTCCTAGGTACCTTGAACGACTGTGGTACGTTATGAAAGACAACTCTCAGATAGAATCATTGAGATGAAGTCATGTTCCTCTGAAACATGTAGAAAAGAAATACAGAATATTTCATCTAGAGAAAAAAGGGGGAGGTATATCTAATGAAAGAATATAGGGACTATACAAACAGGTTTTGTCATTTATTGAAATACTTTTCTCACATGTTTGTTACAACTAGTACTGATATTACATATGTCTGGCCATCAGTACTGCATTGTTTAATGAGAGCTTTATTTCTCTCATGGAGTTTTAAGTAAATAAGAGATAAGTTGAAATATCGTTTCTTTTGTGACATAGTTATAAAAAAGTTATTGTCTTTTAAACTTAAAAATACATCAATTTGTTTTGCTCCTAAACATAGTAAACAATAAGCTTAAACACAATATTGATAAATTCAATCACCAGCTTTTTTCAATAACTTCTAGATATTTTTCTGTTAACTTAGGTGTGGGATGGTGGATCATTTTTGTGCATATGGACAGGAGTCCTATAGATGGGTCTTGATGAAGAACTATTCTCAGTTTACTGAAAAAACACCAAATGGATGTCCAAAGTAGTTGGACATGTTTGAACTCCCACAAGAAATGGAAAAGTTTACCCTTGCTCTACACCCTGGACAGAATATGCTATTTCTTGGGGATTTTATCTTAGCAATCTGATGGGTATAAGATGAGATGTCAAAGTTTTGATTTGCATTTCATTAACGACTAAGGACTTTGAACATTTTTAAGGACTTCTCAGCCATTTGAGATTCCTCTGTTGAGAATTCTCTGTTTAGTTCTGTGCCACACTTTTAAATTGGATTATTTGGGTTTTTGGTGATTAATTTCTTGAATTATTTATGAATTTTAATATTAAACCTCTGTCAGATATAGGGCTGGTGAAAATCCTTTGCCAATATGTAGGCAGCCATTTTGTCTATCTGACAGTGTCCTTTGCCTTACAGAAGCTTTGCAGTTTCATGAGGCTCCATTTATCAAGTGTTGATCTTAGAACCTGAGACATTAGTTTTGTGTTCAGGAAATTGTCTCCTGTATCAATGCATTCAATGGTATTTTCTTGAGCCACTAGGAATCAATCCTTGGGCAAGATGATAACTATGGATCTATTTTCATTCTTCTATGTGTAGACATCCAGTTAGACCTGCACCATATGGTTTATCTCCCTAGTGTATGGTTTTGGATTCTTTATCAAAAAACAAATGTCCATAGGTGTTTGGGTTTAATTCTGTTTTGATTACATTGATCAATGTGTCTGTTTCTGTACCGATATTATGCATTATTGTCATGATTTCTCTGTAACACAGCTTGAGGTCAAGGATGGAGATCCCTTCTAATGTTCTTTTATTGTTCTGGATTGTTTTGGCTATTCTGCGTTTTTAGTTTTTCCATATAAAGTTGAGGATTGCTCGTACAAGGTCTGCAAACATTTCAAAGTTATTGTGATGTGGACTGCACTGAATCCATATGTTACTTCTGGTAAGATGGCCATTCTCACTATGTTTAGCTTACCTATACATAAGCAAAAGATTTATCCTGTCTTCAAGAAACCCATTTATGGTGGATGGATCTTAGACTGAGGGAATGATCAACCAATAACTGTACCTACTTGGGATCCATCCCATGAGCAAGCACCAATTCTTGACTCTATTTATGTCACTTTGTTATGCTTACAGACAGAAATCTAGCATTACTATCTTCTGAGAGGCTCCACCCAGCAGCAGACTGAGACAGATGTGCACAATCACAGCCAAACAATGGATGAAGCTTGGGAACTCTTGTGGAAGAGTAGGAAGAAGGATCGCAGGCCCCATATGGAATATCTACTCCATAGGAAGACCAACAGTGTCAACTAACCTGAATCCTAGTATTATCTGAGACTGACCACCAACCAAATAACATACATGCATGGAACCTCGATCTCCCCTCACTTGAGTAGCTGATATGCAGATTGGTCTTCATGTAGGTACTGAACAACTGGAGTGCAGTTGTGGCTATCTCATAAACTGATGCCTCTATGTGGGAAATGTTCTTGTAGCTGTTCTTTCACTTTAATAGAAAGAAATGTTAAAGGTCAAATAAAATACTTCATTTCTATTCATTTTATATAATATACCACAGCAAATACTGCCTCATATCATTATTCCATTGACAATGAGGTGCATTCCCTCTTATTCTGTCAATCTATGTCCAACTATTATAAATTTAAACAATCAAATGTGTAAATCTATCTAATTTAATGTTTACATGTTAATACATTATCAAATATAAGATTAATTACATCATTTACCGTGAGTACCAGAACAATTAAATTTAAAAGTTATTTGCATATTATTTAAATGGAAGAATGGGATTCACTATGATGGTAAATAAATTATATACATATGTTGTATGTTATATTGTATATATAAATCATATAATATATTAGAATATTATATATAAACCTATATCCATATCAATATACCATTATCTTTCTTTAACCTTACTAACTTATGCTACAGTCCATCTCTACTCTTCAAAAGTCACAGTCTTCTTGAATTCCTGTATATCATAAGCACATATTAGTTGCACATATAGAAAAGATATTGTGATTATTGTCATTTTGCTTTTGGTCCTTTTAAAATGAGTATTGAGACATCATAATTTTTAAAGTTTTGATAAAGAAACATGTATCCTTTTGGTAATATAATGTTAATATTTGTAGATATCAATGTATATTATCAATTAATTTAAATATAAAAAATTAAAAAATTTCAATAAGAGTGTGTAAAATATTTATGTTAATTGCATTTGAAATGTACAATGTAGATTTATTGAGTATTCTTGCAATGTTGTCACACAAATCTTCTAAACCCCATTCACTTCAAATGTATATACTTTAATTTTTTTCCTGTGTGGTGTATCGGTATATCTATGTTTGCCCATATACATGATATACACTTCTTTGTATGTATGAGTAGAGGCTAGAAGTTGACATTGGTTTTGTGTCAGGAGCCATAATAGAACTAGGTAATAACTAGCAGGTGATATTTCTGAAATGACTTTGCCTTAGATTACATTTATGATGAAGCTCCAACTGGATAAGACCAGGAGAATATCATTTCAGGAAAGATTCCTGCTATTAATATACATTCCTGTTATTATTAAGTACATATAATAATCACTAGGTAAAAGCCCACCACTTTTGAGCAGATCTTTGCAAATCTACAAAGATGTACTGCCTTGCAGTAATGATATATAGACATATAGATGACCTCTTAATTCTTAATAATAATCCTATAAGAATTCTTAAAATTATATCTATTTATTAAGCACTTTTATACTGGGACTGTTATTAGGCCATTCTCTGATTGTCAAAACTGCAATGAAAATTCTGTCAGTCTCCCATGAGTCACCATTTAATTGCTTCTTGATAGTAACCAAAATTCTACTATTATAACACATTCCAAGAGGTTGTAAAACAATTACCAAAGGTCATAAAAAGCGAATTGATGATTTATAGGTACTAGGACAGAAGATAAAATATTGACGAGGTTTATCTATATAAATCTTTACTAATAACTTAGTTATGGTTTTTAACTTTCAATGAACCTGCAGAGCTGTGACAGGTGATGAATGTTTGGCCAGATAATTATTCCTAATAGATATGCATGTAAACATTCTGTGTTGCAAACTTCAATTTCAATTACGATTGGAATTTTATGTGTGAACTTGTGATGAACTTTTTACCATGTGATCATGCATTCTGGAAAGATGTATATGTGCCTCCAAAGCACTGATACAAAGAGAACAGTCAGGAACTCAACTGAGGGGAACTTTTTTGGACAGAATACTTCTTAGACAAAGAACAGAAGCAAGAGGAATTTTTCCCTTGACCTCCTTAGGAACTTTTTGCTTTCCCTCCTTTTCTGTTATAGCTTTCATAGGAAACCTTTTACAACTTAGTAATAAATGATATAATCACTTTTATTTTTTTTTCTTGGCAGGGAATTTGCTTTCACAGATGAATATATAACAGTCCAACAAAAATGGGCTTGTTTGGGCTTGGATTCAAGGTGATTGTAAGAAGGGAAGGAAGGAGATTTAATGTGTTGTAAGTTATAAATTCTGTTTACAATAAATGATGCTGGAAATGAATGCAGTCTCATCATGGAAAAGTCAACTAACAACATACAATCTATAACAAAAATTGGGCTCTCTTAGTGACAGATTTTATTATTTATTTATTTACTTACTTACTTACTTACTTACTTACTTATTTATTTTTACACTCCAGATTTTATTCCCCCTTCCCTGGTCCACCCTCTGAGAGTTCCATATCCCATACCTCTTCCCTACCTCCCTGTCTCCACGAGTACATTCCCACCCCCAACCTCACACTACCTGACCTCTAAACTCCTTGGGACCACCAGTCTCTTGAGGGTTAGATGCATCTTCTCTGATAAAACATAGACCCAACAGTCCTCTGCTGTATGTGTTGGGGGCCTCTTATCAGTTGGGGTATGCTGCCTGGTTGGAGGTGCAGTGTTTGAGAGAATTTGGTGGTCCAGATTAATTGAGACTACTGGTGCTCCTACAGGGTCACCCTATTCCTCAGCTTCTTTCAGCCTCTCCTTAATCCAACCACGGGGTCAGCAGCTTCTGTCCATTTCTTGGTTGCAAATATCTGCATCTGACTCTTTCAGCTGCTTGTTGGGTCTTCCAGAAGGCAGTCATGATAGATCCCTTTTTGTGAGAATTCCATTTGTAAATGTGATGCATGGATTATAATAGGTAATCTGTAGAGATTTTTTTTTAGTGACTTCAATGATATTTATCTTTAAAATTTATCTAGAAAGTGTTCTGTCTTAATATTAATGTTTCATTTTGTAACAAAAGCATTTAGAGTTGTATCCTGGCTTATCTCAAACAATACCACTGAAAAACCACTGTAATATGAAAAAGAATATATAATCCTTATATATTAGACATTGTCTTAAGATATACTGGTAGAGTTTCAAGCAACTGTGGTACATTACCTTTCTTCTTTTATCTTGGGACCTAAAATTACCTATAGAGTTTATTCTTTTAAATTGAATCAAAACTTGCAAGCAGATGATGTAGATCTTCTTTTTTTTTTTTTTAACTGCAAAATAATTTTTTATTACATATTTTCCTCAATTAACATTTCCAATGCTATCCCAAAAGTCCCCCATACCACCCCCCACTTCCCTACCCTCCCATTCCCATTCTTTTGGCCCTGGCATTCCCCTATATTGGGGCATATAAAGTTTGCAAGTCCAATGGGCCTCTCTTTCCAGCGATGGCCGACTAGGCCATCTTTCGATACATATGCAGCTAGAGACAAGAGCTCCGGGGTACTGGTTAGTTCATCATGTTGTTCCAACTATAGGGTTGCAGATCTCTTTAGCTCCTTGGGTACTTTCTCTAGCTTCTCCATTGGGAGCCCTGTGATACATCCAATAGCTGACTGTGAGCATCCACTCCTGTGTTTGCTAGGCCCCTGCATAGTCTCACAAGAGACAGCTATCTTTGGGTCCTTTCAGCAAAATCTTGCTAGTGTATGCAATGGTGTCAGCGTTTAGAAGCTGATTATGGGATGGATCCCTGGATACGGCAGTCTCTAGATGGCCCATCCTTTCATCACAGCTCCAAACTTTGTCTCTGTAACTCCTTCCATGGGTGTTTTGTTCCCAATTCTAAGAAGGGGCACAGTGTCCACATTTTGGTCTTCATTCTTCTTGAGTTTCATGCGTTTAGCAAATTGTATCTTATATATTGGGTATCCTAAGTTTTGGGCTAATATCCACTTATCAGTGAATACATATTGTGTGAGTTCCTTTGTGATTGTGTTACCTCACTCAAGATGATGCCCTCCAGGTCCATCCATTTGGCTAGGAATTTCATAAATTCATTCTTTTTAATAGCTGAGTAGTACTCCATTGTGTAAATGTACCATAATTTCTGTATCCATTCCTCTGTTGAGAGACATCTGGGTTCTTTCCAGCTTCTGGCTATTATAAATAGGGCTGCTATGAACATAGTGGAGCATGTGTCCTTCTTACCGGTTGGGACATCTTCTGGATATATGCCCAGGAGAGGTATTGCTGGATCCTCCGGTAGTACTATGTCCAATTTTCTGAGGAACCGCCAGACTGATTTCCAGAGTGGTTGTACAAGCTTGCAATCCCACCAACAATGGAGGAGTGTTCCTCTTTCTCCACATCCCCGCCAGCATCTGCTGTCACCTGAATTTTTGATCTTAGCCATTCTGACTGGTGTGAGGTGGAATCTCAGGGTTGTTTTGATTTGCATTTCCATGATGATTAAGGATGTTGAACATTTTTTCAGGTGCTTCTCTGCCATTTGGTATTCTTCAGGTGAGAATTCTTTGTTCAATTCTGAGCCCCATTTTTTAATGGGGTTATTTGACTTTCTGGAGTCCACCTTCTTGAGTTCCTTATATATATTGGATATTAGACCCTTATCTGATTTAGGATAGGTAAAGATACTTTCCCAATCTGTTGGTGGTTTTTTTGTCTTATTGATGGTGTCTTTTGCCTTGCAGAAGCTTTGCAGTTTCATGAGGTCCCACTTGTCAATTCTCGATCTTACAGCACAAGCCATTGCTGTTCTATTCAAGAATTTTTCCCCTGTGCCCATATCTTCAAGGCTTTTCCCCACTTTCTCCTCTATAAGTTTCAGTGTCTCTGGTTTTAGATCTTCTTAAGAAAACAGCAATATATAGCTCCAGAAATATTAGAAAGAGATGTCATATCCCTTTCCCGTATAAATCATATTAGTTTGTCAGTCCTCATATCACATCATAGCATAAAGAGATAGCACTTCATCTGTCTTGGTCTTAATGAGTATGCTTCTAATTTCCACATATTATTTTTGAATGTATTTGTATTTAAGATTAATACTAAATAAAAGCCTAACCAGTACCCCGGAGCTCTTGACTCTAGCTGCATATGTATCAAAAGATGGCCTAGTCGGCCATCACTGGAAAGAGAGGCCCATTGAACTTGCAATCTTTATATGCCCCAGTACAGGGGTACGCCAGGGCCAAGAAGTGGGAGTGGGTGGGTAGGGGAGTGGGGGTGAGGGTATGGGGGACTTTTGGGATAGCATTGGAAATGTAAATGAGGAAAATACCTAATAAAAATATTTTTTAAAAAAAGTCTTAAGTATCTAATGAATCATCAAAGCACAGTGAATGGTGAACATTTCCTTACTCTCAGGTAATTAGAGAATATTAAAATATTTAAATATAAATAGTTCATTTGAGTGTAAGCAAAGTACACCCATGATCACTAATATTTCTAGGGACAGTATTACATGAAGGGACTATAAGTCACAATCTCTGCATTTGATAGTAACTGTTGAAAAAAATAGAATCAAAAGTAATTTCAATAAAACTGGCATCAATAAATTTTGATGTGCATGATAAAATGTTATTGACACAATAAAATATTCTTAGAATAATAAGTTATCCCTTCTAGGAATGATTAACAATGCCAGAAATAGCAAATAAAATTAAGAAGAGGAATAAGAAATGTTATGTGAAATTTCAGTGTCTCTTATATCTCTTAATCGAATATATTTGTAGTCACAACTTAACCATAGGTATAGTTTTTAAATCTCCCTTCCATGTTATGATTATGTTTAACCTTTTATCAACCAATATGATAGATATAGAAAGGTTTTCTTTCTGACAATTGATTATATTTTAGTGATATAGATCTACTCTGTTCCAAGTTTCCCCTTTGCTCATTCTGTAGTCAAAAGTGTGAAGTAATTTATTGGTAAACATGTAGAGATCATAAATAAATATGGAAAGATTCTAACCAAGAGATGGAGGAGAGTTGGTAAGACTTGGAACATCTTGAAACACTAGATGTCAGATGTTCATATTGTATTCACAACCAATTTAATTTTGCCACCATGCTTCCCAAAACTGGTAACCAGACACAATCTGAGGTTGAATGGAAAGTAAGCTGTTAGAAATCATGGTGTTCATCTGCAAAAAGTGATATTTTGACTTCATCTTTTCCAATTTGTATCCCTTTGATCTCCTTTTGTTGTCGAATTGCTCTGGCTAGGACTTCAAGTACTATGTTGAATAGGTATGGAGAAAGTGGACAGCCTTGTCTAGTCCCTGATTTTAGAGGGATTGCTTCAAGCTTCTCACCATTTACTTTGATGTTGGCTACTGGTTTGCTGTAGATTGCTTTTATCATGTTTAGGTATGGGCCTTGAGTTCCTGATCTTTCCAAGACTTTTATCATGAATGGGTGTTGGATCTTGTCAAATGCTTTTTCCGCATCTAACGAGATGACCATGTGGTTTTTGTCTTTGAGTTTGTTTATATACTGGATTACGTTGATGGATTTCCGTATATTGAACCATCCCTGCATCCCTGGGATGAAACCTACTTGGTCAGGATGGATGATTGTTTTGATGTGTTCTTGGATTCAGTTAGCAAGAACTTTATTGAGGATTTTTGCATCAATATTCATAAGGGATATTGGTCTGAAGTTTTCTATCTTTGTTGGGTCTTTTTGTGGTTTAGGTATCAGAGTAACTGTGGCTTCATAGAATGAGTTGGGTAGAGTACCTTCTGTTTCTATTTTGTGGAATAGTTTGTGAAGAACTGGGATTAGATCTTCTTTGAAGGTCTGATAGAACTCTGCACTAAACCCGTCTGGTCCTGGGCTTTTTTTAGTTGGGAGACTATTAATGACTGCTTCTATTTCTTTGGGGGATATAGGGCTGTTTAGATCATTAACCTGATCTTGGTTCAACTGATACTACAGTTACAAATGGTTTTAAGCCACCAAGTGAATGGCAAAAAAAAAAAAAAAAAAAAAAATTGAACATTTTCAGGACCTGCCAGTGTTATTCTAGCACCAAAAATTCTCTCCAGCATCCTCATTATGGAATCTTGAGTCTTTCATTTTGTATGTGTACCAAACCAATATACTTTCTTCAGGAGAATTCTGAATACTATCAATAGCATTGCTATTTAGTCTGGAGTAATCATTTTGTTTACAATTCATGTAACAAGTAAATTGAAAATATGTATTATTATACTTGTAATCTAATTGAAATTTGAAACTCTGGGAGTCTACAGTGGGAAGGGAAATATAATCTAAAATATCATTAAAGTCTCATGAGGACTAGCAATGAGAAAGGAAGCTAAAGAACTTAAAGCCATTGATTGCAGTACTTTTCGTTCGTCACTTTTATGTGTGTATGTGCGTGAATGAGTGTGTGTTTGTGTGTGTGTGTATAGGTACTTATCATGAAACCATATTAGTTTGGTGCTACCCTAGTTATTCTCTTTGTTATTTATAAGATTCTGTTTCATACATCATCATTTGTTCTGCTCCACAGCAATTGTTAAATTGCTTTTGTTGTGATATTAAAAAACAAAGAATAAAGAAGACTGAAGCATGTAAGATAAGGGGAAAAAGTAGAAGAAGTAGGTAAAAGAGTCGGGCTTAGAAATGTTGAAAATGCAGTATTCATTTTGTTAATTTATCAAGTTTGAATAAGTGTGGTTAGAAATAACAAATGATATTTGACTAGATCAAGAATAAAACAACATGATGATAAATTAAATTATATATCTTTTTTTCTAGTATAACTTTCTGTGTCTTATTTCACTTCAATGTGTAACTAAAGTTTTATGAAAGACTTATTATTCCATGCCTAATAACTATTATAGTTAGACAAAAGTAGGTATTAACTCCCTTGAAATTACCCTATAATCAGGAGAAAAATCACAAAAGCAGGCACAGGAGTCAGAAATCAATTTGTTTCTTACAGTCAAATGTGCCATTAAAATACTAAGGTAATATAATATACAATATATATATATGCAGAGGACCTGGTGTACGTCCATTTTGGATATGTGTTTGCTGTTTCAGTCTCTGTGAACTCATATGCAACTTAATTTGTTGATCTCACGGGTCTTTGTTCTCCTGGTGTTCTCCATCCCTCAGATTCTTAGATTCTTTCTCCCTCCTCATCCTTGAGATTTCCTCAGCTTTGAAGATTGGTGTTTCATGGAGACCTCCCATTTAGGCAGTCTCTGTGCAATGTCTGAATGTGGGTATCTTCATATGTTCACATCTGCTGCCAGAGGAAGCCTCTCTGAAGATGACCCGATAAGACAAAATTTATGAGTATAACAATATAGTTATGAGTCATTTTACTGATCCTTTAAATTGTTGTTCTTATTGAAACCAGTGATACTTTTATTTTATGTTAGGTCTCTAGATGATCAAGGTCTTCCAAACAGTGTCAGCCATGGGCTCTCTCTTATGGAATGAATCTTGTCCATCTGTGATATGACATATTTTTACCTCATCTTATTATATTTTATTTTGTTATGTTTCATTATCTCATAGAAGCCTGTACTGTTCTAATGAGGGACAGAAATTAAGTGTATCTGAAAATGAGGGTAGTTTGGGAGAAATTGAGAAGATTAGAGGGAAGTGAAACTATCATCGAGATAAAGTGTATGTGAAATCAATCTATTTTCATTTAAAAAGAAATATCTTGTCTATAAGGATTCTATCAGAACTTGGTGCTTCGAGACACTTCACTTGCCTGTCACAAGAGAATTTGAAATCTTTTAAAATACTTGGATTTTTCTCAGAAGTATTCTTCTATCTTGCATTTATTTTACCATTTTTCCTACAGACACATTGTGTATATATCCAGGATCAAGTCTCTATATCAGACATGTGGCTACAATTATGGTTATAATAACAGATCTAATGGTTAAACCTCTCAGTGTAATACCTCTGGGGAGTAATTTCTCCCCATTATCCACATTACTGTTTAGACCACAGAATTTTAAGATCCTTTGATTCTACCTAATTTGTCAAGTATAGTCGACTTGCCAAGTGTGAAAGTGACAGTCTTTTAAGTTTTTATTATATAAAAAATTTGCTTTGAGATTTCATGAAGTTGTTGTGATACTGTCTTTATGAGGTGTCTTGGGAGACCAACATTGGGCCAGCATTATATGAGCCAACAAGACAGTATGGTGGGAGAAATAATTATGGTTTCAGGGAAGGCCTGAGAAGAAGATTCTTAGGCACAGGCATGAACTTGGGGGTTTAAATTATAACCTGTTCCAAAATTGGAGAAAGCTTGCATTATTATGAATTATTAATAGCTTGTCTAGAAGCCAACGGAAATGTATTGAGATTATGATGAGCAAACGTTAATACCTGTCAGCACTTAAACATAGCCTGTTGAGGTAGCCTCATTATTATATATTCTCTCGTTTAAAAGAATATAGCAGATATATTCATGCTGTATCCCTAATTATATGTGTACACCTGATAATAAATTAGTAACATAACAGTTAGTGTTGTATGTACAGACGAAAGCATGATCAGCCATTCATATCATTAAATCTACAATTTTATGTGAATGTACATGGACACTGACATCTTTTTGGACATTACTTCATCTACAGAACATCAAATGAGCTGACCAGAAAACAGTAGTTCCTGCTACACACATGTCTGGAGCATGTTCTCTTTTAAATACTTAAGAATGTAACTGTGATAAGGAATGGAGTGGTAAGACAAACTTCACAACATATAATTGATTATTTTTCACATATTCTGCCTCAGCAGTATAATCAATACAGTGTGTCTTACAGACACTTAAAGTTCTCCTCACTCCATAATTACAGGAGTCCAAAGGTGGAGCTGGCATTAATGTCATTTTTTTTGTCCATGTTTTTCAGTAGCACAATAAAATACCTTAGTTTCTACCACTACTATATCTAAAATTTACCACAGCACTCCCTAAATTTCAGAGCATGTAATTTATCAAATCCCTACTTATTTTTTCTTCCTTATCCATTTTCAGGATTTTTATTATCTTTTCTTTTTTAAATTAAATTAATCTAGCTCCTGTGAATATAAAATTCTTTTGTTTTTTCATCAAAAAATCTTCTTTCACTTTTCTTTACTTTTTACCCTATGTCCCATGTAGCTTAAAAGTTAAGAACTGTTCCATTTTTATAAAGTGTGTTGACAAGATGTTATATGGATTTCCTTTTGTACCTTTCTCTCCTTTTTTTTCATTCCCCCTCTCTCCCTCTCCCCTTCTCCCTCTCCCTCTCTCTCTCTCTCTCTCTCTCTCTCTCTCTCTCTCTCTCTAACACACACAGGTACAGAAACATGTGCATGCACTTGCACTGGGAGTAAAAACTCCTTTGCTTATTTGGTTAAGAATAGAAATTTGATGATCTGAACTTTCTTTGCTCCAACTGTACATTTTTATTTTTTGTATTTCTTAGTAACTAAGATTATAGTTCTGCACCCATGTATTTATGTACTTTCAAGATCATACAGTGGCAACTGAAATAAAGTAATTAATTGCACTGTACTTGTGCTTATCAAGTGTATTTGAGTGTAATTTTTATATTGTGCACTTTTAAATGAGTTATTTTATTGGAAAAATTAAAATAATGATTAGTTGTTTTTAAATGTAGGCAATCTCTTAGAACACAAGTTCTGCTAATGCATCCTACATTTTCAATTATATTTTCAGGGAGCTTTGTGAACATACTGCATCTTGGCTGTGTAGAAATACTTTTGATCCTCCTTTATTTATCACACAGTTTAAGCATACAGAATCTCATTTAAAACAGTACCTGAAAGTTAGTGCATATTGCGTTAGAATATAACATTTCCTTAAGAATGCCTGATTTTAGTCTGTGATCACCATATGTGCAAGCTAAAATGGTAAGCTCCTACTTGTAACCTCCCTGTAACTTAGAAAGGTGTAAACATGCTCCTCACCTATCTAATGAGACCCTGGCTCCTATCCTGCCACCAACACAATTAAATACACAGCTTCCAACTATTCTAGCTCAGAGCCATCCACAGTTTTAAAATCAATTTGGTATTTGACAGAGAGCCAGTCCAGTTCTCAGAGGACAGCAGTGACATGCTGAGGCCACTTAGCATGAATAAAATTTTGACAGCAGAATTTTGCTGAAGTTGGAAGTTTAATGTCTTTTTATTTTTTTTCTTAAACAACATTTTAAAAAGGGGCATGATACTACCTCTAACCTAGAGGTTAAATTTAAAAAAAAATTATATTGTCTTAAGTTCAAAGGAGAGCAGGTCGTATTTGCTTTCATTTTTTTAAGGAAATGGTAGTATTAAATTCTTGTCAGAGTTCTGAATTTATGACACAAAGGTGAAGGTTTATACCTCATTTTTTGTCAAATGTTTGGCATGTATCCTTTGACCACTTCCACTAATTTTTATAGAGACAGGAAGCTTCAGCAAATAGCTTATACCAAGCAGGAATTTTAGTTCCATCATTCTGACATTATTGTCCACATCCTTTAATATGTGCTGAAAGATAACACTAAATCAGTGTATTTCATTATAGATATTCTATAAATTCTTATATATTGTGTATATACTGAAATTATCATATATATATATATATTTCATAAGTAGTAGTACCAATGTTATTTGGTAATAGTGCTTAGGATATAGCTTATATACTTTTAGCATTTGACAGGATATTTTAACAGTAAATGCTTCTTATTTCAGTAATGTACTTTATTTTTATTCTAAATTATCTAAAATACTTCAATATACTATTATGATCAGTGAGCAGTTTGAACATATATTACTAGTTTTTCTCTCAAGCCAATTAAATTTAATCATGAGTTGGCTGGAATAAGAAAAATGTTTGTATGTAACTAGAAAGAAATATCTTATCTTAAGGATAAATCTCAGGTATTGGAAACTTAGCCAAATACCGAGGGCTAATGATATCATCTACCTTGAAGTAGAATCGACAACTATTAATTTAATAAAATGTCATGATTTCTAAGTACATTATAAACTTTGTCTTTATACTCAAAGGTAAGTATACTTTCACACCCAAGAAAGCTCTCTTTTTACTACACAGAGACCTTTACAAAAAACCATGACCAATCAAAATACAGCATTGTGGAGTACAGAGAACCATGGAGTTGGCTCAGCCTAGCTGCCTTGAGAGGCGTACATCATAGGTTTTTCTGGTTTGATTCCATGGCTCTTGGGCACAATGTGTCTTGCTGTACCCGAGAGACTAATGCATTACCTCAGGCAGTGAAGAATTCAGGCCTCTTTGTGTTTCATTCTATATTCCCTTAGAAGTCAAAGAAGCATGAAAGTCTGACAGAATAATTAGTCTTAGAGATTAATTTGTATACCCTGTATAAATTGCCAATGTCGTTGTGTACTGGCAGTTATACCTGCATTAATTCTGGCAATCGTTATTATATTAAGTTTCTGATAGAGATTTTAAAAATCTGACTACTATCAGTAAAATTGTCAGAACCTTAGTTATGTTTTGTCTTTTCTAACTGGCCTGAATTAAATCCTTGTGTCCATATCAGGTAACTTTAGCTGGGTGAAGCCCCATCTAGTAAATATTCTTTCTTTCGACTGGAGGTGGTCTATTCAGATTCCATCTTCCCACTGTTAGGCATTTTGGCTAAGGTAATTGAAATTGAGTCCTGGAAGCATCTCACATCCCAGGTTTCTGTGACTTTCAAGAGGATCCCTCCACCCCCACTGCTGCATATTGAAATTCATTCCCTTGCCCCTCTGGCCTTCTCTCTTATCTCCATCCATACTCGAAAATCCGCCCCCTTTTCATCTCTGCACATCTCTCCCACACAGGTCCCTCCTTATCTCTGCCCCCCAATATTATTTTCCTCCCCCTTCTAAGTGAGACTGAAACATCCTCACTTGGGACTTCCTTTTTGTTAAGATTCATAAGGTCTGTAGGTTGTATCCTAGGTTTTCTGTACTTTTTGGCTAATATCCAATTATCAGTGAGGACACACCATGCATGTCTTCTTGAATTTGGGTTACCAAACTCAGGTTGATATTTTCTAGTCCTATTCATTTGTTTGCAAAATCAATGGAGGAGTGTTTCTCTATCTCCACATTGTTACAGGCATGTGCTGTCACTTGATGTTTTGACCTTAACCATTCTAATAGGTGTAAGATAGAATCTCAGTCATTTTGGTTTGCACATTCCTGATGACTAAGGATGTTGAACATTTCTTTAAGTGATCTAGTGCATTTGAGATTCCTCGGTCTAAAGTTCTCTGTTTACTATGTATTCCATGTTTTAATTGGGTTATATGGGGATTTTTGAGTCTATTTTCTTTAGTTATTTATATATTTTGAATATTTGACATTAATGATGTAGGGTAAATAAAGAATTTTCCAAATTTATAGGTAGCTCTTTTGTCCTAATGACTGTCTTTTGTCTTACAGAATCTTTTTAATTTCATAAGGTCCCATTTGTAAATTATTGATCTCAGAGCCTGTTCTAAGAACAGGAGTTCTGTTCAGGAAATTTTCCCCTGTGTTTGAGACTGTGTCCTACTTGCTCTTCTAATAGATTCAATGTATTTGATTTTCTGTTGAGGTCATTGATCCACTTGGACTTAAGCTTACAAAGTGATAAATATGGAGCAATTTTCATTCTTCTACCTGCAGACCACCAGTTGGACCACAACCATTTGTTGAGCAGTTGCTCTATGATTTCCACTGTATGGTTTTGGCTTCTTTGTCAAAGACCAAATGTCCATAAGTTTGTGGGTTAATTTCTGGATATTCAATTCTATTGTGTTGATTGAACTGTCTCTGTACTGATATCAGGCAGTTGTTATCAATCCTGCTCTGCAACACAGCTTGAGCTCAGAGATGGTGATTCTCCCAGATGTCCTTTTATTGTTGAGAATTATGTTCACTATCCTGGGGTTTTTGTTTTTCCATATGAAGTTGTGAATTGCTCTATTCACTTCTGTGAAGAGTTGTGTTAGAATATTGATAGAGATTATGTTGAATCTGTAGATTGCTTTTGGTAAGATGGCCAGTTTTACTATGTTAAATGTATTGATCCATAAGCATGGTAGATCTTTCCATCTTCAGTTTTGTTCTTCAGGGACTTGATTTTTTTGTCATATAGGTCTTATACTTTATTGGTTAAAATTATACCACATTTTTAATATTATTTTTGGTAAATATGAAGAGTGGTGTTATTTCTCAGCCCACTTATCATTTATATAAAGGCTGCTAATTTGTCTGCCACTTTCCTGAAGTTGGTTATCAGTTGTAGGGGTTCTCTGGTAGAATTTTTGAAGTTGCTTATGTATCCTGCCTCCCTTTATCATCCTCAAATAGTAATACATTGACAGCTTCCTTTCCAATTTGTATCCCTATGATCTCCTTTAGTGGTCTAATTGCTCTACTAGAACTTTGAGTACTATACTAGATAGGGAGAAAGTTTAGAGCCTCGTCTTTTTCCTAATTATAGTGGGGTTGCTTTGCATAACATAAAAGGGTGTTACATTTTGTCAAAGAATTTTTCAGTATCTAATGAGATGATCATGTGATTTTTTTCCTTTGAATTTGTTTATAAAGTCGATTATACCTGTACACAATTCTACTCAATTAATCTTGGCGGCAGGGGTATGTTTCTGTTTCCCAAGTCAATGCTCTATATTTCTGACTGAGAGGTAAAAACTCTGCCTTTATATTTTGATATGCCTAAAGCAACTCAATGGCTGAGCTGCATCGTAATCTCCAAGTAGTTAAACTACCTCCCTCTGATATTCCCTAATTGATACTCACTAAATTCTGTATTCCATCCTGACTGTCACAGAACCAGACATGCAGCTGTCTAGGGCTGTGTTCCCCAGTTCCTATGTGACAGCTAAGTTCTCTGCCTTCTGTGCCTTTAAATTTGGCATCTCTCCTCCTTCCTTGGAATATTGGCCTCTCCTTTCTATTTCTTCCCTATTCCTTGTCCAGGAATCCTAAAAGTTCAACCTCTGTCTCCCTGCCAAGCCATTAGACACCACAAACTTTATTGACAAATCAAAACCAACTGGTGGAAGGGTTCCCACCATGTAGATTTTCAAACAATTTTGAAGACTCAGATTAAGATAATATAAGCATCATAAACCCACAAAAGTGGATTATGTTTATGGATTTTCATATACCGAACTATCCCTGTATCCCTGGTGGTATTTAATGATGACATTAATTTGTTCTTGGATTTATTTTGTGAGAATTTTATTGAGTATTTTTGCATTGCTATTTATAAGCAAAATTGGTATGAAGTTCTCTTTCTTAGTTGGGTCTTTGTATAATTTAGGTATCAGAGTAACTGTGGCTTCATAGAATGAATTTAGCAGTGTTCCTTCTGTGTCTATTTTGTTGAATAGTTTGAGGAGTGTTGGTATTAGCTATTCTTTGAAGGTCTGATAGAATTCTGGACTAAAACTATCTTGCCCTGGGCATTTTTTGAGGGAAGGGGTGGTTGGGAGGCTTTAAATGACTGCATCTATTTCCTTAGGGATTATGGAAATGTTTAGATAGTTTATCTGAACTTGACTTAACCTTTGTACAAGGTATCTATTTAGAAAATCATCCATTTCTTCTAGTTTTCCCAGCTTTATCTTTGCAATTAGACCTTTGTAGTTAGACCTGATGATTTTTTTAAAAATTTTCTCACTTTCTGTTGCTATTTCTGCACTTTTATTTCTAATTTTGCTAATTTGGATACTGTCTCTGTAACTTTTTGTTAATTTGGCTAAGGGTTCCTCTAATTTGTTGATTTTCTCAAGGAGACAAATTTTAGTTTTGTTGATTCTTTGTATCATTCTCTTTGTTTCTGTTTGGTTGGTTTCAGCCCTGAGTTTGATTATTTTCTTTCATCTACTCCTCTTGAATGAGTTTGCTTCTTTTTCTTCTAGAGCTTTCAGATATATTGCTAAGTTGTTAGTATAGGATGTCTTTAATTTGTTTATGAAGGCACTTAATGCTATGACTTTTCCTTTTATCACTGCTTTAATTGTGTCCCATGTATTTGGGTATGCTGTGCCTTCATTTTCATTGAATTCTAGAAAGTTTTTAATATCTTTCTTATTTCTTCCCTGAACAAGTTATCATTGAGTAGAGAGTTGTTCAGTTTCCATTAGCATGCGGGTTTTCTGTTGTTTTTGTTATTGAAGTCCAGGCTTGAAGCATGGTGATCTAGTAAAATACATGGGGTTATTTCAGTCTTCTTGTATCTGTCAATGCTTGATTTGTCTGTTTTTGTATGGTCAGTTTTGGAGAGTTCCCATAAGGTGCTGAAAAGAATGTGGATCTTTTTGAGACAAAATGTTTTGTAGATATCTGTTAAATCCATTTGGTATAACCTCTGTTACTTTCATTCTGTCTCTGTTTATTTTCTGTTTCAATGACTTCGCCATTCAGTGTCTGAGAGTGGGGTGTTGAAGTCTCCCACTATAATTTTGTGTGGTTCGATGTGTGTCTGAGATTTAGTAAAGTTTCTTTTACAAATGAGGGTGCTCTTGCATTTGAGGCACAAAATTAAGACGTCCTCTTAATGGAATTTTTCTTTGATGAGTATTGTTTTTCCTATCCTTTTTGATAACTTTTTGTTGAAAGACTGTTTTACTAAATATCAGGATGGTTACTCCGGCTTGTTTCTTGGGGCCATTTTTTGAAAAATTTATCCCCTCCCTTTTTCTCTCAAGTAGTGTTTCTCATTGTCACTGGACTGTGTTTATTGTATGTGGCAAAATGCTGGTTGTTGGTTTTGTAACCATTTTGTTATCCTATTTTTTCTTTTCTTTATTGGATATTTTATACATTTACATTTTAAATATTATCCCCTTTTTTGGTTTCCCCTCCAGCCCCCCCATCTCATCCTCCCTCCCCCTGCTTCTATGAGGGTGCACTCCCACCTACCTAACCACTTACCCACTCCCTGATCCCTGCCCTGGCATTCCCCTACACTGGGGACAGTCTTTGTAGTTTATGACCTCTAGCAAAAAAAAAAAAAAAAAAACCAAATAAACAACATGCATTACCATGAAAAGAACATTTGTGCCTTACAAAATTAGGACAATAAAGGGTTAGAAATTTTCCTCAATCAAGAATCATACAACAAAATCTGCAGGCATTCTTTATAGCTAAGGAGTTGGCATATGTAATGAACATATAGTTAGTCTGAGTTTTATATATATATATATATATATATATATATAAAACAACTGAACATTACTAGCAAGTACTTTACCATTGTCTTGTCTCTTCCTCATGAAAGTACTATTTGTTGAGACTTTGCTTTCAAATTCTGTAGCACAAAAATCTCCCAAGCTGCTAAGGGAAAGGTTGCTGAACATTTTTCAATTAAATATCATAATTATATTTATATTACTTTTATAATAGTGGGAAAAGATTAAGCATAGTAGAGTGTGGAAGATTTATGATTTCCTTGCCAATTTTACTTGAAGGTGTATCTATATTCTATGCTTAATTGGTTCCTTTTCTTTACATTTTCTGCTTTATTTTTTTCTTGTTTGTTTGTTTTCCTGTTGAAATTTTGTTTCTGTTTTTGGTGATAACACTTTCTCACAAGTTCTGGCAGTCCTGGAATTCTCTAGGTATATAAGGCTTAACAAACTTGCAACAGTGCTTTCTACCCATGTCTTCCAAATTATAAACATAGATTGCAGGCAGAACTATAAACCTATTTCTCTTCTGAAAAGGACATGAACAATCTCACAGAGGAACAAGCTGGAAACCATTTATATGTTAATGTTTAATGTTTTCTGCATAGATCAGCCTCATGCTTGTATATTTACATTTTTACATTTGTATACTTATTCTGATTTTGTGTTTTCAGTAATTGTGGTTTCATTTCTTTTCTTTCTCTGGTCTTTTGGTTGTGGTTGGCCTTCTCTTCAATCATAAGTATTTCTTCAATTTACTATTGACTGTTTTAATGGATATATATAAGTCACAAAACCCTTTTCTTCTTAAACTATGACAGACAGTCTTGCTGGTTACAATAGTTTAACTTGGTATTTATGGTCATTTAGAATTAGTACATTGCTGCAGGCACTTTTGTTTTCTAAAGACTCCATTGGGAAACCAGATGTTATTCTTAAATTTTTTTTTATCATATGTGATTTATGTTTTTTTTCTTATACATCTTCAAAAATTCTACTTTTATCTATATATTCACAGTTCAATCATACTATACATAGGGAGTATCTCTTCTGTTCCTATGAATTTGGAGTTGCATGTGTTTGTATATGTATATGTATGCTTTGATCTAATTTTCCAGAAGTTGTTTTTATGATCATATTGAACCCCTTATTTATTCCATTGACTGAGAATGCTTCTCTTTCATATATTCCTATAAATAAAAGTTTTGGTTTATATAATATGCTATGACTCCTGAATGTTCCTTTGACAAATATTCTCTATTTTTATTTGTTGCTTTTATGGTTTAAAGTTTCATCTTTATCTTTAGCTCCTGATGTTCCTTCTTCTACTTGATCCATTTTACTTGGAAGTATTTTATCTCAGTTTTCTAATTGTGTCAGTAATATTTCAAGTCAATATTATTTCAACTTGAGTTGTCTTTAATAAACTAAGTTTTTAAATTCTGACTTGTCATTTTCATGTCATTCACATGTATATTTGTGTTTTCTTGTGCATAGCTCAGATATTAACTGCCATTCTCATGAAATTTGGTGAGCTGTTTTTTCATGTCTTCTTTAAATTCTGGAAGTCTTTAATGAAATTTATGATTAACTTATTATGATCCTTGCTCTGAGGCCCATGTAGATAATTCACTTTGCTGAACATATCTATGGGACTGGTGAATTGCAAAGCACTGATGAATTCACTGTATTAGACTTCTGTAATTTTTGTGTTTCCATACAGAAACCTGCTGGTGGTAGCATTATGTCCTGAGTAGAAGTTTCATCTTATTTTTATTATTGTATAAAGTTGATAATTTATGATCAGATATTAGGGCTTTGAAAAATGAATGCTTCACGATTTTACTGTTGATTTTGAATTGGAAGGATAAGTATAATTACAATTTAGAAGTAAGCAAGGAAGAATAAGAATGAAACAAGTAGCTATATCTGCTTGCCTAGGACATAGGAATATGTTTGGGAATTTGAAGATGGTGTGTATGGAATGGAACTTTCAACATTCACTAGGCTTTCTTGTTATATATGCTGTGTGTCCTAATCAAACCATTAGGTTTGGGGATGGCTTGACCAGGAATACCTCTAAGGACTAATCTGGCTCAATTATTGCACAGATATATGCCCTAAGCTCCAACTGGAAATTTTAAATATAGTTAAAGAAGGCAAGGTTTCACTAGGTTTACTGGATTTGTCTGGACCAAACCATTTGTAATGAGAAACAAATCACTTGGTTAGCAAATGTCCAGATAACAAGACCAAAAAATTGTTCACCTAAGTTGTACTAGTCCAGTTATATTTGAGTATGGGGAAGATGTGGATATTCATCACACTAGCATCCCAATACCAGACTTGGGCACAAATTGTGAGGCTGAATCTAGGCCAGAAAGTTGCATATAGAATACGGGATTATGATCAGACAGATTTATTAGAAGAGTCTGGAACATCGTTTATCTCAGGATCTAAGACTAGTGGTTAAGACTTATGTAGGCTGGACTAATCTAGTGAGCTACATAGGATGGGGAACCTGAAGTAGGATTTGGTGTTGAAGAAGGTATAGTTTAAAGGCTATAAGAAGGTATAGTTTATAGGCTAGTGTTTAAAGAACTCACCAGACTGAAACTAAGCACAGAGTTTGTAATTAGGACACAATCCAGAGGTTAGATGTATTGCTATAGTGCAAGAGGCTATGGTCAGTTGAACTGACTAGACTTTGTTGGCACACAGGACAAAACACCCTCCCCAGGTGCTAATAGCTAGCTTCTACTTTTCTACTCCTCTTCTCTGTCTGTCTGTCTGTCTGTCTGTCTGTCTGTACTACCCTCTTAATTCCCCTCTCCATGTGCTAAATAAAATCTATTCTAACTATACCATTGTATGTGGCTGTCCCTCAGGGGGAAGGGATGCCTTAGATTGAGCCAATGGAGATAACCCCTTCTCCCATACATGATTACACATCCACCAAAACATGTTACCTTTCTCCTTATCTTTTTATAAAACACAACAGGACTGATTCTTGTTCATTCTACTTCTAATTGAAAACATTCAAAATAATTAACGACTTGATCATTTGACTACTCATTGCTGAAATATTTCTCAATGGATTCTTACAAGTATCCTTTTAAACTCTTTTGATTTACAATGTACCACAAAATTTTGTTGAATGTACAAGTTCAACAAATTTACTGTAATAAAAATAAGTTTTACTTAAGAGAATATCACCTGGCATTTTGGGAATAGTATCTTGTACTAAATATCATCCAACAAGTAATTCCATGTCTTTCAAGTCTTATAGGACACACTGTGAGATCATTGTTCAGCTAGTTATGAAGGCACAACTAAAAAACCTATATATTCCATCATTGCTACAATACATATATTCATAAATTTACATATAGGAAATCAAGAAACATAAAACAAAAATAATTTATATCCAAATAACACGTGAAATGTTAGCAAAAATTCTACTTAGTCATAAGTTTAATTTTTAAAAATGTAATGTGTTTTACTAAAAATAATTAAAGTATCTTATATTTTACATATAAAATTCCAAACAAAAAAGCTTTAGTATGGATTGCATAGAATATTGGATATGACATTTAAAATAGTTTTAAAATATTTTTGTTAACACTACACAGGGAATTATGCTATTTCCATAAAAAAATTGGTTGCCAAGTAAAAATTCAAAAGATCTAAATTTAATAAAACGTTAAATACATATACATTATCTTCCTCTAATCAACATGTACCTCAATTTTAATCAATAGGCTTCTAAGAACAATCAAATGCATATCAATTGTAATTCTCTTTAAAACATAGTTTATTGTCTATCTTTTTAATATTAGTTTATATACATCTACAATTTGAAAGTCTGTCATGCAAAATGAAGGAAGAATTTTCATACCTACAATCATGGACAAAGATCAAAGAATGCCCTTTGATTAAGGACAATAATGTGTCATCATGTAACAGATCACGGAATGTTAATTCTGGAATTTTTTCCCAATAGTTCTTCTGACATCTGAGTCACTGATTATGGATTTTTATCACCACTTCCAGACAAGTATAAAACTAATTCATATTTCCAAAATAGAGAACAGAAGTTATAATCTTTGTTCATATTAGCACTTGCTAATTTTTATTCAAAATTGAAAACTAAAATGTTAAAAACTTGCATGATTTTATACTATGTTGTAAAACTGTTCACATAATAATTAGGTTCCTTTTATTTTCCTTTATGCAAATATACATTTCATAGTCTATTTAAAGAACATGCCAAGCTGTAACGTTATAATTCCTACTTATGTGTCATATATATTATAAGTAATATTATTCCTCATTTACCCTAACTGTGCACTGCATTACAGTAATAACTGGAACTCTTCCTCCCATTCTCACCTTCAAAGGTTTACTTTCAATGAAGAGATAAAATAATACTGCTTTTTTGAGAAAAGTTAAATTAAATGTGAGCACTTTTCTTTTCAAATACATATTTTCAAAATGATATCCTATTTCTTGAAAAAGGTAGTTCTATATGTTGAATACAAGAATAGTCCTGATCTGCCTACTCTCCTGATCTGATTTGTTCAATCTCTCACTTTCACCCGCAGTCAGATTGGCCTTTCTGTTTTTCAGCTTTTGAACTAGGTAAGGACATAGACTCCATGGTTTCTACTTAGCATTCTTGTTAGATATTGTTTCATTTTTCTATTTATTTTTTGTTCATTCTTCACAGAGTTTGGTAATAGGTTCAAATGTCATGATTGGGAGAAATTTGGTCTGTCCCTATGACCACTCTTTAAAATGTACCTAAATAAAATTTTCTAAGCTTTTAAAATTTATTTGAATATTATAAACCTTGCTTCCAGTATTTCTGATACTCCTAATATTCTTAACTTATTTCTGATTCTATACCTGTAGCTCTCAACTCTAGAATATGAGCTCTTAAAAGGACAGGCAGCCTTTTACTTGTAACAGAAAGTTAACTTAAAATTAAAAACTCAAGGTTTGAGTCTTTCTAAACAACATGAACAAACACACACACACAAAAAAAACAGGTCTTTAAAGATACTTCAACATAGAGATAATCTTTGAGCCAAGACTCTAACATAGTGTTCAAATTGAAAAAAAGTTTACATTTGGGTTGAGGCTGAGCTCAGAGGAGAGCAGCCTCAACTCCACTTGTGTGGCACTTCTTAAAGAGAAATACAATTGCTGCTTTAGCCACCAGAAATATGGTTTTATGTTTAACAAATAGATGTCACACATATCCCAGCTTTTGGTAAATTACAATATGTACATGTGTCCATCGATACCAGTTCTGGTGTCCTACATGCCTCTCCCTTGACAGGAAAAAAAAAAAAAAAAAAAAAACAGTTCATGTCATATCCCGCTGCTTAGAGGCTTAAACTACATGAGACAAGCCTCTAGTGCTAAAGACAAACAATGGTCCTACATATACTTCATCTAAATTTAGTCAATTTTGCAAACAAATGCAAGTGAAACATATTAGTGGATTGCCCTATAATCCACAGGGCCAAGGCATTATTGAAAGAGCTCATCATACTTTAAAACAATATTTACAAAAACAAAAAGGGGGGATAGAGGCTATGATGCCAAAGATGGCTCTATCCCTTATAATATTTACTCTTAATTTCTTAAAACTAGATAATGCTGGGAGATTACCAACTAAAAGGCACGGACAATGGCCTCAACTGCCCAATAAAATGAAGTGAAAAAATGTCCTTGATAATAAATGGTATGGCCCAGATCCCATACTAATCAGCTTCAGGGGAGCTGTTTGTGTTTTTCCACAAGGTAAAGATAATCCACTTTGGGTTCCGACGCGACTAACAAGGACCATGAAAGATCAAGATAAATTCCAAGATGATCCTGTTATTCTTACTCCTGATGATTGAGACAGAAATAAGTATACTTTTGTGGGCCATAGTAAAATCATGGCTGGTACCTTTACCGGTACATTCCAATTCTTCTACCTTGCCTTTGTTTTTGACAACTGAATATTTAAAAAAAAAAAAAGATTATCTCTAATTCAACAGATTCCATTAGTCAAAATAAAGTGAGCTCTGAAGTGTTATTTAATGCTCTAACACAAGTTGCTCAAGGAGCACAGTCAGGCTCAAGTGATCTTAAAAATAATGTAACTTCACCTATAAACATCACCACCATTATGATAAAGGAAAATGCGACTATTCCCAAAAGATCACGATGGCCTGTTGACAATGCTACTGCTATACACAACATGCCTTAGTGCCATCCGGACCTTACATTTCCTATAGTTTTTTCACCTTGTCAATCAAAAAAAAATTTTTCCTCGGAAAAAAATAACAAAGGGTTTTGTTTTGTCACCTTCATTAGATTTTGCTGTAATAAATGATAAAAAAGATACTACAAAAAATATTTGGCCATATTACCAATAGATTCTAAATAATGAGGCAAGTACTAGTACCAGTTTGTCAGCCTTTATACTGCTGACTAGAACCTTTCATGAGATATTAAATGTTTCTGCCACACTTTCCAATATCTCTGCTCATTTAGATAATGTGACATCTAATAAAGTTATCAAAATTATGACTACTGCTCTAGTAGAAGTCTGTGTTAATCCTCCATTGTTTCATTATATTGGCTAAATTTCAAAATAATACAAAATGGTTAGATTATACAAATGTCACTTGTTTTTTAACACAATACTAAAATAAAACTAATTTCTTAGCCTTAGTAGTACATTTACCAACCTTTGTCCCTGTTGAGACAGATCCAAAGAAGTTCCCAATCATAAGTCTTGTTCGACAAAAGAGAGATTTTAAAATCACAACTGCCATTATTACTGCCATTATAGTGTCCGTGACATCAGCGGTTACCACAAAAATTACTATGGCCAATCAAGTTAATACTGCTGACACCATAAGTCAGATAACAAAAAAAGTCTAAGACATTACTTACCCTACAAAGGGTAGATTCTCATATCGCCTCAAGATTAATGTTAGTGAATCAAAGAATAGTTATTTTACAACATAACATAAAATAGATAATAGATGCCATACAAATGAGTTGTTGTGTGGCATCAACCCCACATGTGTACATTACTCCCATTAGGTATATTAACAATTCTTTCATTAAAAGTGCAAATTTATCAAATTATCTAAAAAAAAAAGAAAAAAAAACTGGTCACAAGAATTAAAAAGGTTACAGACAAAGCTACAAATACAAATCCTAGACCTTAGTAAAACCAGTGACCCTTAGAGAATTCACCTCTTGGCTTACCTCTACATTTTTTTATTTCAAGAAATGGGTGGGGGTAGTTTTATTTGGTGCTGCCATCTGCTGTGGGCTTGTGTTCATACTCTAGTTAATTTACAAGCTAAGAGCCCAACAAACACATGACAAGGTCGTCATTGCTCAAACACTTACAGCCATTAAACAAGTGGCCTCCCCCAAAGTCTGGTTATCTATGCTCAAGAATTAGTCTACATTTAAATTCTTCATTTTTTGGCTGGCCTCTTTTGTAGAGTTTGCCCTAGGTCATTTAGTAGTTACTGTTACATAACACTGTGGTATCCAGGAACGGGCAACTTTCCTCATACACATATCAACCTAAGACACGGGCCCGTTGACGATAGGGTTACCCTATAACGAAAAAGGCTGTGACATTAGAGAAATGACCTAAGACAGGAGCCACAACAAATGGACATAATTGCACAGACCTAGTCCAGCCTCATTTTAATAAAACAAAAAGGGGGAGATGTGGAGAGCCATGAGCAATCGCCATTACAAGATGGTGCCGGCTTCTGCTGTGCCTAACTGGTAAACAAGCAATGTGCGCAGGTGCAAGAGTAAATTCGTGCCAAGTCACTGCCTATCCCAGGGCATCGCAATGAGGTGATGGGTAAGCAACAAATCAGGTGCTGACACGCCACTCCAAGGTATATATAAGCAGCACCATTTTCCGGGGTTCAAGGTCTTCCTCCTAATGAAGCAATAAAGCTTTGCTGCAAAAGAATCCGGTTGTCCAACTGTGTTCTTACTGGCTAGGCACAAGCTCAAAACAAGGAGAGAAAGGGAATACAAAAGGAGAATGATACAAAATAAATTCCAAAGACCTCTTTTCTGATAATAACTTTCCTTCACCTTTGTTGTAGATAGTCTAAGAGTGGAATCATGTGAAAATTCTGAGGGATTATGAGAAAACTCAAAGAGAATAAGACAGTAGTTTTGTGGCATCAATTTCTTCAGAACAGATAATTTTTTCCGTCTGTGTTTTCATGCAGCTCCCAGCTATGAGTTTTCTACAGCTGTTGTTATTCATTTGTCTCTATGGAAAAACATGTTTTTGCCATGTGTGGTTTGTTCTTGGAACTGAAAATCTTACTCATGCGATTACTCTTAACTCACAAATTATAAATGGCCTGATGCATAAAGTTGCGAGGTTTGATTCCATTTCACTTTTAGTGTCCCCCTCTCAAGCTTTAACATCTTCACTACAGTGTTTTATTGAATACAAACATGAGGAGATTCCTTGGTGGGTCTTGTCATGGTGTTCCCCGAACACTCAAACCTTGCCGTGGGACAGGCCCAATATAAAAGCAAATATGTTTTGGACCTGCATGAGGGGTAGAAACAGAGGAGAGAGGGGGACAGAGAAAGGGAGAGGGGGGGAGAGGAGGAGGAGGAGAAGGAGTAGGTAGAAAGAGAGAAGGAGGGGAGAGAGGAAAAAAAGCAATTCTTCTTATACATGGGTCAGGCACATAAGTTAGGCTTATAACTGGATATTTATTGGTAACTTTTGGGCAGAGCCAAGAGGAAATGTTAGAATTCTTCCATTTTGGTTTAATTAAAATTGAAGAATAGAAATATGTGTTCATTGGTCAGCAGTGGAGTCTTCTTGTTCTTTACCTACTTCCTCCTGACTTTGGGGCAATGATTGTTCCTTTTTGGGAACATAAGAAGATTCAGATAGGGATGTGATCAAGGCCTGGAAAAGATAGATGTTTCATTGCCGTCCAGAGTCTGTGGGACCATTTGTGGGTTTAAAAGTACAGGCCCAATAGAAGCATATGTGAGAGTAGACTGGACCATCTGTGGCTTGCTTTTCGGGAGTTGTGCTGGATTAAGATCTTGCTTGTACTGAAAAGATGCAGAAACACATATTCATATTAGAGACAGAAAATAAAGTTAAGTAGGTTCAGAAGAAAAGCATTTTCTTGAGTGTACATTTAATACCATGAGGCCCATGGTTTGGTGGTTGGAGAAGGGAAGTCCCCAAACCAGAGAACAGGTGATGAATTCCACCCTCTAGAATAGGCAACAGGTAGAGAACTTTGGGTATTGATTGGCAGTGTTACTTGTCTAGATGGAGTTCATTTGACCCATGAGAGGTAGATCTGAGTAGGTTTCCTGGAGCTTATAAGAATCTTTTTAAGTTTAGAAAAAAAGACAAATTTGTTAACAACAGGAAGAGTCTTTCAGGTGAGCTCACAAAATCAGAAAGCCTTCATGGAGCAGAGGGGCAACAGGGCCTATCCTCCTATATTCAGAAGACTGACTGTACATAAGTTTAGCATAATGAGAAACATCTTTAAGTCTATATTTAAAAGACAGTTAAGGGAAACTTGAAATGTTGAACTTGTGATTATGAAAGTGAATCAAATAGATTTAGCATGAGAAATATCTTAATTCTATAGTTAGAGGACAATAAAGAAAACTTGAAATATTGATTTTGTGATCATGAAAGTTATATTATAGAGAAATGTTTTATCAGAGTTAGGGTAATTGATCAGAACCTCATTGATGAATGTTAGGATTTTGAACTTTTGAAGTCTTAATTTAAGAGTGTATAACATTTGGAAGAAATTTTAAGTGGTTTTGTACCTTAAATTATTTTTATCACCAAATTTTAATGTCCTCCAACATTCATATCTTGTGATTGTCAACCTCAAAATTTCCTTCTTAGACCCACAAAAATTTTCTCAGATCCTTGTAATTTAATCTTTCATATCCTTAGAACTTGCATAAAGCTTACATCTTTAATCATCCAATTATTCATCATGAGATATAGGTGGTTGATCTTTGGGGAACAGTCACTACAAACTGAGTTTCTTAGATAAGGGAGTAGTAGTCAAAGGTTACATCTGTAAAAAATTACATCTGAAATAGTTCATCTTTTATCATGAAGCCTGTGATAAGAGAGCTAGTCATCTTCATTAGTTAATGAATAGACTAATGAGCTAACACAGTGATGAATTATCTTGGGGAATGGAGATAGTATTCTGTTTTCTAGCTTGTCAAGCTGTAATTAACATAACTATCAATGTAATCAGAGACCTAAGAGAAATAAATTATAATCTAGGTTTCATATATTAGTTAAAAGGAAAATGTCTATAATCCTCTACCTAGAGAGTTTTCCCAAGTCCCTGTGGAATCCATCACAACTTAGGCAGAGGCAGTCTGGCCACCAGTTCCAGATGAGAAGCTTCATGTCAAAGGAGGAACATGGGGGAAGTCAACTTACCTTGTCTGAAGCAATAAGAGACATTCAGTTCTTTAGGTGTCCTCTGTTTATACACACTTCAGGCTGAGCCCTGGAAGCAGGCAAGGCATTAGGGCAGTGTTGCCAGGTAGTTGGCACTCCACAATGCAGGTAGAGTCTTTTGTCTCTGTGCCCATATTTTCTTGGAGACCTTGGTGGAATCACTGATGGGATATATACGTCTCTGTCTGTCATAGAACATTTAACGCCATATTCAGCAGGTCTCTGACAGGATTGAGAGCAAGTATCTAATAGGCATATTTGAGTCAGATAATCTGTGTCAGTTTCTAGTTATCTGTTCCAGATTGCACCTAGCAAACATAAAAAAGTTGATAGACCTTAATATTTTAATTAACTGCATTGGTTATAAGCATGGCTTTACATTTATTTTTGAACAAATTAGATGACATGACCATTTACAAGGTAACTGATTATCAGCTTGTATTTTAATTATAGTCACTTTTATGAGAATAGACCAATTATAGTAAATTTTGAGACTAACAACTGTTAGTTGTGGGCCCTAAAAATCATGATTTTTGTTTTGAGCTTTTGTTGTACCACAACAATACTTTTTAATATTTAAACACAGTTCCTAAAGAGACTGGGACGCTTTGATTTTATAGTATATCGTTATAGAAATCTATAGCTTATAAAAATTTAAGGCCACTTTATAACTTAATGGCAGTGCAAAAGCAAGGCTAAACATATCTTTAAGGCATTGATCTTTAAGTTTTTAATGCTGTAAAACTTTAAACTAATATTAAAATAACCATTTACCAAGGCAGGATAGAAATGAAAAGAAAATCGTATCTCAATATAAAAGTTTCTTTGAAGACCTCTATTCTTATTTATTTATTTATTTTTGGTCTGTTCTGGTCACCTGTTGTTGCCTTTAAGCAAAATGGCAGATAAGTGAGGACCTTCTATAAGGAAGATGGCTGGTAGTCATGTGACTGCCCTTAAGCAAGAAGGCGCTGAAACCATAGCTCCATCTTTCCTACCTTTAGCAAAAATGGCGGTGACCCTTGTTTTTATTACATGCCACAACAGAACAGCGTTCATTTACATCAGCATGCAGTGGTTATGTTTTAACAAAGAGATTAATGATAGCTAGACACTTTTTAGCTGGCTGTTCTGGCTAGTCCTATGAGGAAATCTCTGAGCTGCCAACGAGACTGCTGCAAAATGTGTAGAGCCCATCCAATGAATACTGATGCATCTGAGCATCTTGGCTGGTTCTAGATCCAACCCCCCAGGCCACAATCTTCCATGTGACTACCAGCAGCTAAATCAGAATTGGTGGGTCTGTGTCCCTGACACCTTGGCTTTTCCCAGCAGCTGACCTAGAACTGGTGCAGCCTAGAGTGAAAAGAAATCAGAGATAAAAATGTTTATGAAGCAGAAGTTGAAGGATAAGCAATTAAAGTATAAAATTAAGTATAAAAGTGTTTAGATCGTTTGTGGTGAGATTTTGGAAATAAATAAAATCAGGAGAGTACAACTTGTGGGGAGCCACGGGAGCAAGGAACAAGTTGACAGATGCATGCCTGAGTCCTGCAGACAACAGTGAAGCAAGTAGGAGGGATGAGAGAAGGGTAATTAGTGGTGGCAGACAGGTTATGTTGTATCCTGCCAAGAGAAGTGGAGAATGGTGCATTTGTTAATATTTACCAGGCCAGGCCAATGGGAATTCATGTAGATAGAAAAAAAGCCAGTGTTCTGAGGAATCCCAGAAACACAGATGGGGTCAGAAGTCAGTGTCTTACAAATCCATCATCAGGCTGTTTGGAGAATAGAGGAGTAGTGTGTGGGGGGTCAAACAGGCCAGTGTAGGAGAAAGACACAAAGAGAAAGCTCAAATGTGGAGAAGTGCAGCGGTCGGTGTAAAGGGAAATACATCATGTCCTAAGCAAGCATACGGAGTCCGGGGATCACAGTACCAGTGTTTGTGAAAGCCAGGGAAGCAGTCTGAGACACAGCACCAATGTTGTATTTTATAAAAAGGTTAAAGGGATTCCTTGGCTGCCATGCCAAGGTGTCCCTCTAAACAATAAAGTCATGCAACAGGCCTAATATGAGAGCAAGTTTATTTGGTACCTGAAGGAGGGAGTAGAGGTAATGTAAGGAGGGGGACAGAAAAGGACAGAAAGAGAAAGGAAGTGAGAAGACAATGGCAGTGGACATATTGGAAATGGAGGGTGGAAGAGAAACAGAGAGAGAGAGAGAAACAGAGAGAGAGAGAGAGAGAGAGAGAGAGAGAAACAGAGACAGAGACAGAGAGAAGACAGAGAGGGAGTCCTTACATGTAGCCAAGTTCACACTTGGCTAATTCTAGGTAACTGTTGTGCAGAGCCAAGAGGAAATGCTAAAATTTACTCAGTCTACAAGAGCAGTAAACACACTGTCTAAATTCTCACCCACTCCATATAATGCTTTTCACTAGCTAAGGACAAAACACAGAAGAATGCATTCCGTGGAGAATGCATTTGATTTCCAGGATTCAGGATATATTCATTCTTAAAGGGCTTGACAATTTACCAAATTTATCTTCATAAACACTTTCAGAACATTATCCAAGAAGAATGGCGTCTTGATAAGGAATATGTGTAAAAGATTATCAAACTCTATATTTTATTGGTGAATGCTATAGAAGATGAATTACATTCAAATATGCAAGTAATAGCCTCAGAGGTTCATAAGTTCATTTTAGTCTATTCTGTCCTTTTAACAAAAATCATGGTATCAGTTGGGCTTCAGACAGGTGTTTAGCTCAGTCTTATAGAATACATGTCATTCAAAAAGATTGGTATGGGAAATGACATAAAAGCTATTTAAAAAACTGTACTCAAATATCAATAAATTAATAAATTGTTTTTAATGCAATATTAAAATAAATGGAGGTATGCCTCTATTTGTATTTGTGAATAGAACCACTTATTTTCTAAATCATGCTGTTTATTAACAACATGTTTTTGAATAGGTTTTGAATAAAAATAATTTTTTGCTATTATTTATACTTTTAAACTGATGAAATCTGTGTAGAAATCTAAAGAGCAAGTGGATCAATGAGTCTACCCATAATGCTCTCTTTTGATTCTAGTTTTTTGTTTTTGTTTTTGTTTTTCTGAAACAGGGTTTCTCTGAGTAGCCCTGCCTATCCTGGAACAAACTCTGTACACCTGGTTCTCAAACTCAGAAATCAACCTGCCTCTGCCTCCCAAGTGCTGGGATTAAAGGTATGTGCCATTACTGTGTGGTGACTCTAGTCATTTATATCTGAGATGCAATTAAGACAAACTTAATAGCTTGAATTGTGAATAGTGTTTTGATTATTGTTATAGTAAACTTGACCTGGGAATGAAAACCTCAGATAAAATTCTACCTGGATCAGACTAGTCTATGGCCACTGTTGTAAGAGATTATCTTGACTTCTGATGGATGTTGTGTTGGGTTCATAGAGGTCCCACAAAGAAGCACTAAGAGAGCCAGGAATGTTGATCTCATAGGAGTATCTCCTAAATTCAGGAGAAAAAAAATCAAATAGCTGCATTCTACCCAGAAAGTTGAGAATGGAGGTTATTAACAACCTGGTGACCTTTTTGTTCTCTGCAGGAGCAGACATTATCCCAGTACCCCAGAATGAGTATTCCAGACACTTCTTCCTAATAGCCCAGAATGAGCATTCTAGACACTTCTACCAGTAGACCATTACCCATCCTTAGAGGAGATGTTCTTTATTACCTGCTGACCTTAACACTATCAGTAAGAGTCTACATTAAATTCTAGGCTTTTTATTATAAAATCCCCTCATAGTCACATATACTCTGTAAAAGAGTTTCTATGTAATCACACCTTCAGTTATGTTGTGCATCTGGAATTATTAGACCCATTGTTGCTTAGAAATTTTTTCAGGAATTGTAGTGTTTTAAATATACTGGCAATGAAGCACCTGGCATTGTACAATTCAAATTCTTATTCAGTATGACAAAGTAAATCTGCACCAGGTTTTCATTCTTTGTGGGGTTCACTTCCCTGCATGCCACCTTCCAGATCCCTCTAAATATTGGAGGATCCAGTCCACTATCTAGGATGCAACAGCTACTCTAGACAGATTAGCCTGGGCTGTATAAGAAAGGCAGGTGAACAAACCAGAGAATACAAGCTTCTACAGACTTTATGTATAGATTCGTGCCCTAATTCCCTCAATGATAGATTGTTATTGAGAAGTGTAAACTGAAGTAAATCCTTGCTTCACCTATGTTACTCTGGTCATGGTATATATCATAACAAGTTACCAGGACAACTAGTTGATAAGTTATTTTCTCTATTGCAGGTAAAATGTGCCAACTTAAGCCAATTTAGATTATATTAAAAGCAAGTTTATTGGGAAGCTGCCCTGCAGTGGGCAAGTTCACTGGCAACAAGGACAAAGGCCAGGGAAGTTGTCATGGGGAAATTGAGGGGGTTAAGAGAGGAAGAGAGACAGAGAGAGACCAAAATATCTGGATTATTTATGAAGGAGTTTTTGGGGTAAGGGCAGCACAGTCCCTGAGCTGGAAAGTTCAGATATGGGGCAGGGTATGTCAGGACGGGACTGAAGGATGCTGGGAGAACCTGGAGTCAAGTCTGCGTTGGAATATAAAATATACACCTCAGTCACTTGACCTGGGTATGAAAAAAACATTAGTTTGCCAACAAAAGCATGTGACTTTAGGTAATTCTGACACATTCTCCCAGTGTTGGAATAAGCACTAAATGTTTCATAAAAGGAATCTAGATAACCACTTTCACACTTGACCTTTATTTTCCTTTGCAGAATGTGTGGGGTAGTTTTTTGTCAATTTGACACAATCTACAGTCAGACTCAGAGGAAGGAAACTCAATTAAAAAATACCTCCTTAAGATTGGACTATAGCAAAGGCTGTTGGATATTTTCTTAATGATTGATGGGGAAGATCCCAGTCCATTGGGGTGATGTCATCTCTGAGCTGGTGGTTTTGATTATATAAGAAAGCAAACTGAGCAAACAAGGAGGCACTGCATGACTCCTGCATGGTCTCTTCATCAGCTCCTACATTTAGATTTCTGACCTGCTTGATTTTTCTGCATTGACTTGCTTGAATATGAATTTTAGTATGGAAGGATAAGCCAAAAAACAAAACAAAACAAAACAAAACAAAACCCAAAACAAAATAAAAACAAAAATCCTTTCCTACCCTTTTGCTTTTGGTCATAATTTTATCAAATAATAGAAAACCTACCTAAGACATAGAATTTCTGAAGAATTTCACAAAAGGTTAAAACCTTTAGGAGTATGACAGGATACAGAAAAACAATCTCATTGTACATATCTATTCCCTGAAATCCTTCAAAATTCAAGGTTGAAGGAACATTAAGAATTATTGGCTAAATTGTCTTTGGTAGATTTTAGTTCTGAAGAATTATAATGTATACAGAGTATTTTATTTATTGGGAAAGAAATTATTTTAACTTAAATTCATTTTATCATATTTTCATTCAGCAAATTTTATTAAGCTTCAATGTTCATTAGTTACAATGAAAATGTTCAGAAAAATACATTCAATGCAATAACTGAAGAGTACAAGAAACATTTTTGGTGTGGTAATTGTTAGGGAAGATTTGCTTTCTTCATATAATATCATCATGAACTGTCAGGGATAATAAACTCTATATTATTGAATCTATAATTAATAATGTTTGCTGTGAAAAATTGATGCCCAAATTAGCAAAAATGATATATATGTACATATACATATATATTATATATATATAGTATGTATATTAGATAGATAGACTAGACATACACATATTTATATTATAAATAATGATGATAGATTAATGATAGACTATATTTATTTACTTACCTATTTCTTTATATATAGGTAGATAGTTGGATGATGGATAGTTGTGTATACTAGAGCAAAGCAATGAAATTCCAAAATAGAGAATATAATATTCAAAGTTTTCTAACGATGAATTTGCATTGAATTCCTTTTTAAAGAAATGTGTGAATAATTGAGGGCCTTAAAACATCACAGGATCGGGCAAATGCCCTGAAAAGTCCTTGGGTGCAAACTCTGCAGGAGTCTCACAACACCAAGAGGAAGATCCACTACCAAGTGCTCTAATATGCCCAAGATCATAGGGTCAGATAAGGAGGACACAACATCTTCCCCACAACACCAGAAGTAACTGGGACCATGAGACCAAGGCACCCAAGAACTCCTGCCGACCAATGGCATAGGTTCCTTCCAGACTGGGCTGGTGCCCTGAGCAGACCTTGGGTACTACCTCCATTGCCAGTCCCATAACACCCAGAAGAAACTCCACTGCCAGGCACTCTAACAAGCCCAGAGCCACAGAATCATAGGACCACAGGAGCTTGGTCAGATCAGGATCTATGAGTCCAAGAGGCACCTTGACTCCCAGGAACTCTGACGCAGCCAGGACCTCAGGATCTCAGGATCCCAGAATCACATGAACACAGAGACAGCTGAACTCTGAGGAGTTCTGACACAACCAGGATCACAGGAAGAATAGGCTCTAGTCAGTTATAGCTAGGGTAAGAAGCACTAGAGATAATCAGATGGCGGGAGGCAAGTTTAAGAACATAAGCAACAGAAACCAAGGTTAATTTTCATCATCAAAACCCAATTCTACCACCACCTGAAAAGCAAGTTTGGATTTAAAATCACTTCTCTTGATGGCGATAGAGGACTTTAAGAAGGACAAAAATAATTCCTGTAAAGAACTACAGGAGAACACTGATAAACAGCTAGAAGCCCTTAAAGAGGAAATACAAAAATCCCTTATAGAATTATAGGAAAACACAGTCAAACAGGCAAAGGAAATGAACAAAACCATCTTAGATTTAAAAACTGAAATAGAAACAATAAATAAATCACAAAGCTGCCTCTGTGATGAATCCCAACATAAGAGAGATTCCTCCATTAATATCACAAACTATTTGGAATAAGTCTTCCATTTGGAGTAGTGGTCAAAAAAATGTAAGCTCCCAAGACCTTGGAACTGATGTCCTACTTGGCAGAAAGAGACATATACATGTTGAAAGAACCTAGTGGGGAAACTCCCACTCGTGTCCCGAGTCAGCGAGCATCCAAGGAATCACAAGAGACCGTCTTGATGCAAACACATGAGGTAGTTTAATGACGGAGATCCGGACCTAAGCTTATTCTCACACAGGAGACAGAGGTTGTTGACCACAAGGCTCAAAAGGTAGGGGTTTTTAAAGTAAAGGGTCTGGGGCTTGGGGAGGAATTGGCGCAGTTTCACACGATTGGTTCATTTAAACATCAGCAGAATGATTATACTTCAGAAAAAGAGTACGTGCAGGGCAGAGGGAGGTGCCGGGTCAGATGGCTGTTGACTCAACCAAGATAGTCCCAGCATGTCTTTTCATTCTTTCTATCTTTATGGCCAATCAGCCTCAGGAATGTCTTAATGGGGCCTGCCTGGGCATGGCCTGTTCTGCTATGTTCTCAGCCCCAGGCTTTAAGCTCACAAACAACTCTTTGGGCTATTTCATGAATCACATGTCTCAAGTTTTATTTTCTTTCAATGTGTAACTGATGTTCTGGTTGGAAATTTAAGACATGAGTATTAGACAAGTTCCATTTTGGTAGACAACTTAAGCCATGAGTGTTAGACAAGGCAAGTTCCCTGCCACAGTTGAAAACCTGACCAATGTTAATAGGATAAATGTACAACAAAGACATATTCCTAAGCAAACCCCCTATCCTTAAATACGGATTGGTAGAATAACTTGGCACAGATGTTTATAGATTTTGGCCTTAAAAACTCTTTCAGATATTAACTCAGTATTGATTCAGTTCCTAAATCTGAGCCTTCGCCCTAAGTGACAAGTCCTGGGCCTTAGGCTCTATAAACTATCCTTGTCTTACTGAGACTAGTGTTTATGTGGTTTGTGAGGTAATTCCTAGACCCCAGCAGCTCAATGAGGCATCAATTCATCTATATAAATCTATGAAGATTCAACACATCTTTTCAAACCAGATATGGCAGATGAAGTATAGAATTTAACCGTTATATTATTTATGAGAAAATATCTCATATTTGGTTGATTTTCCCAAGTATTGTTAATATGTGTCATTGATTTTTACCTACACATATTAAATATGTTTCATTAGATATCATAAATATCCAGTTATTTGGTTTATAGAAAGGAAAACATAGTACTTGATCTTTAATATTAGTTTAAAAGATTTATAAAAAGGCTACAGAAATGGCCACTGACTATGAGTACTTGATACTTTTCTAGAAGATCTGAATTGAGTTCCCAGCACCTATATCATGGCTTACAAACACTTAAACCTTCAGTTCCAGGGTATCAGAAGCCTTCTTCAGACTTATGTGGACACCAGTAGGCATGTTGTATACATATATACATACAAACATACATACATGCCGATAAAACACTTATACATATAAAATATTAAAATAAAAAAATTAAAAATTAGGGAAAAGGAAAAGATATAATAAAATAACTATATGATGATCTCAAAAAAAATTGATATTTGCCTCCTTGTACCAATAGGTACATCTTACAGGAGCCAGATGAGTTCTCTTGAAACAGGAAATTAAACTGCTGAACTAAAGAGCAAAAACTTATAATTTTGGGTCTTATAGCATTGTGGTATCTAAGTTCAAGAAATCCAGGGCTAAAAGTTGTAAAGAATAGACCCAGGTGGGTCCAGGCACAGCCAGACCCACCCTATAGCTGGGAGCGTCCGGCCATAAAAGATAAAAAAAAAAAAAAGGAATGCAGGAACTGGCCAGGGCTATCAAAGTTGACCAAATGGCCATCTGGCAAGATGGCACCTCCCAAGTGGCGCCTCCCTCTAGCCCACCATAAATCATATATTAACCAGGTGCCCTGCTGACATTGATAAGTCCCAGGCCCTTGTGCTTCCCCCTTAGCTGGCACGTACTATCCTGTTAACTTGTAACTCCACTGACGTTTGAATAAGCCAATCATGTGTAACCACACCAATTCTTTCTGCTCCCCACTTTTGGTTTTTGGTTTTTGCCTTTATAAGCCTGTGAGAAGTTTGGGCGAGGTCAAACTCCTCTGCCCCCTGCGCGGTGCATGAGTTTCGACCTCAGCATGATGGCTTGAGTGCTCCTTTGTTGTTTGTGTGTTTGTGCGCCATTAAAGCCTCTTGTGGTTACAGCAAGTTCGGTCTCAGCATCTTACTGGGTGCGCGCCTTCCCGAGAAGGGTCTCCCTCAGTGGGTCTTTCAGAACCATTTCTTCAGATCCTTATTTTTCATTTAAAAATAAATTTTGAATGTTTTAAACTTGTGTCCAATGAATTATTTCTATTTAAATTATGATTAGTTTGCTAAATTTTCATTATTTTTAGCCAAGTGATTTTGAACTCAAACATGTCTATTTCATGGCATGTGCAATTCATTACCTACTTTTGATAATGTTCAGATTTCTGGATACTGCTATGATTTCTCATTTCATTCCACCCAAGCCAAATAATATAGTCAATTATCTTATAGCTTATGAAATATTCTATGCTTTTCTTTGTATCTAAAGATGAATTCTTTACTTATAAATGATTTAATCTTATAAAGGCAAAAGAAAACTTAATTTTCAGTTCATTAAGTTAAAATTTATTTTTCAACTAGAGCTTTGCCCGCTAAGTGTTAGTTCTTCTTTTAAAAGTTTTAGTAATAAGATCAATGTTTGTATGATTTTATTCTTGCACAATTTTATTCTTGCACAAATAGTTTTATATTTATGGATGAACTATATACTACAGAGATTTTGAAAGAATCACTTTAATTTTCAGTTTTCAATTGCTTAATATTAATATACAGATTACTTACATATTTGCTACATTGTTCAATAATATGAATTTTACCACCTTGGTATATTTTCCTTTTACTTCTATGTATTAATTTTATTGCATATAGAATTATTGCTTTCACACTGTAATACAACTATTTTAAATATTGTGTCTTTTTCCTTGGTATTATAAATTATTTTCACTAGCAATAAATCATTAATTATTATTCTGTGGAAATAGCATCTATTATGACATCTTCATTGCATTAATTTTTCAGTTAAGTATTGCTGAGAATACTACATTAGTTAAAATTATCTGAACAAGTTTAATGAAATTGTCTTTCCTCTAAAGGTGTTACAAACCTCTTTTTGAACATGTAGATTGTCCGGTTTCAACACTAATAGATTTTTCTTGCTATGTGTTGGTGAATGCTTGAATGAAACACTTATATTTCCAGCTGTAAATCCTACTCTGATGAAAATGTAAATCTATTTAACAAGCTAATAACAGCAGAGATAGTTGGTATAGCACTGTAGACTCTTCCCTCTGAAAAAGTGACTGATAAAATAAATAGGTTTCCTTTGGACTTAAAGAGAAATGTCTCTGAGTTTTATTTCCCAGTGGTCAGGTTGTTATATGCTCATTCTTCCCTCACTTTGAAGAATCATATCCTATATATGAATAATACCTTTTGAAACCCCAGCATTTGATTGAGAGAAAAAGGAAAGGAAGCACATTTTCAGACAGGTTATAAGAGTGTTACCGAGATCTCTCTGCCCACATCCTGTTCCTTCAAAATCAGCTTTAGTTGAATGATCATCACTCATCCCAGTAAGAACTTTATTCTGCACAACTTTATGAGCTTAGGACTTATTTCCAAGTACCATTCTCAACAGCCTGCTGAAATCAGAGCTGTAGCTGACCAGCAGCCATGGATAAACTGGGTACCTGAAAAGAGAGCTGGAAATGAAAAATGATGTGGGGTTGGTGGGGCAAGAGAAAGATGATCCAAGCAAAAGTTTAAGGTCAAGGTTTGAAGTTTAATATTTAGCACTGTATTTATAAAGGGAGAGCCCACAGACCCACCCTTTGTTTGAGCTAGATTAGGTTGCTTTGTTTCAGCTGTATTGTGTTACAAATCAAGCTCAGCAGGTAGTCTGCTCCTGTAGGAACTGCAGGTGAGGCCTTGGAATACTGCACCTATGAGGTTAAGATCCAACTGTGGCAAACAGTTAAGGTCTATTTATCCTGCTCAAAGCAGGGTGAAAGACACCAGAGCAGTAGGAAAGACGTAGGAAAGTCAAATTTGTTAGGTGTCTTCCTATCAAATTTGTGCAATGTTAAGCAGAGGTAGATGCATTTCTCCCTGCCCAGGGAATGGGATATCACATTGCTTAAAGCCTGAGGATCACAACTGAACAAGGAATGAACGAACTTGATGGAAACAAAGTCAATTCCAGAATGCTTTGAAACTACATGGATATCTTCCAACAGGTGCTTATTTTTCATAATATAAAATCCCTTTCAGAACAGTTGCCACTCTGTAAGAATGTATTTCCAAAAATTTAATATTTCCAAATAAAAAGCAATTCATGGATTCATTTTAAATTTGAGTGTTGGTATCAGAGTTCAATAATAAAAACTTTACTGTTAACAGCACATTCATTTATTTATTTAAAAAGAAATATTGAAGCATAAATTAATAGAAATGAAATCAAGAAAGAAAGAATGTACAAAAAATAATTACATTTAAATTTAAAAAGTGACATACAGTACTCAATTTAGACTCAAAACCCAGCCTAGAGGGTAGGTTTAATAAAGGTGTCATTATTATTTCCTTTACACACAAAATTGAGCTTTCAAACTTCACCTCTTAGAAGTGTGAAGGAAAAAAAATTGAAGATGCTCAAGGAAAGATGTAAACTTAGATTTGCAGGCAATACAGAAAGCAGTATGGCGAGGTAGCAAAATTGTCAAAACTCTACAAGTCATGAAAGGAGATTCCCTGAACTGTACAGTTCAGGCTGTAAACTTCTCTTCTGAATCATAGTAAATTTCTGCCCATCTTCTCAAGGTCACAGTGTGTATTAATTGTAATATTCTTGCATAATGGCAACTGGAATGTTCATTCCACATTGATATCCACATTATGTCTTTGAGGATTATATATAGAATAGATCAGGATTTGTGTTCACTAACTTACCTAACTCATTGCATCACTCTGGGTAAACCAGTGAAATGAATGCTAGCTTGACATTTATATTTTTACATCTTTAGAGGCAAAGACTATTATGATACAGTGAATTTTCCAGCAACCACATGTCAAGTAAAACTCTTGTTAAAGACAGTCTTCAAACTAAAATTTCACAATTGATCAATAGTTCTATCAGTACTGTTCATCAAAATCAAGAAGATGATTGTGGAATTTAAAATGATTATATATTTATTTCTTCATTGTTTTTCTGATATTAATGAGTGCATATGACACTCAGGAATGTCTTAAAAAACTGAAAAATGACAGAGAAGAATACAGAATATGAAGAGTTAATATAAAATATGGTCAGGAGTCTGGTAAATGTATAACCTTGCAGTAAGTGTCACTTAAGAGTTAATACTCTTGACAATGCATCCCATGTGAAGAATAAAGAAAACGAAACCAAACCAAACCAAAGCAAACCAAAACAAACCAAACCAAACCAAATCAAACCAAACCAAAACAAACATAAACCTTGTTGGGTCATTTCTGGAATATGAAAGGACAGACCATATACTTCAGAATGTCAACTTGAATGTCAACTTTTACATACAACTCTAAGACTAAGACCTAGTTCTTAACTTTCTTAATAGCTAATTTTAAACTAATTGCACACATTGGTAAGATTCACTGTTATATTCCCGCACATGTCAACAAAGTACACTAATTATATGATTCTATGCTTCTCATACCCTATTTTGCTTTTCCCTCCAGCACAATTTCTTATTCCTAGAAATTGCTTTCCTACTTTCAGTTTGCCATTTTGAATCATAGATATCTACATGTGAAACAGAATGTGTAGTACTTCTTTCTATACTTAACTAATTTGGCTTGTTTCTAAAGTTCCATTTTGTGCCAATTGACAGGTCAATGATAATCTTTATAACTGAAGCTCTATTTTGTATTATGCTAATGATGTATTGTATTTCATAATTTCTTTATCCACTGAACTAGACAGCTAGTTTGAGTCCACATTGCATCCATTATGAATCATGCCAGAGTAAACATGGACCTTAGGAAATTGTTCTTCCTGTGCACTCAGGTCTGGGATAGGTTGATCACACAGAGCTCATTTTTAGTTATTTCAGGAAACAAAATTATACATCCCTTGGAGATTGTATATTATCAAAATGTTAATAGTCACTCAGATGATATCATGAACTAACAAGGAGAAATAGAAAATTGAGGCATATAATGACTACTAAATTAACAGAAATCAAATTGAATAAGTAAAATTACAATAAATGTTTTTTTCACATGTAGGATTAATACAGAAAAAATTAATACATACATTTTTCCGGTGAGATCAGTAGGATAAATGTTTACATAAAAATTAATTATATATACAAAGTGTGGAAATAAAAAATAATACAAAGGTGTCAATTTATTATACATGCAGAAGAATAAACAAAAAAGTAATTAAAAATATATAAATTACCAAGGCAATAAAACAGAAACTAAGTAAAAATATTGATGGATATTTATAAGTTATTTTCTAGGATAAGGTCTTTCATCTAATATACTGAAATCACACTATTTTCTTTGACTATGCTGCCTTATGTGTAGTATATAGCTTAAATATAAATCACTCACTTCATGTCTTGATATATGTTACCTTAGAGAGCAGAATAAATAGAATTAAAGGAGCAGTGGACATTGTAAGTGCATGGGCGTTGTGTGCTATGAGCTTTATCTGTATTTATTCCTTTGAATAAAATAACAAATTTAGTTTGACTCATAGTACTTTTTAATAAATGAATTGTTCAGTATAGACAATGTTTTCCTGTGTTGATCAATTGTTTTTCATTTTTTACTTTTTTAAATTAAACTAGTAAAGTTTCTTTTAAAATGTACAACTCAGTATTGACATTTTTAAGTCATTGAAATAATTTATAATAGTTAAATGCCTCTTAAATATACATGATATCTTCAGAAACTAAAAGTAATATGCACTCAACCAGTTTTTTAAATCTATTTGAAACATTAAACATGATAAAGTAAAAAAAAAATCTCTTACAAAGTCCTCTATGAAAGGAAATTGTATAAAATTTCTGATTAGACAGAAACTATCCCATCTCCAAGGGAGAATATGCAGCATAACTGTGGCTTAATAGAATGAATTGGATAGTGTTCCTTCTGTTTCTATTTTGTGGAATATTTTGAAGAGTATTGGTATTAGGTCTTCTTTGAAGGTTTGATAGACTTCTACAATAAGCCCATCAGGTCCTGGGATTGTTTTTAGCTGGGAGACTTTTAATGATTGCTTCTATTTCTTCGTGTTTATGGGATGGTGTAGATGACTTATGTGATCATGATTTAACGTTGGTATTTGGTATCTGTCTAGAAAATTGTCCATCTCATCCAGATTTTCCACCTTTTGTTGAATATATGCTTTTCGAGTAAAATCTGATGGTTTTCTGAAATTCCTCAGCTTCTGTTGTTTTTGTCTCCCTTTTCATTTCTGATTTTGTTAATTTGGATACTGTCTCTGTGTCCTCTAGTTAGTCTGGCTAAGGTTTTATCTATTTTTTTTTTTCTCAGAGAAACAGCCCCTGGTTTTGTTGATTCTTTGTATAGTTCTTTTTGTTTCTACTTGGTTGATTTCAGCCGTGAATTTTATTAGTTCCTGCCATCTATTCCTCTTGGGTGTATTTGCTTCTTTTAGTTCTAGAGCTTACAGGTGTGTTGTTAAGCTGGTAGTGTATGCTCTCCCCAGTTTCTTTTTGGAGGCACTCAGAGCTGAGTTTTCCTCTTAGCACTGCTTTCACTGTATCCCATTAGTGTGGGTATGTTGTGGCTTCCTTTTAATTAAATTCTTTTTTTTTTTTTTTTTTTTTTTTGGTTTTTTGAGACAGGGTTTCTCTATGTAGCCCTGGCTGTCCTGTCACTCACTTTGTAGACCAGGCTGGCCTCGAACTCAGAAATCCACCTGCCTCTGCCTCCCAAATGCTGGGATTAAAGGCGTGCGACACCACGCCCGGCTTAATTAAATTCTAAAATGTCTTTAATTTCTTTCTTTATTTCTTCTTTGACCAAGTTATCACTGAGTAGGACATGTTCAGCTTCCATGTGTATGTGGTCTTTCTGTTGTTTTTGTTGTTATTTAAGACCAGCCCTTTTCACTGGTGATCTGATAGGGTGTATGGGATCATTTCAATATTCTTGTGTCTGATGAGGCCTGTTTTGTTCTGCTTATATGGCCCATTTTGGAGACGGTCCCATGTGGAGAAGAAGGTGTATTATTTTGTTATAGGATGAAATATTCTATAGATATCTGTTAAATCCATTTGGTCAATAACTTCTGTTAATTTCAACGTGTCTCTGTTTAGATTTTGATTCCATAATCTGTCAATTTCATGAGAGTGTGGTGTTGAAGTCTCCTACTATTATTGTGTGAGGTGCAATGTGTGCTTTGAGTTTTATTAAAGTTTCTTTTATGAACGTGGCTGCCCTTGTGTTTGGAGCATAGATGTTCAGAATTGTGAGTTCTTCTCAGAGGTTTTTCCTTTGATGAGTATGAAGTGTCCTTCCCTATCCCTTTTGATAATTTGGTTGAAAGTTGAAATTATTTGATATTAGAATGGCTACCCCAGCTTGTTTCTTGGGACTATCTGCATGGAAAATTGTTTTCCAATCTTTTACTCTAAGGTAGTGTCTGTCTTTGACACTGAGGTACATTTTCTGTATGCAGCAAAATGTTGGGACCTGTTTAAGTATCCAGTCTGATGGTATATGTCTTTTTATTGTGGAACTGAGTCCATTGATGTTAAGAGATTTTAAGGAAAAGTGATTGTTACTTCCTATTATTTTTGTTGTTAGAGGTGGAAATATGTTTGTGTGGCCTTCTTCTTTGGATTTGTTGAAAGAAGACTACTTTCTTGCTTTTCTTTGGCGTAGCTTCCTTCCTTGCATTAGAGTTTTCCCTCTGTTATCATTTGTATGGCTGGATTTGTGGAAAGATATTGTGTAAATATTTGTCATGGGATGTCTAGCTTTCTCCATCTATGGTAATTGAGAGTTTTCCTGGTTATAGTAGCCTGAGCTGGCATTTTTGTTCTCTTAGGGTCTGTATAATATCTACTCAGGATATTCTAGCTTTCATAGTCTCTGGTGAGAAGTTTGGTGTAATTCTGATAAGTCTGCCTTTGTATGTTACTTGGCCTTTTTCCTTTACTAATTTTATTACTCTTTTTTTTGTTGTTGTTGTTGTTTGGTGCATTTGGTGTTTTTACTATTATGTGAAGGGAGGAATTTCTTTTCTGGTCCAATCTATTTGAACTACTATATGCCTCTTGCATATTTCTGGGCATCTGTTTCTTTAGGTTAGTGAAGTTTTCTTCTATAATTTTGTTGAAGATATTTACTAGCCCTTTAAGTTGTGAATCGTCAGTTTCTTCTATACCTATTATCCTTAGGTATGGTCTTCTCATTGTTTCCTGGAATTTCTGGATATTTTGGGTTAGCAACTTTTTGCACTTTGCATTTTCTATGATTGTTATGTTAATGTTTTCTATGATATCTTCTTCTCCTCCTCTTCTCTCTTCTATCTCTTGTATTCTGCTGGTGATGCTTGCATCTATGACTCCTGATCATTTTCTAGGATTTTTATCTCCAAGGTTGTCTCCCTTTGTGATTTCTTTATTGTTTCTATTTCTATTTTTAGTTACAGGATGATTTTGTTCAATTCCTTCTCCTGTTTGTGTTTTCCTGTAGTACTTTAAAGTATTTTTTGTGTTTCCCCTTTAAAGGCTTCTAGCTATTTAGCTGTTATCTCTTGTATTTCCTTAAGGGCATTATTTATGTCCTTCTAAAGTCTTCTATCATCATCATGAGATGTGACTTTAAATCAGACTCATGCTTTTCTCATGGTATATCCTGGGCTTGCTGTGGTGGGAGAATTGGGTTCTTTTGATGACAAGTAGCTTTGGTTTCTGCTCCTTATGTTCTTGCCCTTGACTCTCATCATCTGGTTATCACTGGTGTAAGTTGGTCTTGCTGTCTCTGACTGTGGCTTTTCCTTCCTGGAAGTCACATCAAAGATAGTACTCCTGGGAGATCAGTTGCTCAAGGAGGTATTTAGGTATAGAGATCTGTGGCAAAGGTTCAGCTTCTGCTTGCAGATGGAAACAAGAAAGATCCTGTCCCTGGATGTTCCTTGGTTCCTGTGTCCTGAGGGCACTGGGCATGTCCCTGTGAGCAGAAGTGGTGGTCTTACCACAGTTGTGTCTACACCACTGGGAGACCCCTTCTCTCCTGGAAGTATTTGGGTATGATCAGTTGTTTTTCTTCCAAGAAAAATATAATTTATTTTTGTAAAAAAAAGAACTTTCCCTAAAAGACATAAAGGCAGATTTATATTTTCCTTCTAAAATTAAAAAAGAATATACAACAAACATTTACATTGATGATTTACATTGAGAAAATTACATTATAAATTTTATATAAATATATGATATATAAAATATATGCAAATGGATATATATATCAGTTGTTATCAATGTTGTGAACATATAATTTAGAATTGTTGAATAGATATATTCTAGAAGTTAGACCCTTCAAAAATTTTTTAATATTTTGAAAGAAGTATACATTATATTTATACACACACATACATATATATGCATATATATATTCTGCTGAATCTTTTTAATGTTGCCAACATTTACATGACTTCTAAGTTGTCCAATTAGCTTTTGAAAACTATTCCTCAGAAACACTAACTCTCTCTTTGTTTATCTCAGCATCTTCACAGTTCTAAATTGATTCTCTTTGTCTAGGGGTGAGGTCAAGTAATATTTTCCTCTTCTATAGGAGTGTTCATTGGTTTTGTACTGCATCAGGTCTTGTTTAGGAAGGGAAAATATTGAGCCAACACAGTGAAACCTTTCTCTTATTTGTGGGCTATACTATCTCATAGCATTTCATAACATTCTGGTTCTTACAATTTTTCAATGGTATTCTTTGAAACTTCATGCAGTTCTGCTGTAGATGTATCCATTGTGGTTACTAGAATTTTCTGGTTAAATCCTTACAAATTAATTTTTTTATGTACATATACAGGAGAAATCACAGGTTTTACTTTTTTTAATATTTTGAGAGGAGTATACATTATATTTACTTTAATTTTTAACTATTTATTTGAGATTGGTTTTGAGAACTTAATTCCTGTGTAATATTATATAGCTGAAGCCTAATAAATTAACCATCCATTACTCAATATTAATGATTAATTATTACTGTGTGGAGGTGGGAGAGCAATATAAAGATTTTTTTCAATGTGGATATTAAGGGTCATCTTTATGGCATTGATTCTCTCTATAATTGCCTGAATTCTAAAGATCAAACAAATTTGTTGCAGGTATGTTCAACAATTGCCTTTTATCATCTGAGCCATCTCATGAGCTTCTAATACCTTCTCTGAATTTGATTTTACTTCAAGCATGTTGGGACTGGCTTCTCTCTACATTTGTCTTAAAATGACTATTTTTCAGACAAAAGATATTTTCATGATAAACTCAATTTTATACTTCCGGGATCTTTTGGGTGTCCATTCAAACCTATGACTTATAATATTCCTTTTGACAAAGTGGATATTTTATTCTCAAGTTGCTTCTTCATGTTTAATAGGTAGTGGTTTCAATATTATTTGTTCAGAAATGTGCATGTAAGTATACATGTGAATGTTTTATTTGTTAGCATTTTGTTATATAAGGGGCTGCTCACCCACTCTGCTCTCTCCTGATTTTCTCTTCTTGTTCCAGTTTTATCCTCTCTCCCCATTTCCCCATCTCTCTATGTGCTCATGGCCTGCCTCTACTCTCTCTCTCTCTCTCTCTCTCTCTCTCTCTCTCTGCCTTTCTCTGACTCTACTACCCTATCAACACCACTCCTCATTCCCTGAATAAACAATAGTCTATCATGTATACCATCCTGTGGCTGGTCTCTCAGGGGAAAGGGATACTTTAGCTTGGGCCCCACATAGGTATCCCTTCCCCCATACCTGACTACACAACCACCAAACATATTCCTTCTCTCTTTATCTTTTTTATAAAACACAACATTAGTATTTATTCTTTTTAATTCACTTATATTCCTAGACTGATTTTATTTATTATTAAATTTGAAGAATCTGTCAAAATCACATTCCCTTTTTTTGTGGCTAAATTTTTCTTTGATTCTAGGATCTACTCTGAATTTGTTTGTGATTATAAATATAATATTTAATACACATATATGATTCATATATATAACTCATATGACTTGTGTGTGTTTGCGTGGAGGAGTTCATTTGGATTAATAATTGAAAAATGTTAAGAGTCCATTATGTTTGGAAGCATAGCAGCAGCAGTCAAATATGGCAACTGTATTCAGGAAGGTCTGGACTCCCAACATGAACTGCAAATAAAATGCAGAGAAAGCAAACTAGGAGCAGAGCCAGGCTTAAAGACAAAAGTCCTTCTCCAGTGATGTAATTTCTCCAGCAATGCCACATCTCTAACACCTCCCCAAACAGCTCCAACAACTGGAATCCAGAGGAACACATCGACTGTGCCAGGAGAGAAACTGGCATTGAAATAGCTTTGTGGAACATGTTCAAATTCCAGAAATCTCTAAAATCCAAGCTGGGAACCACGTCCCTGCCTGTTTCAGTGCCTGCCTTGGAACACTGTAATCCAACAGCTCCCAACCAGATGGTCACAGGTAGTCAGTTATTCAGGCCTCACCAGCATACTCGCCTCAGCCAATCGATTGCATTCACAACCCAAAATTCTATTTCATTCCCCAACATTCATATAGACCCTGTCATTATGGAATAAAAAACAATAGTTTTGAGATTGCTTTTATTGAGCTGTATTACTTGGGAAAAGACTCTCTCTCTCTCTCCTGAATAACTCATGGTTGTACCTTTTAGAGCGGCGTGCCTAGGCTCCATTCTCTCTCAAAGGATCACATCAGAGCACTGACCTGTTCACCTGATCATAAACTGGCTACCTGAATCTCTTTACTCTTTTGCTAAGTGATGTAACACAGTTCTGGCATTCCTGGCCTTACGGGAGTTCTGTATACCTCATTCTACTGGACTCTGTTTCATCCCTTCCAGCTTAGCATGAAGTAAAGTTTGATGCTTTGGAGGAAGAAGCTGACCTCTGATCACACCCTTCCCTGGTCGGGATTTCACCTAGTCCTGTCCAATCCATTGTAACAGAGGTATCTGGATATTGCAAGAGGAAAGGTGAAAAAGTAGAACTACGGATACAAAGTGCTCAAATACCAGATCCTGTGTAGGTCACTCTTATTCAAAACACCACATTTAGTTAAATTATATTTTATAATTTTATAGTATAAAAATATAATTATAGATAAATTATAATTTAATGCCATATATTTAATTGATTTTTAAAATATTCTAAGTGAGTATTTATATTGACTCACTGACTTGAGCTCAGACTAAAGATTTTACAGTAATTTTATTTTGTATCTGTTTTGTGTTCTGATGCACAGTTTATTTGTTTGTTTTTACTTATTTTCATCCTGTGCTCCAGTACAGATTACTTTGTTTTGTACTTCTGAGCTAACTGCCCCTGCCCCATTCATTTGTGTGATATCTTCTGTTCTTCCAGCTTTACAAAGTGTCCTTTGCAGCATTGCACCATTCTTCTCGAGTTAAATTTGGTTATTTCTTGTATTTTTCATTTCTTTGTGCAATTACTTACAGTTCTTGCATTATTAATAGTTTACTCTTTAAATATTTACACGTTACCCATACTTAAGTGTGTTCACAAAGTTTGTTCATAAACTTGGATCATATATAAAATAATTTTGTATCTTTATGTGGAAATACACATGTAAATTCTGCCATGATGTCAGTTTGGGGACCTGAAATTAATGACTTAAGAAACTGGCTAATTTCAACGGCCATTGCTCTTTCAGGCCACTGTTGGCTCAAATATTTGCTAAACTTTTGTTTGGGATGGTGCTGTCTGGTGTGAGAATTTTGCTAATTATTCTTATTTGCTTTAGCTATCCCTATGCTTCTGCAATTCAAAATAGGCCCTTCTCTGTATATCTTTTAACTGTGTGGGAGTTTGTCAGAGAATGTTGTTTGTTGCTTAATATAAATAAAATGTTGATAAATATTTTATATTCTATATTTCAGTGAGTAGAGATGTAGTTCTGTGTAGAACTACTGTCTGTCATGGCAAAGAACCCTGATTCCCACCACCTGTGCCACTATAAAAAATGAAATAATAAAATTTTAAAAATTGAGTACAAAGAAGTCTATCTTAGTTACTCCAGATCATATATGAAGAAATGATTAGAGAACAAAACAAAGTACAAATACAAATCTTACTACTTGAATTGATGGCTCTTAGTTACAATCAGGCATCCTTTGAAACATAGTCAAGTGAACCTTCAAGACACAAATACTATATACTATGAAATAAGATCTTCTAGATTGTTAATACATGTTAAACACCCACTGTATAAAAATAAAAAAGGAAAACAAAAAGTATAATAATTTTTAAATGGAACTTTGGTTAATAAAATATACAAATCTTAATTTGAAGTGCAGAAGATGAGTTGTCAGAGAATACAAGGGTCAATGCTTGAATACATGAAATGAGGTTATGCAAGAATTGATTTTTAAAAGACATAAAGTGAAGTACAACAAAATTTGTAACAGTTTATTTGAGCAAACACCTGTTCAGGAATCAAGCAGTAGAAAGGCAAAATTGCTTATAAGCTCTCTAATAAGGGCAAGTAGACAGAAGTCTTCTAGGGACTTCCACAAAGAAGGCAGAGAGACATGGAGTTGTCTACAAAGTAGAATTAACTTCCTGGGGGAGGGGGAGCAAAAACAAAACAAAACAAAACAAAACAAAAACAAAAACAAATAAAAAACAAACAAACAAAACAAATGTTTTCAGATTTGCAAACACATATTAGGTTTGTTCCCTGTTAGTAATTATTAACTTCAGAGAAATCCTTGGACTAGAGTAAGCTAAAGGGACGCTAAGAAATAATGGGTTATTGCATTGCTGTGTCTGCAAATGATTAATTAGGAATAGCATGGGAAGAAAAGTTTTTATGTGTTTCTGAAAGAACCCAGATGCCCCTCAACAGAGAAATGGATACAGAAAATATGGTACATTTACACAATGGAGTACTACTCAGCTATTAAAAAGAATGAATTTATGAAATTCCTAGCCAAATGGATGGACCTGGAGGGCATCATCCTGAGTGAGGTAACACAATCACAAAGGAACTCACACAATATGTATTCACTGATAAGTGAATATTAGCCCAAAACTTAGGATACCCAAGATATAAGATGCAATTTGCTAAACGCATGAAACTCAAGAAGAATGAAGACCAAAGTGTGGACACTGTGCCCCTTCTTAGAATTGGGAACAAAACACCCATGGAAGGAGTTATGGAGACAAAGTTTGGAGCTGTGATGAAAGGATGGACCATCTAGAGACTGCCATATCCAGGGATCCATCCCATAATCAGCTTCCAAATGCTGACACCATTGCATACACTAGCAAGATTTTGCTGAAAGGACCCAGATATAGCTCTCTCTTGTGAAACTATGCCAGGGCCAAACAAACACAGAAGTGGATGCTCACTGTCAGCTATTGGATGGATCACAGGGCTCCCAATGGAGAAGCTAGAGAAAGTACCCAAGGAGCTAAAGGGATCTGCAACCCTATAGTTGGAACAACATGATGAACTAACCAGTACCCCGGAGCTCTTGTCTCTAGCTGCATATGTATCGAAAGATGGCCTAGTCGGCCATCACTAGAAAGAGAGGCCCATTGGACTTGCAAACTTTATATGCCCCAATACAGGGGAATGCCAGGGCCAAAGGAATGGGTATGGGTGGGTAGGGAAGTGGGGGGGTATAGGGGACTTTTGGGATAGCATTGGAAATGTATTTGAGGAAAATACGAAATAAAAATAAATAAATAATAATAATTTAAAAAAAGAAGAGGATCTTAAATACAGTCTTATGAAGATGATAGGTCATTTAAAGAGGACATAAATAAATTAAGGAAATATGAAAGAATACATTCAAACAGGTAGCGGAATTAAAGAAGAAGCAAATAAATATAAAGAAATCCAAGTAAATAAAATAGACAGGAGAAGGATATGAATAAAATTGTCTTATACCTGAAAATGGAAATAGACAAAATAAAGAAAACACAGATGGATGGAATTCTGGAGATGAAAAATCTGTAGCCAGTAACTATAGACATAAACATCACTAACCACATTCAGGAGAAGAGAGTATAAAAGAAATGTATGTATCAGTCAAAGAAACTACAAAATCTAAAAAGCTCATGACAAAACTATCAGAGGGTATGATGCAAATGGTCCTAACACATATCTACAGATTGTTTTACTCAAACACAAAAGAATATAGTTTCTCAGCACTTCACAGAACCTTCTCCAAAACTGACCATATAATTGGTCACACATCATGCCACAACAGATACAAGAAGATTGAAATATCCCCATGCACATTATCAGATCACAGTGGATTAAAGTTGGTCTTCAACAACAAAAGAAACAACAGAAAGCCTACATATTAATGAAAACTGAAGAACTTTCTACTCAGTGATACTTGGGTCATGGAAGAAATAAAGATAGAAATTAAAGACATTCTAGAATTAAATGAAAATGAGGGTACAACATATTTAAACCTTTGAGACACAGTGAAAGAAACACTAAGAGGGAAGTTCATAATACTAAGTGTCTTCATAAATAAATTGGAGAATTCTCATAATAACTAATTAAAAGTACATCTGAGTGCTCTAGGAAAAAACAGAAAGTAAGAAGGAAAAAAAGAAATGAAGGAAGGAAGGAAGGAAGGAAGGAAAAGAAAGAAAGAAAGAAAGAAAGAAAGAAAGAAAGAAAGAAAGAAAGAAAGAAAGAAAGAAAGAAAGTGAGACGGAGAGTGAGGGAGGGAGAGAGGGAGGAAGGAAGGAAGGAAGGAAGGAAGGAAGGAAGGAAGGAAGGAAGGAAGGAAGGAGGGAGGGAGGGAAGGAAGGAAGGAAGGAAGGAAGGAAGGAAGGAAGGAAGGAAGGAAGGAAGGAAGGAAGGGAGAAAGAAAGAAACTAACACACCCAGGAGGAGTAAGTAGATGGCAATGAAATAATCAAATTCAGGGATGAAATCAATCAATTAGAAAGAAAGAGAACAATAAAAAAAAGAGTTAACAAAATCAAGGACCGCAGTTTTGAGAAAGCAAAAAAATGTACAAACCCTTAGCCAAGCTAACAAAAAAGCAGAGAGACTTTATATGAATTAACAAAATCAGAAATGAAAAGAGAAACATAACTGACACTTAGGAAATTAAAAGAATCCTCAGGTACTACTTCAAAAGCCTATACTCCAGAAAATTGAAAAATCTAAATGAAATGGATGATTTTCTATACAGACACCAATTGCCAAAGCTAAATCAAGATCATGTAAACTATCTGACTAGACCCATAACCACCAAAGAAATATAAGTCATCAAATGTCTCCAACAGAAAAAAGTCATGGGCCAGATGTCATTAGTGCAGAGCTCTCCAGACTTCCAAAGAAGAGAGAATGCCAATAACCCTCAAACCATTCCAAAAATAGAAACAAAAGGAAAACTGCTAAACTCATTCTTTGTGGCCACAGTCACTCTGGTAACCAAACCACACAAACACTCAACAAAGAAATAGTATTTCAAACCAATTTTCCTTATGAACATTGATGCAAAAGTATTCCAAAAAAAAAAAAACATACTAGCACATGAAATCCAAGAACAAATCAAAGACATAATCAACCATGATTAAGTAGGCTTTATTTCAGGGATGCAGGATAATCCATGAATATATTCCACCATATAAAGAAACTGAATGACCTCAATAATGTAAATGGATCATAGACCTCAATGTAAACCAGATACTCTAAATCTAATAGAATAGAAAGGAGAAATAGCTTTGAACAACTTCCTGAACAAAACATCAATGGCTCAGGCACTAAGGTCAATAATTAATAAATGGGACCTCATGAAACTGAAAAGCCTATGTAGGTCAAAGAACACCTTCTTCTGACAGAAGACTAATATCCAAAATATATAAAGAACTAAAAAAAAGTTAGACACCAGACATCAACAATCCAAACAAGCAAATTTAAAAAACTCAAAGGCTAGCACATGCTGGCCAGGTTGTCGAGCAAGAGGAACAACACTTTTTGATTGTTGGTAGGAAGACAAAAGTGGGTACAACTATTCTGGAAATGCATTTGGTGGTTTCTAAGAAGATTGGGAATAGGTAAAATTCAAGACCCATCTATCTCACTCTTTCAGCTGCTTGTTGGGCCTCTTAGAGGGCAACCATGCTAGGCTCCTGCTTGTAAGCACACCAAAGTATCAGTAGTAGTTAAAACTACTGGAGTCCTTGGACCCTCCCCTTGAACTGAATCCCAATTTGGGCCTGTCCCTTGGACTTCCTTTCCTCAGTCTCTTCTCCTGTTCTGTCCCCGCAGTTCTTTTAGACAGGAACAATTCTGTGTCAGAGTTTTTGACTGTGGGATGGCAACTTCATCTCTCTACTTGATGTCCTGTCTTTCTGCTGTAGGTGGACTCTAAAAGTTCCCTCTCTCCACATTTGTGCATCTCATCTAAGGTCCCACCCTTTGAGTCCTGAGAGGCTCTCATCTCCCATGTTTCTGATACATTCCAGAGCTTCCCACCTCCTACCTCTTGTGGTTACCTGTTTCCATTCATTGTGCTGGTCCTCAGGGCTTCAGTTTTGTTCCTCCTCCCCATGTCCAAAATACCGGACCATGTTTCCCTTTCCCCTCCCTATGACCTCTCACTCCCAGATGAAAAAAATATATACAGATATATACCCAACCAATGGCCAGAAGCCGGCCATCCCTGTGGTTGAATTAGGGAAAAGCTTGAAGACACCCTGGAGGAGGTGACCAGCAATCTCAACTACCCTGGACCTCTGATATCCCTCAGAAACTGAGCCACTAACCCGATAGCATACAGCAGCTGATATGAGGCCCCTGAAACAAATATAGAGCAGAAGATTGCCTGCTCTGGCCTCAGTGAGAGAAGATATACCTAACCCTCAAGAGACTTGAGGCCACAAGGAGTAGGGAAGTCAAGTGAGATGAGGTTGTGGGGTGGGAACATTCTCTTGGAGACAGGGGAGAAGGTATAGAATGAGAAACAGCTAAAGGGCTGACTGGGAGGGGGATGATGTTTGGAATGTAAAAATGTTAAAAAATAATAAGAAGTAATAAGAAGGAACACAAATGAATTAATAAAATATAAAATTATGACACACACACACACACACACACACACACACACAAAAGACAGCCTTACTGCTCCTCCACATATACCCAAATGATTCTCCATGGTCCTACAAAGACACTTGCTCATCTTCATCCATAGCAGCTTCATTCATAATAGCCAGAAATTGGAAACAACCTAGATATATATCAACTGAAGAATGAATTTAGAAAATATGGTATATCTACAAAATCCTATTCTACTCAGCCATTAAAAACAAGTATATTATGGATTTCAGTAAATGGATGGAACGAGAAATTATCATCCTGAGTGAAGTAACTGGGATCCCAAAGCACACAAATGATATTTACTTACTTATAAATGGATAATATCTATAAAACACAGGATTACCACTCTATATTCAACAGAACGAAAGAAGCAAATTAACAAGGAGGCCCTAGGAAGGATGGATGAATCTTTCTCAGAAGGGTAAACAAAATAGATATGGGAGATTGATGGAAGGGGGGAAAATGATAGAAGAAGATATGGGGGAGGGGAGTGAGGTTGCAGGTGAAGATCATAATGTAGCAAGAGAAGAGGGGAGAGAAGCGAGATTGGTGGTGGTAGGGTGTTGAGAGCTGGCCTGAGGCTCACATGGACTGGGGCTACTCCTGGGAGGCAAACTGGGGCTATAAAGAAGGGAACTAGGCGGTCGAGAGAAAAATGGAGCTAAGTCAAGGTTCCTGATCAAAGCTCAGACGTTTAATAGAAAACTGTACTTATAAGGGGGGGGGCACATCTCCTCCCCCCTCCCCCCCCCATTCTTGGAGCCTGGAACAAGTTGCAGTGCAGGATATGGTGTAGTCTCCTACACCAGAATAGCTTAGGGGCCTCTCAGCAGGTAGCAGTGTCTTGAAGGAGAACAGCTGCAGTGGCTGAACAATAGAGTCATCTAGGCAGGAAGGCTCCACCCTAGGTAATCTCCTTAATGGCAGCATGGTCAAGGTCTGGATCAGCCTGTTTCAGGCTGGGGGGTTTGCAGTAGGGGTGTCATTCTCTAGCATGTGTCAGAGATCTGGGATGGGGAAAGGCCCCAAATGATCTATGACAACTGTAGCTGAGACTCTTAGTAGTGGGGAATATGGATTCTGGATTGGCCAGTTTCTGTAGCACTCAGGACTTCCAGTGGAAGGATAAGGATAGCAGTGCATCTACGAAAAATATTCAACCCAAAGTAAGGCTTGTCTACAAGATGTACAGAGACAAAGATAGAGCAAAGTCTGAGATAATGGCCAACCAATGGCTGCCCCAAACTGAAACCCATCCTATGGTCAAGAACCAATCCCTGACCCTATTAATTATACTCTGTTATGTTTGCAGACAGTAAACTAGCATAAGTTTCCTCTGAGCAGGTCCACTCAGCAGCCAAGGGGAAAAGATGTAGAGGCTCATGAATAAGTACTAGATATAGCTTGCAAAGTTTTGTGGAAGTGTTGGAAGTAGGACTGAGGACAAGGACTCCAAAGGAACTCCAACAATGTCAATTGTAACAGTGATCTATAATGCTTTTACAAAGTTAACTAGCCTGTACCCTTGGGTGACTACAGAGACTGAATTCCCTTCCAAGGGCAAGCATGAGTTGGACTTAAGACCCCTGCGCTCATAACCCCTACCCCACCCCCCACCCCCATAATCTCAGATGAGCAGCTTGGTCTTCATGTGGGTCCTGTGAAGGAGGGTCTGTCCTCTAAATGGACTGCCTTGTATGGCCTCAGTAACAGAGGATCTGTAAGTTCTATAGTGACTTGAAATGTGATGGTTTGGAGGGTTTGAAGGTGGAAGAAAATCCCAATTACCTATGCAAAATCAATTAACTCTTAAGAATTATACTTTGTTATCTTGACTTTATTCAATGATGATCAAGTTAAAAACAAAAGTGATAGTTTTGATTGGAAAAAGCTGATCTCATATTACCTATACTTAAGATTTCTGATACTCAAATAACTTCCAATGACTTATTTCAAAAACCAGATGATAAAGAAGATGAAGTCAATGAACCTTAGTTGTTACTCCACAGGATCAAGTTATGTCAGCAAGAGTAGATCAAAGCATGAAGGGCTATCATGTGGATTGATGGAAAACAGAAGGCACAATGCCTGTGTGTCCATAAATAACCTGAATATCATCTGAAATATCAATAGCATCATTAGTGAAGAAAACATTTGTCATCATTTATCCAAGTGAATGAGTTTATTTCCAAAATATTTCTTTCCTATTTTTGACCTTTTAGTGCTCCATTTCATTTGTCAAATTGATGTAGATTATTACTTTGACAAGAACTTTAGGTAACGTTGTACCAGTGTTGTATACTATTCCTGGAATTCAATTCCAAGTTGATCATACAATTCTTGACTCTGTAAGATCTGAGATTGTCCAAGCTCTGGCCTAGATTTGTATCATTAGGCCATCTATAATTCTATGTAGGAATCGTGTTCAAGTGTAACCTAATTTTACCATTTTATTCTTAGACAGCTTGCTCTCAGATGTTTTGTGAAATTGAGAGTAGCTAGAAAAGCAAGCCTTCCAGGGGCCAAGTGTTCTGTTCTAGATGCTCTCCTCCCTTGAGGACATGTTTTTTCAATCTTTCCTGAAGATCCTACTGACTGATGTTATAATCAGTATTAAGGAAAAGTACTTTGTAGTAAACAACATATAAGTGATTCCTTTTTCATCCAGACTTTAATGCATCTACAATGAAAGAAAAAGGGAAAAGTAAATGATAGACACATTTTTAAAAACTTAAAGGAAAATCTACAAAAAATAAGAAATTTGGCCAAAAATAATGCATACTTTAAGATAAATATCAAACCAATTACAAGTTTTATATTTCTTTCAGACTTCCAGAATACAGCTTATATTATCATAATGAATTGATTTTAATTATTCATTCCAATTTATTTATTTATTTTTTTGATGTCTTGTTAACACTATCTCCTAAAGCAAATGGTAGGTATCTTGATCATGAAAACTAAAGAAAGTTATTGTGTTTTTGTACAAAGTATGTCTTGTCATGAGAAATTTTCTTCATGGTATATTTTTATCTCTTTACTGTGTGTATTCCCAAAAATCCGTTTTTGTAATTTTTTAATCTTTGCCATATACTCTGATTAATGTAAACCATCCAATACTGTTTATTTCTACCTTCTTCACAGATTTCCATTAGTCTGATATATTTATTATTTGTTCATAATATGAAATCAAAAGGATTCAAGTAGATTAAATAACAACACATTTTATTAATTTAACTACAAATAATATTAAGTTTTGTATGTTCATTATAATGTTGTTTTGTTATGAATTATATACTAAATTTTATAAAGTACTGTTTATAGGTAGAAATGAATTACAAAATTAAATACAATAATTTGTTCTCCTAAAAATAACCAGGAAGTAGAAAATTTAAATATCAAAATGCAAAATCTAAGGCATTTTACTTGGTAGTAAATACATAGGAGGAGTAGTTCAGTCATACTACTTTGATGGGTGTTAAGCCAGAGTTCCTGGAATGAAGGAGAATAGGGCATCAAGAATGAGGAATAGTAATGACACATGTTTCCATTCTGAGCAAACGTTCTATGGTAACTTTCTATTTTACACAATATTAATGTAAAAAATTATGTAAGAAAATGTTCCTAAAGAGAAGTGTAGCAACTGTATGAGGTGTTGTCCTTTTTTTTTTATAGCTGTATTTATTTTACTTTGTATTTATGAACATTAGCCTCTGTGTTGGTATGTGCCGTACATTTGTGTAGGGTGCTTAGGGTGTGTTGTTAGTATAGTATCACTGATACAGATTTCTTTTTTTTTTCTTTTTTTTAGGCTTCATAGTCACTTGAATAATGAGATCATTCGTTGTAGAAAAAAAAATAGTTTCATGAGATTTCCTTTATACATTGTTGGCCATTAAGACTCTGCTATCTCTCCTTGCTCTGAAAGTCCTTTCTTGGTAAGTTCTAGTGTATCCCTTCCTCTGAGATTCTGAATACTAAGTCTTTTCTTAAGATTCTTGGTCAGATTGGAGTTATTTAGTGCCCAATAATATGGATCTTAGTCCATTCTCCTACATGTAGTTACTTAGTTCGGAAATCACCATTTGTGAAGATTATTTTTTTCTCCATTGTATATTGTCATTCTCTATAAAACAACAGCTCATTATATGAGTCTTTTTAATCCCACTGATTAACATGTTAGTGGGTTTTTTTAGGGCAATATACGACTGTTTTTATTAGGTTAGCTCGGAATTACAACTTGAAATGTGGAGTGGTCATATGTCCAGCCTTTGTTATTTTTCAGGTTTACGTTGTCTGTTGTAGGTTTTTGTATTCCCATATGTATTATTCCTTCATTTATAACCCTACTGGGTCCACTCTTTAGTGGTAGTGTCTCAGCTTCAGTGACACCAGGACCCCTGAGAGTCTTCCAAAAGAATGTTCCCCTGGACCCTGGGAGTCTGAGTCTCCCAGCCCAAATTCATTGTCATCCAGGAGGCACAGTTAGACAGGGATACGCCAGGGAGAATCATCTAGCTAATCCTTATTAATCACTGTCCCACAGCAGCTACTCACTCCAGGCCATTAAGCCTGTCAACTACACTACTGCTACCTGAGTGAACACATCTATTTCTGAAGAACCTGTCCTGGAAATGGTACACGTTGTCGACCAGATAACAACAGTGGAAATCAACAGTATGTCTGGTCTGATCCCAGCAAACAGTCTTCTTATAATGGAATTTACTTTTCAGTATGATTCCCATCTCATCATATTATTATAGGCTTATAAATATTAAAGAAATTCATAAAAATGTGTCAGTAAATATGTATAAAGCACATATATCAGATGTAGATGTCTTTACACAGGTAGATCAAACATGACTTTATTAGAATTACTTAAATGTTTAATATTAGTACATATTTGATATTACTGACTTCCCCGAAACTGTAGCTTGTCAATCAAAGATCAGTCTAAAACTTTCATTTGTTAAGAAAAGTTAATGTGAATTAATATGAGTTTTAAAAACCAAGGAAAACAGAAAAAAGGTTCAGATGTCAGGGCACTCTGTAGTAGTAAAATTAATCAAGAAGTAACTTTTTTTCCTAATTTTGTTGGTCCTGATGCAATGAGATTTTCAATCAAATAAGCACTACATTATTGAAAACTGTGCACCATAGATTCTAATCAGTATGGTATTGTTGTATTAGTCAATGTTCTATTTCTGTGAGGAGATACCAGAACCACAGCAACTCTTATTAAAGAAAGCATTTGCTTGGATCTTCTTTTCATTCAGAGGTTTGGTCCATTTTTGATACAGCTGGAAGCATGGCAGCACATAGGCAGACATGGTGCTGGAGAGGTAGGTGACACTTTTACATTCCAGGAGTTATCAGAAAGTGAGAGAGAGAAAGAGTGAGCCACTGTGCCTGACTTGAGCTTTTGAAACCACAAAGCCCACCCCCAGTGATTTACTTTCTTCTAGGTTTAATCCTTTCAAATAATGTCAGTCCCTTTGAGCCTTTGGGGAGCGGGGGAGATTTTCATTCAAGTCACAATTATTTAACTTCTTCCAGTTACTCAACTAGGCAAAGACCATTTTATCATTCAGGTCACTGATACATAGTTGCTTGAGAAACCACTATGATACAAGCTTAATTGTCGTCCAGTTCTGCTTTGATTGTGGTAAAATGAATTTTAGTGAAGAGATACAATCACAATGTGACAGGATGCAACTTACTGTAACCTATTTTTTTTAAGATTTATTTATTTATTATATGTAAGTACAGTGTAGCTGTCTTCAGACACTCCAGAAGAGGGAGTCAGATCTCGTTACGGATGGTTGTGAGCCACCATGTGGTTGCTGGGATTTGAACTCCAGACCTTTGGAAGAGCAGTCGGGTGCTCTTACCCACTGAGCCATCTCACCAGCCCCTGTAACCTATTTTTAATCACCATACACTGGGTATCAAAAGAGATTTATCTGGAATGAAAATGCTCAACTTCTACCCTGTGGGGTTATGGGTCCCTCCTCTACTCCTCCACAGGATTCAGCCGCTTGGGCGAGGCAGATGTAGGGAAGCCCTGAGACAGACAGAGCTGGATTTGGGGTCCCCAGACCTGCAAGGAGGTCTGGGCCATGTGTTTCTCAGGCTCTTGGACACCCAGGCACTGCTGGGGCCACGCAAAAGCTGAGAACAGAGTAGGGGTTCTCAGGCTGGAACTAGCCTAGGGTCGGGTGGGGGAGGGTAGCATTCTAGCTGGCCCTGCCTGGATAGTCCTTGGCTTGATGGCTGCAGTCTTGGGCTTGACTAGGTTGAGGCTGTGGTTGAGAACACAGAGAGGCCTTCTACAGGATATTAGACACCCGTTCTATAGGTAAAGCTTTCTCCAAGGCTCCACATGGTGGATCCTGATGAAAAGAGACAATACATGGTTTTAAGACCTTTATTGTCATTGTGGAAAGTCGATGAGTAAAACCATACCCCACTTCTGAGGGTGGGCTTGATATTAAAAACTTATGGGCTAAGCCTCCAGGCCTTTTGGACCGAATTAAAATGGAGATCTGTCTTAAGTCTACATGACCACAGGTCATGTCTTCTACATTTGGAGGGGTTTGAGGCATTGCCCTTATGTGACTGGTGGCTACAACCCTATGAAGGGCAGTGGCTAGTGACAAGGGCCTGTTTTTCCGGAATAGGTGAAACACCTAAACATCCCTTTAAGGTCTCCGGGGTTGCATGCCTTAGGTCAACTGGGAACAGGCTACTTTTCATGATCGCACAATACTTTCCCATGACTAAGAAGAATTTGTAAAGTTTGTATAAAAAACTTACCATACCTCCCTGAAGATGGGTTCTTTTAAAACATAGTGCTTTCTCATTATACAATTGCTGAAATAGTAATTTTTTAATTATAAATGATTATTTTTATAAACATTATATAGTGTCTGATCTATTATGTTAAACTTAAAGATTACTTTAATAACTATATTATTTAAAGAGCTATGAACAAGTGCCTGAAAGGTTACAGTTGTTTACTGTAATGATACATGACTCTTATGGTAAGAGTGACATAGATATACTTACATGGCTGAACACTCCACAGTGAATTATTCTCTGTACTTTGAAAATGTAAACTTGTCTGTTGCGTTCTGAGAACTACACCAATCTACAGATACTTTGATACTTTGTTTGTTCATCAAAATAACGATAGTAGTTTTATCCCTGGAGCCTGTGAACTCTCTAAGCATGTGTTCTTTGGTGCAGACAGTATAGAAATTAGAATGGTGATGCCTAACAAAATTGGAAATATAACTATCGTATTACTCAGCTATACCACTACTGAGTATTTATCCAAAGAACTCAACTTCCTACCACAGAGACACATGCTCACCTATCTGTATAGTTACTTTGTTCTCAGCAGCAAAGACATGAAAATGATCTATGTACTCTAAAATTGATAAATGAATAATAAAACTGTGGTAGTTATGTATATTGGAATTTTAATCAGTAAAGTTAAAAAGTATATAGAATTTGGAGATGAATATAGCAGGAAAACATTATTTATGGTATGATAACCTAGGATCAGAAAGATTAACATCCCTCATTCTTAGTCAAATGTGATTATGATGACTTATTTTAGATTCGTATGTTCAGCAGGAGTATCTGTAGAATCTATAGAAAACTAGAAAGAGATCATTAATGTAAAGGGTAAAGAATGATCTTAAGGGAAGGGTTAGAGTAGAGCACAGAAGGATAAATGGGAAAAATGGGGAGTGATATTTGGGTATGGAGAAAGATTGGGGAGTAGGGCATTAGAGGTTCATGGAACAGACATATGACAATAAACATGATTGATAAAGTAGACTACAGAGCCTACTCTATTATAAAATTAACACTTATGTGTTTAGATAGACATTCCCTATACAGAACAAAATGTTCAGCTGGAAGAAGAGGGATACCAAATAATAAACCCAAGTCCCAGGTGTGAAATCACTTTTTTAACTTGTTGTATTGCATGTCCAAGAGACTGTAGAATGCTACTAGAATTTTGCAATAAGAGCCCTTTTCTGAAGGTTCTAGGTGGTCTTATTAGGGAAAAAGTGTCACTTGAAGTCATGCCATGAATTGAAACACACACTAAGACTGGTGTGACAAAATATGCATATGTAGTAAGAGTAGCATAAATGTTATGGGATGAACCAAAAGTTCACTGATTAGATTTATGGACTGCTGCTCTAGAGGCAACACATACCTATTGTTGTTAATCTTCTTTTTTCCCATTTATTTTTTAATTGTTTAATATTATTTACAGTCCAGTTGTTATTCATTTCCTCCATCTCCAAGAAGAAGTCTCCATCCCTCCAACTACACCCAAGCAGACTTCCCCACTTCCTGGGGGCTCAAGTTTCTCAAGAGTTAGGTGTATTTTCTTGGAGGCCAGAACAGGCAGTTCTCTGCTGAATAAGTGTCAGAGCCCTCATAATGCTGGTGGATGCTGCCTGGTTGGTGCCTTTGGAGTCTGAGTTATCTCAGAGAACCAGGTTAGTTCTGGTCTTCCCAGGGGGTGGCCCTCTTCCTCAGCTTCTTCAAGCTTTTCCCTAATTCAACCACAGGGGTCTTCAGCTTCTGTCCATTGATTGGGTGCTAGTATCTGCATCTGACTCTTTCTTCTGCTTGCTGAGCCTCTCAGAGAGGAGTCATGTGAAGGTCTTTTGTCTGCAAGCACACTACAGTGTCAGTAACAGTGTCAGGGTTCAAACATAATTTTCAATTATTTGTATAATTATGTTTACTAAAATGTCAGTGGCCTGCTGTATCATTATTTTTAACTTAATTTGGTTAACAGGAATATTATTTTCAATCTAATGTTTAAAATTCTTTCTAGTGAAGAAAATATTAAAAATAGAAATCCCTGGATGCAAATATTTTAAAAATAAACTTTCTCATTTGTCAATTTGTCTTCTTCCTATTTCTCATTTTATAAAAAGACAATATGCAATCATTACTAATAATGATTAATTTTCTGACTCAAAAATCTTTAAAGACCACTTTTTTCGTCATGTTTATTAAAAATATCTTTTCATAATTTCATCTTTCACTACACATTTTTACAGTTCTTAGAAATATATTTTAATTATAGGCTATACAAAGAATAAAATATATCTTTTTGATATAAATATAAATTATAACTCAAAACCAGTCATCTAAAATTATCAAACAAATACTTTAATATGGAAAATATTGTTTTAGAAAAGATACAACAATTTCACTTGAATATTTTATGCTTTAGCATGATAGAGATGTGTCAAACAATATGTCCTTTATTTACATTTAATTACTCATATTTCATTCAGTGATGATGTTTAAAACCTGTGCTACTAAATGGGTTGCAGTTATGACCAGCATACCCCTTTTTTTCATAGAAATATAGTTGGCATATATATATTTGTATATATATCTATATATGAATATATATGCCATTATAATTTATATATTTATATATATAAATTTATATATATATATGTATATATGTATATATGTATATGTGTATATAGATATGTGTATGTGTATCACAAAAGAATGTTTATTTCTTTTGTGTGTGTTTGTGTGCATTTTGAATTTTAATGGATCGGAAGAACATTCGTTTTTTATTAGATATATTCTTCATTTACATTTCAAATGCTATCCCAAAGGTCCCCTATACCCTCCCCCTGCCCTACTCCCCTACCTACCTACTCCCACTTCTTGGCCCTGGCGTTCCATACTTAGATACTTCTAATGATGTGACATCTTTGAGGTAAACAAAAAAAAGATTACAATTTAATTATATAGTATTTGTGTGTTAAACTTGAGGGGGTATCCACTATATTGGCCTACGTTTTATTAACTTGATACAGCTAGAATCATTTGGAAAAAATGAAGTATTGAAGAAATACCTTCTTGAAATTACCTGTAGACATATGTGTGATGCCATTTTCTAATTTAATGGATACGTGGGAGGCCCCAGTTCACTTGGATCAATACTATCCCCAGACATGGGTCTAGGTAGATAAGAAAGCAGAATAACATGCCATGGAAAGAAAGTGAATAAGAAATATTCATCTGTGGTCTCTGCCTCATTTCTTGCCTCCATTTCTGTATTTCTGCCAGGATTTTATTCATAATGGAATATTATATTTTTTTCTCTAAGAAAAAAAAAGCTCTTTTTTAAAAAAAATATGTGATCGTCATTCTTTTTCTGTCAACTTATTCATGTCTGAAATTAACTAAAGCCAAAGTATTTGGGCACAACTATGGGGGCATTCTTGGTTGAGCCACATGAGGTTGGAAGATCCACTCTGAACCCAGGTCCTTTGAGGTTAAAAGATTGACCCTAAATCTGGGTGATTTATGTTGGCAGCTAAAATAAAAGACATGCAAGAATAAAGCATTTGCTCTTTAATTCTTATATTTACTTTCATTGGTAAGTTCATAACTTCACTGGCATTAGAACCTACATCTGAAAACATTGATATGAACAACTGATTGATTCCTGAATCTTCCATTGAGAGACAGTCATTGTTGACATAGTTATACCACAATATTTAAGGCATTCTAATATTTTTTCTGTATATGTATGCACATACATACATATGTATGCATGTATGTATGTATGTATGTGTGTGTGTGTGTGTATGTTTATTCTATCAGTTCTGTGTCTCTAGAGAACTTTGACTTACACACTCCAAGTTGTTTTTGATCATAGTGTAAATCACAAAAATGGAAAGCAAACTAAGAAAGACATGATAAAAATAGATTGTTAATTAATAGTTTTTTATTTTTAATATTTTTTTTATTATCTATTTTCCTCAATTACATTTCCAATGCTATCCCAAAAGTCCCCCATACCCTCCCCCCACATCCCTACCCACCCATTCCCTTTTTTTTGGCCCTGGCGTTCCCCTGTACTGGGGCATATAAAGTTTGCGTGTCCAATGGGCCTCTCTTTCCAGTGATGGCTGAATAGGCAATCTTTTGATACATATGCAGCTAGAGTCAAGAGCTCTGGGGTACTGGTTAGTTCATAATGTTGTTCCAACTATAGGGTTGCAGATCCCTTTAGCTCCTTGGGTACTTTCTCTAGCTTCTCCATTGGGAGCCCTGTGATCCATCCAATAGCTGACTGTAAGCATCCACTTCTGTGTTTGCTAGGCCCCGGCATAGTTTCACAAGAGACAGCTATATCTGGGTCCTTTCAGCAAAATCTTGCTAGTGTATGCAATGATGTCAGCGTTAGGAAGCTGATTATGGGATGGATCCCTGGATATGGCAGTCTCTAGATGGTCCATCCTTTCATCACAGCTCCAAACTTTGTCTCTGTAACTTCTTCCATGGGTGATTGTTTCCAATTCTAAGAAGGGGCACAGTGTCCACACTTTGGTCTTCATTCTTCTTGAGTTTCATGCGCTTAGCAATTAGAAGTTTCAAATATAAGTATATTTTACATAACAGTTTGAAGTAATTTTGACACAAAATTATATACATGTATCAAGCTATTTACACTTCTAATTTTCATCATAGAACCAGGATTCATTTATATACATGGTTTCTGTATATAGCAAACAAACAAAGAAAAAAGGACAGTTATCCTATCACATGAACGTAACATTCTTAAATTTAGTTTTATTTTTGTACTTATTGACTTTACATCCTATGTGTGTCGCCACTCCTGGTCATCTCCTCTCACAATCCTTTCTCAACCTCCCTCTCTTTCTCTTCTGAGTAGGTATATAACACTTATGTATAACCCGTAGCCTAGCTCTTCAAATCTCTGTGAGGGTAGGAGCCTCTTCTCCCACTGAGTCCAGACAAGGCAACCCTGCTAGAAGAAGATAGCATCTTAAGTGCAGGCAACAGTTTTTGAGATATCCCACAATTGAGTGGCTTGGGACCCAAATGAAAAACAAGATGCACATTTGCTTTATATGTCTGGGGAGGTCTAGGTCTGAGCATTACTTTTAAATAGTTCTACTGCTTTCCCAAGATCTGTGTCCTAAAACATCAAACGTTTCCTTATGAATGCTGTTGTTTTGGAGGTAGGTGTTTGATAAATTAAAAGCCAGATTATGGGTCTCTATCACCCTAGAATAAAATGAAAATAAGCATATTTCATCTTTCATTCTCCAATAAGCCTTCAAAATATATACTACACAGAATGTAGCCTATGTTTTTTAGAGCATTTTAGTTTAGCTATAGTTTGCTGGGAGCTAGTCAACTGTAGAATGAAACAAGAAACACACTCCATTACAAAAATAGAGAGATGAGGAGCTCTACAGATTCACAAAAGATGTGAAAGATACCTCAAAAGAGTATATATAAAAGAGTATATATATATATATATATATATATATATATATATATATATATACACACACATAAAAAAATAGGTGACACAGAAATGTAAACTAGAAAAAAACAAACAAACAACAAACCTGTAGAATTTCAGTTTCGGTAGAACAAATGAATGCCAGTTCTTATGTGCTTATTTGTGGCTTACAGTTTTTATCTTTTGCATTTAAAATTAGTTCTATTTTATATGTAGCTTGCATTTCTTTGTTTTTTGAACTTATAAAATAATGTTGATAAAACATTTTTTGTTTTTCATTCTGCTTAACCAAGCATATACAGTGGCCATAATTCAATTTTAAATGTTTATACAATAAGCTTGTTTTAACATCTTTCTGTTAATACTTGTGTGGATGGTAGTCAGTCTGAAAATTGCATGGTGACTATTTCTGCATCTATATTATTCCTGTTTGTTGGTTATTTTCCTTCATATCCAGAAGAAGTGTCTGTGCATTGGTCTTCTTTCTAGATTTTCTTGTATTTGGGAAATTGTATCTTGGGTATTCTAGGTTTCTGGAATAATATCCACTTATCAGTGAGTACATATCAAGTGACTTCTTTTGTGATTGGGTTACCTCATTCAGGATGATATCCTCCAGATACATCCATTTGCCTAAGAATTTCATAAATTCATTGTTTATAATAGCTGAGTAGTACTCCATTTTGTAAATGTACCACATTTTATGTATCAATTCTTCTGTTGAGGGACATCTAGCTACTTTCGAACTTCTGGCTATTATAAATAGGGCTGCTATGAGCATAGTGGAGCATGTGTCCTTCTTACCGGTTGGGACATCTTCTGGATATATGTCCAGGAGAGGTATTGCCAGATCCTCTGGTAGTACTATGTCCAATTTTCTGAGGAACCGCCAGACTGATTTCCAGAGTGGTTGAAAAAGCTTGCAATCCCACCAAAAACGAAGGAGTGTTCCTCTTTCTCCACATCCTCGCCAGCATCTGCTGTCACCTGAATTTTTGATCTTAGCCATTCTGACTGGTGTGAGGTGGAATCTCAGGGTTGTTTTGATTTGCATTTCCCTGATGATTAAGGATGTTGAACATTTTTTTCAAGTGTTTCTCAGCCCTTGAGTATTCCTCAGTTGAGAATTCTTTGTATAGCTCTTTACCAGAAATTCAAATACCACCAGTTTTTTATGGTGGTATTTGAATTTCTGGAGTTTAGCTCCTTAAGCTCTTTGTATATATTGGATATTAGTCCCCTATCAGATTTAGGATTGGTAAAAATTCTTTCCCAATCTGTTGGTGGCCTTTTTGTCTTATTGACAGTATCTTTTGTCTTACAGAAGCTTTGCAATTTTATGAGGTCTCATTTATCGATTCTTGATCTTAAAGCACAGGGCATTGCTGTTCTATTTCAGAATTTTCCCCCCTGTGCCCATATCTTCGAGGCTTTCCCCCACTTTCTCCTCTATAAATTTCAGTGTCTCTGGTTTTATGTGGAGGTCTTTGATCCACATAAAACCAGACTTAGACTTGAGCTATCTACAAGGAGATAAGAATGGATCAATTCGCATTCTTCTTCATTTTAACAGCCTGTTGTGCCAGCACCATTTGTTGAAAATGATGTCTTTTTTCCACTGGATTTTTTAGCTCCCTTATCAAAGATCAAGTAACCATAGGTGTGTGGGTTCATTTCTGGGTCTGCAATTCTATTCCATTTATCTACCTGTCTGTCGCTGTACCAATACCATTCAGTGTTTATCACAATTACTCTGTAGTACAGTTTGAGGTCAGGCATGATGATGCCACCGGAAGGTCTTTTATTGTTGAAAATAGTTTTTAATATCCTAGGTTTTTTGTTATTCCAGATGAATTTGCAAATTTCCCTTTCTAAATATGTGAAGAATTGAGTTGGAATTTTGATGGGGATTGCATTGAATCTGTAGATTGCTTTTGGCAGGATAGCCATTTTTAGTATATTAATCCTGCCAATCCATGAGCATGGGACATCTTACCACCTTCAGAGATCTTCAATTTCTTTCTTCAGAGACTTGAAGTTCTTGTCATACAGATCTTTCACTTCCTTAGTTGGAGTCACACCAAGGTATTTTATATTATTTGTGACAATTGTGAAGGGTATTGTTTCCTTAATTTTTTTCTCATCCTGTTTATCCTTTGTGTAGAGAAAGGGCACTGATTTGTTTGAATTAATTTTGTATCCAGTTACTGCACTGAAGCTCTTGATCAGATTTAGGAGTTCTCTGGTGGAAATTTTAGGGTCACTTATATAAACTATCATATCATCAGCAAATAGTGATATTTTTACTTCTTCCTTTCCAATTTGTATCCCCTTGATCTCCTTTTGTTGTCAAATTCCTCTGGCCAGGACTTCAAGTACAATGTTGAATAGGTAGGGAGAAAGTGGGCAGCATTTGTCTAGTCCCTGATTTTAGTGGGATTGCTTCCAGATTCTCTCCATTTACTTTGATGTCGACTACTGGTTTGCTGTAGATTGCTTTTATTATGCTTAGGTATGGGCCTTGAATTCCGGATCTTTTCATGACTTTTATCATGAATGGGTGTTGGATTTTGTTAAATGCTTTCTCCTCATCTAAAGAGATGATCATGTATTTTTTGTCTTTGAGTTTGTTTATATACTGGATTGCGTTGATGATTTCTGTATATTAAACCATCCCCACATCCCTGGGATGAAGCCTACTTGGTCATGATGGATGATCATTTTGATGTGTTCTGGATTCGGTTTATGAGGATTTTATTGGGTATTTTTGCATTGATATTCATAAGGGAAATTGGTCTGAAGTTCTCTTTCTTTGTTGTATCTTTGTGTGGTTTAAGTATCAGAGTAATTTTGGCTTCATAGAATGAATTGGGTAGAGAACCTTCTGTTCCTATGTTGTGGAATAGTTTGAGGAGAGTTGGAATTAGGTCTTCTTTGAAAGTCTGATAGAACTCTGCACTAAACCCATCTGGTCCTGGGCAATTTTTGGTTCGGAGACTATTAATGACTGCTTCTATTTCCTTAGGGGAAATGGGACTATTAGATTGTTAATCTGGTCCTGATTTAACTTTGGTACCTGGTATCTGCCTAGGAAGTTGTCCTTTTCATCCAGCTTTTATAGTTTTGTTGAGTATAGCCTTTGTATTAGGGTCTGATAATGTTTTGGATTTCCTCAGGTTCTCTTGTTATGTTTTCTTTTTCATTTTTGATTTTGTTAATTAGAATATTGTCCCTGTGCCCTCTAGTGAGTCTGACTAAGGGTTCATCTATCTTTTTGATTTTCTCAAAGAACCAGCTCCTGGTTTGGTTGATTCTTTTTATAGTTCTTTTTGTTTCTACTTGGTTTATTTCAGCCCTACGTTTGATTATTTCCTGCTGTTTACCCCTCTTGGGTGAATTTGCTTCCTTTCATTCTAGAGCTTCTATGTGTGCTGTCAGGCTGCTAGTGTATGCTTTCTCTAGTTTCTTTTTGGAGGCACTCAGGGTATGAGTTTTCCTCTTAGGACTGCTTTCCTTGTGTCCCATAATTTTGGGTATGCTGTGGCTTCATTTTCATTAAACTCTAAAAAGTCTTTAATCTCTTTCTTTATTTCTTCCTTGACCTAGGTATCATTAGGTAGAGTGTTGTTCAGTTTCCACGTGAATGTTTGCTTTCTATTATTTATGCTGTTATTGAAGATCAGCCTTATTCTGTGGTGATCAGATAGGAGAGGGTGTAGTGTTCATCTTTGTGTTGGTGTTTTCCCTTTATTATCCTTTGAAAGGCTGGATTAGTGGAATGATATTGTATGAATTGGATTTTGTCATGGAATACTTTATTTTCTCCATCTATGGTAATTGAGAGTTTTGCTGGGTATAGTAGCCTGGGCTGGCATTTGTGTTCTCTTAGTGTCAGTATAACATCTGTCCAGGATCTTATTGCTTTCATAGACTCTTGTGAGAAGTCTGGAGTAATTCTAATTGGCCTGCCTTTATATGTTACTTGACCTTTTTCCCTTACTGCTTTTAATATTCTGTTTTTATTTAGTGCATTTTTTGTTCTGATTATTATGTGTCAGGAGGAATTTCTTTTCTGGTCCAGTCTATTTGGAGTTCTGTAGGCTTCTTGTATGTTCATGGGCATCTCTTTCTTTAGGTATGGGAAGTTTTCTTCTATAATTTTGTTGAAGATATTTCCTGGCCCTTTAAGTTGAAAGTCTTCATTCTCATCTACTCCTATTATCTGTAGGTTTGGTCTTCTCCTTGTGTCCTGGATTTCCTGGATGTTTTGAGTTAGGATATTTTTACATTTTGTGTTTTCTTTGATTGTTGTGTCCATGTTCTCTATGGAATCTTCTGCACCTGGGATTCTGTCTTCCATCTATTATATTTTGTTGTTGATGCTTGCATCTATGGTTCCTGATTTCTTTTCTTGGGTTTCTATCTCCAGAGTTCTCTCCCTTTGGCTTTTCTTCATTGTTTCTACTTGCATTTTTAGATCTTGGATGGTTTTGTTCAATTCCATCCCCTGTTTGGTTGTGTTTTCCTGTAATTCTTTAAGTGACTGGTGTTTCTTCTTTAAGGACTTCTACCTGCCCATCTCTACCCTTTGAGTAAAGTATGTATGTGTTCCCAATAAATTCTCCTAAAATACCTAGAAAAAATAATAATTAAATTGTGCTTGGGGGCTAGTATGGAAACAGTACCTTCAAAATGTATACACATATGAAGATGATCTAAAAACGACTCATCAAATTATGCGTGAGACAGAGTTTTAAATGGCATATCCAGGATTTAGAGTTAGTCATATCTTGTTGGGTTGTTGGCTGTTACCAAGACTATTACTACAAAAGTTAAAGTATCAAATTTAAGAAAAAAAATGAGTTTTAACCAGAGATAGTTAAAAAATTGTCAAATATATATTGCTAAACTGAATTCACTGAAGGAAAGTATTAAAAGTTTTATTTAGTACAGAAAGTATTAGAGAGCTTATACAGTTTTTAGCCAGGTGTCATGGCTCACAACTCTAATCATATTACATGTTACAACTACTTATCATTGAGATTCTGAGAAGGGATAATAATTGTGAGTTCGAGGCTACTTTGGGTTAAATGATGCTAACTCAAGACAAGCAAACTAAAAAAACTTAAGAATGGACATTGTAGTGAATAAAGGTAAACACAATTCTGGGGAGAAAGATGAATTTTGAGTTTGTGTCTAATTTGTACTTCTGGAACACACTGTGATACATTATATCAATGATTAAAAGTTGAAATTTTATATTATGGTCCTTGCAGCGAATAGTCATTGTCGCACTATATATATCTTATGTTAGTGGATCTTCTACTCTCTGATATGTTAAAGAATGTTAAATACTGTCCAACTGAAGCTTCAACACTAGCTGCATGAGACATACATACATATTGCCTTTGCAGTACTATTGCATCACAACACTTTATGAATGTTAATAGATATGAAAATTGAATATGTTAATGAGCCCACAAGAATATAACAACTGCTTGCCCTTCTAAAATGACCAGCCCCACTTTGGTACTTTCAACTATATCCTCAGACACATGTATACCTCATACTCAGTGTTTTATCAATAATGCTGATGGTATACACCAGCATGATTTTGCTGAAAGGACCCTGATATAGCTGTCTCTTGTGAGTCTATGCCAGTGCCTGGCAAACACAGAAGTCAGCTATTGGATGGAACACAGGACCCCCAATGGAGAAGCTAGAGAAACTACCAAAGGGGTCTGCAAATCTATAGGTAGAATAACAATGTGAACTAACCAGTACCCCCAGAGCTTGTGTCTTCTCTAGCTGGATATGTAGCAGAAGATGGCCTAGTTGGCCATCATTGGGAAGAGAGGCACCCTGGTCTTGCAAACTTTATATGCCACAGTACAGGGGAACACCAGAGCCAAGGAGTGGGAGTCGGTGGGTAGGGGAGTGGTGGAGAGGGTATGGGGGACTTTTTGGATAGCATTTGAAATGTAAATGAAGAAAATACCTAATAAAAATTGGGAAAAAAAGTAATGCTGGTGGTAGGATAGAGTTTGAAAAATGAAATATTGGAACAGTGAGATGATTATTAACCTGAATTTCTGATCCCTGGGTCTCACAGGATAAAAGTGTGGAGCCTGAGCCAGGCATGGCATTGTTGGGGAAAGAGTGACATTGTTCCTGTCCCTGGGACAGGGCAGGTGAGAGTAATGATTACTTGTTTAATAATGTACACATTTTCACATTCCACTGAGGAATGTCCTCTCTGTTAGCATTAATAACTCTATGAAAATTAGACACCATAAAAATTAGAGTCCAGGAGCCTAGATGTAGCTAATGTTTTAGTAAAGTGGTAAATGCTGGGAGCTTCAGAACAGCCCTTAGGGCTATGGGAAAGATCTTGGAAACAGACACACAGAAATGCATGAGTTCAAAACACATAAAATTTCTTAACTATTCAAAATATAAGGATGTAATATGAATTATGAGGTGCTTTACAAATCCAACGAAAGAAAGGTAGCTGTATTAATAAACCAGCTCATCAGAAAAATAAACACAAAAGCAGGCGCATACAAAGGCAAACAGAGGACACACCAAAATTAGGCTCAGGTGTGATAGAAATGGTAATTTCAGAGTAGGGACCATGTTTGTATCTAACAAAGGCAGAAGGATTTCTGAATTATTTTCCATTGTGAAGAAAAAAATTATGCTCTTAGGAACCAAAGGACTGGGGTCACTGGATGCTGGTTCATTTAAAAAAATGGAAGGACACTTGTAGTAAATGACATGATGGGATTAATATGTAAAATTAAAGACTGGACCTGTATACTGCAGAAGATAAGCTATCCAGAGAATTTTTTAGGATAAAAAGAGAGAATTGCTTGGAAAGACACACACACACACACACACACACACACACACACACACACACACAAGAAGTAGGGCAGGAACAGAGAGATCTCTTAGAATAACAAGCAGAAAAAGACTGGAGAGATCTAAAATACCAACCAAACAGAATATATAGAGAGAAATCTCTAGAGAGAAAGCAGAACATAGTGAGGAGCGGACTAGAGAAGCTTCATCAAACAGATCACAGGTTGGACCCACAATTTGACTTAGAGTCTTTCTTTTCACAGCTCCCAGATGCCCTCTGCATCCTGAGGCTGGGTATTTTGGCATTATATAGATCGTATGTCAGTCAGTGAGTCTTCTACTCTCTGATATGTTAAAGATTTTTGAAGACTGTCCACCTGAAGCTTCAACACTAGCTGCATGAGACATAAGAAGAACTTGCCTTTGTTGTACTACTGCATCACAACCAACTTATGAACTTTGGTAGGTATGAAAATTGGAATATGTTGATGAGCCTGCAAGAATCTAACAACTGCTTGTCCTCCTAAAATGACCAGCCCCAATTTGATACTGTCGACTATATCCTCAGACACATATATACTTCATAATCAATGTTTTATCAGTAATGCTGATGGTAGGATATATTTTGAAAAATGACATATTGGAACAGTGAACTAATTGTTAAAGACATTTACTTCTGAACATGATGACCTGAATTTTTGGTTCCTGGAATTCACATGATATAAGGATAGAGGAGACTTCTGCAACTTATTGCCTGCCTTCCACAAGTGCATTCTTATACAAATAAGCATGCATGCTGCGTGCAAAACTTACACACACATATAAGCACACACACACACACACGCAACAATAAAAATTAAAATGGAGATTTGACTCACATAGTCTGTTTCATAATTTTTGTTATATAACACACATAAATTTGTAGACTGAAATCTTATTACCAATAGTTTTTACTCTTTTTATTCCTGGTAGGGCATTTTGTTTGTTTGTTTGTTTGTTTATCATGCTTTAGAAAGGTATGTTGGTGGCAGAAAGATGGATAAGTGGTTATAACATTTATTTGTCATGAAAGGGTTGGTACCTGAGTTTGCATCACCAGAACCCACTAAAGCCTGGTAAGTTAGCCCTAACCAGTAATCCCTGGCCTCCTATGACATTTCTCGTATGTCACTAGCATAAAAAAATCCAAAGAAGTTTGAAAAACTTCTAGCCTTGTACACACACAGTGGCAAACTACAAAATAGAGACTCATTATAAGATATAAAAAGAGAAACAAATCCTAAGATATTAATGTGATTTCTATGTGAATTGTATCAATAGCTCTGAGCCCAAAATAACACACATAAATGTGCATACATGCACACATGCATAGGTACAGTGCATAGGGTAAACTGTGGTTTATTATTTAAAATGTCTGAGAAAGTAATAAATCTAAAACTCACTTAAAAATATAAAGCCTGAAGCTGTAATCTTTTTTATTTGTATTATTTTTTCTAGGAATTCTAACAAGCAATCTCTACAGTATTCATAAGAAGAAAAAGAAAAAGAAAAAGAAAAAGAAAAAGAGAAAGAAAAAGAAAAAGAGGAAGAGAAAGAGAAAGAAAAAGAAAAAGAAAAGGAAAAAGCAAAAGAAAAAGATCAAGTGGGGGAAACTTTTCATAGTTACGTGTTGAAAAAAAATGAAACCTTTCACTTTAAAATAGGCTAATGATCTTAGGATGATTATACACATAAAAGTCTTTTTTGGGGACCTGTATATTTTTGCAGTTGGTAACAGTACTACAGCAAAGCTAATTTCAGTATCTGATGTTTAAAGAAGCATATGTTTTATCAGTTCTGAACTTGTTCTTTTATGAGTTGTCAGGCCACAATTTCAAGCATTCTGCCAAACAACATTAATAGTAATGTTTCTATGGTGATAAACAGCTCAAATGACAGTTAACAGATTTCCTTGCTATTAAGGTGGCATTTAGAAATATTTGAAGGTATTCACACTAAAGTCAGAAATGGTCTGTGTTATGAGATTTGAATTTAGACACATAGTTATAAATTATTAATGAATTATACTGATCATGTATCCGTTATTTTTACTACATATAGAATAAGTATAGTTATTTATTATAGATAGCTAAATCTACTAGTGACAATTGTGTTATAAAAATTGTATAGTATGGAGAATTAATTAATTCTGAAACTTAAAAACAGTTAATGATAATGTGGTGGTTTAAATATGTATGGCCCCCATAGATTGATGTGTCTGAATCCTTGTCTCATAGAGAATGATGTGGCATTGTTGGAGTATGTGTGTCCTTGTGTAGGAAGTATGTCACTGTGGGTGCTGGCTTTGAGGTCTTCTATGCTCAAGGTGTGCCCAGTGTGGGACACACGTTCCCACTACTGCCTGTAGATCAAGATGTAGTCTTGTCTTGTCTTGTCTTTTTTTTTTTTTTTTTTGCCTTTTCAAGACAGGATTTCTCTTTGTAGCTCTGGAACTCACTCTGTAGATCAGGCTGGCCTCGAACTCAGAAATCCGCCTGCCTCTGATTCCCAAGTGCTGGGACTAAAGGCATGCACCACTATTGCCTTGCTCCAAGATGTAGTACTTTCAACTCCTTCTCCAGAACCATGTCTGCCTCCATGTTTCTATGTTTCATGCCATGACAATAATGGCTTAAATATTTGAAAGTCTAAGCTAGCACCAATTAATGGTATTCCTTTGTAAGAGTTGTAATGGTTGTATTGTCTCTTCAGAAAAATAAAACCCAGAGTAGAACAAATATATTACTGTACACAGGCATGGGCAAACATAGACTCACTTCTGAAAAATAAAGCAGAAGATTATTAATCACATTATTATTGATCAAGTTTTTAACATATTGGAAATAATATATTTTCAAATTTAAAGAATTATTTAAATTAATATAAATATCAAATATAACAAGTAAAAACAAATTATCTTTCATGTACCAATAATTTTATTATTGCAGTATACGTAAGTTAGATTTTCATAAAATTTCACAACAAAAATACAACCCTTTCTTATTATTTTCTGTATTTCTTGTTAAATAATTAGATGTTTCCTACCTTAAATAAAACTTCTTATATCTTATCATAGAATAAATGTTGATTCTCCCTAAAAAAGGAACATAGATATTTAGTTATAAGAGTCATATCTCATATTCTATGTAACTCATTGAATATGAGTCTTCATAGAAACATGTGAAAGAGTAGTATGTGTTCATGCTCATATCTGTTATGATACTGATATCCAGCATTTGAAAATAAGTGTTTTCAGATAGAATGAGGAGTTTCATCTCTGTAGCCATTGTGACCTATGTAATGTATACTCATGAAACTATACTCTCATGAAACTTATACTCACATAAAAATACAAGAATAAACTTGCTGCTCAAAAAAAAGCAACTATACAATGAAAGTACAGTTAGATTTTAGAAAAGAGCAGCCATGTTTGAAAGTTATGTCTAATTAAGAGGCAGACAAAGTGAGAACTCAGAGAAAAATATGAGAGAATGAGTCAGAGATAGGATATGCCCAGCTCTTGAGAGAATATCACACAAATAAGAAGACTTAGGAGAACAGGACTTAAAGAGAAAAAAGAGTGAGAGGAAGCAATTTTACAGAACAGTGTTAGAGAGACAGGGTGCAAGTGAACACAGAAAGAGGAGCAAGAGAATAAGAAGGAATCAGAAGATTAGAAGAGATTGCCACAGTTAGTTTGTAGCCAAGCAGAACAATTTATTCAGAAGCTAAGAGAAGCCAAGTTGAATGAGTCAGTATGGAAAGGATTTTTGAGTCAGAAGAGCTGAGTTGAACCAGGCATAAAGGGTTGAGAAAGAACTAAAATGAGTGAGCTTATTCAGCAGTAAGTCTATGATATGATCATCACATTAGACAAATAAAAGTTCCTTTTACAGGCTGGCTTTTCTTTTTTGTTTTTTGTTTTGTGTTTTGTTTTGTTTTGTTTTGTTTTTTGGTGACACCTACAATCACAACATTTGGGAGATACAGATATCAGAGTTCAAGGTGAGTCTTTACTACATACTAAATTGAAAAGCAGCATATGTAACAGTGTCTGGGTTTGGTGGCTGATTATGGGATGGATCCCCTGGTGGGGTAGTCTTTGGATGGTCCATCCTTTAGTCTTAGCTTCAACCTTTGTCTCTGTAACTCCTTTCATGGGTATTTTGTTCCCAATTCTTAAGGAGGAATGAAGCATCCATACTTTGATCTTCATTCTTCTTGATTTTCTTGTGTTTTGCAAATTGTATCTTGGGTATTCTAGGTTTCTGGGCTAATATCCACTTATCAGTGAGTATGTAGCACGTGATTTCTTTTGTGATTGGGTTACCTCACTAAGGTTGATATCCTCCAGATACATCCATTTATCCAAGAATTTCATAAATTCATTGTTTTTAATAGCTGAGTAGTACTATATTGTGTAAATGTACCACATTTTCTGTATCCATTCCTCTGTTGAGGGACATCTGGGTTCTTTCCAGCTTCTGGAAATTATTAATAAGGCTGCTATGAACATAGTGGAGCATGTATCCTTATTACCAGTTGGAACATCTTCTTGATATATGCCCAGAAGCATATGCCAGTAATATTTTGCTGAAAGGACCCTGATATTGCTGTCTTTTGTGAGGCTATGCCAGTGCCTGACAAATACAGAAGTCAATGCTCACAGTCATCTAAAGGATGGAACACAGGGATCCCAATGGAGGAGCTAGAGAAAGTACCCAAGCAGCTAAAGGCGTCTGCAACCTGTCCCTAGGTGGAACAACAATATGAACTAACCAGTATCCCCCAGAGCTCGTGTCTCTAGCTGCATATGTAGCAGAAGATGGCCTAGTCGGTCATCATTGGGAAGAGAGGCCCCTTGGTCTTGCAAACTTTATATGCCCCAGTACAGGGAAAAGTCTGGGCCGAGAAGTGGGAGTGAGTGGGTAGGGGAGCAGGGTGGGTTGAGGGTATAGGGAACTTTTGGGATTGCATTTGAAATGTAAATAAAGAAAATATCTAATTTTTTAAAAAAAGAAAAGCAGGATGCCTTAATTTAGACACTGTCTCAAAAAGTGGACAAAGGGTGATAAGAAAAGAAAGTAATATGGGAGAGGTGTCAAAGTAAGAGACCAAATTTTTGGGTTCATCTTGGAGAACTTCAGTATTTGCATCTACATGAATATACCACCATCCAATATTGCACCAAGGGTTTTGCTATAAAAGTAAGAAAGCCATGTGTTTAAACTTGGGAGAATGATTTAGCAGTTCTTGCATACTTTCTTGGAAAATAAGGAGAGTTATCTTGACATAAGTTTAAACTCTAGTAAGTGAGAAGGTCAGTATTTAGCACTGGTTTCCAGGTTATTCCCCAACAAACTTGCTTCTCCAAGTTAGACCCCGCAATCCAGTATCTAGCACAAGTCTATAGTTTATTCCCCCAGCTGATCTGTACTTTCAGGTAACAAGATTGTTCCTGCCTAACAACCACCAATCAGCAGGAAAGTAGAAGTTAAGTTTATGGTTTGGTTCCTAGCAACAGCCAATTATACTAAAGGCCACAGTAGGAACCAAATTAGATGCTTGCCAAGCTACAAACCCTCAGCACTCTTGGCCATTTTCTATAAAACCTTGTCCCAATGAGTGTTTGGGGCTTTTACGCCACCAAAACCATCCTGTGGATCCATGGTGAGTAAAGCCCAAGCTTGAGCTTGAATAGAGACCCTAATGCTATTTCATTAGATTTGATTCCTTAGTGGTCTTTAAAGGGTTCACAAAGACTTCAGCACAACAAAAGGAGCTGAAAAGGAAATAGAGTACACAGCTGAATATCAATATTAATCTAAAAATATCCCCATTTACACTAAATGTGAGTAAGCCCCAATGCTAAGAACTGTTCAAACATTGAAAATTATTACCATTAATGAAACAGACTAGCATAATTTTGTGTTACTCATAAAGTTTTCAAATTTGTTGGTGTTTGTATAGACAACATTTTTTTTTTCTTTCAGAGATGTCAGCAAAGATCTTAGAGCTACAATGTATAATTTACCACATCTATAAAAGCTCTGGGCAATAGTTATTTATCAACTAGCACTTTGTTTTGGAAACAAAAATTCACACTGAACCTTCAAATTTTAACTCATACATGTTTTTTACATTTAATTTTTAGTACATAAAAATAAGAGCTATTTTATGAATTTCAAAAAAAGGAATTTGAGGCTATAAAATAGCAAATTCATAGGTAATAATATCCCCTGAGTATGTAGCCACTAGAAAGTTCACAAGCTGTGATTTAGTCTTTAGACATTTTACCTAAAGCCACACCCTAATAACGTGTGGTTCATAAACTTGGAAACATTACTTTTAAATTCTGAGAATTCAACATCTTGAAAAAACGGTTTATCATTAAATATAATCGTTATTAAATGATTAAATATTTGAGTCTGGAAATAATGCTTTGAAGTTTTCTAACGTCAAACATTTTGATCCATTAAGTTGAATATAAATAAAAATAGGCTACACAGTTTCATTTTTATATTTTGGAATAATTTTTCCAGTTATACATCATTAAAAAAGGCTTGTAAATTAAGATTTAGAGGAGTGATTAGAATTAAGCTCTATTACATAGCAGCATTATAGACTGTGCACTACAGTTGTGCTTTTTACTAATCCCTGATTCTAATATTTGCTTCAGGCTACATCCAGGCTCCTGCTGAGTTATCAGTCCTAACTATAATGCACTTGCTAATTGGTAAAATATGTCCTTGTCAATTGAGCACATTCAGTAATATTTTTAAGTCATTAATGGAAGATATTGAGTTGATTTCTCTACATAGCCATTAATTTCCTTAATTTATTTAAGTTTAACACTATACATATATTTCTCAAAAGGATGCCATAAAACACCTACAGACATTCTAATTTTAAACTTGCCAGAGAATACTTTCATTTTTATTCACCTAACACTGAGGTAATGAGAAATATGCTATGCTATAATAATATCTAATGGACAATAAGACTTGCCATTAAATGTGAAAGTATTATTTTTAAAACCACAAACATTATTAATTTTTAATGAGGTAATTTTACATATAAATGATACATTTAACAAAAACAAGTAAGCATTTAATAAGTTATCTGAAATCACTTCCTATGCATGAATGAAGAATATTTTTATCCTGATAGTAAATGTTGCCTTTGTTTTCCATTAGTTTGGGAAATGTTTTTGAAACCATTTCCTTTAATGATTTTCACAATTAAAAAGTAATTAGGAAATCGTCACTCTTTTAATCACTTCATTTATTATTTCTTTTCATGAATATGTTGTTTTTAGAAATTCTTACTTGTTTCAATGAAACTAAATTATGAATAGTCCAGATATTTATCCAATAAGATGCAATTACTGATTTGTAGGGTCAAACTTGAATACCAGCTACTTTTACCTAGTGATTTATATATTAGGGCTATCAACGTCATTCACTAATACTTTGATAAATTAATCTATTATGCTTCAAGCAAATTTTGCATAACATCCTTAGAAATGGATACTGGTACCAAATTATTTATGACTTTGAGACTACTCATATTTTTCATGAGAAAATATTTAATGTAATGATTTTAGTTACATAGAAATATTTGTGTTGAATTACATATAACATCACAAATAACCTCATAATAGCATCTACATATTTGAATACATGGTAGTAAGTTATACATGTTGTTTGCTAGCACTAAATTTTTTCCTTTATTGAAAATAGATTTTTCTAGCCAAAAAGTACAGAATACCCGTTACGTACCCTACAGCTTATAAGAAGGTAAACAAGGAAGAAAGCCCGAGTTATGCTTCAATCTCACTTAGGAGGGGGAACAAATGAATCATGGCAGTCAGAGGTAGGTAGGGACCTGTATGGGAGAAGAAATTGGGAGGGGGAAAGTGTCAGAATCAGGTAAGGGGGGAAGACAGTTGAGAATCCCAGAGAGGGCAGTGAAATGAGTAGAAATACACAACTGCAGGTGGTGGGAGTGTGGGTCGAGGTGCAGAATGTGAAATTCTCAGAGATCTTCAACATTTTTGACCTAGAATTGTTCCTCTCTAAAAAACATGCAGGAAAAAAAAAATGGAGCAGAGTTTGTAAGAATGGCAGACAATGACTGGCAGAACTTGGGATCAATCCCATGGGCGGGCACCAGATCCTGACACTATTACTGATCTTATGTTGTGTTTGCAGGTAGAAGGCTAGCATGGCTGTCTTCTGAGAGGTTGTACTAGCAGCTGACCTAGAGAGAAGCATATACTTACAGCCAACTGTTGGCCTGAGGTCGTGGACCACTACGGAAGAGTTAGGTGAAGAATTGAAAGAACTGAAGGAGATGACAACCTGATATGAAGACCAACAGTGTCAAGTAACCTCTTCCCTTGTGGGAGTTCCCTGAGATGAAGCCATCAACCAAAGAGCATACATGGGCTGGACTGAGGTCCCTGGAGTTTATGTAACAGAGGAATACTGTAGTTGTAAGCCGCTCATGGCCTACAAGAACAAGGCGGGCTAGGGCTGAAAGAGAGACTAGACGGCAAGAAAAGAATGAGGCCAAGACAAATTTTCTCTGATCAAGGCTCCCAAGTTTACTAAGAGACTATGCTTATAAAGGGGGAAGGCCCATCCATCCCCGCCCTCAAACAACAACCCCCAACACCACCACCATCACCACCCACCTCCCCACCCCCCACCCCCCACCCCCCACCCCTGTCCATCCTTGGTGCCTGGAGCCAGCCGGTAGCAGAACCTCAGAGAAGAGCAGCAGCAGTTGGTAGCAGAACCTCAGAGAAGAGCAGCAGCAGTTGACACAAACAAAAGAAGCCAGCCAAGTCAGAAAGCTGCACCACAGGTGGCCCCACCCCCACCTCAGGCTACAGAATACTTTGTCTGGCCTCAGTGAGAGAAAGACTCTGCGAGTGGGGGTCTTGAGCAGGCAACATTTGGGATGTAAATAATTGTAATAATTAAATTTAAAAATATACGAAAGATTATTCACATTCATTATATCTTGATATGTTTTTCCTTACCTAGCCCCTTCACAGTTCTTCTCCAAGTCCCCTCCCAGCCTGATCTACTTACTTGGTTTGTCTCATTATACACACATAGGCTTCTAGGGTATGATAAAAAAGTAAAGATTTTTTTAATCCATTTTTCTGAGTAGGCCTTTGCCACTATGCCTCCCAGAACATATGAACATGTTCATTGATGTTTAGTACCTTTCCTTTCATCATATGCTGAATATTTTTATTTTGGAATTGATGGATTTTTGTCAAATAATCTTTATCTTCTGAGATGATAATATAATAGTTTCTTATATTGATGGAATTTATTCTCCAGTTAGTGGGAGTACTTATACAATAATTTTATTAATTAATTTTTAGTTGCTTCTCATAATTCATCAGTGAAAACAGCTGTTTATATTTTTTCTTATTTTGCTGTTGTTGTTGAAGTTGTTGCTGTTGTTGTTGTTTTTATATACTTATAGTAGTATATTTTTATTTGCTTTTGAAGAATTCCAAATTTGTATACAATGAAATAGTGTCATATATGGTACATATATTTTACCCCTTCTACATATAATCCAATATATCAATCATGTTCCTAATTTAATGTTTTTTTTTTTAACTTCCCTTTGATAATTGTAGGCTTAGATTTTTCTTTATTTAGGTTTCTTGAATGCTTCAACCTCCCTTGTGTTCCCTTGGCCAGAGCTAGGGAAAAAAAGATTTATTGAAAAGAGTGTTGTGGACCTGTTTAGAAGTAGTTCTTTGGTGCAATTCCACTCCTCATTGTCATTATACCAGCAGTTCAGTCCAATAGTAGACATCAACACTAATCAGTAACAACAACTTCATATATTAGAGAACACAAGGCTCCAATGAATCAGCAGGAGTCAGTGAAATGGGCAAGAGTCACCTGGAATACCATTAGAATTTCTTTGGCAACTTTCTGTCTATGAAGTGAAGACCAGTGAGAACCAGCATAGACCATTGAAGCATTGCATGGCCAGCAAAGACTAATGAAGTACTACATGGTTAAAGCCAGTGAAGTTATGCAAAGCATTGCAATACAAGAGTATTCTTTCTCTGTTTATGGGGTTCCACTTATATACTTTCCAAACATCATGCACCATCTTAATCATCTGTTCCAGAAAAAGATTCTTTCCAGAAAAACATCATGTGATACAACTGAGTTTCAAAGGAAACCAGAAATTTCCACTTCAGATTATTCACTAAATCCAGTTAGTGGTGTACATAGATCATGGTTATACAGTCATCCACTGAAGAATGGGAAATGTACTAAAAGCCACATTTTTGAGAGATAACATTTCTTCCTCCCAAAGAACATAGCTACTGACTACTATAAGTTGTGGGTCATGGATATTGTCTACCCCATCGAGGATGGAATTTTAGAGGGCTTGCTGCTTTATATATGGATTCATGGAAAGATATCCTCCATTGCTGGTGGGATTGTAAGCTTGTACAATCACTCTGGAAATCAGTCTGGAGGTTCCTCAGAAAACTGGACAAAGTATTACCGCAAGATCCAGCAATACAACTCCTGGGCATATACCCAGAAGATGTTCCAACTGATAATAAGGATGCATACTTCACTTTGTTCATAGCAGCCCTATTTATAATAGCTAGAAGCTGGAAAGAACCATGATGTCCCTCAACAGAGGAATGGATACAGAAAATGTGGTTCATTTACACAATGGAGTACTACTCAGCTATTAAAAGCAATAAAATTATGAAATTCTTAGGCAAATCAATGTATCTGGAGGATATCTTCCTGACTGAGGTAACCCAACCACAAAAGAAGTCACTTGATATGCACTCACTGATAAGTGGATATTAGCCCAGAAACCTTGAATACCCAAGATACAATTTGCAAAACACAAGAAAATCAAGAAGGAAGACCAATGTGTGGATGCTTCAATTCCTCCCTAGAATATGGAACAAAATACCCATGGAAGGAGTTACAGAGACAAAGTTTGGAGCTAAGAGGAAAGGATGGACCATCCAGAGACTTCCCCACCTGGGGGTCCATCCCATAATCAGCCACCAAAGCAGACACTCTTGCATATGCCAGCAAGATTTTTCTGTCTGGAACTTGATATAGCTGCTCTTGTGAGGCTATGCCAGTGCCTGGCAAATACAGAAATGGATGCTCACAGTCATCTATAGGACCATGCACACAGTTCAGAACTGTATCTGAAACTATGATATCTGAATGCTTCTTAAATCAGGCTATTTACAGAATAAACATGCAAACAAACAAACAGACAAAAAGATTGAAAATTTAAAAGGCAAGGAAGGGAGTAACATCAAATTTTGGCTTTCTAGTCTAAGTATTGTCAGCTAATCTTTAAGCTGATTGGTCCTGTGTGAGGTAAGAGAGGTGGTGGATAGGTAGTGAACCGAGGAGTTTCAGAATATCGAGGTAACCGATCACAAGTGATTTAACCAAAGCCTTTTGGACTATTAGCAGCATTCTTCAGTGTCAGCTATGGTCAATTACTCCTGGGAATTGGAGTATGAGAAACTGAACTTAATTTCACCTTATGGGAAAAATGGAAACTGAACATAAAATGGTTCTCACAACCCAGAGCTCCATCCCTCAACCGTGTGATATTTCCATGGGGTGACTGTAGCTGAGACTCCTATCTGTGTGGGATATGCAAACAGCAGTGTCCACTTCCACTAGACAGGCAAGACTCCCTGTGGAAAAATAAGGACAGAATATCACTCACACAGAAATCCTTTGACCCAAAGTGTATCCTGTGGGTCTGGGTAACCTCATGTTGAGGTCCAGGAACTACTTGGACTTGAGATTTTTGCAGGGGAATAAATGTGGATCTTTTTGCCTTCTTCTACATGCAGACATCCAGTTAAATTATCACCATTTGTAAGCTTTTGCTTCCTCTGTCAAAAATTATGTGTCCCTAGGTATGTGGGTTTATTTCTGAGTCTTTGAAGTCAACCTGTTTGTTTCCACACTAATTCCATGCAGTTTTTATCACTATTTCTCTGTAGTACAGCTTGATGTCAGGGATGGTGATACCTCCAGAAGTTCTTTCATTGTTCAGAATTATTTTAGCTAGCTTGAGTTTTTTTTTTTCTATATGAAATTGAGAATTGCTCTTTCATGATCTGTAAACAATTCTAGTGAAATTTTGATGGGGATTGTATTGAATCTGTAGAAGTGAAGATGGCTGTATTCACTAAGTGAATCAAACTAACCCATGAACACAGTCGTTCTGTCATATGATCTCCTTTTCAATTTATTTCTTCAGAGGCTTGACATTCTTCTCAGAGACATCAAAATGTATTTTATACTTTTGTGGCTATTATGAAGAGGGTTCTTTAACCGTCTTCTTTCTCAGCCCGCTTACCATTTCTTTAAAGGTTAGCTACTAATATTTTTTATTTAATTTTGTATCTATACACTTTGCTGAATGTATTTATCAGGTCTAGGAGTTCCTGGGTAGAATTTTTGGGTCAGTTATATATAATATCCTATCATCTGTATATAGTGATACTTTGAAATCTTCCTTTCAAATTTGTATTTTCTTGATCTCTTTTAGTTATCGCTCTAGCTGGACTTCAGTTACTATATTAGAGAGAGAAGAAAGGAGAGAGGGAGAGAGAGAGAGAGAGAGAGAGAGAGAGAGAGAGAGAGAGAGAGAGAGAGAGAGAGAGAGAGAGAGAGAAACAGCCTTTAAGTTTTTATCCATTTAATTTGATGTTGGCCATTGATTTGCTCTATATTGCTTTTATTGTGCTTAGGAATATCTCTTGTATCCCTGATCGCTCCAAGATTTTTAACATAAAAGAGTGACAGATTTTGTCAAAGCCTTTTAGCATGTAATGAGATCATCATGTTGCTTTTCTCTTTCAGTTTGCTTCTATGGTAGATTATGTTAGTGGATTTTCACATATTTAACTACTATTGGGTTCCTGGGATGAAGCCAAGTTGATCGTGCTGTACTTTGGCTTTGATGTGTTCTTGGATTTTGCCTGTGAGTATTTTACTGAGTATTTTTACATCAATGCTCATAAAGGAAATTGGTATGAAATTCTATTTCTTTGTTGAGGTTTTGTGTAATTTAGGTATCAGGGTGACTGTGGCCATGTTGAAGAAGGTTGGCAATGCACATTCTGTTTCTATTTTGTTTAATAGTTTGAGGAGGATTGGCATTCATTCTTCTTTGAAAGTCTTGCAAAATTCTGTTTTAAGTTCATCTGTCCCAGGCTTTTTTTTTTTTTTCTTTTTTGTTGGGACAATTTGGATGATCTAGATTTAACTTTGCTAGGTAGTATCTTTTTAGAAAATCATCAATTTCCTTTAGATTTTCAAATTTTTGGAGTTCAAGCTTTTTTTTTAATTAGATATTTTCTTCATTTACATTTCAAATGCTGTCCAATTTCCTAGTTTCCTCTCTGAAAATCCCCTATACCCTCCCACTCCTCTGCTCCCCAAACTACCCACTCCTGCTTCCTGGCCCTGGCATTCTCCTATATTGGGGCATAGAATCTTCGCAAGACCAAGGGTCTCTTCTCCCATTGATTGCCAACTAGAACATCCTCTGCTACATAAGCAGCTAGAGACATGGGCTTTGGGGGTACTGGTTAGTTCATATTGCAGTTCCACCTATAGGGCTGCAGACCCCCTCAGGTCCTTGGGTACTTTCTCTAGCTCCTTCATTGGGGGCCCTGTGTTGCATCCAATAGCTGACTGTGAGTATCCACTTCTGTATTTGCCAGGCACTGGCAGAGCCTCACAGGAGACAGGTATATCAGGATCCTGTCAGCAAAATCTTGTTAGCGTATGCAATAGTGTCTGGGTTTGGTGGTTGTTTATGGGATAGATCCCCAGTTGGGGCAGTCTCTGGATGGTCTGTCCTTCAGTTTCAACTCTGAACATTGTCTCTGTAACTCCTTTCATGGGTGTTTTGTTCCCAATTCCAAGAAGGGGCAAAGTGTCCACATTTTGGTCTTCATTCTTCTTGAGTTTCATGTGTTTGCAAATTGAATATTGGGTATTCTAAGTTTCTGGACTAATATCCACTTATCAGTGAGTACATATCATATGAGTTCTTTTGTGATTGGGTTACCTCACTCAGGATGATGCCCTCCAGATCCGTCTACTTGCATAAGAATTTCATAAATTCATTGTTTTTAATACCTGAGTAGTGCTCCATTGTGTAAATGTACCACATTTTCTGTACCCATTCCTCTGTTGAGGGACATCTGGGTTCTTTCCAGCTTTTGGCTATTATAAATAAGGCTGATACATAGTGGAGCATGTGTCCTTATTACAAGTTGGAACATCTTCTGGGTATATACCCAGGAGTGTTATTGCTGGATCTTCCTGTAGTACTATGTCCAAGGTACAGAGTTAAACAAAGAATTCTCAACTGAGGAATACTGAGTGGTTGAGAAACACCTGAAAAAAATGTCCAACATCCTTAATCATCAGGGAAATGCAAATTAAAACAACCCTGAGATTCCACCTCACACCAGTCAGAATGGCTAAGATCAAAAATTCAGGTGAAAGCAGATGCTGGTGAGGATGTGGAGAAAGAGGAACACTCCTCCATTGCTGGTGGGATTGCAAGCTGGTACAACCACTCTGGAATTCAGTTTGGCAGTTCCTCAGAAAACTGAAGTTCATGCTTTTAAAGTTAGACCTAATTATTCTCTGAATTTCCTCAGTGTCAGTTTCTATATTTCCCCTTTCACTTCTGATTTTGGAAACAGTTTTGTGCCTTTTAATTAGTTGGGTTAAGGGTTGGTTTATCTTTTTTGATTTTCTCAAAGAACTAGCTCTTACATTACCTGATTCTTTGTATAGTTCTCTTTGTTTAATATTAATTGATTTCTGCACTGAGTTAAGTATTTCCTTCTGTCTTTGGTTCTAGGCCTTCCAGGTGTGCTGTTAAGTTGCTACTATATCTCCTTTTTTTTTTTCTTTTTTCATTTATTTATTTCTTTTTATTTTTTAAATTAATGTTTTTATTGGATGTTTTATTTATTTGCATTTCAAGTGCTATCACTTTTACTGAATCACCCCTACCATAGACCCCCTATCTCATCCCTCCTCTTTCTGCTTCTATGGGGTTGTACCAAGGATGGCCTTGTCCTTTATTTATTTATTATTTTTTTTATTTTTTAAAATTTTAATGAAGGTACTTAATGCTATGGATTTTCCTCCTGGCTTTTATTGTATCCCATGTATTGGGCATGTTGTGCCTTAAATTTTTGGGTTTTTTTTTTTTTAATTCTAGAATGGCTTTGTTTTATTTCTTCATTGGACAATTTGAGCTTTAGTAATCATTCTTTTAATAAGGTGGTTGCCCTTGCAGTTGGTGGATAACTGTACAGAATTGAGACATCATACTGGTGGACCATTTTCTTGTATGGTATCTTCTACACCTGAGATTCTGTCATCTATCTCCTGTAGTCTGTTTGTGATGTTTGCATCTATAGTTCTAATTTTCTCTTTCCTAGGTTTTCCACCTCCTGGTTGACTCCATATCTGTTTTCTTTATTGCTTCTACTTTTGTTTTTAGGTCCTGTATATTTTTACTCATTTCCTTTACCTGTTTGATTGTATCTTCCCGTATTTCTTTAACTGATTTTTTTTTCTTATTAAGTACTTCCACCTGTTTGGTTGTATTTTCCTGTATTTCTGTAAGGCATTTATTATTTCCTTCTGAAAGTCCTGTATCATTTTTATAAAATGAGATTTAAGGTCATAGTTTTCCTTATCAGACATGTTAGGATATTTAGGGCTTTTTGTCCTTGGAGAGCTGGGATATGATGATGTCATATTGCACTATCTTTTGTTGTTTGTGTTTGTGTGCTTGTCTTTAGCCAACAGTTTATCTCTGGTATTGGCTTTCATGGTGGTCCCTGGGAGTAGCAGGAAGCTGGGACTGCTAGTTCCAGGTAGCAGCACACCTTCGAAAGGAAGGTAGAAATGTGGAATGGTGTATGGAGTATATATCCTCATTTGCAGGAAGATGTATGACGCAGAAAGATAGAACTCAGAAAATAGAGGGCAGATGTTATGGCTGCTGACCCTGCAGGCAGGAAATTGAGGCATGACTTTCTTTTTTTTTTTATCCTCATTTCTCATTACTTTTATTTTTAATTTCTTTTTTTTTCATTTCTTTTTTTTTATTACATATTTTCCTCAATTACATTTCCAATGCTATCCCAAAAGTCCCCCATACCGCCCCCCACTTCCCTACCCTCCCATTCCCATTCTTTTGGCCCTGGCATTCCCCTATATTGGGGCATATAAAGTTTGCAAGTCCAATGGGCCTCTCTTTCCAGTGATGGCCGACTAGGCCATCTTTCGATACATAGAGGCATGACTTTCTTATCTGGTTGTTCTGAGTGGGGGCAGGCATATCTGTGGGGTAGGAAGTAGGGTTCCAATACATGATTCATTTCTTTTATTTATTTTTCTAGAGCTTTCTGATACACTTTTAAGTTGCTAGTAATGACATCTCCCTGATGTCATTTCTTAATTAAGGTGCTTAATGCTAGGAATTTTTCTCTTAGCACTGCATTCATTGTGTCCCATATGTTTGGGTATGTTGTTTAGTCATTTTCATTGAATTTATATGAAAAATAATTTATTTCTAGACCAGGGATCATTTAGTACAGAGTTGTTCATTTCCCATGAATATGAACACTTTGTTTATCCTGTTGTTGTAAAGTCCAACTTTAACCTGTGGTGGTCTGATGGAATAAAAGGGGTTATTTAAGTTTTCTTGTATCTGTTAAGGATTGATTGGTGGTGGAGTATACTGTCAGTTTCGGGAAAGGTTTCATGAAGTGCTGAGAAGATGGCACTTTCTTTTTCTTTTATATCTGGGTGAAATTTTATGTATTTATATGTTAGGTCAATTTGATTTATCACTTTGTTAGTTTCATTATTTCTTTGTGTAGTTTATGTCTTGATGACTTGTCTGTTAATAATCATGGTATCTTAAAGTCTCCCATTGTTAATGTGTGGAATTTAATATCTGACTTATGTTTTAATGTTACGTCTATGAATGTGAGTGCCCTTGAATTTGGGACACAGATGTTCAAAATCTAGATGTGGCCTTTTTTTATTATTATTATTTTAATTACATATTTTCCTTAATTACATTTCCAATGCTATCCCAAAAGTCCCCCATACCCCCCCCCCCACTTCCCAAACCACCCATTTCCATTCTTTTGGCCCTGGCATTCCCCTGTATTGGGGCATATAAAGTTTGCAAGTCCAATGGGCCTCTCTTTCCAGTGATGGCCGACTAGGCCATCTTTCCATACATATGCAGCTAGAGACAAGAGCTCCGGGGTACTGGTTAGTTCATAATGTTGTTCTACCTATAGTGTTGCAGATCCCTTTAGCTCCTTGGGTACTTTCTCTAGCTTCTCCATTGGGAGCCATGTGATCAATCCAATAGCTGACAGTGAGCATCCACTTCTGTGTTTGTTAGGCCCCGGCATAGTTTCACAAGAGAGAGCTATATCTGGGTCCTTTCAGCAAAATCTTGCTAGTGTATGCAATGGTGTCAGCGTTTGGAAGCTGATTATGGGATGGATCCCTGGATATGGCAGTCTCTAGATGGTCCATCCTTTCATCACAGCTCCAAACTTTGTCTCTGTAACTCCTTCCATGGGTGTTTTGAACCAATTATAAGAAGGGGCACAGTGTCCACACTTTGGTCTTCATTCTTCTTGAGTTTCATGCATTTAGCAAATTGTATCTTATATCTTGGGTATCCTAAGTTTTGGGCTAATATCCACTTATCAGTGAATACATATTGTGTGAGTTCCTTTGTGATTGTGTTACCTCACTCAAGATGATGCCCTCCAGGTCCATCCATTTGGCTAGGAATTTCATAAATTCATTCTTTTTAATAGCTGAGTAGTACTCAATTGTGTAAATATACCATAATTTCTGTATCCATTCCTCTGTTGAGGGGCATCTGGGTTCTTCCAGCTTCTGGCTATTATAAATAAGGCTGCTATGAACATAGTGGAGCACGTGTCCTTCTTACCTGTTGGGACACCTTCTGGATATATGCCCAGGAGAGGCATTGCTGGATCCTCCGGTAGTACTATGTCCAATTTTCTGAGGAACCGCCAGACTGATTTCCAGAGTGGTTGTACAAGCTTGCAATCCCACCAACAATGGAGGAGTGTTCCTCTTTCTCCACATCCTCGCGTGGAATCTGAGGTGAAATCTCAGGATTGTTTTGATTTGCATTTCCCTGATGATTAAGGATGCTGAACATTTTATCAGGTGCTTCTCAGCCATTCAGTATTCCACAGGTGAGAATTCTTTGTTCAGTTCTGAGCCCCATTTTTTAATGGGGTTATTTGATTTTCTGGAGTCCACCTTGAGTTCTTTATATATATTGGATATTAGTCCCTTATCTGATTTAGGATAGGTAAAGATCCTTTCCCAATCTGTTGGTGGTCTTTTTGTCTTATTGATGGTGTCTTTTGCCTTGCAGAAGTTTTGCCATTTCATGAGGTCCCACTTGTCAATTCTCGATCTTACAGCACAAGCCATTGCTGTTCTATTCAGGAATTTTTCCCCTGTGCCCATTTCTTCAAGGCTTTTCCCCCCTTTCTCCTCTATAAGTTTCAGTGTCTCTGGTTTTGTGTGAAGTTCCTTGACCCACTTAGATTTGACCTTAGTACAAGGAGATAGGAATGGATCAATTCGCATTCTTCTACACGATAACAACCAGTTGTGCCAGCACCATTTGTTGAAAAAGCTGTCTTTCTTCCACTGGATGTTTTTAGCTCCCTTTCGAAGATCAAGTGACCTAAGGTGTGTGGGTTCATATCTGGGTCTTCAATTCTATTCCATTGGTCTATTTGTCTGTCACTATACCAGTACCACGCAGTTTTTATCACAATTGCTCTGTAGTAAAGCTTTAGGTCCGGCATGGTGATTCCACCAGAGGTTCTTTTATCCTTGAGAAGAGTTTTTGCTATCCTAGTTTTTTTGTTATTCCAGATGAATCTGCTGATTGCACTTTCTAATTCGTTGAAGAATTGAGTTGGAATTTTGATGGGGATTGCATTGAATCTGTAGATTGCTTTTGGCAAGATAGCCATTTTTACAATGTTGATCCTGCCAATCCATGAGTATGGGAGATCTTTCCATCTTCTGAGATCTTCTATAATTTCTTTCTTCAGAGACTTGAAGTTTTTATTATACAGATCTTTCACTTCCTTAGTTAGAGTCACATCAAGATATTTTATATTATTTGTGACTATTGAGAAGGTTGTTGTTTCCCTAATTTCTTTCTCAGCCTGTTTATTCTTTGTGTAGAGAAAGGCCATTGACTTGTTTGAGTTAATTTTATATCCAGCTACTTCACCGAAGCTGTTTATCAGTTTAGGAGTTCTGTGGTGGAATTTTTAGGGTCACTTATATATACTATCTTATCATCTGCAAAAAGTGATATTTTGACTTCATCTTTTCCAATTTGTATCCCTTTGATCTCCTTTTGTTGTCGAATTGCTCTGGCTAGGACTTCAAGTACAATGTTGAATAGGTATGGAGAAAGTGGACAGCCTTGTCTAGTCCCTGATTTTAGTGGGATTGCTTCCAGCTTCTCACTATTTACTTTGATGTTGGCTATTGGTTTTTTGTAGATTGCTTTTATCATGTTTAGGTATGGGCCTTGAATTCCTGATCTTTCCAAGACTTTTATCATGAATGGGTGTTGGATCTTGTCAAATGCTTTTTCTGCATCTAACGAGATGATCATGTGGTTTTTGTCTTAGAGTTTGAATATATACTGGATTACTTTGATCGATTTCCATATATTGAAGCATCCCTGCATCCCTGGGATGAAACCTACTTGGTCAGGATGGATGATTGTTTTGATGTGTTTTTGGATTTGCTTAGAAAGAACTTTATTGAGGATTTTTTCATCAATATTCATAAGGGATATTGGTCTGAAGTTTTTTTATCTTTGTTAGGTCTTTTTGTGGTTTAGGTATCAGAGTAATTATGGCTTCATAGAATGAGTTGGGTAGAGTACCTTCTGTTTCTATTTTGTGGAATAGTTTGTGAAGAACTGGGATTAGATCTTCTTTGAAGGTCTGATAGAACTCTGCACTAAACCCATCTGGTCCTGGGCTTTTTTTGGTTGGGAGACTATTAATGACTGCTTCTATTTCTTTGGGGGATATAGGACCGTTTAGATCATTAACCTGATCTTGATTCAACTTTGGTACCTGGTATCTGTCTAGAAACTTGTCCATTTCATCCAGGTTCTCCAGTTTTGTTAAGTATAGCCTTTTGTAGAAGGATCTGATTGTGTTTTGGATTTCTTCAGGATCTGATGTTATGTCTCCTTTTTCATTTCTGATTTTGTTAATTAGAATGCTTTCCCTGTGCCCTCTAGTGAGTCTGGCTAAGGGTTTATCTATCTTGTTGATTTTCTCAAAGAACCAGCTCCTTGATTGGTTGATTCTTTGAATAGTTCTTCTTGTTTCCACTTGGTTGATTTTGCCCCTGAGTTTGATTATTTCCTGCCATCTACTCCTCTTGGGTAAATTTGCTTCCTTTTGTTCTAGTGCTTTTAGGTGTGTTGTCAAACTGCTAATGTGTGCTCTCTCTAGTTTCTTTTTGCAGGCACTCAGAGCTATGAGTTTTCTTCTTAGAAATGCTTTCATTGTGTCCCATAAGTTTGGGTATGTTGTGGCTTCATTTTTATTGAACTCTAAAAAGTCCTTAATTTCTTTCTTTATTCCTTCCTTGACCAAGGTATCATTGAGAAGAGTGTTGTTCAGTTTCCACGTGAATGTTGGCTTTCTATTATCTATTTTGTTATTGAAGATCAGCCTTAGTCCATGGTGATCTGATAGGATGCATGGGATAATTTCAATATTTTTTTATCTGTTGAGGCCTGTTTTGTGACCAATTATGTGGTCAATTTTGGAGAAGGTACCATGAGGTGCTGAGAAGAAGGTATATCCTTTTGTTTTAGGATAGAATGTTCTGTAGATATCTGCCAGATCCATTTGATTCATAACTTCTGTTATGTTCACTATGTCCCTGTTTAGTTCCTGATTCCATGATCTGTCCATTGGTGAAAGTGCTGTGTTGAAGTCTCCCACTATTATTGTGTGAGGTACAATGTGTGCTTTGAGATTTACTAAAGTTTCTTTAATGAATGTGGCTGCCTTTGTATTTGGAGCATAGATATTCAGAATTGATAGTTCCTCTTGGAGGATTTTAACTTTGATGAGTATGAAGTACCCCTTCCCATTTTTTTGATGAATTTGGGTTGGAAGGCAATCTTATCAGATATTAGAATGGCTAATCCAGCTTGTTTCTTCATACCATTTGCTTGGAAAATTGTTTTCCAGCCTTTCATTCTGAGGCAGTGTCTATCTTTTACTCTGAGATGAGTTTCCTGTAAGCAGCAAAATGTTGGGTCTTTTTTGTGTAGCCAGTTTGTTAGTCTATGTCTTTTTATTGGGGATTTGTGTCCATTCATATTAAGAGATATTAAGGAAAAGTAATTGTTCCTTCCTGTTATATTTGTTGTTAAAGTTGGCATTCTGTTCTTGTGGCTGTTTTCTTTTAGGTTTGTTGAGGGATTACCTTCTTGCTTTTTCTACGGCGTGGTTCCCATCCTTGTATTGTTTTTTTTTCTGTTATTATCCTTTGAAGGGCTGGAATCGAGGAAAGATAATGTGTGAATTTGGTTTTGTCCTGGAATACTTTGGTTTCTCCATCTATGTTAATCGAGAGTTTGGCTGGGTATAGTAGCCTGGGCTGGAATTTGTGTTCTCTTAGTGTCTGTATAATATCTGTCCAGGATCTTCTGGCTTTCATAGTCCCTGGTGAAAATCTGGTGTAATTCTGATAGGCTGGCCTTTATATGTTACTTGGCCTTTTTCTCTTACTGCTTTTAGTATTCTATCTTTATTTAGTGCAATTTGTTGTTCTGATTATTATGTATTGGGAGGTATTTCTTTTCTGGTCCAGTCTATTTGGAGTTCTGTAGGCTTCTTGTATGTTCATGGGCATCTCTTTCTTTAAATTTGGGAAGTTTTCTTCTATAATTTTGTTGAAGATATTTGCTTGTCCTTTGAATTGAAAATCTTCATTCTCATCCACTCCTATTATCCTTAGGTTTGGTCTTCTCATTGTGTCCTGTATTTCCTGGATGTTTTGAGTTAGGACCTTTTCGCATTTTCCATTTTCTTTGATTGTTGTGTCAATGTTCTCTATGGAATCTTCTGCACCTGAGATTATCTCTTCCATCTATTGTATTCTGTTGCTGATGCTCACATCTATGGTTCCAGATTTCTTTCCTAGGGTTTCTATCTCCAGTGTTGCTTCATTTTGTGTTTTCTTTATTGTGTCTACTTCCCTTTTTAGGTCTAGTATGGTTTTGTTCATTTCCATCACCTGTTTTGATGTGTTTTCCTGTTTTTCTTTAAGGACTTCTACCTGTTTTGTTGTCTTTTCCTGTTTTTCTTTAAGGACTTGTAACTCTTTAGCAATGTTCTCCTGTATTTCTTTAAGTGAGTCATTAAAGTCCTTCTTGATGTCCTCTACCATCATCATGAGATATGCTTTTAAATCCAGGTCTAGCTTTTCGGGTGTGTTGGGGTGCCCTGGACTGGGCGAAGTGGGAGTGCTGGGTTCTGATGATGGTGAGTGGTCTTGGTTTCTGTTAGTAAGATTCTTACGTTTACCTTTCGCCATCTGGTAATCTCTGGAGTTAGTTGTTTTAGTTGTCTCTGTTTAGAGATTGTTCTTCTGGTGATTCTGATTACCATCTATCAGCAGACTTGGAAGACAGGCTCTCTCCTCTGAGTTTCAGTGGTTAGAGCACTCTCTGTTGGCAAGCTTTCCTCTTTCAGGGAAGGTGCACAGATATCTGATGTTTGGACCTCCTCCTGGCCGAAGAAGAAGGCCCAAAACAGGACCTTTCCCAGATGCTGTGTTGCTTTGGCAGGTCACAGAAGCTGTCAGCTTCTGTGTTGCACACTCTCACCTGTGCAGACTAAGTTCCTATGTTCGGTGGAGTCCCGGAACCAAGATGGCGCTCCCTGCTCCTGAGGCAGAGGGCTCCCGTGCCGGGTGGACTCCTGTCCTCTGACTGGGAGGGTGGCCGGATGTCTGTGGCCCGAAAAGGGTGCTGCCTCAGCGGCTCTGTGGCTCCTGCCTGTCCCAGAAGCTGTCTGCTTCTGTGGTGTACACTCTCACCTGTGCAGACTAAGTTCCTAAGTTCGGTGGAGTCCTGGCTAGATGTGATCTTAATGGACATTTTTCTTTGATATGTATTAAGTGTGTATCCCCATCTCTTTTTATTTCTTTGCCTGAGAGTCTAGTTTAGTAGATATTAGAATGGCTATTTAAGCTTCTTTCTTGGATCCATTGTTGGGAACAAAAAAAGGGGGGGCCCTAGGGAAGGCCCTGGGGAAGAAATGGGGTGAAAAATTTCCCCATGACCAGCCAGAGTTCCTTGCTTTGTGCAGGCAGACATGGGGAGAGCTGCTGGGCGCTTTCCACTTGGCCCCGGGTGGGCATCTAAGCCTCTGACCCCACTTGACCAGGGCTGGAGAAGGGGCAACCCCCCAACCAGGGACCCTGAGGCGATACCCTCTTCCCCCTTGGTTATAGGAGGGAGGGATGAGGGAAGAGGTTCCCAAGACTGACCAGAGTGTGCAGCAGATCTTGATGGAGCAGAGACTATCTATGGTTTAAGAGCTTTACTATAGAAATGCAGGAGGAAAAAGAGAGAGGAGAGAGAGAGAGAGAGAGAGAGAGAGAGAGAGAGAGAGAGAGAGGAAAGAAGACAAAGAGAGGGGAGAGAGGAGGTTAAAGTGAGGAGTAAGAAGTAAGAGCATAAGAGTACAAAGGAGTGAGAGTAAGAGAGTGAGGTGAGGGCCTAACAGCCTCTTTTAAGGTTCTTACTGTTGCTAGGTAACTGGGGAGGAGTTTAGCCTGAAGGTCAGAAGCTTGGGCTATTGTCTATGTGACAATGGACCATGCTTCTCTTAGGTGGGCTCTGGGAGGTGGTAACTTAGGTAGGGGCCAGAGTTCCAGGAGCATGAGGAAACGCCTACCATGTCATGTAGGTGAATTATTACCATCGGGGTGAATTATGACCATTGGGGTTCAGACCTCAACTGGACTGGAGACCAGCCTGCAATTCCACACAGTCCATTTCCTCACAAAACCTTTTTTAGCCCTTTACTCTGGAGTAATGTCTATTTTTATTTTTGAGGTGTGTTAATATTCAGCAGAATGATAGATTCTGTCTATGTATTTACCCTATGGACCTGTATCTTTTTATTGGTGAATTGAGATAATGATATGGAGAGATAATAATGACCAGTTATTGTTTGTTTCTGTTGGTGGTAGTATTGTGTGTGTAAGTGTGTGTGTGTGTGTGTGTGTGTGTATGTTTATGCATGTGTGTTTTACTTTTTTTGATTATGCTGTTTTGGAATTATCCATTTCTTGGGTATATTTACAAACATTGTGTTGATGTTTTCCTTCTAGTATCTTTTATGGGGTTGTATTAGTGGAAAGATGTTGCTTAGATTTTGTTTTGTCATGGAATATCTTGTTTTCTCCATCTGTAGTGACTAAAAATTTTCCTGTGTATACTAGTCTGTTTCCCATTTTCCTTATGTAGGCATCTAGCAGAAGGTATGGACTAGATTAAATGTTATATAATACCAGGCTTAGACCTAAGCTGTTCTTTACTTGGAAATTGTTCTGTCCTAAGCTGGTCTTGAGCTCAGAGATCTTCTTGACTCTGCTGCCTTGTATCACCTTATCTGGGCCTAAGTTTTTCATTACCACTATGCATCAATATTCATAAAAAAGCCTCTGTCTTCCAGCTTCAAGATCTTGAGGACAGATGTGTCCTCCATTTTGGACATTCCAGATATAGTCAAGTTGACAACTGGGAATAACTCACATTTAGTGTTTTAAGTATTATGTGATGGCAGGATTTTCTTTTGTGTTCCACACTATTCAGTATTCTATAAGCTTCTTCTACATTTATAAGCATCCCATTCTTTATGTTAAGGAAATTTTCTTCTATGATATTGTTAAAAATATTTTTGGTACTTTGAGTTTGTAATTTTCTACTTCTTCTAGTCTTATTATTTTTAGGCTTGGCCTTTTTATAGTGTTCTAAATTTCCTGGAAATTTTGTGTTAGAAACTTTTTAGCTTCTGGATTTTCTTTGACCAATGTATTAACTTCATCTATGGCATCTTCTAAGCTTATACTTGTAATTCCTGTTCTCTTTTCAAGTTTTTTTTTCATTCCCAGTATTCCATCAGACTGTGTTTTCTTTATTTCATCTACTTCCATTTTAAGATCTTGAACAGTATCATTCATTTTTCAAACTTTTTTATTGTATTTTCTTGAGTTTCTCTAAGGGTTTGATTGATTTCCTCTTTAGAGCCTTCTAATGTATTTATAAGATTGTATTTAAGCTCACATTTTCTTATACTTCAGTTGAGTTAGGATATCCAGAGGTTAGCTTTGCTCTAAAACTGCAACATTGGCCTGGGTTTTGTTGATTATGTTCTCATGCTGACCTTTATACCTCTGGCTGTACCTAGCTTTAACAGTACTTATGGTCTCTGATGGGAGCAGCCTTTATAGATTTCAGGTGGATCTCGTGTTCCCTAGTGAGAGCAGGCTTCTGAGGATGCAGGCAGAGCTTGAAGACCCTGATGGCTTCATCTTCTGGTTGTCTCAGGTGGGGGCAGTCCTCCAGGAATGCTGGCATTGCTGGAGATTTGTGATGGTTGCCTGCCTCTATTTATGCTAGGAAATATCAGGCCTCAAGGGATGCAGGTAGATTTGTGGTCTGGGAAATGGATTGTAGAGGGGAAAGCAAGAACTTGCTGCTAATGGATTTGTCCAGTAGTGCTGGCAGGCTAGGAATTTGGGTAAGATCTAACCCCTAGTCACTGAAAGCTGCAGGCCTGTGAAATTGTTACAGTTGTGGACCAGAAGATGGAGCTCAAGAAGACAGATCTTGGCTCCAGCTGCATATGCAGGGGAGGATGGCTTTGATGGACATCAATGGGAAGATAGGTGTTGGTCCTGAAAGGGCTCCATGCCCCAGTGTAGGGGAATGCCAGGACAGGAAAGCAGAAGTGGGTTGGTTGGTGAGCATGGGAAGAGTGAATGGAATAGGGGGTTTCTGGACTGGAAACCAGGAAAGGGGATAACATTTGAAATGCGATTAATTTAAAAAAAAAAAAGGAAGAAGGAGAAGAAGAGGAAGAAGAAGAAGAAGAAGAAGAAGAAGAAGAAGAAGAAGAAGAAGAAGAAGAAGAAGAAGAAGAAGAAGAAGAAGAAGAAGATCTTACTGCTGCCGGACTTACTGAGGACCTCACAGGCAGTAGTTTGGGGCTTGTGGAACTCCAAAATTACTTTTCTAATCAGAAGTAAAGAGAGACTTTTCCAAATCAAAGACAAACAAACTAAACAAAACTATACCATAGGATAAAAACAAATCTTTAGAAATTTAAAATATCTGTAAATACTACTGGTATAATACCTGATAAAAAGGAGGTAATACATAAAATGTATATCAAGAAAGAAAGAAAGAAATTCTACCCCACCCAAAAAAGAAAGAAAGTAAAAAAAGAAAAAGTCATAGTATGACAAATTCTCTGGGATATATTGAAAGTTCTCTAGAAAGAAAGTTTGTAACTCCAAGTGACTGTATTTAAAAAAAAAAATCAAAAGCAGCACCAAAATGACTTAAGGATGCAACTCAAAATTTTAGAAAAATGAGAACAAACCAAAGGCAAACCCAGTCAATGACAAGGAAAAAAATGCTAGAGCAGAAAATTGAATAATAAAAATAGAAATATAGAAAACAACAAACAAAAATCAATGATTCTAAAAACTATCTAGTTTGTTAAGAAAAGACATAAAATTGACATAATATTGCCCCAACTAACAAAAAGGAAGTACCCAATTTAACAAAGTAAAAAAATAAACAGGAAAACATTATAATAGACAACCAAAATCAGAATATCATAAAGGAATGCATTAAAACTCTGTTTTTGTTTATTTTGGCAAACTGTAAAATTCTAGAGTCAGCCTATCTACCAAAATTAAAGCAAGAGCTTAAGAACTTAAAAACACTTATAATAAACAAGGACATTGAAATAATAATAAAACATTCCAGATCTAGATGCATCCATAGTAGAATTATCTCACACTTTCAAGGGAGATCTGTAGTCAACTATTTCAAGCTATTAAAAGTAGAAACAAAACGCTCAAAGTCCTTTTGTGAAGCCAGTATCATTCTATTACAAAAACCAGTTACAGGAAATAAAAATCTTATATCTATTTATATATTTTATTTTTAAAAGTATAAACCAATAGGACAATATCCCCAATGCCTATAAACTCAAGAATGTTGTATAAAATGTATGCAAACAGAATACAGACTTATTTTATAAAGATCAAACATGACCAAAAATATAGGAAAGTTTATATCATTGAAAGTAAAATGCAGAGGATAATCCGCATAAATCGAACTGAAGACATAAATCACATAATCATCTCAATAGATAAAGACAAGTCAATTGACAATGCCATTATGCCTGGGTGATAAAAAAATATCATAGAAATTGTAGGGCTAGTAAACATTCCTAACATAATACATGTTACATATAAGTATAACAAACCAACATTCAACATAATCCTAAATAAAGAAAAGGATAAAATAATCCCACTTAAGATGAAAATGGAAAGGGATAGTCATCCTCCATATGCCTTTCTAATATTGCGCTTGAATTACTATCTGGATTAATAATATAAAAAATAATACAGAGAATGAACAAGTAAATTATCCCTATTTGCAGAAGACATAATACTAGTGGTGGCACACACCTTTAATTCCAGCACTTGGGAGGCAGAGCAGGTGGATTTGTGAGTTCAAGGCCAGCCTGGTCTACAGAGTGAGTTCCAGGACAGCCAGGGCTACACAGAGAAACCCTGTCTCGAAAACAAACAAACAAACAAACCAAAAAATTTCTAACAAAAACTTGTAGAATTAATAAACAATTCAGCAATGTGTCAAGATAGAGAATACATTTTCATAAACCAATAGCATATGCAAACACCAACAAGACATATAAGGAGATATTGGATATATTCTCATTCACAATAACCTAGAAGAAAATAAAATACATAAGAAAAAAAAGCATAAACAAGAAAGTGCAGGCAGTCTACAATGGCAATTTAAACTTGGGAATAAAAATAGATAAAAGCAAAAAAAAAAAAAATAGACCTCCCATGATCATGGATTCATAGAATTAATATTATGAAAATAACCATTTGGCCGAAAGCTATTTATAACTTCAATATAATCTCAATCAATACCCCCATCTTGTTCTTCACAGAAACAGAAAAAATAAACAGCAGAAAAATCTATCCCTAAAATTTATATGAAAGAAAAAAGTACCCTGAAGATCAAAGAAAAAAGTCCTGAATAATTACAAAAAGTGTTTGGAGTGATTACTGTTCCAGATCTTGAGATATATTAAAGAGCCACAGTTATCACAGTTACAAAAACAGTATGTGATACCATGTTCTGCATTTTGGCTTGGAATGCCTGGGAGCTTCAAACATGCTTCCCACAGAAGGCAGAGAAAGTCCTGAAAAGGAAGGCCACAGACTATGTTTTCTACCAGGGCATCAGAGAACATTACATGCTTGGACTGCAAGGGGAAACAGTATGGTCTGGAATGACTGCTGTGGTTTCTATTCTCCTCTCTGCTTACCCAGGCATCACTGTTTTTCTGTGTGGTGAGCAGGTCAGGAGCAGGGTCTGCAATATATTTTTTCCTTAGGGCTTTTCTGTGCCATGTGGAGACTTGGAGGCTGATCCTGAGAAAATCTTGATCTACTTTGATTGGGAGTGAATGCCCAGTACTGGAGGAGCTGGAGGAGTGAGAGACTTCTTCCAGAGTTTTAGGTGAGGCTATTTAATTGAAGGTTTCCCATTGATGTTCGTTCATTAAGCAGCTCTGTGAGACAATATTGATTGCTCATATTGCTTTGCTAAGGGTGGATGTGGATGCAAACATTTTATTTGGGCTGAATCAAGCATTATCTAGCTCTTGTGGGAAGGAATACCAGAGGAAGGGAAGGCCATTGGCTGAAGGCTATGGTAATGAATGCTTCATTAGTATGAAGAAGCATTTCGGGAATCTCAGGTGCTAGTTTACTGTATTCTTATAGGAAGAAAAGAAGTTATATATGTAATCTAAACCAAAGTTATGTGACATTCTGCAGGTGGAGGAGTTCAAACCCTCCCATAAAAGGCAAAAGAAGGGGAAACCCTCCCAATGAAGGGGAACTCAATAGTATATAGAGTTTTCCCACAACACTTTAGTACTAACACAAAACAGACAATGATATACTTTGATTTTAATTAGCAGAGTTTCTCACAACAGTATGAAACTGACAAAAAACAATCAAACAGGTTAAGAGAAAGCCAAGAGAATAGGAAAAAAGATTCCAGGTATTATATATATATATATGGATTATTATTTAGAATCCATAAAAGAGGTTTAAATAAACCAAAGAATAAAAATATTAAATAAGTAGACAAATAAGTAAATACAGACAATTACAAATACAAAAAACCCAAAACAAACAAAAATATAAAGTATATGGTCCATTTAAAAAATGGACCTTGGATCTGAACAGAGAATTCTAGTTGTAGATTAAGAGTAAGAATAAGAAAGAATAAGAATAAGAAGAATAAGAATAAAAATCAGAATAAAAATAAGAAACGAGTAAGAGTAAGAGTAAGAGTAAGAGTAAGAGTAAGAATAAGGCCTTCCAGCTTGTGCCCTCTGCTAGAGTATCTACCACTCTGAAGACAACACAGTCTGAAGCCCTCCCAGGAGATCTTCTGAAACAAGCACAACAGACTCCCACAGCTGGAAGGTCTCCCACAAGATCTGTTACACCCAGGGCAAGAGCCAAGGGACCTGCCCAAATAACTTTAGTATTGGGGACACCTCAAGGAGCCCACAGACCCCTCAGGAATTCACATGACCCTTCTAAAGAATAAAGAAACCAGTCACTGGGCAAGTAGATGGGAGAGGAAGAGAAGAGGCTAGAGAGAAATACAGGGTTTTGGATGGAGACAGTTGGAGGACAAGATGTAGCTATTGATGATCCCTTGTTTAGATGGCAAATCTGCCAGGATTCACCACCTGAAGATTTAGATTTAATATGGCTTACAAGGTTGGGATTCTAGTTTTTGTGCCCAGCAATTGAGTTACCATCGATTCTGAACTAAATCTGTATGGCGTTTTCTGTCACGTGGCAGCTTCACTGGGTTCCAGAGAGAAAGGTATGGTGGCAAAGTATGGGTTTGCCAAAGTGCACTCCAAAAGACAATGGAAATTTTGAAGCATGGGGCTGACATGGTATTGAGCCACAAGTGGGAGCTTAATGAGCTGGGAGGAGAGATTTTAGAGCTCTGAGTCAGTGTCTCAATGAGATGAGAACAGACTGGCCACGCCCTCCAGGGAACTCTGGTTTTTTAAATATTTCGTGCAACAATCTCACAACAAAGGAGAGAATCATATACAACAATGCACATATTAGAACCTAATAATCATGTGTCTTTAATATCTGTCAACAGCAATGGACTCAATTCCCCAATAAAAAAACGATAAACTAACAATGTATGCTACATTAAAGAAACACACCCCAATGACAAAGACAAACACTACCTCAGACAAAAAGGCTGGAAAAAGTCATCCAGGGAAATGTCCCAAGAATGAAGATAGAGTTGCCACTCTAATGTCCAATAAAATAATCTTTCAACCAAAAGTTATCAGACAAGATGGGGAAAGAAATTTTATATTTTTCATAGGGAAAACCCACCAAGAAAAATTTCAGCTCTGGACAACTATGGCCCCAATGCAAGGGCACCCACATTCATAAAATAAACTTTATTAAAGCTTAAAAAATCCTGAACCCCACACAATAATATTGGGAGACTTCAGCACCCCGGTCTCACCAATGGACAAGACATGAAAACAGACTAAACAGAGACACAGTCAAACTAGTAGAAGATCACACCGATGTGTGGAATGTACAGTCCTACTCAGAAGGGGAAGAAATTAATCTCTGTGAAGTAGAGGAAGAGAAGGATCTGGAAGGGAGAGAGAAGGAGGAGGAGAAAGGGGGCCAGTTCGGATATGGGAGGGGATTGGGGAGAAATACAGAAAGTTAGGAAGTTGAAAGTAGGTGAGTAGCGGGGTGGGGGGGGTGCAGAGTGTAGCCACAAGAAAGTCCCAAATTTCTGGGACCCAAGAGTTCTCAGGACACAACAGGGAGGACAGAGGCTGAAATAGCCAATAAAGGGGAGAGAGAACCTGTAGAGATCATATCCAGTAGATAGGCACGGCCCCCAATTGAGGGATGGTGCTACCCACCCACCTCAAAAATATTAATCCAGAATTCCTCCTCTAAAAAGAAAGTACAGGGAGAGAGAATGGAGCAGAGACTAAAGCAAAGGCCATCCAGAGACTACCCCACCTAGGGATCCATCCTATCTGCAGATACCAAATACAGACACTATTGCTGACGTCAAGAAGTGGTATACAGAAGCCTGGTATAGCTGTCATGTATAGCTGTCCCCTAAGAGGCTCTGCCAGAGCCTGACAAATACAGATGTGTGTGCACACAGCCAAACAATGTACTGGGAACTGGTACTCCAATAGGTGAGTGTACTGGATAGTTTTGTGTCAACTTGACACAGCTGGAGTTATCACAGAGAAAGGAGCTTCAGTTGAGGAAATGCCTCCATGAGATCTAATTGTAAGGCATTTTCTCAATTAGTGATCAAGGGGGAAAGGCCCCTTGTGGGTGGTGCCATCTCTGGGCTGGTAGTCTTGGGTTCTATAAGAGAGCAGGCTGAGCAAGCCAGGGGAACCAAGCAAGCCAGTAAAGAACATCCCTTCATGGCCTCTGCATCAGCTCCTGCTTCCTGACCTGCTTGAGTTCCAGTCCTGACTTCCTTTGGTGATGAACAGCAGTATGGAAGTGTAAGCCGAATAAACCCTTTCCTCCCCAACTTGCTTCTTGGTCATGATGTTTGTGCAGGAATAGAAACCCTGACTAAGATAGTGAGATAGGGCAAGGATTGAAGGAATTGAAGGGGTTTGCAACTCCATACACGGAACATTAACCAACTAGACGCCCCAAATCTTTGAGGGACTAAACCACCAACCAAAGAGTGCACATGGCTGGACTCATGGCTCCAGCAAGATATGTAGCAGAGGGCTGTCTTATCAGCATCAATTGCAGGGGTGGCCCTTGATCCTATGGAGGCTCCATAACCCAGGGTAGGGATCTGAGGCAGGAGTGGGTAGGCAGGTGGGAGAGCACCCTCATAGAAGAAGGGGGATAGAAGAGGGGATAAACGGCTTATGGAAAGAAAACTGGGAAAGGGATAACATTTGAAATATAGATAAATAAAATAACCAATAAAAATAAAAAAAAAGAAATATGCTATTCCTTCACCTCACCCTACAGGACAATACAATTAAACAGGTGAAGGAAATAAATAAAACTGTTTAAAACCTAAAAGTGGAAATAGAAGTAAAAAAGAAAACATAAACTCTGGAAATTCTGTAGATGGAAAACCTAGAGAAGAAAACAGGAAAAACATATGCAAGTATCACTAACAGTATACAAGAGATGGAAGAGAGAATACAAGGTATAGACCATACAAAAGAAGGCATTGATACATCAGTCAAAGAAAATATTAAATCTAAAAAAATTCCAGACATAAATATTCAGGAAATCTGAAATATCATGAAAAGACCTTAACTAAGAATAATAGGAACAGAAGCAGGTGAAAAGTCTTAGCTCCAAATACCAGAAAACATTACCAAAAATATCATACAAGAAAATGTTCCCAATCTAAAGACAGATAAAGCTTATAAAATACAAGAAATTATAGAATATCAATTAGACTGGACCAGAAAAGAAAAATTCTCCCACCACATAAAAATCAAAATTTAAAACCTGTAGAAAAAAGAAAAAATAGGAAAAGCTCCTAGGGAAAATTGCCAGGTAGCATACAAAGGCAGATCTATCATAATTACACCCAACTTCTCAACAGTGAATCTTATAGTTAGTTTCAATTTGTAAAAACAAACAAATAAAACAAAAACAAACAAACAGGTGCCAAGGGAGACTACTATACCAACCAAAACTCTCAATAGAGATAAACAAACAAAAAATACAAAGAAACAAAGAATCAAGGAAAGCAAGAGCTTGTTCTTTGAGAAAATCAACAAGATATACAAACTCTTAGCCAAAATAACAAACAAACAAAAAAACCCAGAAAAATGGTATCCAAGGAAACAAAATAAGAAATAAAAGAGAAACATAACTACAGGCAATGAAAAAATTCAAAGAAAAATTAGGTCTTATATTTAGAACCTCTAATTTACAAAATTGGAAAATCTTAAGGAAATGGAGGTTTTCTAGACAAATACCAATACCGAAATTAAATTAAGATCAGGTAAAGTATTTAAACATCCCTGTTTAAATTGCTAAAGAGACAGAAGCAGTCAATAAAAATCCCCTGAACAAAAATGTTCAGGGTCAGATGTCTTTAGTGCAGAATTCTATCAGTACTTCAAACTATTCCACAAAATTGAAACAGGATACCCGATCAACTCATTCTCTGAGTCCTCTATCACCCTGATACGTAAACCTCAGAAAGAGTCAACAAAGAAAGAGAACTACGGATTGATTTTTCTTATGAACATTGAAGTAAAAATAATAAAATACTGGAAAACTGAATCCAGTAACACATAAAAGACATCATCATGATCAAGTTGACTTAATCATATGGATGCAGGGTTGGTTTAATATATAAAACTCTATGAATATAATACACCATATAAACAATCTGAAAGAAAAAAATATGATTAATTTATTGGATGCTGAAAAAATGTGTGGTTTTTGTGTTTTTTGTTTGTTTTGTTTGTTTTTTTTTGTTTTGTATTTGATATTTTCTGTATTTACATTTCAAATGTTATCCCCTTTCCTTGTTTCCCCTATGAAAACCCAATATCCCATCATCCTTACCCTGTTTCTTTGAGGGTGTTCCCCAACCCACCCACCCACTCCTGCTTCCCTGTACTGGAGTCCTCTATACTATAGCACCTAGCCTTCACAGGACCAAGGGCCTCTCCTACATATGCGGATGGAGCTATGGGTCACTCAATTTATACTCTTTGGTTAGTGTTTTTTTTTTGATAAAATCCAACATCCTTTCTTGTTAAAGCTATAGCTATTAGAGAAATTATGTATACAGAGCATATTCTTAAACATAATCAGGGCAAGACACAGCAAGCCAATAACCAAGAACAAACTAAATGGAGAGAAATATAAAATGATTCTACTAAAATCAGGAAAAGACAAGGAGGCCAAGTCTTTTCCAATCTATTAAATGTAGTTCTTCAACTTAAAGCCAGAACAACAAAACAACTAAAGAAGACCAAGCAGATTAAAAATTGGAAAGGAAGAAGTCAAAGTGTTGCTATTTACAAATTATATGATAGTATACATAAGTGAAGCCAAAAATTCTACCAGAGAACTCCAACAGTTGTTCAGCAAAATCGCTGGACACAAAATTAACTCAAAGAAAAACAAGTAGCCCTCCTTTATACAAACGATAGACAGAGTGAGAAAGAAATTAGGAAAACAATATGCTTTGCAATAGCCACAAATAATATAAGTTATCTTGCTCTAACTCTCACCATGCAAATAAATGATTTATATGACAAAAAATTACAATCTCTGAAAAAATACATTTTAGAAGATATCGGAATATGGAAAAGTCTCCTATAATCAAGGAATGGTAGAATTAACATAGTGAAATTGACCATCTTACCAAAAGCAATCTAAAGATTAAGTGAACTTCCCACAAAAAAATCCCAAATCAATTTAAAATAGATCTTGAGAGAGCAATTCTCAACTTTATATGGGAAAAAAACAAAAACAAAAACCCTAGTATGGACAAAAGAATCCTGAATAATTCCTCATTCTGGAGGAATCACCATCCCTGACCTCAAGCTATACCACAGAACAATAATGATAAAAACTACATGATATTGGTACAGAAACAGACACATTTATCAATGGATTCAAATCAAAGATCTGGAAGGAAACCCTTATACTTATGGAAACTTGATGTTAAAATAAGAAGCCAAAACCAAGCAATGAAAATATAAAAAGTATTATTAACAATTTGTGCCGATCTAACTGAAGATCTACATGTAGAAGAATGAAAATAGAGCCATACTTATCACCACGCAGAAAACTCAATTCCAAACAGATCAAAGACCTCAACATAATAGTAGATAAACTAAATCAAATAGTGGAAAAACGAAATATCCTTGAATGCAGTGGTACAGGAGAAAATTTCCTGAACAGAGCACCAATAGCTGAGGATCTAAGATAAACAATTAATAATTGGGACCTCATGAAACTTTCAAGATTCTGTAAGACAGAGGACACCATCAGGAGGACAAATAGCAGCCTTCAGATTGGGAAATGATCATTATCCCCTGATCCTTGAAAGAGGCTAATATGGAAAATTTACAAGCTCAAGAATTTAGACACCAGAGAAAAGCACCAGGGTAGCTAGAGCGCAGGGTCGGCTTACACCCGCCAGCTACCCACGACCCCCGCCACAGGATTTTGAGACTGCTGGTGAGTGGAACACAGCTTCTGCTCCAGTCCAATCACGCGGGACCTGAGACTGCTTTGGTTGGGGAGGCAGAAATCCGGCCTGAGTAGGGCCACAAGCCTCTTCCGGTCAGAAAAGCACCCGGGTAGCTAGGGCTCAGGGTCGGCTGACACTCGCCAGCTACCCACAACACCCGCCACAGGATCTTAAGACTTCTGGTGAGTGGAACACAGCTTCTGCCCCAATCCAATTGCACGAGGGACCTGAGACTGCATTAATTAGGGAAACAGAAAACCGGCCTGAGTAGGGCCACAGGCCTCTTCAGGCCTGAACAGCACCTGGGTAGCTAGAGCGCAGGGTCTGCTGACACCTGCCAGCTACCCACGACCCCTGCCACAGGATTTTGAGACTTCTGGTGAGTGGAACACAACTTCTGCTCCAATCTTTAAACAGTGACAACGACAACAACTAACCCCAGAGATTACCAGATGGCGAAAGGTAAACATAAGAATCTTACTAACAGAAACCAAGACCACTCACCATCATCAGAACCCAGCACTCCCACTTCGCCCAGTCCAGGGCACCCCAACACACCGGCAAAGCTAGACAGGGATCTAAAAGCATATCTCATGATGATGGTAGAGGACTTCAAGAAGGACTTTAATAACACACTTAAAGAAATACAAAGGAACACTGGTAAACAGGTAGAAGACATTAAAGAGGAAGCACAAAAATCCCTTAAAGAATTGCAGGAGAACACTGCTAAAGAGTTACAAATCCTTAAAGAAAAACAGGATAACATAATCAAACAGGTAGAAGTCCTTAAAGAAAAACAGGAAAACACATCCAAACAGATGATGGAAATGAACAAAACCATACTAGACCTAAAAAGGGAAGTAGACACAATAAAGAAAACCCAAAATGAGGCAACACTGGAGATAGAAACCCTAGGAAAGAAATCTGGAACCATAGATACGAGCATCAGCAACAGAATACAAGAGATGGAAGAGAGAATCTCAGGTGGAGAAGATTCCATAGAGAACATCGGCACAACAATCAAGAAAAATGTAAAACGCAAAAAGATCCTAACTCAAAACATCCAAGAAATACAGGACACAATGAGAAGACCAAACCTACGGATAATAGGAGTGGATGAGAATGAAGATTTTCAACTCAAAGGACCAGCAAACATCTTCAACAAAATTATAGAAGAAAACTTCCCAAATCTAAAGAAAGATATGCCCATGAACATACAAGAAGCCTACAGAAATCCAAATAGACTGGACCAGAAAAGAAATACCTCCCGACACATAATAATCAGAACAACAAATGCTCTAAATAAAGATAGAATACTAAAAGCAGTAAGAGAAAAAGGCCAAGTAACATATAAAGGCAAGCCTATCAGAATTACACCAGATTTTTCACCAGAGACTATGAAAGCCAGAAGATCCTGGACGGATGTTATACAGACACTAAAAGAACACAAATTCCAGCACAGGCTACTATACCCAGCCAAACTCTCAATTAACATAGATGGAGAAACCAAAGTATTCCACGACAAAACCAATTTCACACATTATCTTTCCTTGAATCCAGCCCTTCAAAGGATAATAACAGAAAAAAACCAATACAAGGACAGGAACCATGCCCTAGAAACAACAAGAAGGTAATCCCTCAACAAACCTAAAAGAAGACAGCCACAAGAACAGAATGCCAACTTTAACAACAAAAATAACAGAAAGAAACAATTACTTTTCCTTAATATCTCTTAATATCAATGGACTCAACTCCCTGATAAAAAGACATAGACTAACAAACTGGCTACACAAAAAAGACCCAACATTTTGCTGCTTACAGGAAACTCATCTCAGAGAAAAAGATAGACACTACCTCAGAATGAAAGGCTGGAAAACAAGTTTCCAAGCAAATGGTATGAAGAAACAAGCTGGAGTAGCCATTCTAATATCTGATAAGATTGCCTTCCAACCCAAAGTCATTAAAAAAGACAGCGAGGGACACTTCATACTCATCAAACGTAAAATCCTCCAAGAGGAACTATCAATCCTGAATATCTATGCTCCAAATAAAAGGCAGCCACATTCATTAAAGAAACTTTAGTAAATATCAAAGCACACATTGCACCTCACACAATAATAGTGGGAGACTTCAACACACCACTTTCACCAATGGACAGATCATGGAAAGAGAAACTAAACAGGGACACAGAGAAACTAAGAGAAATTATGAATCAAATGGATCTGGCAGATATCTACAGAACATTCTATCCTAAAACAAAAGGATATACCTTCTTCTCAGCACCTCATGGTACCTTCTCCAAAATTGACCACATAATTGGTCACAAAACAGGCCTCAACAGATACAAAAATATTGAAATTGTCCCATGCATCCTATCAGATCACCATGGACTAAGGCTGATCTTCAATAACAAAATAAATAATAGAAAGCCAACCTTCACGTGGAAACTGAACAACACTCTTCTCAATGATACCTTGGTCAAGGAAGGAATAAAGAAAGAAATTAAGGACTTTTTAGAGTTCAATGACAATGAAGCCAGAACATACCCAAACTTATGGGACGCAATGAAAGCATTTCTAAGAGGAAAACTCATAGCTCTGAGTGCCTCCAAAAGGAAACTAGAGAGAGCACACATTAGCAGCTTGACAACATACCTAAAAGCACTAGAACAAAAGGAAACAAATTCACCCAAGAGGAGTAGACAGCAGGAAATAATCAAACTCAGGGGCAAAATCAACCAAGTGGAAACAAGAAGAACTATTCAAAGAATCAACCAATCAAGGAGCTGGTTCTTTGAGAAAATCAACAAGATAGATAAACCCTTATCCAGACTCACTAGAGGGCACAGGGAAAGCATCCTAATTAACAAAATCAGAAATGAAAAAGGAGACATAACAACAGATCCTGAAGACATCCAAAACACCATCAGATCCTTCTACCAAAGGCTATACTCAACCAAACTGGACAACCTGGATGAAATGGAGAAGTTCCTAGACAGATACCAGGTACCAAAGTTGAATCAAGATCAGGTTAATGATCTAAACAGCCCTATATTTCCCAAAGAAATAGAAGCAGTCATTAATAGTCTCCCAACTAAAAAAAGCCCAGGACCAGATGGGTTTAGTGCAGAGTTCTATCAGACCTTCAAAGAAGATCTAATCCCAGTTCTTCACAAACTATTCCACAAAATAGAAACAGAAGGTACTCTACCCAACTCATTCTATGAATCCACAATTACTCTGATACCTAAACCACAAAAAGACCCAACAAAGATAGAAAACTTCAGACCAATATCCCTTATGAATATTGATGCAAAAATCCTCAATAAAGTTCTTGCTAACCGAATCCAAGAACACATCAAAACAATCATCCATCCTGACCAAGTAGGTTTCATCCCAGGGATGCAGGGATTTTTCAATATACGGAAATCCATCAATATAATCCAGTATATAAACAAACTCAAAGACAAAAACCACATGGTCATCTCCTTAGATGCGGAAAAACATTTGACAAGATCCAACACCCATTCGTGATAAAAGTCTTGGAAAGATCAGGAATTCAAGGCCCATACCTAAACATGATAAAAGCAATCTACAGCAAACCAGTATCCAACATCAAAGTAAATGGTGAGAAGCTTGAAGCAATCCCTCTAAAATCAGGGACTAGACAAGGCTGTCCACTTTCTCCATACCTATTCAACATTGTACTTGAAGTCCTAGCCAGAGCAATTCGACAACAAAAGGAGATCAAAGGGATACAAATTGGAAAAGATGAAGTCAAAATATCACTTTTTGCAGATGATATGATAGTATATATAAGTGACCCTAAAAATTCCACCAGAGAACTCCTAAACCTGATAAACAGCTTCGGTGAAGTAGCTGGATATAAAATTAACTCAAACAAATCAATGGTCTTTCTCTACACAAAGAATAAACAGGCTGAGAAAGAAATTAGGGAAACAACACCCTTCTCTATAGTCACAAATAATATAAAATATCTTGACGTGACTCTAACTAAGGAAGTGAAAGATCTGTATAATAAAAACTTCAAGTCTCTGAAGAAAGAAATTATAGAAGATCTCAGAAGATGGAAAGATCTCCCATGCTCATGGATTGGCAGGATCAACATTGTAAAAATGGCTTTCTTGCCAAAAGCAATCTACAGATTCAATGCAATCCCCATCAAAATTCCAACTCAATTCTTCAACGAATTAGAAAGTGCAATCTGCAAATTCATCTGGAATAACAAAAAACCTAGGATAGCAAAAACTCTTCTCAAGGATAAAAGAACCTCTGGTGGAATCACCATGCCGGACCTAAAGCTTTACTACAGAGCAATTGTGATAAAAACTGTGTGGTACTGGTATAATGACAGACAAATTAGACCAATGGAATAGAATTGAAGACCCAGAAATGAACCCACACACCTACGGTCACTTGACCTTCGACAAGGGAGCTAAAAACATCCAGTGGAAGAAAGACAGCATTTTCAACAAATGGTGCTGGCACAACTGGTTGTTAACATGTAGAAGAATGCGAATCGATCCATTGCTATCTCCTTGTAGTAAGGTCAAGTCTAAGTGGATCAAGGAACTTCACATAAAACCAGAGACACTGAAACTTATAGAGGAGAAAGTGGGGAGAAGCCTTGAAGATATGGGCACAGGGGAAAAATTCTTGAATAGAACAGCAATGGCTTGTGCTGTAAGATCGAGAATTGACAAGTGGGACCTCATGAAACTGCAAAGCTTCTGCAAGGCTAAAGACACCATCAATAAGACAAAAAAACCACCAACAGATTGGGAAAGGATCTTCACCTATCCTATATCAGATAAGGGACTAATATCCAATATATATAAAGAACTCAAGAAGGTGGACTCCAGAAAGTCAAATAACCCCAATAAAAAATGGGGCTCAGAACTGAACAAAGAATTCTCACCTGAGGAATACCGAATGGCAGAGAAGCACCTTAAAAAATGTTCAACATCCTTAATCATCAGGGAAATGCAAATCAAAACAACCCTGAGATTCCACCTCACACCAGTCAGAATGGCTAAGATCAAAAATTCAGGTGACAGCAGATGCTGGCGAGGATGTGGAGAATGAGGAACACTCCTCCATTGTTGGTGGGATTGCAAGCTTGTACAACTACTCTGCAAATCAGTCTGGCGGTTCCTCAGAAAATTGGATATAGTACTACCGGAGGATCCAGCAATACCTCTCCTGGGCATATATCCAGAAGATGTCCCAACCGGTAAGAACATGCTCCACTATGTTCATAGCAGCCCTATTTATAGTAGCCAGAAGCTGGAAAGACCCCAGATGTCCCTCAACAGAGGAATGGATACAGAAATTATAGTACATTTACACAATTGAGTACTACTCAGCTATTAAAAAGAATGAATTTATGAAATTCCTAGCCAAATGGATGGACCTGGAGGGCATCATCTTGAGTGAGGTAACACAATCACAAAAGAACTCACACAATATGTATTCACTGATAAGTGGATATTAGCCCAAAACTTAGGATACCCAAGATATAAGATACAATTTGCTAAACGCATGAAACTCAAGAAGAATGAAGACCAAAGTGTGGACACTGTGCCCCTTCTTAGAATTGGGAACAAAACACCCAGGGAAGCAGTTACAGAGACAAAGTTCATAGCTGTGATGAAAGGATGGACCATTTAGAGACTATCGTATCCAGGGATCCATCACATAATCAGCTTCTAAACGCTTACACCATTTCATACACTAGCAAGATTCTACTGAAAGGACCCAAATATAGCTGTCTCTTGTGAGAAGATGCCGGGGCCTAGCAAACACAGGAGTGGATGCTCACAGTCAGCTATTGGATGTATCACAGGGCTCCCAATGGAGAAGCTAGAGAAAGTACCCAAGAGCTAAAGGGATCTGCAACCCTATTTTTGGAACAACATGATGTACTAACCAGAACCCCGGAGCTCTTGTCTCTAGCTGCATATGTATCGAAAGATGGCCTATTCGGCCATCACTGGAAAGAGATGCCCATTGGACTTGCAAACTTTATATGCCCCAATATAGGGGAATGCCAGGGCCAAAAGAATGGGAATGGGTGGGTAGGGAAGTGGGGGGCGCTATGGGGGACTTTTGGGATAGCAAAAAAATTTAGACACCAAAAATCTAAATATACCAGTTAAAATTTGGGACACAGGGTTGGAGAGATTGCTAAGAAGTTAAGCATGCTGATTGCACTTCCAGAGATCCTGAGTTCAATCTCCAGCAACCACATGAAGGCTCATGGTCATCTGTCATGGTTTCCGATGCTCTTGAAGATAGCGAAAGCGTTCTCACATAAATAAATAAATAAATAAATAAATAAATAAATAAATAAATAAATAAATAAATAGAAACAAAAATATGGGACACAGCTAAAAATGAGAAATCTCAAACGGCTGAGAAGCACTCAAAGAAATCTTCAATTTACTTAGTTATCAGGGAAATCTTGAAGTTCTATCTTAAATAAATCTGAATGACTAGGATCAAAAACTCAAGAGAAAGCACATGCAAACAAGGATGTGTATCAAGTAGAACACTCCTTCATTGCTGGTGGAAGTGTAAACTAGTACAGCAACCTTAGAAATACTTTAATCATTTCTCAGAAAACTGGCAATAGTTCTACCTCAAGACCCAGCTATTCAACTCCTGGGAATATACCTAAAGATGTTCCAATATCCCACAAAGACTATGTTCAAAGTAACTTTATAATAGCCAGAAACTGTAAATAATCTACATGTCTCAGCAATGGATAAAGGAAATGTGGTACATCTACATAATAAAATACTGTTCAACTACTAAAAACAAAGACATCATGAATTTTTCATGAATGGAAGTTGAGAATATCATCCAGGGATAAGGGGGGCACACATGAACCAATAGGGTTGACCCTTGCAGTGACTCACAACATAAGAGATATTGAACCTGTAAAGGCTACCTCCTGAAGCCTGTCTGAAACTGTAGAGGAGTGATAGAGATACTTACCCTCCCAGAAAACTTTCAACTCAAAATTTATCGTGTCTACAAAAAATATAGACACATGGATTAGGATGTTTGACTAAGGGAATGAGTAACCAGTAATAGGACCAACTTGAGACCAATCCCATAGTCAAACATCAATGCCTAACACTATTCATGATTCTCTGTTGTGTTTGGAAACAGGAGTCTAGCATGGCTATCCTCTGAGAGTCTCCACACAGCAGCTGATTCAGACAGATGCATGCACCAGCAACCAAGATGTTGATGGACCTTGGGTACTCTTATGGTAGAATAAGAGGAAGAATTGTGGGCCCAAAGGGTATAGGAACTCCACAGGAAGACCAACAGAGTCAACTAACATGGACCCATGGGGATCTCAGTATCTGAAACACAAACCAAGAAACATACACAGGCTAGACATAGGCATTCCTGTAGAGATGTAGCAGATATGCAGGTTGATCTTCATGTGTCTTCCGAATTGCTGGAGTGGGGAATCTATCTCAAAGCTATTGCATAAACATGGCATATATTTTTCTTGTCTTGTCTAACCTCAGTGGGAAAGGAAGTTCCTAGCCCTGCAGACCAGGGCGGGGGAGGGTCACTTATTCAGAGGAGATGGGAAAGTGGGATGGAGGAGGATTATGGGAGGAGGTGGCAACGTGCAGTGAGCATGATATAAAGTGAATGCGTGTAAAAAAAATAACTAAATTAAAAAAACAATGTAAGAATCAAGCTACAAAAGTCTATATGTATGAAACAAAGTGGAATATTATAGAAAAAATCACTTGAAAATGTTATTTTCAACAAGGGTCATTTACATATTTTGCTATTTACTAAATTAATGATTTCTTTTTAAATATCATTGCCAATCTTGCAAGACTGATATATTTAGGTAATTTTAATTAATATCAACTGATAGTTAAAGCAAAAACAGAAAAACAATGAATTGTATTTTTACGAATGTTATATACAGGAAATTCAATAGGTGGGTATTCATAAATGATTTGATTTGTTTTTATTTACATATAAATAGTAAGCTCTTTTGCAAGATAATTATTACTCTTCTATTTCTTAGATACTTCATATTTTTAAGTCTAGTTCTTTTAAATATGAAACTATAGTTCAGAAATAGAGCTCAGTGTTTGCCATGTGTCCAAGTCTGATTTCTTATATACTTCTGATATATTTATAGGTAATCTTACTACTCATGTCAATCAAACTATTTGATTTATAACTCACATTCTTCTCTTGATCCAAGAAAGTAAAGAAAATTCAGAACTATAGAGTGTAAGAAAAATATCAATGAATTACATTTCATTGAAGTTATATATAAATTTAATATATATATACATAAATTATATATACATACATATATATACATATATATGCATATATATGTATATATATTCGTCTCCAGGATGTATTCTTGATTTCTACATTCAAAGTTTCTTTATTTTAGTCTTTAGAATCTCAGAGTTCATGATCCCTAAGGATACATATAAATATTAGATTGAAATTTTACAAAATAGTAAGAAGCTTTTCAATATCACAATTTACTGGCCTATTACATTCTTTACAATAAATAAAATATAATTTCTAATGTTTTTTCATAAAAGTGTGTTGTTTAGTTCTAAAATTATTAAAATTGTATTCTTTCACTGGATACTTATTAATTACTTACTGTGGTCTAGGCATATTTCTTGGTGTCAGTAATAATATGGTAATGGGAAGTTTAAAATTTGCTTTGTTTTATCAGAGAGAACAAGGTATTTTAAAATGTAAATAAAAGAGAAAAACATGAAAAATTTCTGAAGCATGATTAAGAAAGTTAAGTGAATAATGTATCTTGTTTAGTTAATAATGTCAGGAAACCTAGTTTGTTGGATGTTCTCACATTAGTTAGGTGATTATTAATTCATTTCTTTATTTTAATGAGATATCTCTATTTTCTGCTGAATAAAATTTCAAATCAAAAACCAAATGTAGCAATATAGATAATACATTTTTTCTTGACTATCTCATAATTGAAAACTTTCATAAAACCCAAAAATGAATACAAAGGAACTCATTTTGACCTGGGCTATCATACAAATATTGAAAGAAGGAAATTTTGTAATAATTTGGTATGTAGCTGATAAATCCCTAATACTGTTTGGACACTATAACTGCATTTGTAGGTTGTATTAAATGTTTCTCTATAAGATACATATCATATTTTCTCTCAGATTAAAAGCTTATATGTGATTTTTTTTCAAAAAATATCTAAAAATATATGTGAAAAATAGTTATAACTTATTGTGTCATGAGTGTTTCCATAAACTGATTTTCTCTGAAAATCATCCTCATTTGCTGTCTATTGCTGTGATTAAAAACCTTTACCAAAAATAATTTGGGGAAGAAAAGGTTTCCTTATACTGCCAGGCACTTATCCGTTACTGAGAGGAGCCTGAACTGGAAGTTAATGAAGGCCCTCAGAGGCAAAAGCTGAAATGGAGGCTAAGAAGGACTAATTTTGGTTTGTTGCAAAGTTACCTTTTCTACAGTGAATGCCCACGTGCTGAGAAATTGTACTTTTCACATAAGGTTTTTCCGTTCTGCATCAGTCAGCTCAAGAACGTGCTTCACAGACAATCACACAGGTCAATCTGATAGAAGAAAATCTTTAGGCGAATTTCCCTCTATCCATAGGTGTCAAGATAACAATCAATTTTACCTAATACAGTAAAGTATACTTATTCTCGTTTGTATGGTACCATACCATGATGTGGAGTCCAGTAATAAGCAAAATGGGGAGAGTGGGCTGAGTACCAGCCTTTATCCATCTCACTTATCTACAATAGACTCAATCAGCACAGGTGCCTCATGTTCCTGACATATGACTTCTCTCCCTGATAGACTCTATCCTCTAAAACTCTAAGCTTAAAACCCACCCACATTAACAAAAGTTGGCCTGTAATTCTCACAGTGAAAAAAAGCTAACAAAGATAGTAGTGTTCTGATTTTCACACACCTTTCTCACACTTCTAAATACAGTCTCTTTGTTTGGTGTGGCTTCAAGCACAATTCCTGCATAAGGACCGGTTGGAGAATAAATGCACAGATAATTGTCCTGAACGATGAGACTGAATAGAGGGTATCTCCTCCCAAATATTTGAATTTGAACTCATAGGACTTTATTGTACAAAATGTTTAATGAAGTCTATTGTTGGTGCTCTTAAATGGATCCTACATTTTAGTGTTTCTACTTCTTTCCTTAATTATTTCTCGATTCCAAGTCTCATGATCTTGTACTATGTACACAAAATTAATTTTAGCATGCAACTTCTGTGTAGCGCTCATTTAACTCTTCTTTTAAACCCGTCTCACAGTCATCACACTTTATTACCCTGACTTTCTTTTCATACATAACTAGCACGTTTGCTGTAGGATAATTCATTTAACTTTTACCTCTCCACAAGCCCAGTCTTGAGCCAAACTACACCAGGGAATTAATTGGTAACATCTAGTTATCACAGTTAGCTAATTCACTCAGCTATTTTTTATTGTATGATGAGATGTGTTTTGCATGATCCATACCATTTTCTTCCTTCTAGATATCTTACACATCCCCATAATCAATTGATTATCCATTTTGAAAATGTCAGCCCTAAAAATTTATACACAGGAGTGAATTCATACAGACTAATCAGATTAAACTAAGGACTATGCGTATGTATACTTTTATATAATTATGTGCATGGAGCAACAATTCATAAAGACAAGTGCTATGATTTTTAAACAAAGAGAAAGAGCATGAAGAAGTACATGGGAGGGTTTGGAAGGAAAATGATGAAATTGCATTCTATCATATAATTCAGGGAATAAAGAATAAAGTCTTCAATTCACAGTAGATAATATTTGAATTTATAGAAAATTATGAAGTTGAAATTATAGATTCCAACATGTAATTGTCTAATTAATTTTTATCCATAGGTAATTATAACCTAAGTTGATAGCAAAATAAAATGCAAAGGCTTGCATATAGGGCCATGGTTTGTTGCTTCTAAAATTATCTAAAATATTGCTGAATTTATAGCATGCAGCAGGCATGGGAGAAATGAAAATAGAGGATAATATGGCATTTTCTTGCTCACTGAGTCATTATAAAAGATGTAATTTTACATGCATAAATTTATTTTTTTTGATAATTATAGATTCCAGCATATAATTTTTTGTATCTTAATAGATATAAAGAATAAATTTTCATTAACATCTTATAACCATATCATTTTTATTTTTGTTTCTGTCATATCATACTTTAAATATATTTTATATTAATTAAAACAAAGTTTTAAAAACATGTCATATGTGATGTTCAGACTATTATTTCCCTTTTTCTCAGAAGACAATGGATTATATCATGACACTTTAGTATCATGGCTTAGGAAAATGTATTTGACCTATTAGCCTACTATTTCGGACAGGAATTATGTCCAATCTATAAATTCCAGTGTCAAAATGATAAATTTGTGAGAGAAATAGTTTTCTTTTTCAGTGAAAGAATACATTTCTTTTTTTAGCACCAGTTCCTTAAGAATTCTAAATATTTAGAAGACATTTCCAAAATTACTACAAATGTATGTGCTAAAGAGCATGCCAACTGGTGGGTAAAGATGAGAAAAGCATAACTCTATTGGGAGTTTGTTTCTAATATCAACACATTAATGAGTATGTTAAAACTATTTTAATACTGAAATCAAAATCTCATTAGCATATTTAGTGTTGATATTTTTAAAGAGACAGTTAAGTAAGAAACTAAATATTCCTCCTGTAAAGTTCAACTTCTGTGAAGAACAACTAAGCTATTGCTTTCTGTGTAATTTTTCTTAATTTTTTCTTAATTTATAGTTACCATGTTTGTGTGTTTATATGTGTGTGTGTGTGTGTGTTACACATGATGTATAAAGGCGAGAGCCTGTGATACAACATGTGTATGGACAAAGAACAATTTGTAATGTTAGATCTCTCGTTCATCTTTATGTGATTTTTAGAGCTGTAAATTCTTATCACCATAGGTATTAGTTAATTTTATAGAATACCATGACCAAGACAACTTATAAAGATTTGGGCTTAGCATTCCAATAGGTTAAGAGTCCACCATGGCAGAATAGAGACATGATAGTAAATAGCAGGAAAACCATAGGAGAAGAAAGCTGAGAAATCAAATCTTGAAATACAAGAATAAAGCTAAAAGAGTGAACTAGAAGTACCCAAGATTTTAAGTACTCAAATCCTAACTCCAGTGTCATGATTTCTCTAGTCTAGCCATATATACTAAACCTTTCTGAACCACTGAAAGACAAAATGGTCAATGCCTGAGATCGTGAGAATCTTTTTCCCTTCAAAGCAACATACCATTTTCTTTGTGACAAGCACTTTTACCTACAGAGCCATCTCTGTCAACTGGCCAAAGTGGCTGTGGCTGTGTAATTTGTCTTTGCCTTTTGTTGTTTGCAATTGTAACATCATATCCAAGGTTAGATTAATACTCACTATATGCTAAACATATTAGTATGCATTTTCATTATCCCCAATGCCTACAAAATATCTCATTCTCTTTACACCTCACTGAGGATGATCTCACTTCCTGTTTTATAGTTATAGTTTGTCTAGGCCCTTCTTAATTCTACTTAAATTTACATACAGCTCAAGTAAAATTTTCTCCATATTTCAACAGGAAAATCATTACTCTTCTAGAACTTGGCTTCCATCCAGAGAACACATTCTTTCACAGCCCCATGCAGCTTCAGTCCCAAGTTTCATTAATTTAATTATTTTTTATTTGCTTAATTTCTTGTCCAGATCAAAAGGTCAAGACTCACAGATATCCATATTTATTATTCATGACCTTGGTCTTTAGCACAAAGTTCCACAACAAGAACGAATAAGTTCTTAATAGTGTGAATAAATAATGAGGACTGATATTTTTTCCATGTATAATTTCTGAATTAGATATGGGGAAAATTAATTCACCTGTTTTAACATTAAATAAGTTAATTTCCTTTTCATAGATATAAGGTTAACATTATTGTCTACTACATGTAAAGATTAAATATGAAAATTATGATAGAGAGGAAAAGACAGTAATGGCAGTTCACATACACACATATAAACACATAAGCTCATGCATGCAAACACACACATACACACACACTCACACACACACACACACATGCACTGTGGTTGTTTTTATATGGTTGGCCAATGGGAAGTTTGGCCATTTTGTAGGAAGTATATCTTTGTGGGAGTAGGCTTGGAGAGACTCCTCTTGGCTCCCTGTGGAAGTCAGTCTTTTCCTAGTTACCTTAATCAAGATGTAGAACTCTTGATTTCTCCACCACAAAGTTTGTCTACTTACTGGCATTCTTTCCGGCATGGTGATGATTGACTGATCTTCTGAAACTGTAAATCAGCCCTAGTTAAATATTTGTTTTTATATAAATTGCCTTGGTTATGGTGTTTCTACACAGTAATGATTCCTAGCGAACAAATATGCTCACATGGGTGTGCATGCACACACACACACACACACACACACACACACACACCTGAAATAAAATAGATTAAAATATTTTTCTATTAGGTTATATTTCATTAGATATATCCTTGCCTACCTTAACTGTATTATACATTCTATTAGCTATTCACTGTTTTTTTTTTCTTGTATAAATAGGCATAGATACAACAGCAAAACACATTTCTGTTTGTTTTCAATAAGGGTTAGCTTGTTCTGGGTTAAATTGGTCACTGTCAGGAAAATATGCAATGGTCTTTAGCAGACTTTATAAATGCAGAAGCTTCTCAAAAGAGAATTTTTGTAAATTCTATGCTTCAGCCCTTCATTTATGTTCTCTGGGGTTTTCATACAACTGGACTTATGCTAATGATATAAAATTTAAATATCTGTGGGAGATGTTAGTCATGTTCTGCCAGGAATAAATGTAATTTTAGCTTTCATGAACAGCAACAACAGCAGCTCAAACCTGACTACTTATATCAAAACAGATGTGTGAGTTGACTGTGATACACAGAATTTAAAAGAGTGTAAATGCAGAACTGATCATACAACACATTTTCTATTCTCAGTAATATTTGAAGAAAAGAGGTTTGGGCAGGTGCTCTATGGTTATTTTCTGTTTAAAAAATTGGGAATTATTCCACTTGCAAAGTTACTCTCTGTTAAGTAGAAAGAATCAGAAGATATATTAACAGTTTTTCAAGGAAAATATTTCATTTTATATTGTTTTTTGATTTGGGATAGTTGCATGTTGACATGTTTCATACCAAAGACAATCACATGTCATCATGGTTATATCTCTGAATTGACGTTTTTTTCTTTATTTTTCATTAATTAATTTCTTGATTCATTTTACATCCTGATTACTGCCCCACTCTTACAACTACTCCCAGTTCTACTCTTACAAATCCCTCTTCCATTACCCAACATTCATTATCTTAGAGATGGGGAAGCTGTTTTGGGTACAATCCCACTCTGGGACACCCATGCCCTGGAAGACTAAGCATATCCTCCTCCACTCATACCCAAAACTGTAGTCCAGTTAGGGGACGGAGTTCCAATGGCCAGCAGCTGAGTTAGAGATAACCCCTGGTCCATTTGTTAGGGAACTCACATGAAGATCCCAGTGCTCATCGGCTACAAATGCTTAGGGTGCGTAGGTCCAGTCCTGAATAATTTTTGATTGGTGCTACTGTCTCTGTGTGCGCCCATGGACCCAGGTTAGTTGACACTTTAGGTCTTCTTGTAATGATCTTGATCAGATTACTTAATTCTATTCCCCACTCTTCCATATGACTCAGCGAGTTCTGCCTGATGTTTGACTGTGGGATTCTGCATCTGTTTACATCTACTGCTGGAGGAAGCCTCTCTGGATTTATACTATTTATATTCTTGTCTACAAGATAAAAACATATTATAGTGTCAGGAACTAGCTCTATCCCACACAATTGGTCTTAAATCAGGACAGTCATTGGTTAGCCTTTTCCTTTCAGTTTGTTTCAGCTTTTTTCCTGTGTATCTTGTAGGCAGGACAAATTTTTGGTGGAATGATTTACAGGTGGGTTTACATCCCTCTCCTTCCATAGAAGTCATGACTTGCAACAGGAGGTGGCCACTTCCTTCAGTCTCCGTATCCCACCTGGTAAGAACCTCAACTAGGGTCAACATTCTGGAGCCTCCCCTGGCCCAGGTCTCCAATTAGTCCCAGAGACGATTCCCATCAGTTTCTATCCTCATTCTCAGACCTCTTTTGCCTCTACCAAACCCCTGATCCCCATCACCATGAAACTGCTCATGCACTATCCCACCCAGTTCCCTCTCTTCTTCCACTCTGATGAGTGTTTTGGTTCCACTTCTGGGTAAAATTCGTGTATCCTAACTTGGAGCTTCCTTAAGTGAGTACAAAACATGCTAATTTTTCTGTGTCTGGTTACTTCATTCAGGATGACATGTTCTAGTGCAGTTCATTTGCCTGCAATTTCATGATGTGCTTCTTTTTAACAAGCATTGCATTCTGTAGAGGTACCACATATTTTTTTTAATCCAGTGTTTTGTTGAGGGACATCTGGGTCATTTTTAGTTTCTGATTATTATTAATATAACTGCTCTGAACATAGAGGATCACTTGTCCTTGTGAGATAGTGGAACATTTTTGCACATATGCTCAGGAGTGGTATAGATCTATCTTGGGGTAAAACTGCATCCAATTTTCTAAGAAACTGCCAAATTGATTTCCAAAGAGGTTTTACAGGATCACACTCATACCAGAATAGAGGAGTATACTCCTTCCTCCAAATCCTAAGTAGCATGCAAAAACTTGAGTTTATGATCTCAGCATTTCTGAGATTGAATCTCAGGTTTTTTTTTTTTTTTAATGTCCACATCCTTGGTGAAAAATATAGTTAAATATTTCATTGTTTGTTTCTAAGCTATTATAGATACCTCTGTGGAGAATTATCTATTTAGCCCTGTATCTGATTTATTATTTGGGTTATTTGGATTACTCTTGTCTAATTTCTTGTGTTTTCTTTATGTATATATTTTAAAAATTAGCTCTCTATCTGAAGTAGAGTTGGTGAAGATCTTTTCCCATTCTGTAGACTGCAGATTTGTCCTATTGATACTACCCTTAGTTTTGCAAAACTTTTCAGTTTCATGTGGTACCATTTATTAATTGTTGTTCTTAGTGTCTGGCATATTTGTGTTCTATTCTTGAATTTGTCACCTGTGCCAATTTGTTTAAGGCAGTTCTGCACGTTCTATTCTATTCGACATAATGTGTCCAGTCTTATGTTGAGGTATTTGATCCATTTAGACTTTATCTTTGTGCAAGGTGATAGATATGGGTCTATTTTCATTCTCCTATATACAGACATCCACTTAGACCAGCTCAATGTGTTGAAGAATTTTTTATTTTTCTATTATTTGGTTTATGGATTCTTTGTCAAATATGAAGTATCTATAGGTGTGAGGTTTACTGCTGGGTCTTTGCTTCAATTCCACTTAAAAACCCGTCTATTTCTATGACAAAACCATGTGGTCGTATTTACTACAAATTCTCTGTAGTACAGCTTGAAATCTGGGATGATAAGCTCAGTAGGTCCTTTTATTGTAAAGGATTGTTTTAGATATCTTGGGGGGGGGTTGTTTTTCCATATGAAGTTAAGAATTGTTCTTTCCATGTCTGTAAAGAATTGTGTTGGAATTTTGATGGGCATTGCATTGACTCTGTAGATTGCTTTGGGTCTGATGTCCTTTTTACTATGTTAATCCTACCAATACATGAACATGGGAGATCTTTCCACTTTGATAGCTTTCCTTTTTTTTTTTCATCAAAGACTTGAATTTTTTCTCATATGGGTCTTTCACTTGTTTGGGTAGCGTTACTTGGAGATATTTTATATTATTTGTGCCTAATGTAAAAGTGTTGATTCCCTAATTTCTATGTCAGCCAATTTATCATTTGTTTAAACAAGGCCTGCTGATTTCTTTTTACTTTTTTTGATACCCAGCTATTTCGGTAAAAGTGTTTATCTGCTGTCAGTGTTCTTTATTAGATATTTTGGGGTTATTTATGTATACTATAATATTATCAGTGAATAGCTATACATTGACTTCTTCCTTTACAGTGTGTATCTCCTTGATCTCCTCTAGTTATATTATTGGTCTAGTTATAAATTCTAATCCTTTGTAGAATATATATTGAAAGAGTAGCCAGCCTTGGGTCTGATTTTAGTGGAATTATTTTGGGTTTCTCTCAATTTAATTTGATATTGTCTATTTGTTTGTTGTATATTGATTTTATTATGCTTTGGTAAGTACATTATATCCCTAATCTTTCCAAGACTTTTAACGTGCAGAGTTTTGTATATTTTCAAATTTTTCTCAGCATCTAATGAGATTATCATATGTTGTTTTTCTTTTCTTTCAGTTTTTATTGTGTGGTGGATTACATTAATTTCTGTTATTTTGATATTGGTCCTGTTAGAGTGTGTATGTGTGTGTGTGTGTGTGTGTGTGTGTGTGTGTATGTAAGTTTTACTTCTTCTTTTTCTTGATAAACAGTTATTTTTTTCATGTTTATTTCTAGGTGTAGCTAACCTCCTGGGTTGGTGTTTCCTTTCTAATATTTTCAGTAGAGCTGGATTTGTAGATAGATACTGCTTAAATTTATTTTTGTCTTAGAATATCTTGTTTTCTCCATCTATGTTGGCTGAGAGTTTTGCTGAGTATACCAACTTAGGTTGTCATCTGTGGCTTCTTAGAGGTTGTAAGACATCTGTATTGGCATTCTAATTTTTAGAATCTCTATTGAGATGTCAGGTGTAATTCTGATGTCTGCCTGTCTATCTTACTTGGACTTTTTCCTTTGTAGATTTTAATATTTCTTCTTTGTTCTGTAGATTTTTTGATCTGATTATTATGTGGCAGGAGGATATTCTTTTCTGGTTAAATCTCATTGGTATTCTGTAAAATTTTCATGTTTATAAACATCTCTTAGGTTTCTAATGTTGAAAAATTTATTCTATGAGTTTGTTGAAAATGTTTTCTGGTCCTTGGAGCTGGAACTTTTTTAACTTCTATTTCTATTGTTCTTAGGTTATGTCTTTCCTTAGTATTCCAGATTTCCTGGATGTTTTGTGTCAGGATATATATTTTTTTATATTTAACATTTTTGGACTGATCTATCAATTTCTTCTATCATATCTGCAGTGCTTTAAATTTTCTCTTAAAACTGTTGTATCATGTTGGTGATGCTTGCATATGTTGTTCTTGTTCTTCTCTAGGTTTTCTATCTTCAGGATTCCTCCAATTTGTATTTTCTTTATTGCTTCTATTTCCGTTTTCTGTCATTGTGTAGTTTTATTTATTTCCTTTACCTCTTTAATTGTATTTTCCTGCAGGTCTGAATGAAGTATAGGAAGAGTTGGCAGACAAATGGAGGTGTCCATGGGAGAGCAGGCTGCTCAGGGCAACTTGGCTTGGCACAGAGATCCTGGAAGATAAGTGGGGGTATGGATGCTTCCTTATATGGTTTAGCATCTGCAGCTTTGACAAATGTAGGGTTAGAGGTAGTAAGAGATTGGAATTACCTTGAGATAACAGGCTGCTTTGGAACAATATTTTCTCACATTTGAAACAGAGCTGGTTTCCCAGGAGTGCTGACAGACCTATGATCACAGGCTCACAGGCTCATAGGAGGGACAGGCTCTAGTTAAAGACAGCAAGAACAAATAACACTAGAGATAACCAAATGGCGAGGGGCAAGTGCAAGGACCTAAGCAACAGAAACGAAGCCTATTTGGCATCATCAAAACTGAGTTCTCCAATCACAGCAAGTCCTGGATATCCCAACACATGAGAAAAACAAGATTATGATTTAAAATCACATCTTATGATGTTGATAGAGGACTTTAAGGACATAAGTAATTTCAAAAAACAAACAAACAAACAAGCAAAAAACACAGTAGAACACAGGTAGAAGCACTTAAAGAGGAAACACAAAAATCCCTTAAAGAATTACAGGAAAACACAATGAAACAGGTTAAGGAATTGAAAAAAACTATCCAGGATCTAAAATTGAAATAGAAATAATAAAGAAATCACCAAGAAAGACAACCCTGGAGATAGAAACCCTAGGAAAGAAATCAGGAGTCATAGATGTAAGCATCACCAACAGAATACAAGAGAGGGAGAAAATAGAGAATCTCAGGTGCAGAAGATATCATAGACAGCATTGACACAACAGTCAAATAAATTAAAAATGCAAAAATCTCCTAACCCAAACATCCAGGAAATCCAGGACACAATGAGAAGACCAAAGCTAAGGATAATAGGTATAGAAGAGACTGAAGATTCTGATCTTAAAGGGCCAGTAAATATCTTCAATAATATTATAGAAGAAAATTTTGCTAACCTAAAGAAGAGATGCCAATGAACATGCAAGAAGCCTACAGAACTCCATAAAGATTGGACCAGAAAAGAAATTCCTCCTTTCACATAATAGTCAAAACACCAAATGCGGAAAATAAAGATAGAATATTAAATGCAGTAAGGGTAACAGGTCAAGTAACATATAAAGGCAGATCTATCAGAATTACACCAGACTTCTCAACAGAGACTATAAAAGCCTGGAGGTCCTGGGCAGATTTCATACAGACCATAGGAGAACACAAATGCCAGCCCAGGCTACTATACCCTGCAAAAAATAGCAATTAACATAGATGGAGAAACCAAGATATTTTGTGGCAAACCCAGATTTATACAATATCTTTCCACAATTCCAGCCTTACAAAGGATATTAGATGGAAAGCTACAATACAAGGAGAGAAACTACACCCTAGAAAAATCAAGAAGTAATCTTCTTTCAACAAACCCAAAAGAAGATAAACACATAAACATAATTCTACCTCCAACAACAAAAATAACAGGAAGCAACAATCACTTTTCCTTAATATTTCTTAACAACAATGAACTCAATTCTCTAATAAAAAGACATAGAGTAACAGACTGGATATGTAAGCAGGACCCAGAATTTTGCTGAATATAGTAAACACACCTCAGTGACAAAGAAAGACCCTACCTCAGAGTAAAAGGCTGGAAGAAATTTTCCAAGCAAATGGACCCAGGGAAAAAGCTGTAGTAGCCATTCTAATATTGAATAAAATCAACTTTCAACCAAATATTAACAACAAGATAAGAAAGGACACTTTATACACATCAAAGAAAAAAATCTACCAAGATGAACTTTCAGTTCTGAACATCTATGCTCCAAATGCAATGGAACCCACAATCATAAAGAAAATTTACTAAAGCTCAATAAACTTCACATAATAGTAGTTCAGCACTCCATTCTCATTGATGGACAGATCATGGAAACAGAAACTAAATAGAGAAACAGTGAAGCTAACAGAAGTTATGAACACATTGAATTTAACAGCTATCTCTAGAACGTTTCATTCTAATAAAAAAGAAAATACTTTATTCTCAGCATCTCATTGTACCTTCTCTAAAATTGCCCATATAATCAGTCACAAAAGAGGTCTCAACAGATACAAGACAACTGAAATAATACCATGCATCCTATCAAATCACCACAGACTAAGGCTGGTCTTCAATAACAGGAAAAACAACAGAAACCCCACATATACATGGAAGCTGAACAATGCTTTACTCAATGATTACTTGGTCAAAGAACTAAAGAAAAAAATTAAAGACTTTAAAACATAATGAAAATGAAGGCACAACATACCAAAACTTATGGAACACAATGAAAGCAGTGCTAAGACTGCAACTCATAGCTCTGAATGCTTCCAAAAAGAAACTTGTTGAAGCATACAGTAACAGCTTGGCACCTGAAAGCTCTAGAACAAAAAGAAGCAAATACACCCAATAGGAGTAGACAGCAGGAAATAATCAAACTCAGGTCTGAAATCAACCAAGTAGAAAAAAGAGCTATACAAAGAATCATCAAACCCAGGAACTGGTTTTTGAGATCAACAAGATAGATAAACCCTTAGCCAGACTATACAGAGGGCACAGAGTCAGTATCAAAATTAACAATATCATAAATGGAAAGGAGACATTACAGCAGAAACTGAGGAAATTTGGAAAATCATCAGAACCTCCTACAGAAGTCTATACTCAACAAACCTGGAAATCTGGATGAAATGGACAATTTTCTAGACAGATTCTAGGGGGTGCCAAAGTTAAATCAGGATCAGATGAACCATCTAAACAGTCCCATAACACCTAAGGAATTAGAAGAAGTCATTACAAGTCTCCCAATGCAAAATATCCCAGGACCAGAAGAGTTTAGTGCAGAATTCTATCAAACCTTCAAAATATGTTTTATGGAATAAGATGTGGTGATTGGATATCTGTGTGTATTGTGATTTAATCAAGTAAAAAGTATCTATCTCAATATTTCCTACTTCCTTATTTATTTTTCCATTTTATTGTCTTTTTTTCACATTTTTTTAAACATTTTATGAACAAGTATTTATTATCTATTGTTTGCTAATCACTAACACAAATATTTCTACTATACCAACAAATAAGCCAAATAAATACTACATATTTTAATAGCATTTATATAGTAGTCTGTGACAATATGATACACATTATAAATGGAACTATAAAATTAAGAAATATGAAGGACATATGAAATATAGCCACTGATCTACTGATTTTTACAATTAGTTTACATTCTATGTTTAGTGATTTATTTGTCTTAATTTTTACTTTGTGACTATACAAAAGATATTTGAGCTTTTCATAGTTTTGTTGTCATTGTTATTTCTAATTGTTCATTTGATAAAACATAGTCTTTTCTGTTAGAAAAGCCTTTGGAGATATTTGCTAGAGATTATTTCACAGATATCAATTGATGGAAGTGGTCTCATCTATTGTTGGTCACACCATTCTCTGTAGGTGGCATCCCTAATGGATTAAAATGTAGAGAACAGGTTCATAAATTTATTTCATTCTGCTTTCTGATGTGATTGTACTGTGACCAGCTGTTTCAAGCTCCCTCTACCATGAAAACCCTGATAGAATGCTCTGCAACATGGAACAATAAGCCATCATAAATAGTTTCCTTTCATTTGCTTTTCTAGGAGTATTTTATAGTGGCAGCATACAAAAATACTTTTAAATGTATAACTTTTACAGTTTTATAAATAGTGAATCAGAAATTGAATATTATGTAACGTATTGTTTTTATATACATTTTTACTTATGGTATTTTCAACTCATAATAGGTTTATTATGATGGCACCCGATTTTAAGTAAAAGTGTATAGCAAATAAAGCATTCATTGAGACGGCAACATCACTGAGACTGGAAGGACCTTGTAAAGGATCTTCAATTTGGATCCACAATGCTGCATGAAAATTACTATATGGCCATGCATATATGTATAGTCTGGTGACATCAGATGGATCATATCCTCATTTATTCCGTCCAAAATATCCAAAGCATGAAACCCAACATTAGTAAGATACCCCCTTTTATATTAACTACTACTACTACTACTACTACTACTACTACTACTACTACTACTACTACTAAATAATAATGTGTAGAAAGACAGAGTAAATCTCCAACATGGGGGTAGATCCCCTCAGGCATATGCATGTGAAGTATATGCACATATGACTAGTATGTATACATATACATATGCATACTGAAAATATGTAAATAAATAAATAATAGATATTAACAGTGTTTATGTATTTGAATGAAATCCTGCATTGGATGTTCACGGCAGACTAACGAACTATATAATACTACAGTTCTTAAAAAGTATCTCAATTCATTGTGAGTACTTTTCTTTCATTTTGAGACCGTAACACTTTTTTTTTTTTAAATAAGAGATTGCCAAGATCATGGTTTAAAGTAAAAGCCTGTTTGAGTTATTAGACACAAGAAAGACTATGTTGTGTCAAATTTAGAATGAAAATGATCATACACATGTTTTCAAATAAATATCAAGCTAAAATTACTAGAGCCACTGGACGTCTTGCGTAAGTCTGGATAATCACATTTTTCATAACTTCACTTAGTTTAATCATCACTTTTTGCCTTTAGTGTGCTGAAATTATCTTGCCAAGCTTTTGCCTTTGTAATGCTTTACTGGTAATTAAACTAGGAAATAATTATGAAATGAGACATCAATCTATAAAGTTTCTCTCAAAGATTGGCTTCATAAAGTAAAGTAAATCTTATCTCAAACTTGGAATAATCACAATATTTTAAATACAGTATAAAAATCCTTTCCTGAGTCTTACAATAATATTTCATTTTTAAGACTCACATGAGTCCATTTGATGATGAATTTTAAGGCTCTAAAGGGAAAAAATGGAAAATCATACCTCAACACACTTGAACAATATGTCTGATAGCTCCTGTACAGCATACCAATCATGATACTTTAGTTGTTATTATTGTCTCCTTCTAGAAATATATTCAAACAAAATGTGCCAATCATTTGAAACTTTTGTTTAAAAATGTCTTGAATTAACATATAAATGACTGAGAGAACCAGATATAAAATGTCATGAACTACTCTAAAAAACAAAGGACCAGTACTATACCTCAGTCATTTGTAGAATGGGTGATAACATTTTATCAAGAAGAACAGCTATGTAATTTGCATAAATTATTAAAACATATGCATAAATGAGAATTACTAAGTAGGCAATCTTTTGATTTGCACTCTGGTAGTTGCTAACTAAATTAAAATATCAATAATTCTGAATTAAATTTGAATTATCACATAAAATCCTTTCAAACATAGCCAAAATAAGTAAAATATGAGGTTTTTCATTGGAGTTGTTTTATTTATTTGTTTTATGTTAGATATAATAACAAAACAGGAATGTATAAAAAACATGATGTTTTAAAAAGTAACAATGAATACGGTACAATACACAAGAATATAATAGAGTTTATTTAATCAGTAAATATAAATTTTCTGTGGAAGACATTGTACTATTTGGTATAACATACATTTTGTTGATCTTCTTTTAACTATCAAATTGTATTTTTATTGTTTAAATAGAAAACTACACTCTTTAAAGCACAATGTAGTTTTGGAAACAGATGTCACTGAAGACAATGCATATTGTCATCAACAAAACTTACTTAAAAGTGAATGTCCCTATTTACATTTTAATCTCATAACTGTCATAAAAATATTTTATTTTTATGAACAACTGAACACACTGTTTTGTTATCAGCTATTGTAGTGATGACAATACTAACAAACAAAATATGTGTCACAATATGTGTTTACCAATTACCTAGACACTTTAGAAAATAAAAGAAAACTCACTCTGCCGTTGTGAATATACAGTTTTCCTGTGTTTCTTCCATGGACACACACACACACATATGAAAAAACAATTAAGTTCTAATTGTATTGCTAATTTTAAATAAATATGTCTACATCCATATTGTATTTAAAATTTCTTACATTAAACTCATAGATATTCATATTCATGTCATACATTAATAATGAATTTAGCTTGGTACTTAGCAGGTAAAGTTATAAGAAAATTTGAGAAATACAACAAGAAAGAAGGAATTTAGACACTATTTTAACGTTGATACAATTTTCAAATTCAAAGAGGTTAGATAAAGGAAGAAGTGAGGGGGTGATAGAGATCTCTCTGGGAGGGGAAAGTAGGTTAGATTTTATGGGTGGATGTTGGGAGAAAATCTAAAATTGGAGGAAAAAGAAGGGAAGGGAAGCAGAGAAGTGGCATGAAGGAGAATATGGAGAGAGGACACTAGAACTAAGAGGGACTTAAAGGTTGGTGTGAAAACCTAGTTAATTGGAAACACCTTAAAATATATGAAGGCAATCTAATGAAATTTCAAATAATAGAAATATATTCTCAACTGTCAGTAAGTCCCATTGCTGAAGATGATACTCACATAGCTCATTGAACATGGACACATGGAGCTGATGCCTACACAAATCTTTACTCCTGTATTCTAGTTTTTTTTGTTACAGGATGTTACTCTCTGAATACTGCCAAAAGAGAAATGTAAGCATCAACTCTAAAAGGTCCTGCCTGAAAATATGCTGGGGCAGATGGCACGAAGTTTGTAGGAGTAACCAAGAATGTTGAGTTGATTTAAGGCCTACTGTGTAAAATGGAACCTATACCCAACACTACTTGGCACATCAAGAACCACAAATTAGATACCCTATAGACCTAGGGTAAAATCAAATTCTACTTATATTAAAAAGTACAATAGTGATACACTAGTTCCTAATGATATTCTGCTATACTCACAGATCAGTTCCTCTTTCTGCCATTCTCAGAGAGGTTTCTTCCTGCAGCAGATGGGAACGAGAGCAAAGCACTTTAGAGCATTTAGCTCCAAATGGGACATCGCCATCATATTCCTCCCCTCAAAGATCAGGAAACACTATTGGGGAGGAGGCAAAGAGGGAGGGGGAGAAAGAGAGACAGAGAGACAGAGAGAGAGAGACAGAGAGAACAAGAGACAGAAACAGAAAGACAAAAACCACAGAGAGACAGAGAGGCACACACAGAGTCAGACAAAAAGAAACAGACAGATTGACACAGAGGGATATTTAGAGACAGAAAGGGACACACACACACATAAACACACACACACACACAGAGTAGAGAAGTAGAGGGATGGAAAACTGTAATCAGGATACATTTTATGAGAAAGAAACCTAATTTGAATATACAGAAAAATAAAATAATGTGAGGAATAAATTAACATGAAGCAATATTAATAATATTAATGAATTAAACCAATATTAGCTAAGTGATTATAATTGAATACTCTGAAATGAAGAATGTGATCATTTATGTGAAATAATTATGGTATATTAATGTATAGATTTGGATAGTTACATTTAATAATATATTTTAATGCATTTAACATACGTTAACTTGTAATGATTCCTAGGCATAAAAAGCCTATATGCATCCTAAAAAATTACAATTATCACATTAAAAATTTAATGAGCCTCTTAGAAGTAAAAAGTAAGGAGAATATTATGGTGTCAGAAATTTTATGTGGAGGTGAAATCAAGTATATTGCCTCTACTGCCGATATAGTCAAAACCATTTGTCCAATGATGTAAACATGTGTTTCTTTATTCATACATACATATACCCTTAATAAGGATAGAAGATGCCTTTAGGAATTCAATGATCTGGTACAGGAAAAAAAGACATACATGTCTAATATATGAGTAGAATATTGAGGATGGAAATATGGGTCTAGTATACAAATATGTATATAGTCTTATTATTTTAACTCTCTAACTGATTAAATTGCAATTGTTTAAGGTTTGTATGGATGGGCCCATTTAGTAAGTGACTCAGAAACTAAAGATGAATCTAAAGATATATTTGGAGTTAAGGGACATAGCTCAATGTAGAGTGCTAACTGAGACTGAGTCCTTGTATTTGACCTCTTTACTGCATACATATAAAAAAACCTAAAACATGAAAGATTCTCTTATTTGGATATACATATAATATCAAGACAGATTCATGATATAAATCATTTGTATGTCTGGATATAGTATTGAAAACCATAGTCTAACATTTCCAGTTAAACTGATAACAACCAACCTTTACCACATGTTGGTATAAAAATGATATTCAATCACCTTCACATTGTTTAATTCCTATCAATATACATTTTTATAATTCATAAAAATAATTAGTATATTTTCACAGATGACCAACTCATCTACTTTTTCAAAAAGAAAATACTGAAAGCTGTATAAATATAATAGCATTGATCAACAGCATAGCTAAAACTCTGAATCTGCAAATCTTTAAAATTTAAATTTTAAAAATATAATTCTTTAATTTTGTTTGAAAAATGGAATGACCTATTTAAAATCGATCCAATGTGATATTTTCTATATATAGAATCCCCAGCATAGTATGCATACAAGGAATGTCAAATCAATATTGTCTTTAATTTATAAGTAAACATTATACCTAACTTACCTAAGAAATAGAATTAAAAAATTATTACCAGTATTGGAGTTAGGTCCCTAGTCCCTTGCAGGCCATGATCTAATAATTGCAAGACTGAGAGTGAAAAAATAAAAAAAACAAAAAACAAAAACAAAGCAAGAACAAATGAAAAAAGTTTTCAAATTATTTTATGTAGTAGAATTATCAATAAATTGTTGCTATTTTGTTTGATGATAAATGGCAGATGATTAGCAACATCCAGATTTTTTAATTCAGTTTTAGTTGCCAGTGGCCAGCCCCCATGGGTCTTCTTTCTTCTTTAGTTGCTGTTGAGGCAGTGGAGAGGAAAGAACATTGGTGGGGGTAAGATTTAGTCTTAGGAGAAATTTAGAGTTGTATAATACACTCTAGAGTCGTAATAAAACACTTTCACTCGAGCAAAGTGAGTAGCTGACCTTTGTTCCTCTGATCTGTTAGAGATTATATAACATCAATTAATGTTCTTCTGGCTTTTAAAATTATTTTTGTAATGCCAAGTACTTTTCTTATGTGGTAGAGTTTATATGTGAGCTGGGTTTTTGTTATTTTGGGGCTTTTTTTGTTGTTGTTTTGTTTTCTTTCAGCTTTTTCTAACTTTTCTTTGCTCTGTATTTTTTTTTATATTATTAGGTATTTTCCTCATTTACATTTCTAATGCTATCCCCATACCCTCCCCCCACTCCCCTACCCACCCACTCCCACTTTTTGGCCCTGGCGTTCCCCTGTACTGGGGCATATAAAGTTTGCATGTCCAATGGGCATCTCTTTCCAGTGATGGCCAACTAGGCCATCTTTTGAAACATGCAGCCAAGAGCTCCGGGATACTGGTTAGTTCATAATGTTGTTCCACCTATAGGGTTGCAGATCCCTTTAGCTCCTTGGGTACTTTCTCTAGCTCCTCCATTGGGGGCCCTGTGATCCATCCAATAGCTGACTGTGAGCATCCACTTCTGTGTTTGCTAGGCCCCGGCATAGTCTCACAAGAGACAGCTATATCTGGGTCCTTTCAGCAAAATCTTGCTAGTGTATGCAATGGTGTCAGCGTTTAGAGGCTGATTATGGGATGGATGCTCTGTATTTTTATGTGTTGGAAAGAATTGTTTCTCTGGTAGTGACTATTTAGTGCACTGTGTGCTTCAGATACCTTGATAGGCACATCTTTCTCTAGATAAGGAAATTTTCTTCTATGATTTTGTTAAAAATATTTTTGTGCCTTTGACCTGGGCTTTTCCTCTTTTTTCTATATTTATTATTCATAGGAAGGTTTCATCTTTCCAAGAAAGAGAGAGGATGAAAAAAATAAAAAATACAGTTTAAAATAAAAAATTTAACAATAGAATCCCAGGTAATTCAAAGACTCTTGATGACATATTTTGAATAAATAACACTTATAAGTTGGTGGTAGCCAATAATTGTCTAATTTCACTTAAGATTCACACATAAGAAAGGAGATATTTTCTGGTATTAGAAATTTTAGAAATATTAGAAATCATTCCAGGGAAGGCAAGTTCATGACACTCTCAATGGTATACACTGCCACTATTTTGTTAAAACATAGTACTTCCTAAACATATTCCAAATAATATCCTTATAGCCACAGATAAGTTTAGCCATCTCCAGTCATGAAAGAAAATGCCCTTTACCTCACATGTAGAACAACATATAAATCAGCAACTGGAATCAAGGTAGGGATAAATAAGTCATGTACTACATATCCCTTCTAGGTATAGCTAAATCAGAACTACTGCATCATTGGCTCAGGTGACTTTACCAATGAACAAATAGAAAGATTGTAAGAGCCAGAATATAAGGAAGTCTTTTGTGAATGTACACATAAACAAGAATGGGATAATAATAGTATCAGTGAATATTTTAACTTGAAAGGGGAACATGTCAGGGTGTCCAATCCCTACCAAAAAAAAAAAAAAACACAGGCAAATAATGACTGCTGTATGATGAAAAATTAGCTACTTGAAATGATAACTATATACTTACACACAAATAAAACTATATTCAGTGGGTTGATTTTATATAATTTGCATACTTATTCATATGTATTATATTATATAAATTAGTACCTTTTTCTTTGAATGCATATACATATATACACATACATGCATATGTATAATTTTAAAAGGCTGTTAATTTAAGAGTATTGACAAAGAAGATGTTGGAGTTAAAAGACATCTGATGGTATAGAAGGAAGAAAAAGAAGAGTATATTATTTTAATTAAAATATATATAAAAGAAATTGAGAATAGATCCATCCTAAGATCCAGAGGACTCTAAGTGTTAGTACAGAGAAATATGCTCATTCTCGTTCATTGCTGGTATATTCATAATAGCCAGAAATCAGAAACAACATAAATGTCCATTTATTGGTAAATGGCCAGCAAAGAGGAGATCCTCTTACACAACTGAATATTATTCAGCACTTAAGAAAAAGGAAATTGTTAAAATTTCAATTAAATGGTGGAGGTAGAAATTATCTTCTTTAATGAAGTAACCTAAATCAAAAGAGAGAAAACAATGCAGGCTTTGTTTTATATGTGGCTACTAGCTTTTAAGCTTTATGTATGCATTTTTATTTAGAAGACCCACAAACGTTATGTAGTGTCTGTGAAACAAAGAAGGAGGAGGGTCTTATGAGTAATAGAATTTAAAATACAAGTCTACAGAAAGAAAAAAAAAGAATAACCTAGAATAAAAAGTTTAAAAGCAGAAGAGGAATCAAAGTCCTGGTTAGAGAAGCTAATTGGGTGAGCATAGCTTACACAAAAGGCCTTTTGAAAAATAATATAGAATCTTAGCATTGTAGAAGCTTCCTAAAACATATAAAAATATTTAAAAGATTTGATCATATAATGTGGGAGATAATATTCCAATTAAACAGCATATATCATCAAATAAAACATTCAGTTTTATATTTATATATTTATATTTTCTACCAAACTGGGTATTAGGCAAGCCAGTGGTATATTTATTTAATTGATGTGGGGAGTCCTAGTTTATTATAAGTGTTGATATACCTAGAAAGGTAGCCTGAATTGTATAAGAGTGAAGGCTAAGCAAGTCATGATGAGTGATTCAATATGGAATATGTCTTAATGATATATATATATATATATTAGTTTTTCAAGACAGGGTTTCTCTGTATAGCCCTGGCTGTCCCAGAACTCACTTGTAGATCAGGCTCGCCTCGAACTCTGAAATCCACCTGCCTCTGCCTCTCAAGTGTTGGGATTAAAGGTGTGTGCTGGTTATGCTTTTAGGATCCATCTCTGACATTTCTCTGGGATATACTGTGCTGTAACTTTATACCTAAAATTCCCAACACAATTCAAAGTTGCTTTGGGTCATGGGGTTTTATAAAACCAGTAGATATGAGATATATCACATTAATTTCTCCAAATATTACAGGCTATTGGCAATGCTATTGACCACCCTTCATAATTTCACAATAACATCTTAATGCCAAGGATTCCATAGTTGAAAATACAGCATTAAACATGGAGAAATAAATCTGGTGTTCAAATAGCTTCACCAATATTGACTAGTATTCATAGTGCTAGAAGGTACTAAAAGTGCTACCAAAGTAGAAAAGTCATCATTACTTTCACTAAGCTATCAATGTTGTAATATACAACAGTCACCTGCATATAGGAATCACTGGTTCAATAGTGGTACAAATGTTTGGGTGTAGCCAACCACATTTTGAATGTATTTAAGACCCACTCCCTGAGATGTAACTCCTGATTGCCACTGTTAATGAGGCCAATAACCTGAGACTACATAGTATATGGACCTTAGGGAAAATCCTCTGCTAATTATCATTGAATAGCCACTGTAACAACTTGACTCCTTCTTTTTAAGATATATTTTATTACGTATTTTCCTCAATTACATGTCCAATGCTATCCCAATAGTCCCCCATACCCTCCCCCCTCTCCCCCATTTCGCTACCCACCAATTCCCATTTTTTTTTTTTTTTTTTTTTTTTTTGGCCCTGGCGTTCCCCTGTACTGGGGCATATAAAGTTTGTGTATCCAATGGGCCTCTCTTTCCAGTGATGGCCAACTAGGCCATCTTTTGATACATATGCAGCTAGAGTCAAGAGCTCCGGGGTACTGGTTAGTTCATAATGTTGTACCACCTATAGGGTTGCAGGTCCCTTTAGCTCCTTGGGTACTTTCTCCAACTCCTCCATTGGGAGCCATGTGATCCATCCAATAGCTGACTGTGAGCATCCACTTCTGTGTTTGCTAGGCCCCAGCATAGTTTCACAAGAGACAGCTATATCAGGGTCCTTTCAGCAAAATCTTGCTAGTGTATGCAATGGTGTCAGCGTTTGGAAGCTGATTATGGGATTGATCCCTGGGTATGGCAGTCTCTAGATGGTCCATCCTTTCGTCACAGCTCCAATCTTTGTTTCTGTATCTCCTTCCATGAATGTTTTGTTCCCAATTCTAAGAAAGGGTACAGTGACCCCACTTTGGTCTTCATTCTTCTTGAGTTTCGTGTGCTTAGCAGATTGTATTATATATCTTGGGTATACTAAGTTTTGGGCGAATATCCACTTATCAGTGAGTACATATTGTGTGAGTTCCTTTGTGATTGTGTTACCTCACTCAGGATGATGCCCTCCAGGTCCATCCATTTGCCTAGGAATTTCATAAATTCATTCTTTTTAATAGCTGACTAGTACTCCATTGTGTAAATGTACTACATTTTCTGTATCCATTCCTCTGTTGAGGGGCATCTGGGTTCTTTCCAGCTTCTGGCTATTATAAATAAGGCTGCTATGAACATAGTGGAGCATGTGTCCTTCTTACCGGTTGGAACATCATTTGAATATATGCCCAGGAGAGGTATTGCTGGATCCTCTGGTAATTCTATGTCCAATTTTCTAAAGAACTGCCAGACTGATTTCCAGAGTGGTTGTACAAGCTTGCAATCCCACCAACAATGGAGGAGTGTTTCTCTTTCTCCACATCCTCGCCAGCATCTGCTGTCACCTGAATTGTTCATCTTAGCCATTCTGACTGGTGTGAGGTGGAATCTCAGGGTTATTTTGATTTGTATTTCCCTAATGATTGAGGATGTTGAACAGTTTTTCAGGTGCTTCTCAGCCATTCGGTATTCCTCAGGTGAGAATTCTTTGTTCAGTTCTGAGCCCCATTTTTTAATGGGGTTATTTGATTTTCTGGAGTCCACTTTCTTGAGTTCTTTATATATATTGGATATTAGTCACCTATCTGATTTAGGATAGGTAAAGATCCTTTCCCAATCTGTTGGTGGTTTTTTTTTGTCTTATTGATAGTGTCTTTTGCCTTGCAGAAGCTTTGCAGTTTCATGAGGTCCCATTTGTCAATTCTTGATATTTCCGTGCAAGCCATTGCTGTTCTGTTCAGGAATTTTTCCCCTGTGCCAATATCTTCAAGGCTTTTCCCACTTTCTCCTCTATAAGTTTCAGTGTCTCTGGTTTTATGTGAAGTTCCTTGATCCACTACATTTGACCTTAGTACAAGGAGATAGGAATGGATCGATTCGCATTCTTCTACATGATAATAACCAGTTGTGCCAACACCATTTGTTGAAAATGCTGTCTTTCTTCCACTGGATGGTTTTAGCTTCCTTGTCGAAGAACAAGTGACCATAGTTGTGTGGGTTCATTTCTGGGTCTTCAGTTTTATTCCATTGGGCTACTTGTCTGTCACTGTACCAGTACCATGCAGTTTTTATCACAATTGCTCTGTAGTAAAGCTTTAGATCAGGCATGGTGATTCCACCAGAAGTTCTTTTATCCTTGAGAAGAGTTTTTGCTATCCTAGGTTTTTTGTTATTCCAGATGAATTTGCAGATTGCTCTTTCTAATTCGTTGAAGAATTGAGTTGGAATTTTGATGGGGATTGCATTGAATCTGTAGATTGCTTTTGGAAAGATAGCCATCTTTACAATGTTGATCCTGCCAATCCATGAGCATGGGAGATCTTTCCATCTTCTGAGATCTTCTTTAATTTCTTTCTTCAGAGACTTGAAGTTTTAATCATACAGATCTTTCACTTCCTTAGTTAGATTCATGCCAAGATATTTTATATTATTTGTGACTATTGAGAAGGGTTTTGTTTTCCTAATTTCTTTCTCAGCCTGTTTATTCTTTGTGTAGAGAAAGGCCATTGACTTGTTTGAGTTAATTTTATATCCATCTAATTCACCGAAGCTGTTTATCAGATTTAGGAGTTCTCTGGTGGAATTTTTAGGGTCACTTATATATACTATCATATCATCTGCAAAAAGTGATAATTTGACTTCATCTTTTCCAATTTGTATCCCCTTGATCTCCTTTTGTTGTCGAATTGCTCTGGCTAGGACTTCAAGTACAATGTTGAATAGGTATGGAGAAAGTGGACAGCCTTGTCTAGTCCCTGATTTTAGAGGGATTGCTTCAAGCTTCTCACCATTTACTTTGGTGTTGGCTACTGGTTTGTTGTAGATTGCTTTTATCATGGTTAGGTATGGGCCTTGGATTCCTGATCTTTCCAAGACTTTTATCATGAATGGGTGTTGGATCTTGTCGAATGCTTTTTCTGCATCTAACGAGATTATCATGTGGTTTTTGTCTTTGAGTTTGTTTATATAATGGATTATGTTGATGGATTTCCGTGTATTAAACCATCCCTGCATCCCTGGAATAAAACCTACTTGGTCAGGATGGATGATTGCTTTAATGTGTTCTTGGATTCGGTTAGCAAGAATTTTATTGAGGATTTTTGCATCTATATTCATAAGGGAAATTGGTCTGAAGTTCTCTATCTTTGTTGAATCTTTCTGTGGTTTAGGTATCAGAGTAATTTTGGCTTCATAGAATGAGTTGGGTAGAGTTCCTTCTACTTCAATTTTGTGGAATAGTTTGTGCAGAACTGGAATTAGATCTTCTTTGAAGGTCTGATAGAACTCTGCACTAAACCCATCTGGTCCTGGGCTTTTTTTTGACTGGGAGACTATTAATGATTGCTGCTATTTCTTTAGGGCATATGGGACTGTTTAGATCATTAACTTGATCCTGATTCAACTTTGGTACCTGGTATCTGTCTAGAAATTTGACCATTTCGTCCAGGTTTTTCAGTTTTGTTGAGTATAGCCTTTTGTAGAAGGATCTGATGGTGTTTTGGATTTCTTCAGGATCTGTTGTTATGTCTCCCTTTTCATTTCTGATTTTGTTAATTAGGATGTTGTCCCTGTGCCCTCTAGTGTGTCTAGCTAAGGGTTTATCTATCTTGTTGATTTTCTCAAAGAACCATTTGGTTAATTCTTTGAATAGTTCTTCTTGTTTCCACTTGGTTGATTTCACCCCTGAGTTTGATTATTTCCTGCAGTCTACTCCTCTTGAGTGAATTTTCTTCTTTTTTTTTTTCTAGAGCTTTTAGATGTGTTGTCAAGCTGCTATTGTGTGTGCTTTCTCCAGTTTCTTTTTGTAGGCACTCAGAGCTATGAGTTTCCCTCTTAGAAATGCTTTCATTGTGTCCCATAGGTTTGGGTATTTTGTGGCTTCATTTTCATTAAACTCTAAAAAGTCTTTAATTTCTTTCTTTATTCCTTCCTTGACCAAGGTATCATTGAGAAGAGTGTTGTTCTGTTTCCATGCGAATGTTGGCTTTCCATTATTTATGTTGTTATTGAAGATCAGCCTTAGTCCATGGTGGTCTGATAGGATGCATGGAACAATTTCAATATTTTTGTATCTGTTGAGGCCTGTTTTGTGACCAATTATATGGTCAATTTTGGAGAAGGTCCCGTGAGGTGCTGAGAAGAAGGTATATCCTTTTGTTTTAGGATAAAATGTTCTGTAGATATCTGTTAAGTCCATTTGTCTCATAACTTCTGTTAGTTTCACTGTGTCCCTGTTTAGTTTCTGTTTACACAATCTGTCCATTGATGAAAGTGGTGTGTTGAAGTCGCCCAGTATTATTGTGTGAGGTGCAATGTGTGCTTTGAGCTTTACTAAAGTGCTTTAATGAATGTGGCTGCCCTTGCATTTGGAGCATAGATATTCAGAATTGAGAGTTCCTCTTGGAGGATTTTACCTTTGATGAGTATGAAGTGTCCCTCCTTGTCTTTTTTGATAACTTTGGGTTGGAAGTTGATTTTATTCGATATTAGAATGGCTACTCCAGCTTGTTTCTTCAGGCCATTTGCTTGGAAAATTGTTTTCCAGCCTTTTACTCTGAGGTAGTGTCTGTCTTTTTCCCTGGGATAGGTTTCCTGTAAGCAGCAGAATGTTGGGTCCTGTTTGCGTAGCCAGTCTGTTAGTCTATGTCTTTTTATTGGGGAATTGAGTCCATTCATATTAAGAGATATTAAGGAAAAGTAATTGTTGCTTCCTTTTATTTTTGTTATTATAGTTGTCATTGTGTTCTTGTGGCTGTCTTCTTTTTGGTTTGTTGAGGGATTACTTTCTTGATTTTTCTAGGGCGTGATTTCCTTCCTTGTATTGTTTTTTTTCTGTTATTATCCTTTGAAGGGCTGGATTAGTGGAAAGATAATGTGTGAATTTTTTTTTCATGGAATACTTTGGTTTCTCCATGTATGGTAATTGAGAGTGTGGCTGGGTATAGTAGCCTGGGTTGGCATTTGTGTTCACTTATTGTCTGTAGAACATCTATCCAGGCTCTTCTGGCTTTCATAGTCTCTGGTGAAAAGTCTGGTGTAATTCTGATAGGCCTGCCTTTATATATTACTTGACCATTCTCCCTTGCTGCTTTTAATATTCTATCTTTATTTAGTGTATTTGTTGTTCTGATTATTATGTGTCGGGAGGAATTTCTTTTCTGGTTCAGTCTATTTGGAGTTCTGTAGGCTTCTTGTATGATCATGGGCATCTCTTTCTTTAGGTTTGGGAAGTTTACTTCTAAAATTTTGTAGAAGATATTTGCTGGCCCTTTAATTTGAAAATCTTCCATCTCATCAACTCCTATTATCCGTAGATTTGGTCTTCTCATTGTGTCCTGGATTTCCTGGATGTTTTGAGTTAGGATCCTTTTGTGTTTTGTATTTTCTTTGATTGTTGTGCCCAAGTTCTCTATGGAATTTTCTGCACCTGAGATTCTCTCTTCCATCTCTTGTATTCTGTTGCTGATGCTAGCATCTATGGTTCCCTATTTCTTTCCTAGGGTTTCTATCTCCAGTGTTGCTTCACTTTGGGTTTTCTTTATTGTGTCTACTTCGCTTTTTAGGTCTAGTATAGTTTTGTTCATTTCCATCACCTGTTTGGATGTGTTTTCCTGTTTTTCTTTGAGGACTTTTACCTGTTTGGTTTTGTTTTCCTGTTTTTCTTTAAGGACTTGTAACTCTTTAGCAATGTTCTCCTGTATTTCTTTAAGTTAGTTATTAAAGTTCTTCTTGATGTCCTCTACCATCATCATGAGATATGCTTTTAAATCTGGGTCTAGCTTTTCGGTTGTGTTGGGGTGCCCAGGACTAGGTGGGGTGGGAGTGCTGCGTTCTGATGATGGTGAGTGGTCTTGATTTCTGTTAGTAGGATTCTTGACGTTTGCCTTTCACCATCTGGTAATCTCTGGGGCTGTGCAGAATACACTGGGTGGGGTCCCGGAACCAAGATGTCTGTTGCCAATGCTCAGGCAAAGTGTTCCCTCTCCGCTCAGACCCCTTTCCTCTGTCCGGTATTTGGCCAGATGTCTGGGGCCTGTGCAGAATACACCCAGCAGGGTCCCGGAACCAAGATGTCTGCGGCCGATGCTCAGGCAAAGTGTTCTCGGGCAGGTCGGATCCCTAACCTCTGTGCAGAATACACTGGGCGGGGACCCGGAACCAGATGTCTGTTCACAAATTGACTCCTAACACCATTCTGCTATACCCATAGATAAGTTCATCTTTCAGCCCTCATCACATAAACATTTTTCAGTAGGTGATAATAAATATAGAGACCCAGAGTCAGACAATGTGAAAACAGTAAGTGAATACTCAGCCATAAATAGAATGCCTTTATGAAAAAGCTCTCCTAAAGAATCAGGCTTCTATACACAGCAGAAAAAGAAAGGTTATAAGAGCTAGATATGATGGATGACTACAGTGAAAAAGCATCTTCCAGAAAAAAAAATAGGTTTTGTGCATCTGAGAAGTCCCAGAGACTGTACCATCATATACAATACATGTACAGATATAAGGCAGTCTAAATTTTAGCATGAAGATTTTGAAAAAAAAAACATAATTTCGGTTTTCTACCCTAATCATATAGTTTATAAATAAATCAATAAAAAGTAGAAGCACCATGAAGCATCATGAAGCATGGCCATGAAAGCCAACATATTGGAGTCGGACAAGTCCATGTGGAACTTGTCACATGGTATCTTGGGTTAATTGGCAGGAAAGTAGACAAAAATAAGCAGAGAGTGTTGACATATGGCCATATCTATTGCTATATGACTTATAAAAGATTTATATCTTTTATTTGGGAACTAATTTACCTAAGGTGGAATAGAAACCCCCAAATATTTTTCCAACATATACGATAGGAAGCAAGTACAAAATCCCACCACTAAACAAAAAACTATTTGTAGTTGATACCTGCCAAGGACAGTATAATAAGTTTTCTTAAATGTTGTGACAACTGGTACATTAACCACACGACATAAGCAGTAGTTTACCAGTACCAATTGGATTTCATGTTTTTTTTGGTTTTGTTTTGTTTTGTTGTTGTTGTTTTTCTATGTGTTTCCTTTTCGTTATGGTTTGATGGTTTTATTTATTTATTTATTTATATTTGACTTTTTACATTTTTTTTCCTTTGAGGAGGATCTAGTATTTTGTTCCCTATTCTGAGGAGGAATAAGGTATCCACATGTTGGTCTTCCTTCTTCCTGATTTTCTTGTGTTTTGCAAACTATATCTTGGGTATTCTAAGTTTGGCCATCATTGAAAAGAGAGGCCCCTTGGTCTTGCAAACTTTATATGTCCCAGTAGAGGGGAATGCCCGGGCCAAGAAGTGGAAGTGGGTGGGTAGGGGAGCAGTGTGGGGGGAAGGTATAGGGACTTTCAGGATAGCATTTGAAATGTAAATGAAGAAAATATCTAATAAAAAAAATTTAAAAATTAAAAAAAAGAATACGGGGAGAAAAAAGAATATGAATGAATTATACTGCACAAAAATTTAATTATTAAATAATAATATACTCTATATATTAAAATGAACACTGAAGATATAAACTGAAGTGTAAATGGATAAGAGTCTTCTGAAAACTTCTGCATTTTTATTTATTTATTTATTTATTTTCATTTTTTTTTTTTACTTCTGAATTTTTGTACATCTTGTTTATCCCTTGCCTTTCACATATAGAAGCAGATTGCAGAGTATCTCTGTAGTATAATGTCAGTTGGGTCCAGTAATGGAGTAGGGAACTGAGACAGTATATATCACAGGACTGATTGAGGAAGGATCAAGGCTTTACTTTGAGACATTCAAATTACACTATCAGGTTTTCAAATGTTACCATGGTCACTGTATTTAGTCTCATGTATTTGCAGGAAACAGCTTGGGGTAAATTGTAAGTCTGGAAACAATTGTTAATTAGGGTTCTAAGTTTTAAAAAGCATTTATATATATTTCATGTTATTGCTAGTGAGTCGATGTGTGCTTATGCATTTGTTTGCATATATTTTTACTGGCGTGCAGTAAAATTCATGTGTAGAGTTCAGAAGGCTTCTTGGAAGACTTGGTTCTTTCCTTTTAATATGTGAAGCTTGGAGACTGAATTCAGAATGTCAATCATGGCAGGGAAATCCTTGCCTAACAAGCTTTACTACGACGATACCAGAACTGTTGAAATTTTAAACGAAATTAAGGGTAATAAAATTATGAACACAATTGAATCCAAATCTACATAGAATGTAGACGTAGTGGGATATCATAGATATTTCATGGTTTGCATGTTTAATTCTCAAATGTAATGTTGTTATAGAATGATGACATTCTCAAACTGATATATTACTGCTAAAAGAAAACAAAAATCTTGAGTCTGGAGCAAAGGTTCAGTGCTTAAGGAAGCTGATTGTTCTTACTGAAGTTTGATTTTGTCTCAGTACCAACATTTTTGCTTAGAGCTGTCTAGAACTCTAGTACCATGGAATCTGACATCCCCTTCAGGTATCCATGAGAACCAAATATGCATGTAACACACACACACACACACACACACACACACACACACACACACACATACACATACACCACACACTCACACACACACGTGTGCACACACACACACATTCTCACTCACACAAATACACTCTCACTCACACAAACACACACACACATTCACAATACTAAAATAGTTTAAAGCGTTCAAAAAATGAAACATTCATAAAGTAGATAAAGTGGTACAGTATGTATTGTCAATTATCCAAAAACAAATTGTATAGATATACATGGACATTCATATCACTAGTAGAAAATAAAAAGAAAATAGATGAAATAGAGGAACATCATAGTCTGAAAGAAGAAAGAGTATTATTATAAGTTGCCTTAGTGCAATTATTAAAAACATAATTAATTATAGATTATTTCTTCTGTTATACACAGATAACAACTTGAAATATAAAGATGTTACCTAAAACTAGAAATTTTAATTGATTACCAAATACAGTTTTCTAAAAACTGTTTTATTCTAATTGTTTTAATTACATATAAAAGTAGCATATTTAACTCAGAGTATATGGATATATAATATAGTTGTGAATGTAAAATTTGCTGTTTATAAATGTTAAGCAAAAAAAAATTTTAATCCTGAAATCTTGACATAGAATTAAAATCTTAAGGAAATAGTTCAAGGACATTCTATTTAGTTGAAAATAAATTTACAATAAGAAGTAGCATGTATTACTTACTGTAAATAATGGTTTTCTTAAAGTATATACCTATTATAAACAATTAAGTTAGTTGACAAATTTTTTAAATTTTAATTTGCAGCCCAATATTTATGTACATTTATTGATTTAATTTAAATGATTATTAACTTGCCAATGTACAGGATATCAAGTTAAAATTTCAACAATTAGAGGAGTGCATGAACTCTACATTTTATTCTTTACTTCCACTAGGAAATTCATCAACATATCCAAACTATTGTTCACAGTGTCTGGATATGACAAATTATTCTAGGCCATACCATTCTATATAAAGGTCTTGTTTGTACATTTATTTTATTAATTTTCTTAAATAATAACATACTTCTAAGTAGAAAAAAAAAGCAAAACAATTTTAGCATAAAAAAAGCAGTCTTTGCTATTTTACTTTCAGAGCAATGGTGTTTGAAGTCAATCTGTATTCATGTTCATTCTCTGTTGCCTTTTTCAGAGACCTGGATATTATAATACAGCAATAAGAGCCATGGGCTCTTCACATTTACATTTAAGGACATAGCCACAGTGCCTTTATTTATGTACTGCTTCATTCACCACAAACCTAGACTGTGATATGTCAAGAGACTCATGAGAAGTGTCCTTGAACTTCTCTGAACAGGGCCCAATTGCATCCAAAATGGTGCTGTCCACATTAAAATGTAAATGAGCTCTCTGTAACTACAAACCAAGATCATTTTACAAAGGTGTTTAAATATAACAAGACCTTAAAACTCATCCTTCAGGGATATCCCATGGACTGGAGTTGCTGAATTGCATCCGGGATAATGCTCTCTATATACTTGCTTTTATGGCTCTTGTGTGAAATTCATTGCACTCAATAAACAATTCTGCTAAATCACATAACAGGACTTTCTTATGTAAGTTTTCAGTTGAGGTGATGAAACATTACAAACAAAAAGCAAGTTGGGGATGGGGGAGTTATCCAGCTTTCACTTCCACAACACTGTGTATCACTGAAGAAAATCAGGACAAGAACTCAAAGGAGGATGCAGGAGGCAGGAGCTGAGGCAGAGGCCATTTAGGGGTTACTGTATACTGGCTTGCTACCCCTGGCTTGCTGAGCATGCTTTCTTATAGAACTAGGGAACAGAAAGCAAAGACAGGACCAGCAAAACAAGGATAGCACCACCTACAATAGCCTGGGGCCTTTCCTATTGCCACCAATTTAGAAAATTCCTTAAATCTGGATTTCATGAAGACATTTCCTCAACTGAGGCTTCTTACTCTCTGATGTCTCCAGCTTGTTTTAAGGTGATACAAAAACATTCAGTAAAAGGACATTGAATCAAAATCCCAATGCATATTTCTTTTAGTTTCAGAAAAGAGTCAGTATGTGCTTTACTGATGTCTGTCTCATATTAGATGAAATGTTTAAATAATCATGATAATAATGCAGAAAATAGATATCTAATGCAATTGAACACTTTATGCTTATGAAAATGGTTACTGTGTGGTGTTTATATCTTTCTAAAAGCAGAACTCTCTCCTCCTCACATTACTCATGTATTATCTCTGACTCATATCCTGTGGCCAAATTAATTGTGCCATAAATACATAAGTCCCTATCATCATCAGCTACAGTATTCCTGAGCATTTTCTAGTGTGCTCCTATAATGAATGATGTATAAGATGCTTCCTAATCTTTCCTAATTTTTCTTAATCTGATGTCAGATCCTCTACAAGAATGGTAAATGGAAACATAGCCTTCCTTAAATGAGATGTCTTGTCCAATAAATATGAGGAAAAATAATTTTCTGAATTGAGTTACATTATTTTCAATGTCAATCAGCAAATATTATGTTATTTTACTGTGTATAAATCTTGAATAAGAAAAGGAAAACAGTTGATGTCAAGATAAAATAAAAAAGATCGACTCTCCCTTCATATATCTCTTTTAGCATAATCATACTTTTCTATATTTCCTTGCTTTGTAAATGCAGTGAAGAAAAAAATTGCCAACAAACTGCCTTTAGGTGCTGAATTCATCACCTTCTTCTTGGGAAAACTATAGTTTTTGAAAAGATGTTCATAAATGAAAGCTGAAACAAAACCACAAAGAAATACCACTTTTATCAAGATATCCATAAAATATACTTTCAGACAATATTACAGATATATTCCATTTTGTTGATGCTGTAAATCCTGCATTTTAAAAAATCAGAATTAAAATGTATGAAATGTGTTTTCAATGAATTGTGAAGTACTGTGTATTCCTAACTATTCTCTATCCAATAAGCTGCCTCCGTGTCTGTATTTGTATTTTCTTCCATTGTTTTAATAGTTTCCTGAAACTTTTTAAAAGAAAAAGTAAATAAGACATTGTTTCCTAGCCCATTTGATAATAAGGTGCATGTAGGAGGAGAGTGATCCAAACTATGTAGATGGGAAGATTTAAGTATGTTTACAATTCTCTCATTAGCATAACACTGATATTAAATTCCTCCTTTTATTAAACTTTGGCCATTTTTTTTCTTTTCACTGTTTTAAATAAAAACCCTACTGCGGTACTCCCAGACCAGATCACAAATATGGTAATAGTGTACAATTGACATTAATCAAAACTACCTTTGATAATCAGACATCAAGTCTTAATGTTGTTCAGTATCCTTTCTTCCCTGCCCCTGCATCATATTGTCCCTTGGTAAATGGCCTTTAAGTAGAGTACTTCTTCCTTGGTGATTCCCAAAGTTTTCAACTGTTTCTATGAAACTATTAAAAATAATTTTGTCTACAATATAGCATTTTCCTTGACAAAATAGTTACTTAATATTATTCTCTTTCAAATTCTGAAAACTGTTATGTACTTGAGGTCTAATATACAAATGTATGTGTATACATAGATAGATATAATATGTATTTGTGCATATATACACATATCTCATTATCTAATGGTAATCCAAGATAAAGAGACTATAAATGTAAGAATGAGAGAAAGAAATAAAGTTTAGAGGAGTCTACCCAAGAGATCTGGAGAGAGAAAGAAGTTGTAGAAAATAATATAACTCTAAATTAATAAGTGTCTTAGTCAGGGTTTCTATTCTAACACAAATATCATGACCAAGAACAAGTTAGGGAGGAAAGGGTTTGTTTGTTCAGCTTATACTTCCATACTGCTGTTGATCACCAAAGAATGCAGGACTGTAACTCAAGCAGGTCAGAAAGCAGGAGCTGATGCAGAGGACATGGAAGGATGATCTTTACTGGCTTGCTTCTCCTGGCTTGCTCAGCCTGCTCTCTTATAGAACCCAAGATTACCAGCCCAGGAATGGTCCCACTTACAAGGGGCCTTTCCCCCTTGATCACTGATCAAGAAAATGCTTACAGGTGGATCTCATGGAGGCATCTCCCCAACTGAAGGTCCTTTCTCTGTGATAACTCCACCCTATGTCAAGTTGACACCCAAAACCTGCCAGTACAATTGACAAACAAACACATCACTAGTAAGCCTCAACCCTTAGTTCTTATTCATCCCCAGGATCTTAAATAACTTTAAAAGTCCCACAGTCTTTACATATTAAAAGTTCAATCCTTTAAAAATATCCAATATCTTTTAAAATCCAAAGTCTTTTTACAATTAAAAGTCTCTTAACTGTGGGATACACTAAAATATTTTCTTCCTTCAAGAGGAAAAAATATCAGGGCACAGTCACAATCAAAAGCAAAAATTAAATTCCAACTGTCCAATGTCTGGGATCCAACTCATGATCTTCTGGGCTCCTCCAAGGGCTTGGGTCACTTCTCAAGCCATGACCTTTTTAGCACATACCTTGTCTTCTAGGCTCCAGCTGCCTGTACTCCACTGCTGCTGCTGTTCTCAGTGGTCATCTCATGGTACTGGCATCTCCAAAACGCTGCTGTCTTCCACTGTAACTTGGCTTCAACAATAGCCTCTCATAGGCTCTCTTCATGATGCCAAGTCTCAACTCCTTTGCATGACCCCTTCAGTCCTGGGCCATCAATTGCAACTGAGGCTGCACCTTCACCAATGGCCTTCCATGGCCTCTCACAGTGCCAAGTCTCAGCTGCTCTGTGTGACCCCTTCATGCCTTCAAAACCAGAACCAGTACCACCTGGGTAACTCTTACACATTACCAAGTCTTACTGCAGCATGAGGTACAACTTTGGCTATCTCTGGAACACAGCCTCTGTGCTCTCAGAAAACACTTCCCAGAAGATGTCACCTCAATGATGCTGGCTCTTCTTAATCACCACTAATTTCTTAGCTCCAGCTAACCAGCATCAATAGTCCCAGTAAGGAAAAGTTTTCACTTTAGTAGTTCTGGTATCTTGTTAATCACAGCAGATTCTTCAGCCCCAGATAACCAGAACCATAGAATCTTCACAATCCAAAATAGCAATGGCCCTGAATAGTCTTTAATTTTCCCTCTGAAGTCTCACAAGCCAGTCCTCCATCTTCTGCACTGTTCTCAACATTATCTTCCGAGCTCCTACACAACATCCCAAAGAGCTCTTAACACTGAATGGATCCTTTGGACCAAAGTTTCAAAGTCCTTCCACAGTCCTCCCCAAAACATGGTCATGTTGTCCCAGGAATACCCCACTCTGCTGGTACCAATTTGTCTTAGTCAGGGTTTTTATTCCTACACAAACATCATGACCAAGAAGCAAGTTGGGGAGGAAAGGGTTTGTTCAGCTTACATTTCCATACTGCTGTTGATCACCTAAAGGATGCAGGACTAGAACTCAAGCAGGTCAGAAAGCAGGAGTTGATGCACAGGCCATGGAGGGATGTTCTTTACTGGCTTGCTTCTCATGCTCTCTTATAGAACCCAAGACTACCAGCCCAGGGATGGTCCCACGCACAAGGGGCCTTTCCCCCTTGATCACAAATCAAGAAAATGCCTTACAGTTGGATCTCATGGAGGCATTTCCTCAACTGAATCTCCTTTCTCTGTGATAACTCCAGCCTGTGTCAAGTTGTCATCCAAAACCAGCCAGTACAATAAGGTATAAAGTAAATAGTGATAAACATAAAATAGTAATTAAATAAAGAAAAATTAAATATATTCATGAATGTGTCATAAATTACTTATATTTAATTATATAAATATCAGCGTGGCATTTGGAAAGCTTTCTCTGAGATACTGGAAAATTGGTGCATTTTTTTTTTTTTATTTTGAAGGATCAGGAGAAGAAACATAAGGGAGGAAGTAGATATTACAACCCTCACAGATATGACTTAAACTACCATCTCCAATAAAAATACCTCTAACCTCAAAGGTTCCATATTCTGAGTAAAGAACAAATGTTCTAAATCAGAGCTTTGGTGACTATCTGGAATCAATGACTGTTTTTTAGACTTGTACTTATCTCTTAACTGATACCTGTGCCCATCAGTACTTTTAGGAGTATTAATGAGAGATATGGTTGTTAGAAATGGTATCAAAACATCTAGGACAAGTATGTGAATAATATGATTAATGCAACTTTTTTATAATTTGAGAGTGATAGCAACTGTTTCAATCATTTTAGAATTCTGGTTAAGGCAGAACTGTGATAACATTACATATTTCACAAAGGAGAACATGAATTGAAGACATCACTCTTTTGAAATGGCTAGATATTCTTTCTCCAGTGTATGTCCTACCTTATTCCCCAGGCTTTTCCATGTTTTTTTTATTTTATTTTATTTTTTCCTATCAGTTCAATTCCTTTGCAGATCTATAGTTATCATGTTGGGAACCTGACCATATTCCTACTTTATTCTTTTTTTATTGAGTATTTTATTTATTTACATTTCTTTTTTAACGATGTTTTTGGTTTTTTCTTATTTTTTCTTCTTTTAGATTTTTTCTTTTATTGGATAGCTTACCTATCCACGTTTCAAATGTTATCCCCCTCCCAATTTGCCCCCGCCAGAAACACCCCATCACATTCTCCTTCACCCCGCCTCCATAACAGTGCACCCCCACCTACCCAATCTCACCTCCCCACCCTCACACTACCCAATACTGGGGCATCAAGCCTTCATGGGACCAAGAGCCTCCCATCCCACTGATACATGATAAGGTCATCCTCCACCACATAAATGGCTGGAGCAATGGGTCCCTCCATGTACACTCCTTGGCTGGTGGCCTACATCCTGGGAGCTCTGGTTGGTTGATAGTGTTGTTCTTCCTATGGATCTGCAAAACCCCTCTGCTACCCCAGTAACCTCTTCAACTCCTCCACTGGGGACCCAGTGATCAGTCCAATGGCTGGATATGAGCATCCACCTCTGCACATGTCAGGCTCTGGCAGAGCCTCCCAGGAGAAAGACACATCAGCCTCCTGTCAGCATGCACTTCTTGGTATCCACAATAGTGTCTGTGCTTGGTGACTGAACATGGGATGGAGCCCCAAGTCAGGCAGTCTCTGGATGGCCTTTCCTTCAGCCTCTGCTCTATACTATTTCTCCGTATTTGCTCTCATGAGTATTTTGTTACCCCTTCTAAGAAGGACTGAAGGACCCATACTTTGGTTTTCCTTCTTCTTGAGCTTCATGTACTCTGTGAATTGTATCTTGGGTATTATGAGCTTTGGGGTTAATATCCACTTATCATTGAGTGCACACCATGTGTATTCTTTTGTGATTGGGTTACCTCAATCTGGACATTTTCTAGTTCCATCCTTTTGCCTAAGAATTTCATGAATTCATTGTCTTGAATAGACAGCAGATGCTGGGAAGGATGTGATGAAAGAGGAACACTCCTACATTATTGGTGGGATTGCAAGCTGGTACAACTACTCTGGAAATCAGTTTGGTTGTTTCTAAAAAAATGGGACATAATATTACCTGAGGACCCAGCTATGCCACTCCTAGGCATATATCAAAAAGAAGCTCCAACATATAACAAGGACACATGTTCCACTATTTTCATAGCAGCTTTATTTATAATAGGCAGAAACTGGAAAGAACCCAGATATCCTTCAACAGAGGAATGGGTACAGAAAATGTGGTACATTTATTTACATTTCAAATGTTATCCCTTTTCCAGATCTCCCCTCTGGAACCCCTTATCCTCTCCCTTCTCCTCCTGCCTCTATAAGGCACCCACCCACCCACTCCTGTCTTCCTACCCTGGCATCCTCCTACACTGGGGCATCTAACTCCCTCAGGAAAAAGGGCAGCTCCTCCTGCTTATGTACAAGGCCATTCTTTGATACATATGTGACAGGAGCCATGTGTCCTTCCATGTGTACTCTTTGGTTAGTGTTCTTGTCCCTAGGAGTTCTGGGGAAAGAGGGAAATCTGGCCAGTTGACACCATTGTTCCACCTCTTTGGCTGCAACCTCCCTCAGCAGCTCCTTCAGTCCCTTCTCCAACTCCTCCATTAGGAACCCCGTGCTCAGACCAGTGGTTGGCTGCAAGCATCCACCTCTGTATTTGTCAGGCTCTTACAGTGCCTCTCAGGAGACAGCTATAACATGATTCTGTCAGCAAGCACTTCCTGGCATCCACAATAGCATCCAGGTTTGGTGACTGTATATGAGATGGATCCCAAGGTAGGGCAGTCTCTTAGTGGCCTTTCCTTCAGTCTCTGCCCCACATATTATCTACATATTTACAAAATGTGGGCATTTTGTTCCCCCTTCTAAGAAGCACTGAAGCATCCACACTTTGGTCTTCCTTCTTCTTGAGCTTCAAACTGTCTTGGGTATTCCAAACTTTTGAGCTAATATCCACTTAAAATCTGTGTGACCTATTTAATTCCAATACCTTAGTAATCATTGTCTACTGTGTTTAGAAACAGTGAATGAAAGAGCTGTTTCTGTATTTTATATTTATTATCATAGTAATATATTTTACAGTTGTTGACAAGTAATAGATATCAGACAGAGCAATGACTGAATTTTTGCATAGATGCTTGTGTCTTGTAGTTTTATCCCCTGCAGCCTAAATGTGTAACTCTTTTTCTACATTGAATCTCTTTGAACAGCACTATCTGTGTAAATCAAGGAATCTGTATTCATTTTATATACCCACCATTTGTCCTCAGCTACTGTTTAATGAGTATTCAATATATAGCCTTCTAATTTCCTACTCCATTTAATGTTTAGGGCCTTGTTTAATCTGACAGCACAGAAATAAATTATATCTAAGATCAAAGATTATCTATGATCTCTTGTAGAACCATTTGTTTTTCTCCTTATGGGACATGACACTATTATAATTTAACAAGTGACGATTTTGTTTTCATTCAATGCATTCATTAGGAAAACAATCTTCAATATCATGGTATACTCCTCTCTTATATATTCTATACTCATTTTTATGTTGTTACTTCATTTTTATTTTATTTTGTTCACAGTTATTTCTTTTATTGCCAGTTCTATGTTTAAACAACTTTAACTTATCACTGGAAGATGGAAGGGAATAATGAAATGTGCCTCATAATTCCAAGCATTCAGAAAGCACCCCTAAAGTGTCCCCATTTTATTTTGTTTTCTTTCCTTAATGTTTGTTACTCCAACAATTCACCTTCAAATGGTTTATCAATTTTGATTCTCGACTTTTCCACATAAATATGGAAATTGACTGTTTCCTTCTTTATGCACATGCCCATTTCTTAAACCATAATTTGGTATAATAAAATGTTGCAAGACATTATTAGAACTAAATTAGGTAGTCATGAGAGACAAAATGTTTTTTATCATGAATATATAATAAGTTATATATTGATCTTAAACAATAATGGTAACAGGATCAATTTTTGACCAGGAAGACAATTTTACAAGGACTTTTAAATCAAAGACATAGACATTCACAGTTCCTTTAATTGTTATAATCTGTATGTATTATGCTCATGGAACACTTAGCCAATGAAAAGAGTCAGTTTACTTCAGTAGCTTCATAATCTGTATCTTCAATTATTATCCACAATATTATTTGTATCCTGGTGGTTTTATCTATATCCAAATCTTTTAATCCGTATCCATGTAATTTGTTAATGTAACCTTACAGCAACCCCACAAATGCTCTGATTCACTTTAGAGTTGGATAGAGCTCCCCAAATGCTTATTGGTCAAAGGATTGATCAGATGTCAGCCATTGGTGAGGTTATTTAATTTGATGTAATACATTTCTTAAGTGACTCATTTGTTCATAATTATATGAGCTAACATGATAGATGATGAAGGGTAGGATTATTTGAAAGTAAAAGGTCATTATGAGCGCATCTTTTTGGACATATTTCACTCCAAGACTCTTAATGGACTTTCATCTCATTCTTTCTTTCCTGGCTACCTGAAATAAGCAGCAGTACTCAAAGATATGTTCTATAACATGACATCTTGCTTCACCCCAAACACAAGAACCATAAAATTCCGTGAATATTCAACAATAACTCAGAAGTCAAACTAAATCTCTTCTCCTTTCAATTTTCTTTCTTAAAAAAAATCTCTTCTAGAAATAAATAAAGAAAGAAATAGCTCAAAATCATAGTCACAGACAAACAGCATTTACAAAGCTCTATGTTTCTGTTACAACCTCTACAGTCATAGAGTATAATGTTGTCTTTAGAATATTAAAGTACTATTTTACCTAAGTATTTTGATAAATGATTTTATTTGAAATGAAGGATATAAACTAAAAACTCTGCATGTGTTTCTTGGATAAAATCTGATATGAATTTAAACTACATATAAACTTTCCAAGGTAGCCTGAGCAGTTTTCAAGCAATGTATTATTTATAATTTATGATCATACTGGTTATTTTCTGAACATTATATAACATCAAAAGTAGATTGTACCTGTACCATATTTGTTAATTTTTCCCCTTACTTCTCATTTTTCTGCAATGGGATTCTTATTTTTTTTCTGCACAATTTCTTTATGTATTTATAATTTGAGCTTTTGTCATATATGCACTATTTTTAAGCTCTCAGTTTTTTAATATTTGAGACTTGTATATTTGATTAAAAGAAACTGTGTTGTACAAAGTTAAACAGACAGATATTACATGTATTATTTGAAGAAGCTCAACCATGATTTTACCCATAAAGCTTCTAACAGCCCTTCTAGCCACAGAGTCTGTTTAATTGCATCATTGTTTTCTTATTTTTCCTTGCTGAGTAAAATTACATTTGGTGTGTAGCAAAATTTGTGGTTTTCATTTTCCAACTGATGATATGTTGCTTGCTTTACATTTTGAGGTAACTGTAAATAAAATTCCAGTAACTTTCCATAAAAGAGTTTTTGTGGACATTAGTTTTCAATTTCTTGGAAAGAAATCCTTAAATCAGATTATTTGTGATTAGGTATATTTCACATATTAAATGTATACATAAATTATTTAAAAATATTAAATTAAGTCACAGAAACTATAACGTTAACTAAGCAACCAACCAAATAAATAAATGAATCCAAATAAAGCATCTGGTAATTGAACATTTTATTTGAGGTATACATGTGTTTGTAGATATGTGCATATATGTGGCCACACTTAGCAATTTATTTTAGAGAAAATGTACACATCGTGTTGCCTGTGGTCTGTACTACTCTTTGCCTGACCTTACTGCCCTTTGAAATTGGAGGTAAGTTGGAGCAGGGTCAACTACACAGACTCCAGAAACAGGTGAGAAACACCACAGAATGCTCTCTGAACACTGCTGTAAGCTCCTTTAATACCATTCACCCTTGTCCCAGTTGGTCCCAGGAAAGCATCTCTTCTTAATAGCTGTTCCCAATTGTTTGGCACTGTTTGCACAAGCAATTTTGTTCTCTCAGGCAGTCCTACAGGAGTGACCTTTGGAGCTACTCAGTCCCGAAGTTTATATAGAGGTAGCTCCAACATTCCTGCTACATATCCACACTTTTGTTTTTATATTTTGACAGCCTAATGGGAGCCAGGGTACCATTGTGTCAACATTGTTGACCCCACCATGGAAGATTCCCATACACTTGACTGTGTCTGCCTTAGGTTGTCCTGTCTCCCAGTGCTTTACCCATCACTGACTACCAGCCCTCAATGAGCTATCACTTCTGAGCCATGTCACACAAAGGGGAGATAAGGAACAGCTTGCATGGTGGTCTCATAGATCACTGCCATCCATGCTTTGATCATTTCCTTGGGGGACAGCATAATCTGGATTTTCAAAAGCCATTAGTACCTGGAGGGTCACCTTATTTATGGAATGCTGCCTAGAGATATGTTATGCAAGACTCTTAAAGTAATTATTAGTATGAGAGTTCCTCCCATCATAGCATAAGTGGCTATCCACAGGGGGGAATCAAACAGCCTTTTAATATTGTCCCACACTTTTCCAAAGAATCTAGCATGAAGGCAGAGCACAGATACCCTGGTCCCATTGAGGTTGGCTATGTTCTTCCTTAACAGCTCATAATAGTTAAGGAATTTGTTTGACTGGGTACCTCCAAGATACTGAGTCAACTGTTGTTGGGCTACTGTGGTGTTATGTACTTGGTAAGAGTTTAGGTAGATTGAGTGAAACCTGGAATCTCATGCTAATAGAGACATGTTCCTAACAAGGGGGAACTTTTCGGCCAGTAAGTCAATCTGTTGTTGCAAGAGGTGGATGGCTTGATAAAGATGTTGATTTGGGACCTCCTGTGCCTGCAGCGCGTCTCAGTTGACTTAGACAATATAGCATTGAAAGTATCTGCCCGGAGTGGCTGTCTGGGTCAAGGCAACAGTAGCTGTTGTAGCCCTGGTAATGCCTGCAATGATGGCTGCAATGATGGTAGCTGTAACAATTCCCCAGTGTAGGACTTGTGAAACTGGGCTATCAGAGTGATAGCATAAAAGCGGGTGGTATTTATCACAGGCATCCAAATAGCAGCTGGTTCCTTCATCAGGAAAGCCATTGTTGAATACCCCATCCAGTAGGCAGTCAGGAGACATTTTTCATTAATGCAGCTAGGGTTGTCTCTGACAATGGAGGTATTAGGAATCAGAAAGGAAAAGGGATTGTCAGATAGAGACTGGAGTAGTTCTTAAGCCAACCTGGCTTCCAATGGTCACATTCATGGGATTTCCTCTGTCAACATTGTCACTGACTGGTTTATGTGGAAATATGTCCCATTAAAGAAACAGACACATTTTTAGGAGAGTAAGGGGGCATAAATCAAGACAATTAGGCCACACAAATCCCAATTGCTCATAATGGAGTCATACAGGAATCTGATGGGGTCCTTGTTAATATAGGGAAAAATATTGTAAGCATCATGTGAGGTAAACCTCCACATACCAAGTGTAAGGTTAGACAATAATATAGGGTAATCCCCAACAAATATTACACCTTCTGTAAGCTGGCAGTGCTTTCAAGGGAAAGCAAGGCCCAGGAAAAGTGGGCATTTGAGGGACCTTGAACAGTGAGGCAGGAGTGGATGTGTTATCTTGGGGGATCCTTTGGGGATTTGTAATTAGTAAGGGAATGTGAAATTCCATGCCGAACATGATTAGATAGTTAGATTACCATGAAAGTCCCCCATGGTCATATAGTGAAGTTAGATACAAGGTCTAATGGAGAAGACATTGGTGGTAAATCAGAGAATTTCCTCTGTGGTCCAGGTGTCTTCTAATCATCGTATAGTAGTGACTAAGTCCATGAAATGCAAACCCAAACTCATACTGGAAGAGAAAAGAATAGGGTAGGCTGGGGAGTTAACAGTTGCAGGCAAAAGAATGGGGGGGGGAAGGGTCCCCAAAGCCCAGATCTCATCAGCCCTTCAAGCTGAAGAAAAATAAATAAACACAGGATGTACAGTACATCTCAATATCCTGATCTTCTTTTGGCTCTGTCATTGTCCCCCTGATCTGTAGCCTGGCAAACATCTCTTGAGGGTACCCATAATGGTGCAGTTGTGTCTTTGGGGAAAACATACGCATAACCTTGCCCCCTTGTCAGATCTGATTGAGGGGTTACTATTGAGAGGTCACTGGTTTCTCTCCATCTAACCAAAAGGAGAGCAGTATCTGTCAGCAAAAATGACCAATAAGTGAGGCTCAGCCCTTTCACATGAAACAGGATATCCACCAAGAGAAAGTCCACATGAAACAGGAACTACACCAAGACTAGGTGTGAATCTCTATTGGATTCTGGGGAGGTGACCTGAGCAAGTGCTCCCTTCAAGGAGAAAATTGCTCTATGATTGTTTGATATTGATGATTATAGGGTATCCCAAAGGAGTGACTGATTCTCTATGAGGATGGGAAGCCTCTGAACTATTGAGATTAATTGGCAAGACCATTGTCAGACTTGGGTGCCCAAGTCACGGCAATTTATAGCATTGATGATTTCATGGCCTTAATAAAATGAGAGGCCTTTTCATCTGTCATGGCCTTTGAGTCCCTCAAGAGAACACAAAATTATGGCCAGGAGGTGTTTCATTGGATTATGCCTTAACAGAGTTGGTACAAAAAGGAGTGCCATAACTTTCCTTAGAAGGTTGCTAGGTTCAAATGTTAGTTTATCCCTGTTGGTGGAGCTGCTAGGCCCCTCCAAGAGAGCAAAGAGGTGCCTCATCTACTGGTCTAGAAGACAGGAAAGGTTTGAGCCAATTAACACTCTCACACTATTGTTACAGTTCCATAAGGGAGTAAGTTTCTTTTGCCAGGGGCTTAATCTTGTCAGGAATAGAAAAACCCAGGAAGGCATATGGCGGAACTCTCCGAATCTTTTCAGAAGAGAAGCAACCTGCAAGTTTAGTTTTTGTAAGTTAAGTAACAATTAAGAGGACAACATTTCAAGATCGGGCAGGGTAGGTTGTGCAAGCATGATATCATCCATTCAATGGACTTCAAGTACCTTCTGGGGACTCCTTGTACAGCTTCAGCCACATAAAACTGACAGATGGTTGAACTACTTTTCATGCCCTGAAGCAGGACTACCCATGTTGGCTTCATGTTGGGTATTAAAAGTTGCCTGTGCCCTGGACTACTTCCTGCCTGTCCCTACCTGCCTTTGTGGGTTGGAGGTGAGGTGGCACACATTCAATGACACAGACTCTGTTAGCAGGTGAGAAAAGCTGCAGAGTGCTCTCTGAACACTGCTGTAAGCTCCTTTAATACCCTCCATTTGCACCCCATTTGTCCCAAGAACGCATCTTTTATATACAGTATTTCCCGAGTGGCTGACATTGTCGACACCAACAATCCTTGGTCTCTCTCAAGCAGTCCTAAATTAGGTCCTCCTGCAGGAAATGCTTTCATAGCTGCTTGGCCACTGGCATTTACTTAGAGGTGCCCCCATAGTTTCAGCTACACACATGGTATCATTTTTTCTTAGGCATTTGACAGATAATTATTTGAATTTGATTTCTACTGCTACATGACAAATTGCCACAAACTTGGCAGCTTTAAACAACACTCATTTATTATTTCACAGTGTAGTGAACAGAAGTGTTGCCCTTTGGTGCTTTTAAGTTATTTTTTCATGTTTAGTGTTGTGAACCTGAGTGCACTTTTTCTAGAGTTGACCCTATTTGTACACAGGATTACTGAACCTCCACAGAGTTATAAAGGAATGGTGGGTGCATGGGATGGAAATGGCTCTTTCACATGGTATCCTTACCTTCACTAAAACTTGTGGCTTATGCTACTTCTGTATCATTCTCATTATCAGATGTTTTAAGAATTGAAATTCAACCTTCTTCAGTAATTATCAGTGTGAGTAAATGGTGCACAGACCTTAGTGTCGCAAGATTGTCTAGACTTACATGTTAACACATAAGATAGGGATAACCTATATCTTTTTAACTAATAAAAAGGCTGACTTTCATTTCTACTAATTTTTTTTGAAAATGAAATAGATACTTTTTAAAGGAAGAGGTGAAACTTGGGATTAGATCTTAGATTATGACAATGGTGATTAAGTAACTTCTGTTGCTTGAAAGATTACCAAAGATTTTACCACTCAGAAAATATTTCTGAAGATAATGCTATGCCTCTGACTTGAAAACCTTCTGGCTCTATTGCATGAAGTGCATAGACATTGACTTCCAATCTCTTTAGTTTGTCTGTGAGATAAGTGTATTCGTATTATTACAGCTCCAATAATAATTTTTATTTGTTAATATTGACAGTAGTTGAAAAACACCAGTGTGGATTTATACATATGTAGCTACAAACATTTTCAAGAAAACAAAAAAAAAAACATATAAAAGTTTCTTTTTCCTTAAAAATATATCTGGACCTATAATTTGATTTAAAATTTAAACTTGATTTTTAGAATCTTGCAAAATAATGCCTGAAGTATGAATATTAGAAAAGTACATAAAATTTTATTTCTTAAAGGCAAGGTATGAAAGAAAATATTTTTTGGTGAAATTGGGTAAATTGAACATTACAAATTCTAAATTCGAATTATTTTGCAAATTTTACTTAATTTTTAAAAGGTGAATAGTGTTTTATTTTATATATGTACACGAAGCAGGTGGTATATGGTAATTTAATTTATTTATTTATTTTTGTTTTTGAGAATCTTCAAAACCAATTTCTATAATGGCTATATTAATTTATATTTTACCAGCATTTTAGTAAAGCTTCTTTTTCCCCACATCCTTTCAAAATGTCTTCTTAGAATTCTTGACGATGGCCATGTTAATTGTTGCAAAGTGGTAGCTGAAGGTGGTTTTAATGTTCATTTCTATATTGTCCAGGGATCTTAAACATTTTTTAAAAAAATATTTTTTCTTGTTTTTAAAGTAAATTTATTTATTAATTCACTTTACATTCCAATATTAGCCCCACTCCCCTCCCAGTATTGCCTTAAGCAGATCTTTCCCCCATTCCAACATCCCCTTCTCCTTTGCATAGGGAGAGCCCTCCTCTGGGTGTTAGGCACCCAAACTACCCATCCCACTACCACCTGACCCCACCCCACACTCCCTATATGCACACATCAAGTCACTGAAGGATTAGGCACATCCTTTCTCACAGTAGACAGACAAGACTGACCAATTAGGGAAAAGAAATCCACAGTCAGGCAAGCAACATATTCAGGGACAGCCCCAGCTCAAGTTGTTTAGGCAACTGCATGAGGACCAAACTGCTTATATGCTACATAGGTACAGCCTGTGATTACTCTTTGGTTGGTGATTCAGGCTCGACAGCCCACAAGAGTGTAGATTAGTTGACTCTGTTGTCCTGTGGAGTCCTTGATTTCTTAGCCTACCTTAATCCTTCTCCCAAATCGTTCATAAGATTCTCCATGTTCCTACTGAAGTCTGGCTGTGGGTCTCTCCATCTCTTTCTATTGGCTGATGCATGGAGCCTCTCAGAGGACAGTTATACTAGGTTCCTCTCTACAAGCATACCATAGTATCATTAATAGTCTCAGGTATTCATTTTTCATATGGGACGGGTAGCAATTTGAGGCAGTCATTTTTTGGTTATACCTTCTGGCTATGCTCCTTGTTCCTACACTTCTTGGAGGCAGGACAGATTTAGGTTTTGTAGGTGGTTAGAAGTGGCCACTTCCAGATACATATCCTTCCTGGAGTGCCCTCCCCCCCCTGCCCATCCCAGGTTTCTGGAATGGCTTAGAGATTGCTCATACCACCCACCCACCTCCGATTTGCTGTGTCTCTCCCTTGCTTTCCCTACATCTACTTCACCACCTGGTCTACCCCTGTCTTTATCTTTTCTCCCATCTTATTCCATCTTTACATCAACCTCCCACATCTATTTTTGTTTCCCTTCTAAGAAAATTTCATCCATTCTCCCTTGGGCCCTCCTTGTTATTTGGCTTCTTTGAGTCTGTTGATTATATCAGTTATCCTGTATTTTATGACTATCAACCATTACAAGTGAGTACAACCCATGCATGTACTTCTGGATCTCGGTTACCTCATTTAATAGGATATGTTCTAGTTCCATCCATTTGCCTGCACAATTCATAATGACATTTTATTTAATAACTGTGTAGTATTCTACTGTGTAAATAACCACATTTTCTTAATTCATTCTTCAGATGAGAGACATTGAGGTTGTGTACAGTTTCTTATGAAGAAAGCTACTATAAACATAGTTGGAACATCTTTTGAGTATATGCCCAGGAGTGGTATAGCTGGGTCCTCAGGTAATACTATGTAAAATTTTCTGAGGAACAGCCAGACTGATTTCCAGAGTGGTTGTACCAGATTGCCATCCCACCAGCAATAGAGGAGTGTTTCTCTTTCTCCACATCATGGCCAGCCATCTGCTCTCACCTGATTTTTGGAGTTAGCCACTCTGAGTTGTATGAGGTAGAAACTCATGGTCATTTTCATTTGCATTTTCCTGATGAATAAGGATGTTAAACATTTCTTTAGGTGCTTCTTGGCCATTCAGTATTCCTCAGTTTAGAATTCTTTGTTTAGCTCTATACCCTATTTTGAATAGGGTAATTTGATTCTTTGGAGTCCAACTTCTTGAGTTCTTTGTATATATTGAATATTAGCCCTCTATTGGATATAAGATTGTTGAAGATCTGTTTCCAATCTGTTGGTTGCCATTTTGTCCTATTGTCATTGCCCTTTGCCTTACACAAACTGAAATTTTATAAGGTTCTATTTGTCGAATTTTGATCTTAGATTATAAGCCATTGGTGTTCTGTACAGTAATTTTTCCCTAGTGCCCATGTATTTAAGGCACTTCCCTACTTTCTCCTCTATTAGTTTCAGTGTATCTGTTTTATTTTTTTGAAGGTCCTTAATCCACTTGTAATTGAGGTGTGTATAAGAAGATAAGAATGGATCGATTTTTATTATTCTACATTCTGAGTGTCAGATGAACCAGCACCATTTCTTGAAAATGCTGTCTTTTTTCTACTGGATCGATTTAGCTCCTTGGTGAAAGGAACCATAGGTATATGGATGCATTTCTGGGTCTTCAATTCTGTTCCATCCATATTCCTCCCTGTCTGTTTTAGACTTGATTTTTTTCATTCCTTCTTTCGATTTAATCATATATGTATATATTCCAGATTTTATTTCCCTCCAGATCCACCCTCCAACTGTTCCATATCCCATAACTCCTCCCCAATCCCTGTCTCCATGAGGATGTTCCCACCCTCTAACCCTCAACCCCCAAAGCCTCCCATGACCACAACTCTAAACTCCCTGGGATCTCCAGTCTCTTGAGTGTAAGGTGTCTCTTTTCTGACTCAACTCAGACCCAGAAGTTCTCTGCTGTATATGTGTTGAGGGCCTCATATCAGCTGTTGTATCCTGCCTGATTGGTGGTCTAGTGTGTGAAAAATTGCAGGGTTCCAGGTCAATTGAGATGGCTGGTCCTACAGTATTGGCATCCTCCTTAGGTTCTTTCAGCTTTTCCCTAATTCAGCCAAGGGAGTCAGCACCATTGGCCCATTGCTTGTGTGCAACTATCAACATCTGACTCACCTGCTAGCTGGATCTTTCAGAGGGCAGTCATTACAGGTCCCTTTTTCTGAGCACTCCATAGCCTCAGTAATAGTGTCAGACCTTGGGGACTCTGCTTGAGCTGGTTTCCACTTTGGGCTTGTCATTGAACTTTTTTTTTTTTTTTTTTTTTTTTTTTTTTGCTCAGGCTCCTCTCCATTACCATCACTACAGTTCTTTTTTTTTTTTTTTTAGGTATTTTCCTCATTTACATTTCCAATGCTATGCCAAAAGTCCCCCACAGACTCCGCCCCCCCCACTCTCCTACCCACCTACTCCTATTTTTTGGCCCTGGCATTCCCCTGTATTGAGGCAGATAAAGTTTGCATGTCCAATGGGCCTCTCTTTCCAGTGATGGCCGACTAGGGCCTCTTTTAATACATATGCAGCTAGAGTCAAGAGCTGCGGGTTACTGGTTAGTTCATAATGTTGTTCCACCTATAGGGTTGAAGATCCCTTTAGTTCCTTGGGTACTTTCTTTAGCTCCTCCAATGGGGGCCCTGTGATCCACCTAATAGCTGACTGTGAGCATCCACTTATGTGTTTGCTAGGCCTCGGTATAGTCTCACAAGAGACAGCCATATCAGGATCCTTTCAGCAAAATCTTGCTAGTGTATGCAATCGTGTTAACTTTTGGAGGCTGATTTTGGGATGGATCACTGGATATGGCAGTCTCTAGATGGTCCGTCCTTTTGTCTCAGCTCCAAACATTGTCTCTATAACTCCTTCCATGGGTGATTGTTCCCAGTTCTAAGAAGGGGCAAAGTGTCAACACTTTGGTCTTCGTTTTTCTTCTGTTTCATGTGTTTTGCAAATTGTATCTTATATCTTGAGTATTCTAAGTTTCTGGGCTAATATCCACTTTTCAGTGAGTACATATCATTTGAGTTCTTTTGTGATTGGGTTACCTCCTCAGGATGATGCCCTCCAGGTCCAACCATTAGCCTAGGAATTTTATAAATTCATTCTTTTTAATAGGTGAGTAGTACTCCATTGTGTAAATGTAACACATTTTTTTGTATCCATTCCTCTGTTGAGGGGCATCTGGGTTCTTTCCAGCTTCTGGCTATTATAAGGCTGCTATGAACATAGTGGAGCATGTGTCTTTCTTACTAGTTGGAATGTCTTCTGGATATATGCCCAGGAGAGGTATTGCGGGATCCTCCAGTAATACTATGTCCAATTTTCTGAGGAACAGTGAGACTGATTTCCAGAGTGGTTCTACAAGCTTGCAATCCCACCAACAAGTGGAAGAGTGTTCCTCTTTCTCTGAATCCTCCCCAGCATCTGCTGAAACCTGAATTTTTGATCTTAGCCATTCTGACTGGTGTGAGATGAAATCTCAGGGTTGTTTTGATTTGCATTTCCCTGATGATTAAGGATGCTGAACATTTTTTCAGGTACTTCTCAGCCATTCAGTATTCCTCAGGTGAGAATTCTTTGTTTAGCTCTGAGCCCCATTGTTTAATGGGCTTATTTGATTTTCTGGAGTCCACCTTCTTGAGTTCTTCATATATATTGGATATTAGTCCCATATCTGATTTAAGATAGATAAAGATCCTTTCCCAATCTGTTGGTGGCCTTTTTGGCTTATTGACGGAGTCTTTTGCCTTACAGAAGCTTTGCAGTTTCATGAGGTCCCATTTGTCAATTCTCGATCTTACAGCACAAGCCATTGCTGTTTTTCAGGAATTTTCCCCTGTGCCCATATCTTCGAGGCTTTTCCCCACTTCTCCTCTAGAAGTTTCAGTGTTTCTGGTTTTATGTGGAGTTCCTTGATCCACTTACATTTGACCTTAGTACAAGGAGATAGGAATGGATCAATTCCCATTCTTCTATATGATAACCACCTGTTGTGCCAGCATCATTTGTTGAAAATGCTGTCTTTTTTCCACTGGATGGTTTTAGATCCCTTGTCAAAGATCAAGTGACCATAGGTGTGTGGGTGCATCTCTAGGTCTTCAATTCTATTCCATTGGGCTACTTGTCTGTCGCTATACCAGTACCATGCAGTTTTTATCACAATTGCTCTGTAGTAAAGCTTTAGGTCAGGCACAGTGATTCCTCCAGAGGTTCTTTTATCCTTGAGAAGAGTTTCTGCTATCCTAGGTTTATTGTTACTCCATATGAATTTGCAGATTGCTCTTACTAATTCATTGAAGAATTGAGTTAGAATTTTGATGGGGATTGCATTGAATCTGTAGATTGCTTTTGGCACGATAGCCATTTTTACAATGTTGATCCTGCCAATCCATGAGCATGGGAGATCTTTCCATCATCTGAGATGTTCAATTTCTTTCTTCTGAGACTTCAAGTTCTTATCATACAGGTCTTTCATTTGCTTAGAGTCACACCAAGATATTTTATATTATTTGTGACTATTGAGAAGGGTGCTGTTTCCCTACTTTCTTTCTCAGCCTGTTTATTCTTTGTGTAGAGAAAGGCCATAGACTTGTTTGAGTTAATTTTATATCCAGCAACTTCACTGAAGCTGTTTATCAGGTTTAGCGGTTCTCTGGTGGAATTTTTAGGGTCACTTATTTATACTATCATATCATCTGCAAAAACTGATATTTTGACTTTTTCTTTACTTATTTGTATCCCCTTGATCTCCTTTTGTTGTAGAATTGCTCTGGCTAGGACTTCAAGTACAATGTTCAATAGGGAGGGAGAAAATGGGCAGCCTTGTCTAGTCCCTAATTTTAGTGGGATTGCTTCCAGCTTCTCACCATTTACTTTGATATTGGCTACTGGTTTGCTGTAGTTTACATTTATCATGTTTACGTATGGCCCTTGAATTCCTGATCTTTCCAAGATTTTTATCATGAATGGGTGTTGGATTTTGTCTAATGCTTTCTCTGCCTCTAAGGAGATGATCATCTTTTTTTTTTGTTTTTCAGTTTGTTTATATAATGGATTACATTGATGGATTTCCATGTATTAAACCATCCCTGCATCCCTGGAATAAAACCTACTTGGTCAGGATGGATGATTGTTTTAATGTGTTCTTGGATTCGGTTAGTGAGAATTTTATTCAGTATTTTTTCATTGATATTCATAAGGGAAATTGGTCTGAAGTTCTCTATCTTTGTTGGATCTTTATGTGGTTTATGTATCAGAATAATTGTGGCTTCATAGAATGATTTGGGTAGAGTTGCCTTCTACTTCTATTTTGTGGAATGGTTTGTGCAGAACTGGAATTAGATCTTCTTTGAAGGTCTGATAGTACTCTGCATTAAACCCATCTGGTCCTGGGCTTTTTTTTTTTTGTTGGGAGACTATTAATGACTGTTTCTATTTCTTTAGGGGATATGGGACTATTTAGATCTTTAATTTGATCCTGATTTATCTTTGGTACCTGGTATCTGTCTAGAAATTTGTCCATTTCGTCCAGGTTTTCCAGTTTTGTTGAGTACAACCTTTTGTAGAAGGATCTGATGGTGTTTTGGATTTCTTCAGGATCTGTTGTTATGTCTCCCTTTTCATTTCTGATTTTGTTAATTAGAATGCTGTCCCTGTGCCCTCTTGTGAGTCTGGCTAAGGGTTTATCTATCTTGTTGATTTCTCAAAAAAAAACAGCTGCTCGCTTGGTTGATTCTTAGAATAGTTGTTCTTGTTTCTACATTGTTGAGTTGCCCCTGAGTTTGATTATTTCCTGCTGTCTACTCCTCTTGGGTAAATTTGCTTCCTTTTTTCTAGAGCTTTTAGGTGTGTTGTCAAGCTGCTAGTGTGTGCTCTCTCTAGTTTCTTTTGGAGGCATTCCGAGCTATGAGTTTCTCTGTTAGAAATGCTTTCATTGTGTCCCATAAGTTTGGGTATGTTGTGGCTTCATTTTCATTAAACTCTAAAAAGTCTTTAAATTCTTTCTCTATTCCTTCCTTGACCAAGGTATCATTGAGGAGAGTGTTGTTTATCTTTCACGTGATTGTTGGCTTTCCATTATTTATGTTGTTATTGAAGATCAGCCTTAGTCCATGGTGGTCTGATAGGATGCATGGGACAACTTCAATATTTTTGTATCTTTTGAGGCTTGTCTTGTGACCAATTATATGGTCGATTTTGGAGAAGGTACCAATGTGGTACTGAGAAGAAGGTATATACTTTTGTTTTAGGATAAAATGTTCTGTAGATATCTGATAAGTTCATTTGTTTCATAACTTTTGTTAGTTTCACTGTTTCCCTGTTTAGTGTCTGTTTCTATGATTTATCCATTGAAGAAAGTGCTGTGTGGAAGTCTCCCACTATTATTGTGTGAGGTTCAATGTGTGCTTTGAGCTTTACTAAAGTTTCTTTAATGAATGTGGCTGCCCTTGCATTTGGAGAATAGATATTCAGAATTGAGGGTTCCTCTTGGAGAAGTTTACCTTTGATGAGTATGAAGTGTCCCTCCTTGTCTTTTTTTGATAACTTTGTGTTGGACGTTGATTTTATTTGGTATTAGAATGGCTACTCCAGCTTGTATCTTCAGACCATTTGCCTGGTGAATTGTTTTCCAGGCTTTCACTCTGAGGTAATGTCTGACTTTTTACATGAGATGGGTTTCCTGCAAGCAGCAGAATGTTGGGTCCTGTTTGTGTAGCCAGTCTGTTAGTCTATGTCTTTTTATTGGGGAATTGAGTCCATTGATATTAAGAGATATTAAGGAAAAGTAATTGTTGCTTCCTATTATTTTTGTTGTTAGATTTGGCATTCTGTTCTTGTGGCTGTCTTCTTTTAGGTTTGTTGAAGGATTACTTTCTTGCTTTTTGTAGGGCATGATTTCTGTCCTTGTATTGTTTTTATTCTGTTATTATCCTTTGAAGGGCTGGATTAGTGGAAAGATAATGTGTGAATTTTTTTTTCATGGAATACTTTGGTTTCTCCATCTATGGTAATTGAGAGTTTGGTCGGGTATAGTAGCCTGGGCTGCCATTTGTGTTCTCTTAGTGTCAGTATAACATCTGTCCAGGATCTCCTGGCTTTCATAATCTCTGGTGAAAAGTCTGGTGTAATTCTGATAGGCCTTCCTTTATATGTTACTTGACCTTTTTCCCTTACTGCTTTTAGTATTCTATCTTTATTTAGTGCACTTGTTTTTCTGATTATTATGTGTCGGGAGGAATTTCTTTTCTGGTCTAGTCTATGTTGGAGTTCTCTAGGCTTCTTGTATGTTCATGGGCATCTCTTTCTTTAGGTTTGGTAAGTTTTCATCTATACTTTTGTTGAAGATATTTGTTGGTCCTTTAAGTTGAAAATCTTCATTCCCATCTACTCCTATTATCCATAGGTTTGGTCTTCTCATTGTGTCCTGGATTTCCTGGATGTTTTTAGTTAAGATTTTTTTTGCATTTTGTATTTTCTTTGATTGTTGTGCTATTGTTCTCTATGGGATCTTCTGCACCTGAGATTCTCTCTTCCATCTCTTCTATTCTGTTGCTGATGCTCGATTCTATGGATAGTTCCACATTTCTTTCCTAGGGTTTCTATCTCCAGCGTTGCCTCACTTTGGGTTTTCTTTATTGTTTCTACTTCCCTTTTTTGGTCTTGGATGGTTTTATTCAATTCCATCACCTGTTTGGTTGGGTTTTCCTGCAATTCTTTAAGGGATTTTTGATCTTCCTCTTTAATGTCTTCTACCTGTTTAGCAGTGTTCTCCTGTATTTCTTTAAGTGAGTGATTAAAGTCCTTCTTGATGTCCTCTACCATCATCATGAGATATGCTTTTAAATTAAATTGGGTCTAGCTTTTCAGGTGTGTTGGGGTGCCCAGGACTGGGTGGGGTGGGAGTTCTGCGTTCTGATGATGATGAGTGGTCTTGGTTTCTGTTAGTAAGATTCTTACATTTGTCTTTCGCCATCTGGTAATCTCTGGAGTTAGTTTTTATAGTTGTCTCTGGTTAGAGCTTGTTCCTCATGTGATTATGTTAGCCTTTTATCAGAAGACATGGGAGACTAGCTCTCTCCTGAGTTTCAGTGGTCAGAGTACTCTCTGCAGGCAAACTCTCCTCCTGCAGGGAAGGTGCCCAGATATCTGGTGTTCGAACCTGCCTCTTGGCAGAAGTTGTGTTCCACTTACCAGAGGTCTTAAGATCCCGTGGATTATCCTGTGGGGATCTTGTGGGTGTCTGCAGACTCCTTGCTCATGGTACTCTAGTGCTGGCATGGACCAGAAGGAAATTGTAACCCTGAGCAGGACGGGTTTTTCTGCTTCCCTACTAATGCAGTCTCAGGTCCCTTGCGATTGGATTGGAGCAGAAGCTGTGTTCCACTCACCAGAGGTCTTATGATCCCATGGAGGGTCCTGTGGGGACCTTGCAGGTGTCCACAGACTATGCGCCCAAGGTACCCCAGTGCTGGCGTGGACCTGAAGTGCCTATAGTTCTTTCAGAAAGGAAAAATTCTGGGTCATAGTTTTTACAGTGAGATGGCAGCCTTATCCCTCACTTGAGGCCCTGTCTTTCTGCTCTACAAGTTTCCTCTCCTCACTGTAGGGCATTTCATCTAAGGTCCCTCCCCTTGTATCCTGAGAGTCTCTCACCTCCTAGGTCTTTAGGATATTCTGGAAGGTCCCCCAAACACTTACTTCCTGAGGTTGCCACTCTTTCTGCTGGCCCTTGGGGCTTCAGTCCTTCCCCCCCCAACCCAATATCAAATCATGTTCCACTCTTTATCTCTGCTCCAGTCCCCTTTCCATCCCAGATCTCTTCCTCCCTCCCCACCTTGTGATTGCTTTTAAGATTGTCTTAATTATTCTGAGTTTTTTTTTTTTTTTTCAGATGAAATTGTGAATTTTCCATTCAAGATCTGTAAAGAATTATGTTGGAATTTTGATAGGAATTGCATTGAATCTGTAGGTGGCTTTTGGTAAGATAGTCATTTTCACTATGTTAATCCTACTATTACATGGTCATTTTTTTTCTTCTTGTAATATCTCAGTTTATTTCTTCAGGAACTTAAAATACTTTTCTTTTCAATTTTTATTAGATAATTTCTTCATTTGCATTTCAAATGCTATTCTGAAAGTCCCCTATACTCTACACCCCCCCCCGCCCTGCTCCCTTACCCACCCACTCCCACTTCTTGGCCCTGATGTTCCCCTGTACTGGGGCATATAAAGTTTACAAGACCAAGGGGCGTCTCTTCCCAATGATGGCAGACTAGACTATCGTCTGCTACATATGCAGCTAGATAAACGAGCTCTGGGGGTACTGGCTAGAGGAACTTAAAATTCTTGTCATACAGGTTTTTTCCTTGATTAGTGAGAATTACTAAAAATATTTTATAATATTTGTTGCTATTATGAAGGGTTTTGTCTTTTTACATTCTTGCAGAGCATGTTTATTGCTTATACAGAGGAATGCCCTTGATTTCTTTGAGATAATTTTGTATCCAGCAACTTCACTAGAGTTATCAGCTATAAAAGTTCATTGTAAGAATTTTTGGGATCATTTATGGATACTATCTGTGATTTATGGATAATAATCTGTGAGTAGCTCTACATTGACTTCTTCATTTCCATTTTGTATCTGTTTGATCTATTTTGTCTTATCACTCTGGCTAGAAATTCAAATACTGTATAAAAGAGATAGGGAGAAATTAAACAGCCTTGTCCTTTCTCTGGTTTTAGTTGGATCACTTGAAGTTTCTCTCCTTTTAATTTGATGTTGGCTATTGTCTTGCTATATATTCTCTATATTGTGTTTATGTATGTGACTTGTATCCCGGATCTATCCAAGATTTTAATCATGAAAGGAGGTTGAAGTTTGTGAAAGGGTTTTCAGCATCTAATGAGATGATCATTTTTTTTTCTTTCAGTTTGTTTATACGGTCGATTACATTGATTAATTTTTATATATTATACCACCTCTGCATCTCTGAGCTGAAGGATACTTGATCATGAAGGATGATATCTTTGATGTATTTTTGCATTTGGTTTCCTAGTACTTTATTGAATACTTTTGCATAAATGTTCATAAGGAAAATCGGCTTAAAATTCTCTTTCCTTCTTGAGTCTTTGTGGGTTTAGGTATCAGGGTGAATGTGGCTTCATAGAATGAATTTTGTAATGTTCTTCTGTTTCTATTTTGTTTAATAGTTTAAGGAGGATTGACATTAGCTCTTCTTTGAAAGTCTGGTAGAATTCTGCTCTAAATTCATCTGGCCCAAGGCCTTTTCTGGTTGGGAGACTTTTAATGCATGCTTCTGTTTCCTTAGAGGATATAGGAATATTTAAATAGTTTATCTGATCTTGATTTTGCTTTCATAATTTAGAAAAACATCCACTTCATTTAGATGTTCCAATTTTGTGGTGTACAGGCTTTTGAAATAAAACCTAATGATTCTTTGAATTTCCTCATTGTCAGTTGTTATTTCTCCCATTTTAGTTCTGATTTTGTTAATTAGGGCACTGTCTCAATGTCTTTTAGTTAGTTTGGTTAAGGATTTGTTTATCTTTTTGATTTTCTCTAAGAAGCAGCTCATGTTTTCATCAATGCCTTTTTGTTCTCTTTGTTTCTAGTTGATTGATTTTAGATGTGAGTTTGATTATTTCCCGCTGTTTACTCTTCTAGGGGGGTGATTCTTCTTCTTTGTCTGAAGCATTCGGGTGTACTTCTAATTTGGTAGTATGAGAAAACTTCAATTTCATTATAAGGGCACTTAGTCCTATGAACTTTCCTGTTGCCACTGCTTTCATAGTCTCCCAAATGTTTGTGTATGTTATGTGTTTATTTTCATTGAATTGAGAACATCATTTAATTTCTTTCTTTGTTTCTTCCCTGATCAAGTGACCATTGAGGAGAAGGTTGTTCAATTTCCATTAATTTGTAGGTTTTCTCTTTCTGCTGTTGTTTAAATCCAGCTTTAATTCATGGTTGTCCGATAAGATGCACGGGGTTAAAAAAAAAAAAAAGATGCACGGGGTTAATTCAATCTTCTTCTATCTGTTGAGGCTTCCTTTAAGACTAATTATATGGTTAATCTTGGAGAAGGTTCTGTGAGGTGCTAAAAAAAAGGCATATTCTTTTTTGTTTAAGTGAAATGTTCTATAGGTATCTATTAGATCCATTTGTATTATTACTTTTTTATTTTCATTAATTCTGTTTAGTTTCTGGCTCGATGTATGTTCTATTAGTGAAAATGGTCGATTGATATCTCCAAATATTTTTTTTTTGTGGGATTTGACATGTAATTTAACATATACTTTTGACAAATTTGGGTGTCTTTGCATTTGGGGGATATAGTTTTTTTCAGAATTGATATATCTTTCTGGTGGATTTTTCCTGTGAATAGTATGAATTCCATTTTCTTGTCTTTTTTGATTTCTTTCAGTTGAAAGTCTATTTTATTAGATATTAGAATGGCTAATACAGCTTGTATCTTGGATTTATTTGCTTATAATAGCTTTTTCTAGCCATTTATTTTTAGATAATGTCTATTTTTGTTGCTGGAATGTGTTTCTTGTATACAGCAGAATGATGAATTCTGTTTATGCATCACCTCTCCTAACCCTTGTCTTTTTACTGGGGGATTGAGTCCATTGATGTGGAGATATATTAATGATCAATGATTGTTAATTTCTATTATTTTGATGTTGGTGGTAGTAGTAGTAGTAGTGTGTTTGTGTGTTTGTATGTTTCTCATTTATTTGCTTTAATTGTGTGAAAGTATTCATTTAGTATGTTTTCTTGAGTCTAGTTAACCTCATTGGGTAACAGTTTTCCTTTTAGTATCCTCTGTAAAGTCTGTAAGGTGGAAAGATACTGCTAAAATTTGTTTTTGTCATGGACTATCTTGGTTTTTCCAATCATGGTGATTAAAATTTTTTCTGAGTATAGTAGTTTGAACTGACATCTTTGGTCTCTTATGGCCTGCAAGACATCTTCCTTTAGAGTTTCAGATGAAAAAGGTGGTGGTTATTATTATAGGTTTAACTTTAAATGTTATTTGGCCTTTTTACTTTGCAGCTTTTAAATTTCTTTCTTTGCTGCTCTTTATATTTAGTGTTTTAGTTTCTATGTGGCACAGGGTTTTCATTTTATGGTCCAATCTGTGTTGTGTTCTGTAAGCTTCTTATATATTTATAGGAATCTCTTTCTTCACGGATATTTTCTTATATACTTTTGTTGATGTTTTCTGTGCCTTTAAGGTAGGAATTGCCTCTTATTATTCTTAACTTTGTTTTTTTTTCATAGTTTTGCAAATTTTTAGATGTTTTGTGTCATGAATGTTTTAGGCTTTATATTTTCTTTGAGTGATTAATTATTCTGTCAGTATTATCTTCTATGCTTGAGATTCACTCTACTATCTCCTATTTTCTACTGGTGATGCTTATGTCTGTAGTTCCTGCTTTCCTTCATAAGTTTTCCATTGTTGTGTGTAATTTTTGCTACCCTGCCTATGATCCAGGAATGGGCTGCCCTACCAGCTCACACTCAGCTTCTCTCTAATCCACAGATAACACAAACACACACACACACACACACACACACACACACACACGTTGCTCATTTTCAACTTGTCTTCTTAGCACAATTCCTGGTTGCTAATTATCTCCCACTTGGGAAAAAATATTCCCTTATCAGTAATCTTAGCTCTATACCTCAACCTGCCCTAAACATTATACACTGACCACTGGCCTGTAGGAGACATAGGCCACTGCTCCTCCTGAGACTTTTCATGGCTGCTTGGCTTTTCTCTCTCCAAGGCATATCAAACACTCCTTTTCTCCCCTGAGTCTGTCTGTTTTTCTCCAGGGACCTGGGAGTCCCACATATTCTTTGCACCCAGAAATTGGCCTCTGGTTTCTTTACTGACAGTTCAAGAACCAACTGGGGAGCAGGACTTGTCAGAACCACCCCTATCTTCTATCTCCAGGATAACCTCAGTTTGTGTTTCACTGCTTTTATTTCTCTTTTCAGATCTTGGGCAGTTTCATATATATCTGTCATGTGTTTGAGTTTTTATTTATTAATTATTTATATTTCCTCTTCTTTTTAATGTCTCTACATATTTAGATGTATTTTCCTTTATTTCTTAAGGAATTTTATTCATTTTGTCTTTAGAGGCCTACATCATCTTTATTAGATTAGATTTAAGATCATCACCTCATGCTTCGTTTTCATTAAGATATCTAGGGGTTGCTTTACCAGGATAACTGGTCTCTGTTGGTGCCACATTTTGCTGGTATACTGGCTGGTTTTGGGTGTCAACTTGACACAGGCTGGAGTTATCACAGAGAAAGGAGCTTCAGTCAGGGAAATGTCTACATGAGATCCAGCTGTAAGACATTTTCTCAATTAGTGATTAAGGGGGAAATGCCCCTTTTAGGTGGGATCATCTCTGGGTCTTGGGTTAAATAAGACAGCAGACTGAGCAAGCCAGGGGAAGCAAGCCAATAAAGAACATTCCTCCATGGCCTCTCCATCAGCTCCTGCTTTTTGACCTGCTTGAGTTCCAGTACTGAATTGCTTGGTGATGAACAGCTGTATGGAAGTGTAAGCTGAATAAACCCTTTCCTATCCCAACTTACTTCTTGGTCATGATGTGTGTGCAGGAATAGAAACCCTGACTAAGACACCTAGATCTTGTTGGTTCTGTTCAGCATTGTTTTTTCCCTTTTGTTGGCTAGATCTCCCTGATGGCAGTAGTTTTTCTCTGGGTGCTAGGGTCCAGACAATGGAGGTCAGGGTACCTGAATCTGATGTCTGTGCTCAGGAGGGCCCCTCTAGCTAGGGAATTGTGGGAGAATGTTTCAAGCAAGTTTTTCTTAGGGTCTCTGCAGGTCTCCCCATGGAATCAGGATATTCTTCAGGTCCTGTAAGTCTCCTTGGGAACAAAGAACAAGCCCAGAGCTATACAGTAGAGTTTCAAAACCTCAAGCAACTCATACCTGCAGGCTGTGTTTTAGGAGGACCCAACTAGGAAGGGATTGATGAAGCAGGATTCCAAACTGGCTGGTCTGGGGTTCCCTGAAGGTTTTCAAATGGGAGCAGTATGCTTTTAGGGTTGTGCAGGGATCTCAGGACCAAAAAGTGAGCCTAGACATAGAAAATGGGTTTCAGGGAAGCAAAAGCAACTCACCTCTGAAAACTATGTTCCAGGCAGGACCCTGCTGAAAAGTATTGTGTTTCTTCTTTTGAAAAGTGTCTATTGATTGTATTAAGCCATTTGATGATTTTCAGTTTTTATTTTGGTTTAGTTTCTGGTTTTGCTTGTTTTAGAGTCTACTTTCTGCATTTTTTTTATTCTGGATATTAGCACGTTGTCTTAAGTTTGGCTGACAAAGACTTACCCTCATTCTTTCACCTATCTGTCTTTGTGCCATATTGATAGTTCACTTTGCTATATAAAATAAAAATTTAATTTTACCTAGTTCCATCTGTTGATATTTTGGGTTAGTTCTGGTTCTATTGATGTTCAGTTCTGTTCTGAAATTTAATATCTACCCAATTGTCTCCAATGATTTTTCTTGTTTTCATATAGAGCTTCTAGTGTTTCAAGTTTAAATGATTGTCATTGACACATTTTGAATTGGTTTTTGTACAAGGTGAGGGATATTAATGTAACTTCAATTTTTGGCAGAAAGATATTCAGTTTTGCAGGCATGACTTGTTGAATAGATTTGAAACAATTTATGATTTTATCAGATTGTCAGAAATTGGGTGAACATAGCATTGTCACTTTATTTGTTAGTCCTCTATTTATTGTAGTGAGATACTTGTTTGTTTTTATGTCAATTCTAGACTGATTTTGCCATCACAACAGCATTAAGTTGTGTGTGATTCCAAGAACTCTACTGTCTACTTCTGAGCTTGCTCTTCAGTCCCATGAAGCACTGCAAGACCTGAAGAGAGTTCTGATTGACTGAGGAGACCTAAGGTGACCTTAAGAATTATCTGCTTGGAACATTGCCCAAATAACAAAACAATCCATAGCCAATGAGCACGCCCTAAGCATGGTCATGAAACTCTGCATTCTGACTTCTAGGAATTTCATTGACAATGTTTTCTTCCCTCTATCAGATTTAGGATTGGTAACGATATTTTCCTAATATGTCGGTTTCCGTTTTGTCTTATTGACAGTGTCCTTTGCCTTACAGAAGTTTTGCAATTTTATGAGGTCCCATTTGTTGATTCTTGATCTTACAGCACAAGACATTGTTGTTCTTTTCAGGAATTTTTCCCCTGTGCCCATATGTTCAAGGTTCTTCCGCACTTTCTTCTCACAGTCATTTAGATGGAGCATAGGGTCCCCAATGAAGGAGCTAGAGAAAGTACCCAAGGAGCTGAAGGGGTTTGCAGCTCCCTAGGAGGAGGAACAATATGAACTGACCAGTAACCCCAGAGCTCCCTGGGACTAAACCACCAATCAAAGAAAAGACACAGAGGGACTCATTGCTCCAGCTGCATATGTAGCAGAGGATGGTCTATTCAGTCATCAGTGGGAGTAGAGGCTCTTGGTCCTGTGAAGGTTCTATGCCCCAATATAGGGAAATGCCTAGGCCAGGAAGCAGGAGTGGGTGGGTTGAGGAGCAGGACGGGGTGGGAGAAGATAGGGGATTTTCAGAGGGTAAACTAGGAAAGGGGATAACATTTGAAATGTAAATAAAGAAAAAGATCTAATTAAAAAAGAAAGAAAATGTTTATTTCTAATGGACTCCTGTCAGCACAGAAGGTTTGCTAATTTGAAGTCATTCCTGAGTGGTTAAAAACAAAACAAAAACAAAAACAAAAAAGCAGACAAACAAACAAAAAGCATGACACAAACCAACTTGCCGGGCTGTGGTGGCGCACGCCTTTAATCCCAGCACTCGGGAGGCAGAGGCAGGTGGATTTCTGTGTTCGAGGCCAGCCTGGTCTACAGAGTGAGTTCCAGGACAGCCAAGGCTACACAGAGAAATCCTGTCTCAGAAAAATAAACAAACAAACAAAAAAACAAAAACAAAAACGAAAACAAAAAATAAAGCATTTAGAGTTGACCTCAATTATAAATAGGACTGCTCCCACCTAGCCTAGTCTGCACAGGTGAGAGTGTGGACTACAGAAGCTAACAGCTTCTGGGACAGGCAGAAGCCACAGAACTTCTGAGGCAGACCCTGATTCGGGCTCCAGATATCCGGGCACCTTCCCTGCCAGAGGACAGGGCTTCACCCCGCTCGGGAGGGCTTTGCCAGAGCACCTGGGGGAGTCATCTTGGTTCTGAGATCCCTCTGTGACTAGTCTGCGCAGGTGAGAGTGTGGACTACAGAAGTTAACAGATTCTGGGACAGGCCCTGATTCAGGCCTTCATCTTCTGCCAGGAGGCAGGATCGAAGGCCAGATATCTGTGCACCTTCCCTGCAAGAGGAGAGCTTGCCTGCAGAGAGTTCTCTAACCACTTAAAGTCAGGAAAGAGCTAGTCTCCCAGGTCTGCTGATAGAGGCTAACAGAACCACAAGAGGAACAATCTCTAACCAGAGACAACTATAAAAACTAACTCCAGAGATTACCAGCTGGTGAAAGGCAAACATAAGAATCTTACTGGCAGAAACCAAGACCATTCATCATCATTAGAACCTAGCACTCCCACCTCAGCCAGTCCTGGGCACCCCAAAACACCTGAAAAGCTAGACCCAGATTTAAAAGCATATCTCATGATGATGGTAGAGGACATCAAGGAGGACTTTAATAACTCACATAAAGAAATACAGGAGAACACTACTAAAGAGTTACAAGTCCTTAAAGGAAAACAGTAAAACACAACCAAACAGGTAGAAGTCCTTAAAGAAAAACAGGAAAACACATCCAAACGGTGATGGAAATGAATAAAACCATACTAGATCTAAAAAGGGAAGTAGATACAATGAAGAAAACCCAAAGTGAGGCAACGCTGGAGATAGAAACCTTAGGAAAGAAATCTGGAACCATAGATGCAATCATCAGCAACAAAACACAAGAGATGGAAGAGAGAATCTCAGGTGCAGAAGATTCCATAGAGAACATAGGCACAATAATCAAAGAAAATGCAAAATACAAAAAGAACCTAACTCAAAACATCCAAGAAATCCAGGACACAATGAAAAGACCAAACCTATGGATAATATGAGTAGATGAGAATGAAAATTTTCAACTTAAAGGGAGGGCCAGCAAATATCTTCAACAAAATTAAAGAAGAAAACTTCCCAAACCTAAGGAAAGAGATGCCCATGAACATGCAAGAAGCCAAGAGAGGAACAACAAAGGCAATAAATAAAGATAGAATATTAAAAGCAGTAAGGGAAAAAGGTCAAGTAACATATAAAGGCAGGCATATCAAAATTACACCAGATTTTTCACCAGAGGCTATGAAAGCCAGAAGATCCTGGACAGATGTTATACAGACACTAAGAGAACACAAATGCCAGATTGTTTCTCTAGCTGCATATGTATCAGAAGATGGCCTTGTCACCCATCAGTGGAAAGAGAGGCCCATTGGTCATACAAACTGTATCTGCCACTGTACAGGGGAACACCAGGGCCAAGAAGTGGGAGTGGGTGGGTGGGGGAGTAGGTAGGGAAGCGTGTGGGGAACTTTTGGAATTGCCTTGGAAATGTAAATGAAGAAAATACCTAATAAATAAGTAAATAAATAAATAAATAATAAATAAATAATAAATAAATAAAGCATTTATTTGAGGTTGGATTATAGTTCAGAGGTTAAGTCCATTTTCCTAATGGTAAGAAGCATGGTAGACTGTAAACAATTATGGTGCTGGAGAAGTAGCTCACAATTTTAAATCCAGATGCACAGACAGTAAGAAAAGAGAGAGTCTCTCGGCCTGATATTGTCCCTTAAAACCTCAAATCGAATCCATAGTAACATACTTTCTCCAAGAAGACCACATATATTTCCCAAATACCAGACCTCTTAATCTTTTCAAATAGTGACACACCTTGATGTCAACATTTTCAAGTCTATTAGTTTATTGAGGGCATTCATTTTCTTTTACATATTCACATTCTAAACCCTGGGCCTCATAGCTTATAACCATAAATTAATGCAAAATACATTTATAACAACATCAAAAGTCCTTATATTCTGTCAGTTTTTAAAATATTTCAAAGTACAAAGTTTCTTCTGATACTCCTCAACCACTTAATGTAATTCCCGTTAATCAAGGATGATAAAATACTTTCAACACACAATCCCACATAATGATTATTTTCATTCCGAATGAAAAGAAGGGAAGCATAGTAAAAAAATACCAGACCAAAGGAGGACTGAGAAACAGTATGGCAAACTTCAAGGCTTTGACTCCCTGTCTGGTGTTTAATGTCAAATTGCATTTCAGCTCTCTACCACTTTTCTACTTGGTTGATTATAACACAGTTTTTCCTATTGAGCCCATTCCACAGCCTCTTATCAAGAGTCCTTAGGAGAAATTCTGGCATCTCTAACAACTTGTGGTCCCCACGAAATTCAGGATTCACCTTCACAGTTTTACAAAATGGTTTTTATGAGCCTCCATGCAATGACACCCATGACACGCCTCATGTAGCATTCTATAGCTATAGAATATGACTCTATAACATTTCTTGCATTCTTTGAATTATAGATCTAAATACAAGTGACCACTAATAATCACATAACAGAGTCAATACTAGCAAAAAATATCACAAATGCTTGCCCTCTGAATCTTCTTGAATTGGGTGCTCACAGTTCAAATTAGTCTTGGCATCATTTTTTTTTCTGTGTTCCTTCAAGAATAGCCCAGTATGCCCCCTTAAAGCATTAAACTTATTTTCTAATCTAAAGTCCGAAGGGCCACAAAGTATCAACAAGCAGTATGTTCAGACCTGTCCGAGCAATACTTGGATCCCAAGTGTCAACTTCTGTTTTAGTCTGTGTTCTGTTGCTGTGAAGAGACACACTGATCAAGACAACTCTTATAAAGGGAAGTTTTGAGTACTGCTTAGAGATTTGAAGATTAGACCATTGTGAATATTCAGGAAAACATAGCTACATACAGAAAATTCTATACCCTGACTCTTAGGCATCAAAGATAGAGGGAGGGAAGTTAGTTTGGGGGACATTATTTGGTGTCTAAAACCTCAAGGCCCTCTCTCACTAAGACAGTTCCTCTAACAAAACCACACCAACAGGGCCATACCTCCTCGTCCTTTCATATAGTTCTACTCTCTAGTGACAGAACATTCAAAACTATTATTTTATGGATAGCAACCTCTTTCAAATATCTGCAGTTAGTAACATCAAAATGGCAACATCTATGCAACTTCATCACCTTCTTGGCTCATGTAACCTCCCACCATATTAACTTTCTCACTGGCCTGCTTTGGTCTCACCTGGTCTAGAGAATTAATGTTTGCTTTCAACTTTTGTGATGTCAATTGCCCTGTTCCATGTTAGAATTTTACATATTCTGCAGTATTGCCTTTTGTGACTGGATCATTTGTTTTACTATAATGATCTTCAATTCCATCAGTGTTACAACAAATAACAAGGATTCATTACTCTTTGAGCTGAATACATTTCCTGTGTGTGTGTGTCTGTGTGTGTGTGTGTGTGTGTGTAGGTTTATTCTGTGATCCTGTTTTTCTATCATCTCTACTGCTAAACACTTATGTTACTTATATAATTTTTCCTTTTATGATTATGAATGCAATAATCATATAAGACACATTTGAGCTGTAATGATTTTATTTCTGTTGTGTAGAAGCAAAACAATGGTATTGTTGGATGATGAAATTCTCTTTTCTTATGAAATAGTAACGTTTCGTAGCTAGGGATTCCTAGAATATTTATATTACAATATGATTGCAGTACAAATTACAATGCAGAAGAGTAAAAATAAAGCAGGTATAGGGAGCATCACTATAAAATTTTATTGTCTGAAGCAATTAGGGGTGATTTTTAGATATTTCCTTTCAACACAAGTATGGGGAAGCTGTGGCATCCAGCTTTATGGACAATTCACCTACTATGTTCTTGAACTCCTAAAGATTAATGATGAAATTTTTTGTAAGCTAGTCTAATATGCCAGTAGCTGCTTTTAATAAATGTACTTTCTTCAATAGGAATATGATGGGGATTGTGTGTGTGTGTGTGTGTGTGTGTGCGTGTATGTATGTGTTTGAAAGACAGAAATGAAGTGTATGTAATAAAAAGCAATGTTAACATTACAAAATTTTCAGAACTTTCTTAATGCCCAATTAGTAGAACAATGCTAATTTGGCACTGAAGATGAGAGGCTGTTAGGTTGTGATGATTAATATGTGTTATATCTAAAATCAACTTATAGAAATGTCTGGAGGTAAGTCTATAGGGATATTTTTGGAAAGAATCCATTAAGTGAAGACAACTTCCCTCCAGAATAGGTTGTGCTTTCTAGCAGCATCCCACATACCATGAGTAACAAGGGTAAAACTATTGTGTTTTGTTTGTCTACATTTATCTCTTACTGATGAATATATTAATTATTACTGACAGTTCTACTGCCATCTGTGGAGAGCCGTGCTGCGAGCAATCGCCATTATAAGATGGTGCTGGCCTCCTCTGTGCCTAACTAGTAAACAAGTCTTGTACGCAGGTGTGAGAGTGAACTCACGCCTAGTCACTGCCCATATCGGGGCATAGTAATGGGGTGATGGGCGAGCAATGAATCAGGAGCTGGTATGCCACATCAGGTGCTGAAACGCCATGGCTGAGAGCTATATAAGCAATGGCATTTTCCAGGGTCGGGGTCTTCCCTCCTGAAGAAGCAATAAAGCTTTTTGTTGCAGAAGATTCCGGTTGTCCGAGTGTGTTCTTGCTGGCGAGAATGATAGCTCGGGATAAGTGGCGCCGAGGAACCCAGGAACTTTATACCATCACACCTGCACAAGGGAGATCCCCCGTTCGCGGGGCAGAATCAGAACTGCAGGACATTAAGGCTCTGTAAGGTACGTACAGTCTTGAAATTTCTCCAGAGTTAGACGCCCTTTTGATTGTTTTCATGGTGATTATTCCTTCCCTTTCAGTTTCGTTTTGCTTCCACCACTGGAACTGCTGACTGGTTCTCAGTCGCAGTCAGGCCTGGACAGCGACCAGTATTGCTGACTGGTTCTCAGTCGCAGTCAGGCCTTCACAGTGACCAGTATGGGTATCTCCCACTCTGTAGTAAGTGCCTTAAGGTTGGTCTTGAAGCAGTGTGGCCTGAAAATCGCCACTAAGACTATAGAGGGATTTGTCAGGGAGATAGACTGTGTGGCACCATGGTATGCTTGCTCAGGGTCATTAACTGTCGCCTCATGGGACAAACTGAAAGGAGATCTAGTTAGGGTACAGCAGAACGGCAAACTTAAAGCAGGGATCATGCCATTGTGGAAACTGGTAAGATCATGCTTAACAGACGAGGATTGTCAGCAAATGGTTGAAGAGGGGCAGAAAGTTTTGGACAAAATTCAAGACAGTCTACCAGAGACAGAGCGGGGAGAGAGAGTAAGAACTGAGAGGAAAGAAGGTACACTGAAGAATAAAGGCCTTTCCACGGGCCTTGAGCCTGAGGAAACGAGATATAAGGGAAAAATGCCCTGGGAGAGCTTAGAAAAAGGGATGGAAAGGGAGAGAAGAACAGAGATGGAGCTGGGGAGGCACATAAGGAAAGGAACCTCTATCTGCCATTAGATGAATTCAAGGCACTAGCTGTCAGTACGTCAGAATCTGATAAGGAACTTAGCTCCTGTTTCCTGAGGAAACAGACTTAGTGGAAAAAGCGGTAGGCTATGAGGGAGAAAGATACCAGCCATATGAAAGATGAGTTAATCAGTTACAGAATAACATGAAAGCAGCTAGAGACAACTGTCAGTTCACTGCGTGGTCTCTGGGCCCTAGTGCACCTACGCCCTATGTGCAGAGGTATCATTCAGACTCATTCATTTCAAAAGAGGAACAGAGAAAAGTGCAGCAAGTGTTTCCAGTCTTTGAAGGCGCTGATGGCGGACATGTTCATATTCCGGTGGAGTATATACAGATTAAAGAACTTGCTGAGTCAGTCCGTAACTATGGAGTCAATGCCAACTTCACTGTAGCCCAAGTCCAAAGGCTTGCGACTGTGTCAATGACCCCTGGTGATTGGATGACTGTAGTGAAAGCTGCATGTCAAGATTTACAAACTATAGAAAAGGCCTTACAAGATGCTCAATTACAATGCATTGATGAGTCAAATTCATTTGAATTGTGCATATTAAAAACTGCACAGTTACCAACAGCAGTCTTGTAGAAAAATGGACCCTTATTGTGGGTCCACCCTAATGCTTCCCCTGCAAAAATCATTGATTGGTATCCTAATGCAGTTGCTCAATTTGCACTTCGGGGGATAAAAGCAGCCATTACTCATTTTGGGAAAGAACCTCATATGCTAATTGTGCCTTATACCTCTTCTCAAGTTCAAACCGTGGCAGCAACAACTAACGATTGGGCAGTCTTGGTTGCCTCCTATTCAGGACAAATTGATAATCATTATCCAAAACATCCAATTTTACAGTTTGCCTTAAGCCATGCCATAGTGTTTCCAGTAATAACAGCCAAACACCCACTTCCGGATGGGGTAGTAGTGTATAGAGATGGATCTAAATCTGGTATAGGTGCATATGTAGTAAATGGCCAAGTAACATCTAAACAATATAATGAGACATCACCCCAGGTTGTAGAGTGCTTGGTAGTTCTCGAAGTCCTTGAAACTTTTCCGGGACCACTCAATATTGTATCTGATTCCTTATATGTGGTTAATGCAGTTAATATACTTGAAGTTGCTGGCTTAATTAGACCCTCTAGCAAGCTTGCTCACATTTTTCAGCAAATTCAGTCAGCCCTGTTACATAGAAGACATCTTGTGTATATTACTCACGTTAGGGCTCATTCTGGCCTTCCTGGCCCTATGTCTCATGGAAATGACTTGGCAGACAAAGCCACTAGAATCATGGTTGCTGCTCTGTCCTCGCAGGCAGAGGCTGCAAGGGAGTTTCATAAATGCTTCCACGTGACGGCTGAAACATTACACCGCCATTTCACTTTAACCAGGAAAGAAGCTCGTGACATTGTCACCCAATGTCAAAATTGTTGTCAATTTTTGCCTACTCCTCATGTAGGGGTAAACCCCCGAGGCATCAGGCCATTACAGGTCTGGCAAATGGATGTCACTCATATTTCCTCCTTTGGAAGGAATCAATATTTACATGTTTCCATTGACACCAGCTCTGGTGTTATGTTTGCTACACCTTTAACAGGTGAGAAAGCCTCTCCTGTTATACAGCACTGTTTAGAAGCGTGGAGTGCTTGGGGCAAGCCCACAATTCTTAAAACCGATAATGGGCCAGCATATACCTCTACTAAATTTCAGCAATTTTGTCATCAAATGGATGTCAATCACCTGACTGGCCTTCCTTATAATCCTCAAGGACAAAGTATTGTGGAAAGTGCCCACCGTACACTCAAGTCTTATTTTATAAAACAAAAGGGGAGAGTTGATGACACTCTGCCCTCAGTGCCAAGAGTAGCTGTATCCATGGGACTCTTTACACTTAATTTTTTGAATCTTGACAAGCAAGGTCGCTCTGCAGCCGATTGACATAGCTCAAACCCTGATAGACCAAAAGAAATGGTCAAATGGAAGGATGTCTTATCTGGTCTGTGGAAAGGCCCTGATTCTATTTTGATATGATCCAGGGGAGCTGTTTGTGTTTTTCCACAGAGTGAAGACAACCCATTTTGGCTGCCAGAACAACTCACCCTCAAGATAGTAATCAAGGATGGTGTGGAAGATGCTTACCTCCTGAGGACTGCTCCTGATCCTGACAATGCTGAACTTGTCTCAGGTTCCTAGTATGATGGGCGAACAGAGATGGGCCATTCTCTTGACTTTCCCTAAACCAATGCCAGTTCACCATGATGCTATAGTTTTTCCAAAATTCTTTACTACTAATAAAACATTAGATTTACCATATCTACCCTATGATCCCACCTGAGCACCATTAGGAGAAAATCACTCTTTATTAGAACAGGATTCTTTATGGTTTCAAATTAATGGACCAGGAAAATGTATTAACCTCACAGCTCGAGCTTTGGGGATGTTTAATGAGCACTGAGGAGGATGGGTGAGCACAACCGAAGATATTTCCAACGCAGATATAACCATTACAAATCGAACCTTCTGGCAGGAGGCAATTTGGGTTAATGGTACATTTCTAAAACCTAACTTTTCAGACAAAGAACCTCCCCACCAACCAAAAATAGCCCCTCATTGTAGCTTGGAAGATGAAGGGCTGATCCTGCCTTGATCTGATCGTCAATCCTCCATCACTCATTGGGCAGATCAGAGTAAAACCTTTTCCTTTTCTCCCAACATGATGGCCGACCCAGAGAAATAATTTGTTATGAAAAAGGGACTTTTCATAAAGGACTTTAGAATGCATCCCTTTCATAAGTGGGTGCTTTGTGGAGTCAATGGCAGTTGTACAGAACTCAATCCTTTGATCTTTATCCAGGGAGGAGCAGTTGGAAAGGCTTCTTTTACTGGCATCTCAAGATTTGCTCAGTATTGGGGAATACATGCTGCCTCCCTGGATTCTTATGGATATACTAATACCAGTGTAGAGATCACTGGGTTCAATAAAACTTTGGTAAACCAGATTAATTATCCATCTACCCCAGTCTGTGTTTACCCCCCTTTCTTGTTTATTCTTTCAAATGATTAATTTGAAGTCTGTTTCAATGATTCTTGTTCGATTTCTCAATGTTGGGATGTAACAAAGGACACCCGTGCCATGGTGGCATGGATCCTACGTTGGATCCCTGTTCCGGTGGAAACACCCTCCACCTTATCCCTGTTTCGACAAAAAAGAGATTTTGGCATTACTGCTGCCGTAATCATAGCAATTTCAGCCAGTGCAGCTGCTGCTACAGCTGCAGGGTACGCTATGGCTAGTACAGTTCAATCAGGCACAAAATTAAATCAGCTTTCAGCAGATCTGACTGATGCCATCACTGTCCAAACTTCTGCTAGTACCAAGTTAAAGGGAGGGCTGATGATTTTGAATCAGCGCCTTGACCTGGCGGAGGAACAGATAGGCGTTCTATACCAGATGGCCCAGTTGGGTTGTGATAGAAAATTGGGCGCTCTGTGTATTACCACTGTACAATATGAAAATTTTACTCATGTAGCTAATCTGTCTAAACAGCTTTCCTTGTATCTTGCAGGAAATTGGTCCAAGGAATTCGATGAGACTCTTGAGGCTCTGAGTGTGGCAGTTTTAAAGATCACCTCAACGTGAGTGAACCTGTCATTGACAGAGGGCCTCTCCTCCTGGATTTCATCTGCATTTTCTTATTTTAAGGAATGGGTGGGGGTAGGTTTATTTGGTGTTGCCACCTGCTGTGGACTTGTGTTCATGCTCTGGTTGGTTTGCAAGCTCAGAACCCAACAAACAAATGACAAGGTTGTGATAGCTCAAGCACTTGCTGCCATTGAGCAAGGGGCCTCCCCCGAAATCTGGCTATCTATGCTCAAGAATTAGTTGATATTGGTGGCTGGCCTCTTTTGTAGAGTTTGCCCTACGTCATTTAGTAGTTACTGTCACATAGCACTGCGGTATCCAGGGATGGGCAACTTTCCTCATGCACAGATCAATCTAAGACACAGGGCCCTGTGGAGATAGGGTTACCCTATGACGGGAAAGGCTGTAACATTAGAGGAATGACCTAAGACAGGAGCCACAGCAGATGGACATGATTACACAGACCTAGTCCAGCCTCATTTTAATAAAATAAAAAGGGGAAGATGTGGAGAGCTGTGCTGCGAGCAATTGCCATTATAAGATGGTGCTGGCCTCCGCTGTGCCTAACTAGTAAACAAGCCTTGTACTCAGGTGAGAGAGTGAACTCACGCCTAGACACTGCCCATCTCGGGGCACACTAATGGGGTGATGGGCGAGCAACGAATCAGGAGCTGACATGCCACATCAGGTACTGAAACGCCATGGCTGAGGGCTATATAAGCAATGCCATTTTCCGGGGTTGGGGTCTTCCCTCCTGAAGAAGCAATAAAGCTTTTTGCTGCAGAAGATTCCGGTTGTCCGAGTGTGTTCTTGCCGGCGAGAATGATAGCTTGGGATAGCCATCCATTGTTGAGAATGATATTTAAGACCTTTGGCTTTCCATGATAGACAGAAGGCTAGTGATTGTCAGTAAATCCTCTAGAATTTCAAACCAATATTGTGGTTCGTGTTGAGGCACCCAGTTTTGTAGCCTGCACATCAACCATGCTTTTTAAAAACTCTTTAATGTTCAGGCAACCATATGTGGATGACCAATATTTTTTCTTAATTCAGTCTAATCAATCACTTTTGCATGTGCATCACATTAATAATGTGTGATGTGCAGTCATCTATTTGATGGAACACAGGGCCTCTAATGAAGGAGCTAGAGAAAGTACTCAGTGAGCTAAAGGAGTCTGCAATCCTATAGGAGGAACAACGATATGAACTAACCAGTACCCCCAAGAGCTGTGTCTCTAGTTGCATATTGTTGGGGCCGGCCTGCAGCTCTCATGTCTGGGTTCGAGCCTGGGATGCATCTTGGAACTGAAAGAAAAGAGGGGATCTAGGCAAGTAAAGAGAGAAATAGAGTCAATACTGTATTCTGATCAAGACTCAACTTTAATGTTGGTTTGCGTTATAAAGAAGAGGGGAGGCCCATTCCCAGTCACACAAAGTTCCTTTGACGTTGTCAGACCAGCCTTTTAGTAGGAACCCACAAAAATCACAGTTCTTAGCCAACTGTGGAACATCTCAAAGAACAGGTTCAGCCTCAGGCAGGTAGCAGGTAGTGGCACATCAAAGGAGAGTGATGAGAAATAGCACAGCAGGTGGCTCTGCCTAAGTGGCAGATGGTCACAGCCAGCCTTGCTAGGCTGGAAGGAGGTAACATTTCTCCCCTTTAAATAATATTAAACAAAACTGGACTGAGGCATAAAATTTATTTATGCTCTAAAGTCCCGCATGGGAATTTTGGTGACTGGAAGCCCCACCTGTCTTAGGATCTCAGATCCTCCCAAACCATCCAATTCCGTCATAGGTGGTTATATGCAGCTAGTTTGTGTAATAATTTATACAAACATGTCTCTGTGGCATATTATCAACAACTATCGCCTTTTGGGATATACTCCTGTCTTAGATTGGTATGATTTTGTGTTCTGGTTGCCCAACACTGGCTGCCAGGCCTTCATCGCACATCAGACCAAATCAGACCAAAGCCACAATATGTACTAGAATTCTTCCTGATGAAAATTAATAACTGCCACCTGCCTTGTTGGAGGCTTTACATCTGCTGCAGTCAGGCTGAAAGGTGGCATTAACTGACCTGCATGAAAAACAAAGGTGGGATAGTGAAAGGCAACAGCATAAAAGCTGCTTTGAAGAAGTCCATGTACTCCATTCAGTTGCAAATTAGCAAGGACCAAGCTCAGCCTTTGACCTCCAGGTGTGGAGGAGCTGGCTTTGAGAATTAGCAGAAAGGCCAGAGATTCTCTGGAAGTGGAGGCTGAGCTCTAAATTACTTTGTTAGGTAATTAGGAATTTTAGCTATCTACAATAGGAATCTCTAATATTGGAATTATTACTAGACCAGTCTAAGATTGAGTTAGACTAACTGGTCACATTGAAGAAAAGAGAAAGATCATTATGACTATTATATGACTAATCTTTCTAAGTCAGAATATACAGTCTCTGATGATCTTTTTGCCATACAGTTAAAAAGCTTGAAGCAAGGCAGCATCACTTGTCTAAACTGGAAAAACAGCAACCAAGGATGGGTCGAAAACATGTACCCAATTTAGCTTCCTTGTCACTTCAGTCAGGGCACTGAGCCAACTCACCTGCCAGCTTGTCACACGAATTAGCCATCATGCTTCTACAGCTTTCGGAGAGAACCTATGTTTTTCCCTTCCCTAATAAGGTAGTTGTTCAGGATCAAACCATATGCCAATAAGTACATCCTTTTAAGATACTATAAAGCATTTATTAAATTCTTTAAGATCCAAAATTCAAAATTCTAAAATAAAGGTATGATTTAAATAATGTGCATGGGAATGCACTAGATGATATGGACAGGGATATAATTCTCCCCTTCTTTGTCTTTTAAGAAGTTAAAGTTTTAAAGTTTCACAATACCTTGTCCTTGAGAATTAATAATTTGTTGATAAAACATCTCAAATAATTGACTGCTATAGTCAGTTTTAATGTAACATGGGCAGTGACTAATAGCACTTTCAATTGTTTCTCTTAAAGAGGGTTGTAACTAGAAAGCTTGAAAAGTTATTAATAGTCACATGTGCATAATTTATTTATTTCTTAACTTAGAAATAAGAGCATTTATTTGTAGCAATTTATTAAGTATAAGTCCTCAAGAATTAACACTATTATGTGGAAGCAAGTAGTAACTGAGGACGCTAATAGCAAAGAAATTGACATGCACAATTTCCAAGAATATTAAAATATTATCTTAAATCATAACTGTTTTGAATATAAAAAGAACAAGATTATATATCCAATCTATCTTATATATATAGGACCTATAGATTGCCTGAGATGTAAATCTACCATGGCATTGCTTTAAGATGTCGAGGCAATCCAGAACAATTTATTAAATGTCTAAAATCAGCCTTCTTAAAAGGACAGTATTTTTTCTTATGAGTTGTATATGCATAAGCAATCGCAATTTTGAGAATTAATAGCATCTGAGGGATAAACAATCTTAAGTAATTGTGAGCTCTGAAATATAATATTGACTATTAATATACAAATTAAGGTTTGATTGTTCAGCATTTTAAAACACCATCTACAGCACACAACTTAATTATCTGTGCTGAAACAGGGGGAAGCTCAAAAGAATAAGCCTGTGATCTAATTCACATGTACTTATTTCCCATAGAGGGGTTGTTTTTAAACACAATAATTGGGACGCATGCATGCATGAATTTATAAAAGACACAGATCATGCATAAAAACAAATTTTAACTTATCTTTGAGATATTGATTGTCAATTTTATTAAATTTGATGATATGTTATAGATCAATTATTAATATTCTGTAGTAACCAAATTAAATGCTGTGTGGAACAAGAAACACTTTGTCAGGTTCCTAAGGCACAATTTTTGTTATAAGTTTTCTAAAATACACAAATATATCTTATAATTCTTTATTAGCACCACAGTAGTTTTAATAGGGTTTAGAAACTGTGCATTGAGGTGAGTGCTACCTCGCCCCGCCCACCGCCTTGTAGCAGAGGATGGCCTAGTCAGCCATCAATGAGAGGAGAGGCTCTTGTTCTTTTTTTTTTTTTTTTTTTTTTTTTTTTTTAATTTTATTTTTTTATTTATTTTTTTTTTAATATTTTTATTACATAATTTCCTCAATTACATTTCCAATACTATCCCAAAAGTCCCCCATAGCGCCCCCCACTTCCCTACCCACCCATTCCCATTCTTTTGGCCCTGGCTTTCCCCTATATTGGGGCATATAAAGTTTGCAAGTCCAATGGGCCTCTCTTTCCATTGATGGTGTTCTTGAGAAGATCATATACCCCAGTATAGGGGAATGCCAGGGCCAGGAAGCAGGAGTGGATGGGTTGGGGAGCAGGGCAGGGGGAGGGTGGGAGGATATAGGGAGCTTTGGGGATAGCATTTGAAATGTAAATGAAGAGAATATCTAATAAAAAAGAAATAATAATAATAATGTGTGATGTGTGTACTACATAATAATACATATATTATTTCTGTAGGTATAATTTCATATAAAATCTAAATAAATAAATAAATAGATCTAAATAAAGAAATACATTGTCTTGTGGTAAATCTCCAACCCAAATAAGCTTGGGCAAAGAAAACACAACTTAATTGATATGAATACATGATCTGCACCTATATTGGGCAGATCTACCACTACACTACCCTCTTCCCCATCTATGAGATCCCTTAGAACTTGAGGTTTCTCCAGGCCACATGCTTCTGCTAAACTTTCCTTCTACCTCCTCCTCCATCACTCTCTCTTGTGTTCTCCAAGACGGAAGTCCTGTCTACTTGCCCAGTGATTGTTTCCTTCATTCATTAGGGGATTGGGTCACAAGATGTCATCAGAGTGTGACTCACTACATGTCCACAACCCCTCACAGGAAGGCAGAATTATTATCAACATGCAAACAGCACCAGGCCCATCTACTACATTGGTCTGCATTTCAGAAAGGGGTAGATATTAAAAGGAAAATATATTATTCGATACTAATGCATATGTTCATCATTGCATGATTATATCCCCCATAAGCACAAGAATAAAAGCAGTATTAGAGGAAACACAACATAGGTTCATTTTTAATGGAGCATTCAGAGAAATTATTATTTAAAAGACTTTGTATATTCAAAAGAGAATATTGTCAAAATTTTGATAATTATAAAAATTTCCACTTAAGTAGCATTCTCTGCTTAAGACTATGTTTGTGTGTGTGTCTGTGTGTCTGTGTGTGTGAATAACTAACTAAATAAGCAAATATATAACAAAAAGTAGGCAGGTTAAATTGGGCACACAGATATCAGAGGTTAAATGCCATCCTTAAGTTCAAAGGCAATCAAAGCATTCAATAAATGTCATGTCCTACATATAATTCTCCATCAAAAATAAAACAAGACAAAATCATAATAAAAGGAATTACTTATGATTAGAATTGATCATAAATAAGATATACTATATTTTATCTTAGTTTCCCTCTTAAGTAATATATAGGTTTTTTCCTTTTCTTTAATGAAAACACAAATATTATCTATGTGCTGTATCTGTATGATATACTTTAAAACTATGAGGTTACTGTATTCACAGGAATTTCACTGCTGTCAAGATTCACGTTGAAGAAATCTACCAGTGTTAGTAAAGCTGCTCTTATTTCTTGCTTTTGTCACTAATGGAACTTCTCAGTAAAGACCAGGTCTAACTGATATATGAACCAAGTCATTCTCCTTAATTGTGTTTGTAAATTCAATACCTATTATAGAAAGAGACATACTTGTATGCACTTCACAAAAATTATTACAGGTTCTAGGCCACACTTTATTCATTCATAACTTGTACATGTTCTAAAACTGTCTGTGTAGAGTAACTACAAAATGTATACTTGTCTCTCATCGACCTTGGGAGGTTTTATTTTACCTAATGCTCCTGTGATGACTCAATACATTTTCTCTAAATATAACATAATGTTATTGAAACTTTACAAGGAAGAAGAAACTTCACTTTGTAGTATATGAAAATGTATTAAAGAAATCCCTTGACTTAAAAATGTTTAAACATAAAAGCTTTGTGGCCTGTGATATGATTTTAGTTTGAACCATACTCTACATTTTAAAATGGTTATCTTTTACTGGATTTGGTGGTACACTATATGCAGGATAATCTTGTAACATGCACAGCAGAGTTTCAGGTTCCAGTAACCCATGTGATTATACAATGAACAACTAAATGTCCTCTGAAGGTGGCCTTAACTTTAATTTTCAACTTACAAGGAATATATCAATGGATAACACTATTTTCAGTCAAGCACTATTTTTAACACAAAGTGAAACTAATAACATATTTGTGCTTTTATTTTCTTTTAGTAGATTTAATATATCTGGGGCTGCAGTGAAATAACTTACATAGCCCTGGCTGTCCACAGGCTCACTATTCTCTTGTTTAAACCTCTATCCTGTTGGTATTAGAGACATTTGCTATAATATTTAAAAAAATCTGAAAATTTAGTTTTGTTCTACTCTTAAGAAGGACACATGCTCCATTATGTTCATGGCAGCCTTATTTATAATAGCCAGAAGCTGGAAAGAACCCAGATGCCCCTCAACAGAGGAATGGATACAGAAAATGTGGTACATTTACACAATGGAGTACTACTCAGCTATTAAAAAGAATTAATTTATGAAAATCCTAGGCAAATGAATGGATCTGGAGGGCATCATCCTGAGTGAAGTAACCCAATCACAAAAGAACTCACATGGTATGTACTCACTGATAAGCGGATATTAGCCCAGAAACTTAGAATACCTAAGATATAAAATACAATTTGCAAAACAAATGAAACTCAAGAAGAATGAAGACCAACTTTGTACCACTAAGGCCTGAACAGGCAGAACTCTGCTATGTTTGTGCCAGTAACCTCAGACTGACCCATGTATGCTCATAGATTGTAGCTCAGTCTCTGAGATTTCCCTGGGTGTGAGCAAGTTGAGGCTGCTGGTCTTCCTAATGGATTGCTGTCCCCTTCAGCTTCTTTAATTCTTTTCCTAATTCAACCATAGGAATCCCCAACTTCAGTTCAATTGTTGGGTGTAAGTATTTGCATTTGTCTCAGTCAGGTGCTGGTAGGGCCTCTTAGAGGTCAGTCATGCTAGACTACCAACCCCCAAAAAGGTGTCCCAAAGACTAACCCAACTTGGAATCCACCTTTTTGGGGGTTGGGTGGCACCAAGGCCTGACACTATTACTGATGCTATGTTGTGCTACCACAACCCTCGAAAACGTGGATTCCAAGTTGGGGTAGTCATTGGACCACCTTTTCTTAAGTCTCTTCTCCATTGTTGTCCCTGCAGTTCTTTTAGACAAGAACAGTTCTGAGTCAGAAACTTTGACTGTGAATTAGTAACCCTGTATCTTTCCTTGAGGCCTTGTATAACTACTGGAGGTGGGCTCTTTGATTTGATTTCCCTCTCATCAATGTTAGATATTTTGGCTACAGTCACTCCCATTGAATCTTAGAGTTTGTCAACTCCTGGGTCTCTGGTACTTTCTAGAGGGTCCTTCCTCCCAACCAAACCCTCACTGTTGCTTATCTCTATTCATTCTCTTGGAGCCATGGGCTTTTCTGTGCTCCCCCATACCTGATCATGTTCACATTTTGTTCTACCACTCACCTCTCTCACCCAGGTGCTACCCTCCCTCTACCTCCCGTGATTACTTCCTTTGTCCTTCTAAGTGGAACTGAAACATCCTCACTAAAGCCTTTCAGCATGTTAGTTTTTTTTGGTCTGTGGGTTGTCCTAGGTATTCTGTACTGTCGGTAGACATAACACACACACACACACACACACACACACACACACACACACACACACACACACACACATATATAAAATCATTAGGTATTAGCCCACATTTTTGATCAGATCTCTGCAGAACAATGAAGATGTACTACCTTGCAGTGATGCTACATAGAAAAATAGAAGATTTAAGTCTTAATGGTGATCATATAAGAATTTCTAAAATTATATCTGTGATTATTAAGTTGTTTTATATTGGGACTGCTATTAGGTCCTTTTCTGATAGTCGAAACTGCAATGAGAACTCTGCCAGTCTCCCAAATGTCACCAGTTATTCGCTCTTAGATGGTAACAAAACTGCCTCCTACTCAGAGCACATTCTAAGGGGTTGTAAAGCAATTAAGGAAAGGACTTAAAAAGGGAACTAACAGTTTATTATAGGTGCTAGGACAGAAGATTAAATATTGATGTGGTTTATCTATCTAAAACCCTGCAGGTGCTCTTCCACTCACTCACCCAGTCTTGCATCCTCATATGCTGGGGCATCAAACTTCCATAGGACCAAGGGCCTCCTCTCCCATTTATGTAGATAAGGTCATTCTCTGCTACATATGTATCAGAACCTATGGATCCTTCCATGCATACTCTTTGGTTGCTGATATAGTCTCTGAGAGCTGTGGATGGCACAGTTAGTTGGTATTGTTCTTTCTGTGTGGTTGCAATTCCCTTCATCTCCTTCAGTCCTTCCCCTAGCTCAACCATCCTAGCTCAGCCCAGTTAGTTGATATTGTTCTTTCTGTGCAGTTGCAATTCCCTTCATCTCCTTCAGTCCTTCCCCTAGCTCATCCATTGAGGTCCCCAGACTCAGTACGAAGACTGGCTGTGAGTGTCTGGGTTTTTGTCAGGTGCTGGCAGAACCTCTCAGGAAATAGACATACCAGATTGCTGTCAGGAAACAGTTCTTGGTAACAGCAATTATGCTAGCATTTGGTATTTGCAGATGGGATAGATCCATAGGTGGGGCTGTCAATGGATGGCCTTTCATTTAGGCTCTGTTCCAGGGTTTTTGTCTCTGTATTTCCTTTGCACAGGAACATTTCTGGGTTACAATTTTGGAGAAGCATGGTAGCCTCCTTCCAATATTGGGTGCTGTCTTAGTCAGGTTTTCTATTCCTGCACAAACATCATGACCAAGAAGCAGTTGGGGAGGAAAGGGTTTATTCAGCTTACACTTCCATACTGCTGTTCATCACCAAGGAAGTCAGCACTGGAACTCAAGCAGGTCAGAAAGCAGGAGCTGATGCAGAAGCCATAGATGGATGTTCTTTACAGGCTTGCTTCCCCTGGCTTGCTCAGCCTGCTCTCTTATAGAACCCAAGACTACCAGCCCAGGGATGGTCTCACCCACAAGGGGCCTTTCCCCCTTGATCACTAATTGAGAAAATGCCTTACAGCTGGGATCTCATGTAGGTATTTCCTCAACTGGAGCTCCTTTTACTGTGATAACTCCAGCTGTGTCAAGTTGACACAAAACTAGCCAGTACAGGTGCCATGCCTATGTACTGCAGGTGGACTCTGCAGGTTCTATCTCCCTTTTGTTGCATATTTCTACTAATGTCATCCCCACTAGGTCTTGGGGGCTTCTTACTTCCCTGGAATCGAGTATCAATCCCCAGATTTTCATCCCCCACTGCTGCATATTTTTATTTGATTTCCTGACCCTCTCTACTTCTCTCCTGTCACTCCCAGTACCTGATCTTGCCCCCTTTTCTTCTCCCCTTTTCTCTCTCCCTTCAAGGTGTCTCCCTCCCTCTATCTCCTGTGATTATTTTATTTACCCTTCATTGTAGGGTTAAAGCATCCATGGTATACTCTTCCTTCTTCTTAAGCTCCATATAAATAAATGGTGGTGAGTTGTATCTTGGGTACACTGAGCTTTGGGACTAATATTCACTTAGCAGTGAGCACATACCATGTATGCTCTTCTGTGTCTGTATTACCTCACTCAGGATGATATTTTCTAGTTCCATCCAATTGCCTGTGAATTTCATGATACCATTGTTTTTAATAGGTGAGTAGTACTCCATTGTGTAAATGTACGATATTTTCTATATCCATTCTTCTGTTGAGGGACATCAGAGTTGTTTCCAGGCTCTGGCTATTATAAATAAGGTTCCTATAAACATAGCATGTGGAACATGTGTCTTTTTTTTTATATGTTGGAGAATTGTTTTTATGCCCAGGAGTGGTAAAACTGTGTCTTCAATTAGAACTATTTCCAATTTTCTAAGGAACCTTCAGATTGATTTCCAAAGTGGTTTTATCAGCTTCTGTAAGGCAAAAGACACCATCGATAGGACAAAATAACAACCCACAAATTGGGAAAAGATCTTTACCACCCTTATATCTAATAGAGGGCTAAAATATAAAATATATAAAGAACTCATGAAGTTAGACTCCAGAGTGCCAAATAACCCCATTTAAAAATGGAAAACAAGCTAAAGAAAGAATTCTCATCTGAGGAACCTCAAGTGGCTGAGAAGCACTTAAAGAAATGTTCAACATCCTTAGTCATCAGGGAAATGCAAATCAAAAGGTCCTGAGATTCTACCTCACACCCATTAGAATGGCTAAGATCAAAAACGCAGGTGACAGCAGATGCTTGCTAGAATGTGGTGAAAGAAGATTTCGTCTGTTATAGTTTATATATGCTGCGTAGGGGCATTGGCATTATTGGAAAGTATAGCCCTGTTAGAATAGATCTGTCACTGTGGCTGAGGATTTTAAGACCCTCATATTAGCTGAAATGAAGACACTATTCTGCTAGCAGCCTTCAGATGAAGATGTAGATCTCACAGCTCCTCCTGTACCATGCTTGCATGGATGTTGCCATGTTTTTGCCTTGATGATATTGGACTGAACGTCTGAACTTGTAAGCCAGCCCCATTAAATATTGGTCTTTTATAAGATTTGTCTTGATTATTGTGTCTGTTCACAGCATTAAATTCCTAACTAAAAAAAAAGTTAGTACCAGGAGTGGGATATTGTTATGATACGCCTGACTATGCTTTTGTTTGTAGGGCTATGAATTTTAGGACTTTGGACTTGGAAAGTAGTGGAATACTTTAAATTGGGATTAATGGGCTATCTTAGAAGGTATATGGAAAATTTTGTTACTGAGTATGATTTGAACTGTGCAGACTTGGCCCAAGAGATTTCAGTGAAGAACTTCAATATGTGGCCTAGAGACTGTTTTGGTAGTATTTTGGTGAAAAATATGCCTACTTTTTACTCTTGTCTGAAGATTCTGTCTGAAGCTAAGGTGAAGAGATTCAGATTAATTATATTGACAAAGAACATCTCAGTATTACCCATTATAGACTTTGTTCTCTGCTTAAGTCTCATGAAGAGCTTTTTAAAATATGCATAGCAAGCTTAGGAAGGAAAAGTATTAAATATATGGTTCAAGTATTAAAGAGGTACCAGGAAATGAAATGGAACTGAATTCTGTGTTCAAAGATATTAAATTGAATTAAGGGAGTTGTGACTTTGGAGTAAGATCCCCCCCCCTCAGCTAAACTTAGGTCTATGCATAGTACAAGCCTTTAGTCATAGGAGGCAAAGACAAAGACAACAGATCTTTGAGTTCAAGGCCAGCTTAGAACAAAGTAAGTTCTAGGTAAAGAAAAACTTAAAGCCTCGCTTGGTGGACCATAATTTTAATCCCAGTGTTTAGGAGACAGACATGCAAATCTCTGAGTTCAAGGTCTATGTACAGAGCCAGTTCCAGGGAAGCCAAGTTTAGGCAGAGAATGAGTTGGAAAACACAAAGATGATACTAGAAAAGGAGGGGAGGGAGATGTTCCAGCTTTAGCCAGCAGAACTCAGCAGCTCCAGTCATGTGGCTCTGGATTTAGGGTAAAAAACAGAAGGGACTACTGGCATAATTAATGCTGGTTTGCTGGAGGTAAGAAATTAGCAGTAATTAAGAAGAGACCAGCATCACTGAAGTGAAACCTGGGACATGTAGTGTGAGAATACAAAGAAGCTGTGTTCCAGAGATAGTCAAGGTTATAACTTGTGCTGCAGCAGTTCTTGGTAATGTGTAAGAGTCAAGCAGGTGGTACTTATTTTGAAGGGGTCAGGAAAAACAGGTGAGGTTTGCCATTGTGAGAAGCCATGTAAGGCCTTTGGTGAAAGTGCAGATTCAGTTGTAGCTGATGGCCCAGGACTGAAATGGTCACATAAAGGAGTTGAAGCTTGGCACGATTACGAGAGGCTATTGGTGAAGCCTAGTTGCAGCAGAAGAGGAAGAGCCCAGTGTATTGGAAATGACAGTACCATGGGATGATCTCCAAGAACAGCAGTGGCAATGGAGTCGAACAACATGAGCTTAAAGTGCTACAGAAGGCAGAGGTATAGGAGGACTTTTGGAGGAGCCCAGATTATGTGTGGATGCTAGATATTGAAACAAGAAGCTATAACTTTGAAGTTGCCTTGGAGACACCAAGATTTTCAAGTTGCCAGAGCTGTGGACTATCAGCTGAGGAAAGCTGCTAACCAGGAGTGAAACCAGCCCAGAAGAAAGAAGTTTGTTGTAGTCAAAAAATATGGAAAAGGAGTTGGAGATCTGAAAACAAATTTGACATCAGACATGGAGATGCAGAGTTTTGAGTTTGCCTAGTGATTTTCTTGCCTTGCTTTCATGAATACAGCTAAGTGATTGGAGGAGTCTCAGAATAGACTTCGAACTTTGGACTTTTAACATTGATGAGACTGCTTTAGGCTATGGGGAGTTTGGAAGACAGACTAAATAAATTTTGCATTATGCTGTGTTTAGGTATGACCTGCATAATCTCATATGTTTGAATAAGCCTATGGTGGCCAGGGAGTCAATGTTAAAATTTATATATGCTCAGTCCAGGGAGTGGCATGATTAGAAAGCATGGTGTGGTTGTAGTAAGTGTGTCAATGTAGGTTTGGGCTTTAAAATCCTCATCTAGCTGACTGGAAGCCAGTACTCTGCTAGCAGCCTTTAGAAGATGATATAGAACTCTCAGCTCATCCTGCCTGGATGTTGCCATGTTACCACCTTGATGACAAAGGACTGAACCTCTGTGACAAAGCCAGCTCAGTTAGTCAGCAGGTTCATAAGGGAGGGACTGAGGATTGAAAAGAAAGGGACAAATAGACAACATTATAACATGACTCCAGCCAGTGCTGAGGCCGACGCTGCTTTATCTTTGCCTTAGCCCAAATGCACATACTCTTATCTCATCCTACTTGGTTCTCTGAGCCCAGTGACAAGTACCTGTCAAATTTTTATATCACCACCAGAAGCTCTCCACATTCCCTCTCCCCCCTTTTATTTCATAAACAACACTGCATCTGTCTTAGGTTGTTCTGGCAAAAATGCCTTCCTCACCTGTCACGAATATACATTTTCAAAAGCAATGCTATTGTCTTAGGCTGGTAAGGAACTCTACAAGACTTATCCATCATTGACTAACAGTCTGTTAAATTGATAACTCTGTTTAGGGATTTATTTTTAGTTTCAAGCCATGTATTCTGGCCATCAACATATTGATGTGGTTAAAGGCAAGTTTTATCACAATGGGCAGGAATATAAGTATTCTCAGGCTAAGAAGAGCCAAAATGATCAAGCTATATAAGCCATTCTTGAAGTTTGACCAAAATGGAAATGCTGATCTTAAGCTATGAATAATTTTATCAGTGAATTCTGCAGCATCAAAACTCAATGGGTCAACATTCTTTAAATTCATAATATAGTTATGTTAAGCTAAAACATCCATTAAAGTGTTAGAATTATGCCATTACACTGCAAGTGTCTTTGAACTTTTTCCCAATTATAGTGACTGTCATTGTAAATTTTAGAAGTGATACAAACCCATTGGTATTTTGCATGACATCCAAGATAGACTCCTCTCCAATAATTTGAATGTGTCTTAAAGAGCATCAATTCACTGTTACAAACACCTGTCTAAATTCTCTCAAATACTCAGAGCATGAGTAATAGTTTTTCCTAAAAGATTAACAAAAGTAGATGTTTTACCTTCTTGTGACAAAGCAATTGCAGAAGCAGTGATTCCAGCTATTAATGTATTTAAAGTTGCTATACCAGCAATAATCAAGCCCACCACCCTCTTACTTCTACTTAAAGCCTGACTCACTTCTACTATCTGCAAGCTTTTTTCAGAATACCAAGGTTCTATAATGGTCGTGTGCAATAAAACAAAAGCTGGTTAATAGACCACCATAACAGACACTTCAGATTTCAACCCACTAATACAATTAGAAAGTATACAATCAATACATCTAACATTAAATACAGTAAAAGAAACAAAAGCCATTTTAATATGACCTATCAATAAAAGATTAGGAGCCTTATCACATGAATGAACACATGTTTGAAATCTATATTGTGTTCCATTTTTATCCACTGCAATGTAACTTCATACAAGGCAGCTGTCAATTTTCAAATATGTCTCTGAAAATTTCTAAAACCAGCCTTCCAAATGAAGGCTGTCATTTTCCTTTTTTCCAATATTAGATTGATTTCTAGACCAGTCCATGACTGAGTCAGAAGAACTGTTCATATTAAAGGAAAGAGAAGAGTCATTATTACAACTTCTCTTTTAATTACTATTTTGAAGGAAGTTCCCATAGACTCCATGTACTCTGCCCCCCAAGGTCTGAATGCTTGAGGCAAAGCAGCTTGTCCAGTCTGGAATATAGATAAAGTAAAGGTGGGTCAGGAAGTTATGTCAAATACAGCTTCCCTGTCACCATTGTCAGGACACTCAGCAAGCTCACAGGTCAGCATTATTCTTTGTCCCAGCATGTCTCTCCAATCACTCAGGCAGCTACCACATTCCTTCAGCATCCTGCAGAAAAAACACAAATATGCCCTCCTCCCCATATTAATACCCCATCTGTATCATGCCATATGCCTGTAAGTGGATTCTTCCATTTCACCTAGTTGTTGAGTGTCATAGACACTCAGCAGAGAGTTCCTTGGCATACAAATTTTAAAATCTAAAATAAAAAGAAGATGATTTAAATAAATTTGTGCTGTATGGGGATATAATTCACCTTTTCATTTTATGAGGATATTGTGTTAAAGTTCCACAATGCCTTGTCCTTGAGAAGTATTAGGAATCTCAGTAATATGGGTAATGTTAAATTCTTTACAAAACATCTCAAATGCTTGGCTTCAACAGTCATTTCCATTATATGTTTTAATATGATTTGGGACTCCCAGCATAGAGCAAAATAGGCAATGACTAATTACATTTTTAGTTGCTTCTCCTGTGAAAACAGTGGCAATATGAAAGCCTGAGAAGTTATCAGTAGTCACATGTACATATTTCAGTTTTTCAAAATCAGAAGTATAATTAACATCCATTTACCACAATTGAATAGATGCAAGTCCTTGAGGATTAACACTAAATCTTTACAATTTGACATGCACATTCTCTAGAAATACCAAATTGTTGTCTCAAGATATTACTATTTTAGTGATATAAAGAATAAGATTGTTTGGCTAATTGTTCCCATGTAAGGCCAATAATCTGCTTGGAATGCTAATCTGCTGTGGCATTGCCCTTACTAAGGGGTCTGGTTAATCCAGTATGAACTTTTAAATGTCATATAAAGTAAGGAACAGTGCATTCTCTTAAGTTGTATTTGCATAAATAATTGCAAAATTTGAGAATTAGTATCTAAAAAACAAACAAACAAACAAACAAAACGAAGAATTTCAAGCAATTGCAATCCATGAGTTATATATTGGCTACCAGTATAAAAATTAAAAGCTTGATTTTTTTTAACATTTCAAAAAGCACCTCCTACAGCATACAATGAAATTTTCTGTGCTGAAGCAAGGGGAAGTCAAGAGAATAAACATTTGATCTAATTACATGTGCTGCCTTTCTATTAGTTGAGCCATCTGTAAATACATAAGCATATTCTTTATTGGCTATATACACAAATTTACAGCAAATACAAAAGCATGCATAGAGGCAAATTGTAACAACTTGTCTTTTGGATAATGATTATCAATTTTGCCTGAAAACTGTACATTCAATAAGCCAAATATCAGTATTCTACAATAACCAATTTAATTGCTGTTTGGAATAAAGAAGTTCTTTCCCAAAATACTTTTGTGATTGTAACCTACAATTCTTCTTAAAACAGAAACAGCTTCAGAACAGGGTGTTAATTAATTAATTAATTTATTAATTAAAGATGAAGGAAGATGAATCCACATTAATTGCCCCTTTGCCAAAGGACCATGATGAAACAGCCAACAATTGGTTATAGTCTATATAATGTATCTATTGTTGGCTAATACCTTCCTCTACTTTCTGCAAAGCTCTTGTCCCTCATCAGTTATTGTTGAAAGGTATTAGGATTTGCATCCACCTTGAGAATATCAAACAGAGGCTTAAATCCTCCTTTGCTGAGCTTAAGATGAGGTCTTACCAATTAACATCTCCAGGAAGCCCTTGAAAATATTTTGAAGTAAGTAAACTCTTTTCTTATTTGAATTTTCTGTGCCACAACTTGTTTAGGATATAACTGATGCCTTCTCTTTTGCCAAACCATTCTGGACAGGGGAGAGGACGACTTTTCTGAAATCAATTTTCCCTCTCATATCCAGGGTTAAAAGAAAAAGAACTTCAGATAAACCTTGCTTATGAATATAAATGTAAAAATGTTCAGTATTATTCTGTCAAAACTCATCCAAGAACACATCAAACAGATCATTCACCATGATGAAGTATGCTTCATTCCAGGGATGCTTCAATATATGAAAATTCACCAATATAAAACACTATATATATAAAAAAAAAAAAACCAAGGAAAAAAGTCACATGATCATCTCATTAGATGCTGAAAAAAATTGACAAAATACAAAACCTCTTCATGTTAATAGTCTTGGAGAAATCAGGAATTCATGCCACAAACCTAAACATAATAAAACCAATATACAGCAGCCCACCAGTCCTGTCAACATCAAAGTAAATGGTGAGAAACTAGAAATCAGGGACATGACAAAGTTGCCCACTCTCTCACTATCTATTCAATGTAGTACTCAAAGTTCTAGTGAGAACAATTAGACAACAAAACAAGATCAAGTGTATATAATCTAGAAAGGAAGAAGACAAAGTATCACTATTTACAGAAGATATTGATAGTATATGTAAGTGACCCCCGAAATTCCACCAGGGAATTCCTATAGCTGGTAAACAACTTCAGCAATGTGACAGGATACAAAATTAACTCAAACAAATAATTTTGCCTTTCTTTATACAAATGATAAACAGGGTGAGAAAAAATTAGCATAACAACACTTCACAATAGCCACAAATAGTATAAAATGTCTTGGTTTAACTCTTACCAAGCAGAATTTAATTTTTAAAGTTTTTGGCATGATTTTGTTTATTTATTTCTAGTAGCAAACTCATTAATTTTATTTCTGGTATATTTGCCCTTTACCTTTTCCCAGAAGCACTGACTGCGCTATACTTTGCTCCTGTTATCTTATGAAACAGAGCCTGTAGCCTGGAAAATACAGGCTTTGTGCTGATTCTGTGTTCTCCTCCCTAGCTCTACAACCATGATTCAGATATAATTTCAGTACGTTAGATTGAGTGTTGTGACAAATTTCATCTCACACCCCTACTCTCACTGTTAGGAGTCCCACAAAAACACTAAGATAAACAATCATACCATATATCCAGAGAACTTTCAGATTCATGTAAACTCTCTATGAGTTTATTGACTTTTGTTTGTTTGTTTGTTTGTTTCTGTCTGTCTCTTCCTTCTCTCTTCCTTCCTTCCTTCCTTCCTTCCTTCCTTCCTTCCTTCCTTCCTTCCTTCCTTCCTTCCTTCCTTCCTTCCTTCCTTCTTTCTTTCTTTCTTTCTTTCTTTCTTCCTTCCTTCCTTCCTTCCTTCCTTCCTCCCTCCCTCCCTCCCTCCCTCCCTCCCTCCCTCCCTCCCTCCCTTCCTTCCTTCCTTCCTTCCTTCCTTCCTTCCTTCCTTCCTTCCTAACTTCCTTCCTTCCTGTGCTTACCAATTCAGTTTCTCTTAGCTCCTATGAGCCCTGTTAGTTGATTCTATGGGAGGTATTCTCCTGTTGTGTTCAAACCATATGGTTTCTAAAATCCTTGCTTTCCCATAATCCATAGGATACCCTTAGGTTTCTCCAGAGTTTGGATGTTGGATGTGGGTTTCTGCACATTTTTCACTATCTGTTCCCATTAGCTGACAGAGAAAACCTCTGTTCCTAAACTATTGGTTTAGGAAACTCTCTATGAGTTTATTGACTTTTTGTTTGTTTGTTTGTTTCTGTCTTTCTGTTTCTTCCTTCTCTCTTCTCTCTTCTTTCTTTCTTTCTTTCTTTCTTTCTTTCTTTCTTTCTTTCTTTCTTTCTCTTTCTCTCTTTCTCTCTGTCTCTCTGTCTCTCTGTCTCTCTTTCTCTCTTTCTCTCTTTCTCTCTTTCTCTCTTTCTCTCTTTCTCTCTTTCTCTCTTTCTCTCTTTCTTTCTTTCTTTCTTTCTTTCTTTCTTTCTTTCTTTCTTTCTTTCTTTCTTTCTTTCCTTGTTCCCCTCTTCCCTGACTAGTAATATTTGGTTGTACCCTGTGTCTCTGGATTATAAATTCCATGTTCCTGACCATGCAGGCAGTGCCAAGCATGGGCTTCCTCTCATGGCATAGTACTCAAGTTAGAATACTCATTGACTGGCCACTCTTATAAATTTGGAGCCACTATCTTTCCCATTCATCTTTCAGGACGAACAAGTTGTATGTAGAAGGTTTTGTAACTAAGTAAATGTCCTAGTACAATCACTGGAAACCTTGTTTGGCATCAGAAAATAACCAATTCAGGCCTAAAATTCTCTATTCCTGGTAATTACTAGGCTTATCCTCATATATTCTAAGAAGTTTCTACTCCACTAGATTTTCACATTTTTCCCAAATATTTTCCAGTTCTAATGGACTAGCCTTGTACTCTGTCCCTCAATCCCTGTCTATTCCATCTGATCCTTTCTGTTCCCATTCCTACTTTCCTGCAGCCAACCTGCAATATCTTTTCTATTTCTCCTTACCAGGGAGATCCAAGTATCCCCACTAGAGTCCTCATTGTTTTTAGCCTCTCCAGGGTGTATATAGTAGCACAATATCCTTTACTTAACAGGTAATATTCACTTATAAATTAGTACAAACCATCTTTTGGGGGCTGTGTTGCTTCAGTAACATTTTTTTCCCAGTTCAATCACTTTGTCTCCAAATTTCATGCTGTCATTTTTTTAAACAGCTGAGTAACACTCCACTCTGTAAACATTCCACATTTTCTTTATCCATTTGTCACTTGATAGTCATCTAATTTTTTTCACTTTTTGGCTATTATTTATCAAGCTACTCAAACAAATATTCATGTTGTAAGATGAAGAATCTTTTTGGCATATGGCCAAGAGAGATTTAGCTGGGTCTTGTAGATCAATTGTCAATTTTCTGAGGAACCATTATATTGATTTTCATAGTGACAGTACAGTTTGCACTCGTCAGTAAGGGAAATTTGTTATATTTGCTTCATATCCTCAGCAGCATGAGATGTTACATGTGTTACTGACCTTAGCCATTCTGTTAATGTCAGACAAAAATCTCAAGTTAGTTTTGATTTCAATTTACTTGATGGTTAAGGGTGTTAAACCTTTATTTAAGTGTTTTATAGCCATTCGAAGTTCTTGTAATGAAAATTCTCTGAATCTGAACATCATTTAAAAATTCTGATTATATAGTTTTTGACAAATATTTTCTTGAGTTTTTTTATATGTTTTAAGTATTTGTCATTTGCTGTGAAGTTGATGAAAATCATTTTGAATTTTGTAGACTTCTTTTTTTTTTCCCAATGAAGTTGTTCTTTGCTTTACAGAGGCTTTTTAGATTCATGATGTACCTCATTTCTTAATTGTTAATCTTAGTATCAATGCTAAAAAATATTCTCTTTAAGAAGTTCTTTCTTAGGGCAATGTGTTTAAAGCTATTCCCCACTTTCTCTAATATCAGGTTCATTGTATCAGGTTTTATTTTGTAGTCTTTGATCCACATGGACTTCACTTTTCTGCAGAGATATATATATATATGAATGTTTTTATATTTTTCTACATACAGATTTTCAATTAGACTGGTATTACTTGTTGAAAATGCTTTTTCTTTTCCATTGCATGATTCTGCCTACTTAACAAAAGCCTTCGATTTCTAGGGTTGCTGTAATTGGGAATAGTATAGGGGAATACCAATATAGTATGGATGGTAAGAAAGAGGCAGGACTACTTGGTCTTATAGAAGCAGTGGCCTAAGGTTAAATAGGGATTATCTGCCTGAAATATGGTCTGGGACATAGAGAAAATCAGGGGAGGGACAACTGAAGATTGGGTCTTTCGGAAGCTATAGAGTCTGGAAAGTTAAAAGCAAGTGGCCTACCTGGTCTTCTGACAGATGTGGCCTGTGTTTTAATAGGTGGTCTCTGTTGGAGCAGAAGCTGGGACACAATCATGAGGTGGGAAGACATACCATGACAAAGGCAACTTTTATGAAGGACACAATTTAACTGGGGCTGACTTTTAAGTTCAGAGATTGAGTATATTTTATTATCATCATGGGGGAAAACATGGGTGCTACAAATAGGCATTGTGGTAGAGGACATTGATACAAGGAACACAACAAGGAAAAACTGTGTTCTGTACTGGGATTGAGCACTAGGAGATCTCAGAACTGCCTACACAATGACACACTTCCTCCAGCAAGGCCAGAGCTATTCAAACAAGGCAAGCCTACTAATAATGCACCATCCTATTGGCCAAGATTGTTCAAACCACCATAGGTAGGAAGGGATGACTGAGAACTAGGTCTCTTGAATGTTAGAGAATGGAAAAGGTCTATGAACAGATAGCCAATCTTAATTTCTGGCAGACATGCCTGTGACTGGGCAGGAGGCATCTGTCCAAAAGAACCACAAGATTTACAGTAATCTAATTAATAACAGATTTATTTCATAGGTACACTAGGTGACTGCACTGGCTTTGGAAGTCTTGCTCATTTCTACTTTCTCTGAAATTCTTTGTGCATTCTCTGACTCTCTTTACTTCTTTCTCTATATTAGGTAGTAATTATAAAGAATCTTAACTCCCTATTAGGTGTTAGTTACAGTGAATAATTACTATGGTTTAGTTATTAGTAGATTGACACAAAGGTGAAAGAGAAAGAATCCCTATGTTTGGCATTTCAGGTAGTTTGAATAAACAGAGCCTGATAGGTTCCAATGAAGTGAGACTACTAGGTTGTGTAGCCTTATTGTAGGAAGTGTGTCACTGGGGGTCAAGCTTTGAGTTTTCATATGTACAAGCCAAACCAAGTGTCACTCTCTCTTTCTGTTGCCTTTAAATCAGTCTATAGGTCTCTCTGATACTTCTCTACCACATGTTAGCCTTCATGCCACCATGCTTCCTACTATGGTGACAATGAATGTCTACATCTAAACTGTATTTCAGCCACCAATTACATGTTTTTCTTTATAAGAGTTGTTATAGTGTCTCTTCACAACAATAGAACTCTTAACTAAGAGGATTGAAACACTTCTATTTAGGAAATCTCATTATTAATAATTGTCAGTTATATTCCCCAAAGTAAAAGTTACTAATCAGGCATCTTAATGTTCCTCTCCATACTGAGAAATGTCCTTCACTTTGCTTTAATAAATTGACAAAAATGATATACATTCCAACCAATCATGAAATTTTATAGATCCAAGATGTAGTCTATTAAATTCTTTGCTCTATCACAAGCATATCTGTATATTATAGTCTATAAAATTACTATATTACTATATTACAATGATGCAAATGATTAAGGTAAGAGGTTAGAAGGCAGTAACTCAGAGAAATAGAAACTGATAGAAATACAGATGTGAATTTCTCTATATTAGAAACAAAATTAGATTTGAAAAGACATCAAACATATATGAAAACACCAGGGGTTGGTTTGGTTCTCTGAAGCTTTTCAGAATCATATCAAAGTAAGTCCAACAAGCAACTTCAAAGCCTGTTATGGTTACTGAAAGCTACAGTTCAGGAAGAAGGGACCTGTTAACAGCTTTATTGAGGAAAATGACAGTGTCCACAGAGAGCACACAAAAACTGACATACTAACAATTTCTTGAAAAACATCACCAAAAGATCATATAAATTTCTCCTAGAAATTGAAATAACACTAGCGTGTATTATGAGGACAAGAGAATAAAGTAGAAAGAAGAAATATAAACTGGGAAAGGAACATTTAGCTTATTGAAACTGCTATAAAATATATAGATTGAGAAGCTTGAGATACAAACATAAGAATGATTACAGATATTGAAGGTGAATACTACAAGAAAAATAAAATAAAAATATGGTTTAAAGTTATTATTTTAGTAAATATTTGCTTAGTAAATAAATCCTCATTTAATTTTTCTGCAATTTCAAAGATATAACTTAAAAACATTGAAGTTGTCAGAACTTAAGTAGGAAGAAATAAAAGCTTGCTTTCACTATTTGAAAAAAGTGAGAATAATTTAGAAATCCTAAGAAATTAAAACAAGATAGAATATCCATGTTACACTTACAGACTCCCAGACATTCAAACTTTAGCTGTACAGTAACTCCTACTAAGATGATGGTGAGCATCTTTGCCTTACTATAAAAGCAAATTGTTTACCCATTCTGAGGCAATGTTTTTTTTTTTTCTCTCTCTCTCTTTAAAACATAGTTAGCGTGTTTATCAGTTTTGAAAGCATGACATATTGGCTACTTTAGCCTTCTGACTAGAAATCTCTTTCATAATTCTAGGAATTTTTTCTATGCTGTCAGAGTATTGTCTCATAGTGGCATAGAGCTAAGAGCATCCTTAGCAATTGTTTTCCTTTTAAAGAAGCTGTTTTGCTTAAGGATCCATCCATTCTTCAATAAAGGGCTTCACAATTCATTGACTTTTTGATGTGCAAGTAAGAGTATTATTTCAGTTAGGCCTGTTTCTTATCTCAGGTTGGCATATTTCTAAAGCTTCTTTCAGATTGAAAACATCATAGTAAATCAACTGGGGACTTTATTATCCTCAAACATGTTTTACTTTGTTTATTGTCAATTTTTTCTTCTCTCACATTTACAGCCTCTATTTTCAGAGGCAATATCTAACATTCATGAATAGGCAAGTCTCTGGAAGAGAAGAAATATCGTTTTGTTTTGTTTTGTTTTTGTTTTTGTTTTTTTGAGTCAGGGTTTCCCTGTATAGCTCTGGCTGTCTTGGAACTCACTTTATAGACCAGGCTGGCCTTGAACTGAGAAATCCACATGCCTCTGCCTCCCGAGTGCTGGGATTAAAAGCGTGCACCACCACACTGAGTTGAGAAGGAATATCTTGAAAAATATCTTTAAAAATACTTCAGCAAGAGTGGTCCTAGCAACTGACACTAAAATAGAACTTTTTTTTTTGCTTTTTGTTTTTCTATACAAGAAATTGTTTATTGATAGCTTTCACTCTGATCGTGCAGAGGATGGAATCAGGCAAGCAGGTCTAGTGCTAGAACAGTAGTTGAGGGCCTACATTTGATTCCACAAACATGCGACTGAGGAGAGGAGGGGGGAGAAAGAGAGAAAGACAGAGAGGAAGAGAGACAGAGAGGGAGAGAGAGAGAGAGAGAGAGAGAGAGAGAGAGAGAGAGAGAGAGAGAGAGAGAGAGAGAGACAGAGACACAGACACAGAGACAGAGACACAGACACAGACACAGAGACACAGAGAGAGACAAGGAGAAAGAACACTAACTGGGAATGACATGGATAATGAAACATCTCCTCCCAATCCTTCTGAAACACCAGCAGGCATTCAAATATGAATGTCTATGAGGGCCTTCTCATTCAAACCAGCAGCCATTAAAAATACTTTACAAAATATTGTGTGAACTTGTTAAAGGATATATGCTTACTTTGCTTTTGGTTCATTTTTCATTCTTTTCTATTTTTGGATATTTTCTTTATTTATACTTCAAATATTATTTCCTTTCCCAGTTTCCCCTCTGGAACTCCCCTATGCCATCCCCACGTCTCCTGTTTCTATGAGGGTGTTCCCCAAACCACCCAGCCACTCCCCCTCTGCCATGCTGGTGTTCCCCTACACTGGGACATTGAGCCATGGGTCTAAGAATCACAGAACCAAGGGTCACAGGACCAAGGGCCTCTCCTCCTACATATGCAGCTAGAGCCATGGATAACTCTTTGGTTGGTGTTTTTTTGTTTGTTTTGTTTTGTTTTGTTTTTGATAAAATCCAACCTCCCTTCATGATAAAGGTATTGGAAAAATCAGGGATACAGCTTCTGGCTATTATATATAAGGTTGTTATGTACACAGTGGAGTTTATGCCCTTGTTATATGTTGGAGCTTCTTTTGGGTATATGTCCAAGAATGATATAGCTGGGTCCTCAGATAATGTGTCCAATTTTCTGAGGAGCCACCAGGCTGATTTCCAGAGTGGTTGTGCCAGCTTGCAATCCCACCAACAATGAATGAGTTTTCCTCCTTCTCCGCATCTGTTGTCATCTGAGTTTGGTCTGGTGTGATGTGGAACTTCAGGGTTGTTTTGGTTTGAATTACCCTGATAACTAAGGATGTTGAAAATTTCGTTATTTCTCAATTGAGAATTCTTTGTTTAATTCTGTGCCCATTTTTCATAAAGTTATTAGATTCTCTGGAGTCTAACTTCTTGAGTTCTTTGTATATATTTTATATTTGCCCTCTATTGGATGTAGGATGGGTAAAAATCTTTTGCAAATCTGTTGATTACTGTATGGTCCTGACAGTGTCCTTTGCCTCACTGAAGCTTTGCAATTTTATGATGTTCAAAAGTAACAAAACTACTGAGTTATGAATTAAATGGATTTAAAAGATATCTATAGAACATTTCATTCCAAAACAAAAGAATATACCTCCTTCTCAGCATCTCATTGTATCTTCTCAAAAATTGACCATATAATTGGTAACCAAAATGGCATCAACAGATACAAGAAAACTGAAATAATCCCATGCATCCTATCAGATCACAATGGACTAAGGTTGTTCTTCAATAACAACAAAAACAGTGGAAAACCAATATATATGGAAGCTGAACAATGTTTTTCTCAATGAACACTTGGTCAAGAAAGAAATCAAAGACTTTTTAGAATTTAATGAAAATGAAGGCACAACATACACAAAATTATGGGACACAATGAAAGCATTCCTAAGAAGAAAGCTCATAGCTCTAAATGCCACCCAAAGAAACTGGATAAATCATACCCTAGCAGCTTGACAGTACATCTGAAAGCTCTAGAACAAAAAAGAAGCTAATACACCCAAGAGGAGTAGACAGCAGGAAATAATAAAACTCAGGGCTGAAATCAAGCAAGTAGAAACAAAAAGAACTATACAAAGAATCAACAAAACCAAGAGCTAGTCCTCTGAGATAATCAACAAGGTAAATAAACCCTTAGTGAGACTTATAAGAGGGCACAGAGACAGTAACCAAATTAACAAAATCAGAAATGAAAAGGGAAATATAACAACAGAAATGGAGGAAATTCCAAAAATTATCAAATACTGCTACAAAAACCTATACTCAACATTACTGGAAAATCTTGATGAAATAGACAATTTTCTAGACAGATACCAGTTATCAAAGTTAAATCAGTATCAGATAAACCATCTAAATAGTCCCATAACCACTAAAGAAATAGAAGCAGTCATTAAAAGTCTCCCAACCAAAAAAAGCCCAGGACCAGATGGGTTTAGTGCAGAACTCTATCAGACCTTCTAAGAAGACTTAATACAATCACTCTTCAAGCTGTTCCACAAAATTGAAACAGGAGGAATATGACCCAATTCATTCTGTGAAGGCACAATTATGCTTATAGCTAAACCACACAAAAACTCAACAAAGAAAGAGAGCTTCAGACCAATTTTCCTTATGAGAATCAATACAGAAATACTCTATAAAATTCTTGCAAACTGAATCCAAGAAAACACCAAAACAATCATCCATAGTGTTCAGATAGGCTTCATCAAAGGGATACATCAATGTAATCCACTATATAAACAAACTACAAGGAAAAAGCACATGATCATCTCATTAGATGCTGAGAAAGCATTTGACAAAATTCAACATCTCTTCATGGTTAAAGTCTTGGAAAGATCAGGAACGCAAAGTCCATACATAAACATAATAAAAGCAATATACAGCATACCAAAGAAAATGGAGAGAAACTTGAACCAGTCCCACTAAAATCAGGGAGTAGTCAAGGCTGCCCACTCTCTCCCTAGATATTCAATATAGTACTTGAAGTCCTAGCCAAAGCAATTAGATAACAAAAGGAGTTCTTTGGAAAGGAATAAGTCAAAATATCACTATTTGCAGATGATATCATAGTACACATAAGTGACCCCAAAAATTCTACCAGTAAACTCCTAAACCCGATAAACAACTTCAGCAACATAGCAGGAGAGAAAATTAACTCAAACAAATCAGTGGCCTTCCTCTATTCAAAGAATAAACAGACTGAGAAAGAAATTAGGGAAATGACGAGCTTCATAATAGTTACATATAACATAAAATACCTTGGTGTGACTCTAATCATGCAAGTGAAAGGTCTGTGTGATATGAACTTCAAGCCTCTGAAGAAAGAAATCAAAGACCTCTGAAGATGGAAAGATCTCCCATGCTCATAGAATGGCAGGATTAATATAGTAAAAATGGCCATTGTGCTGAAAGCAATCTACAGATTCAATGCAATTCCCTTCAAAATTCCAACTCAATTCTTTATAAAGTTAGAAAGAGCAATTCTCAAATTCATTTTGAATTAAAAGAAAAGAAAACAGAATAGCAATAACTATTCTCAACAGTAAAAGGATTCCTGGTGGAATCAACATTCCAGACCACAAGCTGTATTATAGAGCAATAGTGATAAAAACTACATGGTATTGGTACAGGGACAGTCAGGTAGATCAGTGGAGTAGAAGTGATGACCCAGAAATGAAGCCATGCACCTATTGTCTCTTGATCTTTGACAGAGGAGCTAAAACCATCCAGTGGAAAAACGGCAGCATTTTCAACAAGTGGTGCTGGTTGAACTGGAGGACACCATGTAGAAGAATGCAAATCAATCCATTCTTATCTCCTCAATCAAAGCTCAAGTACAAGTGGATCAAGGACCTCTACATAAAACCATATACACTGAATCTAATAAAAAGAAAGTGGGGGAATCTT